>NC_054831.1:92850828-94067703 GCF_018345385.1 Vulpes lagopus
GATACTTCTCTGATGAATCTGGGCAGGAGGCTGAGTCATCCTCCTCACAAGCACCCTAAATGCTTCTTAAGAAAGGTGGACCCCTGTGGGCCATGTTGTAACATCACCATTTATTACGAAGAAATCGGAAGGACTAGATGTCCTCTGAGATTTTATGATTCTGTGTAGGCTTTCAGGCTACTCAAAATTGGTGAGACCAGAGAGGAAAATGGGACCCTTATGTTGGTTTTAGGTTTCCCTCTTTGGTCTGAAATATATTAAACTTTTCCTCTCAGTGACTCAGTTTACTTAACTCTGATAGAGATATTGCATTATTTTCTGTTCTCCTGATGTATTCTCCACCCTATTCCCTCCTGCTGTGTACCAGTAGGAACTTTGGCTACATTATTTGTTTAGTAAACAGACTGAAAGAGGTGATAGGCCTTTTCTGTTCTTAACTGGTCAGTGTCATGTTGAGGTCTATGGCCTGCAGATTTAATGGGCTCTCAGTGGCTGGAGAACACTCAGAGAGACCAGGATAGATCCCATTTGTGTTACCTGAGGAACAACTGAAGAAACAGATGTGTTAACTACAGAGATTATTCTGTGGGACCATGATAGCAGCAGCCTTCAGATATTTGAAGATCCTTTTTTTTTTTTAATTAAAAACTTGTAGTGAAATGTATACAACATAAACTTTACCATTTCAACCCTTTTTAAGTATATAGTTCAGGGGCATTTTATACAATCACCTTGTTGTGCAATCATCACCATCAATCATTTCCAGAACTCTTTATCTTCTAGAGCTCAAACTCTGTACCTACTAGATAGTAACTGTCCATTATTCCCTCCTACAGTCCCTAGAAATCACTACCACTTTCAGCCTCTATGAATTTGACTACTTTAAGGAATGTTATGTAAGTGGAATTAACAGTGTGCTTTGGTCTTATTTTACTTAGCATAATGTCCTAAGGTTCATTCATGTTGTGGCATGTGTCACAATTTCATTCCTTTTTAAGGTCGAATAATATCCTATTGTATGTTTAGACCACATGTGGTTTATCTACTCGTCCAGTGATAGATACTTGGGCTGTTTCTACCTTTTGCCAATTTTGAATAATGCTATCATGAACATGGTACTCAAAAACTGCTTTGAGCTTGGAGGAATGCCTGGATGGCTCAGTGATTGAGCATCTGCCTTTGGCCCAGGGTGTGATCCCGGGATCCTGGAATGAGTCCCACATCAGCCTCCTTGTAGGGAGCCTCAGCCTATGTCTCTGCCTCTCTCTCTCTCTTTCTGTCTCTCATGAATAAATAAATTAAAAAAAAACTGCTTTGATACCCTGCTTTTAATTCTTTTTGCTATAAACTTAAAAGTGGAATTCCTGGATCATACAATAATTCTATTTTTAATTGTTTAAGAGCCACCAAAATGTTTCCCATAGCAGTTGCACCATTTTATATTCCTGCCAACAGCACATGAGGGTTCCAATATTTCCATATCCTTACAGAAACTTGTTATTTCCTGTTATTGTTTCATGTGTTTGTTCTAATAATAGGTAGTTTAATAGATGTGTAGTGATATCTCATGGTTTTGATTCTCATGGCTCAATGATTAGGCATGTTGAGTATCTTTTCATGTACTTACTGGCTAGTTATATATCATCTTAAGAAAAATATCTCCTTAAGTCCTTTAACCATTTTTAAACAGGTGGTTTGATTTTTGGTGTTAAGTTATAGAAATTCTTATAAACTCTGGATATTAGCCCTCTATTAGATAGATACATGATTTACCTATATTTTCTCCCATTCTGTGGGCTGCCTTTTCATTCTGCTGATCATGCCCTTTGATACACAAAAGATTTTAACTCTGATGTAGCTCAATTTGCCTATTTTTCCTTTTGTTGTCTGTCCTTTTGTCATCATGTCCAAGAAATCATTGTCAAATTTAATGTCACAAAGCTTCTCTCCTAGGTTTCTTCTAGGAGTTTTATAGTTTTAGGTCTTTGGCTTAGATCTTTGATCCATCTTGAGTTAATTTTTATATATGGTGTTAAGGTAAGGGTCTGATTTTTATTCTTTTGCACATGGCTATCTAATTGTTCCATCAGTATTCTTCCCCGTTGAATGGTCATAGCACTCTTGTTGAAAATCAGTTGATTTACATTTATGGAATGTAATGTATTATAGAAGGAATTCACACAGCACAGGGCAGAGCATAGCGGGACCGGAAGATGAGTGAGGCAGAACAAAATCTACTTCAGAGTTCCTACTAGTCCTTAGTTATTATACTAAACAATGGGGCCATTAAGATATAGGAAACAGAGGATTTTGTGGATCTTTCTTAGACTGTTTCTTGCAGTGGAACCGATTGCCTGTGAAGAGCTGAAGTTTAACGATTCATCCATTTACTCAACATCTACCGTATGCTAGTGAAATTGTGAGGGCAAAAGTTGCAGAGTCTCTGTCTTTAAGAAAGACATATCCTAGTGGGAAGACAAAATGTGTACTGACAATTGAAATATACCAGGGATATGGCAGGGCAGAGGAAGAATCACTTAAATGAATAGTTCCCTGGGTATTCTCTTAATTCTGATCTCTCTCTCCTCCTCCAGGATTATCCTAGGTGTCTCAGAGACAGTAGAGAAATTCCATTTCAGGGGTTGCTTGGAATGACCTCTCCATAAGGTAGCGAGGCCTTCTACTTTTAGGGAGGATACCAAGCCTACACTGTACCTTGATGGCACCATGTGACAATATTGCCACCCGCTGGTGATGAAGAGTCCCTGTGGGCCTTGACTTGGTCCCCAGACCAGGATGGTACCAGTTCTGCTGGTTAGGATTAAAAGCCAGTCTGGAAGTCTCTGGCAGTGCAGAAACAAGTTTAAGGTCATTGATATAGTTGGCTGGCATTGAAACAAAAGTCGTTTCATATGATCCATCATGTGACACATTGCATACATACTTGGAGGCAATGTAGAAAAATGCTAAGAGCCTAGACGCAACCTCCAGCATTTGAATCCTGGCACTGCCACTTACCTGGTTAGCTGTGTGACCCTGGGTGAGTTATTTAACTTCTCTATTCCTTTTCATCACTTGTCAAATAGGATAAGAACAGTAACTACCTAGGGCTGTTTTGAGAGCTAAATGAGTTAATCCATGAAAAGTGCTTAGAGAAATGCCTGTACAGAGTAAGTATTCAAACCAAGCCAATTATTATGAATATTACTTCTTTGACATAGATAGGGCTCTCTGTCTTCTTTGTCCTTAATGAGACTCCCTTTGCATTGCTGAGCAGGCTACAGAGATCTTGTGAGCTGAAACATTTTGCTATTTCTCCTGTTTTCTCCTCCAGTCCCTCAGGGTATATTGGCCGAGGCTTTAAGAGTATTTTATAAAGTGCCAGTCATATGTGAGGAGGAAAAAGAGTTTCTTTCTAACATTTTAAAGAGAAAAATAGCTCCAAGCTTTCTGCCTATACCAGCTGAGAGAACAAGTACTCAAAGGAACTTTCATGCCCTGGGAGTGGAAAAGGGGATTTCATTCTCTGGGGAAGAAGTCTTGCAACAATATTATCTCTGGGTAAATATCTGGCCACAATCAGACCTTTCTTAATAACTGGATTTGTGATGTAGCACATGTTGTATTTCTTTGAATTTCAGCATCACTGTGTTCCTCAGGGGGCTTCTTCTGATTTGTGAATGCTTTCCACAGTTGGCATCTCTACTGGACATCAGGTGGTAGTGGGGTGGGGGGTGAGGGTGCTGGGAAATGGAATTTGCCATTTTAAGAAGCATGTCTGTGTTGAACTTCAGTAATGATGCCACTCTAGAATGTATTTTCATAAAATGAACTTCATTTTAATAATACTAATTCTTTTTTTAAGATTTTATTTATTTCTTCATGTGAGACACACAGAGAGAGAGAGAGAGAGAGGCAGAGGCACAGGCAGAGGGAGAAGCAGGCTCCATGCTGGGAGCCTGATGTAGGACTCGATCCTGGGACCCAGGATCACGCCCTGGGCCGAAGGCAGGTGCTAAACCACTGAGCCACCTGGGGATCCCTGAGATCTCAATATTTAATGCATAGGGCTTTGAGTATATGTACAATGAATGGATTGATTGATTTAGCATGCATGTTCAATGGGCTTTCTCATCCACTGGAATCTTGTGGAAATCTCTTGATGTTAAAATACTGTGTCAATAAGTTCTTTGGCAATTAAGCAGGTATAAATTTTAAATGAATTTTATGAAGGGCTGTACTAGCCTAGTTGGTCTTTGGAAATTGCAAAGGAAGCCAAATGCTGTTATTTCAACCACCCTTCTTCCAATCTTCCTAACTTTCTTCTGGATCAAATATATCACTCCACCTTCATCTTACACTTCCCAGAAATGACAGATTTCCACATCAAGTATTTGCTATTTTAACTGGGGACTCTAGAAGCTGAGGAACAGGTGAGGAGATAGGATTTGTTAGCTAGGAGAAGACATGAAAACTGTTTTCAAATACTGGAAAAACTGGAAGAGGGTTTGGACTTGTTTTCTGTAGATGCACAGGGAAAACTAGTCCTGATGGGTAGAAATTGAATTAATTAAGACTTTAAATGACTAGAGCTATTTAGAACTTGAAGAGATTATCTTGTGAACTAAGTGTGCTTCTTATCACTGCTGATGTTTGATCCTGGATCCTGGATCCTCTATTGATCTGAATGGGTTCTGACCAAACATAGCTTGGGATGTTGTTGATTAAACAACTGTGTTGAGTAGGTTGACCTCTAAGATTCCTTTCATGACTGATATTCTACGTGTCTTTCTCACATCTGTGGAGAACCAAATAACCTTTTGTTGATGAATAATGACTATTGGGCTAGAAGGGATCTGGAGAAGGGGATTTTCCTTGGGTCCTCTAAAGGCATCCTTTGAATGGCCCTCTACTGTGGCCACTTATAAAAATGCTCCTAGTGCCTTGATCCACTGAGAAAAGTTTAAGAAAACAAATATAGTTTGAGTGGCTGGTCCATTGTCAAAGATCAAACAAGTCAATCATTCCCTTTGCTATGTATTTCTCCTGAAGCCCTGCTGCAGACACATTCTGTCAGCTGGCCTACCACGGATGTTCTTGTTGTCTTGATTCTGTTTTCTCCCCCTTTATCAATAATTCCCAGATTGGATATGATTCCTTACTTCTTTAAATTTTCTTTAAAATTGCATTGTCCCGGGATGGCTGGGTGGCTCAGCGGTTTAGCACCTGCCTTCAGCCCAGGGCATGATCCTGGAGCCCCAGGATCGAGTCCCACATCAGGCACCCTGCGTGGAGCCTGCTTCTCCTTCTGCCTGTGTCTCTGCCTCTCTCTCTCTCTGTGTGTGTCTCTCATGAATAAATAAATAAAATCTTTTAAAAAATTGCACTGTCCCTGAAAATGTCCATACTTGCTTTCTGTCCACAGTCACAGATGGACAATAAGTTCCTCAATAGCTGCCTCATTTGTTTCTAAAGATATTTGAAGGAATGGAAATGGAATAGTGGCAGAGTTCCCGCCATAGTTTCATTACTACTTTATAAAAGGCAGAGAATAAGACCAAACCTAGTGAATAATCACTCTTCATGAGATTGCATTAGAATTTTGGCTGTATAGCTTTGTCTTCATTATAGGAAAAAGAATCTCTCACATTATATAGTAGAAGCTAGATTAGCATTGGATATATTGTAGATACTTGATAAATACATGCTTACTGATTTAATCAGCATATTCTTTTCCAATTGGCAAATTGAAGAGAGTAGATATACAAACTGAAGTCTCATTTTTCATAATCCCTGGGAACAGAGTTAGGAAAAATGGTAGAAGAAGGAGTCTTCCACTCCTTTAAACAATTTTATAAGACATATCACTAAGATTTTAAGTAGAGTTGAGGTAAATGAACAGCTTCCATCAACTGTCATATATTATGGATATATGGTTAAAGTAAGAGTGTTTAAACTATATTATTAGAACTTTGCAGCATGTAATACTATGAGGTCTAAAAGACTGACAGCAGAAATGACTTCTCAGTAATTAAGAGATCTGACTTCTCAGTTAAATCTGAATCTCATAAAGAATCCTCTTTTTGAACAATGAGCATATTAGCCAAGTATGTTAAGGTGAACCACTTTGGGTTCAGCTGTGTATTTTGTAAAATGAGAGGTTGACTATATCCCTGGATCTCAACACTGGCTATACATTAAAACACACACACACACACACACACACACACACACACACACACGGATGCCCAAATACTATCCCCAGATATTTTAAGTCATTGGATTTGTCATTTTATATGTTATTTTATTTATAATACTTTCTTGCTTTATAAAAATTACAAAAATAGAGATAAAAAGAGGAACATATATCCTCAAAGATAATCACTGTTAAGATGTTGGTGTGTTGTATGTACTTAACTTATGTGGCACCATGGGCTTCCTCCCTACCTGCTTCCTGGAACATCTGTTCCTCTACCTGCCTATGTAAAGTAATAAGGGAGCATGGAAAAAATGCTAGCAGTTGAAACCTGGAAGCCTGAAGGATCTGGTTGCTTCAGAATGAGCAGTTGTGAACCTATGCCCTTTCCCCTTATCCTTCAAAATCTGAACTGTCTCCTGCCCTCCATTCTGTACTCAAAATGGACGTGACTGAAAATGAGTGGTAACTCACAGGCTGTATAAATGAGAAGGCAAGTTTCTGAGGAGCAAGCAGAGGGGATAAAAGATCCAAAAAGCTGTGCAGAAGCAAAAATCAGGAGGGAAAAAGTTCTGGAAGGTGCAACAGCACCCTGAGGTGCTGAGCCTCAGGGATAAGGCCAGTGGCTTTGTGCCTGGGGCTGCTGGTGCAGCAATACTAGCTGACCAAGCTACTGATGCAAATCTTAAATCTCTCACACTGTGATCTTTCCATGGATTAGAATACAATGATAGAACTTGAAAAAAAAATGACTAAACTTTTCGAAGATCCAGCATGAGTTTGGTTAATAGTAAGGGCATTTTGTTGCTTTTTACTAAGTGAATCTCTGTATCTCTCCCCACCCCAAAGTCCCCTTCCATGATAAGGGACCAGGTCAAGGGTGATATTAAGATCTAACAACTGGTTTATCAGAGCTTCCATCAGTGGAGGCATGCCTCACAACTGGAGTGGTATCTGTAACTTTTCAGCTACTAAATTGTTCATAATATGCATGTGTTCCTGGGGAATGACTGATACAGGAAGATGGGTGGTCTCTATTGATCTGAAGATATAGAAATGTTTTAATATTGTAACAATAAATGATTAACAGTTCTGAGTATAGTGCTGGAATTATACATATCTATTTATTCTTTACAAAAATAAGATCATGTTGTACATATAATTTTTATTTTTGCCCTTTTTCATTTAATATTTGATCATAAATGTCTTCCCAAGCCGTAAGGTAAGATTTTTAAAATGTTATTTATAAAAGGTGGCATAAAATTCCATTGACTGAACTTATTAGCACAACTGATTTGATCATTTTCTTATTACCAGACATTTACATGTTTTCTCTCTCTTTTTTTTTTTTTTTGGAGAATCACAAGTTTTGTGGCTATTCCAAATAATGCTATAATATTGCATATATTTTTCCACATTTTTGGCTGTTTCCTATGGATGTATTCCTAGAAGTGAATATGGGAGTCAATGCATTTGACTCTTTGTCAAGTTGGCCTCCAGAAAGTTTAAACCATCATAATCTCCCCAGGCAGGCCTTGTGAGCATATACTTCAACTTTCTTAATGATACCATACATATTTTTTGAAAATTAATGTTGATGTGAAAGCAAGAAAATAGTATATACTTTTTAATGGCTATTTCTTTTATTCTTCCTAAAAGTTTTTTTCATCTGATTATGGCCATTTTATGAATTACTTATTGGTCTCCTTATATCTTCTTATTTCAAGGCATTTATCTTTTTCTGATTGATTTGAAATACCTTTATATACAGTAAGTACACCAATTTTCCACCTGTTATCTATGTTTCAGTTATTTTCCCTGTTTGCCACTTAAGTTTTCAGGTATCTTGTTGGTTTTTGAAAACCACATCTTCAAAATGTATGGATATTGCTTTTACAAAATTTATTTCATTACTTTTATGATTAGAGAGGTCAGAATTTGTGGGACCTTTGGCTTATATATATTTAAATTATATTTAACACTTAAGTATAACTAATAAGAAATTTCTTTTTCTTTTAAAGCATGGGTTTTCATTTTTTTAAAATTTAATTTTATTTATTTATTCATGAGAGACACACAGAGAGAGAGAGGCAGTGACACAGACAGAGGGAGAAGCAGGCTCCATACAGGGAGCCTGATGTGGGACTCGATTCCGGGTCTTCAGGATCACACCCCAGGCTGCACGCAGCGCTAAACCGCTGAGCCACAGGGGCTGCCCTAATAAGGAATTTCTAAACTTTATTTTTATATGCTACAGGTTTTCCCCCCAATAGTCAATTATTGAATAATTTTCTCTTTCTTTGCTAATTTGTAATGGTAACCCTATCATACACTAAATCATTACTAACTCCCTACAGGAGGCTCTTCCTACCTCCTATTCACTGAAATGGTGGCTTGGAAAGCAGGAATCCAGAACTGCCCTCTCTGCAAGTGGTGTACACATGAACTTGGGGATATAGCCAAAGTGCACCTCAGGCACATTCCACAGAGTCTTGTGGTTAGTCCACAGTCAAAGTTCTGAGCTTTTTTGTGTTTCCAGCAGAGTTTTGAATTCTAGAATTTTTGAAGGAATTAAAAAACTTAGAGCAACCCTAGAGTTAGCAAAACCTATGCTACAATCACTTCTACAGGACAACAATGTCTCCCAGTCCCTATGATAGTATCCACTGTCAATGTACTCTTCATGTCTCTGTCACTGTCTGAAGAACAATCATAATGATGGTTAATAACTATTAACCTATTAACTAATAACTATTTACATCATTTTTATTATGTATCAGGCAATGTACTAAACCCTTTCTAGAAATCAATTAATTTAACTTTCACCTTATGAAGTAGGTACTACAAATTATCCCCATTTTACAGATGGGGAAACTGAGACATAGGGCAGGAAAGTGATTTACCCAAAGTCATGCAAGTAGTAACTGGTGAAACTCAGAAAAGGCTGCAGGCTGTCAGGCCTCAGATTCCACTGTCTGACCCATGTGCACTATTGTATATAACTGCCCTTTGACTCAGAAGGCAAAGCTCTCACGTATTCCAGCGAACTTGTGACCTTTCTTTGGCGCTAGATGGTCATTCTATGTTCCATTCTCTCTAACAGAGCCTATGCCTGGCTCTCCACTCTGCTGCACAAGCTGCATGGCTCAGCATTCTAACAGACACCACTGTCCTGGAGTTTAAATTCATTTGTAGCAAAAATAAAATTCACACATTAACTGAAAATTGGAAATGTATCTAGTTGGCTGTATACCAGGGAGAGAACTAAAATTTGTGGTAATAGGGAACCCTGGGTGGCGCAGCGGTTTGGCGCCTGCCTTTGGCCCAGGGCGCGATCCTGGAGACCCAGGATCGAATCCCACTTTGGGCTCCCGGTGCATGGAGCCTGCTTCTCCCTCTGCCTGTGTCTCTGCCTCTCTCTCTCTCTCTCTGTGACTATCATAAATAAATAAAAATTTAAAAAAATTAAAAAAAAGTTTGTGGTAATAGCATAAAGATTCTAAAGTGATGTTGACTGAATTCTTTTATCATGTTAAGATAAATATCAAATGATCAAGGAAAAATAATTCCTAAACTGAAACACAGAAAAAGCATGAAATTTTGCTAATTTCTTTCTTTTTAAAATATTTTATTTTTAAATAATCTCTACACCCAACATGGGACTTGAACTCACAACCTCAAGATCAAGAATTGGATGCTCTACCAATTGAGCCAGTCAGGCACCCCCTCTAATTTATTTTCTAATGCCAGCAAAACCAATAACACACACACACACACACACACACACACACACACACACACAGAGGCACCTACAGAAGAATTCAATTTGTGAATACAGAGTTCTAAGTTTTAAATTAAATTTTACCAGATCAACTTCAGTTGGATATTGAAAGAATAATGCATCATGATCAAATAGTTTATCATTTATAAAGATGTTTTGATTTCTTGACATCTATTAATAAAATATATCACACCACTAGTACAAAGGAGAAATACATGATAATGTGAGTAAAGAATGTAAAAACATGCTTAACAGCTAAAGGTTTACATTCCAAGTATGGTTAAGCACTTTATTTCTAATCAATTCCAAATATCATATTTAATAGTAAAACAGTAGAGGATGAAAGAGGACAAACTTTACCTAATGCAATAAGTATGAAGCAAAAGACAGAGAGAGAGATAGGGATAATAATCACGAAGGGAGAGCAAAATTATCATAATTTTAATAATAGCTAACTTTTACAGATGATTCATGTTCCATGTACTGTCCTAACAGTATCATTTGAATTAGGCTATTTATTTGCTTCGACAATTTTATGAAGTCATATCTTTATTCCAATTTATAGAAGAGGAAATTGAAACATAGAGAAGTTTAATTATTTCCCCATAGTTGCACAGCTATTAAGTAGCAGAACAGGATTTGAAAACACTCCATCTGGTTTCATCCTGTGCACAATGATGGCATAAAAGAATTAATGACTAACTCATTAGAAGTAGTAAGATTTGATTAAGTTAGATTTTAAAAGAAATATAAAACTAGATAATTCTCTGTAATAAATAATATAAACAGAAAATAACTCATTACAATGAAAATATAAAATGCTCAGGAATAAATATTTAAAATCTGAGGAAAACTACAGATTTTTTTAAAAGACTTTATTTATTTATTAGAGACAGAGAGAGAGAGAGAGAGAGAGAGAGACAGAGAGAGAGAGACAGAGAAAGAGGGAGAAGCAGGCTCCATGCAGGGCGCCTGACGTGGGACTTGATCCTGGGTCTCCAGGATCATGCCCTGGGCTGAAGATGGCGCTAAACTGTTGAGCTACCCGGGCTGCCCCCAGATTTTTGTTGAGCAATATAACAGAAGAGTTGAATTGATGGAGATATATGCCATAGTCCTAGAAAGAACAACTAAATAGAATAATACATTTTAATTATTACACAGATTCTTTTGTATGTTTAATGTGATTTTAATAAACATTTCAATAGTTTTCTGGGAGGTGGGATTTTTACAAATGATTCAACTTTTTATTTGTAAAAACAAATGGATAACTTTATACTTTAAAGAAGAAAAAAATATTAAACTATTTGCTTATCTATACATAGAATCTCTCTGGAAGAGTACATAAGAAACTGCTTACATTGTTTTGCTTCCAGGGAGGGGAATTGGATGGCTAGAGAGTATGGCAGGGTGGGAGATTATTTATTGGATATTGTTTTACATCTTGAACACGTATTAATGTATTGTCTTTCAAAAGCAAAAATTAAAAAAAGGAAACAGAAAAATGACTAAGGAGATCCAATAAAATTGGGGAAAAAAAGTACTGAGGCAATTTTCCTCTATCAAATAGTAAAATATGATAAAACTATTAAATTTTTAAAAATGAGATTCTGTCTCAAAACCAGATAGATTCCCAGAACCTTGTAGAGAGCCTAGAAGCCTGCCTGGCACCAGCATGGACACTGAAAGCTAAAAGGTAGACTGGGATTTTGAGCAAAGGGAAGAGTTTTATCTGGAAGGCAAGTCTTAAAGGACAGAACACCAGAAACAGAGGACAGGCAAAGCAGAAGTACTCCAGGTTGTGTGAGCTTTCCTGGAGAATTCATTTCCTTCTGACGTGGTTTTCCTGCCCCTTCCAATTTCCACAAAAAAACCAGTGGTGATATGCCATGTACTCATTACCAAGGAGGACCCAACTTAAAGGGTAGATGTTTTCTTGACCTGGGAAGACCAGTTGTTCATGTGACATTATGTGAATCATGTTAAGAATCATTGGTATTCACTGAGTGATTACTCTGGGCCATGCATAGTTCCAACTGCTTTGTATGTATTACTTCATTAAATCTTTATAATAATCCTTGTTATAACTATCTTTATAACAATCCTATAACCACAATTAGCACTCACTGAATTACTATGAGCCAGGCATGGTTGCAGGAGCTTTGTAAGTATTCATTAATTCCATCTATATAAGAAATCCTTTAGAGTAGCTTCATCTTAGTTTACAAGGTAGGAAAGTAAGGTGTAGAGATGTTAAACAGCTGGGTCACACAGTAAGTGGTGGAACTGGCATTGAACTCTTCAGTTTGGCTCCACTGGCCATTACAGCATTACCCTCTATCCTCATCAATACCTCTGTGTTTCAATCTTCACATGTAAAAAGTGAGGGAATTGGATTACACACTCAGTGAGGTGCCTTCTAATTCCCAAATACTGCTATTCTAAGTCAAAACACTTGCAGGATCTATCCTGAAATTGTTTTCTGCTCTGACTACCTGAAATCAGAGGCTTGTGAACCTGTTTGACTCTTCCTTAGATCAGTGGTCATGCGTTGGCCAAGTTGTGGCCAAAACTCTAGAACACTATTTTTAAATAGCACTAAGTAATCAGAAGGACAAAAGTGTCAATTCAGATGAATTTCAGGTGTCCCTCTCACAGTTCTTAAAAATAAGATTTGTTTGTTTGTTTTTCCTAAAAAAAAAAAAAAAAAAAAAAAAAACAGCAGACTGTGCTCTGATTTACTATGGTGAGTTACAGAACAGAGAAATGGTCTCAAGGTTACTCACAATCAAACCATAGGGTATCGATGTCAAAATAATTCTTTTTTTGTTTTTATCAAATGCTGTTTATGAGTGGCCTTGTTTATTGGGCTGAGCTCCCTAAATGGTCTTTTGGAGAAAACATTCACAGGTTGCTGCACAGAACAAATGTGTTCAGTAGGAGTATAATAAGGAACCTGGCTTCTGAAGCTTCTGTGATGAAACCCAAGCCTGGACCTTGCGAATGAATACCCAGCGTCTATCATATCAGCTCCGCGGGTCACATTTCAATGTAACCCCAACCTGTTAGCCACTGACTCCTCTCCTAGGATCCTGGTGCCCTTCTCTGCTCCAAAGGCAGCCTGCATTTGAGACTGGATCCATCACTACCCAGGAAGAGGTCAGGCTGTCACCATGAGTAGACTCACTGGGCAGAGCTCATTGCAACTGAAAGTTCAGTGTGGGGTAGCCACTTCAGGGTTATCAGTTCCTGCCAGTCCCACTTGAGGTGTCACTACCTCTCTTTTCCTTCTTGTGCTAGGATTCATGAGTGGTAGATGGGGTAGGCTATCAGAACCCACAAAGTATAACTGTGGGGAAGGAGAGTATGAGAAGGGCTTGGGTTTCAGAAGCTAGAGTTAAAATGGCTGCTGCTCTTGTCCTATGTGGCCCTGGGCAAGTCGTGTAACCTCAGACAACTAAAGATGCAACATATCTCATAGGCTCTGTTGAGGTTCAAGTGACATAACAGGAGTAAAAAGTTTAACACAGTGCCTTCACATGGGAGCTGCTTAATAAAGCAGTTATTGCTCTTCTGATTAATGATACTGGTTAATACTCTTGGCTTGATCTCCTTTATTTCCTTTTGGAAGCTACTTCTCAGACTCCACATGGAGAGTGATTTTATTATAAATCCATCTTGGTGGCTGACAAGCTGAGGACAGGCTAGGCTCACAGACTGAAGAACAGGCCATTTGTAGCTATACAACGCTCATTTTGCTAGAATACAACAGTTTTATGCTGAAATCCTTTTTGTATTGCTTGACTATTTTGAAGAAGGTGATATTAATTTTACAATAGGAAAAAAATCCCAATATATTTAAAAAAAACATTGTAAGAACTGGTTGATATGTAATAGTATAACACCTGTCACTTCAAATTACCATTTAAAAAGATTTAAATGATATTATGATAACCTGAGATGGAGACATCACCCTATGGTACTTTGGCTGGGAATGTATTGTCTAAATCTAATCATGAGGGAGCATCAGACAAACTCAGAAAGAGGAACTCAGTATTAAAAGAGAGATAGAGAGAGACTGTAATTTCAAAATGTCAACGTCATAAAAGACAAAGAAAGTGTGCAGAAATGTTCCAGAAGAAAGGAGACTAAAGACACATGACAACTAAATGTAATACCTAACTTAGACTGGATCAAGTACTGGAGGAAATGCTATGAAAGATGCTACTGGTTCACTAGACAAAATCGGAATGCAGACAGATTAGATAAAAATACACACACACACACACACACACACACACATATACACATACAGAGAGAGGCAGAGATAGGGAGACACGGGACAGAGAGAAACAGAGAAGAAAGCTAACAATAAAGTAAATGGGGCAAAATGTCAACATTAGGTGAATCTGAGTAAAAAGACAGTCAAGTGTTCTTTATACCATTTTTACAACATTTCATTAAATTTGAAATTATTTTCAAACAAAAAGTTTAAAAAGGATTAGAATGCTATTAAATATTGTACACGTGTATTTTTAAATTCTGAGGAACATTTAGAAATAGAAATATTTCTATGTAAAAGGGCAGCCTTCCTGTTTTTTCCTCCCCAACAGATGCGATAAAACAAGATCACTGATGAGCAAGTGACATTTTTAAGTTTTAAAAAGAGAAAACTAAGGGCCCTTACTAAACATACAATCTATTTATTAGTTGAAAGCTAATAAGTCTGAAGTAAAACCATTATGATTTTAAGAGATAAATCAGAAAAGCTAAGATGTGGGTCATTCTTGATGTAAGTGGATTCTCAGAATCATCTAACACTTTGCACTGACTGCTTGACGGGCTTCCTGATAGTTACAAGTACTAAATATGACTCCTGGTTGGATGTGGTCTTTCTGCAAGATGGTATATAACTATATACATCTTTTACACCAACCTTGCATGTATGTGAAGCTAGACCCTCATCTTCTCATCTTGTCTTCTCTGTCTTGGGGACAGGTGAAATGTTTGTTTCATATGTGTCTGGTAATAAACATAGCTACACAGGTAGTAATTTTTCTTTCAGATTCCATTAAAATATCCTTGCATCCAAATGGTTGGATCAAAGAGAAGATACATGAATATCAATTACTCAACACAGTTGCTTAATAATTGTTAAAGAAATGTGGAGTTAATCAATAGAGGTGGCAAGAAAAGCTCAGTGTGGTGACCCAGACAATTTCTGAATAAGGGGTTGAACAGAGGGTTTGCCTCCTGAAATTGATCTGGCTAAGTTGCGGGACATAACATCAGGGTTGACTCAGGAGACCTATGGGACCATGTGTACCTCCATTCCCTCTGGCTACCACTCCTGGATACTCCTTGGAATATATACTAGGGCAAGAGACCCCATTCCCAAGGGCAGGAGGGCTGTTCTAAGGTGGAGAATAGTGATAATGACACCACTCTCCTAATCCCCAACCCACTGAATCACTTGCATTTTTATGGCTAAAACTGTGAATGGTAATTGTTTGGGTAAGATTAGTCGAGGGCTTCCCTCCAGCTAGGCTCACAAGAGGAGCCAGGAGTGGACTGCTTTGTCACAGTCCCAGGAATTTGGTTGATGGGAAGGACTTTCCTGTGCCAAAGAGACAACAAGGAAGCAAGTAAGGGTGAGGGGTAGGCTTCCAGAAAACTTGTTTGACTAAACTTGGTCTTGAGAGGGCACTGGAAAAAAAATTCTCTCATCTCTCATTTTCCCTCTGCTTCTCTTTCTTTACCAAAAGTGAGAGAAAGGCTAAGCATTTCTCAGAGGCAACAGATATTCTGCTTCTAAACCTGCAGATTGGTGATTTACCAGCTAATCTTCCTTTATCTGGACCATCAATCTGAGAACTAATTACAGTATTCTCCTCAGTGTTCCTGAGTTTCATTCTAGGTACCCCTTCAAGGTTTTTCAACCTAAAATCATCAAATGAGCCCAAATTATTCCCTCTCCAATTTGTCTCTCCTTTGCCTGACTTTTCTCTGTTCTCTTCCCAAACCTCTTCGAAAATTTGCTTATTCTTCCTTTGGAGGCATCTGGTTGTCACACAGAATCTTCACTTTTGCTTTTTCAGCAAAGTGCAAATATGCACATGCTTAATTCTTTTTGTTTCATGTTCCCATTTTAGATGAAAAGTTAGAAATTAAAACCATCGCATCTGTGTGTATGACCTTTAAAAATTCACAACACAATAGAAGAACAGCTGGATTGTGAAAATACCACTTCATTAATTTGAATTTTCATTAATCTCTACTTCTTCATTAAAATATATGATTGATGGGGGATCCCTGGGTGGCGCAGCGGTTTGGCGCCTGCCTTTGGCCCAGGGCGCGATCCTGGAGACCCGGGATCAAATCCCACATCGGGCTCCAGGTGCATGGAGCCTGCTTCTCCCTCTGCCTATGTCTCTGCCTCTCTCTCTCTCTGTGACTATCATAAATAAAAATAAATTAAATAAATAAATAAATAAATAAATAAATAAATAAATAAATAAATAAATAAACTAGTCTGTATCCAGTCCTGGGCACAGAGCCTGGCTCTGTTAAATGCTCAAAAAACATTTATTCCTATCAAATGTAATCTATGTAAAGTACCTGCAGAGTCTGTATCAAATAGATGTCCTTCCCATCTTTCCCTCCCAAAGACTAAATATCCCTCTACCTTAAATAAGAATGGATTTTACCCAAACCCCAGTCACTATACTTTCTGACAAGGGACTTGAGATTCCATACCTTTTCATGCCATGTTGCAGGCTGAATGGTGGCCCTGAGGATACATCCATGTCCTAATCTCTGGAACCTGTCAATTTTACTGTATATAGCCAAAAAGGTAGATATCGCCTTATACATCAAAAGATGTGATCAGGTTAAGGATGTTGAGAATAGAAGTTTGTTCCTAGATTATGTAGGTGGCCCTAGATGTGATATATGCATTGTTACCATGAGAGAGTGGCAGAGAGAATTCTAAGACAGATGCACACAAGAGAGACACAGGCAGAGGACAAGGCCATGTGAAGATGGGGCACAGACCAGAGTGGAGGCACAAGCAGCCAGAAGCTGGAAAAACTAAGGAAGGATTTTTCCCCTAGAGAGTCCAGAATGAGCAGGTGCCAACATTTTGATTTCATACTTCTGCCCTCCAGAACTGTGAAACAATGCATTTCTGTTGTTTTAAGCCACCCAACCTATGGTACTTTGTTATGCAGCCCTACGACACTACTGCAGTGATTTAATCGGCACTGAAAGGCCCGGCCCTCCACTTACTGTCTCAGCAACTCTACCAGTAAAAAAGCCTGTGAGGTGGGCCCCAGCCCCCTCAGGTGCCCACAAACACACTGCTCATCAAACATGTTGCCTCCCAGACCCCAGGCAGGGCCAGATGTGGGCAACATCCTTGGGACCACTTGTCTAGCTCCCATTCTCTCTCTGAGGTCTTGGGTTCCTCCTTCAGGCACACAGCAAAGCTTTTCTTCCCACAATTAGAGACAAAGCTTAAAATGCAAATATCTTCAGTTACATAACATCTCCACTGCAGTAGGAACCTTTGTGTTCTATAGTAAGTGAGTTTACTACAGGTCCCTTCCTGCATGTGGGCTTTGAGAGGGAAGACAGCCAGGAAGAGCACGTGGGACCAGAAGCAATGTTGCTATGGTGAAAGCAAAGAGCACAAAGCAGGAGTGGAGAGCTCTGCAGACCCAGGCTTCCTGCGTCACAATTTCACAAAGCAAGCCAGAAACATAGCTCTAATGCCTTTGGCCAGTCAGATAACCAGATCTTTAAGGCTCCCAGCAACCCCGCACATTTTACAGACAGAGATCAGTTTGCCCAGGTGCATACAAATGGCAAGAAAACTGAGACAGAATATGAGCAAATGCCATCCTTCCATACGCCCCTAGCATAAGGATGCCTCATTACCCATACCAAAGAGAAATAAAGAAAAATGCCAGTGGAGGGATTCAGACTTAGCACATCTACATCATTTGAGCCCTGATGGTCATTCTGTGTCATATTTTTCAAGTGCATAATGCTAACCATTCTCTGGGAACTCATAAACCAGAGTTGCTTGAGTCCTACCACCACTCCACTGTAGCTATGGAGGCCAGAGACCACCCATGAAAAGAAGTTTCTCATTGTTCTGTTGTCTAGATAGAGAACACCTGGGCCTCACTCCCCTCTATGACTTGTTAGCTGGGTGTATTAGTACAAACAGGGCCCATCTTTTAACCTCTCTGTGCTTTACTCTTCCCATCTGAGACGTTAGGGAGATGGGTTGGATGCATGCTACTCAGTTTTTGTTGTACATGGGATCTTCCTGGGGAGATTCTGTTAGGCCACACCCCATACCAATTAAACTGGAGATCTAAGCATAAGCATTTTCAAAACCCGTCCATGTGATTCTCATGTGCAGCTAAGCTTGAGAACCAATGGGTTACATGACTTCTAAGATCCTTCCAGATATCATGTCTTTCCTAAACATCTGCATCTACTAGAATTTTGATTTTCTAAATATTCAGGATTCATGGAAAGCCTTTAAATAAAGCCCACATTTAATTTTTAGAGAGAAAGTCAGTTTGTCATGGTTTGCCCAACACCACCATATTGGTATTTAAAATCTATATAATGGTCTAAACCATTACGGCCTTTCATGCTTTTAAGAGGATGGAAGGGTTAATGTGATAATAGAACTATTCAGGTATCATTTAATTAATTACTATTCTAGGGGATGCTCTGAATAGTACACTGGAATTCTGAAAAAAAAAAAAAGTTTTCTAGTCAACTAGTATTAACTAAGGACTGCTAAATTCAAGCTGGAGATAGAGAAGTGAAGAGCCTTTCACATTCTAAGAACTCATAGTCTCCATAGTAATAATTATAATAGCAATAATAGTAACAAAAGCAGCCACAATTTTGAAGTACTTATGGCACGTTAGGCAGTGTGACTGGTGCTTTTTGTATATTATTTTATATTCTCAAAGCAACCTTGCTAAGCCAGCATCATTTCCTCCATTTTATTGCTGAGGAAAGTAAGGCCCAGAGAGGTTAGGTAATGTTCTAAGGTCACTTAGCTAAGAAGTCGATCTGACATTCCAACCTATGCTATTTCCACCATACCACAGCATCTCTTAAAGAAAGGATTAAGAACTAGAGATAGAGATGGTAGGGAGAAGGTTAACTACGATAAGGGAGAGTTAGGACTGGGATGGAGGAAATGCTGTGAATTGTTCACATGAAAGGTGCTATAAGAAAATAAATATTACAAATTAATAGGTTAACTAGTTAACTATGTTTTGGGCTCAGTCTTATTTTGCATAACTCAACAATGTCATTTTTTAGACAGTATTAGGTCTTGGATTTAGGCATATTTTCACTTTTGGATGGCGGTAGGCATAGCGTAACAATCACTTTCTCTATGGTGTTCATCTTCAAATGCAGTTTGAGCCAACACATTCTGAAGGTGCACACACACACACACACACACACACATGCACACACATTTCAAAGTGAGTTAAGATGTGGAGATCAATCTACCTGTGTGTGTGTGTGTGTGTGTGTGTGTGTGTGTATGTGTCCCTGTACATACAGTTACTCAGAGATGTAAATGTAGATCTAATATTTGAGAAAGCACGGAACTAAAATAATTCACCCATGAAACCAGATGTAGCTTGAAGGATAGTAAACACAGTATGGCCTAGAGCAGGAAAAGGGAAAAAGAGAGAAGCAGTGAATTTTCTTAATGAGGCTTTCACAAATCACCATTTTCATGCTGTAGCCAAAACAAGTAAATGACCAGAGGACTTGAAGATCCTGAAGAATACTCACAGATGACAGAAAGTGGTTTAGATGGCAGGTATTTTTTAAAATATTCTAAAAAATATTTATGACATTTACAGAGTGGAAATTTCCTGTACGTCCATAGAAAAGATGCACAGTTGCACAAAAGTATTATGAATATGTAAACACTTCACAGGCAAAATGTCTACATGTAAACTATCTGTCTGAATACATGCTTTTTATGAGGATGAGTTGATTTCACAGCAATCTTTTCACGTGGAAAATGACCTCCACTCTGCAAATTATGAGTAGGAAATCTATATCCTGTCATTACAAATAATAACGTAGTGATAAATCATACAACCCCAGATGAGATAATAATCTACTAGAGTGTAAATCTAGGTAACATCTATTCTTAAAAGGGAATCGAGAAGTATTTATAAAACTGTAGCAATGAGATATTGGGTTAATAGATTGAAAAGAGACATGTGATTTGTTCTTTTTATCTTACTTTCTATAACATTATTTTAGAAGATCTGAAAAAAATCAAATGAGAATAAAGATGATTGTATTTGAAATAGCTAGTGTGCTCGGAACCCAGTTCTTAAAATTTGTAGATTGAAATATTTTAACAAGACAAACAAACCATAAGCTTATTTTTCCCTTCCAAATGCTTATCAAATGAGAAGTGAACGTTTTTTTTTTTTTGAAGTGAACGTTTAGAACAGGTTTGTTTTCTATGTGAAATTTTCTTTCCATATTACACACACACCTAAACACACACATCTCTCTTTTCCCTTAGAATTGCAAAATCTCTACTACTGAGATGAAGATGCGAAGAACCAAAGGTTGAATTAAAGCAGCATTTTTACCTTTCTGCTGATCAAACACAGATGGAGTGCTGAAATCCATGGTTGCCTGTCTCATCATTTACCATCAGAATGGCAAAAAGCATCCAGGTTTCTAGAGAGGAAAAAAACACCATCTCACATGCTACAGTCAACACATCAGTCAGATACAGCATCACTTGCCAAGACCTCTGTTTGAGAATGAAACATGCATGAGAGCTGCAGGTTGTTGTCAAGGCAAATGATGGCAATAGGTAAACGTTATTCCTATACCTGCCAGAAAAAGAGTTACTCCTTGTGGCTCCATTCATCAGCTATGCTTGTGGGTAATTATTATATACCTTCCGATCCCCAACAAATAAACAAAAAAGCTCAAATTCTAAAATAAACACCATTTGCAGGGGGCCACCTGCCTTGGATTTGAGCCAGGAAAACACTGGAGGTCACGGAGCTTCAGCAGCTGGAATGTTGCTTTAAACCTACAGAAATCTCAATGGGTGAGTGAGGATTCACAGGGCCAGACGGAGCATGTGCAAAGCTGCCAATGCAGTTAGATTCAGCTGTTCTTGGTGGAGTGAGAGCTGCATTTGGGTCATGTGAGCAGAGAGTGCCATCTCAATGGAATAGGATGTAAATAGTGTAGCAGGAAGCTGCTGGCCATGTGCTGTATGGAGTAATTATCGGCTCTCCTAGCTCATCTGCAGTCTCCCCCTTCAGCTTCATTCTCCAAATGACAGGGAGGATAAGGGGAAGCAAGTAGCATTTGAAAGGTTAGATTTCAAGGCTCAGATACCGAAGACAATGAAATTCAAACAGTCTGCAATCACAAGGGCGTTCAGTGCAGTATTATATGTGGTGGACGATAAAACCAGAAAAGAGCAGAATGTATATCATTTGAGGTACAGCTGAATAAAAGATAGTCCATTCATACTCAAGATTTTAAAAATGTGAGGTAAATCTCTATATTCACCTGGTGGGATGTCTCTCATCTATTGTTAAATGAAAAAACAGTTATATACTTCATTTGTTCACATTTTTATAAAACCGAAAACCACCCACTCTATATGTAAATATGTTTATATATGTTTTAAGGAACATCAAGGAAGATGTAGAAAGATACCCACTAAACTGTTAATATTGGTTACTTCAAGGGGTTAAAGTAGTAGATTTCTAACTCCATCCACCTTTGTAGTTTTAGTCTTATTATAACAAACACCTATTATTTTATTTTTGTCATTAACAATATGATGTAATAAATTCAAAGCAAACTAAGAGAACTCTATACTCAATCAGATTTTTGGGTAAGTCACACAGCCATATAGCAGATGCTCACATAAATGCGCTTAATAATGGTAGTATTTTTTTTTAACCTTGTGTGTGCATCTGGAAATGAAAGCAGAAACCGTTTTCCTTCATATATATGACCATAATTTGTTTTGTTAATGGACTGATATAATTTAGGACATGTGTTCTTCGATAAGCAAGTTTCTTTCTTATTTTTTGTTTCGCATATTTTCATACTGCCTTACCATTTATTTTTCCACTAAATGCATCATCTGGCCTCAATTCCCTGTGGCAATACTGCTACTCATTTACCTTCCCCACTTTAGTCCCTCTCTCCAAAATGTCCTGCATTCTTTTTATTTAAAACATGGGCAGAACCTACTTCCTATAAATCGTTATGCAAAATGTGCTCCATAGGTAAATCTCTTATATTTCCTGATGCTGTTTTTTTTTGTTTTTGTTTTTGTTTTTTTTGCATTAGCCATAAAAGCTGAAACGAGAAGGCTCAGTGGATTGGCAAATAAAGTGACTCATGTTAGCAAATACTCAGCTAGAGAAAGAGGCTCAAGCTTGCCCAAATGAGGCAAAAGGATTTAGATTAACTTCCTTCTCATTCATTTGCTCATTGATTCATCAATTGCTATGGAAGGATTACCACACTCCAGTCATTCCTATAGGCTCTGATGATGCAGATATGAGCAAGGTCTCCACACTCAATGAACTTGACACTCTTGGGTGCAGCATCTGCTTCTGGCCATGCTGGAGTCATAGGAACTGAATTTACCTCCTATGTAAACAACTAGAAAACTGGGCAAAATATCTGAAACAATGGTTTTCAGATATCAGTTAAAGATCCCTGGTAGTCCACAAATAAGCAGAGTCTGGTAAGTCCCCAGCAGACTGCCTAGAGTTCTAAGGCTAAATGCAGGGAGGGTATAGTAGGCTCAATGGTGGGCCCCCAAAGACACATCCACATCTTATTCCTCAGAACTCGTGAAAGTGACCTTATTTGGAAAAGGGGTTTCTGCATATGTAATTAAGTTAAGGATCTCAAGTAGAAATCATCCTACTGAGTGAGCCCTAAATCCAACAATAAGTGTCCTTAGTAGAGCCACACAAAGAGAAGTCATATGACTAGAGATTGGAATGATGCAGCCATAAACCAGGTATACTTGGAGCTGCTAGAAATTGCAAGAGGCAAGAAACAGATTGTCCCCTGGGACTTCAAAGGGAGTTCAATACATTCACTGATGATTTTGAACTTCTGGCCTCCAGAAGTGTGGGAGAATAATTTCTGTGTTTTCAGGCAAGTTTGTGCTAATTTGTCACAGCAGCTTCAAGAAATGTACACAGAGGAGGAACTCTCAAAATAAATGCAAAATCTCTATAATTGTTACATTCTTGCACCCATTTATAACATTACCAAAAACCAAATTCAAATATAAACAATTTCATGTGGGTAAAAGGGCTATTTGGGGCTCATTTTGAAGAAGGGCAGTCAAATAGAGTGAAAGGATATGACTTTGAGCTTGCTTCTCCTGAGCTGTAATTTAAGCAAGTTATAGAACTTTCTGAGCCTCAGTGTCTTAATCTGTGGCAAGAAAACTCCACCCCCTAGCTTCTTATGAAACCTATTATAGTTAAGTCTGCTTCCCGGGCTTCAAATATAGAGAAAATTCTTGCTATCCAACTAAAGCCAAGTGTAAGATAACAGTTGGTTCTTTCTTCAAGTACATTTCGAATAAGGCCCTTATTCAGACATATGGGGTGCCTGTGGTTCATTAACTATTATCTATAATGTAGGAGGGGAAGAGAGAAGAGGTCTCTATGATTGCAAAACCTAGCTGCTGGCTTCCCCTGCAGCTCATCTCTCTCCACTTTTCTCAGTTCTCACATCCAGTTCTCACACCATTCTCCTTTCTGGTCCCTGAACATGCCAGGTCTTCCCCCAACTTGCAAAACTGCCATTGTGCCCCTCCATTTGGAATGGCTTTCTCTAGCTCAAATGTCACCATTTCAGAGAGACTTTGCCTGAACACATTATCTAAAATAGTCCTCTAGTCCTCACCCTACCAGTTACTTCCTTCTCCAGAATGCTATTCAGTGGATTTATGATGAGAAATACCCCTGTTAGGGAGATTGGGCCACAGTGTTTCTCAGACTACCTGTGCCAAAGGGCCAAGTTTTTAAATTTCCAAAGCATCATGGGTTGATACATTAGTAAAATATGATAGTTAATAATAGAAAAATAAAAAGAAAAGTTTACAGAATGCCAGCCCAAATTTTTATTATTAGATTCAGCAGGTATAAGATTATATGTCAATAAGAGATCATTGAAACAGGGACGCCTGGGTGGCTCAGTCGGTTAAGTGTCTGCCTTTGGCTCAGGTCATGATCACAGGGTCCTGGGATCGAGCCCCACATTGGGCTCCCTGATCAGTGGGGAGTTTGCTCCTCCCTCTGCACCCTCCCACACGTTCTCTCATTCTCTGTCAAATAAATATATAAATAAATAAATCTTTAAAAAATTAATCAAAACAAACATAGAATAAAAAAAGAATTATAAAAAGTGTACCCACTGTTCACTGAAAGTACATTTAGGTATTAATACACTGCACTGTCCATTAATTATGGTAGCCCCTAGCGATATGTGGCTACATAAATTTAATAACAATTAAAATGAAAAATCTATTTCCTCAATCACTATGGCCACTGTGATTGTATATTGCCATAATTAAAAACTTCTGCTCTTTGAGAAATGCCTGTAAGAAAATGAAAAGACAAACCATAGAGAGGGAGAAAATACTTGTAAAATATACCTGATAAAGGACTTGTATCAAGAATACACAAAGAAGTCTCAAAACTTAGTAATAAAAGATAAACAATCCGATTTTAAAAAGGGCAAAAATTTGAAAAGCATGTCACCAAAGAAGAGACACGGATGGCAAATAAATACACGGGAAGCTGCTCAACATTATCAATTATTAGAAAAGTGTAAATTAAAATTACAAAGAAATACCACCACATACCTATTGGAATAGCTTTAAGAAAGCTAACAATAGACAAGGGTGGGGAGTCTGGAGGACTGCAGATGGCCACCTTGGAAAACAGGTCACCCATTCCTTAGACAGTTCAACATAAATATGGCCCAGTGATCCAACTGCCTGGCATTCACTGAAGAAAAATGGAAACATCTGTTTTCATAATACGAAAGAATGTTTATAATGTTTATAGCAGCCTCATTATCACTCAAAACTGGCAACAGTCTGCATGTTCATCAGCTGGTGAAGGAACAGACCGTGGTACACATGATGATGGAACACTACTCAGCAATACAAAGGAAAGACAGACATACTGCTGCCTGGAGCATGTGGATGAATCTTCATGGCATTAGGCTGAGGGAAAGAAGCCGGGCACAAAACCCTACACGCTGCATGGCTCCACTGACAAGGCATTCTTGCAAAAAATACAGAGATAGAAATCAAGGGAGTGCTTTCCAGGAGGCAGGGAATGGACTATCAAGGGAATGGAGAGAACTTCCGTGGTGATAGAAATTACATCTTGATCATGGTAATGGTTACCTGCTCTATATTCCCTTGTCAAATTCCTATAACCTAACACCTCAAAGGGGTGATTATGTATATCCTACCTCAATAAAACTGAAAGAGTTAACAATACAAATTTACCTCTATAGTTTAATAATGTCATCCTAAATTTTGAAACATATTTGTCAAAAATTAAACTGAAAATAGCAAGTTTTATAAATAAGCGTTTCTATTAGATATTTGTACACTTTTAGATTATAGTTGATGAACTAACCTTAAAATGCCACATGTGTAACATTATCCAACGGTGCATAACTTTCCATGCAAGCTTGACAACGCCCAAACAAGTCTACACAATGTTCAATGAGACAAATCCATCATCTTAGGCTTAGAAGTTGTGGCAACATCGAACTGCTATATCCAATTCTAAATGGTTACATTTAAAAGTGCTCTCAATTTTTGTACTTACCTTGTCTCCAACTGATGACAAGCAGTTCCTGGACTGGCACTAGCCATGCCCCATATTTTGCCTAGGGCTGGTCTAATTTCTCTTCCCCCGACCCTTCCATAGCGGGCTTCTTCTTATCCTAAGGTCTTAGCTCAGAGGCCTTACTGACTTCCATATTTTACCCAAAGTAGCAGCCACATCCCTGCACCATCCCAGTTACAATTAATACAACGAGCTCATTTTCCCTTTTATAATTATCACTACCTGTAATTAACTTATACTTCAGTATGTCTTCATTATCTATCTCCCTGGAGTTGATCCTGTCAGTCCCCAGACTTTTCAATGTACTTCAGTTTCAAATTTCAAATGCCCATTTCTGTATTTTTGGTCTGAGGGCATTTTCTGGGATTCAGAAGGCCGCCCTGCCAGCTCTCAGGGTAGGTCAGAAGTTCCAGGGCCTTAATCATGCCCTCCCCCAACCAATAGTGGCCCTTGACCAATGACTCTTGGGAGCTGGTGTACACCTACCAGCTGCATTGCCTTTGGATATAGTGATCCTGAGGCCTGCTGTTTTAAGCCATTTTCCTGAGTTTCCCTTTTAGGACTAAGCTCCGTTGCTTCCTGTGTTAATTGGTTTAACAACACACTTTTTATGGGCTCCTGGTCCCTCCCCATATGACTTCCTCATTTTCCTACTGGTATTTCCTATGCTTTTTAGTAAGCCACTTGCATTGGAATCATTGTCTTTGGGTCTGCTCCTAGGGGACACCCAAAATAAGACATTTCACCACTAGAAGGTAAACTTCATAAGGCAGGACCCTTGTCTGCTTTGTCCATTTTGTGTTCCTATAGTCTAACACAGAGCAGGACACAGAGGAGGTGCTCAATAAACATGTAGTGAACGAAGGACTTCACTGAATACACTTTGAGAATGAAGAACATCATCAAATGACTCTCTCTGCCAAAACTGATAATGTTATAATAAAACCCAATTAACCATCACTCATTGGGGGAAATTCCATAATAAGTACTTTCTGGTAAGAACTTATGATGAAAATTTCCCATATAAATGAGAAATCATGTATTTGAGAACTTCAGATTTTAATGATTTCTGATTGTGTTGTAAACCAAAGGTGAACTCTCAGAAAAATATTAGATAGTTCTACATCTTATCCAGGCAAAACCAGAGCTTCCCCTGCAACGTGCTCAGGTTTGGGAAGTGAGAGCTGTAAGGGTAGCAGCACAGGCAGGCTTTAGGGCTTGGGCGTCAGCCAGCCTCGAGTTTAGGTCCCAGTTCAAGCACATTTCTAGCTCATTTGTGATACTGAGCAAATCATTTAACCAATGAGGATTAAAAAAATACCCAGTGTTGTAAGAATTAGGACCCAATAATGTATGTAAAATAATATTATGGGAAATAGAAATCATGCACTGGTTGTAAAGAAATTTGTTGAAGTCACTTACCTATATTACTAAAAAATGCCTTTAGGTTTGTTTCTGATTTTAGAAGAATACACATAATCTTTTTTTCCTGGTTGGGTTAATTAAAACTAGGCCAAAGAAATCCATTAGTAGGTTAATTATTCCTAAGTTTGATGAAAAATTAACCTTTCAAAACGAACATGGTTTTAACTTTAAATGAGCAATTACAGTTCTCCACCATAAACTTGCTAAATCCTGCAGTTTCTTGTAACAAATAAAATGTTATGAAGTCAAAAATCCTTGGATCTTTTAAATAAAACTTTCAATAATGCATCTCTTTCTCCCCTTAGTAAGCAAATTCAACTTTATAATGCCAATATGACACCTAAGTGTAGATTAAACTTAAATTTTATGAAAATTGGCACATAATTTTTTTGACCTTGTTATTTTAAAATCTACTTAGAGGTGAAAACTAACTAGCACTTGCATTCTTTTTTTTTTTTAAGATTTTATTTATTTATTCATGAGAGATACAGAAGAGAAAGGCAGAGACACAGGCAGAGGGAGAAGCAGGCTCCATGCAGGGAGCCCAATGTAGGACTCGACCCTGGGACTCCAGGATCACGCCCTGGGCTGAAGGCAGATGCCCAACCACTAAGCCACCCAGGCGTCCCATGGCACTTGCATTCTTAAAGTACTCAGGTCAACAACTTTAAAACTTTCCATTAAGACTCGTGGTATGTAGTTTCAATTATAATTTTAATTAATACTGACTTAAATAATTCAAATTTCTTTCATAATTTTTTCCACAGTACTCATTGTAGATGAATGTGGGGTTTTTTTTCCCCCAAATTCATGTATTGAAATCTAGTCCCCAGTATGATGGCATTTGGAGGTAGGGGGCTTTTGGGACATGATTAGGTCATGAGAGTGGAGGTGTCAGGAGTAGGACTAGTGTTCTTATAATGACTTTTTTTTTTTTTGAGATTTTAATGGATCCTTATAAGCAATCATTTCAGAGCTTCTAGAGCTTCAGTGTCCAATACAGTAGCTATCAGCTAATACATCTGGCTATTTAGCATTTGAAATATGGCTAGTCCAAAGTGAGATGTATTGGAAGTCTACAATTTTGAAGCCTTATCTGAAAAAGATAATCTAAAATGTCTCCTTAATAATTTTGTAAAAGATTTTACTTATTTATTTGACAGAGAGAGAGAGAGAGAGAGAGAAAGTGCGCACAAGCAGGCGGTGTGGCAGGCAGAGGGAGAGGGAGAAGGAAGCTCCCTACCTAACAGGGAGTCTGATGTGGGACTGGATCCCAGGACCTCGGGATCATGACCTAAGCCAAAGGGAGACACTTAACCAACTGAGCCACCCAGGTGAGCCAATAATTTTTATAAAAATTTACATTATGATAATATTTTAGACACACTGGATTAGACATAGTATATCATTAACTTAATTTCACCTGTTTCTGTTTACTTATATTTGAATATGCCTACCAGAAAATTAATATTACACATGTGGTTTGCATTTTATTTCTACCAGACATTGCTATTTTATAGGGCTCCATATAATCTTAAGGAAAAGCTGTTTAACCGACTGGCTCAGCTATATCACTGATTTCCAGCAGGACTGAAGGGGCACAGTTTGGAAGAGGGTATAGGAGGAGAAGAAATAGAACTACACTGAAGAACACGGAGCACTGAAGAACCCCAAGAAGCCATCATCATTTTCATTAGAACCATTACAGTTATATAACATGAGCATTACCTTCCTATGGTATCGGTCTACAGGCTGCTTTAGTTTATGTCCCTGTGGAATTGGGGTTGCTTCTTGGTGTTTCTCTTTACCACTCCCAGATGCTCCCTTCCCACCCCCACCACTCCCATCCTGCACCACTTCTCTCCCTGATATCACTCCCCTGCTGGATCCTTGATTAGATGCTTCTGTGATCCAGCACAGTTGGGGATGAAGAAGCAGTGGCTGCTCAAGAATATTATCAGCTGTGGAAAGAACTGTGGACCATAGGGCAAAAGAGTCTTTGCTGCTATCCCTGGAGTCAAGGGGTTTCTTACACTACTTCTGAAATCAGTAGATACTATCTTAGTATCTAGAAGCTTATCTAACCTTTCCTAAGGATAACCATACACTTAAGAGTTCCCAGTGTTTTACTCAGAACTATATTCTTGTATGAAATACTGGAAGAACTGAAAATTGATGCTTTCTATCACTTTGGATCTCCAACTATTTATTTATACTCTACCTACTCATTTCATGAAGCTGTAATATGAACTTTGTCCTTATAAAATATGCAGTATACTTTATATATATATATACTTTATATATATATATATACATTATTCTTAAAACAATTTTCATGTTACTTTGATCTTATAACTTGTACCTTTTATTTTTTAAATTTTTATTTATTTATGATAGTCACACAGAGAGAGAGAGAGAGAGAGAGAGGCAGAGACACAGGCAGAGGGAGAAGCAGGCTCCATGCACCGGGAGCCCGACGTGGGATTCCATCCCAGGTCTCCAGGATTGCGCCCTGGGCCAAAGGCAGGCGCCAAACCACTGTGCCACCCAGGGATCCCTAACTTGTACCTTTTAACACTCATCTACTTATTCATCCATACAAATAAATATTTAGCACTTACTAAGTGCCTGGGACTCTTAGAGCTTAAATTACATCTCCCTTGCAAAGACTTCTTTGATCATTTAACATTCATTACCCTAACTTGCACTTAATCATAAAAGACTGATATTTTGCACTGCATTAGAAAATTTGTTATATAATCATGTTAGACTTACTTTCACAACTAAATTCTAAGTTCCCAGAAGGTCTGAGCTGAGTGATAGGTCTTTCGTCTCTCACCGTGCCCAAAGAGTGCTACCATAGTAGCCAGTAATAGATTCTGGTTTGTTAAATGCCAAATGCTAAATGCCCAAATGGACAAATCCAACTTTGGGCAAAATGATGAGTTAGGTGATGGAGCCTTCTAACCCTACAGTGAGTGCCCCTCTTCTCCCTTCCCAGTCTGTACAATCGCATTACGACTTAGTGCAGACATCCCAATTTCTGACTTTGCCTGTGTTTTCCTTTTATCTTTAGTTTCCAGGCTACCACAAACTTTTTTTAAAAAAATATTTTTATTTATTCATTTGAGAGAGAGACAGAGAAAGCACAAGCAGGGGGAGGGGCAGAGGTAAAGGTAGAAGCAGACTCCCTGCTGAGCCTGAGCAAGGGGGCGGGGGCTAATGGCAGGCTTGATCCCAGGACCCTGAGATCACGACCTGAACTGAAATCAAGCATCGGATACTTAACCAACTGAGTCACCCAGGTGTTGCAGGTTACCTAACATTTTACCTTCATACATATCATGATGGGAAGTTGCTGAGTATTTACCTGTCATTTCTAGCATTACCTGGAGGTTAATCTGGAGAAACAGCTTTATTCATTCACCCATCATATGATAAATATTTAATGAACACTAATTATGTGCCTGGCAATGGTGCTGGTGCCAGGGGCATGGTGGTGACCAAAATAGGCATGTGGTTCCCATTCATAAAAAGCTTTCAGTTTAGGGATGATTTAGGAGGCTACCTTTCATGGCTTCCTGGCACCTCAGAGTCCATGGATGCTATTCTTGGTCACTAGAAGCCTGAAGAAATATCTCTGAATGACCACCTTCTGAAAAACACAGTAACCCTCCCCACAGCAGACAGAATGCTTTTCCTTCTATCCTTCTGTTGAATAATGCCGCTCTTCTGGCCTCTAGAAAGCATGTTTGCTACTGTTCTTTGGCCAGATGAAAAATGCTAAAGGATTTTTCACCTTACTATTCCAGTTGGATATATTTAGCCTAGTACTCGATGATAAGCACTCATATTACCATGGATGTCCACAGATTAGAATAATCTTGGCCTTTATTTTAAAATCCCAAATAGATGTTTTTAATTTTTTTTCCCTCTGAACTGCATTTGTTTCATTTAGATTTCCATCTCAACTGGAAACGGTAGGGATTTACCTTCAATTACATCTGGGTTGTGACCATTTCCTCAGCAACTTGATGGTTTGGGAAAATACAGAAAACAAAACATAACAGGAACCCAAACCATGATGCTTTCTAAACGTCTGTACAGATGGTGAATTTACTGAACATCTCAAAAATGTTTTTAAAAGTTCTAACTTTGGCCACATATCCTTCCCTTCTATTTTCAACTCATGAATGATTGGCCAAGTTCAAATGAAGTCCTGTGGTTTGAATTAAGTTAGCATGTCAAAGAGGTCTGGCTCCAGCAAGCTCACTCCTCCCCACCACTTCCTGACAAACTCTCAAGTGTTTAGAAGTTATTTTTCTTTGCATTAATTTTTCTGAGAGGAAATCCTTGTGAGGAATCTAGTTGAACTTGGCTCTCCAAAGTTTCTTGTAGAATTAGAAAAACAAAATTTGAGGTTACTAAGCAGGTTAATGGAAGAGAACCCTGTCGCTGTTTGCTCAGAATAGTTGCTAATGGGACAAGTCTCACTCTGTAGAGTCACTCTGTTTTGTGACCACAGACTTTACCCTTAACAACCACAAAGGGGATGAGACATGACAGAGTGTGTTATATCAGTGCCAGTCACTGCCAACTGCAAAAACAACATATAATGTGACACATTCTTGGTACATGAAAGCCCCAATATCATCGTTGTAGGCTAAGGCAAAGCTTCTTGAATTTTAATGAGCATATATATCACCTGGGGATCATCTTATGGAGCAGATTCTGACTTAGTAGATCTGGGCAAAAAAAAAGAATCTAGATTTCTACCAAGTTCCCAGATGGTACTGCTAGCTGGTCCATTCCTTACATGGCAAGGGGCCAGAACATATTTCAAAGACTAAGTAAAATATACACTTAGTGGACTTTTACACCAAGGTTCTCTACTGGACAGTAAAGACCTAGAAACAGTAACTAAGACCCAAGGGGCAGCAGAAAAATGCATTTGTAAAAGAAGCCAGCCAGAGGCAGGGATTGGATGTAGAAAATACATTTTGATGTATCAGAAATGAGCCAGAGGTGGGGAATGGTTACCACCTTGAATATCTGTGGCTGTTTTTTAGGTTAAAGAGGTATACAGGCCTATAGCTAGATGTTATTAGGGTCATATAGGGTCATGTTATTAGGGCCTCAGATTCCTTCAGAGTTCTGTCCCCATTCTAGTTCTGTGCTCTTAGGCAAATTATATTTCTCCTAATATGTACACAGGAGATAATAGTGGTCCTCACCTTAAAAGGCTGTTGGATGAAATGGGGTAACCAAACACAGTGGTGTGCTGAAGTCAGCACATACTGGCTCTCTAGAGCTAACCATTAGGTACCAAGGAATTTTGTAAGGTGCTTTGGTACCTTGAAATTAGCAATGGTGGGAATATTTACACCATGGAAACTGGCACATGCTACTAGTAGAGGCTATTTTTTGTTTTTTTGAGAGCTGCTTTACCAACATATCACTTTGTGTAAATTACCTAGTGCCTAAAGAGCTTGATAAATATGAATACTATCTTAGCTACCTTATCTGAATTCTAGCACTTGTGGTTTGAAACACATCATTTAGCACTGGATATTTTATAACAGTTTCCTTTTCAGCAAACTCTATAATTGGGTTCTTCTAAGACTGGGTCTTTTGAAACTGGAGGCTTCAGAGGTATGACAATACTCTGCCATATGCCATGATTGGTCAGTGCCTTGCTTTTTGACTTCTCCAAGGAAACTACTGAGCATAAGTTCAGAATTTTTGGAGTTCATTACTCCAACAGCTTTGATTCCTTTCACAGGAAAAATCAGAGTCCAAGCTGTATGGTGTCAGGATAGATCCCAAGAATATTAATGTTTCTTCAAAGTTCATCCAACAATAATTGATGTGAAAGTTAAAACAGGGAGAAACAGAGTGCTATAAAATAGGTCTGTGTCCCAGTCACAAGTTTTCACACATTTGTTAAGATAATCATAGCTGGTAGACTAATTGGGAAATGGAACCTGCCATAGTAAATAGAGAGGTAATGTCCCTCTGTGTATTTGTGCCAGCAACATAGATCTGAACATAAGAGGTCTTAAGAATCAGCCAAGTTATCTAATGTGAATGCCCTCAGCTATCCTCTCTTATTCCTCCAAATTTCTCTATTCTTCCCTCTAGCCTCTTGTCAATTCCTTCTGCTATAAAGAAAGAAGTGTCTTTTCTCTGTGAGAATGTGAGGCCATCCTTAGTGTATCTCATCTTATGTAAAACCTTTGCCTAGAGAGGCAGATGTGCACAACCATTAAGAGCTTGACTGGAGCCTGACTAGCTGGGTTCAAGTCTTGCAACATGATGCTGTTTAAGCTATGCCTTATTTTCCTCATCTACAAAGTCAGAATCATAATAGTTACTTCCCATAAGGTTTCTGAGTGAATTAAAATAATTTAAATATGCAATTCTTATAATGTATATAAGCAATATACATTATGAATATATATAAGCAATTCTTATATACATTTACTATTATTTCCATCCATTATTCCATCCCTTTTGCAACTTCATCCTTTTCCCTCAAGATCCTTGTCCTTAGCCTTACATGTAGGCTCACATCTTTCCATCCTTAAAAAACAAATTGCAACAATATGAAACAGAACTGTGATGTTTCTTCCAACAGGTTTACTTTTACTTTCCCACTGTACCTTGGGGGGGGGGGGCGCGGAATAAAGCCTATATTTGCTTTTTCCTTCCTGACCACCCAATCTTTCCTTGGTCTGTTTAAATTTCAGTTCCATAGCTGCTCAGCATAGGCCCTAATGTGCAGGTACTCTGTTGACTGGATAAGGGGTTCTGATGGAACTGTGAGGATTCGCTTTACCTAGGGCTGCACCTATGACTAGTGGAGGTGATCGGTAATGCCTGCTATGAAAAACAGGCTTAAATAATATTTTCCACACATCTCTAGGCTTCTACCACTTAAGTATCCAGGATTATTTTGGGGGTAGAGGCAGGCTCTTGGCAGTTTAGCCTAGGCAATGTGGTATGGTGGAAAGAAGGATGAACTTTGTTATCACAAGACCTGGGCTCAAGTTCTCATTCTGTTCTACACATTGTAAATCATTATAGCTGCTGCAGTGAATTATTTCCCAGCGAATCACTCAGGACTCTTGCCTTCCTATTTTTATGCTAATGTATCAGTTATCCAGGTTGGGTCTGATTCTGACAGAGCCTGAAGGAGGCTGTGTGTCTGAGCCTATAAGTCAGGCTTCTATGCGCAAGAGTGAATAAACCCAGGGGCTTTGAAAGGATTTTCTCTCTGAAGGAAGATTAAGGCAGGAAGATGAAATTGGTCACAGGACCCAGATCTGACCCTTTAAATAAAGAAATGGGGCTCGGATGAAATCCTCTCCTGCTTGAAGCCAGTCTGGTCTTTCTCTGGTATATCATCTCTAATGTACCTTCTTTCTTTCTAGCTCTGCCTCTAATCTCTTTTTTCCTCTAAGAAGAATCTTAACCCTAGAATTCCTTCTGTCACATGTCTTGAAAAAAATTCTGAATGTTCAGAGAATCAGAAAATACAGTAGAGCAAAATGTTATCTTAACTGTCCTCATTTTACAAGCAGACTCAGAATTGATAACTAAACCAATAATCATCGAGAAAATAATTTTCTTGCATTTGTAGGAAAGGAAGTTTGGGTTATTGCTCAGCCAGTTGAGGCGACACTCCCATTGCATGAATACAGCTTCAACAATTTAATGACATCAAGGATTTGGGGGTTTCCTTTACACATAGTCCAAAAGGATGTTTTCACATGAGCTTGTGCCAGATAACAGTTTTGAAATGCTGAGCTGATATCCAGCAATCCTTTTTTTTTGATTTCACAATATTTTTGTAAGACACATCTGTTTTCTTCTCCACTGAAAGTGGCATTGGAGCAAATAGATTTATATTAAGCTTATAAAGCAGAAAATTAAAACTTTAGCCAAGCCATCATGTATTTTATTTGGTCTAAATTATGCTAAGTAACTAGTTTGATAGGCTTTGAGTCCCTAAAGTAACCATCTTTTTGGTATTGTATAGATCTAGGCTGCATGTTTCTGCTTGAAACAATGCCTGAGTCCTTATTGGCCTTATTTGTCCTATTTGTCAGTGAGAGACGTGCTGTTGAAGTTATACAGGCAGCAATATATGAGCCTTTAGGCAACTTTTGCTTGGTGGAACATTTCATCTGCTTGCAATATTTAAGCTTCCAGAGCTTATATTCTGACATTTCCCCTTCCTTCCCTCAGGGAAAGAAATTCTATTGAAATCCAAATAGAGAAATAGGAGGAAAAAAAGATCTTAATTTGCAGCATGGGATTTTAGGCACGATCAGGTTTAAGGAAGCAAAACAATAATTTTTAAGAGCTAAATCTGAATTAATCTCTGAATCTCCAATCAGACAACAGACTTAACCTTTCTTTCATCCAGTTAAGCAAACAAACTGAAATTCTACGGGCATAGGAATACAATTGTCATTTGATTATATACTCTCTTTGTTATAACTTAGGATACAAAGAACATATAGGGAGAGACTCTAGCTTTCTGCTTGATAGACTGAGATGTGAGAAAAGTGATTTTCATCATCAGGCAACTAATAATTGATGGGAATAAGAGGTGGCTATGATGATCTCTGAATCCTCCTCTGGCAATGATGGGCTCCACAAGAGGAAATCAGCCTGTTTAAGTGCTATTCATGTAATTTTCTGTTTGCATGGAAACATACTTCTGGGTGTTAAATGCTATGCTTACTATGCATAAATAGAGATCCAAATCAGAATTCTTAAGTTTTTTGAGTTAAAAACCAAACAGCTGAATTAGAATGATGTACTAGAAAAAATCATTCATTGACTACTGATCAAGAAGTATGTACTGGATACTCACTGAGTGCCTGGCCTGATGTTTGGTGCCATTACTATCTCAACATACTTCATCAATGAGCTGCCTATTCTCAGACCTACTATACCCCTAAACTCCTAACAATCAAAATAAATAAATAAATAAACTCCTAACAATCAGAAAGAAGTATTTTTAAGTCCAATTTTCTCTGCATGGATAGGTATAAACTAAGTATACATTTTGTCCCTTCTGCTGGCTCATGAGTCTCACATTATGACCCCTTTAGACCACTTTCCAGAGCAAGTTCTGTGTGTTCAAAACCTCTCTTGCCCCTTGGTTGGTTATACTTACTCTTCAAGGCCAGCCTCTGCGAATCAGGTGCCAGGATTAGCTATTCTAAGACCCAGCTCTATGGTTACAATATATTCACCCTCCCAAATAAACAGATTCTTTCAGATAGCCTGACACCAGGAAGACATCCAGTCCAACATCCTGATTTTACAAAAGAGAAAACCAAGGCCACAGAGCTGTGTTGACCCAGGCCAGCACTTTCTCCACTGCTCCATGCTGCCTCTTGCTTTGTGAAATCAACATTGATTTACTATCACAGGTGGCTTCTGGGGATGATTTCCTAGCCAAGGACTTGCAACTTGAATGGGCAATGTGAGGGACAAGGATAATTTATCATACTTTTCAACACAAAGATAGGTCACTATAGGTCTGGGTCAGCCCTGATTATCTCATTGGGCCCCTAAGTCTGAATTTGCCCTGAAGGAGCTAAACTGACCCTTTGACTCTCCCACCACCTTTTCAATTCCCTTTAACTCCCATGATCCCTAGTTGCTATCTGGCCACAGTGTTTCACTCAAAACTTTCATGGATAATAATATGTTCACAATGAACAGATAATCTGCATTAACAGTTCATTATGGGGCAGATGCTATGGCAAGCTCTTTATGTGTATTTTCTTATTTTAATTCTCGCAGGAGCCCAATGAGGTAGGTAGTATTGATAGCTTCACTTGCAGATGAGAAAATTCAGGTTCGGAGAGGTTAAGTCACTTGCCCAAAGTCGAAGAGCTAAATTTTGAATAGAGGTAGTCTAACTTCAGGCCTAAGCACTGACTCATACTATTAATAAACCAACTCAATACTTTGAACATTGACTATATGCAAACCATTCAGCAAGGGTCTATGAAGGATGAGGCTTCTAGCCTAGATGAGGTGGTCTGGACATATGAAAACATGTTTAGCAACATATTATGTGATAATACATAATAAGTAATAAGCCAATAATAAGCTAGGATGGGAGCTTAATCTTTGTTTTCAGTGTGTGTGTGCCAGGGACCTCTTTGGCAGTCTGGTAAAACCTATGGACTCCTTATCAGGAGAAATGCATAAAATAAAAAGGACAAATTTGCAAAGGACACCAGTTATGTAACAACATAGCACAGAAAGTATTAAAATGTTGTCATGTAATGGTTATAAGCTTCTATACTAATACATCACAAACATCATCATTTTGAGAACCAGTGACATGGAGGGGCCAGAGCTAGAGGAAACCAAGTGGATGTGGGTCCAAACTGCTTCTCATATCTCTAACAGCTTACCTAACCCTATGCTTCATTCCCAGAGATTGTAAACTGTATGTATTTTCATTTTGCTATGCATGTCCATGTGCTTTTCTCACCAGTCTATAACAGATTTTCTCACAGCTCACTAAGTAGACACATTCTTGCCCTGTTATCACATCTATTGACGCTAAAGTCTTATAAAAGATGGTGTAGCCAGGTTTCTCCAATGTTTTCTTCATCAAAAAGCAATTTTAAAACCACAGTTTTAAATATCAAGAAATGAACTTGGAAAGATTTCAGTAATTGCAAACAGCCACATTTAATTCCAAGAGTGAGGTTTCTGTTACAGGTTTTCACTTTTTGTACTAGGCTGGCAAAAGTTTATGTAATTACAATGGGGAATTAAAATTCATTTCACTGCAACATGAAAACCTTTTAGAGAAACCTCACTCTTTGAATTAAACTAGGCTGTTTATAACTGTTAACGCTTATTCTAATTCACTTTCTGGTATTTAGAGCGATGGTTTTGCAATTGTTTTTTCAAGGAGAAATACTGGTGTTTCTGGACTATGAGCAACATATGGTATCAAGATGTGGTTTTATTTTGCATTTCCCTCATGAGTCATGATGCCGAGCACCTTTTCATTTGCTATTTGACCATTTTGATACCCTCTTTTGCATAGTGCCTGGTCAGGATTCTTGTCCAATTTTTAAAACTGTGCTATTGTTTTCTTATGGATTTATAGAATGTTTAAAAAGATATTTATTTTTTAAGGTTTTATTTATTTATTTGAGATAGAGAGAATGAGAAAGAGAGAGCACAAGCAGGGGGAGCTGCAGCAGGAGAAGGAGAAGCAGGCTCTCCACTTGAGCAGGGAGCCCGATGCAGGGCTTGATTCCAGGACCCTGGGATCATAAACTGAGCTGAAGGCAGACGCTTAACTGACTAAACCACCCAGGCACCCCTAACAAGATATTCTTGATATAAATCCTTTGTTAGATGTATGTGAGTGAGTGAGTGTGTGTGTGTGTGTGTGTACACGCCAATCTAAGGTTTCATTTTCCATTTTCTTAACAGCATCATTTATTGAATGGGATTTCTTAATTTAATTAAATCAAATTTATCAGCATTGCCTATGTCCTATTTAAGAAGCTGTGGCCTCCCCTGAGGTCCTGAAACTATTTTTTATGTTTTATTTTACAAGTTTTGTTGTTCTACTTTTCACCTTTAGGATGAACCATCTTATATTAATTTTTGTGTATGGTTTGAGATAAGGGCCAAGCTTCTTTTTTTTCCACTTGAGCCAGCACTGTTTATTGAAAAGACCATCCATCTTTCTTCCACTGAATTGCTGTGGTGGTGTCATGAATGAAATGACTAATCATATGGGTGTGGATCTATTAAACTCTATTCTATTCCACTGTCTACTGTCTATTCTTATATTAATACCACACTTTTAATCACTCTAACTCTAACTTTGATATCTGGTTTTGTTTTTCTCCTTCAAGATTGCCTCAGTTCTTCTAGATCCTTTGTATTTCCAAATACAGATTACAAGTAGCTTGTCAATGTTCACCAATTTAAAAAAGCTGCTAAGGTTTTTACTGGGATTGCACTGACTCCAGAGATGAATATGAGAGAGAATATCTTAACAATGTTACATCCTTGAGTCATATGTTAATGTTATATTCCTTCATCGATTTAGGTTTTCTTTTACTTATCTTCTTTTCTTTTACTTTTCTCAGTACTTTTTTTGTAGTTTTAAGTGTAGAAGTATTGTATATCTTTCATTAGAGCTATTCTATAATTGATGTTTTTGGTGCTTTAAAAATTTTATTGTCTAATTGTTTGCTTCTATTTATTTATTTATATATTTTTAAAAGATTTTATTTATTTATTTATTCATGAGAAACACAGAGAGAGAGGTAGAGACATAGGCAGAGGGAGAAGCAGGCTCCCTGTGAAGAGCCTATGTGGGACTCAATCCCAGACCCTGGGATCATGTCCTCAGTCAACAGCAGATGCTCAAGCACTGAGCCACCAGGCATGCCTGTTTGCTTCTTTTATTTATTTATTTATTTATTTATTTATTTATTTATTTATAAAAGATTTATTTATTTATTTTATGATAGACATAGTGAGAGAGATTGAGGCAGAGACACAGGAGGAGGGAGAAGCGGGCTCCATGCCGGGAGCCCGAGGCGGGATTCGATCCTGGGACTCCAGGATAATGCCCTGGGCCAAAGGCAGGTGCCAAACCACTGAGCCACCCAGGGATCCCCCCTTTGCTTCTTTTTAAAAATAGATTTATTTCTCTGTTGAAATTCTTCAATTTCTCTTCTGGCTGCCATTTCCTACATTTTCTCGAACATATTAATAATCATGATTATTTTAAACTACCTGTGGGCTAATGTCAATATCTGAATCACCTATAGTTCTTTTCCTATTATCTATATTTTTTACTTGGTTTCAGTAGTTTGATCCCTTTTATTTCTTATATTTTCACTAGCATAATAATTTTTGGTTAAATGTCAGATGTCATCAATGAAAAATCATAAAGACTTGAGATGATTATCAAGTTATCCTCTTCCAAAGTTAAGTTTTCTTCTGGCAGTAGATAGTTAAGATCTTGAGAAAACTTGATTTTTATGCTTTTTGGGGCTAGTAGACTAGATTTAAGGGATTTTTTTCCTACTAATGGATTGGTCCTTATTCCTATAAGTATGGCTCTTATTCTTAGGACATGACTTTTCTAGGGTATTAGTTCAAAGCCTGGGATTTGTACCAAGCTATCTCCATCTTTGTAGGCTTTAATTATGACTTTTGGCTCCCTAGTTGTACTGAAATCTCTGATCAGCCTTTTAGGTCCCCAGCTTAGGGTAATGTGTATGCAGAATTTCAGTGTCCTTCTCTACTGACCTCCTTCCTCCAGACTTTGCTCCCTAAGTAACAAAATCCAAGCTACTTCAGACTCTGACATCTACCTCTTCAGTCCAATGGGACAACTGTTGTATGCCCTTGTTCTGCAATTTGTAAATGTCTTTAGAAAAATACCTGGGAGGAATGTGGACCTCACATCATGGGCTTTCCTTCAAGTCTGGTCTGTATTTGTTGTATCCAGTGCCTTCAGACAATTGCTTTAAATATTTTGTGCAATATTTAAGTTGATTTTGAAGACCCTATTAGTATGATGCCAGCTATTTTTGCAGGAAAACAAAACAAAACTTGTGCTAATTCCCTTTCTCAGATGGTACCAACTCATCTAAGATTGGAGGTCGGGGTGGGATGTAGGGAGAAATAAAAAAGATCAATTGTTATTCATTCAGGATGAACTGTGCTGGAAAATGGAGATTAGATAATGCATAAATAGCTTCCTAACTTTTGAAAACGTGTCATAAATTATATTTAAAGGATTAACCCTGATGACTTTAATGAATCAAAACTCATGCTTCTTCATACTCATTTTCAAAGGAAAAAATGATGAGGCCATATATGGCTCCAGAACTTTCCTCTGAAAATTGTTTTTAGAAATAAGTTGTCATGTTTTTATTTCTTAGTTGGGCATATCCACAGTGTTCAGTGTTGGTCAAAAGTGAAAGCATTTATAACCATAATTGTCTTAGAATTTTGTGATAAAAGTAATTCACAACAGTCAACTCTTAAGAATTCATGGCAAGATGGTTTTATAAGCAGGGAGGGTGAATCAGAGAGGAAAAAAGCAGATAAGAAATTCTTTTAAAAATTATTTTAAAGACTTTATTTCTTTATTTGAGAGAGAGAGAGAGAGAGAGAGAGAGAGAGAGAGCATGAGCAAATGAGAGCATGAGCAGTGGAGAAGGGCAGAGGGAGAGTAGAGAGCCCGATGAGGGGCTCTGGAGCTCGATCCCAGGACCCCAAGATCATGACCTGAGCTGAAGGCGGACACTTAACCAACTGAGCCACCCCTAGGTACCCCAAGAGTAGATAGAAAATTCTTAAGGAGGTGGGCTTCTCAGATCTGGAAGAGCACTGGTATAAGGAATAGGCATGGCTACAAGAGTTATCCCAGGAATGATCCAATTCAGTTTTCTGTGTCTCCTCCTCTTCTAGTCAGTGACTCTTCAGAGGTATCAGGGTCCTGATGTCGCCCAGGGTTCCCACTCCTGTGTCCCCAGGCCTGTCCAGAGGACCTGAACTGGGGATGAGGATGGGGTAGGAGGTGGGGAAATTAAGAGGTAGATCTGCTATTTGCTGGATGTGTGAAGTTCACCAAGTTATTTAATCAATCTGTTAAGAAGTTTTTTTTACTGCAAATAGGAATCTAAGCCTCAAGGGCTTAGAAAGAAGAGTAACTCGCTATCTCATATATTAAGAAGTCTGGGATAGAACTCCTTTAGGATTGGTTGATTTAATAGCTTGAAAATGTCAGGAAGAACCCAGGTTCTGTCCATCTTTCTACTCAGCCATCTTATGTATTGGTATTGCCTTTAGCTATTTGGTTTCCTGAGTTACATCCAGGCACAATAACTGAAGGAAAAAAATGGTAAATTTCCTTCCTGTGAATCTCTTTTTATTAGCTAGTGATCATTTCCCAGGATCCCTCCCGGCAGACATCATTTCATGATTTATTGAACATAACTAGGTCTCTTGTTCCTGCCTAAGCCAATCTCTAGAAGAAGAATGTGATTCCTGTGACTGGCCTCCAGAATCTGTACACAAGCCAAAGCCACCTGGGGAGAGATGGGCATTTGAATAAAAGTGAACTCTACCCACAAGGAAGGAGGGTATTAGGTAGATAACCACTGGTGTCCACTATACTTGAATTTGCTGAGCCTTATTTACTTTATCTGCAACATGAAGAGATAATAGTATTTGGCTTTTAGGACTGTTATAAAGATTAAATGTAAGAACCCGGGCAGCCCGAGTGGCTCAGCGGTTTAGCAATGCCTTCGGCCCAGGGCGTGATCCTGGAGTCCCGGGATCAAGTCCCGTGTCGGGCTCCCTGCATGGAGCCTGCTTCTCCCTCTGCCTGTCTTCTCCCTCTGTCTCTGCCTCTTTCTCTCTCTCTCATGAATAAATGAATAAAATAATAAATAAAATAATAAATAAATAAATAAATAAATAAATAAATAAATAAGTAAATATAAGAACCCATGGGTTATTGCTCCAAAAATTCCTACTAGACTTGTGGGAATATAGTATATATATCCTATATAATTTCTGAAACCATGCCCCATAGAGTTTTAAGGAGGTCGAGACTAACAAAATTTAAGGCTTGTTTTTCAGAGATTTGTTTCTTCTTAATCAGCTACTGTTTCTTTTCAGATCCCACTAACAAATCTACTAGCTGTCTCCACAGAGGCCTGGTCTGCCACAAATGAAGGTCACTGATACAGTTCTAGCCTATGAACAAGCTAGGCTCTGCATTCCTTCCCAGAAATAAGGAGTCCTAGGTCCCATCCAGTTTATACTAACTTGTGGAGGCATGTACACAGCCCTCTCCTTGTCTTACAGATCACCTCCTGATGTCAGGAGCCAAATTTTGCCTCATTTTAATGTTAAATCTCTACCTCAAAGTGAACATGGGAGGTATGTTTTCTTTCCTCATGAATAGTATTAAATTTCCCTTACCCTTTTCTTTAATATGTATATAATCCCAACCCTTATGATTGTAAAACTTGTTCTAGTCTCAGTCAGGGGAGGATTTGAGGCTTGGCCTTCCATCTTCTCATCTGGCTTGTCTCTTGAGATAACCCTTGCCTTGCTGCATACTTGATGTCTCAGCGATTAGCTTTGCTGCATGTCAGGCATATTAACTTGGGTTTGGTTACAATTCTGCTCTATCTGTAATATTTCCTAGCTACCATTAATTTTTGTCTTGGTGTCAGATGCTACACTAGGTGCTTTATATATATATTTTTCTAATCCAGTCACCAAATATGTATTCATGCATTCTCTTTATTCATTCATTCAACACATATGTGATTGCCAAGAATCTCATCTTACAGACAATGCAACCGGTTTAGAGAAGCTGACTAGTATCTTTAAAAATGACACAGCAAGTGGCCAAGTTAGATACGTGTTAGGTCTGTCTGACTCCACAGTTTGAAAAACCTCTATGACTTCCTTTCCCATAAGCCTCCTCAGAGTCTCATGTCACCAAGCTTAACCTATTAACGAGGGGTGGCTGGGATCAACTATGGCGTGTCAACTCACACTCTAAGGTCCAAAGAAGAGAACAATCTTGTTAAGACTGCCCACTCCAGCTGCTTCCCTGGAACTTTAGGTTAGTTCTGCTTGGCTCCAGCAGGTGGCGGGGTGGTATCAGCACTTGCCTCCTCCACTTGGAAGAGACTGAAGCGGTGAGAATGACTTTCTTGGCGAACTGTACAAATCAGACTCATCACTTTTTGATCCTACTCTGTAGGAAGGGCAGCTGGCCTTTTTCAGCTATTTCCAGGCATGAAGTGAGAGATGAAATAAACTGCATGTGAATTAACCATTTTACTTTTAAAAAGTACTCTCATTTTTATATATACATTCTTGCCAATTATGAATGTTGAGATGCTTAGAACAGACTTTCTCACTATCATTATCAATTGTATTGCTTTATTTACTTAAATGCTGTGAGGTCCCTAACGTGGTGGATAGAGTGACTTATCTCTGGACAACCTACATGAGGCACACGGTGTCCTGTGACTACTCAGTCAATATTTGCAGTGTGTGTTCGTGAATGTCCTGGAGTGGGGTGATCTGGGTTTGAGCTTCGTCTTGGTTATTTCCTATTTGGGAGATTCTCAGTCATGTGCTCTCTGAGCCTCATTTCCCCCATCAGTAACATGGTGGTGATGATGAGGAGGAGGAGGAGGACGACGATGAGATGATGATGATGATGATGATAATTCCTAAGCTCATTTGTTTGACAGTGACAGGTATATGAAAAAGACCTAATAAAGTACCTGTCAGAGATACTTTAGTTTTTTAGGTGAATGTGCCAAGGTTGTAAAATATACTAGTGGTTGATACTTCCTGATAGGATTAGAATATAAAGTGCCTGGGCCAGAATTTAGCCAGGTCCCACTGGGGACGTCTCATCTCTGGTTGTCATTTCCTGCCCACAGCTCAAGAACTTACCTTCATAACCTCACATGGAGAATCACTGAAGTTATCTATTTATTGTCTGTCTTGGCTCCAATTCTACCTTTTTCAACCCGTTTCTAAAAGTGTTATTCAAAGAAGTCCTTCCATTACCTGCCTTCAATCTGTTTTTTTCCAAGGGACCATTTGCCACTCATGTACCTGCACAAAGCATCTATAGCAGGTGGCAGGTTTACTCCTGGAAACCCGACCTGCCATGAGCATCTTCAGTTCTCTGCCTGTGTATACTCTCACTCCCTCTCCTTCTCCACGATGTCCTCCCAAACCACACTCGTCACTCTTGCTGACCCTTCCTCCAAAAAGCCTCCTCTCGCCCATACTGATCTCCTACCTTAGAACTCCCACTGCTCTCATGAGGCAGTATAGATCGCTGGATAGCTAAAGGCATGGTATTGGATGTCAGACAGGCTGGAATCAAATCTTGGCAAGTTACTTAAACTTTGTGTGCCTCAGTTACTTTATCCTTAAAATGAAAATAATAATAATACCTACCTCATAAAGATGTTTTGAGGATTTAATTAGAAAACATATAAAGCATTTAGCAAAATGATTGGAAGAGTAAGCACTCAATATACAGTGGTTAGTATTACTACCATCATTATCATTAGATTATTTGATACTTCTTTGTTGGTTTTTGCCTCTTCCAAGTAGCCTGTTGTGTTCAAGGACCATATTTTGTGTTTATTTATAGCCCTTGCCATTGCCTTGTGCACTCCCTGAACATGGTATGTATATTACAGCTTTTTATTGCTCAGTCTTACCCAGTATTAAGAACCAAAACTGACCCACAAGTTAATTTTTAGCAAAGCTACATAAGACACTGGTGGAAGACACCACTGCAACATGACAGGAAACTTTATAGTTTTCTGATCATTGGATGCTGGCCATTCAAAACTCACAGAGTAGTTTGTATGACTATAATACACATTTTATTAAGTTGAAGAGAATACTTTTATACAATTTGGGGATTATCTACAGGATAGGAAGAAACAGAACAGCGAAAAATGTGACAGGTGACAAAATAACATCCATATAAAGTTTATCAACCACCATGAGCTTGAGTTGGTCCCTGATCTCCTGAATATCTCTGCTCCCCACACCCCAGCCCTGAATTTTGTGATGATGATGATAATGATAAATAATGGCCCAGGTCCAGGGTTCTGCTATTTTCTCTTTTCATTTTTACGATTCTCAAAAGAAGCACTAACCTGCTTTCTCTCACCTTGCCAGGGGTGGATATGGTTGCAAAGCTCTTCTCGGCCCCAAATCAAGAATACTTTACCCATGGTCCCAGGAGATGCGGCTCTATTTCTCAAGCCTTTTGTTGTATGCTGGGAAACCCTCTGGTGAAATGTCAATTCTCTGGAGAGGTAGGGGATCTTTCACCACTTCAGAGTAGCCTAATCTCACACACTTACCCTGGGGCCCTCTGCTGGCTAGCCATGAGAAACAAGACAGAAAGCAGTTCTTAGGATAAAAAGCCATTAATTTTGTCTTTGAGAGTAATACACACAGAGACCAGAATATTGCTGTTCAGCAGGAATACTCACACTTGGATTATGATATAAAACAGTGAGAGAAGACTAAGCTAGAAATAGCAGTAAAAATCTCCTTCTAGAAAGAGGATTAACAACCACATCCAGGTGTCAATTCAAAAATCAAAATTAATTTAATACAGAGTAATAAAAAATATCCTATTGGGGATACATGTAATGTATAATTGTTTTGTTTTTAGTGCAGAGTCAGAAATCAGTAGAGTTTGCTAAATTGGTTTGAGTAAATCCACTGGAAAGTATGCTCCTTACCCACCAACACTCTGCCTTTCCCTGGGCTTGCTTTAACGCATGCATTAGATTACCAAGGTATCACGGTGACAGATGCCATAGAAATATCAAAATGAATAGATGGAATCAGACACTCAAATATGCTCAGTAGGTGAGGCACCCTGATTACAGACTGGGCTCTGTGGCCCTCTGACCCCAGCTTTTGTTAACCACCCTTGCCCTGGCTCTCTACAGAGATTTAGCAAGTGTTTTGTGTCTGTGGCCAGTGCTTTCGCTCTCCCACAGGGAGCACAAGAGAGCAATGGGCTCAGGGCTGACCCAGCCAAAGGGCTTCTCACAAAGAAGCAATACCTGGTGTCTGTCACCCAAAGGACCAAAACAAGAAAACCCAAAACCAAATGTAACAACCTCAAACCTTCTCTTGGCTCATTTTATGATCATGTGGAATGAAATCTATATACAATATAATGATAGCAGACATTATCTACCGTTCCAGAGGAGATACAGATGAAGAGTTTAAAAAATTTAAAGAAAACCGATGAGAAAAAGATAGCACCATGTAAGAAATACTGACAATAGAGCCAAAAATAAATCAGTTTGGCAACATGAGGAGAACTTATGCTAGTACTCCTGCATCTGCATGTGTAGTTAGGGAACCAGCAGTATTCTCAAGAGACCTGGCCATCCCCAAGATGCAACACTTGCCAGCAGCCAGTGGGGGTCAGAGGTGCTCTATGTCTGAGACAGAGTCCAGGCTGAGTCTACAGTGTGGCACCTTTAACCTCAAGACCTACAAATCCTGCTAACAGGAACCTGGCTGGAACTCCCTCTGATTTCACACTTGTCTTCAGGAGGAACAGAACCATGAAAACATAGGAGGCAGCTGATTTCAGATGCTTCACCATACAGATTAATTTTGACCTCAAAGCAATTTGCTTATTTTGTTTTTTTTTTGCATTTGTTCTCTTCCTACCCTGCTTCTTCCAGCTTCTTCTGCTGGACACGGACAAAGGGCAGTCATCTCTCAGAGTCAAGCATGTAAACACACTGAAGCATTGCCTCTAGTCTACATCCCTAACCCGTATCTTTTCAGAGCACAGAACTTTCCTTCTAAGAACTTTTCTTTCTACAGCAGTTTGAAGACTGCTTAAGTGGATGGGTAGATCTAACTGGTTTATAGGTTACACAGACACCAGACTGGAGGTGCTTACTCATGAAAGCCAACTGTGTACATCTCTTCCTACCACTTACTTAATGATGTCATGTTGGTAGCTTCATAGTGGCCATGGTGAGAGTATTTATACCACAGAAAAGAGCAAATACTGCAAATCAGGGCTCTTTCTCCTGGAAAGGTGACTTTGTTAAACATGTAAGCACATCAATGATTCCAGGGCAGGTTTAAGAGTAAATCATTTAGCACTATCTAATCTATCATGCTCAGACCAGAATGCATGTAGTAAAGAGAAAAAGGAACAATATCTGATTAGCTAGACGATCTTCCATTCCTGAAACTATGGTCAACGATTCTAATGAAGATATCTTTCCTATCAAGGGCTAGCAAGAAATTAAATAACATATTCCTAAATAGTTTTTAACTATTGAATTGCAATGCCAAGAGGTGCACCCATGACCCCATGTATGCTTTTTCCCTTTCTGAATTTGGGCTTTGGGGAAAATGTGAGCCTCGTTAGAAAGTCGATAATATCCAACTTTGTTTCTACAAACTGAAAATCTGGAAGAAAACTGTTTCTCTTTTGTGGCACACCAGGAGCCACTGAACCATGGGTCGTATTATACATTCGCTGTACAAATCACAGATTTATTTTTAAATTTTTTTTAAAGATTTTATTTATTTATTCATGAGAGACACAGGCAGAGGGAGAAGCAGGCTCCATGCAGGGAGTCCGATGTGGAACTTGATCTGGAACCCCGGGATCACGCCCTGAGCCGAAGGCAGATGCTCATCCGCGGAGCCACCCAGGCGTTCCACAACTCACAGATTTAAACCCACAAAGTAGGGACGCCTGAGTGACTCAGTGGTTGGGTGCCTGCCTTCAGCCAGGGTGTGATCCCGGGATCCAGGATCGAGTCCCGCATCAGGCTCCCTGCATGGAGCCTGCTTCTCCCTCTGCCTGTGTCTCTGCCTCTCTCTCTCTCTCTCTGTGTCTGTCATGAATAAATAAATAAAATCTTAAAAAAAAAAACAACCCACAAAGTAGTCAGCTTTTCTTAAAGAAAACACTTTTCAGAGCCACAAGGCTTTCACCTTTGCCCATCAATCAAAATTGCCTGAAGAAACAAACATATTCAGTCTCTGTTGTACCATAATTTTTGAAGCATTTTCTACAAAGGAAATGTGTTCAGGCTATTAGTGCACAGCCTATATTATTATCATTGTAATCGAATGTTTAAATGAGAGTAGTGGTCTGCTAGAACTCTGGCAACCCAAAGAGGATGCCCAAACAGGGGTAGCAGCTCATTGGGTTTGGGAGACAGATTAAAAACAGGGGATAAAGAGGATTTTAGAAAATAAGTCAATATAATAAGGTGATGAGAACTAGGTTTCTCACTAGAGAAGGGGGTAATAAATAAAGGGAGAGAGCTGGAATGAACCATGTGGCTTAGAATTACAATTGGAAGTTCTGTAAAGTAGAGTTCTCAATATGCAGAATTAGATATAGGAACAATACTGATCTACATTTCTGTGTATGCATGCAAACACATCTGTATCTCCATATGTATGCATATGCATACACATGTACATCACACATAAATACATTTATTTCCTAGCTCTATCCCTGAGAGAGCTTGGGAGTAATGAAACCCCAATAATGAAGAGTCTACCTAGAGCCCAGACATTGGTTTCTCAACATCAGCCTCCATTAAAAGGGAACAGTATTGATTTCAGGGCAGAAACAGGAAAAAAATAAGACATGTGTAGAACATCTCATAATTCCAGAATAAGCAAGTAATCAAAGAGTGATGGAGACATATCCAAAGGACACAGAAGATTGCTCAAAGTGGTGCCAAGTGGTCCAGTTTGGGATGATTTAATATGAATGAAATCATAGCGTCAGTTTAAATATCACTGACTGAAATGGGAATCCATTAGATTTTACTGATATTAATAAGTAAATGAGTATGTAAGGGAAAAATAATAATCTTCCCTATAGTATAATGCCAGCTAACAAATGTTCAAGAACTTATGGAATTAGAAAACCATAGTTTGAGATCCATAGTGATCATTATTTTAGGCAAAAAGTATCAATAGATTCTAAAACTAGTGGAGCATTTTTTTTTTTTTTTGATATTCCATTTGGTTCTTTTTATTAGAAGTTGAGAATACAGCGAGTAAGGGAAATCCCATGGTGAATGGAACCATCACACAAGAGGCCTTTCTGGAACCCCAACCTTCTATGATCCCCAAAAATGTGCTTTGTGGCTTCAGCATTTTATAAAGGGAAAGGGGGGAAATACTGAAAAAGGCCACTATTTAATGGTGAAAGAACGAAGCTGTAGAGGTCCTAACCAGCCCAGGGCCAACAAAGAAAATTAAAAATCTGCACAGAGCAAGCCAGCCTCTGATGCTGAGAGTAAGGCATTCAGGCGCCAACCTGGTGAGAGTTCTCAGCGAGCACTGTGAAGACCAAGTGCACAGTGAGGCTGTTGGTAGTGAGTTGCACATAGACACACACATATAAATGGGAGCGCACACACACCCACCCACACACACACACACACACACACGCACACACACACCCTAAAGAGGGAGATTTAGTATTCTAAATACTAGAGTATTTACATGACCTCAAAATAACTGCCCATAAAACCTTTATTAATTTCAAAAGAGAAAAAGAGTAACTGTACAATAGAGAGCCCTGGTAGATATGATGCTATTTCAAGAGCTCAAAGTCTACATCACCAGTAATGGGATAAAACCAACATCATATGTTATGTTATGGGATGCCATGAAAACACTACATCTGTGGTATTCCTGTCCAGAATGCATAAATTTCACTTTAATTTAATCATGAGGAAGTATAAAACAAATCCAAATTGAGCCATTTCTTGAAATAAATCTCCTTAAGAGGGTGCACATGTACACACACACACACACACACACACATGCACACACACTATTAGTTCTGTTTCTCTGGAAAATCCTTCCTGATAACAGTAACAAGTTTGGATTCAGAAGCTTTTGATCATTCAGTTTGCTTATTTTAAGTTTCTGCTCAAATGTCACATTCTCATAGAGGTCTATTCTGATCACTGTATTGAAAATGAAAATTAATTATCTCTGCATTCCATATTCTTTGTTTTTCATTCCATATTCTTGACCCCACTGTACTTTCTTCCATAGCAATGTCACTTTCCACACACTGTGCTACTATTTATTGTGTTTATTTCCTATCTCCCTTTTCTAGTATATAAGCAGGTGTAGGACAAGTTCCTTGGGAAAAACCTCTGGAGATTTGTGTGCAGGATGCTTATGGGGGTGGGTGGTGCTCCCAGGAAGAGCAGCCATAATGGACTGAGGAAGCAGGGCTGGGTAGAGAATACAGTTCTCAGCAGATCCCCAGGGGAGCTCTGAAGCTGGGGTAGGGCTTCTGGCTGTCCTGAACTGAAACAAAAGGGGCTGGGCCTTTGTACCCCCATAGCAATCAGTCATTGGAAGCAGGGTGCATCAGCGAAGGGAAATTACCTTGGATAACACAGTTCCCTTTGGCCAAGGGCAATTCCCAGGAGGAGTCAGTCATGGATTAGCAGCCGGAAGCACTCCTGGAACCTAGGAAATGAGCAGTGTGATCCTGAATGGGGAATCTGGGCAGTGCACCCTAACAGTAGCTACTACAGCAGGATCTTTGTCTATTACTGTATCCCCAGCTCCCAGAAGAGGGCCAGAATTGTTGACCGGATGGGTGAGTACATGAATGAATGAACAAATGAATGAATGAATTCCTTACCCAAAAGGTCAGCATGCACAGACAGGATGTGGCCACTAGTCTCAGTTGACAAGCAGAATGACAACAGTGTAAAAAGAGAAAATAGGCCAATGTGAACAGAGAAACCTTTAAGACAATCAGTATAAAACAAAACCAGCAAATGGGAGAAGAGATGCATAGGGCTTCTGGAAAGAATGGTAAGGTTGGATATGGCATTGAAGACATTTATATTTCAGGGAGTTTCCAAATCTTCCATGTAGATTCTGAGCAGTTATTGTAGGACCAGGGTGTGCTGTTGAAGGCCTGAGGGGCCCAGGGTTAAAGAAAGCATCCTGCTAACACAAGGAGCAACTGGCTCCCGTGACAGAACTTTTAACAAGCCTTTTCTCATATCTGTTGACTTAACGCAGACCAGGGAATTCTTTGAAAGGCAACATGGCTATAAATCAGCAAGTCCCGTAACGTGCATTCCAGGGTCTTGGAGGAAAAGGCGCACACAAAGGCACCTCTTCTAAGACTTTAGGAATGCTGTGGTGAGTGGCCCTGGGAGTCTTGGGGTTAGACTGGGGCTGGGAATGGAAAACATCCAGAAGGGAGGAGCAGGGAAGCACCAGTGACAGTAACACCACAGCATGTTTTTACTAAAACATTGGGCACCCAAGCACCTAGCTCAGGGCCTAATACTAGTGGATAATTAGCACTCAAGGAATTTCTGTTGAATGACACTAAATCATAGTCAGTTGTCTTGTTTCTGGCCCTGGTTCTATCATTCACTGGCTGTCTGACCTTGAGGAACTCCCTTCTCTGAACTTTGGTCATCCTGTGAATAAAACGTTGGGTTTGAATACAAATGGAATCTTTGGGAGTGAATGGCCCATCAGTTCCTGAGTTTTAAAGAGCCCTGAAAGAGGTTTGTGAAGCTGTGAAAAGGAGAAAAATACAAAAAACCTACATGTCAGAGAACACTGCAGCTTCCTGAGCTAGCTTGACCACCTGAGATGGTCAGAACCTGCTAAAGGAAGTAAACAATTCCTGCCAGGGCTTCTCCTCTCACCCCCACCCCCACCCACTCCAGGGGAGTCTGCAGGGGCAGCAGGAGACTGCAGCGTTCACCACTCCAGGAGAAGTGCCTCTTCCACAGCTCGCTCAAACACAACAGATCCCCCGAAACACACACAAAAAATCCCCTTTGGAGCAGTCTGATGCCAGGTCAAGGGGTAAGAGCAAATGCTTTCTGATGCCCACTGGAACCTCCATTATATCTGGGGCAGACCATCTCCTAAAGGCCCCCAGGCAGGCAGATTGAATTTTAGTCAATTGCCTGCTTACTTCCATCAGTAGCCTAATGTGGTGGGAAGGACAACAGGCTCCCACTAAGAATACAGGAGTTCAAATTCTAGCTTTCCTGACACTTACAAACTTGACAAGTGACTTGATTTCACTGGATCTGTAAAATCGGAATGATCAAATAGTTGATTTATTAAATCAGCATATTTATTTCCCCTCCCAACCTGTCCTCTCTCCCTCCTTCCTTCTCTCCTTCTCTTCTGTGCAAGTCAGCCTAGTTAGAGCAGAGTACAAAACAAGGCCAAGGGCATGATAAGTGTGATGCTTATATAGGGCCACATTCCTGCTCCTTGTCTTTGCCCTGTCAGTTCTAAAGAGTCAACTTGCTAATTGTGTGCTTATACCTTCTCATCACAGAGCAAAGGCAGTTTGCCACTGACCAGTATCACTGTGGACAAATACTATTTACTCAGCAAGGATGCCAAGCATTTTTAATCCCTGACTCATCAGGAAGAGGAATTGGCAAAAGCAGGATTGGGGTGGGGAATGAATGAGATGAAACTGAGTGAGGCCAGAATGTAATTATGAGGGTCAGATTCCACCATTCTGGAGCACAGAGGAAGAGGGGAGGAGATGGTCCTTTCCCTTAGAAGAGCTGAAGCAACCCCAGTTCTCCCTTTGGAAAACTAAAGAAGAGATGACTATAAAAGATGTGTGGGGTTCTTCTTCTCTCTTTCAGAGTTGGACCTTATGCTGAACCAGGGCCTTTGAATCCTTGGGCAGGCTGCTGACATCATTGAAAGGGGCCCTCAAAATCTACATTTCTACTCAGCAGTATTTGTGTACTATGGAACTTTAAGTTCAAGTGCTTTCAAAGAGGAGGCACCCTTTTGACTTACTATCTGGGTGCTTGTATTCAAATCAGTTGGATTCAGACCCACTGCAGCCAGGCCTAATTGCTGAGTCTCCATTTCTCCAGACATCTCTCTCCATCTCTCCATCTCTCCATCTCTGGAGAGATGCCCCATCTCTCTCCACACTTGGAATTCAGCAGCCTAGCTGTGGGAACAAACCACAGAGCAGCTTCCTCCCCTCTGCCTGGGGCCTACCAGCAGTAGGCAGATATGGCCTGCCTGGGCCTTCCCCCTCAATGTTAATCCTCTTGGAGCTGAATCTGAAGCGGTACTTGGCTTCTCTGGGTATCAAGGGACAGTGACTCACAGTGACAGTCCATTTGCTTACTCTACTTTGACTGATGGTCTTGCTAGACCTACTCCTTTTATTCTTTCTAGCCCTTTCTTCCCGTTACTTGACTCTTCATCATCTCTTCTTCCCCCTTTTAAGATCCTAAAGACAGCCTTGTTGTTCCTTTGCACCTATCCTCCTTTCCCAAGATCCTTGCCTTCTCTTCTAAGTCTTTCCTCTGTAGGTAAGCCATGAGGATTTCCTCCTCTGTGGTGCCATAGGATGCTCTGAATACCAGATTGTACTCCGGTGGGCACAGCGAATCACCCCAGGTGAGTGGATATCGAGAAAAACTGAACAAGTCTCAAGAAAGAAAGAATGGCATCAATTGAGCCCTGACTGCAGGCCAGGGAATTTATATGCAATGTATATGTAGTCCTCACAGTACTCTTATGAGATCCTTTTACTCCTATTGTACTGGTGAGCAAATTATGGCTCAGAGAAGTTAAGTACCTAAGCTAAAGTCTCAGTTAGCAAATGACAGTCATAACCTTCCCCACATTTCTCTGAATCTGGAGCTCACTGTTGTTTCCACACTTTGGCATCTTACTGACTCCACAGTAATCTTCACATCCACCTCTGGCTGATGCAATGTCATCTTGATGCTCAGGGAAATCTGATGTGTCAGGTTCAAATTTAATCACAACATCCTATAAATTATAGTTAGAGAAGCAGAAATAAATGTGTCAAGATGATTTATAGGATGAGACATAAGCTCTGATAATTTGACCTGAGTTGAAAGATGTTAAGTCTGTGTGAGTGTATGAGAGAGAGAAATAAACAAGCTCAGCACATTAATAAAAGCATCAGTGTAGGGCGAGTGGTCCCAAATGCTGGAGCACTGTGAGAGAGCAGCTCAGGGAATGATTTTAATAAACAGAGACTCTGGCCTCAAAGGAATACCCAGAATCAGGAAAGCCCTAAACTTTTCTCATTTCATATTTTATTGTAAAGAAATACTGTATAGAATTTATTATTAGTAAGAATTATTGAATAAGGGGTCTTTAAACAAAACACACATAAAACAAGACTATGTATTGATCAGTTGACAAAAATGTGAACAGAGGCTTGTAGGAATCTGACCCTGAATTTCCTCTAGGAGCCATAGCTTAATACTTGCTGATTCAGCATTTGTAGTGACTTTATAGAACATAATGACCATGAATCATGAGAACTGACTGTATGGGTTTTTTTTCTTTGTTTGTTTTTTGTTTTTTTGTTTTTTGTTTTTGCCTATTTATATTGTCTCTCTCACTGGACAGTATTCTCCATGAAGGTAGGCATTATGTTTTCCTCATTTCTTGATTCTTGCAATCCCCTGGATTAATCCCACTATGGCATGTACCAAATAAATGTTTTTTTTTTTTTTTGGAATGAATACATGGATTAGTGAAAGTTAGGAAAAGAATCATGGAAGTTTAGAATCACAGAAGTCAAGAGAGTTTTGAGGAGTGAGTAATCATCCATGTAGCCAAAGCAGAGGGATTGGCTGGGTAGGGAGGAGCAAGTATCCACTGGGTTGGCAGGCAGAAGGTCACTGATGGCCTGGGAGATCTGTTTAAGTTGTGGAAGAAGGACAGAAGGCATATTGCAGTGGGCTAAGGAACTGGGAGTGAAGAAAGAGGTAGGCTACATTTTTTAGAAGTTTAGGTAATAAGGGAAAGAAATAGATTAAACAGAAGCTAGAGGAGCCCCTGCTCAAGGAGTGGGTCTTTCAGGATTGGAGAAGTGTTTTCATAGTCAGAAGCTGAGGGGAAGTAGCCCAGAGAGAGGGAGAGGTTAAGGGTATAGCAGAGAGAGGTGGGAAGAATAGTATGTCATTCATGGCAGAAGTCAAACTTTGAACAAGAAGAGGGAGATCTCAGCCTTACAAGTTAGAGAAAAGGAAAAAAGGATGAATGCAGATACTAATATATTGATAGTGAAGGGGGCAGGAAGTTGAAGGAGATCATTCTTGATTACCTTGATTTCTCTCTGTCCAGTAGGAGGCCAGTTAGGACATAAGGGAAGGAGAAAGAAGAAGGCTTAGAGATTGTGAAGGAGCATAGTCCCAGATAAATCCAAGGACTGTGGGTAAAGGAGCACTGGAAACCATGATGCTGCAGTGGCATTAGCAGTCAGGGTAAAAAGAGCCCCCAAGGCAGGCTGTTGTGTTTCTGGTCAGCTCTTGGGTTTTGCTAGGCAAGTGCAATGGAAATACTACAGAGCCAGGGAGCTGAGGAGTCTATGAGAGAAGAGTTCAGATTGGAACAGACTGATGGATGTGAATAAAAGGCAGAAGATGAAGGGGAGAAGGGGAGATACCATGATCACGAAGGTGGTTTTCCCAGGGCGAGGCTTATCCATTGCACTCCGGATGTGCTGACCCCTGCGATTTCCCCAAATGTGGGAAACTCGACTGCATAATTTGTGGTAGTGGGGGACTGCGTTCGCGCTTTAAAAGAAAAAAAAAAAAAGATCTGTTTTGTTTCCAAAATTCCACATATGAGTGAAATCATGTGGTATTCCCCATGAAGTGGAAGAACAGGTATGTCAGAATAAGGTTGGGAGTGGTCAAGATCAGAGGTTCATGAGGGAAGTTCTAGGTAATGACTGAGCCTAAAGTACTGCCATGTGAGTGAGCAGCTGAAGATCACTAGAGTTCTGGCTTTAAGGAGATCCAGGGGTTGCAAGATCAATGATTCAACTAGTCTTGTATTAATTTAGCAAGTTGTTTCCTGAATAAGCTTCTTCAAGTAAGTTTTTGCTTCAAGCAGCTTTTCGGCCTTAGCAAGGTGACAGTGAAGCAAAATATGATGAGCATAACATAAATGAGGAAAATGGAAATATTAATCTCATAAAGTTAGACAAATCAAATCCTCCCTTCCTCTACACATATCATAAAACCTAATGGATTATTTATTTGAAAGAAAGTTGAAAAAAGTTTTACTTATATGGAAATAGTATGGTAAGAAAGAAAAAACTCTGGGCCCCAAATTAAGGTAATCATATATTTCTTGATTCTAGATTCCCCATTACCAAATGGATCACTAAACGGTAATTGAGTGGACTTATTAACTGTTCTTAATCTTCTTGACTTTGGGAAGAATGGCATCTGGCACTGTGGGCCATCCCCTCCCCAGATTTTGCCTTCAGCAACACCACTTTTGAGATTGCCCTACTTCTCCTCTCTATGTCCTTCTCTGGATCCCCTACCATAAGGATCTACACTTAGCGGCCTCCCCTTCCTCTTTCCACACTTTGTCTCTTGGCATTCTCTTTCCTTTGCATAGTTTCAATCAGGGGATTTAGTTCTTTATCTTTAGCTTTGACTTTTGTCCCTTGCTTTAGCCTAACTTTCCAAATACCTGTGGACATACCTACCAACATATCAAGTTCACATCAAAATGGAATGCTAACATGGAGAAGACTGAAATTGTACCACTTCCTTACAGCTTACACACAAATTAATTCAAAATGGATAAAAGACCTAATGCGAGACAGGAAACCATCAATCCTAGAAGAAAACACAGGCAGAAACCTCTTTGACCTCAGCTATTAGCAACTTCTTACTAGACATGTCTCTGGAGGCAAGGGAAACAAAAGCAAAGATGAACTACTGGGACTTCATCAAGATAAAAAGCTCTGCACAGTAAAGGAAACAATCAACAAAACTAAAAGGCAGCACATAGAATTAAAGAAGATATTTGCAAATGACATATTTGATAAAGGGTTGGTATGTTGAATCTAAAAAGAACTCATCAAACTCAACACCTAAAAAACAACATTCAAGATAAGAAATGGGCAGACAACACAATAGGCATTTTTCCAAAAAAGACATCCAGATGGCCAACCCACAAATGAAAAGATGCTCAACATCACTCATCATCAGGGAAATACAAATCAAAACCAGGATAAGATGCCACCTCACACCTGTCAGAATGTCTGAAACTAATAACATAGGAAACAACAGATGTTGGCGAGGATGTGGAGAAAGGGGAACCATTTACACTGTTGGTAGGAATGCAAACTGGTGCAGTCACTCTGGAAAACAGTATGAAGTCTCCTCAAAAAGTTAAAAATCAAAATATCTTATAACCCAGAAATTGCCCTACTAGGTATTTACCCAAAAGATACAAAAATACTGATTCAAAGGGGGCACATGCACCCAATGTTTATAGCAGTAATTATCAACAATAGGCAAATTATGGAAAGGGCCCAAATGTCCATGACTAATGAATGGATAAAGAAAGACTACTACTCAGCCATCAAAAAGAATGAAATCTTGCCATTTGCAATGATATGGATGGAGCAAGAGAGTATTATGCTAAGTGAAACAAGTCAGTCAAAAAAAGAGAAATACCACATGATTTCACTCATATGTGGAATTTTGGAAACAAAACAGATAGGGCCGCTTGGATGGCTCAGCGTTTAAACGTGTGCCTTCGGCTCGGGGCATGATCCTGGAGTCCCAGGACTGAATCCCACATCGGGCTCCCTGCATGGAGCCTGCTTCTCCCTCTGCCCATGTCTCTCATGAATAAATGAATAAAATCTTTAAAAAAAAAAACCCAGATAAACACAGGGGAAGAAAAAAAGAGAGGGACGCAAATCATAAGAGACTCTTAGCTATTGGAAACAAACTGAGGGCTGATGGAGGGGAGGTGGGCAGGGGGTGGGCTAAATGGGTGATGGGTATTAAGGAGGGTACTCGTGTTGAGCATTGGTTATATGTAAGTTATGAACAAAACTAAAAGGCAGCACATGGAATGAAAGAGGATATTTGCAAATGACATATCTGATAAAGGGTTGGTATGTGGAATCTAAAAAGAACTCATCAAACTCGAGGCTAAATTTGATTCCTGAAACCAATATTACACTGCATGTTAACTAACTAGAATTTAAATAAATATTTGAAAAACCAAACAAAACAGAACACAGAATTTTCCTTTTTATGCTATCGTGTTCTGTATTTCTGTCCACTGGACCACTAGACTCTCTCCTGCTAAATGCATTTTCTCTTCCTTTTAAGTAACAGTTACTCTAAAAGAATCATAGGACCTTGGGCATTTGACTGGGAAAGGATCCAGAGGTGCAATCTCATAGTGGGAGGCACTGTGGCTAAGAGCAGGTATGGTCTTTGGACTGGAATGGATCTGTATTTGAATACTGGCTTAGTCTTTTGCTTGCTGAGTGACCTTTGAGGAGTTACTTAACTCCTCTTTGCCTTGGTTATCTTCAAAAGTTATTATTAGCATCACTTAGATGATGGGTGTAATGTTGTTAGTCAAGGACTTAGCACTTATTAAATGCTCAGTGAATGGTAATTATTATCAAGAATTCCACCTCTTTATTTTTCAGATGGTGAAACTAAGGACCAGAAAGGTAAAAGTGATTAAATAATACTTGAAAGAGTTGGAACTAGGAACCAGTCTGATAACTTTAAGACCTGTGTATTTTCATGAACTTAAGGCTCTTTATACATAAGCTAAGGAAGTAATAGAAACAGTAAGAAAACTGTCTTTGGAGAAGCCTATTTTTACATCATTACTGGGGGAAGGCACTATGTCTCTTTTGCTTGCTGTCAAATCTTAATTATGTATGCTAGTTGGGACCAAGGAAACTTGGTTAAATGGAAGGAACTCATAGTGTCAAAGACCATTTAAATAACAGCTTTAGCTTTTTCCTCAATTACTGTCTATCAATTCATTGGAGGTACTACATTAAATGTGGAAACAGAACATGAAAACCAGCTTGAATCACGGGTTTCTGAGTTTCAGAATAGAGGCATAGAATCACATAAATAACTTCATCTCCAAAGAAATCTTGAAGGAAATTTTGAAAAACAGAAATGGAATGAGGGCATTGTGGTAAATAAAAATAGACAAATTAAATTTCTTATCTATTGTTATCAATGTCTGCAAGAGCTCCATGCTTGGGAGGAAATTATTCCCTGCTTCCTAATGCTGTTTTTCATTTTACTTATCTTGTTAACTTTATTAAACCCAACAGGAAATAATTTTAGCATAACAGCTAATTTGTTTTGACGTGTCTCAAGAGACCTATTTTTTTCTTTTAAATAATGCCTGCTGCTTTGTATCAAACCATGCCCCAACTGAAGGGGCATCTGTTATTGGAATGTCTTTTCAAAAATAACAGTGGAGTCTGAACGTCTGGAAGGTTTACAATAAAATCTTCTATTTGGAGCCCACATTTGTGATGGGATGCCTGAGTACATTTTATTTTATTTTTTAAGTCTTTCCAGACTTTTAAGAAAGTAATCATGTATAATCATGTTTCTTCAGCTGAACTCCATCGATTAAATCTGACTCAATGAGGGTGGGATGGGGCATCCCCACACGAGGCATTAACAGCATATTCTGGATGGATCTAAAACCTACAGGCTGGGATGTAAGTTGAGATCCATGATTTTTAAAGAAATATCCTCACTTATAGTCATTTTCCAATGGCACCTATTTTGAACAGACATAAACCAGTTTGATCATCAGCAAATTATCTAATGCTCTTTTGATATACATTCATGTTATTATAGCATCCAGTGTAAGACGGAAGTATAGGGAGAAGTATATAATCCCTTACTGACAACCCCACTACCAGTGAGTATGGTATGTTAAAATGATAGTGAGTCTTGAACCAATTCTGGGAGATACATTACTATTTAATTCACAAGTCTGAAAAACAAATGCAGAGATATTTCAAAGGCAGAATGGGCCAGCCTTGTAAGAGGGTCATGCTCTTTATGAAGTTAAAAGATGCATCTTAAATCTTTTTGATTTGAGAGTGACACTGGGCATGTCAGACTCTTACTCCTAACTGATCCCCTATCTTTTAATGCTAAGTAAGAAACCCACTGGGGTAGATTAAGACAAATTATATGAACTGCTAAGTAATAGTTCTGAAAGGTATTGATTCCCAGCTGGGGTCCTCAAATGTTTTAACTACCTCTAAAGGGTATAGTGCTCATTAGTTACTTGAATGTTAACCAGATGCTGCTAAATTGCTAAACTTAAATATATATACATCACACTATTTACAGCCAAATACAGCATCGCTATTCTCCCCACCTCCCAACCTAGACACCACAGAGGCATGCGTGTCATGCCCAATTGCCTTGCCCATCAACAGATTCTGACAAGCCTAACTGATTAATCATCTCTCCAATTTGCCTCCTTCTGTTATCTGCAGAGACACTGGCTTAGTTTCAGTCCTTATCGGGAACTCTCCTTGAACGACTTTAACAGCCATCCAACGACTCATTTTAAGCTTTTTCTCTCCCTATGGTTCATCCTTTCTCACCCTAAAAACAAGTCTGACCTTGTCACTCCCCAGCATAAAACCTTCTGAGGACCCACACAGCTTATTGTGTAATATCCAACCTACCTAGAAGACCTCAAGCCACTACCCACATGGACCCCTGTGGTCCAGCTTTCATAAACTTTTCACAATTTCCCAAGCATTTGACCTGACTTATTCTTTAAGCCACTGGTAGATGCAGGTCCTCCCTGGTTTTGTTACCTGGCGAACGTTTTTCCTTATTTGAAGGTCTCCTTTATGTCACCTCCTCTATAAACGGTTTAGATGTTTGTTCAGGCCTTTGGGCTTCCACAGCCCTTCCTGCTTACATTCATCGACAGCAGCTATTGTGTTGTGGATGCTGGGGCTATCAAATACAAGACAGGATGCCCAGTTACATTTGACTTTCAGATAAATAATGAAGAATTCATAGGTCCCATACAATATTCTATAACAGTTATTTGTTACTTACTGAATTTCAAATTGAACTCTGCATCTTGATGTTTGTTTGCTGCGTCTGGAAAGCCTAGCTGTGCTGTAATTCAACTGTGTACAAGTTTCTTTCCTTATTCTGCCCCGTGAGCTCTTTTGAGGCATTTGTATCTAAGTGAGAAGCTAGACTCCAGGCCTGGCACCAAGCTCCTATTCAATAAATGTTTCTTGAATAAAGAAGAAAAAGAAAGGTCAAAAAAGAAATGTCACTGCTTGTTTTTTCCCACTTGGGAAAATTAAAAACAACAACAACAACCACCACCACCACCACCTTTAGGCGACTTGATTAGTACAGATCATAGGGTTCCTTGTACTTAGCAGTGTTTCAGAAGTCAAAAACTGTTCCAAAATGAGGCATGAAAAAAAATAGGGACAGGGTGGATAGATAATTTCTAGTGTGGAAGCCAGAAGTTATGCCTAATGTACAGAAGTAAAAATAATAATGATGACTAAATAATGTTAGTTATATGGAACACATGCCAATATACATCCTGGGCATCACCAATGAATTCTCACAGATCCTATGAGGCAGGTGGTCACTGTGAGGGGTTGGACCCTTTTGCTCTCAAGTTTAGTGCCCCGTTAGCTCTGGTACCAAACACTGTTTCACTTCCTTCCCAAAGACACCCAGGGGAGCTGATTCAGTAGGAGAAGTGTTCAAAGCCCCACCTTATAAACGGAAAATAATGCATGAAGTTGCCAGGTTTCTGTGAGGGATTTGGACTCAGTCCCATTTCTTCTTTGGGAAGCTTTCTTTGCCTATAAAGGATTCTCAGACTTCCACTTTTGTTTCAGTCTTGTGGTCATAAAACTGCCTTGACGAAAAGTTTGTTTTAAGGGCTTATGACTTGAGGACATAAAGAAATGTTTGAAGAAGGAAAAGGGATAACAGCATGTGAGTTTCTTTATGGAATGGACGATATGGAGCCCCCTCCACTTCCTTTCGTTGAGCCCATGGTGGGAGAACATTCAAAAAGCCAACAAACTTGGGTAACAGCCCTTAAATCGACATTGTTTGAGTATGAATGGATCCAATTGGCTTCAAATGTTTTGTTCCTCACATAATTCCTATTTTAGGCAGATTGGTTACTATAGAGACTAGAGCCACCTTAATTATGGATGGTCAAGAGAGGACATGTTGACTAATGGTTAGAGCAGAGGTCTAAGGTCCAAGGTCCTAATCTTAGCCCAACCACATACTCACTGTGAGCCTGTCTCACTTAGGCTCTGTGCTACAATCTTGCCTAACTAAGCAGGAGCGAAAAATATCTTTGCTGGAACTGAGGACTGATATATATATATATATATATATATATTTTTTTTTTTTTTTTTAAGATTTTATTTATTTATTCATGAGAGACACACAGAGAGAGAGGCAGAGACACAGGCAGAGGGAGAAGCAGTCTCCATGTAGGGAGCCCAATGTGGGATTTGATCCCGGGTCTCCAGGATCTCCACCTGGACTGAAGGCGGCGTTAAACCGCTGAGCCACCTGGGCTGCCCTATATATTTTGTTTTTAGAGGAGTGGGTGAGATAGAAGATTTGGGACTGAGAGAGAGAGAGAGAGAGATTCTGACATAAAGTAGATTTAAGAAAATATTGAACTTGGAAGGCTTTGTTGACCTGCTAAGTAATCCACTGACAAATGGGAAGTGACTACTTATCACAGTATCACCTCTGGGCATGAAATGTGGGCAACAGTGTCTTGGGTATTTAAAAAAAGTATGTGTATGTGTACGTGTGTGTACATGTAACCCTTCAATTTCTTAAAACTAAGACATAAAAGCTACAATTTACAAATCTATATAAACGATGATTTGTCCCTTTAGAATTATTTTATTTTCAAGCACCCCTTTGTATGTATTTTAATTTTTAAAAATAACTTCTTATTATGAAGATTTTGAGACACAAAGCGGAGATGCTACTAATGTAAAGAATACTCACATATATATTATCCAGCTTTGACTCTTATCCACGTTCTGTCAGTATTCTTTCATCTCACTTAGCTCTATTTTTTTTTTTTTCCCTTTTCTGGATTATGTTAGAGAAAATCCCAGGCAACATATCATTTCACTTGTAAAAGATGAAGGTTTACTTTCTTCAACAAAAAAAGGCTTTTTGTCCCCGATAACCATACTGCAGCATTATCTCCAACAGAATTAACAATTCCTTAACATTATCTAATACCCAATCCATTTTCAATGCTCCAGATTATCTTTAAAATATCCTTTTTTATAGCTGGTTTGTTCCAATTAGGATTAAGACACTGCACAGACATTACATTTATGTCTCTTAAGCATGTTTTAATCTATAACAATTTCCTTGTCATCTCCCTCCTTATTTTATCTGGAAATGAAACAGAGAAGTTGTGAAACAAAAAGCAATGAACATTCATTCACCTTTATGTTTGATATATTTGCTTAATTCTCTCTTTCTTTTATGTGTATGTCTTAGGTTTTTTGTTTTGTTTTTTTTTTGTTTTTTTGTTTTTTTTTTTGTCTTAGGTTTTTTGTTTGTTTGTTTGTTTTTTGTGCTGAACCATTACTGAGTTAGGTGCAGACATCATGACACTTTACCTTTAAATATTTCAATGCATTTCCATAAGAATAAAGGCATTCTCCTACAAAGTTACATTATAAATGTCACATGGAAGAAATTTGACACTAATACAGTATTATCTATTATTCATTCTATATTCAGATTTCTCCACTTGTCCTAGTATTGTGCTAATAGTGTCCTAATAATAATGTAGCTTCTTAAAAAAAATTTAAAAAAAATAATGTAGCTTCTTGGGGCACCTGGGTGGCTCAGTCAGTTAAGCATCTGCCTTCAACTCAGGTCATGATCCTGTGGTCCTGGGATTGAGCCCTATGTCGGGCTCCCTGCTCAGCAGGTTCCCTGCTTCTCCCTCTCCTTCTACTTACCACCCCCTGCTCATTCTCTCACTTTCTCTCTCTCTCTCAAATAAATAAAATCTTTTAAAAAAAATACTGTAGCTCCGGGCAACCTCAGTGGCCCAGCAGTTTAGCACCGCCTTCGGCCAAGGGCATGATCCTAGAGACCCAGGATCGAGTCCCACGTCGGGCTCCCTGCATGGGGCCTGCTTCTCCCTCTGCCTGTGTCTCTGCCTCTCTCTTTCTCTCTCTCTCTCTCTCTCTCTGTGTCTCTCATGAATAAATAAATAAAATCTAAAAAAAATACTGTAGCTTCTTCTTTTTTTTAATCCAGGAGCAAGTACAGAACCAAGTATGGCATTTAGTCATCATGTTCTTTGGTTCTTCTAATCTAGGATATTCTTCAGCTGTCTTTCATGACACTGAAATTTTTTAACTGTTTTGGCTAATTGTTGGGCAAAATGACTCTCAGTTTGATTTGCCCAATTATTTTTATTTTCTGTGCATTCCCTACTCATTATTTTACTTTGGAAATGTCTGTCCTCAGACGGGCATTTATGTCTTATAATTTTTATCTCCCTAAATAGATTAAGACTAAAGTTTATTTTCAGGGGTTTCTGTGGGGTTCTAAGGATGCATCTGAAGCATTATTCTTTGTCTTGTTCTTGAGACTCTCTTTTTTTTCAATTCAGAGAACAGCAGATATGTGTTCAACTGCAGTATGGAAAAGACAGGAGGTAGGCACCAGACATTAAATTCCTTGAAACAAAGCCTAGCCTCTCCCACCTGGAAATTTGGAGCTTTCCATACTTACCACAATGTGGGAACAGAAGGCACAGGATCCTGTTTCAGCCAGCAGTGCTGTGTCTGCATGTGTCCTTTGGTCTTTGGTGTAAACTCTGTCCTAGCCAAGGTAACTGGCTTGTCTTGGTCCTGGTAGCTACATATGGCTAGTGTGAGTGAACCATGGAGGAGCTGTGTATTTTCTGGCCAGATGTTCTAGAGCTGCTTTTTGATATTGAATTAAGAGTCCCTAAAAGTGGCCGGGAGTGGGGCACACCCTGGTAAGGTCTGACACCTCCACAAGATCCTCTGTATCTGTGCCAGCAGCCTCTCTCCTTTCTTTGCCATGGGTGTGGATTCTGTGGAACCCTCTCTCCCCATCACCAAGGAGACTGCTAGTGCTGGGCTGGAAAAGTGTAGAGGGTGCTTTAAGCTCAGTTCCTAGTCCAAGTCCCTTTGTTTCTTGACCACAGAACTGTACCTCACCTTTCAGGCCATTTAGTGGAACGATATGGTTGGGACAGGAAAAAATGCTTTCTGATAGCATTACCAGTGAACAGTTTTGAATCCCTAGGAGATCCCTCCTTCCCATCCACTCTTGATCAAGTATCTCCTGTACCAGACTTAGACAGCTATGCAGATATTGCTTTGCTCTCTCAAAGGTAAACTGGGTACCTACCATAGGACCCAAAGGCAAAGCTGCATTGTTTCTGTTTTTGAAAGCTTTATCGGGGTTATGTGCACATAGAGTCAGAAGATGGAATTGAAAGGGAGGTAACATAAGAAAGGAGAAGGATGGTCCCAAGTATGTGAGAGGCTGCTAGAGGACAAAGGCCTGTCAGTTCCCAGTTTTGTAACTCCCAGCCCAGTAGAGCTCCAGCTTTTGGCCTTTATGCAGGAGGAAGGACCCTGAAGCTGGGCCAGAGGTCTGGCCAGATTAGAGACTGCATCTCTCAAATGCTAAGGAAAAGGGATTTTTAGAGTTTCAAGCCTGGGAAGTTGATTTAGATGGACTTTAGCATACCATAGGTATCTCCATGGCTATCTTCATTCATCTTAGTCCTATGTGTTCCTGGATATTATATTCCTATGCTCTAATCTTTGTGGCCAAAGGATTGAAATGCTATGTCTTGGCTTTCTACAGCATGTTTGGGCAGTGGTTTTATCCCAGTGACCATCATCTATGTGTTATTGCTGGGGAGACATAGACAATTTGAAATCTGTAGCAGAAATAGCAGGATGGAGTCTCTCGTTTTCATGCCTTTTCTAAAAGTGTCCTCTGTGGCCAAAACATCAAATTGTTATGGCAAGAGGCTCAGGACTCAGAGAGATTATTCAAATCCCCTATTTTCCATTTACAATTTGTCCTTGGCCAAATTTCACAGCCTCTGTGAGCCTCAACATCCTTATCTTGTAAAATGTGAAAAATAATGCCTCCTTCCCAGGCTTGTGAGGCTGAAATGATAGAATGTGTGCCAAAATGCCTCGGTTTGTTCCTAGCAGTGTGAGAGTTGGTTTCCTTCCCCTTCTCTGTCCTCTGCATACTCATTCCTTCTTTTTCCCTTTTGTTATAGTTCAAATTAGCACTGTGAAAAAAAAAAAACCAACAAAGAAACAAAAGGCATTATCTGCTTTTTATTTCTCCTGAAAAGGCTATGTAAATTTAGCATCTCAAGTTGATGATGCTTAGGAGATAAATGCTTATGAGAACCATACCAAGGAATAGGACAGCTCTTCCTATCCAAATACTTGTTTACCAGAAAAGGAGATAAACAGCTTGGCCCAGCGAAATGCAGGCCAAGGAAGACAAAAGACACTAGCAGAAGCCTCAGGATTTCCTCACCAGGTAGAACCAAGAGGTCCCAAGTTAAAAGAGCAGGATGTTTCCTAGACATCCGTTTCTCTTGGGGCCACAGCGCTGATCTTTGCTTCAAGGATCTGAATGCCTCATTGCTGGAGGCAACTCAAAAGAAATTCAGTCAGTAGAGGCAGAAACAAATCAGTAGACAAGCTGGCTCAACGGAAATGCCCTCCACTAGAATGCTCTAGTTGCCTGAGTTGGATTTCCATCAGAACAGATATTTAGTAAGATAGTGGAAAGCTTTTTATATCTGGACTGAATAGAAATCCAGTGCAGGAAAATTACTAGAAAATCAAGGAAGGCAAATAAAATGCTGAAATTTTAATGTAGTCCTCGAGTGAATATTTTTGTTTCTGTTCCAAAATTCTGTGTTTCCTTCAATAAATCTGTAATGATTTTGTAACAGAAAGACAATAACAATGACTGGTGGAGCAGAGACAGAGGCAGAGAGGAGAAGTAAGATGTGTTCTGAGTTAGAGCTGTATATTTAATACCGTAGATTTGGAACTTCATAGTTTTGAGATATAATTACATGAAAGTAATACAGTTTTTTCTCTGTGTGTGTTGGTACATGTGGCAGGGGTATAAAGGCTTTTGCAGCAAAGCAGAGCCTTTAAACAAGATGATAAAACCACTCTGGGTGAGACCCTCACGTGAATGTCTAAGCTGTGGTGCGAGGGTTCAGAGCTTTGGAATCAGCCCCTTGGAATCCCAAATCTTCCAATGACAAACTATGTGGATTTGGGCAAGATTCTTAGTTTCTCTCAGTTCTGATCTTTAAAATGTGGAAAATAATCCTTACTTCACAGGATTGTTTTGAGATGTAAATAAAATAATGTTTTTATTAGAAGTTTTGTTTCATTCAAAGAACTAGACCCATTTCTTTTGAGCATCTTTTTCCAGGTCTCTCTCAACACCTCAAATTATTCTTCTACCATTTCCTTTTTGACCAACAAGCAAATATTGACTAAGAACCCATGATACATTCTGTAGCCCCCCAGCCTTCCTGAACTCAAGGAAAACAAACCAATGTTTCTGGAGTTGGGGGGAGATATCAAGGGGTGGGTGCTAGGACTGTACTTGGCTCAAAGCGATGTACAACTGGAAATGGTCTTTGGCATTCTGCTGTCTCCCTTATAAATATGATCTTCTTTCTTCCCAGGGAAGGTATTCATAGTCTATTCAGTGCCATTCACTCCACATTTCACTACCTGATTTTTGTAGTAGGTGAATTTGCTTTGTTATTATGAAGGGTAGGCCTCCTCTAACCTCAGAATAATGAGTCATGGTTACTCTAAACATAGGGTAACCTTATTCCCCTCTGTCAGTGATTGGCTTAAGGGAAGGGAAATTATCCAGTTCTGACAATAAGATGCAAGGAGAGGTCTTTTTGCAGCTTCTGCTAAGAATTTCACTTTCCTAGTAAAAGGCACAGATACGGCTTGTGAAGCTCATTCATTTTCCCTCCATTTTCAAAGTGGGAATGATGCCTGAAATTGCAGCAGCCAGCTCGGGGCCATGAGGCAATAAACACAAGAATAAAAAGCCAATAACCAAAGATGGAGATTGCAGGGATAGGACAGAAAGAAGACAGAAAGAATCTGGGTTCTCCATGATATTATAGAGCTGTGAACTGCTAAACTTCTTATTAGGAGAGATGAATAAATATTTTTATTGCTTAAATCACTTTGAGTTTCTGATGCTTGCAACTAGAAGCATTCTTATTTAATATTCCTTTATTTTGAACAGCATTCCTTTCTGAAGGGTCATACTGCAACCCTCCTTATAGCCCAACTGCCATTTTTGTTTCTAAATGGCTTCTAAGGAACCCTGCTAATTCCTGAAGATCATGGTATTAGCTGGGCATGGCATGATTTCATCAAAGATATTTGCATTTTAACAAAGAATTCCTGGGATGAGAAAAATTTCCCGAAAAAAAGCATAAAACCATGATGGTAGAATGACAGGCTGTGGGACTGATACTTTGCAAAGGACGGGGAGCCCTGATTTCTGCCCCTTCAAGCCCAGGGTATAAGTGGTCACCTGGTCTACTTAGGCATGTTTCCCAGAGCTTTTAACTCAAAATGTGGCCTACCAGCAGGACTAGTAGCACTTGTAGACTTGGAAAAATGCAAAAATCTCATGCCCTGGCCTATATCTACTCAATCAGAACCTTTATCTTAACAAAGATCTCCAAATGATTCATAAGCACATTCAGGTTTGAGAAGCACGGCTCCAGAGGACACGGAATTGCTAGAGTTAGAAAAAAAGCTCAATTTTCTCCTATTAGATGACAAAGCAAGGTATAATGTTATAAGAAAAACTTCTCATATTGTCTGACAGAGATTTGGAGTAGACTAGATTTATTGAATAAATAAATATAATTCTTTCAGAGTCATCTGAAAACAGAGACCAGAACTATTCAGCACAACTCACTTCACATGTTTCAAGATTATACTATTTTTTCTTTTTTAGTAAACTTTACACCCTATGTGAGGCTCGAACTCATGACCCTGAGATCAAGAGTCACATGCCCTAGGGACTGAGCCAGCCAGACGTCCTAAGACTATAGCTTCTATATCTTATTTCTATAAGAGACATGAGTTATACAGAGATAGTGGTATGGTCTAAGGAAGGGTCCACTGCAGTTAGATACCTCCTCACATTACAGGCCTTCAATTAGGTCACTTCATGCGAGGGTCCATCCATTTCCCTGAAGACTCAGAATCATTATTGACAGTGCCTGGTAATCAAGCTTTAAGAGTTATCCATACCAGGAGCACTTGGGTGGCTTAGTCAGTCAAGTGTTTGCCTTTAGCTCAGGTTATGATCCCAGGGTCCTGGGATAGAGACCCATATCAGGCTCCTTGCTTATCAGGGAGCCTGCTTCTCCCTTGCCCTCTGCCTGCTGCTCCCCCTGCTTGTGCTCTCTTTCTCTGTCAAATAAATAAAATCTTTAAAAAAAATTTTAAAAGCGTTATCCATGCCAGTAAAAATAAACATTAGTTTGCATGAGACTCAAGGATGTCAAAAAATTTATTTACATGAAATAATGTATAGATATCAAATGGACAAGAAAGCTCTCATTGGCATGGTCCAGAGAAATTCTTCCTTGTAAGAAGCTTCCTGGGAACCCAAGTCATAATCAGAAGTCATGTCACTGATTTATCAGGAGACCTCCCTATTTCAGGAACCAAAAAACTTGAAAGTCCCTAAAATAAGTTCATTTTGCCCCCTAAAAAACATGGCAGACACAATTAAAATGAGAAGGATGCTTAGAAAATTTAGATAAATGTATACTAACAGCATCAGGCTGAGATAGCTGGGCATATCCATCTCACTACAGGCAGAGTCCTGAGAAAGGAGGAATGGAAGGCTAAAAACAAAGTCCTTCCATCCCTAACTAGTCTTTGCTGATATCCATTCCACCATTTTTCAGATTTCTTTGCTGATGATTATTTCTTTATATCTCCTGTTCTTAGTCAAGTTATAATCAACAACGTACCTGGGCAACATGCTATTTTTTTCAAATGGTTGTATATCTTTCTTCTGGCCTAATACGAATTTATCTTAACATTTAATGTGCAGAAGGCAATATCATTTCACGTATTTCTCAATTCTTAGCAGGCATCTCATGGTCATCTGTTAAGTACTAGCATGGTATAGACAACAAGGTATAGTTGCAGTTCTATCTACTGCCATTAATGGGTGTAGTGGGATACAGCATCACAGTCCTCAACTTGTGTGTCTCCACAGGAATGAGTTACATGTGTGCCCAAGTAATTTACTGTCAAAACTCTTGGGAATACAGGCATGTCCTGGGTGCCTGGAGCCGTTGGGTTGTTCCCTTCCCATAGCACTGTATTATAAACTATTATAATTTTCATATGTGTCAAAATATAAAAAAGGCTGGGAACCCATAGTGCAGTGTAATGGTCCTGAAATCAGGGCACCACTAGCCGTGTGAGTAGCCCCAGGCAGGTCACTACCCACTACTTCCTAATCTCTCTCAGTAGCCTAATATCTGACTAAAAATTTACTTGATGCTAAACTAACAAGGTTACTTACACTCACTTGGTGTCTTAGTCTGTTCAGGCTATTGTAACAAAAATACCATAAACTGAGTGACTTCTGAACATCAGAAGCTTGTTTCTTACAGTTTTTGAAGCTGGGAAGTCCAAGATCGAGGTTGCTGATAGATCTAGGTTCTGGTTCTTGGTTTATACACAGTCATCTTTTCACTATAACTTCACAAAGGAGAAGAGAATTAAGGTGACCTGTAGGGTCTTTTTATAAGAGCACTAATTCCAGGGATGCCTGGGTGGCTCAGCGGTTGAGCACCTGCCCCTGGCAGTCCCCAGTCTCAGGATCGAGTCCCATATCAGGCTCCCTGCCTGGAGCCTGCTTCTCTCTCTGCCTATGTCTCTGCCTTTCTCTCTCTGTGTCTTTCATGAATAAATAAAATCTTAAAAAAAAAAAAAAGACACTAATTCCATTCATGAAGGCTCTACCCTCCAAAGACTCCACCTCCTAATAACATCACATTGGGCATTAGGTTTCGACATAAGGATTTGTTGGAGACCACAAGAATTCAGACCAGAGCACCTGAGCCTGAAAAAGGCTTCACCGTTGAGTGAGGGCAGTGCTGAGCCTGTAGGTTGAAGCTAAGTGGTTCCAGCTGTGGGCCTGCTGACTACAGAGGCACAAGCCAAGGCCTGTGGGATTACAATGTGGGTGGCTTCCTCAGTGCTATCCTATATTTCTGTCAAAAACTTTCTAGAAAGTTTTATTTTAATATAACTATATTGGTTTGCTAGAGCTGCCACAATAATGTATCATATACTGGGTGGCTTAAACAACAGAGATTTATTTACTTTCTCATAATTCTGGAGGCTAGATATCTGTGACCAAGGTGTTGACGAGGGTTGGTTTCTTCTGAGGCCTGTGTCCTTGGCTTGCAGATGACCATCTTCTCATTGGGTCCATACATGCTCTTGCCCCAGTCTATGTATGTTTCCTAATCTCCTCTCCTTCTCTAAGGAAACCCGTCATAGTGGATTGAGGCCCACCCATATGGCCTCATTTTATCTTAAGCACATCTTTAAAGGCTTTACCTCTAAATATAGTCATATTCAGAGGTATTGGGGGTTAGGGCCTCCACATATGAATTTGGGAGTAGGGGGACACATGTCAGCCCATAACAGTCACCAATACAACTAAGATGAATCTGTGGCTGGCTCAGTGCTGTAGGGCTAAAAAAAGAAAAAAAGGATGTAGGTCACAAGATTTAATTACACAAATAGCACACAGTATTTTAGAATAGAACAGGTCCTTTGGAAGTTCATGTTATGCTATCATTTGACAGATTAAGAAACTGAGGCCCAAGTTGTGATATGACATCCCCAAATCTGTATAATTATGAGACAACATAATAAATAACCCAAGGGTGAGGCATATAGTCAGAAGTTTGTCAGAACTGACTTTGCATACATATTCTTATTTATAAAATCAGAATAAAACACACTGTCTGTCTTGTTGGCCAGAAAATACACTCATGGAAGAAGGCTTACTTATGGTCCTGCCAATTGGTCATTCACCTCTGGTGACTTCTTTCCTTGAATCCTGGAGCATCCATCTGATATATTCATTTCTAACACTGATGTGGCTGTCTTTTGAGATGCTCTCTGCTTGCTCCAGGGCCAGCAGTAATTTCCCGAGCTTGGCTTCCAGGTTGATAGCCACACTGCTTCTTAAGACTTAAGAGAGTTGGTGACAAAATCACAGAATGCTGAATCCAGTGCCTCAACTATTCTGACACATCCCCAGAACCTACTTCCCAACAGGATTAGCAGCAGGGAGATAGCTTCTCTCTCACCTCTGTGGTTCAGATTTTGTCCACATGTATCCAGCTGGTGAAAACTAGTTTGCATCTAGAACCCTAGATGCAAGAGTCTGGAAAATATAGCTTTTAGTGTTCCAACTGTCCAGTACAGGAAGGCACATAGAAAGAGGTGGAATCAATTCAAAGTGCCAATAAACCATATCTAGCACCATTACGCCTTGGGTTTTATGGATCTTAACCAGGAGAATGAATCAGCTGAAGACCACTGGAAACTCTGAGCAGAGAAGATTGTCATGTTTCTTTAGTATGGAGCTGAACTCAGGCCAAGGGGAGACTATTTTTTAAAAAGGGTAAATGGGTCACTTTTTCCAACACACATAACTTTTGCAACAAGAGTAGGCATGCAATACACATCAACACATAAATCAAAGATAACTATTTTCAAGACTTGCCTGGGCACAAAAAGTATTTGTGTCAGAGACTGACACCCTACCCCCTTCCCATCCATCCTCTTTTTTCCTTCTTTTTAATAATAGGAACACCTATCGTTAAACATAAATATGTAAACAGACACATGGCCATCCAGCTAGTGAAGGAGTTGGCAAATGATAGCCAATGGGCCAAACCAGACACTGCCTCATTATGTAAATGCAGTTCTATTGCAACATAGCCACTCTCACTTATTTTCATATTGTCTAGGGCCACTTTCACACTCCACTGACAGGTAATTGCGCCAGAAACTATGCAGCTCTCAAAGCTGAAAAGATTTCCTACTTGGCTCTTTATAGAAAAATCTTGCAGACTCCTGAGTGGAAGATGGTATTTTCTGGCCTCTCTTGTAGCTAGGTAAGATCATGTCATCCAAGGAGCTATGAGTGAAAGTGACACATACCACTGTTATGCTTGGCTTTAAAATATCAACTGTGTATTCTTCCAATACTCTTTCCTCTTCCTGTCAGCTTAACAAACTTTTTCAGCGAAGGGCCAGAGTGTAAATACTTTAGAATTTGTGGGCCATCAAGTCTCTGTTGCCACTACTCAGCTCTGCTCTTGGAGCACAAAAGCAGTGGTAGACAACACATAAAGAAGTGAACATGGCTGTATTCCAATAAGACTCTGTTTACTAAAGTAGGTGGCAGGACACGGTTGACCTAAGGGCTGTAAGTTGCTGACCTCTGCCTTAGGAGATGGCTAAGTAACACAGAAAAGGAACTTGAATGACCACATGGGGAAAAACCACAACCTGGACTGTTTACCTCAAGCCTGGTTTATGAGGAAAACAAACAGTGTGACTTACTTAAGCCACTGTATATTTGAGTCCCTTTGTTACGCAGTTTAGTCTTATATAGGCTTCTTGGGCTTGTGAATGACATACAAACTAGGGAGATACTTTCTAATATTTGCTCAACATCTTGCTCTTAACGTTTACAATTCAATGTTATCTGAGTGCCTGCTGTAAGCTTGCACTTGTGCAAAGCATAACAGGGGATGAAACAATGAGGAAGACACATTCCTTCCCCTCACAAAGTACAATCCTTGTGTTAGGATTTGGTGGTGGGTTGTAATCAGTTATGAAGTCATCACTAGCAATTGATAACTTCAAAATTAAAGTTCTGAAGTATGTGAATGATGTGTTGTGTGAGGGGTCCCCAAGATTACTCCAAGGCTTCATGAAGTCTGTTAGGACTCACAAAGCTCAGAAACTGTTATGCTCACAGTTATGGTTTATTAAAGTGAAAGGACACAGATTAAAATCAGCAAAGGGAAAGAAGCATAGAGTAAAGGCAAGGCGAAACCAGGTACAAGCTGCCAGATGTCCCCTCCCAGTGGAGTCACATGGACGTGTGCTTCATTTTCTAGCAATGATGTGTGAGAACACAAAGTGCTGCCAGCAGGGAAGCTCCCCAAGCCTTGGTATCTAGGTATGAATGATGTTTGAAGTAGGATCTCCAGCAACAAAGCTGTTATGAGACAAAAATTAGTGAGAGCCTAAACTATGGTTGTGGATGTGGAAAGAAGAGACTTACTAGAAACAATTCAGACAAAGAATCTATAAGAATGAACTCTAAGAATTTGGTAAATAGTGACAAGCCACAGAGAGGAATGGAAAAGAGGTTAGGAGTCACATTCCAGGATTTAAAAACAAGGTGGTCGGGATGATTCTGGGGTTACTGTAGGAAATGGGAAAATGGAAAATTAGCACTGGAGTTTATTTGAAGAGGAGCTGGAGACAAGATATATAGTCTATTAGATTTGGAAATGGCAAATGAATACCAATAAAAAGTCCAAATGATGTCCATCAGGGCATTTAAGAAATGTGTTTATAGCCTGGGAGAGGGCTGTGGGCTTTAGAGCCCTTGGCATCAAATTCTGTGGAAATAAATGACATTGTCAGGGAAGATGATACAAAAGGAAAAAAGCGTCTGATTGGAGAACGTAGTTTGAGGATGCCAATAGTTAAATGACAGGCAAGGAAGAGGCATGTGAGAAAATTAGAGGAGCACAGAGGTGAATCAGGTTGGAAGGCAAGGCAGCACAGAGAATCCAGCAGTTTGACAAGCTCTTGAGAAGCTGAGCAGAATACATGAGAGACAGACTGCTGAGGCTGGCTGGCAGCAAAGAAAGGTAATGTTCAATGACCTTGAGGGGGGCATTGGCCCAATTTCAGAGATTAGGGAATAAGATTAGGTCCACCTGGGTAGCCTTTCTACTGGTAAAGTAGAAGAGAGAATCTCACTTCCCCATGCCTCTGGCAGAAGCAGGAGCTCCTGTGGATGGGAAGAGAAGGGCCTGGATAGGACACAGGGGTAGGCAACTAAAAGCAAAATGCTGACTGAGTGAGCACCCCAAAGCTGTGAAGCAGGCTTGAAAAGCAAGTGCCCCAAAGGCCACAGATGATGACAAGCTGTTTTTTCTCATGAAGTTGGAGCAGCTATGTTGATAAGGCCCCTTTAAATGCTAGTGGTACTGTGAATGTCCCTCAGAGACCACAGGGAAAATGGCCCCACAATCAATTATCATCTGGGTGCTCTGCACTAGTCAGGGAAATTGGCGGGTATTTGGGTGTTGTTTTCCAGCTCAGGATCTCTACTCTTCAGATTAAAGAGTCATAAGTCTGTTTATTTTAGAAAAGATTAATGGCTCCCCCTCCTCACTTCTCAAGAACAGACTTTCGTCTGTCTAGAGTGAGTCATTAAATATATCAGCTCAACTGCTCTGCCTGCAAGATTACAGATATAAAATCATCTGATTTTGACAAAAAACAGCCACAGCTTTTCTTATTCAGTCTACAATCATTTGTGGATAGAGATAGATAGGAAATGTTCCATAATAGTAAGAGTGATACAAGCCCTCCATCCTATCAGCAATCTTCCCAAGACCCTCTAACTTGTCACCTTCACCAAGATGTCTCTCGTTAATTCATGTCAAGTCAATTTAACCCAACTCTACCAACTCTCACGAGCTACACCCATGAATAATGTGGATTACAAAAGATGAACAAGAAGGAATATTTATGCTCAGGAATTTTATAGTCTATATGGTGAGCTAAACAAAAACCTCCAAGAAATAAGACTGGTTGTGGTTAAGTGTTGTGGTAGAGGTGTTTGAAGAAAGAAAGTCTAGAAAGGCAAGCTCAGCCCTCAGGCAAGCTTTTCTGGAGGACGTGGTGTTGGAGGTGATCTTGCAGGACCTTGACTTGTATGTTTGCGTGTGCATGTGTGCATGTACACACAGGTTTACAGGGGTAAACTAGAAGAAAAGTGAAACATTCCAGGAAAAGATATGTTAAAACACATGGAGACACAGAATTGCAGTGCATGGGGGAATGTGTGGGAAAATCAGAGTTGGAGGGAGTTTTAGATCCAGATGTTCACAAACTTTGATGTGTGTTGGATCCACCTGGGTAGCCTGTGAACAATTCATCAGTTTAGGCCTCACCCCTGGATTTTACAAGCCAGGCTCCCAGGGCTTGGAGATGTTAATGATTAACCAGGGTCACACTGCTCATTAATTTTAGCAGTTGAACCAGCTGGAGAACCTGTTTTCAGGGAAGAACAAGCATTTTTCCCCCCCGAAGGGACCCGAAGGTGTAAGATTTGTGAAGGGAGTTATAAAAGAGAGGACTTGAAAAGTAGGTTGCACTTAGATTATGGATACATTATAGATTATGGATGAAAGGTTAAGAAAACTAAGATTCCTATCAGCACACAAAACCATCGAAAGCTTCAGAGGGAGAAGTGACATGGTCAAACTAATCAGACATGTGATCTAAGAACAAAAACTAAAGGTTGAGCCCATTGACTGGAAGTGGAATTACAACTAGCTTACAGGTTCTGAACTTCCCAGCCAGTTAGGCCCTCTCAACTTCATCTGAAGCACATTCCTTTTAAGCCCTTAAAAACAAGGTTATGCCTTCTGCTTACATAAATGACAAAATATCCATGAAGAAGTATCAGTTCATCAAACATCCTCCAAAGCAGCTCATCAAACCAACAGATGCAGAGTCAGTGAGACGAATGCAAATACTCATCTAGCTCCTGGTCCAAGGATGACACATGCCAATTCTCTCCCTGCTCTTGTGTTCTGCCCCCAAGTCGCCAAGTGAAGAAAAAGGGAGAGTACAGATGGGTCACCATGGCCAGAGCAGCACATTAGGAGCCTGCTCTACAGATGTTGGAACTCCCAGAGAACCTATCACCTTGGAACAAAGATTATGGTAAAATAATCCAGAATGAGGAAAAGCTTTTTAAAAGAATTATCTACGCCATGTATACATCCATCTGTATTTTGTGTGAAAGGCAGATCAGAGGTAACATAGCTTTGCTTATGCTGTGCTCAAAAAGCAGTGTTTCTCCATAGGGCTGCTACTGCTAATGTGACAGTCCTGTGTTATGCAGAATGTCCCCACACTGCAGGAAGGCCAGCATTCCTAAATGCCAACAGCACTGCTCAGTTGTGTCAAGTTAAAAATGTCCTGAGAACCACTGCTCTAATATTTCAGAGTGCATTGCAAAATCATTTTCTTGGATCAGTATAAAGATGTAAAATATTAATTAGCACCATCTTCGCTCTTTAGATGATGAACTGAGAGTCCAAATGGATTGCTGGCTTTTTCATGTGACTAGTGAGGGGAGCTACTGGCTCGAAACCCCAATGGGCTGACTCTAAATTCAGCTCCTTTTCTAAAATATCATGCTGCCTTTTAATGAAGGCAGAGACTCAGCCTTGATTTCAATCAACTAATAGATACATGCAACTGAATTTCTGTTGTAATTCATATTTCTAGCTATTTTCTCAGGAGCATGGATCTCATTATATAGAGGACACTTAGTTCTGTAAGGTCACTGATAGAAGGGTACAGGTAGGAATCAAGGGAACTTCGTTCATTTGCTTAACAGAGGGAAAGGATCATGGAGCTCCCAAGGACAATAAGGGAGGCTGGGGAACAGGATAGAGAGGCAATAGGACCTTGTGCGTCCTTGTTATGTGATAAGACCCATCCAAATACTCTGACCCTTGGGTTGCAAGCCTTCAGTACAATGTATTATTCATGAAACACAGAGTGATTTGTGTGTGTGTGTGTGTGTGTGTGTGTGTGTGTGTATGGCAATTGCAACTGGATTGACAGAGGCTGATGCAGGGATAGCAAACATGGTCCCAGAAGTCAGAGATAGGAAGGCCCAGGAGAGTGTAAGCTCCTTCAAGAATCAGCAGAAATCTAGGACCGGGTGTAGGTTCTTCACAGATGTAGAACTGGTGAATTTACACAGACATCTGATACCATGGGAGCGCCAGTTCACATCTGAAATATTGGCAGCTCAAGTGATGGCAGAAACATTGCTAGGTTCTAGAATAGTTTTCAGGTACTGCAGGGAGGAGAACCAGTTTGTCAGAAATAACCCAACTTGAAGCTTTATCAAAGGCAATCTAAAGATTCATCTTCTTATTTAAAATTCACACAATATTTTAAGTGACTGATGATTTATTTCTCAGTCTAGTCAGGACCGTGACAGTCATTCTTTGAATACAGTTAAAACTGGTCAGTGTGGGATGTGACGGAGACCCAGAAATAAATGGCTTATAGCTATATTCAGCTAGTGGCCCTAGAACTGTCACTTCCATAAGCAGGGAGAAGCCAACCATTCCAGGTCATGATCTGTAATAAAAACAAGATGGTTATAGAACTCCAGATGATGTGAAAGTAATAAAATCACAGAGAATTACTGAATCCCCATATGAAATGAGGACCAAATGTTAAGCATAATTATCTAGTTATGATTATTATACCTTAGGATTCTCATATAAACATCCAGTTTGTTCTCAATAAAAATTTGGTGAAACCTGGCTTGTATTCCTTTGGACACACCAGTCTGTTCTTGTTTCATGCTGATGTGCTCTGGCTCACTGCTTTCTTGTATTCAAGACAAAAATATCATTACTGCTTGGAAAATGTTCCTTATCTTTTTGCCTGTGCACTTTCCGTGAGAGGCAGGACAGAGTGGCCCCTGGATGCCTGCCCAGGGTTGCAGCTGGGAGTCTCATTAAGATCTGTACCGAGTGCTGCCCCCCAGGGGCTCCCTGCTGCATAGCCCTGCAGCTCTCTGGAGTGTGCTGACCCACTCTAGGCCAGCCGGTTGCCTCCACGGCTCCCAGGGGTTCAAATAGTTCAGAGAGCAGAATAAAAGAAAAATCCATTACTAATACCAAATTTTGCTATCTTTTTCTACCCTGATGCTTCCATGGTGGTGGTGGTGGGGGTGTGTGTCTCTCAATTCCCCCTCATGGTCCCAATCATCTTGTCTAACCTCTTCCATTAAGACGGGCTCTGGCCTGACATGTTCCAGACACAATTAGTCAGTGGTTGACTCTCATTCAAATAATATTTTTTAAAAAATCAGATGGGCATTGTGTTCTTTGAAGGTGAACTTGATAGGCATTAAATCTCAAAGGAAATCCTGCAGGCATGAAGCCTAGGGTCCTCAGCGGGTCTCTCCCTGATTGCTGGGCAGTGCTTGCCTATCACAGCCAGCACAGGATGAAGGAACATTCTACCAAGCTTGTACCCTTTCCTTAGTGGCTTTGGATTTGCAACCTGTTCAGGATCCAGTGTTTTATAAGGAAATGCCACAGAAAAGGAGTATAATTACTGCTCAAGAAGCAAACTGGCAGGGCCCCAGAATTTAAAGGAGTTCAGAAAGTATCCCAGAAATCACAGAAACATAGTGATTAGCAACAAGTATAAAGGCCCCCAAGCAGTTCTAACAATTGAGAAAGGGATATTTACGGAATACAATCAGAGTCCCAAAATTCCAAGGAAAAAATATAACCTTACGCTAAACATCTTTATCTAAATAAACCTTTCATATCTTTAAGTGAGTCCTTTCTGGACTTTGGAATATAGATTTGAAATTTGCATGCCACAGCAAATCACCGAAGCCAAACTGGCTTTCTGGGAAATATAAAGTTTTTCTAGTTATTGTCAATAGCCTCCAGCCATTTAGAAGGGTGGAAGACTGGGGGAGCTTATATGTTCTTTTCCCCACAGTCGTGCTACCAGGAGTTGTAATTTAATGAAAACAAGTTTTAGACATTATTCTGACAATACCTAAATGGGCTCAAAAATACTCTGAAGCCTTCTGTGTAGCTGAGAAGTCCCACCCTTTACCCTCGGGCCCTCTCTTACCTGGGCCTTCTATTTAGCCTTTCCCATAAAAAGGCTTAACTGAATTTGAGGCAAGCATATTCTTATGGCAGGTTTGGTCAGCTTTGTGCTGTGTCAGGCACAAGGTGCTTTGGGAAGGGGAGGAATGCAGGGCCAATTCAGAGGTCTAGACCTCAAGTCTGAACCATTTGTATACATTCACGTAAGGGCGGTGGTTACTTCATGACGCTACTATCCAACCACCCTTTTTGAATACTACTTTTTTCACCAATTAAAAACTATTTTAAACATCCCTTATGCTAATTGGTAAGCCTTCAAGCATAGGTTTGCCTAATTATATTTACAATGCTAAGTGACCATCTTAGAAGATGTGCGTTTTAGCTAGGGTACTTCGTCTGTTGGTTAACCACTTCCACAGGTAGCTCCCTGATAGGTTCTATAAAGGCTGGCTAACTGCACTTGGAAGATAGGCTAGAGTTAACCTGTAAGTACTACTACCTCACCATGTACATATTGAAATATTTTATTTTATTTATTTATTTATTATTTATTTTTTTAAAAGATTGTATTTATTTATTCATGAGAGACAGAGAGAGAGAGAGAGAGAGAGAGAGAGAGAGAGAGAGGCAGACACACAGGCAGAGGGAGAAGCAGGCTCCATGCAGGGAGCCCGACGTGGGACTCAATCCCAGGTCTCCAGGATCACGCCCTGGGCTGAAGGCGGCGCTAAACCACTGAGCCACCTGAGCTGCCCTGAATATTTTAAAATAAAATGCCACACAGACAGTATAACACGTGAGAATAGTAACAGGGCAACGGACAGTAGGCTAGAATTGGAAGCAAGAGAAACATTCTTGACTAGCTGACTCTCTCCTTTGTTCTTAAGAGCATGAATCTGTTTCAGTAGATGATGAGTCTCATGTAAGCACAGGGTTTTCTTTGCTGAAGTTTGATTTATTTGATAAGAAATAGACCTTAATTGGCCTGAATTTTTTTATTTTGAAGATGAGAATTCCACTGGCCCAGCACTATTCAGAATAAATCAGATAACTATATTTAGAGCTTTCAGAAGTTTAGAAAGAGAATGTGAGACAAAGGTCACGGAAATGAGTCTGTTCTAACCAATTGGGCATCACTACTCTCCCCTGTTGCTTCTGAAAAGCAATTTTTAAAAACTCTAGTAGAAAGACATCTCAAGATGAAGTAGCAAGTTTCAACTGTGTTATCAAAATTCCACTGATAAATAGAAAAATGTTACTAGTGAATCCTGGCTGAAAGGTAACACTTTGCCAGTATTTTAAGACATTTACCTTAATCTGTAAAACTAGTGTTCTTGCTGCCTCAAATCCTTTGTATGATAATTCAAATCCTTATGGAACATGGAATATAAATGAAAAACACACATGGTCACATGCACACACATATTCTTGTAACTGTCACTGATATGCTATTTTAATATAAGGTCTAAGATGAAAATCAGGCAATGAAAGTTCTACAATAATTTCACATTAAACCATGATAGTTTTGAAATTATGTACCATTAAGTGCCAAGTACCTGAAATTTGAGATGAAATCTCTTCTACCAGAACACAATTCAATGAATCTTTCCCAATTTGAGTCCTTTTTGGAACAAAGTGGGGTGGAAATAGATACTATGAAAACTATAAAATAATAGTAAATAGATCAATGCCTCAGGCTTAGGAAATAGCTCAGCCAACCTACAAACACTTTGTCTTGCTCGGCTTTCTTTCAGCAGCTTTGATCTCCTAGATGCTGTATGGCTTCTGAAAAGTGGCAGAAATAAATGAAAATACAATACAAAAGGTACCAAAGACAAGAACAGTGATTGTGTTTTTGATTTCACTGAATTAAGACACTAGTATGCTTTGGCATTAATCTACCTGCTGGTGCTGGGATAACCTTTTCAAGCATCAGAGTTTCTAATTTTTAAATTTTTTTCTTAAGATTTATTTATTCATTTGAGAGAGAGGGAGAGTGCAGCACACACAAGCAGGAGGGACAGAATGAGAGAAAGAAGCCTAAGCAGACTCTGCTGAATTCAGAGTCCAATGTGGGGCTTGATCCCACACCCTGAGATCATAGCCTGAGCCAAAACCAAGAGTTGGATGCTCAACTGCCTAAGCCACCCAGACACCCCTTGCATCACAGTTTTTAAAGAAACAAAACCTCTGTAACCGGAGGGGCAAGATATGCACAGATCATGTGCAGGGCCTGCCTACATGGAGGTCTGTGTGGAGTAAACTTTATTGCCTGAATTATATGATTTCTATCATATCAGCCCCCAGAAAACCCCTGTCTTCAGAATATCTTCCTCTGTTACGGTTGCTTGAGCTTCTACCATGAAAGATTTTATTTGTTGAATTTAAAATAGTGATTTTCTAATCCCTTTACATTGTCAACCCTCTTCCTTTCCATAAAATTGTATTCAGAGGGCTCATAAATAAAACATAAAAGTAGAGATGCTGTAGTTGAAGTAGAAGACCTTTTGAATCATGCCTACTCACTTTCTGAGACACATCTACAGACTGCTACAGCTCACTGAAGCTCATTTGCAAAAGCGCTGGGTTAAGACAAAGTTTCCAACTGATGTGCACAGAAGGATTCTACAAGTCGAGAAATATTGATCCCTTTGAGCCCTCTGTGGCCTATTGCCTCTCTCTCTCATGTATTACAGTGTATGGAAAACTTTGCTCTATGTGCCAGATATGAAAATAGGTTGGGGAGAACTAGGCTAGAACAGTGTGCTCTGATGGAGGTTGTCATACTAAATACTACTGGTTATTAATCCTTTAAGTGTGAACTGCCCCCCCCCCCCCAATTCTCAAAGTAAAGGAAATCTTGGTAGGGAAAATGAGGGAAATATGGGTCATAAACCACACTCTTAGGAAGGAAAGAATTGAGTGGGAGGCCATAAGAGAAGACCAGAAACAAGAATCCGGATGGCCTGAAAGCCAAAGGTATGACATAAAGACATGAGAAAAGGACACTCTGAGGAATGAAGAGGGCTCTGAATGAAAGCCCTGCTCTCCCTCCTGTCAAGGATCTGCCCTGCTCCCGGCCTGTGGGATCATGTACACACACACATATTTTACTTCTAAGAGAGATTTTTCACATTGGAAGCACTCATTTGGGAGACCCGTAGAAGTGACTTATTCACCTGGAGGAAGGCAGACTTGAGTTTTGAAAGGGTCGATGAGTAATTTCCAGTGGAGACCTGTCACAGAAGAAGACAGGCCCTGACAACCTCCAACTGACGAAACAAAGCTGCTTCCCACCTCCTCCCTCCCCAGCATCCTGTCCTCTTCCTCTGTTTCTCAACCTCTTTTCCCATCGTTGTGACTCACAAGTGTCAGCCACTGGAGCGGCTCCCCATTTCCCAGCCCTCAGAGATCTCATTGTGAGCTGTTTCTTCTCATCCCCATCCACTTAATGTTGGGCAGTGATCCAGACACGATCCCCTTTTCCAAAGGCACCCCCTGAGGTGCAGCTTCCTGGCAGGCACCTTCCACAGGCAAAAATGATTTGCCTCTGAGGACTGATGCGCCAGACGGACAATCTGAGGTTTATGGTTTTCCAGCAAGGGGTTTCACAAAGCCTTGCCAATTCCCCTTTTGCCATTGGCCAATTCCCTTTCACTGGCTCTCCCTGCCTGTCATCTGCTTTGTCAGCCAAATCCCTTTTCATTTTTCTCAGCTTCATCTTGGACTCAGGCCTAGGAAGGCCTGTCAAGAAGATTCCTGACGTATGAAGTTTTATGACTCTTCCACCACCGTCCTGAGAGGCACCATTTGTTCATCACCTCCAAATGTTTCAGGGGAGTGCATTCTCACGTCCTCCGTAGAGCATGTTTGACCAAAACACCAAATGAATAATAGCACACGTATTATTTTCAAACAAGAATTGAAATCCAAACATGTAACAAAATGATGGAAGTAGAATCCTCGAGAGATTTGGGGGAAGGGAGAAACAAGTGGAGGAAATACTAAAATAGAGAACGTCCTTGTAAAAAACTGAAAATCTTTAGGGAGAAAAAAAATTATACCAGAAATGCCGCAGTTGTTTTCGATTCAGGATGCCTTGATTCTTGTCTGAGTCCACTCATCATCCAAGCCCTTCTTCTGCCTGCTCTGAGCCTGTCCCAAACTAACTTGCCCTTTTCTTACCAAATTGCTCGTGATTTCTCAGCACAATCTCTCCATCTTAGCAAAGTATACTGCTCGCCGTTGTTCACACACAACTTGCTATATCCATCCGAGATGCTTGCCAAATGCAGTTCTTTTCCCATGGAATGGGCCTGGGGCCTATTTGGTCTTTGTTTAATTGAACATTTATTGAGGTTCATAGGTGCCAAGCATGTTACATGCGTTATCTCATTTAATTTTCATAACAACTCTAGGCATCATTAGTGTCCCCATTTGAAAATAAGAATACACGGGAAATGAGCTGAGGAAATTTAAGCCAAAGGCTTGAGGACTGAGTGACAGAAGCAGCCCTCTAACTCAGGTGTGTGTGACCTCAGAGCCCCAGCTCAGAGCTATGGCATTCTCCCCATCTCCTCCTTTGCTGATTGAGTTTAATGTTTAATGAGTTTAAGTTTAAACTATTTTGCAATTTGGGGACAGAAATGATCGCCACCCAGTTTGCCTTGGAAAATACAACTCTCAAGCCCACTGCCATTCGGATCAGCAGGAAAACCAACCTCTTTTCTTAGCTGAGCCCCTCATGCAGAACAAACACCTTTCCAGCTGCTTCTATGGAAGCTGGAGGCAGCTGAATGAAGCCCAGTGAGCTGTGGGTCTGCAGAGTCTCCCCTGAACACAGCCAAGAGTGCTTCTTGGTGGTGGCGTGGCTGGGCTCTGCTTCCCATCCCCCATAATTCAATGCAGTCTTCTTCAGAGATCAGCTGCAACAGTTCTTCAGGAGGAAAAGAAGATAATTCCTCATCCCCACCCTTTGGTGCTACTCTCGGTCAAGAGGTTTCCACACCAACCCTGGCCTGACTTGAAGTTTGAAACTGGCTCAGATTCACTCCCAGTCATGTCCTGAGGCTCCAGTCTGCCCCATGGAGAACAGGTTCCTCCGCTGCTCTCCTTTCAACCAGCTGGCTCATGGCAGGACCCAGCCCCTCCTTCTCATCTCATTCTTCCCTCAAAGTAGTTTTATTTCAGGGATTTCCTTTCCTTTCTTGTTCCCAAGTGGTGGCCATGCTCACTGACTGACCCTTAGTTCACCTCAAGATATTTCAGTCACTTTGAATCACATGGAAGAGGGGTTGGGGCTTTAGTTTCTTCCCCCACAGAAGATCCCTGGACTTCTCAGGCAAATTTGCTCCCACCACTCTCACTTCACAATGGTCTTTTTTAAAAAAATCAAACTTCACCTCACTCTGCTACAATCAAAACTCGATTCTCAGGGGGAGCTACTTCACTGTTCCTTCGCTTCTGCCACTTAGCTCTTAGACTAATTTTGGCCCCACAAACAACTTGAAGTTTGTGAGGCTCTCCACGGCTGTTAGTACTCCTCAGAGCCCAATAAACTGGTATTCACTGACTAGGGCCCTGGAACAGTCGTTCTGTTCCTTTTGTCCCTTTTCCTTTTCTTAGCAATGTTGGGAGCAAGGATGAGTTTATTATTGGCAAGGCTGTTTGGACTCTTCAAAGAAGATATGTCAAAGGCAGGATCCTGTGGGGGTAATTATTTTATTCTCAAGCATCCTTTCGTATGTAATATTATAATATAGCTGAGTTATATTTCTAACAATTTTATCTTCATCTGCATCCCCAAGGGGTATAGGGAGCACAGAGTAAAGACTCAGGATGAGCCTGGGAAGGTTCAGGGGCTTTAAAAGTTGCATAGCATTTGGGAGAGATTCTCTTCCCCTCTTTGCTTTTCTTTTCATCTGATCCCAGTTGGCCTCAGAAGGCCAGCCAGCTCCCAGCCTCCTGGCCCAGCTGTTGCCCCATTTGGATAAGTAGGGGCATTGTATAGGGGAGGGGTATATACTATTTCTCTCTTACCTCTGCATCCATCCTGCCTGATTACCATATCCACCGGTGGTAGGCTTTGCATTGCCAAGGCTAGAATGTATCCAGATGTACTTTCCCCTTTGGTTATACTATGTTTTGAAAACAATGAACTGTCAGGAGAAAGCACAGGTAATAAAAATTACTTATTTCTTAACTAACTTCTGTTGCCAGGCACTTTACATACAGGGTCTTATTTAATCCTTATAAAAACACTGCAAAGGAGATTTTATTCCATTTCTCTAGGAAATTAAGGATGAGCAAGGATGTCTAGCATAGGCTGCAGCAAATTTTTCTAGATATGTATCCTGAAGCAAGGGAAATGAAACCAAAAATACTGAGACCACATCAAAATGAAAAGCTTCTGCAGAGTGAAGGAAACAATCAATGAAACTGAAAGGCAACCTACTGAATGGAAGAAGATATTTGCAAATGGCATAACCAAAAAGGGTTAGTATCCAAAATATATAAAGAATTGATACAATTCAACATTCAAATAATCCAATTAAAAATGAGCAGAAGACATGAACAGACATTTCTCCAAAGAAGACATACAAATGACAAACAGACACATGAAAGATGCTTAACATCATTCATCATCAGGGAAATGCAAATCAAAATCACAATGAGATATCACCTCATACCTTTCAGAATGGCTAAAATAAAAAACCACAGAAACAGCAAGTGTTGGCGAGGATGTGGAGAAAAAGGAACCTTTGTACACTGTTGGTGGGAATGCAAACTGGTACAGCCACTCTGGAAAACAGCATGGAGATTCCTCAAGAAGTTAAAATAGAACTACCCTACGATCCAGTAACTGCACTTATGGATAGTTACCCAAAGAATACAAAAACATGAATTCAAAGGGATACATGCACCCCTATGTGTATAGCAGCATTATTTACAATAGCCAAATTAAGGAAACAGCCCCAGTGTCCAAAGATAGATGAATGGATAAAGAAGATGTGGTACATATACAATGGAATATTATTCAGCCATAAAAAGAATGAAATCTTGCCATTTCCAACGGCATGGATGGAGCTAGAGAGTAAAATGCTAAGTGAAACAAGCCAGAGAAAGACAAATACCATGTAATTTCACTCATATGTAGAATTTAAGAAATAAAAGAGCAAAGGAAAATAAAAAGAGACAAACAGACTTTTAAAACTCTTTCTTAAGATACAGACTCTTAACTACAGAGAAACAAGTGACAATCACCAGAGGGGAGGTGAGTGGGGAGATGGGGGAAATAGGTGATGGGGATGAAAGAGGGCACTAGTCATGATAACCCTGGGTGATGTATGAAATTGTTGAATCACTATACTGTACACCTAAAACTAATGTAACACTGTAGGTTAACTATACTGGAATTAAAATAAAAACAAAAAAAATTTTTAATAAAATTTTTTTTGAAGATAAATAAGGAGCACCTAGTAAAGACCTTAGCTAGCTAGCTAGCAAATAGTGTAGCAGGAATTAGAATCTGAAGTCCCACAGTCTTCCCACTGCTTGACTCTCCCTAGTAGGTGGGAGCCTCTCATCTGAGCTATGGCCTTCCCTTGGGGGAGTTCACTGAGTCAAAATCAGGCTAGACTTCTCTAGTGGACTGTTTTTCAATCATAAAATATAAAAGAGAGTAAACCTAAGTATTATATAATATTACAATGTCACTTCAGTGGATGACTAATTTTAAAACAAAATGAAACATTTCCCAGTGTCATTAATTCAACTCAATTTCTCTAAGTAGGATAATGTCTCACAGTTTAATGGCTTCTGAATTTCCCACTCACTCGCAGATTTTCAATTTGGAATCTCCTCCAGTTTCTCTTCATCACTAGAATGTTCTGCAGCTTTGGTATCACTATCACACTGTCAGCATCTCTACAGTTCTTCTAAGGTGGTTAATCTTCTAAGTGGAATATTTTCAGGATTAAATAAGTAACTAGATTCAAAGTATTTAGATTGAAAGATCTCAGTTAATTGTAAGTATTATTATTAATAATGTTTTCACCTGTCCTAGAAAAAGAGATGCATCTATGACTCCCTTCTAGGACTGCTGTTCAGTTGGCAGAAGACAATCTACATAGCCCCTTGAACTATCCACTCAAGGGGTTATGTGGAACTGAGGACAGTTGCACAGTCCTGTTTTGGGGCAGAAGACAGAATTAGTGTGGACAACTGGGTACTCCTTGTCACTATAATGAGATAGGATTCAAAGGAGAAGGAGACTCTTTTGATCCATCCCTATCTTTATAATACAAGTTATCACCTTGTTATAATAAAAAAGGATCAAAATACTGTCTTTCTAGAGAGGAGGAGCATTTTTAATTTCAGTAGCATGGTTCCAACCGTGGAAAGAAAACTGTATCTTATATAGGAAGAAAATAAATAAAAATATTAGTAGTACTTATCTCTGGATCGTAAAACTACTGCAAATAGTTTTATTTAGTTTTGGGGGCACTTCTCTACAGTTTCCAAAATTTTCAATGAATATACTTGCACAATGAAAGAGTTTTAAAAAATAAATTTATGAGAATTGTATAAATTGATACCCAAAGTTCCTTCCAGCTTGTCTATTCTCTGTGAACATTTATTTTTATGACAGTGCTTAGGTTCATTTTCTTTTGGATACACTAATGAGATGCCAAACTTAATGCTTGTCTTGGTAAGCCTAGTTTCAGGAGCAAAATATCATTCTTTACTTCTCTTCTGACATTATGCCTCTGGCTGAGACTAAAGTAGGAGAAACTGGGCAAATTCTAGGAAAAACAATAGAGTTTATTATAAATAAAAGCCAAAAGAAGCACAATAGTACTCAGCTCTAGTCCAGGAAACGTAACATTATTTGTTTGGGTTGAAGCTACACAAGTGAGTCAATCTAACATCATCCCAGTTTGTAACATTTTGCTCAAACATTTAATCCTTCCTAAAAACAAACTGCATTTTATTAAATGTCTCTATCTAATATTTTAAGGACATGTCAGCCTGCAGAACTCTTCCAAATCCCAGTAAGACAAACTGAAGTTTTTGATTGAATAATGAGCTCAAAAGACATCAGAACCTTCAGGACCAAATGAGAAGCTAATGTAAGACTTTAAAACAATGATCCCAGGATGCCTGGGTGGCTCAGCAGTTGAGCATCTGCCTTTGGCTCAGGTATGATCCTGGTTCCACAACTGAGTGCCACATCAGGCTCCGTGCTTCTCCTTCTGCCTGTGTCTCTGCCTCTCTGTGTCTCTCATGAATAAATAAAATCTTAAATAAATAAATACATACATACATACAACAATGATCCCTTCTCATTGCATTTAGGTTTTTTTTCTACACTTAATCTAGAATGTTCGTATTTAGAAAACATACCCAGAAATGCTCAGAATCAGTGACTGATTAAAAAACGCTTCTCTAGAGGAGCAAGTTCATTATTTACCCAAATCATTACTAAATGATAAACAGGTGAGGTGAGAGTAGTTACCATGAGTCATAGTGCCACCTCAGGAATAATTATAGGTAACATTTCTGTAGTGTAGACACTAGTCTAAGCACTTTACACATAATTAAATAATCTGGTCTTTGCAACAACCTTGTGAGAAAAGACTTTGTTGCCTTCCTGTTACAGGGGAAGAAAAGGAGACCCAGAGAGATTGAGGAAGCTGTTCAATGTCACAAAATCATCAAGTGATAGAACTAGGATTTGAACCTTAGGCAGGCTGGCTCTAGAGTCTGTGTTCTTAACTACTAGGTTATGTTGCCTCGACTTGATTGTCAAAGATGGAAAAGGGGATATCTGGACTACTGGACAGTGCCAGGGCTCTGACACATCCCCAGCAGCTACCACCACCGCCACCACCCGCAACAGTCCTAAACACTGTATACATATCCATGTCCTAATTGCTGAACTATGAATGTTATTCTGTTTGGAAAAAAAGGTCTTTGCAAATGGAATTAAATGAGGGATCTTGAGATGAGGAGAGCACCCTGGATTAGAGAGTAGAGTCTAAATTCAATAACAAGTATCCTTCTAAGAGAAAGGCAGAGGAAGATTTGAGACAAGGAGAACACAAAGAGACCTGAAAGAGGGAACACAGCCACGCAGGTAGAGGTTGGAGCAAAGTGGCCTCAAGTAAAGAAATGGTGACAACCACCAGAAGCTGAAAGCAGCAAAGAACAGATTTCCCCTAAAGCTTCCCAGGGGAGGGGAGGTCCTGCTGGATTTCAGACTTCTAGCCTTCAGAGCTGTGAGAGAAGAAGTTTGCTATTTTAAACCACTCATTTTGTGGTAATTTATTACTGCGGCCTCCAGAAATGAATACAAATATATAGTGCTTTCCAGCTTTCAAAGTGCTTTGGTATATGCGATCTCATTTAATCCACATGCCCCTACACTTCATAATGGTTGAGTTTGGTGAGCCAGCTCCACCAGCAAATGACTGTAGGACCTCGTGCAAGTCACCAGCCTCTGTCCTCTATCCCTTTATTTGTAAAATGGGTCTAATAACAATGCCTACCCTGTGCCCTTCACAAGGTGTTACAAGGATCAAAAGGAAAGAACTCATGTGATTATACTTTCTATACTGAGACGTTCTCTTTGACTCGAAGCTATTTTTACTTAAGAAGTCTTCATGTGACAGCTCAATCACTGCCTGGATAAGGATGTGGGCGCTGTGAACATATACCTGCTGGGCATGGGCATGCTACTGCCACTTCGTTCTCCAGGACCATCAGCAGTTTGAATCCTCTCAAGGCAGGGAGGGGAGAGAATGGAAATCATGGGGAAACTAGGACAGGGTCAGAAATGCAGCAAGACAGAGCTCTGCTGTGAGTTCAGTCATTGCGTGAGCTGAAGATTAGTGTCATAAGGCTGGCTGGCTTCTCAAGAGACATTTGCTATAAGAGCAGAAAGGCAGAGACCCTGTTCCCCCAAAGTCCATGCTCTCTGCATGATCAGAAGCCAGGGGCCATCACAGAAGGTGTGAGTGGAGGTTCATTTTCCTGCTGACCTTTCATTTCTGAGCCTTTGGGTGATGATGGCTCTGAAAGGTGGTAATTAGTACCAATCGAGGTGATGTTTTTGTGAAGCTGACACCTCTCCATTAGGAAATGTGCTACAGCCAGGGGACCAGACACTCAAGCAGGGCACAAAAAGCTAAATAATCAATGTGTGGCCAAACCCTGCACAATTAAGTGTCTTCCCCCAACCATGCTCTACTGCACAATGGAAACCCTTGCAAGGATGGAAAATGGGAGCTACAAGGTTGAATGGCACCCTAAGCCTTGGAATAGAAATATAAACAATGACAAGGAAGAAGAAACACAATGGGGGAGAGAATAGGAATGGGGGCAGGGCAACTCGGTGTGCTTGTATGGGAACAGAATAAGCCCAGATGGGAGAGAAGAGCATGAAAATCAAAGGCACTACTCTAAATTCAGTACAAAGCAAATTCATGATTTTTAATAAATTCTGTCACTTGCATTATGTCAAACTTCTTGCCTCTGTTTCTTCCACTCTTTATTCAGTCTCTGCAGGTACCTAGAATTCTACTTAAACTTGGCATCATTAAGGAACATAAGCTTTACTCAGGTTATTACGGTATCTTCTAACTTTCTCCTCTTTTCTCTTTAGCTCCAACCAAACCTTCCTCCATACCTCCATACTTCCATACCTTTTTTAAAAGACAAATTTCAATGCATAACTTTCCTGCCTAAAATCATCACTGGCTTGCTATTGCTATTGCATACTTAAATAAAATCTAAGATCCTCAGTACAACCCACCATATGTTCCAGTTGCTGCTGACCTCCCCAAGGCCAACCTTGTGCAGCACTCCCTGTCACTTTGTCCTGTCCTTTGCACTTTTCTTTTCTGGCTCAGGGTCTTCAAATAGGTTATTTTTTTATACATATAGGAATATGTCTGTGTGTCTATGTATATTTATGCATATGTAATGGAAACAGACAACCAAGTGTAATATGTATCTAACCAAGTGAGATATATTCTCTTTGCCTAGGGAGCTCTTTCCCTTGCCCTGCGCATGACCAACACCCACTTCCTGTTCTTCCGACACAGTAAGATCTTCCCAGACCCCTCCTCCTCTATTTTAATCATGTTCTCTCTGTTACTCTGTCTTGAAATAACACTATTCTTTCTCCTTTTCACTTACCACAAGTGTGAGATATATATATATATATATATATGAAATATAAGTGTTCCATATACATTTTTTATATATAAATGCATATGACTTCTGTTTGCCTTTTTGCTCTCCCACTAAATTGTAGCTCAAAGAGGTAGGGACATATATACTTTGTTCCCAGCAATAAAGCCAGATACTTTACCCCAACTGCTGATATTCTGAGATTCAGTTAGTCAGGAATTAGGGCAGAGACAGGGTTGGGACTGGCAGTTTTTCAAAGTTCATCAGGTAATTCTAGTGTGCAGCTAAGGTGGGGACTGTTTACACATCCTTTTAAGAAGGAAGGAACTGAAGCCCAGAGAGGTCATGTGACTTGTCCAAGGTCTTTTGGCTGCTATTAGCAGTGGAACTGAGGACTCAGTGGAGTGCTTTGTCTCTCTTTCTCTTTTTTTTTTAAAAGATTTTATTTATTTATTCATGAGAGACATAGAGCGAGAGAGAGAAAGGCAGAGACACAGGCAGAGGGAGAAGCAGGCTCCATGCAGGGAGCCTGACATGGGACTCGATCCGGGGTCTCCAGGATCATGCCCTGGGCGGAAGGCAGTGCTAAACTGCAGAGCTACCTGGGCTGCCCGCTTTGTCTCTTTATACACTATAATGTTCCTTCACCTAACTTGGAGAAGCTTTCTGAAAGAGAAAAGAAAGATTCTTTCTTTCTTTCTTTCTTTCTTTCTTTCTTTCTTTCTTTCTTTCTTTCTTTCTTTTCTTCTTCTTCTTCTTCTTCTTCTTCTTCTTCTTTCTTCTTTCTTCTTCTTCTTCTTTCTTCTTTCTTCTTCTTCTTCTTCTTTCTTCTTCTTTCTTCTTTTTCTTCTTCTTCTTCTTCTTCATCCTCCTTCTCCTCCTCCTCCTTCTTCTTCTTCTTCTTCTTCTTCTTCTTCTTCTTCTTCTTCTTCTTCTTCTTCTTCATTCTTGTAAAGTAACTTTTGTACCTTTTGCCTTGAATTTCTCTGGTTTTAGCACTTAAAAAAAGGAGAAATCATGCTTCACGCACCATTGTGAAGGTTAAATAAGCTAGTATTTGTAAAGCACTGAGCACAAAGCCTGGCGAGTTTTAAGAGATCAATTACTGTTAGCTTTTAAAGTGTTATAGGAATCTTTGGGAAAAGGCATGCAAGGTAGAAATACCTTTTCTTCCTTCTTCTTTGCTTTGTTCTTTTTTCTTAATACAGGTGTAAATAATAGAGATGTTTCAGGAGGTCTACCAATTACTAGAGCAATAAAATACATTTTTTTTTTAACCAGCACTGATTACTGCCTGTTAGCTTTAAATGCCCCCCAGACGTCTCTAGGTAGTATAATTTCACCCTGCCAAGTGAAAGCATTTCAAGGTGCTCAATCATTAAACAGCTACTTAAAACAACTCTTTCAGGGCTTCTCCTTCCCTTGGGCATCCATGCTTGTTACTCTGTCAAAGTGCCTATTTCCTGGAATTAGGCTTCAGCTGACTGCCTAGATGTTGGTATGCCAGACTAATTATTTTTCCAAGACAGCACTGGAATCCTTGGGATACCAATTGAATTTGCTCCATATGGTAGCCCTGAGAATCACAAAATGATGATTATGTGGAACTTAGTCTCCTGCTATTTACTTACTAGTTTGTTTGTTGTTTATTTTCTGCATGGGCCAACCAAAAGATGAATGTGGGGGGCAACTCCAAACATGGTAACTGGAGTGTTCACTTAGTCTTATCTCACCAGCACTGGCTTTGTGTCCTTAGCAAATCCATATTAGAAATGATGGTTCATTTGTAGGATCATGTACTAAGGCAGAAATGTAGCAAAATTAGAGAATTTTTCAGAATGGGACTTTTGAGGATTACCTCATCCAACCCCCTTGAGAATATTATTCATTTAATATTACATTAATGCAACATTTTGCAATCTACCAAGAAATCCCTCTACAATTATCATTGCCCATCAAACGGTGACAAGATTTCAGAAAGCTGCAGATTTTGATATGGTAGGGCAGTGGGTAGGTGAGGGAAAGGAGGATAAATCTTGTGTGGTGACAATCCAGGGAGCCAATCAGCAAGGAAGGGACAGTCTAGGGCAACTGGCAATCAATAAAACTTTATATCTACAAAGCTATAAAAAAGAACTACTTTTATATATAATAGGGATGAATATCAAAATAATTATATAGAGACAAAGAAGTCAGGCAAAAAGACTACATACTGTATTCCATTTACATACAGTTCTCCATATCTAAGAGTAAAAATTAGGGATCCCTGGGTGGTGCAGCGGTTTGGCGCCAGCCTTTGGCCCAGGGCGCGATCCTGGAGACCCGGGATCGAATCCCACGTCGGGCTCCCGGTGCATGGAGCCTCCTTCTCCCTCTGCCTATGTCTCTGCCTCTCTCTCTCTCTCTCTCTCTGTGACTATCATAAATTAAAAAAAAATTAAAAGTAAAAATTAATCTTTTGTGATAGGAAGCAGATCAGAAGTTGCTTGTGACTGGAGGACCACCATTCATCTGTTTTCTCTAGTAAGTGACTTGGCATCACCCTTGAACCCCAAGCAATCAACTCAGTTACAGGTCCCATAGATTGCACCTTGTTTTTTTCTTTAAGATTTTATGTATTTATTTGAGAGAGAGAGAGAGAGAGAATGAGTAGGGGGGAAGGCAGAGGGAAAAGGAGAAGCAGATTCCCCAGTGAGCAGAAAGCCTGACATGGGGTTTGATTCCAGGACCCTGGGATCATGACCTGAGCTGAAGGCAGACATTTAATGGACTGAGCCACCCAGGCGCCCCCAGGTTCCACCTTTTAGAGTTATTCATAATCACTCTTTCCTTCCTATTCTCGTGGTCCCTCTCTTAGGCTAAATCTTCAAACATCTTATCTATTTTTAGTAGTCTCCAACTGATCTCTTTATCTCTGTTTCCTGCCTGTTCTAATCTATCCTCTGTACTTTTATCAGAGTAACTATTAAATGTTTTCTCTTTTTATATTGAAAACATAAAATATGAAACATTTAAAAAATGATTTTAACACATGAAATTATAAACACCTATGAGTCTATCACTCAGAATTAAGAACTGTTCACATTTTGGACTTTCTACTTGATATATTTTTTAAAAAGAAAACTTACTATGAAATCATGTTTGTTTTCCCCCTATTTTCTACCCCACTGATGCTTTCCCGTTTTTAACACTGTCATATATCTGTATGGATCTATTTAGTCATGCTTTTATAGTCTTACTAAATATCTGTATTCTTATGTTAAAAATTAAATAAATGGTACCTGCAATTTGCTTTATTACAAGTCTTTGAGATCTATGTGTTTTGATATAAAGAGGAAATGGACCATATATTGTTATATAATATCCTATCATATTAACAAATCACACTTTATCCATTATCTTATTGGTAGGGCATTTATGTTTCTTCCCTTTTTTCTTTTTTTTTTTTGCTATTAACAGCAATTCCTAATAAACATCATTGCCTATGTCCCTGTAGTGGGATGAATGATATTCCCAAATATTTGTTCATGTCCTAATCCCTTGAATCTGTGAACATTACATTATATGGCAAAATATGCGTTTAAGTTAATGACTTGAGAGGAAGCTCTTATCCTGGATTATCCAGGTGGGCTCTAAATTCAATTATATGTATCCTTGTAACAGAGAGGCAGAGGGAAATTCAACAGCACACATAGAGGTGGGGGCGATGTGAAGACAGAGCAGAAAGAGACATAAACACACACAGCCACAAGCCAAGGAAGAGCAACAGCCACCAGAATCTGGCAAGGAAGAAATTCTCCCTGGGCCTCTGAAGGGAGCACAATGGTGCCTCCACCTTGATTTCCAAATTCTGGCCTTCAGAACTGTGAGAGAACAAACTTCGGTCATTTTAAGTCATCAAGTTTGTGGTAATTTGTTATAGCTGCTATGGGAAACTAATAACGTACTATGTATAATCATTTTCTAGCATTTACACTTAGGAGTCATAGAATATGTATATTTTATACCTTATTTAGGAATTTGGAGAGGATTCTAATTTATTTTCTCCACAGCAATACATAATATTTTCCACTTCCCACATCCTTGCCAGTTGCTGATATTGTTGAAGTTCAAAATCTTTGTTAGTCCAAAAGCTATAAAAGGGTATTTATTATTATTTCATTTGCACCTCCCTGATTACTTGTGAGGCTGAGAAAATGTTTGTATGATTCTTGGTCACTTGAATTTCCACCTCAGTGAGTTTCCTATTCATAATCTTCATACACGTTCATTGGTTTGTTTATATTTTTCTTATTATTTCAGTAGTCCTTTACATTTCTGAATACTAATCCTCAGTCTGTTACCTATGGTTCAAATATTTTCCATAAGTCCTTGTATCTCTTAACAATGATATATTCTGAAGGAGAGGAGCTTTACAATTTAAAGACTTAGCAGATTTGTTCTTTATGAGTCATATTTTTTGTGTCTTGCCTAAGAAATCTTTCTCTACTTTCAAGTCAAAGGCTCTCCTATCCATTTTTTTTTTACATTTGTCTTAAAGTTTAGTTTTCCACATTTGATGTTCAACCGAATAGGAACCCATTTTTAAGAATAGTTTTAAGAATAGTTTTAAGAATAGTTTTTAAGAATAGTTTAAGCAGTAAAGAATAGTTTAAGCAGTAATATAATTTCATTTTTTTCCTTTATAAAAGTCACTTGCACCATTTTCCCACTGGTTTGTAATACCACCTTGATCACATAAAAATCACATAACCTGTCATTTCTGGGTGTCTAGTGTCCCAACCTGCAGATCTATATGCCTATATCAATGCCAGTGTCACTGTTGGATTCCTAAGGGCTCAGGAAGGAGCTGTATACGACCTCCAGAATAGAGATACATCTGCCTGAGTCAAGAGAACACAGGAAAGATGTATGCTCTAAAGGAACTCATGATAAGTTCCCATGGAGAGAGATCCATTTTGAGCATCTACTGAACCCAAAAGTGCGATGTTACCTGGTAAACTAAGAATTGCCTTCTTCTTTTACTTCTCTCTCTCACATCCTTCTCAATCCTGGCTGGGTCAGAAAGAAGAGCTAGTAAATGGGGGAGCAAGTGGGGACGCAGAGAGAACTGAATCAATCACACCCATATTGCCAGAGGCAGGCAACCATTAACTAGGTCTTAGCACAGTGAGTGGGAAGAAGTCCTACCTCTCAATGAATCTGAAAGCCCCTGTACTGGACTGGACATTCTAGAAATATGCAGGCAATGAAATCAGGATTTCAGATCTTATGTCCTTTGTAGGCAGGTGAAAATTATCCCATTAAATAAATTGGAAGGGTCATTGGTAGGGAAAAATAAAGTTGTATCCAATCACCTCTCCTAAGTCATGCAGTCAACCCCTTAGCTACATGTTATTCTCATCTCCATCCACTCCTTAAACCTCTCTTCAAAAAAAAAAAAAAAAACAAAACCTCTCTTCATTCAGTTGTTGAGTCACTACAGTTCCTCAAATCAACCCACTGGTTGATGCCTCCAGAATTTTGCACATGCTGGTCTCCCAGCCTATAATGTCCTCTGTCCCTCCTCCTTCTTCTCTATCTGGGTAATTCCTAATTATCTTTCACAACACTGTCTCTCCAACATCACCTTCTCTGAGATACATTCCTCTAACCTCCTCTTTCCCAGCCATATTTAGATGCATACTCCTATATAAAACCTCGTCACATTATAGTTGTTGAAATTATGATATATTGTTGATTTCATGTGTGCCTCCCCCACCCCCAAATATGTCTTATAATATCCTTTATGCTTAGCATAATGCCTCCAACATAGTAGACATTCAGTAAACAACTGCCAATGGCACGTGGTAAGAGTAAAGAATAGATTAAAAGCCCACACCCAAGATTCTTTTGGGAAATCCCCAAGTTTTTGGAGAAGAGTAAAAGACCTCTGGAAGGTATACAGCAGCCAGGAATTAGGAGAAATTAAACTGGTAGCAGAAAACAGGAGAAGGTAGATCTATTCATAGACAACATGGGCATAGCATGCTTAGAAGGATCATCTTTGAAACCTGAAGGATTTTTTCTGCCGTGTGGACCTTGAAATTACCCCCCCCCCTTTTTTTTCAGGTTCCCTGGAAGTTTGAGTTGGAGAGGGAAGTATGGAAAAAGCTAGCATTCATAGGAATTATCAAGATTTTTGTTCAGTTGAACTTGAGTATTGTGAGATGAAACGATGTGGATACCAAAAAGATATTTTCCCAAGGTTCCTAGAGAGACACTCAAGTGAACATAATTAAATGAAAGGAAATTGAAATAAATGTTTAGGATGTGTCTGGCACTGTTTTTGGCATACTACTTCACTCAAGAAAGAACTCTGAGGATCCTGAAGAGAACAACAAACATTTCTTTTTTTTTAAGATTTTATTTATTTATTCATGAGAGACATACACACAGAGAGAGAGAGGCAGAGATACAGGCAGAGGGAAAAGTAGGCTCTATGCAGGGAACCTGACATTGGACTCGATCCCGGGTCTCCAGGATCCCACCCTGGGCTGAAGGCGGCGCTAAACCACTGAGCCACCTGGGCTGCCCAATAACAAACATTTCTGATAGAAATTCTACATGAGGAAATTAGGACATGGAAAGGCAGACAAAAAGAGATATGAAAATCTGCATATATACACACACACATTTGTATCAGCATTTCATCACTGCCTTTCATGAGTAAGTGCTACTTTCTTAACTCTTTTCCCTGTAAATGATCCTGCTCATGATGTTTATAATAAAATGCAGCAGTAATAAAATATGATGAAAGATGAATGGATGTATTTAAAAAGTAGTTATACAAAAGACTGTTTATGTTGCGTGGCAGACCATTTTTCATACTAAAAGTGGCTAAATTTATCTACATAAATCATGATCATGTTCACTGCTTTTTCCTGTAAAGACTTACTGAAAATGGACTGACTTCTCCAAACTCTTCCAGATTTAACCTCTAGTCTTTGTATGTTGAGCACTGGATATCAACAGTTAGCTTATTGTTGGTCTTACCTGAAGGTGAACCACTTCTCTCTGGGGAAATCCTAATTCCTGAGAAGCCCACTAGCTGCATTTTTTTTTTAACTCTTAGTATTCATTTTCAGCTTTGACATAAAACAGAATAGTGGATTTGGAAGCCAAAAGACCAGAAGTGAAGACTCTTAAGAGATTCTGTTTCCTCCTATTGTTATGGAATAAAAAGTGTCAGGACTGGCCTTTGCTCCTTTCTAGGCCTTCCTTTCTCAGGTTGAAGTCCAGTGAGGAAGAATTATTGTTTGTTTGCTTCTATACCATCAATCTCTCTCATCTTTTCACATCCCCACCCCTCTCCAGCTGACTACTGAAATCTGAAGACATTTATCAGAGATTTTTCTTGTTTGTATTAAGGTTTTTGGTGGGGGAAATCAGAACAAATTTGTCATATATGTAAGTTTTATAATAATTGTCATCATCATCATCATCATCATCATCATCATGGATTCCAATATCTTCATAAATAAGAACATTATAATAGTCTCTATCTCTTATTGATCATTTACTACATTCTTGGAAATGTCTAAGAATGTTTCACACATTATCTCATACAATATTCACCACTACTTCATGGAGTAGGTAATGATATTATTTTCATTTTATACATGAGGAAGTTCGAACTCAGAATTTTTAAATGACTTGTCCAACGTCTCAGAGAGTGAGAGTAGCAGAGCCAGGACTGAAATCAGGGCTCTGATTCCAAACTCATGTTCTTTACCACTGTACCATATGTATGCACACAGCACAAAGTACTCTTCATTGTTTATGGCTTTTTACTTTGGGAATTTTTTGTGGCAACATCTTAATCCCAGTCCTAACTTTATAGCCACCCAAAAGCATATACATATCCTACAAACTCATCTTAAGGTTGTTCTAAGCAAAATATAATTACAAATTACATTGTGGTAAGTAATTTTTTTAAAGTAGCTATTCAAAATAAAGTATGCAGCAGTTCTCATGCTCTCTAACGGTGACTTGTGGAAAGTTGATTCTTTATAATTTTAATTCTATATTTTCTGTTCCTCGGTTCCTTTTCTAAAAAGTCTTTTTAAGAAGGACAAAATCAGAGGGAAAAATTAATGTGATTTTAAGGGCAGATTGGTTTATGCTGATTTTTAATTTTATTCCATTTCCATATTTGAACATCACTTAGTAAGCAAAATAGTAGTAATATTTTTCTTGACAAGGCATAAATTATAAATTCCCATATTCCCTAAAAGAGACTTTACAGAAAGAAATTTCACTGATATGAAGTTAATTTGAATCCATTTACAAAAAAAATCATGAGGTTTGCATATATTTGACAAAAATGTACAGAACTTGTACACTGAGAACAATAAAACATTGCTGAATTAAAATACAGAAGATCTAATTCAATAGGAGAGATATACTATGTCTACAGATTAGAAAACTTAACATTGTTCAATGTCAACTGATCTATAGTGAAGAAAGAGGTTCAGAGTATGCCACTCCAAAATATGCCACTCTGGAATAAAGATTATTTTGAGCTAAATGCAATTAAGAAAAAGTAGACACAGGATAAGCTCTCTGCCCCCATCCTATTGTGTGAAAGCAAAACATAAATTCCCATTGTGGAGGTGTCCTCCTCTCACTTCCTTACCAGGATGGGAGAACAACCTTATATTTTGAGATGAGATGCCACTAGAAGTCTACAACAAACAAAACTTACTAACTAGCCCTCATCATCCATTAGCTTCTCTCTATATTTACCTTCCCACAGTATGTCACCCCTAAATGCCTAAACTTCTTTTCCTGTCTTGTCACTTCTCTACAAATTTATTTTCTTTTGTTAAAATTCTATCTAAACCCCATGGTCTAACCACTCCTTCCATTTATTCATCACTAAGTTTCTCCCACATGTATATGCACTACTTGTTTGTTAATAAACTTGTTTGTTTTTCTGTTGTTAGTCTATCTTAGTCTTATCAGTTACTTTTCATGGTCACAGATGTAGAACCCAGAAGAGTAGAAGGAAAATTTTTTTTCTCTGCTACAGTGTCAAAAACCTATGGTCCATGGTTCAAAGCTGCCTGCTTTTGTAAGCAGTTTTATTGGAACATGGCCATGCCTATTCATTTATCTATTGTATGGCTGTTTTGCTCTCCCACCTTGCCAAATTTAAAATATTTACCATCTAACCCTTTAGAGAAAAAGTTTGCTAACTCCTGAATTGTAGATTTAGCATAATCTCAACTAAAATCTATCAGACATTTTTGGTATGTAAAAACTGAAAAGCTAATTCTAAAATTTGCATGGAAATGCAAAAGACCTAAACTGACAATCTTGAAAAATGACAATATTAGAAGACTGACAGCAACTGATTTTAAAGTCAGTTTGGACTGCTTAGGGCTCTGCCACCTGGTTGGCATTTTTCCTAAACTTTGAACCTCCTCTTTCTTGATTCTGACTTTTAAGGAAGTCTTTTCTTGAAAGGACCCATTTCCTTGATGGGTTTATACAGGGAAAGAGATGATCTTCATTCCACAGTTTGTATGACATATGCAGTTCTGATGAAAGGCTGAGTGTGTATGAAGGTAAAAGAAAACAACTTCACCTACTAAACTCAATGCGCTTCACGGCTGGTACACATGAGTGCCACTCCAAGGGAAAAGTCTTTTCATGGAATGATTTCTGAGTCAAGCAGTCCCTTGACTTGAGTGTCTCCCACTCCGTGGGATTCTACTTTGACCTTTTCTGCTATAACCGCTTATGAATCCACTATTTTTTTTAAGATTTTGTTTATTTATTTATTTATGAGAGACACAGAGACAGAGACAGAGACAGAGACACAGGCAGAGTGAGGAGCAGGCTCCATGCAGGGAGCCTGATGTGGGACTCAATCCCGAGTCTCCAGGATCAGGCCCTGGGCTGAAGGCGGCGCTAAACCGCTGAGCCACCTGGGCTGCCCTGAATCCACTATTTCTCCCTCTAGAGTTCAAGTGTGGGCAAAACCAAAATCCTCTTCTTTTTCTTATTCCTTTTACCTCATGCATCATCTAGGGTCCTCTACCCCTTAGCCTCAAAACAAGCCAGTTAAATGATGTTCTTATTTTTAATTGGCAAAAGACTTCTAAAAGCTATGAAAACCAAAAGCAGAATAATCAAGAAAATAATGAATCCCACACCTGTCCGATTTACAAAGCTTGGCTTGTCGGTCTGATAGGACTAAAATTATGTTTAGGAAACTCAATTTTGGTTTGGTTTCATGCTTTGTCTCAGATCTTTGTCATCCTCAGGTCATTTCCTAATATTCAGAAACTGATCTAGATCTTCTTGGACAATCCTTCATATTTTGCTCAGTCTAAAGACTGGCAACCAATGCCTTAAAACAATTTTTTTCATGTTTCTGCCACCTGTATTTTCTAGGGGTCTCTAATTCAAAGTCTGCTTGGAGATATGAACCTAGTTCAAAAGTGACTTAAAATGCGGTGGTGGTTGATGCTTTCCATTCCCAGTAATTATGTAGCATTGTCAATATGGTCTCATAGTTAAGACAAAATGATTTTAAAATCACACTGTCTGGTTTTAACTCCTATTTCCACTTTTGCTAGCTCTGTAACTTTGGGCAGGTCACTTAACCTCTCCATGCTTCCATTTCCTCATCAGTAAAGTGAGGATGATAGTGCTTACCTAGAAGCCCTATTTTGTAAGGCTATGTTGGGTATACATCGGGATGATAAACAAAATAGACTAAGGAATCACAACTATTTGTCTCTATCACTAATTTTTTCCAGGCCTCAGGTATCAGTTTTGCTCACCTCTGAGTTAACATTGAATAGGTGAGGAGGCAACTCATTTTTCATGATGCCCACAGATATAGGGAGGGTGCATATCCCTAAAAGAAATAGACAATAATCTAAATTAGGTGGTAGACAGTGTGATGAGCAGAGCAGTAGAGTGATATTAGTAGAGATATACTCTTCAGATGTGAGCAAGAATGCTACAGGAATGCCCCCCTAGCACTGGCCAGCCCACTGTCTAACTCAAGTTTCCACAAAGTGAAAATTAAGCTCATTTCTTTCTTTCTTTTTAAAATTCTTATTGGGGGATACCTGAATGGCTCAGTCAGTTAAGTGTCCAACTCTTGATCTCAGCTCAGGATTTGATCTCAGGGTTGTGAGATCAAGCTCTCCATTGGGCTTACAGTAGGAATGGAGCCTACTTAAAATTTTAAAAATATTTTTAATTTGAGTATAGTTGACACACAATGTTACATTGGTTTCAGGCATACAATTTAGTGTTTCTCTTCTCCACATGTTATACTACACTTACCAAAAGGATAGCTACTATCTGTCATCATACAACATCATTGACTATATTCCCTATGCTGTGCCTTTTATATCAATGACTTATTCATTCTACAACCAAAAGCTTAGATCTCCCACTCCACTTCACCTATTTTGCTCATCCTTTAATCCCCTTTCCCTCTGACAGTCATCAATTTGTTCTCTGTATTTATAGGTCTGATTCTGATGTTTTTGTTTTGTTTTTTAAAGATTTTATTTATTTATTCATGAGAGACACAGAGAGAGAGGCAGAGACACAGGCAGAGGGAGGAGCAGGCTCCATGCAGGGAGCCTGATGTGGGACTTGATCCCCAGCCTGGGATTATGCCCTGAGTCAAAGGCAGCCTCTCAACCACTGAGTCACCCAAGCATCCCTGATCCTGATTTTTTATTGTCTGCTTATTCATTTCTTCTTTTTTTAAAATTCTACATATAAGTGAAATCATATGTATTTGTCTTTCTCTGATTTATTTCACTTGGTATAATACCCACTAAGTCCATCCATATTGTTACAAATAACAAGATCTCATCCTTTTTTTATGGCACATGGTGTGTGTGTGTGTGTGTGTGTGTGTACCACAATTTATCCTTTTTTTTGGTCTTTTTTATTTTTATTTTTTTATTTCTTCTTTATTGGAGTTCAATTTGCCAACATATAGCATAACACCCAGTGCTCTATTCATTTGTTTATTAATGGATACTTAGGTTGCTTCCATATTTTAGCTACCATAAATAATACTGTAATAAACATAGCGGTGCATGTATCTTTTCAATTTAGTGTTTTTGTTTTTTGAGGGGTAAATACCCCATAGTGAAATTATTGGATCATATGGTATTTTTTCTTGTATTTCTTTCTTTCTTTTTCTTTCTTTCTTTCTTTCTTTCTTTCTTTCTTTCTTTCTTTCTTTCTTTCTTTCTTTTTTACCTCCATACTGTTTTCCATAGTGGCTGTAAATGAAATTTACATTTCCCACCAATAGCATATGATGGTTCTTTTATCTCTACATCCTCACCAACACTTAAAATTTCTAGTCTTTTTGATTTTAGCCATTCTGATGGGTGTGAGGTGACATCTCATTGTGGTTTTGATTTGCATTTCTCTGATGATTAGTGATGGTAAGCATATTTTCTGATGCCTATTGCCCATCTGTGTATCTCCTGGTGTCCATTTTTTTTTTCTTGTATGTTTTTCCCTTTCCAAAGAAAGGAAGCAAAGCCCTTCATACAGGTGGAAACTGTGGCTTAAGTTTTATTTCTTCAGGTAGATCTTGTTATCATTCTCTTAATCAGATTTGTGAGTCTCCTCTAAACTTTCACCAAGTACTGCATTTTCTTCTGCACTATGAACCACAACTGGATATGACATTCTACCAAGGTCTGACTTATGGTGATTATAAAAAAATTAGCACTGTTCTATGGTGCTCTCTTACTACCCCATTTGGTGCCCAATGTAATCACAAGACTACATCACTACTTTCTGAGTCTACAAGTATTTTATTTAGATACATGCCCAGTATACTAATTCATTTGAAAATGTCTATCATTGGGATGCCTGGGTGACTCAGTTGGTTGAGTCTCTGACTCTTGATTTTGGTTCAAGTCATGACCTCAGAGCCCTGAAACTGAATCCCACATTGGGCTCTGCACTCAGCAGGGAAGCTGCATGAGATCCTCTCTCTCGCTCTCATTCCCTCTACCCCTCGCCTTGGTTGTGCACACACACCACACACAAAATTAAATAAATAAATCCTTAAAAAAAAGAAAAAGAAAATGTCTATCATTATTTAAAAGCTACTTTGCTGGGTTTTTTTCTCATTTTCAAATGAATTAGTATACTGGGCATGTATCTAAATAAAATACTTGTAGACTCAGAAAGTAGTGATGTAGTCTTGTGATTACATTGGGCACCAAATGGAGTAGTAAGAGAGCACCATAGAACAGTGCTAATCTTTTTATAATCCATGGGTTTTTTTTTATCCATGTTCCAGTGGATAATGGAATTCTTCATTCTGACAATGAAGCAGAGATGGGTCATAAAACTTCATTCTGAAATATTTTCCCTATTTGCTATGTGTGCATTCTTTACTGATTTAGAAATTACTCAAGTTTCCAAAAGAAGGAATGATTTTAAATAGGAATCGTTAAAACATTCTGATGCATTAGTATTTCTCTCTGGGATGAATGTTAAAAATAAGAGTTATGTAGGTGGAGACAGAAAAACCAAATGTAGGAGGGAGAGGGAGGAAGGACTATAATTTCTACTCGACACATGGCTATTCAGGCTATTCAAGAAGTGATGAGATTTTAGGTCAGCCAAAAATGCAAAAGATAACCTGAAGAAGAAAAGGGCTTACGGATATGGTTGTAGAATGCAGTCATCTCTAACTCACCCTGTCTTTGCTCCAGAGCATTTTATACAGAGAGAGGGCTTATTATATCTACCAGTGAAGCTTCTTAATGAAAGCAGTTTGGTTATGAAGACATACTTCCATTTGTGATCTCAAAAAAACACCAAAGTAGACTTAAAATATTAGCATTATTTCTTCATGTACTATGTCAGCACACACAAAAAAATATTTCATTACTTTTGAGGTTTTGCTGCTTAAAGAACAAATTGGGCTAACAGTCCCCCCTTATTGACACATAATGGAGAAATTCTTAAACTATATTTATCAAAATCAGCTAAATATTGTAAAACCCCCAATATTTCAAGGGCTTTTAAAAAGGTTTATTTCTTCCTCTCACAGTTCAATGCAAGGTTCTTTGAAGTGGAGGAATGGAGCAGGAAAGTCTCCTCCATGTGGGTGTTTGGGTCCTTACATCTGGAAGTTATGCCATCTTCTGGGACCCTGGGATCACCCTGGATCCTCAGGCATGGGCTGGCAGAGAAGAGAGGGAGGGAGTGGAGGACAAAGCCTAATAGTAATAGCCATTGCTTCCACCCACATTCTTTTGGGCAGACTATAAGGGAGACTGAGAAATATAATTTAGCTGTGTGCTCAGAAAGGAGAAGAAACAAGTTTGGTCAGCATTCAGCAAGTGTCTGCGATATAAATTTAAATTAAAGTTCACATATTAACAGCACGGAAGCTGAATGTTGCCCCCAGTTCTGAAGTTCCTTCAGGCTTGTAGCCAATCCTTTAAAAAATCGAATGAGTTTAAAGATTTGAATATGAGTAGAGTTCACACTTTTAAAAAAAACTATTATTTTGGGGTTCTCTTGAAAAATCAAAAGATTGAACAGACTTCTGAACCTACATTTCTACTTGACATGAAATGGCTGGAATGAAGTAGCAGCTGCCCCCTTAGCCAGAGGCCAGCTCTCCAGTTTATCCTTCAGCCTGCTTCACTCACTCAGCTGCCTGGCCTCCTTGCTTTCTCTGGTCTGCATAATGATTTCATCTTGTTGATATTTTATATCTTGTCATTAATACATTAATAACAACAATTTACTTCAATAGATTGATTTGGGTGAGCAATTGTTAGACTGTGTTTTATTTTTTTTTAAGATTTTATTTATTTATTCATGAGAGACACAGAGAGAGAGAGAGGCAGAGACAAAGGCAGAGGGAGAAGCAGGCTCCATGCAGGGAGCCTGATGTGGGACTCGATCCCTCGTCTCCAGGATCAGGCCCTAGGGTGAAGGCAGTGCTAAACCACTGAGCTACCTGGGCTGCCCTAGACTGTGCTTTAATTGTGGTGAAAACTACTAGTCAACTCTATCTGAAACCCCCTTTCTCCACAGAAGTAATGGTCCAATTAAGAAAGAATTGAGATACATATTTTATTTTTAGCTTAATCATTTGTTTAGTCATAATTCATATTCTGAATAGGATGATAATCTATCACGAACACAGTTTGTTGAATGTGAACACTTTGCTTTCCTATTTCTTCTGGTTCAACGCTTGCTGGGCTTGTGATTTCCAATTCCTTTTTATGGATTAAGAGCACTTTATAGACACACAGGTCTCAGGCAACACAACAAGCCTTGGGTTGATAGCAGAACAGTTTACAGAAATATAACCTACTTTACGGTTGTTGATCATTTGCTATTTGGGGGAGAGGAGTGAAGTAAGGTAGATTTGGTGTGTAGCTATGAAAAAAGAAAACAACAAACCTACCTTAAATAGAAGATTGATCCCAATATAGCTCCTTTGTGCTTCTTTTAAGATGAACATAAAATTGTTCCACAATTGATGTTTGGAATATTAACTACTTTGAAGGAGGAGATTGTTGGGTGAATTTTAAATGACAATTATAAATGAATTGTTTCTTTGGAGAACTCTGCACAAATATCTAAGGGTTGACTGTCAGAAGTCTGTATATCATTCTAAAAAGAAGGAAATAAGTTATCAAACTTAAAATGGATCAAACTGTCTACAAGAAATTATCTCTTAACACACTGAACAGGTGAAAAAAATAAATATAAACATACCTAAGGCCAATTAACACTCACAAAATAAAAGCACATTATATTGAGAGCTTTATCTTTTTTGTTTGCTTTTTTCTTAATGGAGCAGAGATTAAAGTATTATTTTTTAGAGTCACCTGAAGGTTTTAATGTTCCTAGGAAATTTACTTATGTATGTATTGGCAGCCTTTCTATTGCTTTTCAGTTTACATGTCTGCATTTATATAGAATTTACATAAATCCTGTGCAAGAGAAGTTTTAAGTGGATTTATAAAAACACCAACAGAAGTACTGACATCATTTTTAATTTTTATTATTGATTTGGATGAGAGGAATAAGCTATAAGCTACTTGCTCAATTTTAGGCTTAAGTCAGTTCTTGGTATCAGGAAATAAACAGTAGCATAATTACAAATCCTAGTGAAGACAGAAAAAAATCTCTCTCCTGAGATAAAATATGAGAGGAATTTTTTTTAATCACCCTGAAGGACTATCAAGGGAAGCTGTCCCTGGAGAAAAATAAGTTATTGAATGATGTGGGCTGCAAGAAGCCCACTGGAGAAGATCAGCATTGTCCTCACTCACCCAGCTACAAATTCCCACCCAATGCTAGGAAATGGGAATTATCCTCTTGTCCCAGATCAGGAAACTAAGGTTCAAACAGGTTGATCGACTTGCCCAAAGTCCATAAGCTAAATAATTAGGGCTGTAGGAATTCAAGTTCAAGGTCTCCAAACACCAAAATCTGAATTGAGAAAAGTAAACATGAATATAGAGAATAGCACACCAAGAGAGAGACTCAGATTGCACAAAAATGGACAGCAGCTTAGGTTTTAAACGTGGTTTGCCGACTAGATGACTAAAAGGAAGAAGTTTCAAAAGACTTGAGGCTAAGTGGGCTGAGAGATATAGTAATTCTCTCTCCAACTCCCAGAGACCAAAGACCGAAGCCTTAACCAGGGCACTTTGGTACCAGAAGGATACATGCTGGACAAATTCCAATAGAGCAATAAAAACAATAATGGGAACAGAGATTTATCTGTTGGAAAAATACACAAATCTAAGTGCCTCAAGCTTGCTCAAAAGGGCAGGAGAGTACTATGGACGGCAACCCTTTGAAGTGTGCATAGTACTAAGGAGAGAGTGTTCTGCTGTGGGGGTGTACTTGGGGGTTGGAAGAGATGAAACATGGACAAGAAACCTCTAAGCTGATAGCAGTAAATGTTTTTTGGAAAAGTTACAGGGTAACTCCTTCAGGCTCTGATGTTTAACTTTCCCTGACTCACTCCTTTTCTGAGATTCCAATGTCTCCTGAAGAAACTCCTGTCCTATGCAGCCCCCGCTGCTGCATGAGGAGTGCTGGCTGGATTGACCCTCAGGGATGCTGCTCCCAGGGGCATGGCCCACGGGAAGATCCAGATGGGCTGGGCAAGGTGACTCATTTGCTTTTCCTTCCATGGTCATTTCTATGAGTCACATACTTTTATCCAGTCCAAAATACAGGAAAGTAACATCAAAAAGCCTAACATGTTGTTATCAAACGTTTAATGAAAAAGAAAAATCCCCTCTCATATGATCCTTAAAGAAATGTTTATTTAGTCTTTCCATGTTGTTGCTATTTCTTTGATTTATGAGCATCCAGGAGGCAGGGTGAGAAGGGAAGTTCTAAGAGAAAGATGAAGGCAACTCTGCACTGCTGCTCTGAGGCAGTGACCAAGCTGCTGACCCTTGAAAAGAAAGGTCCAGCTCTTTTTCAATAAAAAAGGATTCCTTTTCTGAGCAAGATAGGAGTTCTAGTCAACTGAGTATTCTTCAGCTCTGTGTTTGTAAGAGCACGATGCCCACATCTAGTTAGCTGGAGACAGGGTAAGGTGGTAGGCATGTAGAGCATGGACATGGACATCAGATGGATCTGGATTTGAATCTTGGATCTGTCATTTACTAGCTATGTGATCTCAGGCATGATCCTTGACAACTCTGAGACTTACTTAGCTTTCAGATCTATAACATAACCGTTATACTAAAAACAATAGTAATGATAACACTAACATGTCTATCACTGATGGAACTTGTATTGAGCAGGTATTCTTCTACAGACTTTACATATATTATCTCATGTAATTTTTACAACAACCTTACAGAAAGGTATTAATATTATCCCCATTTTCCAAATGCGGAAACTGAAGCAAAACCAGTTTAAAGAACTTGCCCAAGGTCATGAGAATAGAAAGTGGCAAAGGCAACATATCTGCTTCCTCGGGTTGTTGTGAGGCTTACTAGAGGTAAAGCAGCTAAAGGTATTAGTTCTAACTAAACAACAACAATATACATGCTTTTTAAAAACCAAAAACAGGGACGCCTGGGTGGCTCAGAGGTTGAGTGTCTGCCTTCGGCTCAGGTTGTGATCCTGGGGTCCTGGGATCGAGTCCCATATCGGGCTCCCTGCATGGAGACTGCTTCTCCCTCTCTCTCTCTTTCTGTGTCTCTCATGAATAAATAAATAAAATCTTTAAAAAAGAAAAACTAAAAACAAGGAAAGGAGAACTCCCTTTCTAAATGCCCCAATTGTTACCTCTTTCTTTTTAAAATAAATGAATGAGCCTCTTTACTATCAACATCCTATGTGAGAGTAACCCACAGTATTCCTTATATTTGAACCCAAATTATCTATAAGTTGATGTAGATTATTTGCAAAAAAAAAAAGCTGTGAGCAACATTTGATACTAGGCTAGTACTTACTTCCCAGCTTTATTCAAGAAACCACTGTGTTCTTCCAATCAATCAAAATAAACATGCAGAAAACACCGGAAATTTACTCTTAGTAAACATGTTTACAAATCCAGGAGCATACTTCAGAGCAAAATAAAATGTCTTCTCTACACACACACACACACACACACACACACACACACCCCTCTAATAATGGTGTTCAAGACCGTCTTTGAAGATGATGCTGAATAAAACTTTCTTATCCTTCATGTTAATCGGTGTATTAGTCTGGCTGCCATAAAACACCACAGGCTGGATTGGCTTGAGGAACAGAAATTTACTTACTTACTCACAGTTCTAGAGGCTGGAAAGTTCAAGATCAAGGTTCTAGCAGGGTTTGGTTTCTGGTGAAGGCTTTCTTCCTGGCTTGTAGATGGCTGCCTTCTCGCCATGTTCTCACAGGGCCTTTCCTTGACACATGTGGAAGAGATGAAGAGAGCCTTATAAGGCTATATAAATCTTATCAGATTAGGACCCCTATCCTTATGGCCTCATTTAACCTTAATCACCTCCTAAAAGCCCTATCTCCAATTACAGTCACATTGGGAGTTAGGATTTCCACATAGGAATTTGATGGGGGACACAATTTAGCCCATGGCAGTTGGTTAGTCTAATCTGAATTTTGTGTAGAGGCCTACATATTTCAGAGACTCATTCATGACTCATTAAAATTTTCTATAGATTGTGGTCACCACTAGACCAGTAATGGTCAAAGGGCTGTGAATCAGGTGTTTGTGTAGTACATGGACAGATTAAACGTAATAATAGATAAGATCTCTTAGTAAAGCAGAGTGAAAAGAGTCTCAGAATATAGGGTGGTGGTGTTCTTTCTAAAAATAAGTCTTGATGGCTATTGTGCTCCTAACACTGAGGGTTTTTTGGAACATAAACAAGTTACCTAAAAGCAAAAGTTAGATCTGGAAAGGAAAGGGCCCATTCTGCAGAAGGAACATGTTCTTTCCAAATGGTTTGCATAATTTCCTATGTAGCTTTCATGTTACAGAAAACAAACAGGTGTTTTGGATGACTATATAGACCAAGTTTCCATGTCTCTGAAATCTCACTGGGGCGAGATTAGTTTAAGAAGTCTTGTTAACTTTCCTTTCACATGTCATTTTAAACTCCAGAAGATATAAATGGGCTATTTTCTTGCCTTTAGACTTATTTTCTCCTTTTGACCAGGCATGCTCAAAAATGGTGGTATCTTTGTGCACGAGTCTCAGTGGGGTAGTGGGGAAATGGGATGGGTTGGATAAAAAAAAAAAACCCAGACTTTTCCAATTATGAAAATCCAGATAAGAGCTTCTGGTACTCAAAACAGAACCTATTCTTAAAAGTAGATTGAGAGTAGATTCTTAAGAGTAGATTGAGAGTAGATTTTCAAGAATAAAAATTTATATTTCTCCCTTTAAAAGCCAAGATTTGGAGACTTGTCTTCCCATGGGGTAGAAAAGAATCATTCTTCCAGGACATCGAGGCCATGAATTTGCTGTTTTATGGTGGAGGAGTGATAGGATGCAGAGGGCATATGTGAGAGTCCTATTCCGTATAGGGGGTGGGGCCCAGGGAAGAGTCAGATAAAAAGACCTCTGTAGCCTTGGTGGTATTTGAATAGGTACAGGGAGCAATGATGGCAAAGAAAGCTGGCTTTCACTTTCTTAGGATCCCAGAAAGAAACTAAATTTCCATCTGCCACGAAACCAGGCTATAGCATAAAGGATCAGACAGTGGAGGCCCTGAGGTTTTGTGCCTCGGTTTCTGTGTGGAAAGACTGTGAGCCTCCTGGGGCCCTCTCTGGTGCCATGAAGGTGATGAAGCAGTGGCTAGGTTTGGATGGAAGGTGCTAAAGAGGCTCAGAGGGCTCTGGGGTGGCAGACAGTGCTTGCTGAGGAGAGTCTGGGCCAGCCTTGGAGCACACCAGGCCCTGATCAACTTGAGAGAGAGACCAGATCACCAGATCACCTGCTCCTTAGACCAGAGCAGCCAAGTGACCCCCACCACTAAGCCCTGTCTCTTCTTTTCCACCTTACCCAAATTTTGTTTAGGCTGTTGTAAAGACATGTTACGTTCAGCAGTGCTTGCTGCCTAGAACACTGGTCTGCTCTCCAGAAATGTGTCCACTCTCTGTGAATTTTCCTAGACCTCTTTGACTCCCATTCATTCTTCTCTCTTGGGGACCCCACAACACCCACTGAGTGAGCAACTAGTTTTGGCATTTAATCGTGTGCCACCTGGACTACTATTTCCACGTTTGGATCTTTTCTCTTTTCAGCAAGATACCCAGTTTCTGGCATGAAAGTACTTTTGTTTTCTCACATATAAGACTTCAAAGGAAGCAGATATTTAATAAATTCATATTGAACAAATGAAGGCACTTGACTGCCTCAAAGGGATGGCCCCAGAGTTAATTTGATTCAGAAGAAAAGTACAGGTCAAAGGAATGCTTCTTGTTTTGCCATTTTCTTGGAGTGGAAAGTCCCAGCCAGTTATCAATTAATAGTGAGTATCAACACAATTAATCTAGTGTGTAACAGAGGGTGACTTCTGAAGATAACTCCACAGACAGAGCCTATTGTGAAACAGGCTAAATTCTGCCACAATTTATTCCCCTCTCTGGTGATTAGTCTGAGGACTAATCACTTAACTCCTGTAATGCCACACATGGAAAATGTACTCTGTCCTCAGTCTCATATGAATTAACAAGCCTGTGTTCCACCTTCCAGAAACAGAGCAGGTTGATACAGGGCTCCTGGCTTTGTGAGTTTATGTGCTGAAGGATTTTTGGGTGAAAAGCAATGGTACAAACACAAAGGAACCATTATTAGGGTCATCATATTGATGTTCTCGTATTGTTTCAGGTCAGGGGAGGATGAAACAAGGGCAGGACTTGGGCAAGTGACAAGACAGACTAGCAGTGGGAGCAACAGTGCTAGGTAAACAGTTGTAAATCCCCAAGGCTGGACCTTGTTAACATTTTACAGAATGCTTTGTCTCTTTTAAGCAAACTACAAAGCAAGAATAAATTCACACAACTTCTTTGGAGGTCAGTGAGATTTCTCTGTTTCTGTGGGAGATCACTAATTAATGACAAACTAATTTGTAGCTTGAGGTTCACCAAGTTGGATTTAGAAACCACACACCATTTTGCTTAGTAGCTTGGAGGAGACAGCTTAGGTAGAGGTGGCACACACATAAAAATGGTTTGCCCAGTGCCTGAAAGGCAACCCCACAGCTGGGTCAAGAGAAGCTACCCATCTCTCTTTCTGGTGCCCTTTTGGTGATTTGTTTTTGTTCTCCCTGCCTATTTGGCACCTTGGCACCAAGATTTCCAAGGTTCTGAAGAGCAGCATATCATGGGTCATTTCTCCATGGGGGTAACTGAGGAAGGAAGGAAGCTTATTCTCAAAGTACATGCAGCAAGGGTGTGATTTGGGAAAGAATAAAAAATATTACTATTTTGTTGAACATAAATGGTCAAGGAGCTAATTTCAGTAAGAAATTCCAGGCAGAAGTTTCAAACTGTCATGGCTGCCAAGTATTATGGGGCAAGATGTCACTAATTATCAGTGGACCAAAAACACTGCTAATTTTTCTTAGGAACATTTCAACTTTGGAAAGGGTATCAATTTAAAAATGCAAATTAAAATGCTGTTTTTGAGATGAAATGAAGCCATAAGGAACTAAACAATTGGTCAATAAGTGGGATTTTTCTCAAATAATTGTTGAACTGTCTGTTCTAGAAAGGACTACGTGTACAGCAGAGAGGGAGAAGGATAAGGAGGACAGCAGTTGAGGAGGAGGATACGTCTGAGGAATGTGGCCTCAGGACATTCAGGAAAATTGCTACAAAGGAAAAATCTGACAGAAACTGAAGAAGTGAACTTTAATCTCTTGAGGTGTCTGGGCCAAAACACATTTTATGACTTTGATGATAAAAAAAATCTATATATTTTGAATGTTAAGATAATGAAGATCAAAGCTACAAAATTTGGATGAAAAGAGGATTGATTACTGTCATGTTTCACATTTTGGAAAAGAAATGTAGGATAACCTTTGGATCAGAGTGGCTGAAAAGTGGATATTTGGTGCCTGAAAAAAAAAATCTTGCAAACATTCACATAGAAAATTCATCATAAGAATGTTGAAAAACACATGAATTCATGCTCCATGGAATGAAGCTTAAAGCAGGAGTCTGCCATTAATGAAATAGCTACTATAAGTAGGATTATTTATCCATTGTTTATAAATCCATAAGATTATTGGATTTAAAAAAATCCCACCTTAAATAATAAGACTCTTTCCCATCTAGTTACTTAAGGAACTACTTTAATATTTATTGTCTAATTAGATTCACATCAATCCTGAGACATGGGTTAGAGCAGGTTTTATCCCCATTTTATAGTTGGGAAGTCAGGGCACAGGGAGATTATGTAGCTTCATAAGGTCAAGTATAGTTGATAGCATTTCCCAGACCTTGGTCTCTGGACCCCTTAACTGGGACTCTCCACCAGACTATAAGTTGCCCCCAAACCAATTCCTTTGAAGTGCTCAAACCTACTGATGAATGAATATCAAAACAAAACTTGAAAGGGCCTCAAGTACAAAGGTCACCAAGAAATACTAACTACAGCCACGTTCAAGTCTTCTCCAGGCTGTCTTCAGGATGTTTGAATGAATTTCTATGAATGGAGAGGAATTTCTATGAACTACCTGGGGTCTGAGACAGGTAACTCATTGACTCACTGTCTGCTAGGATGTCTTTTTGAGAAGTCATTCAACTTCAGAAAGCAGGGCCTTTAGGGTATAGGATGAAAGCTTTGGGGAACCATGGGTAAGACACCTGGAACATGTCAGACTACTGAGACCAAGCAACTGAGTGAGATTCTAGAGAACTCATGGACTCCTGAGGTAGTGCTTAGAGTTTGGTGGAGAGAAGCACCTCAAAATGGGGATGGGCACAGAAAGAGGCAGTTAGAGAAACGCTGAAGAGGGTTTTTGTTTGTTTTGACTTCTGCCAGTCCTTGGGAACCATGGGACTGTAATAGCATAGGTCTTGAGGACAATCCATGCTGGGATTTGGAAGACCTGTGTAATTCTAGACAAGGCATATGATCTTCCTGGGCATTCACATCTTCATTATAAAAAGAAGAAATTGGACTCAATGATGTCTTTTCCACTTTAATGTGTTAAGTCTTAATTTAGCACTTAGAAAGATCTTCGGCTCACACAAAGTAACCCCATCCAGAAGGAAATTGCCTTTACAGTCTGTTTCAGGACTTGTGGAGGGATTTACAACAGTTAGTGATGGCCTTTGTTGGCTGCCAAATGTCTGGAGAATCCTAGAGCACATGCTGGCATTGTCCTAAGTTGGACAAGTCAGGAAAGAGCTGCAGAGGCAAAGGAGGGACACTGTGGGAGAAAAGTGATTCAGAAATGAGACTGTTCTCTCCATCCAACTCTCAGTCCCTAAACTGGGCTCCTATTGTGGAAATTAGACCTTTGAGCAGTGTTCCATGTGTTTATTCTACTTGTATCAAAGAGGCTTTCATCTCCCTAGAGCAAATTATTAACACATTCCACCAAAGATGTGAGGGTGGAGGCCTGGCCTTGGAAAAAAAAAAATCACATCATAATAAAAAGCTGCCCGAAACATGAACTTAAGAAAAACTAACATAAAAGCCCCCACTTTTAATGACAGTGGTTGGCTAGATGCCAAGGTCCTTGTGCCCAGAGGAGCATGGCTGGCTGATTCCTTGTCTGTAGGCTGACCCTTCTGTGCCCAGGAATTTTCCATGCCACGGCCAGTGGTATGGGAGGTGGGGCCTTTGCAGGTTCAACAGGTTGAGGCACTCACAGTCAGTTGCCTTCAACGTTAGCTGGAGACCAGATTTTGTTGGCTGAATGAACAGTGACTCTCAGTTCCAGGCAGTAAATCTTTGCTTTTTGAGATTATCTGGCTGGGGGTGGGGAGAGAAAAATAAAGAGTCAAACAAAAAACATACAAAGACCAACAACTTTCAGGTACATCCAAGAGGAGAAACGGACTTAAAATTAGAGCAATGCCAGTTTCACTAATGATTATTCCCCAAGGCAAAAGGCTGTGGGGAATAGTTTCTAGATAGAGATTATGCCATTTTCTACAGCAAGTTCCTTGATTTACAGGAGCCACTTGGTCCTGAGGCACATCCTTTGAGATATAGCTCAACTATATGTGGAAAAGGGCCTCGTGTGAAAGAGAATAGAGGGAATTATTTACTGCTGTTGAAAGCCAGGACCCAGGGTCTGACTTTGTTTTTGTTTGCCTTTTTAAAAATGTTTCCTAGTAACACCAAGATATATGCTATCACAAATCTCTTGTTCAGCAACTATGACAGCCAAGATTATGAACAGCCGCAGACATGTTGTCTGACATTAGCATTAGCTTCCCCTATTGGGGATAGAGGAGGAGCAGAAAGAATTGAGAAGCTGAGAATACAAGAGGGATCTGAAATACTTCATCTAGTTCAACAGCCAGAGCAACCTTGGGTAAAAGTAGTCTAGGATTTGGAGCTTGGCTTCACCATCTGAAATTGAGCATTTGTGTGTGAGGTGAGGAAGACCTGCCGACCCTAGTGAAGATGGATGAATATCCTTTGTTAATGATCCAAACCACTTCTATAACAAGAAAGGCTCTAAAAAATCCTACAATTTCACCTATAATACACAAGGACTTTTTAACTTGGCTAATCATAAGAAATACCATTTGCTCAGCATTTGACTGCTTCAGAATGGCTCTTAAAACAATATCTGTTACTGTGATGATTTTTTGCAATTAATATATTCAGAAACTGAGTATAATTTTCCCAAGTGTCCCCCTCCATCATCATTACTCTATAACCTGAGGTTCTCAATGAGGGACCCTTCTCCACCACCCTCCCTGCCCTGGGGCTAGGGGAGAGCTTTGGTGATATCTGGAGACATCCTTTTTTGTTGATGAAGGGAAAAAGAGCCATTGGCATCTAGTGGGTGGAGGCCAGGGATATTGCTCAACATCCTAGAATGTACAGGCTAGCCCCCCTCCCCGAATTATAAAGAATTAGCCACCCCAAAATGTTAATAGCACCAAAACTGAGAAAACTCTCTCTACGTATTCTCATCTTATAATTCCTTTTTTGACTTCAATGACCATTTCTGTACTGACAACTGTCAAATTCATTATTTTTATTATTTTTCAAACTTAATATTCCTATTATTTTCAAGATTTTATTCATTCATTTATGAGAGAGAGAGAGAGAGGCAGAGACAGAGGCAGAGGGAGAAGCAGGCTTCATGCAGGGAGCCCAACGCGGGACTCGATCCTGGGTCCCCAGGATTACACCCTGGGCTGAAGGCAGGCGCTGAACCATCAAGCCACCCAGGGATCTCTGTTACTTATTTTCTAATTGAGAAACTTTACCTGGTTATTATGTGGGAACCTTAAACACAACATGTCAAAAACAGATCTCCACCTTCTATATTCTGATCTCAACCACAGGCCCTACCATCTAGGGTTTCTCAAGTTAAAAACATGATTGCCATTCTTGAACTTTTCCTTCCTGTTCTATTCTTCACTCACTCCATTCCAATCATTTGGTAAGCCTTTTAAATACACCTGAGAAACATCTCTTGCAATTGGCCTTTCCTTCCCATTGACATAATTTTAACATTAGTTCTTACCATCTCAGGATAAACTGTTGCCTTAATTTGCAAATCATGCCAGGCACTATTCTCAGCATCCATGAGATATTGTTATCATCTTCATTTTGCAGATGATGGGAAAAGGTAGAGAGTAAAGCTACCTGGTTAAGAGACCAGGGGTTGATCTCAGACAGACTCTGCTGTCAACTACTACACTCTGCTGCCTTCTGATTCATCATCTTAGACTTGTCTTCCATTTTTTCCTACATGAATCAAGTGTTCCAATTACCCTGAAGATCTCCTTCCTGTTGGAACTTTCTAGAGCTTTTCATATTTCTGTGTCATTGAATATATTTCGCCCACCTGGCCTACCTTTTTTCCTTTCCTACTGGCTAGCTCCTGCCCATGCTCCAAGGGCCAGCTCAGGTAAAAGATCTTCAAAGCCATATATCATGACTTATACATATCTTCAATCTCTAGTACTGTATTTGTTTCATAATAGGTACCCAAATATTTGCAAAATAAAATTACTTTTTCTTTCTACTACTTCCAAAGCAAAGTTACCTTGAAAATGTTGTCTAGTGAAAACAACTCCATCAGTATCCCATCCCCCCTCAAGGCAACTTAGAAGTTAATGCTTACATATAGGTATATACAAAGGTGAGCTTCTTTAAAATATATTCACTCTATGAGTTGGATATATATATATTTTTTTTATTGACTATATGAGTTTAAAGAGATGGCATCAAATGTTCTGAAAGGCACTAAACACTTGTAAGTTTTGTTTATGACCCCAAACTTCTGCTCCAGTTTGAAAATAAATCTCTTGTCTTTGACCTGATAAAACAAAAAATTTGTTATAACAGAGTGCTGTGTTTCAAATAATTCATTTCAGAGTAAAGAAGAAATTCAAAAGATATTTACATTGGAAAGTCTACCCCAAGTTCACGTTATTTTAACAACTTTCCTCTCCCTCTCCCTCTCCCCTGTCCCCCGATACCATGAAAGCTTGAAGTAAAGACACAATATGGTGCAAGGATTTAAGGTCATTCTAATTTCTGTTTCCCTCATGACTAGCACAAGGCATATGGGAAGACAAATATTTCCTGCAAGCACCATTTTTGTCATCAGCAGAAGAGGGAATTATATAGTGTATAAAAAAATTCTTTAGCAAGACCATAAAGCCTTTATGCTTAGAAACAAAACCTGTTTATCCCTTGGGCCATTAATTCTCCCAAACCATTAGCAATTGGAAAACAAGAACAAAATGGAAAATAAACAAAAAATGTTTAGAACTAAGGGAGTGGAGATTTGCACATCAATCAAATTAGGCCCCAGACATGATTATAGTATGAACAAAACTTTCTTCAGAGGCTGTGAGGGTTAAAATGATTACTGAGATATGGCCTTCAGAAGATAGGGGAAAATGTAATAAAGGTCATTTTTTTTCCTGTAGCTTTTAGTAATATTAGAGTCAAATCCTGCATTTTTTTTGTTAGCATTTCACAATTCAGGATGAGCACCTTTTTATGGATAGTTTCAGTATCCTCTCCATAGCACCTTTGTCTCTGAAAACTCATAGTCAAGGTGGAATTATATTCATTAGTACTCCTTTTGAGGGCTCCTGAGGTATCAGTCCCAAACACAGTAGTTACATGTGCAAGAATCGCAAATTAAATCTGTATATACTCAGGGAAGTGAAAGGTTGTTATGTACATACCCAATCAGTCACAGGGCAGTACCAGCTTTGTATGAAGATCTGTTTTCTTTAGGTCATTTCCTATACGGCTTTGTGGGAAATTAGGAATGTTCTTCTTTTGGGCATAACTCCTTCACTCTAAAGAACAACTAAAATGGTTGTGGAGGCTGCTCTTAGCTTTCTAAAACCAGGATTTCCATATTAACTTGTTTTTCATGGCTATTCTCATTGCCCAGAATGTTCCCTCACATCCTTCTGTTTCTCACTTCATCTAGTTCATTATCACTTCAATCTCAACTTAAAATCACTGCATTTTGTTGGCCTAAAAGATAAACTAGGTTACAGTTTTTGTTTAGACCATTCATTGTTAACCTCGGCTACACATAAAAACAACCTGGGGGAGCTTCTAAAAACTACTTATTACCAGGCCCACCCTGGATCAATTAAATTTGATTATCTAGGAGGGGCATGGATAGTAGTACTTTATTTTATTATTTTTTTTATGATAGTCATACAGAGAGAGAGAGAGAGAGAGAGAGAGGCGGAGACACAGGCAGAGGGAGAAGCAGGCTCCACGCACCGGGAGCCCGACGTGGGATTTGATCCCGGGTCTCCAGGATCACGCCCTGGGCCAAGGGCAGGCGCCAAACCGCTGTGCCACCCAGGGATCCCGATAGTAGTACTTTAAAAAATAGCCCTGGTGGTATTATGTAGCTCATGCTGAGAACTTCTGTCTTAGAGCATAACTCTCTTCATATCTCCATAGGAGTTCTGAACTATTTGCAAATATTGGTTCACTATCTTTGTCACTATATCATATAATAAAATGGGGAATTTTGCTCACCAGGAAATCCCAATGTGAGAGAAAGAACTCATTTTCCAGGTGTGTGGTCCCCTCTCTAGGAGCAGGAGGGGGAAACTAGGTGGTGAGATGCTTCATGGATCTTCTGGGTCTTCTCTAATCAAACCACAAGAGACTATTAACTCTAGGAAACAAACTGAAGTTGCTGGAGAGGAGGATGGTGGGAGGATGGGGTAACTGAGTGATCAGCATTAAGAAGGGCACTTGATGGAATGAGCACTGGGTACTATATGCAACTGATGAATCACTAAATTCTACCTCTGAAACTAATTATACACTATATGTTAATCAAACTGAATTCTTTTTTAAAAAAGCAAAGATCATTTTTAAGTTTAGTTTGAGTTGCTAACTGTGTTTGTTTGAAGATTACTCCATGAAGAGACTGTATAACATGGATATTGAGTCAATAAATGAGTGAATAAGTGAGGGAGGAGGAAGTAATTGAGAAAAAAATACTTTTTACATCTGATTCAACCTCAAGTTTCCACATATAGGCTCTCATCATTAATACATTTTTTAAAAGATTTTATTTATTTATTTGAGCAAGAGAGGGAGAGAGCAAGAGTGAAGAGTGAAGGGAGGGGCAGAGCAAAAAGCAAATTCACCACTAAGCAGGGAGCCTGATGCAGGACTTGATCCCAGGACCCTGAGATCATCACCTGAGCCAAAGGCAGATGCTTAACCAACTGAGCCTCCCAGGCGGCCCTCCTTAAGACTCTTTTAACAGACCTTTTTTTTTTTTCATTCCTCACAGACATTGGCACATGTATCTAACTGCATATTGAACCTCTCCCCTTGGAAGTTTAAAAGATGTTTTAGACTTGAAGTTCAAAACTAAGGAGGATTGGAAGCTCAGTTTTAGATGGATTTATTTGGGTATTTGTTATGGACTTTCAAAATACTGAATCCCAAATCTCAATTTTGGCTTCTCAAATAGGCAAGTTCTAACATGAGCTAAGAATGGCAGACAGACAAATAAGCTTAAGACACAGAAGAGTGGATTTGCCACTAGAGAAATGTAGTGTTATGTAATATGAGGTATACTTCTAATCCAAGGACTACCCTTGCAGACTGCCACTGGAATGTGGTCCCTCCTTCTGCCACTTCCAAGAAATATCAGGTATAAGAAATAAGTAGCAAATGTAAGCTAAGAAGGGAATGAGACTGAGGAATGAAGGAAGGAAAGCGTATACTGCTCTATACCTCTGTACTTCCTGCAAGAAAGAACTTGCTATTCCTTGTTTCATTAATCCAGTTAAATAGTTCTCAGGGCCTTCCAAATGTCAGACTATGTTCTAAGCATTGGGGACATCATAGCAAAAAAAACAAACAAACAAAATTCCTTACCTTATTCTCATTGATCAAACATTCTAATTGGGGCAGGAGGAAAACAAATGCAGCACATGGTGTGATGGAAGAATTATGGAGGAAGTACAGTAGGGACAAGGGATAGAGAACGTAGGAGGCACTGCCATTTCAAGTTGGGTTGCCAGGATAGGCCCAAATGAGAAGGTGACAGTAGAGTAAATTCCCAGGGAGGTAAGGAAGTAAGTTATGTGGACATTTGGCATAAAATGTAGGAGCAGAGAAAACAGCCAAGTGCAAAGGTCTTGAGGTAGGAATCTTAAAAGCTCTAGAAGGTAGGTGTTTGGTTTCTACTCTGAGTGAAATAGGGGGCTTTGGTGGGTGAGTGATCTGATCTGATTCACACTGTATTGGGATCGCTCTGACTGCAAAGTTGAGAACTGAGTGATGGCGATAGGAGTAAAAAGACCAAATGGCGAGGCTGGTACAATATTGTAGGTGAGAGATGAAGATTAGGGGGATGAAGGTGGTCAGAAGTGTTTAGATATGGGATACACTTTAAAGGTGGAGCTGACAGCATCAGCAGCTGGATTAGACAAAGGGTGTGTGTGTGTGTTGGGGGTGTGTGTCTGAGAGAGAGAGAAAGAGAGAGGGATCAAGGAGGCTTCAATGTCTGTGGCCTGAGCAGCTAAAGTGGGGAAAGCTCTGGTAGGAGCTGGTACTAGATCCGAAGCTGAGTACTTTCTGAATGTCATGGGACACATGATGTGCAAAGAACTTCTCAGCCAATTTAGGCCAACCTCTTCACTGAGGGAACTGAGGTCCTAAATAGCGGGAGGTAGCTGGGTAGCATGATAGGCACTGAAATCAAATGTCTTGTGAGTTTTGCTCAGGGACAGTTGGTCTAGAGTAGAGACAGCATGCCCCCTTAGGTGAATACAGGGTTAGCAGATGCTATTGTGGTGGGACCACAGAAGCCTGGCAGGCAAACCACTTCAGGGAAAGCAGAAACCACATATTTTAGGGGGCTCTGAGTAAGTCTTCTCCAAGTGAAGCTGTCAGCATGTCCTGGGCTACAGTTCCCCTCCTTAAGGCTGAGAATAAGAATGAGTGCGTGATGGTGAGATTCTGGGTAGGGGGAAGAGGTTGAAGGCCTTTAGGTGAAACAATGGATTGGGTAGAATCTTCCTGAAAGTTAGAACTGCTTGTTGTTCCTGTTCCTGTTGCAGTTGTTTTAGACAACGGTACTAAAGAGCTGAGTGTGGGTGTGTTCTTTCTTGATATTGACAATGAAAATGGCCCTCTTTTTAAATGTTTTGGACTGCTTCATCATTCCTTGCACATAAGCATTTTGAATCTTCTATTTTTGGTGACCTCTAGCCAACCTAAGCCCTCCCATTTTTGCACAGTTGCTTCCCGGCTTGGGTTGGAATCCAACATAGCAGAGGCAGGGAAGAGACCTGCTTCACAAGGCTAATCTTCTGTCCTTGAAGCTCCCTTCAGTCCTCCCCCATGGTCTTGCCTCTCTGCCACTCCAGCTTCCTGGTTAGGCACACTGCTTTGTCTGGGGTTCTTTGCTGACACAGGACAAACAGTAAGGACACTGAGGCCTTATGGATGAGGGAAGGTGAATGCTTTATTAATAGAGTGTCTCCTTGTGTCCATGCCTCCTCGTGTCACCATTCTCTTTTGCAGCTCAATGACTTTCAAGGTCCAAAGCCATCAAGAGGCTTCTCCAGGAAGCCAAAGCAAGCCTGTGCAAGCTCAGGATGAGCACACACAGATTTGGCATTCTTGGGATGTTCTTCAGTAACACAACAGGATCTGAGCTGGATTTGATACCTCATCCCATAGTATTCTTATCTTCAAGGGTCTCAAATGAAGGCAACACAGCAACAAAGAAGAAATGCTGGTGTTGGGCTTCAGAACCATATATTACCATCTTATTTTTGAATTGATTGTGGCAGATTCCAAGGGAAACTCAAAGGGACTGAAAAAATGAAAGGCTAGGTTTATTGTTTTGTTCTGTTTTTAAAGATTTATGTATTCGAGAGAGAGTGCATGCGTGTGTCGGGAGGGGCAGAGGGAGAAAATCTCAAGCAGAATCCCTGCTGAGTGCAGAGCCCAACTCTGGGCTTGATTTCATGAGCCATGACATCACAACCTGAGCCAAAATCAAGAGCTGGACATTAACTGACTGAGCCATCCAGTTGCCCTTGAAAGGCTAGGTTTTTTTTTTTAAAATTTTCCTTATTTATTTATGATAGTCACAGGAGAGAGAGAGAGAGGCAGAGACACAGGCAGAGGGAGAAGCAGGCTCCATGCACTGGGAGCCTGATGTGGGATTCGATCCCGGGTCTCCAGGATCGCGCCCTGGGCCAAAGGCAGGCGCCAAACCGCTGCGCCACCCAGGGATCCCGTAAGGCTAGGTTTTTAATGAAGTATGTAAGTAACTAAGATAAATAATGTCAAATGAAAAAGATGTAAGTCTGTTTTTAGTATTTTTTAAATTCATTAAAGGGATTACCCAGAGTTTAAGAACAAAGTAAAAAGAGAATGGCTTGAATTAGTAAAATGAACAAATATGAAAGGGTATGTTTAGTATTTATAGAAGTTTCTAGGAGAGACTTCTGGATTTATATCTTTAGTGATATACTGATATATAGATTTAATGCAATCCCAACTATCTTGAAAAAGAACAAAGTTAGAGGATTCACATTTCCCAATTTTAAAACTTACTACAAAGCTACAGTAATCAAGACCATGTGGTACCAGCGTAAGGACAGACATATAAACCAATAGAATAGAACTGAGAGCCCAGAAACTGTTACGTTTATAGCACAATTCGTACATCCATCCATTTGTTCATGATATTTGGTTGGTTTCTGGTGTCTGGATGTTACAAACAAGGCTGCTATGAACATTTTTATATAAGTCTTTGTATGGACAAGTCCTGTCATTTCTCATGAGTAAATACCTAGGAGTGGGATGACTATATCACATAGTAAGTATGTTTAATTTTTTCTTCATTTTTATGGTTAAGAATACACAACATAAAATTTGCCATCTTAACCACTTTTGAGTGCAGAGTTTAGCAGTGCTAAGTATAGTCACACATTTTGAAACAGATCTCCAGAACTTTATCTCGCAAATCTCAAATTCTGTATTCACTAGACAACTCCCTTTTCCCCCTTGCCTCAATCCCTGGTAATCACCATTCCACTTTCTGTTTCTATGAATTTGACTATTTTTAGATAAGCAAAATCTTAAGTATTTGTCTTTGTGTGACTAGCTTATCTCGCTCAGCACAATATTCTCAAGTTTCTTTCATGTTGTAGCATGTGACAGGATTCCCTTCCTTTTTAAGGTTGAGTAATATTCCACTGTGTGCATAGACTGCACTTTGTTTATCTATTTATCTGCCGAGGACATGTGTGTTGCTACCACTTTTGGCCACTGTGAATAGTGTTATGAACATGGGTATGAAAATATCTCCAAGTATTCTTTAGCTTTTTAAGTAACTGCCAAAGTATTTCCTAGAATGATTGTCCCAAATTACATCCCAAGGAACAGTGCATGACAGTTTCCATTCTTCTACATTCTCATCAACATTTGTTATGGTCAGTCTTATTAATTTTAGCCATTCTTATAGATATGTAGTGGTATTTCACTGTAGTTTTAATTTGCACTTTCTTAATGACTAATGATGTTGGATATTTTTCCATGTGCTTATTTCTATCTTTGTATCTTCTTTGGAAAGGTTGAGAACCTTTAGGTAAAACAATGGATTGGGTGGAAACTCTCCCCAAATCAGAGCTGCTCGTCATTACTATTCCTGCTGCAGCTGTTCTAGACAATAGTACTAAAGGGCTGAGTGTGGGCGTGTTTTCTCTTGACACTGATTGTGATAATGGTCTTCTTTTTAAATGTTTTGGACTTCATCTATTCAAATCTTCTGTGCATTTTGCAATTATTTATTTTCTTATTATTGAGTCTAAGTGTTTTTGACATGTTTCTAATGCAAATCCTTTAAGAGTAATGCATTTTAAACATTTTCTTCCAATTTGTATCTGATCTGATCATTCTGTTAATGATATCTTTAAAGAGCATAGGCTTTAATTTTTATGAAGTTTAACTTGGCAGTGTTTTCTTTTATTGATCAAAATTTTTGCCTAACCTAAGGTCACAAACATTTTCTCCTGTGTTTTACTCTAGATGTTTTGTACTCTTTTGTAGGTTTAAACTTTAAGTCTATGATCCATTTGAGTTAACTTTTGCATATTGTGTAAAATGTGGATCAAGATTCATATTTTTGCATCTGGATATCCAAATATTCCAGCAGTCTTTACTATCTACTGAACTAGCTTTGTAACTTTGTTGAAAGTCAGCTGCCCATATGTGAGTGGGTCTATTTCAAGGTTCTCTATTCTATTCTACTGATCTATCTTTATACCACTGCCACAATATCTTCATATAGTAGCTTTCTAAGTCTTGAAATAAGGTAGCATTAGCCCTCCAACTTCTCCAACTTTCTTCTTCTTTTTCAAAGTTGATCAGTTATTTTAGGTCTTTGAATTTTAGGATCAATGCATTAACTTCTCCAAAGATATCTGCTGGTATTTTGATTAGGACTGCTCTGAGTCTATAGATCATTTTACAGAGAATTGGTATGTTTACAAATTGAATCATCTGATTCATGAATATGATGTATGTTTCCATTTATTCTGGTCTTATTTAATATCTCTCAGTTTTTAATTTTACTTAGCTTTTTTTTTGTTTTTGCACAGATCTTACATATCTTTTGCCAGACTTATCCCTATTTTTTCATATTTTTGGAGGGTATTTTTAAAAAATTTCACTTTCCAATTATTCATTGTTAAGCTGGTCTGGTTTTTACCTTTAACATTTATCTTATCAGATTCTCCAGTCTCTTTTCTCATTGCTGAATGGGTGAGCTGCTCAAAGTTGCTTGTGTATGTTGAGAGATTTGTTGACCAAATCTTACTTGCATAGGTCTGAGAAAGGAATGATTTGCCCTGAGCTGCTTCTCATTACCTTTGTATAGTCAGAATCCTTACTCTGTATCTTTGGATGAGGAGAAAACTTCTCTGTAGTTCTTTTCTGGAACTTCCTGATTCTCTGTCACAGTGAACAAAACCCACAGAGACCAAGGTCCTGGCACAAATGCTACCAGTTTTCTAATCACTTGGCATTGGCCACTGAAGGTCACAGAGCTTCCTGGCAGGAAGTGGGGCACAGACGGCAGGTGGCCCTGCCAGAGCAGCTGAAAAAAAAAGCTCTATTCATGGCAGATTGTATATCACCAACTCGCTGTGACAGCACCACATACCTGCCAGCCCCAGAGCAGGCTGATTAGGGTAATTTAGGTTTTGTCTTCAAGCATAATCATTAGAGCTGTCAACAGCCTCTTTGATACTAAAAAGAAGAACCATGTCCACAGACTGACAGAGAAGATGCAATGGGTGCGCAAGCAGGCATGGAAGGCTAAGAGGGTACAGATTCATTTCGACCTCAGGACAATACGGTTTGGGAATAAGAAAATGCAACCATGTTCAGTGGAGTTTGTGGTGCTCTGAAGATATATAAGGATGAACACTCAGAGGTGATCTTAGGAGTCCTGCAGGCGAGACTCAAGGAAAGGGTCTATTTTCTAAAAGCATCTGACTGTTTAAGAACAGAACACATTGAGGCTTAATTACTAATGTGCTGGGCAAAGTGGCTGCCCACAGAAGCCCCCAGACTTAGCAGAGAGTTTCACAGAGGGCATAATTGGCTTTGTAAAACCTCAGACCTAGGACTAGAATCCTTATTTTAGGTAAAACTGCAGTTGTTAACTTAGTGTAATTTCAGGAGCAACGCTGACATTTCATGAATTCCTTTGCTTCCTTTTCAACTACTGAGATGCTAACACCTTTGGTGGGAGAGTAAGTCATTAGGCCTAATTAGTCATTTACATTGGGGTGTAAGCTCTTTCTTTTTTTTCTGGTCCTCAGAAAGTATAGACAAGAGAAAGGAACACAATAGAAGAGAGTGAAGAAAAATGAAAAGGGGCAAGACAGAAGAGAGAAACACTGATTGACTAAAGATATTCCTTCAAATTTCACATGGGGCAACTTTGTAAAACTTTAAAACTCACACAGATGTATCAAAGGACACTGTCCATAAAGTGAAAAGACAACACACAGAAAGGGAGAAAATGTTTGCAAATCATGTATATGATAAGGGCCTAGTATCTGGAATATATAAAGAACATTTACAACTCAACAACAGAAGAACAAAAACTCCATCTAAAAATGGGTAAAGGGGATCCCTGGGTAGCTCAGGAGTTTGGCGCCAGCACAATCCTGGAGTCCCGGGATTGAGTCCCACGTCGGGCTTCCGGCACGGAGCCTGCTTCTCCCTCCTCCTGTGTCTCTGCCTCTCTCTCTCTCTCTCTCTCTCTATATATATATATATATAAATAAATAAATAAATAAATAAATCTTTAAAAAATAAATAAAAATAAAAATGGGTAATAAATAAATAAATAAATAAATCTTTAAAAAATAAATAAAATAAAAATAAAAATGGGTAAAAAAACAATGGACATTTGGCCTGGGTGCATTTAAATAAATAAATAAATAAATAAATAAATAAATAAATAAATAAATAAATCTTTAAAAAATAAATAAAAATAAAAATAAAAATGGGTAAAAAAACAATGGACATTTGGCCTGGGTGCATTTAAAAATATGATAAAAGTGGGCGCACCTAGGTGACTCAGTCACTTAAGTGTCTGCCTTCAGCTCAGGTCATGATCCCAGGGTTCTGGGAGGAATCCCAGGAGCCTGCTTCTCCCTCTCCCTCTGCAGCTCCCCCTGCTTGTGCATGCTCTCTCTCTGTCAAATAAGTATATAAAATCTTTAAAAAAAATTAAAATGTGTAAAAGGGCTTGAAGAGACATTTCTCCAAGAAGATACACACAAAGTCAATAAGCACATGAAAAAAAATTAACATTGTTAATCATTAAGAAATGCAAGTCAAAAGCACAACAAAATACTTTACATCCACTAGGATGTCTATAATTAAAAAAATTGGAAATTAACAAAGTTTTGGTAAGCATACAGAGAAAATGGCACCCTCATACATTGCTAGTAGGACTGTAAAATAGTGCACCTGCTGCTGAAAAAAGTTTGGAGGTTCCTCAGAGAGTTAAACAGAATTACCATATGACACAACAATTCTACTCCTAGGTATAGACACAAAGGAAATGAAAACAGATGTTCAAACAAAAGCTGGCATGTGAATATTCACAGCAGCACCACAGTATTCAAAAGAGCTAAACAGCCCAAATGTCCATCAACTAATGAACGGATAAACAAGACTAGTATATCCATATAATGCAATATAATACAGCCATGAAAAGGAATGAAGTACCACTATATGTTACAATATGAATTCACCTTGAAAACATTATGGCAAGTAAAAAAAAGCCAGACAAAAGGTCACATTTTATGTAATTGAATTTATCTGAAATATCTAGAATAGGCAAGTCAGAAAAAACAGAAAGGAGATTAGTGGTTGCTAGGGGTTAGGGGAAGGGGAAGTTACAGCCTAAGGGGCTTGGAGTTTCCTTATGGAGTGATGAAAATATTCTAGAACTAGACAGTGGTGATGATTGCACAATATAATGAATGTACTAAAAACCACTGAATTGCACACTTTCAGATGGTTAAAATTCAGATGGTGAATTTTATGAATATGAATTTTACCCAAATAAAAAAATAAATAAGCTACATAGAAACTCCATAATCCTTTTGGCTAATTCTAGGCAGACTCCATCTTTGCAAGTGACCATTCACAGCGAGACAATCCTGTGTTATGAGTGATGTCTAGAGAACACCCCACCAGCCCAGCTTCTGCAAAGCCTAGTTAAGCAGCAGCGCTTCAAAAGTGTAACTCTTTTTATTCTATCTTCTGTACTGACTGTCAAGCTGCAACATAGGAATTAGAACCAGATTGAAGTGGAAGGGGAGGTGGTCGGGGGAATGGGGTGACTGGGTGATGGGCACTGAGGGGGGCACTTGATGGTATGAGCACTGTGTGTTATACAATATGTTGGCAAATGGAACTCCAATAAAAATATATATATATAATAAATTTAAAAAAAGAACCAGATTGAGGGAAGATGGGCAAGGGAAACAGATTTCCAACATAAGAAACGTGAAAGTTCTGAAGTAAAATCAAAGCCTGAGCCATCAGAATTTGTCATAGTTGAGATAAGTGCCAGGAACAGACCTCAATACAGGATAAACAGAGAAAGCATTGTTGACCATCCCTGAAACAAATGCTTTCTTTTCTGTCATCACCTCCTCCAAGTTTTCAGGCATTAATGTATACACACACACTACTTCCACAGAATTCAACTATATATAGGAGTATATATAGTTATAACCCGAAAAGATGAGGTTTGTCCAGATATTGGAAAGGTTCAGTGGTTGATTTCCCCCTCTCTTTCCTTTTCTAGTCATGGTTGAGACATTTTGTTTAATTGGGAAAAACAAAATAAAATTCAGTACTGCTGAATCAGAAAGAAAGTTCATTGCAAATGCTTTGACTAAATTTGGTAATGCAGCTAGTGGTTCCATAATTTAATCTCTACCGATAAACCACAGTTAAAGGCACTGCATAAAAAAGTTGTGTTTTTTTACATGAAAACTGATTGGCTGGATCATGATGAATCAGTCAAGAAAGGTCAGGTCAGGTGGCTGTATGGATCACTCTTTTCTCTCTTTCACGGCCTCAAACTGCCATCTTGAAAACAATACCACATCGGTTTACCATTGAGGCTAGAAGAAAGAAAGTTTTAGATCTTGATGACAGACTAATAACTGTCATCTTTATATGTTAAGAAAGCATGAATTTCCAGGCAGCAAATGTTAGGTTCTCAACATATTTGTGAGATGAATGATTCAGGCTGTGAAGACAGGATGAAGGATGTTGGAAGAGGATGCTGCAAATTCTCCATTTGAGATAAAATTATTTTTCCCCCAAAACAGCCCAGTACTTTAGTCCACTTCTGCCATAAAGACATTTTGAATAGCAGCAGGATCAATTTAAAGTTGAGAGTACAAGCTTAATTTGATGGAAGTTGAAAAAAATGGTGTGCAAATATTGGTTTAAATGTTTAACTATGTTGGGAAAACTTCCCCCTCAAGTCAATTGAGATATCTTGGAGTGCACCATGTCTTCCTGGAAAAGAAGGGGCTCAGAGGGATAACTGAGGTGCGAGATGTGAAAGAGAGCGGGAGCATGGAGACTTGGAGCCCAAAGTTAGTAACAAAAGGAGATGCTCTGGGACTTTCCACAGAGTTCTCTGTGTTTTTAAGTGTCAGATGGAACTGGGGGTCCTTTGGCCATAAATTGTGCTTGTCTCATGAAATTATAAATGGGTCCGGCTCCCTTCAGTGTACAATTTGTTAGCTACCAGAAGTGTCTCTGACTGTGTACATCCCCCTCCCCCCTTCCCTGGGTTGTCTTTAATCCACAAAAAGTTGCACCCAAGCTTGTTTGACATCTGTCCTCTCAAATGTTCATGATGCTGGGTCTCAAGGGAGGTGTAGGTTTTGTGGCCAAGCTCTGTAGCCTGCCCTGGTCCTGCTCTGTTGAATTTCCTTTCTGACTGGACAATTCATGATGGGGATGCAGGCATCCATTTCATCAACACTTGAGAAGGCAGACAGGAGTGGTAAAGCTTTTGTTGAACTTGAATCAGAAGAGATGATGTAAAAATGGCCCTTAAGAAAGACAAGGAAAGCATGGGATACCGGTACATTGAGGTATTCAAGTTTCACAGAACCAAGATGGATTGGTGTTGAAGCACAGTGTTCCAAATAGTGTCTACACAGCTAATGTTGGCTTTGTGTGGCTTTGACGACTCCCATTTGGATGCATCAAGGAAGAAATTCTTCAGTTTTTCCTGAGGTTGGAAATTGTGCCAAGCAGGATCACACTGCCTGTGGACCCCAAGGGCAAGATTACAGGGAAAGTCTTTGTGCAGTTTGCCTCACAGGAATTACGTGAGAAGGCCCTAGGGAAGCAGAAGGGAAGAAAAGGGCACAGGTATACTGAAGTGTTCAAAAGCAGTCAGGAAGAAGTTAGGCCATACTCAGATCCTCTGAAGTTCATGTCTGTATAGTGACTAGGCTTTATTACCACCCTGGTACAGCCAGGAGGTATATTGGTACTGTCAAGCAAGTGGGCCTAGAAAGGAGGAGGTAGGGTGTTTATAGTACAGGGTATGGGGGTACGAGGAGTACAGCAGCCACCACTCATCTGTTTGGGAAAGACTTCAGTTACTGTCTCTCAGACATGTATAATCACAGATATGGAGACAGAGACTTTACTGTCCAGAGTACCACTGGATACTATGTCCACATAAGAGAGCTGCCACAAAAAGCCACAGAAAACAACACTTACAACTTCTCTCCACTCAACCCTGTGACAGTCTATCTTGAGTGAGATTAGCCCTGATGGAAGAGTGACAGGCGAAGCCAATGTTGAGTTTGCCATTCATAAAGAAGCTGTGCCAGCTATAACCAAAGACCTGGCCAACAAGCAACACAGATACATAGAACTTTTCCTGAAATCCACAAATGGGGCCAGAAGCAGGGAATACGCAGCCAGATGATGCAAGGCATGGGGGTGTCAGCCCAGTCCACTTACAGTGGCCTGGAGAGCCAGTTTGTGAGTCACTGTTACAGGGCTGGCTATGGTAGTCAGAACAGCATGGGTGGATATGACTAGTTTTGTAGAGTTATTGCAATAAAATTTCCACAGGCAGCTAACAAGCAATGAAAAACAATTATTACTCTAGAGGAAGCTGTGGGACCCATTTGCACCATGAGTTTGTGAAATCTGTATTTAAAAATTACATCTTCAGTGTTTTCTCATGCAAACATTCTTCTAACATATGACATTGAGTAAACTAAAACCATTTTCAGCTTTTCTCAATTAATATTTTGGTAGTGTACTTCAGAGAGATGTTATCTGAGTCAAGGTAGTTTTAAATACATTAAATGGATCTTTTACACCACATCACCATAATACATTGGGGAGATGTGTGTTTTGTTTTTTTTTTAAACTCAAGGTCCTAGATCCCTAATTCAAAGAGGATCATTTCTTATGTTTGTTCATTCTAGTTTATTTTCATTTAAAATCTTTCAGGTTAGGATGCTTGGGCAGCACAGTGGTTGAGTGTCTGCTTCCAGCTAATGGTGTGATCCTGGTCCAGGGATCTGCATCGGGCTCCCTGCGAGGAGCCTGCTTCTTCCCCTATGTCTCTGCCTTTCTGTGTGTCTCTCATGAATAAATAAATAAAATCTTAAGAAAAAAATCTTTCAGGTTAAGTTTAAGCTTTTAAAAATAAGTTCATTTTGAAAATTGAGACACATTACTAATGCTATAGGAATTAGTGAGGCCTTGTATTAAAACTTTCTTTGTTGAAGACATTGTTCTCAATAAATGGTACTGGGAAAATTGGACAGTCACATGCAGAAGAAGGAAACTGGACCACTTTCTTATACCACACACAAAAATAAACTTAAAATGGATGAAAGACATAAATATGAGACAGGAATCCATCACAATCCTAGAGAAGAACACAGGCACCAATCTCTTTGACCTCAGCTGCAGCAACTTCTTTCTAGACATATCTCCAAATGCAGGCAAAACAAAAGCAAAAATGAACCAGTGAGACTTCATCAAGATGAAAAGCTTCTGCACAGCAAAAGAAACAATCAACAAAAATAAAAGGCAACCTACTGAATGGGAGAAAATATTTGCAAATGCCTTATCAGATAAAGGGCTAGTATCCAAAATCTATAAAGAACTTATCAAACTCAACACCCAAAAAAACAAAAAATCCAGGCAAGAACTGAGCTGAAGACACGAACAGACATTTTTCCAAAGAAGACATACAAATGGCAAATAAACATATGAAAAGACTCTACATCACTTGACATCAGGGAAATATAAATCAAAACCACAAAGAGATATAACCTCACGCCTGTCCAAATGGCTAAAATTAGTAACTCAGGAACAACAAATGCTGGCAAGGATGCAGAGAAAGGGAAACTCTTTGTTACCATTTGCATCAACGTGGATGGAACTAGTGGTATTATGCTAAGAAAAATAAATCAGAGAAAGACAATTATCATATGGTCACTCATTTGTGGGATATAAGAAACAGTGTAGAGGGGAAGGGGGGGAAACTTAATGAGAAATAATCAGAGAGGAAGACAAACCATGAGAGACTCTTAACTATGGGAAACAGACTAAGAGTCACTGAAGGGGAGGTAGGTGGTGGGATGGGTAATTGGGTGATGTGCATTAAGGAGGTCATATGGTATTATACACAACTGAGGAATTATTGAGCTTTGCATCTGAAACTAATGGTGTACTACTGTATGTTGGTTAACTGAATTTAAATTTTAAAAAAAGTTAGAAATAGAGCTACCTTACAACCCAGCAATTACACTACTAGGTATTTATCCAAAGGATACAAACATAGTGATTTGAAGGGGCACATGCACCCCTTTCCGTTAAAGTTGTGGCAACTTTTTTTAGTTCTGGGCCCAGTACATGATTCTGGCTCTACAATTACCTGAATTCTAGTTTTCTCATCAATGAAATAGGCTTCAAATTTATTCTTCCTTCTCAATTCTGTGACTTTTGACATTTACAAAAATAAAAAATATAGGATAGTTGTGAATTATTTCCAAAAATGGGAATTGCACTTGTCAAATGAGCTCTAAACCAGGAAACCTAGCAAGAACACTCCTAGGTGTCCCCTGTATCCAGCCTACCTAACATCACACACAAATAATGCAAAGCTATAGCTTCCTCCCAGAGAAGGCTATGTCCAGCCAAAAGGCAAGAAAATTCTTCAGGTCTTTACAAAACTTTTTCAGACAATACATACAGGACAACTCATTGTGAAGTTACATTAGTGTAAATTAATCTTGACTCTCAATGAAATCTCAAAATACCTTCCTTAGAATCACGTTTATTTGCTCATTGTTGATTTGATGGTCAGTAAGAAAGTTCAAGAGATCCTAGGAAAACCTTCGCATTTTTCTTTGCATTTAGCCACAAAAAGTCTAATTAATTTAAAACTATGTACTTTGAAAGCAAAACAAATAAAGCTAAATAAAACATCTAAAGGGTTATATGTGATGATTTCAGAGAGGACTGGATATGGAATCCATAAAGACAGTGATACATTGCTTACGACTTTGTCTTTCCTAGTCTTCCCATGCCATTTGTTGAATGAATGGCAATGCCTGGCAGTACAGAACTCCTTAGGCACTGAGGGATGCTAAGGAAACCTACAGAGTTTCTTAGGTGAGAAAACTGCTGCGATTTGGGAAGATTTGAGAATATGAGGGTTTTAAAAAATGTAAACACAGCCCCAGAGACTTTTCAGAGTTAACTTTTTTAAATGGGAGGCGGGGCAAGACAGCGGAAGAGTAGGGTCCCCAAATCACCTGTCCCCACAGGTTACCTAGATAACCTGCAAATCATCCTGAAATTCTACGAATTTGGCCTGAGATTTAAAGAGAGACCAGCTGGAATGCTACAGTGAGAAGAGTTCGTGCTTCTATCAAGGTAGGAAGACGGGGGAAAAAGAAATAAAGAAACAAAAGGCCTCCAAGGGGGAGGGGCCCCGCGAGGAGCCGGGCTGAGGCCGGGGCGAGTGTCCCCAGGACAGGAGAGCCCTGTCCCAGAGAGGCAGGAGCTGCACCAACCTTCCCGGGGGGAAAGGGGCCCGCAGGGAGTTAGAGCAGGACCCAGGAGGGCGGGGATGCCCTTGGGCTCTCTGGGACACTAACAGGCACCTGCACCCCGGGAGATGCGCCGAGCTCCCTAAGGGCTGCAGCGCGCACGGCGGGACCCGGAGCAGCTCGGAGGGGCTCGGGCGGCGGCTCCGCGGAGGGCGCTGCGGGGCGGGAGCGCGAATCCAACAGCGCAGGCCCCGGAGCACAGGGCTACAGGGACACAGCCCAGGATCCGGCCTCCCCCTGGGACAGGCAGAGGTCGGGAGGGCCCAGGACAGCAAGGACGCTCCTGCCCCGAGCTAAGCAGATCAGCGGCCCCGCCCCGGAGCCTCCAGGCCCTGCAGACCCAGTGCTCCGGAGTTACTGTGGGAGGTGACTCCAGGTTTCCAGAGCTGGCCCCGCCACTGCGGTTGTTCCTCCTGGGGCCTCACGGGGTAAACACCCCCCACTGAGCCCTGCACCAGGCAGGGGCAGAGCAGCTCCCCCAAGTGCTAACACCTGAAAATCAGCACAACAGGCCCCTCCCCCAGAAGACCAGCTAGAGGGACCAGTTCCAGGGGAAGTTAAGGGACTTAAAATATACAGAATCAGAAGATACTCCCCCGTGTTTTTTTTTTTTTTTTGATTTCTGATTGCTTCCCTCACCCTTTTTTCCCCTTTCTTTTTCTTTCTCTTTTTCTTCTCTTTTTTTCCTTTTTTTCTTCCTTTATTCTTTTTTCTTTTTCTCTTTTCTTTACTTCTTTCTCTCTTTTTCTCCTTTTCCCAATACAACTTGTTTTTGGCCACTCTGCACTGAGCAAAATGACTAGAAGGAAAACCTCACCTCAAAAGAAAGAATCAGAAACAGTCCTCTCTCCCACAGAGTTACAAAATCTGGATTACAATTCAATGTCAGAAAGCCAATTCAGAAGCACTATTATACAGCTACTGGTGGCTCTAGAAAAAAGCGTAAAGGACTCAAGAGACTTCATGACTGCAGAATTTAGATCCAATAAGGCAGAAATTAAAAATCAATTGAATGAGATGCAATCCAAACTAGAAGTCCTAACGACGAGGGTTAACAAGGTGGAAGAACGAGTAAGTGACATAGAAGACAAGTTGATGGCAAAGAGGGAAACTGAGGAAAAAAGAGACAGACAATTAAAAGACCATGAAGACAGATTAAGGGAAATAAACGACAGCCTGAGGAAGAAAAACCTACGTTTAATTGGGGTTCCCGAGGGCGCCGAAAGGGCCAGAGGGCCAGAATATGTATTTGAACAAATCCTAGCTGAGAACTTTCCTAATCTGGGAAGGGAAACAGGCATTCAGATCCAGGAAATAGAGAGATCCCCCCCTAAAATCAATAAAAACCGTTCAACACCTCGACATCTAATAGTTAAGCTTGCAAATTCCAAAGATAAAGAGAAGATCCTTAAAGCAGCAAGAGACAAGAAATCCCTGACCTTTATGGGGAGGAATATTAGGGTAACAGCATACCTCTCCACAGAGACCTGGCAGGCCAGAAAGGGCTGGCAGGATATATTTAGGGTCTTAAATGAGAAGAACATGCAACCAAGAATACTTTATCCAGCAAGGCTCTCATTCAAAATGGAAGGAGAGATAAAGAGCTTCCAAGACAGGCAGGAACTGAAAGAATATGTGACCTCCAAACCAGCTCTGCAAGAAATTTTAAGGGGGACTCATAAAATTCCCCTTTAAGAAGAAGTCCAGTGGAACAATCCACAAAAACGAGGACTGAATAGATATCATGATGACACTAAACTCATATCTGTCAATAATAACTCTGAACGTGAATGGGCTTAATGACCCCATCAAAAGGCGCAGGGTTTCAGACTGGATAAAAAAGCAGGACCCATCTATTTGCTGTCTACAAGAGACTCATTTTAGACAGAAGGACACCTATAACCTGAAAATAAAAGGTTGGAGAACCATTTACCATTCAAATGGTCCTCAAAAGAAAGCAGGGGTAGCCATCCTTATATCAGATAAACTAAAATTTACCCCAAAGACTGTAGTGAGAGATGAAGAGGGATACTATCTCATACTTAAAGGATCTATCCAACAAGAGGACTTAACAATCCTCAATATATATGCCCCGAATGTGGGAATTGCCAAGTATTTAAACCAATTAATAACCAAAGTGAAGAAATACTTAGATAATAATACACTTATACTTGGTGACTTCAATCTAGCTCTTTCTACCCTCGATAGGTCTTCTAAGCACAACATCTCCAAAGAAACGAGAGCTTTAAATGATACACTGGACCAGATGGATTTCACAGATATTTACAGAACTTTACATCCAAACTCAACTGAATACACATTCTTCTCAAGTGCACATGGAACCTTCTCCAGAGTAGACCACATACTGGGTCACAAATCAGGTCTGAACCGATACCAAAAGATTGAGATCATCCCCTGCATATTCTCAGACCATAATGCCTTGAAATTAGAACTAAATCACAACAAGAAGTTTGGAAGGACCTCAAACACGAGGTTAAGGACCATACTGCTAAAAGATGAAAGGGTCAACCAGGAAATTAAGGAAAAATTAAAAAGATTCATGGAAACTAATGAGAATGAAGATAAACAACCATTCAAACTCTTTGGGACGCAGCTAAAGCAGTCCTAAGGGGGAAATACATCGCAATACAAGCATTCATTCAAAAACTGGAAAGAACTCAAATACAAAAGCTAACCTTACGCATAAAGGAGCTAGAGAAAAAACAGCAGATGGACCCTACACCCAGCAGAAGAAGAGAGTTAATTAAAATTCGAGCAGAACTCAACGAAATCAAGACCAGAAGAACTGTGGAACAGATCAACAGAACCAGGAGTTGGTTCTTTGAAAGAATTAATAATATAGATAAACCATTAGCCAACCTTATTAAAAAGAAGAGAGAGAAGACTCAAATTAATAAAATCATGAATGAGAAAGGACAGATCACTACCAACACCAAAGAAATACAAACGATTTTAAAACCATATTATGAACAGCTATACACCAATAAATTAGGCAATCTGGAAGAAATGGACGCATTCCTGGAAAGTCACAAACTACCAAAACTGGAACAGGAAGAAATAGAAAACCTGAACAGGCCAATAACCAGGGAGGAAATTGAAGCAGTCATCAAAAACCTCCCAAGACACAAGAGTCCAGGGCCAGATGGCTTCCCAGGGGAATTCTATCAAACGTTTAAAGAAGAAATCATACCTATTCTACTAAAGCTTTTTGGAAAGATAGAAAGAGATGGAGTACTTCCAAATTCGTTCTGAGGCCAACATCACCTTAATTCCAAAACCAGACAAAGACCCCACCAAAAAGGAGAATTACAGACCAATATCCCTGATGAACATGGATGCAAAAATTCTCAACAAGATACTAGCCAATAGGATCCAACAATACATTAAGAAAATTATTCACCATGACCAAGTAGGATTTATCCCCGGGACACAAAGCTGGTTCAACACTCGTAAGACAATCAATGTGATTCATCATATCAGCAATAGAAAAACCAAGAACCATATATGATCCTCTCATTAGATGCAGAGAAAGCATTTGACAAAATACAGCATCCATTCCTGATCAAAACTCTTCAGAGTGTAGGGATAGAGGGAACTTTCCTCAACATCTTAAAAGCCATCTACGAAAAGCCCACAGCAAATATCATTCTCAATGGGGAAGCACTGGGAGCCTTTCCCCTAAGATCAGGAATAAGACAGGGATGTCCACTCTCACCACTGCTATTCAACATAGTATTGTAAGTCCTAGCCTCAGCAATCAGACAACAAAAAGACATTAAAGGCATTCAAATTGGCAAAGAAGGAGTCAAACTCTCTCTCTTCGCCGATGACATGATACTCTACATAGAAAACCCAAAAGCCTCCACCCCAAGATTGCTAGAACTCATACAGCAATTTGGTAGCGTGGCAGGATACAAAATCAATGCCCAGAAATCAATGGCATTTCTATACACTAACAATGAGACTGAAGAAAGACAAATTAAGGAGTCAATCCCATTTACAATTGCACCCAAAAGCATAAGATACCTAGGAATAAACCTAACCAAAGAGGTAAAGGATCTATACCCTAAAAACTATAGAACACTTCTGAAAGAAATTGAGGATGACACAAAGAGATGGAAAAATATTCCATGCTCATGGATTGGCAGAATTAATATTGTGAAAATGTCAATGTTACCCAGGGCAATTTACACGTTTAATGCAATCCCTATCAAAATACCATGGACTTTCTTCAGAGAGTTAGAACAAATTATTTTAAGATTTGTGTGGAATCAGAAAAGACCCCGAATAGCCAGGGGAATTTTAAAAAAGAAAACCATATCTGGGGGCATCACAATGCCAGATTTCAGGTTGTACTACAAAGCTGTGGTCATCAAGACAGTGTGGTACTGGCACAAAAACAGACACATAGATCAATGGAACAGGATAGAGAACCCAGAAGTGGACCCTGAACTTTATGGTCAACTAATATTCGATAAAGGAGGAAAGACTATCCATTGGAAGAAAGACAGTCTCTTCAATAAATGGTGCTGGGAAAATTGGACATCCACATGCAGAAGAATGAAACTAGACCACTCTCTTTCACCATACAGAAAGATAAACTCAAAATGGATGAAAGATCTAAGTGTGAGACAAGTCTGATTCCATCAAAATCCTAGAGGAGAACACAGGCAACACCCTTTTTGAACTTGGCCACAGTAACTTCTTGCAAGATACATCCACGAAGGCAAAAGAAACAAAAGCAAAAATGAACTATTGGGACTTCATCAAGATAAGAAGCTTTTGCACAGCAAAGGATACAGTCAACAAAACGAAAAGACAACCTACAGAATGGGAGAAGATATTTGCAAATGACGTATCAGATAAAAGGCTAGTTTCCAAAATCTATAAAGAACTCATTAAACTCAACACCAAAGAAACAAACAATCCAATCATGAAATGGGCAAAAGACATGAAGAGAAATCTCACAAGGGAAGACATAGACATGGCCAACATGCACATGAGAAAATGCTCTGCATCACTTGCCATCAGGGAAATACAAATCAAAACCACAATGAGATACCACCTCACACCAGTGAGAATGGGGAAAATTAACAAGGCAGGAAACCACAAATGTTGGAGACGATGTGGAGAAAAGGGAACCCTCTTGCACTGTTGGTGGGAATGTGAACTGGTGCAGCCACTCTGGAAAACTGTGTGGAGGTTCCTCAAAAAGTTAGAAATAGACCTGCCCTACAATCCAGCAATTGCACTGTTGGGGATTTACCCCAAAGATTCAGATGCAATGAAACACCGGGACACCTGCACCCCGATGTTTCTAGCAGCAATGTCCACAATAGCCAAACTGTGGAAGGAGCCTCGGTGTCCATCGAAAGATGAATGGATAAAGAAGATGTGGTTTATGTATACAATGGAATATTACTCAGCCATTAGAAACGACAAATACCCACCATTTGCTTCAACGTGGATGGAACTGGAGGGTATTATGCTGAGTGAAGTAAGTCAATCGGAGAAGGACAAACATTGTATATTCTCATTCATTTGGGGAATATAAATAATAGTGAAAGGGATTATAAGGGTAGGGAGAAGAAATGTGTGGGAAATATCAGAAAGGGAGACAGAACATAAAGACTCCTAACTCTGGGAAATGAACTAGGGGTGGTGGAAGGGGAGGAGGGCAGGGGGTGGGGGTGAATGGGTGATGGGCACTGAGGGGGGCACTTGACGGGATGAGCACTGGGTGTTATTCTGTATGTTGGTAAATTGAACACCAAAAAAATTAATTTATTAAAAAAATTTTTAAATGGAAGAAAAAGGGTATTTATAAGAAGCTCTGAGAAAACACTATGAGTTAGGAAAAATGGTCTTGGATGTTCTCATCACCCGCTGGGAGTTCCTCAGCATTTATTGTTCTGAAGATTAATCTTTCCTGTCAAAGTCTAATTTCAGAAAAAGATTTCACAACTTCATTTTCCCTGAGTTTCAGTAACTGAGTTTACTGTGAAACATTAATCTATTTTTAACATACTGTAATAGCTCTTTACTTTCTATAGAGATTAAGGCCTTAACCCAATATATTTCTTTTTTTTAACCCAATATATTTCTAATGTAGAATTAAAAACATCAGTTTGATGGAAAGAGGTAATTTTATAAACGAAAAATACTTTGTAGCAGAATTAGACTGCTTACTTCACTGCTTTTTACTTAAGGCCCAGTAATTAATCATTTAGTAGTACTGCAGTCATGGTACATATCAAGAATACCTATAACTAAGCAAGGAGATAGATGCCTGTCATCAAAATAGACAATCCCTAATGTATCAATGAATTTCACCTGGCAAATCTTACAACACCTTGCCAAGAACTTAAGCTAAGCCAGTTATGCCAATACCAACTAACATACAATTATGTTAGTTTCAGGTTTACAATATAATGATACAACATTTCTACTGGTACTTTTTAGAATACTGTTTATAGTATTATGGTTACATTTTCAATGTTCCATGTTTATGGATACATTTCCTATCTCTTCAAATTGCTTGTATCTAAGCAACTTAATGCCCTGTCAATGTATGTTTCATTTCAAAATATGTCCAGAAATGTGTGTGTTAGAAGCAGACTAGTCCTTTGAATACTGTAAACGGGCCCCATTTCTGCAAATCTTTCCTTGCAGTGCCTTGTGCATAAACTGTGTTACAGACTCACAAGCTGCCTGCCATATATAAGCCTGATCTCCTCATTTTGTTTTAGATTCAAAATTCCCAACAGGAAAGTAACCATTACAGTAACCAACCTCAGAGGCTTGTTTGCTTTGCTTTATAAATTCCTAACCTTTTCCTGATGTAGCAGAAAAGTATGCAAGGCTCAGGTTAGGTCAACAACAGAGTCAAGGTTAACTGTGGGAGACTGACATGGGAAAGAACCAACCAGTCAAACGTTAAAATATCAACAGGCATCTTGGACCAACATTAAAGTTAGCCATCACCTCAGTACATGTGCACTTAGTATATTTTGTAAATAGATTCTAAAACTCTTAATGTCTGTTTTTTCCTTTTGCTACAGAGAGGGGATTTCATTGCTCTTAAAGTGCTATGGCTTCTGATGGGGACAATTCTGTTCTTGGCCTCTGGAATAGTTCATAAATTATATCTTCAGAATTATAGAGTACAATAGTTAACAAAATGACTTCGTATTCCCATAGGCAACCCAGTTAGGAATAGCAACTTACAGGAGTGACTAAGTGTAAAACTTGCTGTAGGCACAGGGCAGCAGTGGACTCATGACTCATGACCTTTTTTGTTTACATTTGGAGTTTTGTTTATTTTGGCTCTATGAATTCATACATCTGAGAAAAATGCAGCCCCAAGCTTATGGCACCAAGGTTCACTGTAGAGAAGAGAGATGGGGGCAAGCTTAGGGATCACAGTCTCTCTTGGCCATATTTCCATCTGACAGAGCCACTGTGCTATTCCAACCCTACTCTTGTACTTAAAGGAAGAATACCTTTGTATGTGGGATAGAATCATAAGAACACACTTGGCTTTACTCTCACACAGATTTCCAGCTCAATGTTTGTCAGGTTAACTTAACCTCAGAGGATTCCAGTGTGTTCAAGGTAGGAAAAATGTTTATAATCAAATAATTTGGGGAACCACTGGACTGAACAAAATGGCAAATAATTTTCTTTATTGAAGAGCCATTAATAAATACGCTAGTATCCACTGTGACTCTTCAAGAGTAGTTGATTATCTTCTAAAAATATTTAACCTTGGAAGACTTTTCTTTATTCAGATATCTCTCAAGGAATCAAGCCAGTCAAATTTTAATAGAAATCTCGTTTCAGTCACACATACTCACTCTAGCACAAATCAGAACCTTGCTTTTGGTTAGTTGGTTGAATTCCATGACTGATGTCAATACGGACCAGATTCATAGCTAGTTCTAGTATCCTATTACACACAAGGCTGTCGTCAGGCTAGGAGATAAGGTGCACACATGAGCTTGTTAAAATCTAAAGCTCATAAAAAACCTCAGAAAACTTGTTATTTGATTACTAAAAGTTTTAAGCCGCAGCAAAACTGAAGATTCATGGGAGAAAGAGGAGTCTATGGGAAAGCAAAGCAGTTATCATAGTGACAAATTCCTTGAAATATTAAGAATGGAACTCTTATTTCCTGGCTTCCCTAAAGAGCCCCTTATGAATATGTCACCCAGGCATTTACCTAAGTTTTTATACCACATCTCAGGGATACTACAGCGTTAATACTGTAATGGTAAAAAAAATTATTTTGCTTATTTGAATTAAAATGATATTATTAATCTTGAAGAGATACCAAATTATTGTGGTTAATGTTTTCTGAGATAAAGAAGTTCAAATTAGAAGAGAATAATGGATCAGGATGCCTCCTGATAGACTCCAGGAGGCAAGACTTAGAGGCTGCTTCCTCTTCTGCACCCACAGGGCTGGAAGAGAAGAAAAAATGTAATAGAAAGGTGGGACAACTCACCAGTCTAACCAGGTCAGGCCAATTCTAGCCACAGGTTAGCTGAATTAGAACTGGCAACTTAAAGGACAATGGCGTGCATACTTTGGTCAATTTTATCAACTCAGTTATCCTCCTTTAAGAGGACTGAGAGCTACCTATATCTGAAATTTAGAACTGGAAGATATTTAGAGATAATTTAGTGCAAACTCCCATATTAGAAACTAGGAGACGTTGACCTAGAAAGTTTGTGAGATGTCCTAAGGGTAGCTTCTGGACTAAAGTACAGTATCTTTGAAAAGTAGACATTCCATGTGTTTTTCCACTATAACAATAAACACGTTTCCTAAAATTAATTAATTAATTTATTTATTTGAAAGAGAGAGCAAGAGTAGGGGGACAGAGCAAGAGGGAGAGAGAGAATCCCAAACAGACTCCCTGCTATGTGGGGAGCCCAATGCGGACTGGATCTCATGACCTAGAGATCACGACCTGACCCAAAATCATGAGTCAGAGGGTTAACCAGCTGAGTCACCCAGGCACCCCCCTGATAGCAGAACACAAATCTACAGATTTCCTATGGGTTTTTATAGCTAAGACAAACCTATGTATTTACTACAAATCATCTTACTTTAAGAGTCAGAGAATGTCTAGATGAAGGAAAAATGTGAAAAGATATAAGGAGTCGCTTTGGCCAGAGATGCAAACAATACAAGAAAAAGCTGACAGTAGTACTATGATTTGTACACAGACTCAATAGCTTCCTGCTAAAAGTAGGTGGTCTTCCAAAACGAGTGTCTCTCAGACACTTGGGTTAATAACAATTTCCTTTGAGATTTCTGCTTCTGGTCAGGATGTAGAAGGACGCTAAAGAGTATCCCTCCTTTAGTAACAACAAACAAGTCCCAGAAAAAATAAAAATTATACTTTTCTACGGGGCAGGGGAAGGAGGATGCATTCAATGAAGGCTTGATGAAGTTAATTCCAAGGGAAATAAGCTTTTCATAGGTAAGTAGAAAGCTGTGACAGCTTCTATATCTATGGATACCTGGTCTAAGTATAGACAGAAACTGGGTACAGATGGAGAGATCTTCCAGGGATGGAGGGAAATTGGCCAAGCATTATAAAACAATGTGTTCTGGCTAGAGGGTCTGGAATCTGAAGAATCCCAAAGGCAAGAACAGAACACTTGGATCAAAAATTCTTCTTCCGATACCACCACAATCCACCATAAGGTTTGCTGAGAAAAATAGCAATTGGGGGAGTGACTGTTAAGCAGAGAGAAATTGTACAACTCTGCACATTCTGGAGCCCTGCCAAAGTTTCGTCCAAAGGTAAACAAACTAAAAATATCTGAAACTTCAGCCAATCCTCACCCACCTTAACTACCAACAATATCAAATAGCAATTTGGGAAGAGGAAGGTGGAGTTAAATACAGGTGAACTTGATACAGTTAAAGCTGTGAGCCAGCATAAGAACATTCATATACAGTGTCCCAAAATCAGAATTATATTCATGCAAGAAAGCAAAACAAAATAAAAAAAAAAACCAAACTACATTTAAGAAAAAACAGCCATTAGAAACAGATTTGCAGATGACAGTTATTGGAAAAGGCAGAGAAGGACTTTAAAACAACTATTATAAATATATTAAATCATTAACTTAAAGGTGATTATGTTGAATAAAAAATGGATAAAAATACTTTTAAAATACAAAAAAAGGATAAAAATTAAAATTCTAAAAAAAGAATCAAGTGGAATTCTAGAGCCAAAAATCTAGAATCTTTAAAGGTTAAAAATCACTGGGTAAAATTAACACTAAATGGGAAACTGCCCAAGAAAGGATCAGTAAACTTAAAAACTGGTCAAAAGAAATTATTCAAAGTAAAAATGAAAGAGGAAAATTTTAAGGAAAAAAAGAGGATGTCAATAATTTGTGGGATAACACCAAGAGATCTATAAGCAATTAGAGTCCTTGCAAGAGTGGAAAAAAAGAATTAAGCAGAAAAAAATATTTGAGGAAATATGGCTGAAAACTTTTAAATTTTTGAAAATTATCAACCCACAGATTTAAGAATGTGGTCCAAGAAACTCAAAAAGTCTCTAAAGGAATGATGCAAAGGAAACTATATCTAGGTATATTATAGTCAAACTTCTGAAAACCACAGAGAAAATTTAGAAAGCATTAAGAAAAGAAAAAAAAAGACACATTACATACAGGGTAATAGCAACGTAAATGACAGTTAATGTCTCATTATAAATAAGGCAATTTAGAATACAATACAAAGAAATAACATCTTTAAAGTATTGAAAAGAAAAAAGAAAAGAAAAAATAAAAAATAAAACAAAACCTGTCAACCTAGCATTTTATATCCAGGAATATATCATTTTAAGATGATGAGAGCAAGCTCTCTCTCTCTATATATATATATATTATAGTGCAGGTATACTGTGACAAGTTATATCAGGTTTCATGTATCCAAAAATACCTTCAATGGCAAAGTATGAATAATAGTGACATTTATTCCATCCTTGCTGCTATTCCAGATGCTCTCTGCCTGTCCATTAGCAAAAAGCACTCCAGCTGATAGCCCATTTCCAAAGCAAAGAACATGGCAGAGCCATCCTTACTAGTTCTCAGCTCTGCATGAGCCAAGAGGAATCCTTTGAAACCTAGGCTGCAAGAAGAGCCTATTCTGATCTCTAGTCCACCCATATCAAATTGCACCTTTGACATAAGGAGGGCTTCCAGGGCAGAAAAACTGTAAATAGCTCCTCCAGAAATTTGAGGGAAAGCAGCTCCATTTTTGTCTTAGCATAGAGTGCACCTTCTTTGTGGGTCATTTACAGGCAGGGCAGCCTGGCAGACAGATCAGTCCTTCCAGCTGGGCTGATAGAAGAATTTAGAAGGCATGAGGAGTTTAGTGGCAGGGATATTTCAAATGTGTCAATGAACTGCATCTAAGAACTGGGGTTCAAGTGATTCCTATGTCCATACAAGATAATAGGAAAGGAACACAGAGAGTTCCTGGTTCACCTTGATTTAAGAATCAGAGCAGCATTCAAAAAGAACTATGGTAGAATAGCCAAATTCATAGAGACAGGAAGTAGAATCGTGGGTGCCAAGGCCTCAGAGAAAAGGAAATGAGGAGCTATTATTTAATGGGGATGAACTTTTAGTTTGGGAAGATGAGAAAAGTTCTGGAGATGGATGAGGGTGGTAGATGTACACCAATGCAAATATACCTAATGCCACTGAACTGTATGCTTCAAAATAGTTAAAAAGGTAAACTTTATATTATGTAGGTTTTACTATAATTTTTTTAAAATGAAAATAAAAAAACCATGATGAGTGAGTTTATTAGCTGTTGGCCCAAATTTGTTTGGAGAAATTTATAGGTCAATATTGGTTGTAGCATCTGGTAAACCTCATACACTTCCCTAGGGCATCACCCAGATTCTCTCAGCCACTATAAATATAAAGGATCTATATCTGTTTGAGGGGGGGAGAAGGGAAGATTGGGAGATCAAAAGATCAGTAAAACTAAATATGAAATTAGTATTAATATTCTGTGCCAGGCCTCATACTACCATTTTATTTATGCAGATACCTACTAGTCTGATTTTAAGAAGAATTCACATGTAATACCGGAAACCCTTGCAATCAACTTGATTAACATGCTTCAGGAGTAGCAGATATGTGTTGGTGAGATTTTGGGTCAGCTGGTTGTGAAAAAGGTAATTAAAAGTGTAGGTCACTTTCTCAAATTTTGAAGTGTAAGGATTTTTTTAAAAGAATAAAATTTTTCTCCTACCCCTGAGAATAAATCCATAGACCCTAGTTTGATGAACACTAATTTAAACAACTGAATCCTTCTTTCATGAAACTGCTGTGCAATTGCAAATTACCACTGCAGAAAGGACGTTTCATCTGATAAAGATAAAATTTTAAATTACCATTGTAATGAAAATACAAAATTTAATTCAAAAAAATTTATAATTCATGGACAACCCACTCCAACTCTGCTCAAGAACATGTTTAGGGACCTACCACTGTTTAAGAGATACTTTTAAAAAGTTTTGGGAGTATCTGACAGCCGTGATTGATGGGGGGAGAAAAGCAGAGAAAAGAATTAAAGGTTTTGGTAGTGATGATGATTCTCAACCAAAACACATTATTTTTAAAATGAATTTATGTCCTGAAATGGGAAGTAGGGTGAGGAAATAGATATGTGTATATATAGAGGGTGAAATAATTTTTAAGTGGCTTTTTATTTTCAGTAGATAGTAGGTGGCTTGATTTAGCACATTCAGCTATTTTACAAAAATGGTACCACTGAAAATATTCTTTAGCAACAAAACTTGGGGTGTCTCCATCTCAGCACCTCCATTCTTCTCAAAAAATTTGATTTGTGGCTACTTGTTTTGGAAATTTAGAGAAAACTGCCTTGTAAGTATTTACATGAGCAGATTTTGTTATCCCCTTGGGCTGTACAGCTGCCAGCCATTTATTATTGCCTCCTGGTCCATGGGCAGGTTTTTTTTTTCTTTCCCTTTCCCTTCTTGTGGTTCCTACAATAGAAATAATCATTTTTTAAAATGGAAAGGAACCCACTCCCTTTTCATAATCTCAGCTACAGATCTGCTTTTGATTTTGCATGCTTCATTTTGTTCCCTGAAGGATAATTTGGAGGTTTGAGTAATTAACCCAAGACTCATAGGAGGCCGTCTTTCGAAGGCGGGCAATTTTGCTGTGGTGGAGTCGGCTGCTGTCAAGCATTAACTTCTTAATAATAAAGCCTTTCAGACCCTCGACTATCCGCACAAAGATGCACTTGAAGCTAGTGGCTTGGCAGAGTGTAAGCGGACTACTTCTATTCTTTCTTTGGACAAAATAGTCCTCTTGATCTCTGGGTTGGAGCTATTTTTATTTTACTTCGGTTCTTTTCTGCTTTTTAACTTGGTGGGCAAGTCTTTCACTTATATTTTGATCCACTGCTTAATCTGTTGCCTTTTTTTCAAAAAGACCTGCAAAAAGACACCCTTTCTGATATCCAGTGACTAGCTCCCTCTTTCAGTATATTTAGAACCCTCCCTTTTTAGAAGAGCAGTGACTCAACTCCTGAACCAAATAAGAGTTTGCTTCTCTGATCACAGTACACTTCCTGCTATTAACATGAAATGGCTCTGGTGCAGCACTGGGGACCATCACACCTGCAATTAACAACCAAATTAGGATGTATCTTTTCTTGGCAAAGGGATCCACCAGAAATTTGAGGACAGCAGCTGCTCTCCCTCCCATTCCTACTCTCCTTTTAGTGCCCTCTCTCAAGCTCTTAGCAGAGAAGTGAACCAGAAATTTTTGTATTCTATTTGATAAATCAGTGTATTTTAACTGATTTGGCAAATACCTACTGAGTGCTTACTATGTAACACTGTGGCAGGCAGTGATCTTTTATTCACTTGTCCTCAGGGGTACTGTGCCTGGGACTTCTGAGCTTTGCAAAAGATTATGAAAATACTAAACCTAGTATATTTATATTATAATGTATGTAGCAATTACTTATATACATATATATGACAAAATTAATAAAACATTTAAGTAAATGTCCACCATTTACTTAATGGTGTAACATCAACCTAAAACATTAAAAAATCCCATTACATTCAAAAGCAGTTTATAGGTAGATTTCAGTTTATAGATATTTTTACTCACTTTTCTTTTTTTAAGATTTTATTTATTTGAGAGAGAGAGAGAGAGAGAGGGAGGCAAGGAGGGAGTTCGAGCAGGGGGAGGAACAGAGGGAGAGGGACAAGCAGACTCTGCACTGAGCTCAGAGCCCTATGTTGGGATTTGATTTTATGACCCTGAGATCAGGACCTGAGCCACAATCAAGAGTTGTACACTTAACTGACTGAGCCACCCAGGCACTCCTAGATTTTTCTCACTCTTCAAAGATTCCCAAATATTCTACTTGTAAAGAAAATTAATTTTTCATGGCCGAATAATTTTATAAGCATATTCATTTTATTTTTAAAACTATTTCCAAAAAATTGTTTAAATTATAGTTACTGTGAGATGTATAGGTATCAAAATGCTCAATTTGGTAAAAGTTGCTAAAGGCTTTAAAGAAGCCCAGTGAGAGCCCAGGCGAGCTTCAGGGGTGTCAAAATAGGAGGCCTCTGCCACTCAGACGTTTTTAATCCCAGGTGGACAGACATGGCTAGTGCACTAGTAAAGGGAAATACAAAAGATGTATTCTACTTGAGGTCCTGGTATTGTCTGTACAACTTGATATCCTTTGGAATATTTGAAGACAACTGTCATGCCAACCCAAAAGGCCTTTCTTTTTCCTTCTTTCTGTTCCTTATATAATATCATTCTGGTTACTTCCTCTTGATCGTACCCCAGCTTGTAGGGCACCACACTCCAGATGTGGTAAAAACAAGTACAAAGTATGTGGGAGTCTTGCCACCTCACTCAAGTTTTATTCTTATATTAATTCAGCCACAGGGTGTTTTGCATGAATACTGGGTTTGTCCACAACTGAAACACAACAGCTCCCAGGTCCTTTTCACATCAGTGGTGCCAGGCAGATTATCCTCAACAGGTATTTGTGAAGGTGGCTTTCTAAAGGTTTTTGCATTTATATTTGCTAATTCCCACTCCCCTCAAAAAAACAAACCTTGATTTTGTTATCTGGCATAGTTATTCTCCCTCTCAACTTTGTGCCAGCTTAAATCTGGTAAACTTGCCTTCTGTACTGGAGAAGACAGAGATGATTGAGTATAGAATAAGGGACTATACCTTAGGGATCACCCAAAAATTATGTCAGTCCCTGTGGTTAGCTTGTACTGTCAGCTACAAAATTGAACAATGGTACAATTCTCTATTTTGGCAATGGAGATACCAAAAATTATTTCTTTAATGCTTGACTGAAATAACAACATTCTGACTTTCAAAAACTATCCAAGCAGGAATATTGCTTCTGTAGTTTTGATCTGCAGTTAGTGTTCTACATCACATAATTTTAACATTACATGATCCAGAACTCATAGGTACTGACTCATTATTACATTTCTTTATAGAGACAAGATGTCTGAGTCTAGGATGATGAATTAAAATTTATGTGATGCCAAAGAATGGATCAGTATAGATAATGGCACTACACCACTCATGGTGTATAGCTGGATGGGACTTAAACAGGTCATTTCATCATCCCTGTGCCCCTGATTAAGTCAAACCCCAAGTCTGTCTTCATCTCCCTTAGGTATTTATTTTTCTATCTCCTTCCAAATTCTGTGTAAATGACACATTTTCAGAGTGGTCACAGACATCCTAATTTTTAAAGTTTTAAGAATAGTGTCCAATTCAATACTCCTTGTCTGGCTTTGCCTTTTGACCTGGATCTAAAGTAATTGGATCTCTGATAAATACTTAATGGCTTTGGGGACATGCAAAGAAGTGTGGGTCCTGCTCTGGATTAAAGGGCTCAGGAATCCAGGGAAGGCGCCACATTCCCTGGCTGTGTTAATTAGCCATGCCTGTTGCTAATAAGTGTCTGGGGATATTTTACAGGATCACAGAAGCAATTTATGATGCCCCGAGTGGGAGGGAGAAATATCCTGGCTTTATGAATCTCATAGAAAAGAACTTTGCCTTCTCTACAGAATCATTCTTCTTAAAATTTAGATTTTTTTTAAAAACCAGAACAGCAGAATACAGAAATCAAACCTCTGTAATTCAGAATGAATTATGGAAATGTATTTCTCTTTCCCCAGTTGTGTAATTCAATTTAGTGTCCTTATCCTTCAACAAAACCCTGACTATTATTAGCTGAAAGCATGAGTTTATAATCATTTTTTAAAATTCTGTGGACCTCATCCATGGAATTTATTTGCTCTTCAATACTATCTTTCCCTTGAGGGACTCATTACTCATTTACACATCTAGAAAATAAATAATGTGCCATTAACTGGGGGAAAAAATGTGGCCTCCAATTCAAGGCACCAGGATATGCTATTTTTCCTTCTCTTTCTTCCACACCCCCCTCCCAGCTTTTTTTTTTTTTTAACAAGACAAGCATTTGGAAACAGAATACTTTAAAAGGAAAAGATCAGAACTTGTTTTTCAATGAGTTGGGAACAACAGGCACCATTGTAGCCCAAAGCAAGGGTCCCATATTCAATTCAGGGGGGGGAAATCCATAACAAACTATTATGTGTAAGCTTCAAGATTTAGATTAAATATTCTTAGGTTCCAGATAGATTCCAATTTCTTTCTTCAGGGTATATCTATTTCCAAATTTAATCATAACTTTTTTTTTTTTAAGACATTGGTATTCTGATAAATTAAAAACATTGGTAGTAATCATTTAAGGAGAAATAAGGGCATACATCCACAACAGCTATTCGTTTGTGGCCCAACTGGCACCATAGGGAACATTCTTCCCAGCATTCTCTGGGTTGGGGAGAACAGGACTTAATCTGCTTTCATCAAAGGATCAGGATCTAGCTTATCATAAACTACAGCATGAATTCTGTGTGTGTATGGCCTCTATATCAAAGGACAGGCATTCCCAGACATACAATCATTAATCTTGTAGGCATCTCAGGAGTGCAAATGATTGATTCCATCTGTGTTGATTGAAGTGGCTACCCTGGGCCTCCCTGGAGACAAGGGTAGAACTACTGAAGCTGTCAAGTTTTGTTCTCACAGAGGACCAGGGATGATGTTAAAAATAATAATATCTAACATTTAGGGAAAATTTATTTCATGCCAGGCACTGCTTTCAACACTTTATGGATATGAACACACTTATTCCTAACAATGTGTTAGGAGGCACATGAATATTCCTATTTTATGGACAAGGGAATGGAGACACAAAGAAGTTAGACTACTTCCCAAAAGCAAGAGATTAGCGAGAGCCCAGGTGGTCTGACTTTAGAGCAGCATTATTCAAAAGGTACATGTGAGGCACATATGTCATTTTAAATGATCTTGGGCACATTAAAAAAAAAAGTAAACTGACATCGATGAAATTAATTTTAATAATATGTTTTCTTTAGTTCCGGGTATCCCAAATATTATCATTTCAACATGTAACAACAGAAAAATTATTAATGAGATATTTTATATTTTTAAACTAATTCCTTGTGTATTTTACACTTACAGCACATCTCAGTTTATTTATTTATTTTTTTTTAATTTATTTATGATAGGCACACAGTGAGAGAGAGAGAGAGAGGCAGAGACACAGGCAGAGGGAGAAGCAGGCTCCATGCACTGGGAGCCCGATGTGGGATTCGATCCCGGGTCTCCAGGATCGCGCCCTGGGCCAAAGGCAGGCGCCAAACCGCTGCGCCACCCAGGGATCCCCCACATCTCAGTTTAAACTAGCCATGTTTCAAGTGCTTGATGCCACATGTGGCTGGCGTCCATGGATCTTGAATCAACTTTCTAAATATCCTCATTTTACTGCAAGTAATGTATGTTGCCCTGCAGTATTACTCTTCTCTTTAGTTGGAGGCAGCTTCTAAATGTGTGGTTTCTGGGAGAACTGGAAGAATCAGACCCCTTCTATCTATTTGGAGTCTCTATGGATGTTACAAGAAGGCCTGGCTCTAGGATGACAAAGCCCCTCTGGTTGATAGAAGCAGTTTCCACTCACCCCTCAGGCCACAAATTCCATACCCACACATGATGGCCCTGCATTTCCTTCTCAAACTCTCTGTGGGCTCCCTGGGAACACAGGGCACACAGGAGAGACTGCCCCTACACGCAGTTCTTGGTTGTGTGCACTTGGCAAGGTCAGGTGGGCTCAGCCTGGGTGTTTCTGTCAGAAGGGAAGTGAGAACAGGACCTTCAGGAGGTGTGTCCTGGGTGGTCCTGTGCCAGCCCGAGACTGTTCTGGACAGAGAATGATGTTCCATGTGCTCATCACTGCTAGCATAAAAAAGGCAGAGAGGCAGTCTCTAGTCCTTAGTTCCCTGGGTGGTATGAGTTATATTTTTCTCTCTGTTTCTCCTCTTTTTCTGAAGATAGTCTTCTCTGGGACTCATTGGTTTGCCTTCAGGTGGTAGTCTCTATAACTGGATGTCTTACTCCTGGAAGGAGAGGGCTGCAGGGAAGTGAGTGCTCTGATGGACCAGGTGGGCTTTTGAGGATAGGACACTAGGCAGTGGTCAGGGGATCAGGGTAGTCTCCCGAAGTGTCCTAGGTGGCTGATGGTTAACTAGTAGGGGAGGGTCAAAGAAGTGTCAAGAGGGTTCCTTCCAGTCAGAGAGAGCAGAACCTGTTACTGGATCGCCAGCTCTTTTACACCTAACAGATGCACACTCGTTCTGTTATGCTCTGAAGCTGTTTCAGAAACTGTGGTTTCTGCCCCTACCCTGACCTTCTCAGCCCTGCTCACAGCTGTACATGGAGGATACAACAGGAAGGAAAAGATGATCGGGGTAGGTAAATGTATTATTTCCGTATTTGTATCTGGAAAAGTATTTTCAAACTTCTTTGATTATAATTCACTGTAAGCAACATTTAAATTGGTACAACAATTTTGAAGAAACTGTTAGACAGTGTCTACTAATGCTGAAGCTTCACAAACCCAATGACCCAGCAATTTCATTCCTCACTAGATCCCCTGGCCAACAGAGATATGGACATATGTCTACCAAAAGACACATCGTAGTAAGTTCATAGTAGTACTCTGTAATAGTAAAAAAAAAAAAAAAAAAAAAAGTGGACACGACCCAAAGATCACCCACAAGAAACTGGTTTGAACAATTATGTGTGGTCATACACTATGCAATATGTATATTGTATCCAATTCACTACTGAGAATGAGCAAATCACAGCTATGTTATATATTATATGGTTATATATCTCAAAAATAGTGCTGAGCAAAAGAAGGTAGACACCAAAGACACAACAGAACACATATGACATCATTTCATTTACACAAAGTTCAAAAGAGGCAACTACTCTGTCACATATCAGGCTACAATACTGCAATCAACAAGTAACATATATAAATGAATTGAAAGGATAAAGAATTCCTATTCCTACTTTATGTAGTATACGCTGATTTTTTTTTTCGAAAACCTAGTTGCTACCCACTCAATGGATTTTATAATCTTTAATGGACTGTCACTTGTAGTTTAGAAAACACTGTTATTAATGTAGGTTAGGGTCTCAGACTAGCCCAGAGGCTACCTAATTTCTCTATGCTTCGGTTTCCTCCTCTATAAAACGAGGATAATAATGGTACCCTCTCATGGGGTAGCTGTGAGGATTGGATGAGTTAATGCACATTAAGAGCTTAGCACAATGCCTGGCACATGTTTACACACATGCTTTTATTAGTGGTTTTATTTCTAATACTTTCAGGTCTTTCTTCAGGCAAGTAAACTTTTTAAATCCCTGCTCCATACTGATAATGTAAACTAAACTAACTTCCAGCAGAGACTTAGATATGACTCTTTGCTCCAAGGAAGCCAGGTTCCCAGTGATTAGGACTTCTGGGATTTCCATCTAGAAGTGGGCTTCTTTAAAAAGTTGTTTCTGTGTTCCCACATCACTTTCCACTGGGCTGCTTTCTTGTCTGCTCTGATCTTTTAGGCAGGGCCTGAGATCATTTGGGCATGTACAGTGCAACTGTATTTGCACAACTCTTGTTTTTTAAGAAGTCATCTTAGCTTGGGAAGTGTTGGCGACAGCTAAGAGCAACCCTCCTGTTTGGCCAGGGGATCTGACCAGCCCCCATCGGCTTCCTTCAACAACAAGCGCTTTATGCTCCATGCAAAAAGACCAGCTGTCAGTTTAAATTTCCCTAATCCAGCCAGATCCCAACTCGGCCAATCAACAGTCGCTATCTGGGGGAAGCCCATCTGTGAAATGCAGCAGTGCCCTTACTGGAATGACATGTCATAAAAATTAGTTTGGGCACTAATCTAAGGAAGCTTTGTGCTGAGTGGAGGGACTGCAAGGTCCCGGCTGGTGTCCTTCCCTTTGCCAAAAAGCTGGACCCAGATGAGGAGTGCAGAGCTTGAAAATAAAGCAAGCGCCTTCACCTCCTGCCCCATCCCATTTGATGTCCTCAGCGATAAAGGAGAAACCTTAACCACTCCCTCAAGTGTTCTCTCCCAGGCAGCCCATACTCTGTCATGCAAGGGGGCTGGCTAAAAGGATGAGTGGATGAAAATGTATCAACATTGCTAGGTTTCATTTTTTGGGGGGTGGAGGGGTGTTATTGTGGCTGTCCTTTGTTTTCTAGCTGCATGGTTACACATGCCAACACATGTTGGCCCAATTTGTTTAAAAAGGACACACAATTTCATCCTAAGAAAGATTCTTCTGGTGTGACTTTCCCTTCTCACGTCTGGAAGAACAGTTGTTCCCAAAATATGTTTTCTTAACTATTGAAAAAAATAAAGACTTTCATTTTGCTATGTCTTAATGGTCCAGGTAACTTTTTCCTCCTGAGACCACCTCTCCTAACCTGTTTGCTTTCTCTCAATTTATACCACACCCTGCCTTTACTACTTCCCCTTTTTAAAAAATTTCCTGGACTCTTTCCTCCTTTTAGCCTCCATCACACAACCATGGAGAGACTTTGGGGATGGGTGGCCAATGGCTTGGCAGGGGGCAGAACCAAACTTGATATGCCAGGTTTACCAGTTCTGGTCCAGGCATGCTGGGCATGGCCAGAAATGAGAGGAGCCCCACTTCAAAGATCCTGCAAAAGAGGGTGGCGGTGAAGACTGAGGAGACAGGAAATGGTTTGCACATGTGAAATGCTGCTATTCATGGCAGAGTATGAATGCATATACATAGAAGGCACCAGCATAGCAAAGGCATGGAATTGGCATACAACTCCACATGCAGTGTTTGGGAATCTTCTTTCTACTATTTCTCCATGTTTGAATCATATGTATTCAGTTTTCCCAAGATGTTTATCGAGGGTGTCCTACCTTGTCTGCATTGTTCCAGGTGTCTAGGGATATGTTTCGTCAAAGACAATTCATCAGTTAGGCTGCCTGGAAGTGTGCACAAGGCTGACTCTGACCAATTAAAACGTAAACTTTATAGAAAGGAGCTCAAAGGATCTGGAGCAGGCCTCTTTACATCCTTAATTGACTGAATAATGTGCTTCATCTGTGCCATTTTAAAAAATCACCACGCCATGAATCACAAATTTTGAATTGTATTTTCAGACAATCACATGAGCATTTTCACACTTGCCCATTTTTATGTAGTTTAACTCCCACTTTAAGAGATTTGGGGATCTTTCCTGAAAGTACAGATCTTGTCCAAGAAGTTTAGATATATGAGTCTTAGAGTAAAACTAGAAAAAAAAATAAAAAGTTTATCACATTCTTATATTAAAAATAAAAACTTACAGATTTTCTTAGACATCTTTTCCTCATAATATTCAGAACATTTTCTAACTTATTTTTTTATTTTAAATTAAGCTTTGGAATAAAGAGAACTAAACAATGTTTTGGCCGCGTCTTTTCTCTAAGGCAACGTAATTAATCAGATTGCCATTTTAGGTCAGCCAACTCTGGGCAGCCAGCTTTATAGTTTGAGGGATCCAGAGAGTATTTTCTAAGAACTCTGTACATACATTACATATTAGACCAAAAGACAAGCAATCAATCTGTGAGTTAAAACCATATGCTAATGCAATTTTATATGGTGAAATTTGTTTGTTTATTATGCTAAACTAAAACTTTCATGACATTTTAGAAATAGATTATAACATCATCTAAAGCAAGACTGAAATGAATTAAAGCCAACGGGTGGGAGGAGCAGGGGAGAAAGGAGAAAGAGAGGCGATAGACACAATGTTTAATCTCAGGGTGGAAATCTAGTGAGCTTGGGGGAAGACTAGATTAAAATATTTTTTACTCATTCATTCATTCATTCATTCACTCACTCATTTGCTTCTTCACTAAACACCACTAAGGCCTCATTAACACAGTACCAGACAGTGTATGCTCAAGTTAAGCTTAATATTACTCCTAATCTCATGTGATCCCTTTCAAGCTACCCTTCCATCCCTTCCACTACAGCTGACTCTCTCTCTCCTTGGATGCGGTCCTTTTCTCAACACTCCACTCAGTTGCTCCTAACCTCCTCTACGTACTCTACCTCTCTGCCTTTGCTTCATTATTTTCAGTTCATTTTTCCAGACTTCACACTTCTTTTCCCAGCCTTAGCCTCAAGTAAATAATTTGTATTGAGCTCCTAATCTTATACCTAAGAGTAGGAATCTTGAGGAATGCAGAGCTCCCTCTAGTTTATATGTGGTAACCCACATGAAGTTCACTGGTTTCCTTGCAGGAAGAGTGTTCCCTCCCCAAATGTAAGACAGAATATCAGAAACAAAGTACAATCTCTGGAGTGTTGGTTTTGGAAATAAAATGATAGGTTTGTTTTTTAATTTGTTTAGTGTTGGTTTCATTTATTTTTATACAATAATGTATTTCTAATAATATACTGGCCTTTAATGGAGAATTTGATTACAATAAACTTTGCTTCTTAGATATTTTTCAGCAAGGCTTACAGTCATCCAACAAGAGATACATATATCCATTCACTCATGCACATCCTACTTTCAAACTAATCTTCTCCAATGTATTTTTCAAATGCTTGAATTGTGTTTCTTTCTATTCAGAAACTTATGTGATGTCTAGTGTATAAGAAGAAGTATAAGATGCGACCAGGAGCTATGATTCATGGAGGGAATTTAGACAACATATCACAGTGCATAGTACCAGTTGGCTGACCCATGCAATGAAAGCTACAGGAGTTTGTGGGATGAAAAACCACTGGAAGTTTTTTTAAGGAACTGAGATTTAAGTCTTGAGACCAAGACTCAGGTGGTTATAAAAGAGAGCAGAGACAGTCTGGATGAATGTGAAAAGCTACCCACCCCAGGAAAGCCCGCCCCAGTGGTTGTTGATTACTTGTAGTTCTGTGAGTACCTCCTGGGCTTAAACAGTCTCTATGTCGGCGACTTGAATGCATGTTCTTTAGCACAGGCTTATAAAAACAAAGATGAGCCAAGGTATGTTTTCAACTTTTTGAAACTGATTGACAACTCTTAGAAGTCTGACTTGGTATTACAGGTTTAATGTACTCATTAACAAACACGTGGGTAGTGATTTATCTCTGCTAATATTAAGAACTCCTGAATCTAAAAAAAAAAAAAAAAAAAAAAAAGAACTCCTGAATCTTGTAATTATCATCAATAATTTTACATAGGGTATTTTATCTATCTTGATACACAGTAACCTTGGAAAAGATAACCAGAAAGAAGTGACATTTGTAAACCGTTGAATTTTGAATAGGGTTAGCAACAGAAACAAATAATTTTCTAATTTGCAAGAAATGTTGTTCCACTATTCTGCAGAACTAGTCTTTCTTACACCCATGGGATTGTGAAATTCTTGCAAGCCGTCAAGTCAGGAAGCATTTCAAATAGAAAGAGGAACTTAAAAAAAATGTATCCCTGGGGAAAGTTTTTTTCCCTCCCCCTGCTCCGAAAGGACACATAATTCATTTCAGCTGCTCTGTATTTTCATGGCATCATCAAATAAAAAAGTAAAGAAAAACTGAGATCTTAGGGAAAGGCATCAACTGTAGAGGCAAAAGTAATTTTCCTTTGGTGAGGTCTAATGAACCTTCAGTGTAAGATAAACAAGATTTTATTAGTCACCAATATTTTGTGGGAATCTTGAAACATCTGAATTAAATTTTTTCTTAAAATTACCTGAAGTTAGCCAATGAACTGATTACTTTAAAAGATCTTTGACAATATTGAATTAAGTCTTCCAAACTTTTCCTATATCCAATTAGTCTTTCTTTATGGTGCATGTTTTATGGTTTGAAAACATGTTTTATGGTTTGAAATCACTACATAAAGCAATTTTGAATTTGTCACACCTACAAAAAAGATTATTGAGTTCCCACCATATACAAGAGTCCTGATAAAAAGACTACCCAAAAGGAATTAACAATTTAGTTGGAGAGGAAATAACCAAATAAAATCCCTGTATAAAGGACATAAGGGTACATTTTTGGTGTGTTTAGAATATAGTTTCTGTTTTAGCAGATCTTGGTCATCTTTGGGCTATAGCCAGATAAAATATGGTATGGCTTCTCTTACCTAGGATAAGGCATAGCTTCTGAGTGTTTGGGGGCGTGAGGTTAGGATTCCTACGCTAGGATTGATTTTTCATAGGGACCATTTGAAAGACAGACTGAAAAATGGCCAAAGGGAATAGGCTGAGATTGGTCACATATCTCACTTGTTCATTCATTTAGTAACCATATTCCACGAACTGATGGGTCTTATAAAAGAGGCAGAGCACCAACTAAGTGCCTAGTACATAACAGGTATTCAATAAACATTTACTAAATTGAGTTAAAGATTCATTTTTTGAGTTTCATCCAAAAATGAGCCTTGCCTTCAGAGAGTTTATAATCTATGAGAGAGGCTGCATTTAGTCAAATAATTGTAATACAAAGAAGAAAGTGGATTCCATGAAAGAGATACAGATAGAGAACTTGGTGGATACTGGGAGAACCAATGTTGCTTCTAGTTGGTAGCAGATAACACTACAGGCTACACTTTGGGGACAAAGAGATATGTGAGTTGGACACGGAAGGAGGGGTTGGATGTTGATATACAGTGATGAAGGGAGGGACTCTGTAGGTAGAAGAAGAACATGAGCCGAGGCTCAGAGGTAAAACAATGTGGAACTTGAATAGGGAAGCTCACTTTGGGTATTAAAAGAATGGAAAAAAAAAGTTTGAAAATGTATAGTAAGTTCAAATATTGATAGCTCCTAATACCATACAAAGAGTTTGAACCCAGAACTGAAGATAAAGAAACATTACTCAAGATCATTTTCTATCTCTATGTAATAGCTTTCTATTTCTAACAGAGAAAAAGTTTGTATTGTATATTGAGTTTCTTTAAGCATCCCTATAAGAAATCTCAGTATGTTGGTTGTATTAGGTTTTTTGGGAAAAATCTTGTCTTAGAATCCTGTGGTTTCTGTGTTCCCTTAGAATCACCTTTGGCCCTAAGGAGTTCCCGCTTTAGCCTACTCTGCTCACAAGGGATCTACCATTCACTCTTCCAAGAAAATTGCTGCTAATGTTTTGACTATAAAAGATATGGGTGTCAATCATCATTCAATGTCTCTAGCAGATGAGAGACTTCACTTCTAGTGTAAGTCTTTACTAGGTTCCCTGATCAGAAGTGGTTCTTCAGTAATGAAGGTGAATTGCCTTTTGCTCATGGTTGGTCACTGTGGACCTTTGTCTGCAGTGCTATTGGAGAACCTCTGATGCTCTTCAGTCACTGCGCCACTCTGATATATTCTCCTGCTTTTAAGGCTGAATCTCCTCAACCTGATAGTAATTATATGTTGATTACCTATATATTATTGAATTGTGGCAGCAGCTACATCAATATTTTTTTTTAATTTTTTAATTTATTTATGATAGTCACAGAGAGAGAGAGAGGCAGAGACACAGGCAGAGGGAGAAGCAGGCTCCACGCACCGGGAGCCCGATGTGGGATTCGATCCCGGGTCTCCAGGATCGCGCCCTGGGCCAAAGGCAAGCGCCAAACCCCTGCACCACCCAGGGATCCCCAGCTACATCAATATTAAATAACTACTGTTTACTAAGCACTCACTGTATTCTAGGTTGCTGACAGGGCATAATCACCCAACAAGACAGAGACAAGACTATAACCATTATCCACATTTATCAAGGACAAAAGCAAGGCTCTAAGACTGATGAAATGTGCCCATAGTCTTACAGAAGGAAGCAGCAATTAGGCCATGGCATTCTGATGGGAAAGTCTGGGCAAACTACCTCTCTGTAAACAGAGAGATCTTCCAACTGCTATCTCTAACCTTCCCACCTCCAATTCACTTCTACAGAGAAGTAGATTGTGCAACTAGAACACTGGCCTGGGCCTTTGGTCCCACTTCTTATCTGACAGCCAGTTATCATCTACTTCTCAGGAATGTCTTTCTACACCACTGCTTTCAACATTTCACAACGAGAAAGCAATGGAGTTTCTGTGATGCCTACTCCTGGGACCTAGAGACCACAAATCAAGGCTGAACTTTGCCTGATTGTCACTGTCAATTCACTATTTTCTTTATAATCTACTAGCTTTGGGGGACTTTAAAATCTTAAGATATATCTTAACCCTTTTTCCAGAGCATTTAATTTTTTCAGACCTTTAAAATAGTTTTGTTCTTTCTTTGTCCTTGATCATCTAAACTTGTACAACTAGAAATGTTTTCCCAGCCCCAATCCTTATCCTTCCTAGGACTTCATTGCTTTAGTGGTAATTTTCTGAAATCACCTAATCTTTCTATATATCTCTACAATTTGGGGGACTGATACCCAGTAATGACTATAACTATTCTAGTGGAGATTCCAGCAACTGTGTCCAAAAAGGGATCTCTGTCTTCATATCTAACTTCCTCATATATGGCTATCACTTGGCAAATCCAACCTTTCTTGAGGCTTTTCTTCGTATCATCATCCCTAAGTATCACTGTCATTCTCATCTTTCTTCTTTTGCCAAAATAAGATGATATTCCTCTAGATTTATTTATTGGACTAATCAAATATCTCTATGCACAGTGAATGGAAAACACATTGAATTAGATACCTAAGACACAAAAACAACAAGAAGAAATAAAATATCAGAAGTATTTCCCCAAAAAGATCAGATGAAAAAGTTGTCTTTTATCAGTTCTTTTTTTTTTCTTCTTTTATCAGTTCTGAAGGTAATTTACCATACCTACCATAAAGTCTCTGCTTGATACATAAAACATTTGGAGTAATCATAATGGAGCTTCACTTCTTCTCATCAGATTATGGGCCCAAGAGAGCAGGAAAAGCTCTGCCATGCATATTTACACTCAACAAAACTCCATGGCCATTTCTGCCTTCCTTTAATCCATCCCATCTGTTTCTTACTCAATCATGCCTTCTTTTAGTCATTCAACAAAAAATACATGTGTATTATGATCCAGAAACTATATGCTAGTCTGTGGTATTACTCTAATAATGCAAGATGGCCATCCTTCCACTGGGTAGAATCACACAGGATCTTAGGAATCTGAAACCTCTTTAAAAAGGATTAAGGGGGAAAGGGATTAAGGATAAAAGACCACAAAATAACCTTTTGATTAATAAAGAGATTTTTAAAAGTGTTTCATGGTTATTTTCCATTCATTCTGGAATTTAAAATGCCTTAATATGTGCCTAGCATTTTTATAGGCTTGAAAGGACTTTCATTAAGCACTCTATAGTTAAAGATCTACTTACAGAGTTTGGGTAAGTTTATAAAGGTCTTCCTCACTATGAGAAGGTCTTCCTCATAATGAACTCCTTGAGTGGAGACAGTTTTTTTTTTGGGGGGGAGACAGTTTTATTAATATTTATATCTCTAGAATCTGGCTCAGGGCTAGGTATGGCATTGGCAATCAGTAAGTGATTTTTTAATGAATGTCTTCACATTGCATGTATTAAATTATTTCCCCTACTGGTCTGTAATTGGAGGCTGTTTCTACTATTCCCTTTTCATGTGCCCAGCACTGTTCTCATTAGACAAGGCACTTGGCTGAATCTCACCAAGGAAAAAAAGTCAGGATGGATTAAAGCATGAACTGGGACAATGCCATGTTATGTAGCCACATCATTATTCCTTGAAGCCATAACCCAGGAGGCTTCCTGCTAGGTGGGGCAAATTGGAGAACTAAGTTTCATGTTGGGGGTGGCAGTTTCATAATGACTATGATGAGGGTTTCAGAAATATTAAAACATATTTAAACAGAAACCCTAAGATGGCACCTACAGCAAGCACTTAGTCAACATGACTTCTTGGACTGTGCCCTTTCGTAGGGGACTTAGGAATTATTTTCTCATCTACATGCCAAATGCATGGCTGCTGGTTAAAAACACTAATCCATCTAATGAGCATAACGTAAGATACAACAGGAATAACTATCTAGCATTTTGGTTTCTGGAAGAAAGCAAGATAACAAGGCTGTAAGTTACCCATATTAGAAGCAAAGGACAGATATGAATTTCAAGAGTGTTAAGGTCTTAGTTCTGACCTTGTGGTAAGATAATTTCTTGCTATTTCCATCTTTCCCCATCAGACATCTTAAATAGCCTGATTTTTAAAGGCCCTATATATGAAAACAAAACATTAATAGGAAATAACCCAAGACTAAGAGGTTGAAAATGTAGCAGTACTTGGGTGGCTCAGTTGGTTGGTGGAGAGTTTGACTCATGATTTCAGCTCAGGTAATGATCTCAGGGTGTGAGACTGAGCCCTGAGTTGGCTCTCTGGTGAACATAAAGCCTGACTGGGATTCTCTCTCTCTGCCCTTCTCCTCCCTATGCTCATGTGCTTACTTTCTCTCTCTTAAAAAAAAAAAAAAAGTATATTTTGTCAATAAGATGAATATTGGCAAAAAAAAAATGTTGAGATAATTTTAAATACCTAAAACTTAGATATTTTCCTACTGATCTTGGAAAAGTCACCTAACCTCTCTAAACCTAAGTTTTCAAACTTTGATAGAAATATTTTAAAATTGTTATATGAACGTTGTAGGAATAGAGCTAATGTAGATAAAATACTTGCAAAAATTAAGAGACCTATTCAAATGTCTACCATTTTATTTAAATGGTTTATTTTTCCTATTTTGGTCCAAAGTCAGCTCTAAGTAGAAAAAGTGGCCGTTAAGAAAAGACCGAGGGGCACCTGGGTGGCTTAGCAGTTGAGGATCTGCCTTTGGCTCAGGTCATGATCCTGGTGTCCAGGGATCAAGTCTCACATTAGGCTCCAGACAGGAATCCTGCTTCTCCCTCTGCCTAAGTCTCTGCCTCTCTCTGTGTCTGTTATGAATAAATGAATAAAATATTTTTTTTTAAAAAAAGGTAAAGTAAAAAGAAGAAAAGGAAAGAAAAAAGACAAGACTGAACGAGTCAAATCTAGAAAAGTTAGCTCCAAATCTAAGAGAAGTCTGAATCTGTCATCAGTCAGGCAGTAAGTTTAAAACAAATTAACCACATAACCTCAGCTTCCTATTCCCTTTTCTGTTTGATTTTGATGAGTATCTTTGTGGATGGGGTAAATTTATGTGTCTTCCTTGGTAATAATATTGTGAAAATATGTAAAGAATGAGTTGCTTCAGTAAATGTGAACTGAGTTTTTCAGTCTTGGCAGAGGCCAGTAATTCTTGAAACTTCAGTATTTCTTTTACATACATGCACACACATGCACATTTTAAATACAATGTGTATATATATGTTGAACACCCACGATGTTCCAGATAACTCTCAAAACAATGAGATTATGCTGTTGGATGAGAAATACTCAGAAGAAATATTTACTGCTTTCAGAATGCTTACATTCTAGTGTAAGAAATAATATAACGAAGTAGCAGGAACCAGATCATATGTAGTTTTTTACTCTCTGAACTCAGGGTTTATTCCCCGGGGTAATAAGCAAACACTTAGTGGATTTTGAAATACTCTTTTATTTGTGGGTCAATGTCTTTCAGCAACTTCAGACAATTTTTAGCCATTATATCTATAAGTGTTTCTTCTGCCCCTTATCTCTTTCCAATCCTTCTGTGACACAATTTGTTAGTGTCTCACATATCTAGAACATTCTAGTCAGTGGTGGTATTATTTTTTTCATTCTTTTTCTTTGTGGTTCAGTTTGGATCATTCTATTGGCCTATCTTCAAATTCATGGAGTCTTTCTTCATCTGTGTCCAGGCATATAGTTAAACACATTGAACTCCTTCTTCATTTCTGATATTGTAGTTTACAGCTCTATAATTTCTACTTGATTCTTTCATAGAGTTTTTATTTCTATGCCAAAGTTCCCCATCTCACAAAAAGTAGTTTTCTAAAAAATGTTTGCTATGTGAATGAACTGGTTTTGTTCACTCTGTCAATAAGAAAAGTATTTGGGGATCCCTGGGTGGCTCAGTGGTTTGGCGCCTGCCTTTGGCCCAGGGCACGATCCTTGAGTCCCAGGATTGAGTCCCGCATCGGGCTCCCGGCATGGAGCCTGCTTTCCCCTCTGCCTGTGTCTCTGCCTCTCTCTCTCTCTCTCTCTCTCTCTCTCTCTGTCTATCATAAATAAATAAATAAATAAATAAATAAATAAATAAATAAATAAATAAATCTTTAAAAAAAATAAGAAAAGTATTTTTGGGATGCCTGGGTGGCTTACTGGTTGAGTGTCTGCCTTTGGCTCAGGGCATGATCCTGGAGTCCCAGGATCAAGTCCTGCATTGGGCTCCGTGCATGGAGCTTGCTTCTTCCTCTGCCTGTGTCTCTGCCTCTCTCTTTTTGTATCTTTCATGAATAAATAAAGAAAATCTTAAAAAAGTAAAAGAATTTTTAAAATATAGGTAAAAATCATATTTAGAACACTCATTTTATCACAAATTAGCTGTCTTCCATAACCAGGTGATAGCCATACTCACTGGCATACTTTGCAAATTTAACCTTACTTTAGGGACAGCTAATGTTATAATGCACTTTCATATTTAGTTTCCTTTGGAAGCTCATGGGACTACACCCACAAGCATATGAACACTAAAGCACTTTGCTCAATAGTGCAGAACTATAGCAACTATAATAAATGTCTCCCTTTTGCAAATTCTTTGAATAAAGCCAGAATGTCTTAGTTTGTTTTTCCTGTAGAAAAAAAGACAAGTCATTCTACTAGCACGATATAGAATATGCCCCTTGGAACAGATTGCACATGACTTAAATTCCTTCTGTCCAGAGAACAGCTTTGGCAAATCTCTCTATGTGCAAAGGTGAAAGGAAGATAGGCTTTTCACCTGGAGAAGAAAACCCTGGAAGTCTGTCCTGCAACGAACAGACAACTAGAATTGCAGGAAACCCAGAATTTAACAGTTACGATTTTTTTAAGTGAAAATGAAAAGAGGAAGTTTCCAGTAGTCCATTAAATATTTCTGGACCAGACAAAACAAAATAATAAGGCAAGGCTGTGGAACTCTACAGTAAGAAAAAAAGGAATGTACATTTTTCAGAAAGCACTGGACTCCCACATAAGTTTGAAGAGACTGATGCCTCTGGCAGGAGATTATGCATAAGTTAAAATCATTGTTTTATTAGTGCTTATTGTTATTGTGGCCTAACACAATGCTACCTGCTGCCCTGAGCATGTTTCAAGGGTAGGCAAAAATCCAGATTTCCTTAATGAGGTGCATACTGATCTATATTACAACTTTATTACAGTGTTCATACATGCACATGTATACATACACATGTGCACACACACACATACACACACACACTCAAAGCAGCCACTTAATCTCTCAGTAGAAATTTAGACTCTTTCATATTCACTTGTACTTTCTAGACATTATGCAGAGAGACAGATATCTGAATTTGGCCGGTGGGAGAGTTGCCCAGTGATTAATTAGATCAGTGCATAGGCTGGATATGCTGACCTTTTCTGTCCCTGCTAAGCCTAAGGCCTCTGTTTCTGATTGCTTCCCTCTCTACGAACTGTAACAGCAGTGTTCCTTTCCACATGCTTCACAGACTTTACTTCCCATTGCCCCAAGGAGAGGCCATTATTAGTCTCTTCGCTTTGCTGACTGGAGTGAACTGACCTGCTTAGGGTCCAGTGGGAATTAATATCTAAACTGGAATTACAACTTTGGTGCCTTTAGACCAATCCCATGCATTGACTACCTAGGACAAGTCTGTTGCGCCTATTTTCTCCCCTTGCCCTATCTCTGTGGAGGTAACCTACACTAAGGGCTCATTCTAATCTGTGAATTTTGGTTTTGTCATATATATGGTATTTTTGATGTTGTGAAGCTTATATGTGCTATTTATGATGCTGACAAAGGTTTATTGGTGATTAAAACTAAGGAACTGGTCTGTGTCAGGATCTGTACATTTTAGGACTTGAAAAAACCAGACAGATGGGTAATGCTGGATATAGTGAATGGGTTATGGAGACTTAAAAAAAATCCTCATGAATAGCTGATGAGAGAGATATTTTTCTACTCACATCTCACAGACCAGAACTGAATCCCATGGCCACTTAACTGCAAGGGGGCTTTTGAATGTCATCTTTATTTCAGGTAGCCACATGTTCTATAATAATGCTATAATAAAGGGCACTTTTACTATAGAAGAAGAAATAAATCATACTAGAAGAGAGCTAAAGTGCTGTCTCCCATGTTAGAATTTTTTTCAAATTATTACTAATAAGCAAATAACTAAGGAGAGGGAGCATTTAATAAATCTGTCATCAAATATTTACCTTTTCTATACTCCTTAAAGTGAATATTTGAGATCTTTCATTGGTTATTTTTATTATATTTTTTAATTTTACACACTTGTATTGGATCTTAGATATGGAGGGCTGGTTGAATCAGCCTCATTTCATGACATATTAATCCCATTACTCATGCCACGTTCCACTCTTGTTTCATTTTAAAATGCATTCTAGGGGGGATCCCTGGGTGGCGCAGCGGTTTGGCGCCTGCCTTTGGCCCAGGGCGCGATCCTGGAGACCCAGGATCGAATCCCACATCGGGCTCCCGGTGCATGGAGCCTGCTTCTCCCTCCGCCTGTGTCTCTGCCTCTCTCTCTATCTCTCTGTGACTATCATAAATAAATAAAAATTAAAAAAAAAATTAAAAAAAAAATGCATTCTAGGTAGTCCTTAACTACCTCAATCCCCATTCCTACATTAACCTATATCTTCAATGGGTTTGACACCTAACTTTGAAATTTTTTCCATGTAAACTGTCCAGTATTTTTTGCATGTGTGTATTTTTGTTTTAGTTAAATTATATAAATAAAACTTTCTTTTTTTAAAATTTTGCAACCTTCATTATGTTTTCATCATTTATTTGTGTCTCTAGTTTGTTGCTTCTAAATACATAATGTATTCCATAATTCACTACTCTTTTATCATTTCCCTGTTATGTTACAGACTCCTAATTTGCCCCTCAACTCCCCGTGCCCCAACACATGTTATCTATATGCTTAAGGACTTGTGTGAGAATTTTTCAAGAGCAAAGAGTAAGATACATACTACACATTAACTGACTAAGCAAAGCCACATTCTTCTCCAGAATGTCTGAACTGGGCTATATTCCCACCAGCATTATACAAAAGTTCGTGTCACCATATTCTACTTTCCCCTACAATATCAAATTTCTAATTTATGATTTATGATTTGATGGAAATACAGTAGTATATCACGGCTGCTTTAATATGCATTACCCTGATTACTATTCATTTAATCATGTCTTCACATATGTGCTAGCCATTTGAGTTTCTTCTTATATGACATACCTTTTTATACCTTGCCTATTTTTCTATTGAATTTTTTGTCTTCTTATTGACTTGCAGGAACCTTTGTATACTCTCCATATAAACCCATTGTTGATTAAGTCATTATAAATATTTTGTTGATGATGATAATCCTTCCCCCGATCTGCTATCCATATCTACCCACTGTGGTTGAAGGTTTTGGGTCTTTTTAGAACCCCTTCATTCTGAGCCACAAAAATATTCTATGGTTTATTTTACTAGCTGTATAGTTTTGAGTCCATATTTAGATATTTGATACAGCTGAAGTCTTCTTTGATATTGGCATGAAGTATTGATCCTGTTTTATTTTTTAATGTAGTGACTAGATTTCCTAACACCATCACTAAACAATCTGTCCTTTTTATTGATTTGGATTAGCATGATTTTCATAGGTCAAGTTCCCCAATATAGGGTCTGTAATCTCTCTGACGTCTCCATTCCATTCCATTTGTCTATTTACCTTAGAATCTTGAATCAGTTCCATATTTTTAACAGTATATAAAGTATGTCTACTCTCTCTCTCTCTCTCTCCACTGTATATTTATAATGAAGCATTATCCTAAAGGCTGATTTAACTGGACCAAGCTGGAAAGTGTGGGATTTGAGAAGCAACTCTGTATGCCACATAAATGGCAAGAAAATGGGAAACCAAAAATAAACCAGGATTCCTATATCTATCTTTGACCCCAAGGGTGATGTCTATGGTGTCTATATCCAGCTTGCATTCAGAAAGGGGCTTCCTTCTCTGCTCTAGATTTCTTCTTACTCCTTGTCCACAAATGTATTTTCTTTTCTCCTATTTCATTCAATCTCAACAAAATATTGGGAATGTCTTATATAAATGCAATTAACCAAGCAAAATATAATATTACTAAAAGAGGTAAGAAAAAGAAGCCAAGAGAAAAACAAAAATTGTGACTGATTTCATTTGAAGCCCAAGCTAGTTTATAGCAATGTCAGCTCACCCTGATCTTTTATCCATTTGTAGTTTCTCTCTTTCTAGGTTTCACAACGCTGTTCAATCTTTTGGTTTTATCATTATGTTATTTGGAAGAGGGAATGAAAACCTTCAAAGCTCCACATTTTAAAAGGGTCCTGGAAGAAAGAAGTCTATGTACACGGGGATTTCCTAGACCCTGTACAGTTACCTGATATGGGTAAAAAGAGTCTGAAATAAAGAGCAGAGACTCTGATCTAGGGGACCAGGGCTCTTGTCTCTGTTCTGCCAGTGACTGACTGTGACTTCAACTCAAACACAAATCCTTCTTAAGTTTATAGTCCTCAGCTGCCAGAGGAGAAGGCTGCCCTCCATGGTCTCAAGGTTCCTTCCAGGACCAGCTCTGATTCTGCATGGCAGCTTTTACCTCTAGGGACATCAATCAGTGGCTGTCCCTGAACACATTTTACAACTAATAGCTATTACTCTTGTAACTAAGAGAGGTCACTCTTAGAAGGTTATTTAGCCTCCTCTTCTGGCTCAGAATAATTACTCCACAACATTCAAATCATTTTCTTACACCAGGAGCTCCTTTCCATGAACATACCTTAAAAAAAATATTTTATTTATTTATTCCTGAGAGACATAGAGAGAGAGGCAAAGACATAGGCAGAGAGAGAAGCAGGCTCCCTGTGAGGAGCTCCATGTGGGACTCGATCCTGGAATCCCGGGATCATGCCCTGAGCCAAAGGCAGGTGCTCAACAACTGGGCCACCCAGGCCTCCAGATATATATCTTATGCTTAAAAGAGAAGGAAGGCCAAATGTACACCACTGCCCTGCCAAGAGGAAATAACTCCTATAAACTGTATATTTCAGCAAATACCAAAAACAGTCAGTCACAGAATCAAAGAAACTAAACTATTGTCATTCAACTCTCTTTTGGTCTTCTGGCCTTCTTTTATTACCTCTTTTTTTCAATAACCAAATGAACCAATTCTGGCCCCCATTCTACACTGACTGGTGGAATTCAGTCACCTCCCATTTATATCTGAGATCCACTGGGAAAGAGATTCTGATAATTACCTGACATTTCTGCAGCTCCTTGTCTGGATACTTGGGTCATCCCAGCCATTTCATAACTTGTTGTCCCATTCAACTCTGGCCTTACTCAAGGTAACCTTATATGTTGTAGTTAATAACACAGCCTTACTCACTTGGACATCCCGAGGGAAATTCATGCCCAGCACATAGGAAACAATTCAAAATTGGATTTTAGGCCTAGAACCACCCTGAGAATCCACTGACCAAATATTTTAATATGGATTTCTTTATTGGCTATTATGGACTGACTTGTATACCACCACCTCAAATTCACATGTTGAAGCCCTAACCCCAAATATGACTATATTTGGAGATAGGGCATATAAGGAGGTAATTAAATTTAAATGAGATCATATGGGTGGAGTCCTGATCTGATAGGATTAGTGTCCTTAAAAGAAGAGACACCAGAAAGTACTCCACATGATCTGATCCCTGCAGCCTCATCCCCTACTTCTCTCTTCTCAGTCCAACACTACAGATACCCAGGCTTTAGGTAATCCCTGAAGAAGCACTCTGCCCTCTCCTACCACAGGACTTTCACACATGCTGTTCATTCTGTCAGCAATGCCTCTTTCCTCCCCACTCTACCCATTGCTTGTTCAACTTCCTTACTTCTTTAGATCTCACCTCAGGTATCACTTCTGAAGGAAGCCTTCCGGTCCTCAGTGTTTAGGTCAGATTCCATTGTTACACACATGCACAGAACCATGTTCTTTTCCTTCCACAACTTTAGCAACACATAGAGGTAATAGAGGCTGGAAGAGCAACTGCTCCCCTGGGCCAAAACATTGAGAATGTTGGGAGCCCCTGAAGGGGATGTCTAGAGTCACTTCCATTCAATTTACTAGCACCTATGTGCCAGGCTGTATGCTAGGTACTGGGAACTTGAACATGAAAAAGAAATAGTTTCTTATCTACAATTCCTGTGTAGTAAAATTTAAGGGAAAGGCCTGAAACTTCAGAAGTTATTGTATTTTGTTGGAGAAATAGGATTGCTCTGCCCCAAACTGCTAGATTTAATGTGCTAGGGTTGGGAAGGATGCTTGAGAAGCCATAAATAATAAAGATCCCATAACAATACCTATAAGGAAGGATTGGCCGTAAAATAAGCTGACTGGCAGGCACCTAAATGGCATTACTTTGGAAGCTCTAAAAATTTTTTTACACCAGAAAAATCCCCCCTGATACGTAAACCCTACTTCTTGAGAATCATTCCTATGGCTTATGGATTTGTCCCTTGCTAAATTCCAAGTACCGCTGAAAAGCAATACATTATTTTTCCCCCATCAGTTAAGAGGAAAATTAGTGCTATCATAAAGGTTCTGAGGACCTGAATAAAGGTAGGTAGAAATGGAAGAAGAACTGGGGACCCATAGGAGTTTGGGGGGATACTGAGGTGATTCACATTTTAGCTTAGGGTCAGTAGTCCCTAAAAGGGCACATGATCTGTAATTTTTCTGACTATTCCTTTTGTGGCTTGGCTTTTCTTGGGTTTTTGCTAAATTAAGACTTCATCCCAAAGAATATAGATGTTTTCAGATTAAGATTGAATTGGCCACTCTGGTGTGGAAATCAAGTAGAGGAAGGTCAGGGGAGAGAAGCCTATCCTGCTATTCATAGCTCTTCCAAATAAACCCCCAGGGAAACAATAGGGAGAAGAGAAGCCCTTGGCATTCCAGCACCTTAACTGGAAATACAAAATTATGCAATAAACGTAAACAAAAAATTACTCAACTGAGAGGGAGACCAGAGAGTGGTTTTACTGTGGCTTGAAGGTTCAGGTTAGACATTTCTAACTGTCTCAAGACTTCACTTGCAGAGCATTACAATACTATCCCCCTATCTACACTTCCTCACCCTGACCTTTCTCCCCTTGTCTGCAACCCTAACATCCTTGCATTTCCCTATGTTTCCCAATGAATCTCTGCCCAGTGTCTGTATGGTGGTTTCCTCCTAGATGGTCAGGTCTGTAAAGGGATTCAGCTTCTGATCTAATCATTGCAGTCAAACTGAAGCATAGAGTAGAAAAAATGTCCTGTGCAGATACGAATAGTACTGACTTGTCTAGGTTAGATGCAAGTTTTCCCTGAATTATCTAAATAAGGCATTTTCCTTCTTCTGTTAGTCAAGATGCACTGATTCTTCATTATTCATTTCCTTCTCTAAGCATTTTTTGGGCTCCTACTATGAGTTAGGGAGCAAGGTAGGCGTGCAGGTAAGCTCTGTAGGCAGTCTCCTCTCTTGAGAAGTTTTCACTCTCCAGAGAAGCCCCTGAAAAAAGTGCAATAAGTGTTAGAAATTAGGATTCTTGGAATGTATATCAGGGAAACCATACAGAATGGAGATGCATAGTTTTCTCAAAGGAGCAGCAGGTGATGTCATCAGGAGAGGAGGGAAAGAGACATCAGACAAATAAAACAGCAGCCAGTAGCTGTTTACCTTAATCAGGGGCTCAGATATATGCATGGACTGACTTAGCTAAGAGAGCATCCAGTGGGGGAAATGAGCTGGGAAGCAGGCTGGAGCCAAGGCAAGGCTTGGCTGGGCCAGAGGCAAAGAAGATATGGGGTGCTCATTCCAGGCAGGAGAGAGAGGCCTGAAGGAAGGCAGAGAGAAGAACAAGCACATTGCAGCAATGGATAGCAACCGGGCCTGCCCAAGAGAACCCCGGGGCCAACAAGAGGGAGCAGTGGGAAAGAAAGTGGCGTGGGCAAGTACAACCTGTAAAAAAGTGTTTCTAATTCAATTACCTATAAAAAGTCTATCTTTCTTCTAACCACAATGTCTCAAATGTCGGATATAGGAGCATTAGCTTTTTACTTATGATGACTACACGTACCTATGGATGATTTCATCCCCATATGCCATGTGTACCTCTTCACTAGGTGAATAGGTAAATAATCTCCCACTTCTCCTTACTCATCTGGACAGTAGAGGGAAAGGGAGATGGAGGATCCCAGGAATAAAAGACCAATTCCTCACCTCTTGCATGGAGTCCTGCAGCCACTCCCTCCAGCCTACTCTCTGGCTTTAATTAGCAAAAACCTGTCTTTAATTAGCAAAACCATCTTTCAGGGATATGCCTCTTAAAGGAACACAAGAAAACGCTACTGAAGCGTTAATGCATTTTTAAAGAGCTGAACACATACAAAATCTGCAAATTTTACAAAAACTGAGAAAAACATGATGAGAACCAGAACTTCCTGTAAGAAAATCTGCTCAAACCCAGTGCTAGGCTGCCTTTCTAAGAATTCCTAGCTTTGCCAGTGGAAAAGTTTGTGAAGTCCTTGTGCATTTTCCTGCCATACACTTCAGGTCCATTTCGCCTGCAGCTGTTCATGAGTTGACATGCCTGAGAGGTACCAAGCAAGAGGGGAAATCTGGCTCTTTAAAAAAAGGAATACCCTCTCCCAATGTTCTAGTCGCAAAGAGAATTTTATGATTAAATTACACAGAGATGTAAGTTCACCACCTGGAATACTAGGTTGGCTGGCACTTGGTTTTGTCCCTGCCCATGACTTCCTTGTGGACCAGGGATTTTCTAGACCTCTTGGTATTGGGGTTTAAAGTCAGTGGTATTATCTAATGAGATGGAAGTGGCTTGGGGCACTGCAAGGGGGTGAGGACAGTGGGAGGATATGAGGATCTGACAGGGAGGACAGGAATATGCCATTCTCCTGAAGGATTTCTCCCAGTTCCCAGATACTCTCTCTCTGGACACAAGGACAAGGCATCCAGCACAAGACTGAGTCTGCAGCTAGTTTGGAAGCTGGCTCTTCCAGTGACTAGTTTAGCAAGTCATTTTTCCTATCTGGGCCTTACTTTCTCATTTGCAAAATTATTCCTCTGACCAAAGAATGCAGCTCTAACATACTCTGATATCATGACTTGGAGGCAAATTCTAGAGCTACTGGTACAAAGGAACAGTCAATATCCTTCCACCTAGAGTGTGTTTACAGGGCTCAGAGCATGTGGCATTTATGACAGAAAGGCACTTGGAGGCAGCAAGAGCTGATAAGGCGATGAAGGATTTGTAAAGTATTACCAGATGGGGAAGGCTTAAGAGGGCACATTACTCTCCTCCCTTAGAATGCCCACCAGGTGTTCTTTTGCACTAAGGCCCACCTGTGTATATCCAGTGTCCAAAGCAGCTACCCTTGATAAAGTGATCATCAAAGGTGCTGTACATAGCACTGGGGCTCCTTTAGTATCTTGAAAACGTGCCGCTGTTTTCTATCAGCCTGAAGAGCCTGACTTGACAAATGCTTTCTTTTCAAAAGCCCATGAACATCTACCTCTCTGCCCAAGTCTGACATTATTCTAATAACAAGCCTCTCTTTTCCTAATTATCTCCTCTTGTCCTCTCTGAAAACCAAGGAAACACTGAAAGCCTAGGTCTGAAAGGGTAGTTGTCACTCCAAAATCTCAACCCAGTTTAATTTAGACTGGAATAGGGCAATCATTTTCATCAGTCACCAGGCTGAGTCTCACCACACCCCAAACCAGTTGCTAAAGAAGCAGTACAAGTAGATAAATTAAATCATAAATCCTGGTTAACCTTCATTATAAACCCACCTCACTCATTATTTCCTTATTCAATTATTAAATCTGCTTAGCTTAGGGCCGAGTCTCAATGTTTGGGGTACAGAAGGTGTTTGCCTTACTCTTGGGACTGTGTGTTTGTTCCCTGAATGTGAAACCTCCTGAAAAATCTCCAGCAAGCCACATAGGCCAAAGATATATTCATTCAAATGTATACCTATGCACAAGTTTGGGAATGGTGGAATAAGTAGTTTCCGTTTGGTCATTTCTCAAAATCACTGGGGGAAGTTATTTTCTACGTGCCTATTATGATTGGTCTTATAAAGGGGCAAATCAGTTGCAGCCTGCAGGATAGTAATGGGTGGATGCCTTCCAGTGGGGAAAAGGCCACTGCTTTTAAAAATATTTCCCACTGTCTCCAACATTGCTCAGTTAGGTGAATCTCCTCCTTTTAAATTTTTGTTCCTATTACACATGGTTACACTCAGGGCAGCAATGAACAAATTTTTGTACAAGGGCCAATTCAAGAAAAATAAAATGCTTAGGAGTTAATTACTTTAAAAACCTATAATAGGAATGAAAGTTGTGTTTTTTTTTAATCAGGGAAATTCAATAGCTGCAAATGTACTTAAGCATTTTAGAGTTTCATCTTATAGCTAAAAGCTCAAGAACCATATGATTAGTCTGCACTGCAGAATCTGACTTCAATGTACTTTTGAATAAATTTTATGCTGAGTAAGACCATTTGGAGTGGATTTATCTTGCCTTTCAGAGTGAGTTCATAAGTTACTTAGTTCCTTTCTTTTACCTCTAAATTTTGTCATCTTTAGTTGTTAAATGCAAAGGACTACATAGCAGTGCCTTCACTTCCAAAGAAGTTTTTCTCATGCCCATTTATTCTGAAACACATCATTTTAATTAGTTGCCTTTCTCTTCTTGTTGGCAGGCATAGCAGGTACTTAAAAAGTTATTCAGAAAAGCAATCCTCTCCACTTGTCTCAATGTAAATATCTTTAAAAAAAATAAAACCAAAAATTTCTCAGATTAAGTCAGTTGGTCAGTTGGTATTCACCAATTACCTCCCTTCTGCAGATAGGTGAAAGAGATGGTATGTACATCTTCAGCTTTATTAGATACTACCAGATTTCTCTCCACAATGGATTTCTCTCCAATGTATGCCCCACCCACATGCATAAGTCTTTCTGTTTCCTGACATCTTTGCCAATTTTTGTTGTTTGCAACTTCACGATTACTTGTGAAGTGGACCATCTTTGCACATGTTTATCAACCACTTATATTGCCTCCTATGTGAACTGTTAATATCCTTTCTAATTGCATTGACTATCATTTTCTTATTAAATTACGAGATTCCTTTTTATATAGGGTGCAAGTATCCTCCTCAGATTATTTTTTTCTTCCTTTGTTGTTTGTGGTATTTTTTTTCCACAGAATTTTTTTCATTTTAATAAAGCTTGAATTTATCCATCTTTCTTCTATGGTTTTTTAATTTTGTGTCCTTTACTTGAAAATCTACCCCCATGGTGAAAATTCCCCTATGTTTTCTTCTAAAAGTTTTAAAGTTTGCTTTTCACACTTAAATCCCAATATATCTGGAATTTATTTTGTATACAAAGTGAGGTAGGGATCTAATTTTGTCTTTTCCATTCTGCTCACTCTTTCTTTTTGTAAGTGTCATTTCTTTTCTAATAGTTTGGGGTTTTTTCTTTGTCAGTCCTTAATCACAAAATGATTCAGATTAATCCAGTTATTAATCAAATTATTAGGTTATATGAAGTTTTTATTTTCTAATCCTACTGTATGTTTTGTGCCTAATTCTATCCCTTGGAGGACTGTCGCCTGACAACTTGTAATTTTAGAATGTGAACTCATCTTCAGAAGGACTTTGAAGGTGTATCTTGTTTTATTGTGCTTCATTTTACTATACTTTACAAATAAAGTGTGTTTCCTTATAAATTGAAGGCTTACAGTTATCCTATGTTGAACAAATCTTATTGGCACCAATTTTTTTCAATAGTATTTGCTCACTTTGTGTCTCTGTGTCACATTTTGGTAATTCTAATATTTCAAACTTTTTCATTAGTATTACATTTATTATGGTGATCTGTGATCACTGACCTTTGATGTTACTATTGTAACTTTTTTTTTTTGCAGTGCCAAACTTAATAAATATTGTGTATGTTCTGATATCTCCACTGACCAACAATTCCTCTCCTCAGGGGCTCCCTATGCCCTGAGACACCACAATATCGAAATCAGGCCAATTAATAACCCTATGATGGCCTCTAAGTGTTTGAGTGAAAGGAAAAGTTGCATGTTTCTCACTCTAAGTCAAAAGCTAGAAATGATTATGCTTAGTGAGGAAGGCATGATAAAAGCCAAGAAAAGCTGAAAGCTAGACCTCTTGCTCCAGTGAGCCAAAGTGTGAATGCAAAAAGTTCTTGAAGATAATTAAAAGTGCTACTCCAGTACATACATAAATGATAAGAAACCAAAACAGCCCTATTGCTGAGATGAATAAAGTTTTAGTGGTCTGGATAGAAAATCAAGGCAGGCACAACTTTCCCTTAAACCAAAGTCTAATCCAGAGAAGGATCTGACTCTTTATAATTCTATGAAGGCTAAGAGAAGTGAGGACGCTACAGAAGAAAACTTTGAAGCTAGCAGAGATTGGTTCGTGAAGTTTAAAGAAAGAAGCCATCTCTACAACAAAAAAAAGTACAAAGTGAAGCAGTAAGTACTCATGTAGAAACTGCAGCAAGTTATCTAGAAGATCTGGCTAAGATAATCCATGAAAGTGATTACATTAAACAGCAGATTTTCAGTGTAAATGAAACAGCTTTCTATTGGAAGAAGATGCCATCTAGAACTTCCATACCTAGAGAAGAAAGGTCAATGCCTGGCTTCAAAGCTTGAAAGAACAGGCTGACTCTCTTCGGGGCTAATGTGGCTGATAACTTTTAAGTTAAAACCAGTGCTCATTTATCATTCTGAAAATTCGAAGGCCATTAACCAACTATGTTAAGTCTACTCTGCATTCTGTAACTGGGACAACAAAACCTGGATGGCACTACATCTGTTTAAAACAGCTTACTGAATATTTTAAGGCCATTGTGAAGACCTACTACTCAGAAAAAAAAATCCCTTTAAAATATTATTGCTCATTGATAATACGCCTTGTTACCTAAGACATCTGATGAAGATGCGCAATGAGATGAATATTGTTTCCATGTGTGCTCACATAAGATTTATTCTGAAGCTTGCAGATCAAGGAGTAATTTCTGCTTTCAAGAATTGTTATTATATAAATACATTCCACAAGTATATTTTCCACAAGTACATTTGATTATCTGTGCAAAGTAAATTAAACACCTCTGGAAAGGATTCATCATTCTAGATACCATTAAGGAACATTTCCAATTCATGGAAGAGGTGAAAATAACTTTAACAGACTTTGGAAGAAGGTGATTCCAGCTTTCATGGATGACTTCGAGGGGTTTAGGACTTTAGTTGAGGAAGTAATTGCAGATGTAATAAGAAACCCCCAGAGAACGAGAATTAGGAGCAGAGCTTGAAAATGTGATTGAATTGCTGCAATGTTATGATAAAACTTGAATGGATGAGGAGTTGTTTCTTATGGATAAACAAAAGAAAGTGGTTTCTTGAGATAGAATTTACTCCTAGTGAAGATTGTTGAAATGGTTACAAAGGATTTAGAATCTTATATAAACTTAGTTGATAAAGCAGTGGCAGTGTTTGAGAGGACTGACTCCAATTTCGAAAGAAGTCCTACTGTGGGTAAAATGCTAACAAGCAGCATTTTATGCTAGAGAAATCAATCATGAAAAGAGTCCACTGATGCAACAAACTTTATTGTTCTCTTATTTTAAGAAATTACCTCAGCCACCCTACCTTCAGCAGCCACCACCCTGATCAGTCCTTCCACCAGCAAAGATCTTGCACAGCAAAAAAAGATTATGACTTGCTGAAAACTGAGGTGATGGTTAGCCTTTTTTTTTAGCAATAAAGTATTTTTAAGTTAGGATATGTATATTGTTTTTTAAAGACAATGCTATTGCACACTTAATCAACTACAGTACAGTAAACATAACTTTTACTTGCACTAGGAAACCAAAAAATTCATTTGACTTGCTTTATCGTGCTTTATTGTAGTGGTCTGAACCAAACTCTCAATATCTCCAAAGTATGCCTGTACCTCTGTAAGGTAACATCGGTGTACCATAGGCCTAAGACCAATATTTAATATAATCTTTCACTTAGAGTTTCTAAGACTATAGGATATAAAAATAGTTAACCTCAAAAGGTGGAGGTTTGTGAATATAAATTTTCAGGAAAACTTTTGTTTCCACATATACCTCTGGCAGACACAGAGAAGCTTCCCTGTGCTGGTCAGTGTGATTTTTTTTTTCCTGGTTCATTTTTTCACAAGCCCTTTGGAGTTCAAACTATACACCACTGAGGATATTTACAGGAGAAAGACAACCACTTGGTAAAAAGATGGGTATGTAATTAAAGTTACTCAAGGGCAACCTTACTTTATGAGCAATGAGCTAAACAAAGATTTTCTGTCTCATAAATTGAAAACCAGTAATTGTATTGTCAAGTGCCACATCCCATGGCTTGCTGCTAAATTCAGAAGATCCTTGTCTGTTGGTTTAAAAAAGATACCAAAACTCACTTTATTCTTGAAGAATATGTTACGGTCCAAGAGAGTCTTTTTCACTCCCTTTGCCATCCTCCAAGAACCTTCCACACACCTAACCTTACCATTATGCAACTGCTACGGGAAACACTTAGCAAGAGGTTGCTTAGGAGAAACCTGTGTGAGAACACGTCCCCTTGTTTAGGTATAAGAATGTCTACAAGTAGGGACACCCATCTAACAATCTCTTCTAGAGATGTACTCCCTGTTCTTTTAGGAGCATATTAATCACTTTTACTCTCTCCTGACTCCTAATCACAGGCGTTTTCAGTGTTGTCAAAACAGTGCCTGCCTACTTCTGTTTTCTACTACTGGCATGGGTTCCAGGAAGTGTTTATGAAAAAGGAACAGAACAAAAGATTGACAGCCTTGCGTTGACATTTTGGGGCTGTTTGGAAATGAGAATAATCCAGGTTTGATGTTGTAATTCCTCCTTTTAAGGGCAAAAGTAATGTCTCAGCATGAATGAGCATAACTAAATACACTGGGACACACCCCAGACACAGTATGCACTCCCGGAACACTCACTGTGCTTTTTTGGTGTTGCTGTTGTATGACAAAAGGCAGCAGACAATTTTTGCTTCCCCACTTCCAAATCTCCTACTCCAATGAAATGAATAAAACATCAGACTTAAAGGGAAAAAATTCCCTGATTCATGTGTATCTCTTTTTTCTCTCTTTTCCAAGCTACACAATCCTAGTCACCACTCATCATAATAATGAATTTTTAATTACATAGTAGATTCTCATTGATAAAATTAAAACAATACAGGCAAAACAAAACTTCTCTGTGCCTACTCACCTACATTGTTCCTCAATTGTGTATACTTATCATCCATTCACTGTGTATCCTTTTAGAATTTTTCTAACCACATTCACATATATATTAAAAGATGAAAAAGCATACAGTTTGGTAAGAATTTCTGTTTAATGCTTAAATTGTGCCATATTCTGTACAGTATACTACAACTAGTTTTTCTTAAGTTGGACATATTTTTATATTAGCACACATTTGTTGGTCTCATTCTTTTTAATGGAAGCATAGTCTTCTACAGAACTGATATATAATAGAGTTTACTTGATTATTTCTAAAAAATGGAAATGCAGATTATCTAAATTTTTTTCAGCATTACAAATAATGCTATGATGAATCCTCTTTGTAATACTTTTTTGAGCATCTGTGCTAATGTTTTGTCCAGCATAGGTCTGTGAAGTGAAATTTGGAGGCTTAAGGGTAATAGTTGCTCCTTTAAAGCAATAATCAAATCTATCTATCTATCTATCTATCTATCCATCTATCTACCATAACAAATACTATACTGAGTGTTTTAAACAGCAGACATTTATTTCTCACAGTTCTGGGGGCTGGAAACTCCAAAATCAAGGTGCTGATAAGATTCAATTCCTGCTGAGAGTCCTCTTTCTGGCTTGCTGATTGTCACCTTCTCACTGTGTCCTTACATAATAGAGAGAGAGTAAGCTCTGGACTCTCCTCCTCTTTTTACAAGGACATTAATTCCACCATGGAGGCTCTACTCTCATGACTCATCTAACCTAATTACCTCCCCAAAGATGCCACCTCCAAATACCAAAATATTGGGGGTTAAATCTTCAACATATGAATGGGCAGGGCACAAGTATCCATTCTATTATCTATCAATCTACCTACCTACCTATATCTATCTATCTAAATAGGTAATAAGGCCTACGGTTAAAAAAAAATCAAAGCCAGGATAAAGTGGCATCATAAATCCAAAAGCAGGCACGAAAAAAAAATATGATGGATTTTTAATTCGATCATATCAATAATCACATTGTAGATGAATGCTCTAAACATACCAATTAAAAAACAGTGTCAGTTTGGATTAAAAGAACAAAGCAAGATTCAACTATATGCTACCTAGAAGAAATCCACTTTAAGTTTAAAGAGACAGGTAAATTAAAAGTAGAGAGAAATAAACACCAATCAAACAATAAAAAGAAAGCCAAAGTGCCTATATTAATATCAAAATAAACTTAAGAACAAAGAATTATTACCAACGATGAATGGACATTACATTATGATAAAGAGGTAGATTCATAAAAAAGACATAATAATCCCAGATGTATATGCAATTAACAAGACAGCTTCAAAATACATGAAGCAAAAATTGACAACTGAAAGGACAAAGAGGCAAATTCACAATTACAGTTAGAGTCTTTAGAATTTTTTCTCAGTGACATTGGTCACTGAACAAATAGAGAATTAGTAAGGATGTAGGTGACCTAAACAGCACTATCAACCAACTTAACCTAATTGACATTTATAGAACACTTGGCCCAACAATAGTATCTCAAAAATGTTAAGATTTCTGTTCATAATAATATTAAAGAAGAAGTCAATAATAAAATATCTTTAAGATCCTCAAATATTTGACAATTAAGCAATATTTTTTAAATAACTCATGAGTCAAAGAGGGAGTTGCAGAGAAAATTGGAAAGTATCTTGAATGGAAAGAAAATGAAAAAAACAATGGACCAAAATTCATAAATATAGCTAAAGCAGTGCTTAGGGGGAAATGTATAGCATTAAATGCTTATATTAGAAAGATTACTGGGAAACCCAGAAATAGAAAGGAAGACTGAAGAAACAGAATCATGACATGCAAAAACAAAGGATGAAGCTTGTAACTAGGCTCAGAGCCAATGTCACATCTCCCTCTTGTCCTTCAAGAGTGCCACTGCATCAGCTGAAGGCCACATCCCAGGCTGCCCAAAAGTGTCTAATGGCTCTGGAAATTGGTTCTTATCATTCCAGCTGCTGCCACCCATAACAAAGAATGTGTCTTAATCTTTTTTGTTTGTTTGTTTGTTTGTTTCTTAATCTTTTTTCTTACTTTCTAATATCACTAACTCCCTTCTCAAAGTACATGGCTTATGAATCTGATTGGCAGGACAATATATCTCTATCCTAGCTGCAAAAGTAATTGGGACAGTAACTGGCTTAAGTGTTCAGTTTCTATGATAAAAAAAAAAGTAGGCTATTTCTCCCATAAAAAATTTGGATCTGGAAATCATTAGGAAAATGAGCTAAGCTTTTCCTGATACCATACCTCTGGTCAAAAAAATCCAGACTTGAGAACAAAGGGTCCTCTGCATTTAAGAAAGATTTCTAGATACCTCTCTTGGGATTTTTCAAGAGGCTAAAATACTGGATCTTCTGCTGCAACCATCATCCTAGCTCCACTCTTCCCAGTCTATACAAAACAGCTGGTGAGGAAAGAAAATGAAAGAAATTAGAGTTCTACTTCTGCTGAGAGGGGACAAATGGATGCTCTATGTCTCGCCTTTTTAAATAACAGTTCTAAATCAAAATCTAAATCAAAATCAAAATACTTATGGACACTATATTATATGACCTCTCACTTGGGATATAGAAATTGCAATACAGTACTGTTTATTATTCTACATGGAAAACATTTAAATTGTGGGAAAATATTAAAATGTAAAAAAAATTTTAATAGATATAGAGCAATGCAAATGAGAGTATCTACCACTATAGCTATTATTGGAAAAAATGATTTTATATTAATTCACATGGAGCTGAGACTGTAAAAAAACTGGTTAAAGGAATATATAACATTGATCTAAATCTTGATTTTCTCACTTAAAATACACCTATATCAATTACACATAAATCTGTTTCATTTTGTTAATGGCTGTATTATATTCCACTGTATGGATGGACTCTAATATATACAGTTCTCTAATGACAGAAATTGAGGTTGTTTCCTAAATTTTTCTGTTATTTTTTAAAAGCCACAGTGCAGATCCTGGAAGATGGGAAACAATCCTTCATGATCAGGTCCCTTCCAAATGACAAACTGGCATTTCTTTGCTTTATTGTTGTTGTTTTCCTAAATTAAATAGAAGAGGATTTTTCCCCTTTCAAGTGAATGTACTATTTACTCTAAAATCAATTTTTGAATAAAGTTACAGCCATATAAACAGATTCATGGGAGAGGTAGCTTTCACATCAGCTATCTTTGTGACCTCCAGCAAGCGACAAACTCTTTTGGGATTAATTTCATTATTTGTGAACTTCAAGGGTTAAACAATGTGATCTCTTAGGTGCGGCTATTAAACTCTATAGTCCTGAGTAGTGTCATTGAGATATCTTATGTTGCTTTAACCTTTTAGACAAAAACTATTTGAAAGACCTAGAGAAATGAGACCCATGACTGTTTTTTTCTCGTGTCTCCATCCTTCTCATCCTCCCAGCAACAAAAGCAGCACTCCAAATACAGTAGATACTTACTAAATTAATTACAGAGTAATAGGGCACTACCATTGAATGAAGTGCTCATGACAGATGTGAAATAATCATTTTTATGCCTTGATCACATTTAACTTCTTGAATGTTCATGTCCTAAGAAGCTCAGTACTTCTTATGGTTAAGGAACTGACATACCCCTTCCTGATTCCATTCTCTGTGAAGGAACTATGTGGTTTTTATTAATCAACTGGATTATTTTGTATTGTAAAGTATTTTTTCATGAGATAAGTAATATGCTCCTGGGCAGCCCTGGTGGCTCAGTGGTTTAGCACAGCCTTCATCCCAAGGTGTGATCCTGGAGATCCGGGATGGAGTCCCAGGTCAGGCTCCCTGCATGGAGCCTGCTTCTCCCTCTCCCTGTGTCTCTGCCTCTCTCTTTCTCTCTCTGTCTCTCATGAATAAATAAATAAAATCTTAAAAAAATAAGTAATATGATCCTTAAATTTGTTTTGTCAATATATACTTTTTAGTCCTTTGGAAACTTTGGAATCCTAAGGGACTCAATTTCCTTCATGGAAATCAGGTAAAACATGTTTGGAAGAATTTGTCTTTAGTGTATATGAAAGTATTTTATAAATGTCATACTTTTTTCTGCTCTATGACTGTGGACAAAATGCAGAACCCTGGAATATGACTGGACAATGGGTTATAATGAAGTGGATTACCTTGCAACACGTCAAAAACAGCATATAGGCTTTGTCAGGTGGTCCAGGATATAAATTGGCTCAGCCTCACTGGCTATGTAGCCTTAGGGTAGTCATTTGACCTCTCTGGGCCTCAAGTTAGTTATACTTTATTTGCAGTGCTATTACAAAATTTAAAAGAGTATATGTAATATGTTTGTCATATGCTAATTCCCAACTACGGCCATTGTTAGTATTATTACCTATGCAGTGATGTTGAGAATATAAAAGACATTCAAATGGTGTACTGAACACAAAGCCACATGGAAGGAGGCAAGCACAGCCTGGATTAGATATTAGGGCTACCCTCTGGTTTCCACAAAGCTAGCGACGTGGAATCACCTGCTAAGCAGACATAATCTCCAAAGGCTTATATCAAAACCAGTCATACTTTAATATAGTCCATAAAAAGACCAGTTACTGTCTCTTGGTGTAATCTCTATGCCAAAAATATTACCTAGCTATTAATGCAGAGGTACGTGCAGTATGTTGGTCATTCTGGATTGTCTCCTTATCTTTTACCCCATACAAACCACCAGCTCTGCATTCCTTCCTCTCTATGCCAACCCTACCTTGGCTCCGGCTGTACTGCTTGTTTGCTGGATTCCTGCACTTGCCTCCAGTCTCACTCCCTTATAAACACTTGTTAATCCTGCTGCCAGAGTGATAGCTCCACTGCCTCCCTATTGTCTAAAGGATAAATCATACTCCTCCATAGCCCATACAAAGTCCTCCATCATCTCTCCCATCCACCTCCAGCCTAATCTTCCATCACTTCTTGCCATCATGTCCCCCATGCCAAACTCTAGTCCCCTAAGAATACTGACCTATTTAGAGGTCTCAAACACTCCATGTTCTATATTGCACATGAGGTTGGTTCTTTCTGGCTGTAATGCCCTCCACTAACTTGATAACCTGGGAAACACTTGCTGAGCTTTCGTGAAGCCTTCTCTTCACTTGGCTAAGGTGCCCTCCTATCTACCCTATGTTCACCCCACCTTCCACAAAAATTTTGCTAAAGAAATTGCCTTATTGCATTATGACATTTGCCCATTAGCTCTCCCAGAATTGGAGTATAAGGACCTTACAAGGATTTTTGATAATAAGAACTACAAATATTTTCATATTTGTACCCCTAGGACTTAGTACAACATTTGACACATAGTAGGTATTCACAAACTATGGTAATTGTCTGTATCAGTTAGAAATAAGTTTGGCTGCAAGTGATAGAATAGTTGACTAGAAGTAGCTTGAAAAAATAATGAATTATTTTCCATAGATAACAAGACTTCTGGAAGCAGGCAATTACCAGTGTTGGCTTAGTGTTCACAGATGCCCATGGAGACCTTGACTCTATCTTTCTTCTTTCAATCTATCCTCAACACAATAGCCAGAGTGATCTTCTTAAAATATGTCAGACCATATTACATCTCTATTCACAACCCTACAATGATTTGCTCAGAGGAATATCAAAGCCCTTATGTAAGCATCTGAGGCCCCACCCAGTGTATGTCTGCTTTTCTGTTCTCTATAGCACTTATCACTATGTGACATACTATATCTTTAACTTATTATATAGTAAATATTATCTTTCTCTCCTATCACCATTAAAATGCAAACTTCAAGGAAGCAAAAGATTTTGTATGCTTTGTTCACTTTTATATCTCTAGCAACTAAAACAGTTCCTGATACACAGTAGACACTTAATAAATATTAGCTAAATAAATGAATGGATCCTCAAGTAAAACCACAAATGACAAAGGAGAAATAACAACCAACACCACAGAAATACAAACAATTATAAGAAAGTATTATGTTGGGGATCCCTGGGTGGCGCAGCGGTTTGGCGCCTGCCTTTGGCCCAGGGCGCGATCCTGGAGACCCGGGATCGAATCCCACGTCGGGCTCCCGGTGCATGGAGCCTGCTTCTCCCTCTGCCTGTGTCTCTGCCTCTCTCTATCTCTCTGTGACTATCATAAATAAATAAAAAAAAAAAATTTAAAAAAAAAAAAAAAAAAAAAAAAAAAAAAAGAAAGTATTATGTTGATGGGATGAGCACTGGGTGATATGATAGATGTTGGCAAATTGAACCCCAATTTAAATAAATAAATAAATAAATAAATAAATGTTAAAAAAAAGAAAGTATTATGAAAAACTATATGCCAACAAACTGGACAATGTAGAAGAAATGGATAAATTCCTAGAAACATAATCTTCCAGAACTCAAATAGGAAGAAACAGAAAATTTGAACAGACTGATAACCAGCAGAGAAATTGAATCAGTAATCAAAAAACTCCCAACAAACAAAAGTCCAGGACCAAGGGCTGCACAGGCAAATTCTACTAAATATTCGAAGAGTTAATATCTATTTTTATCAAACTACTCCAAAAAACAAAAAATGAAGGAAAACTTCCAAACTCATTCTATGAGGCCAGCCTTTCCCTGATACCAAAACCAAATAAAAACACCACAAAAAAAGGAGAACCATAGGCCAGTGTTTCTGAACATAGACGCAAAAATCCTCAGCAAAATCCAACAATGCTTTAAGAAAAATTCACCATGATCAAGTGGGATTTATTTCTGGGTTGCAAAGATGGTTCAATATTTTCAAATCAATCAGTGTGATACTTCACATCAATAAGAGAAAGAATAAGAACCATATGGTCATCAATAGATGCATAAAAAGCATTTGACAAGGTACAAATCCAGTTCATGATAAAAGTCCTCAACAAAGTAGATTTAGAGGGAACATACCTCCACATAATAAAGGCCAACTATGAAAAACCAACAGCTAATACTATTCTTAATGGGAAAAAACTGATAGCTTTTCTCCTACAGTCAGGAAAAAGACTGGGATGTCCACTATCATCATTTTTACTCAAATAGCAGAAAAATAGAAGTACTGGAAGTCTTAGCCACAACGATTAGACAACAAAAAGAAATAAAAATTGATGCACAAATTCAGGAAAAGTCACAGGATACAATCAATATACAGAAATCTGTGCCTTTCTTTCTTTCTTTCTTTCTTTCTTTCTTTCTTTCTTTCCTTCTTTCTTTCTGTTCCATTTCTATACATTAACAGTGAGGCACAGGAAGAGAAATTAAGGAATCAATCCCAATTACAATTGCACCAAAAATAATAAGATATCTAGGAATAAACCTAACCAAACAGGTGAAAGACCTATACTCTGAAAACTGTAAAACACTGATGAAAGAAATTGAAGAAGACACACAGAAATGGAAAGATATTCATGCTTATGGATTGGAAGAAACCCAAAGTAATCTACATATTTAATGCAATCCCTATCAAAATACCAAAATACCAACAGCATTTTTCACAGAGCTAGAATGAACAATCCTAAAATTTGTATAGAACCACAAAAGACCCCAAATAGCCAAGGCAACCTTGAAAAAGAAAAGAAAAGCTAGAGGCATCACAATTCCAGACTTCAAATGATATTATAAAGTTGTTATAATCAAAACAGTATGGTACTGGCAAAAAAAAAAAAATAGACATAGAGCTCAACAGACCAGAATAAAAACCCAGAAATAAACCCACAATGATGTGGCCAATTATTTTTTTTTTATTTTAATTTTTTATTTATTATAGTCACAGAGAGAGAGAGAGAGAGAGGCAGAGACACAGGCAGAGGGAGAAGCAGGCTCCATGCACCGGGAGCCCGACGTGGGATTCGACCCCGGGTCTCCAGGATCGCTCCCTGGGCCAAAGGCAAGCGCCAAACCACTGCGCCACCCAGGGATCCCTGATGTGGCCAATTAAACAAGAAAGAATATCCAATGGAAAAAAGATAGTCTCTTCAACAAATGGTGCTGGGAACTGGACAGCCACATACAAAAGAATGAAACTGTACTACTTTCTTAAAACATACACAAAAATAAATTCAAAGTGGATTACAGACATAAATATGAGACATGAGATCATAAGAATCTCAGAAGAGAACACAAGCAGTAACTTCTCTGACATTGACTGTAGCAACTTTTTTCTAGATAGGTCTCCCGAGGCAAGGAAAACAAAGATAAAAATAAACTATTGGGACTACATCAAAATACAAGGCTTTGGCAGAGTAAAGGAGATAATCAACAAAACTGAAAGGCAACGTATGGAATGGGAGAAGATATTTGCAAATGATGTATCCAGTCAAGGGTTAGTATCCAAAATATACAAAGAACTGGTACAACCTAGCACCCAAAAAACAATCCAATAAAAAATGAGTAGAAGACACGAACAGATATATCTCCAAAGAAGACATCCACATGACCCACAGACATATGAAAAGATGCACAACATAACTCATTGTCAGAGAAATGCAAAGCAAAACTACAGTGAGATATCACCTCACACCTGTTAGAAAAGCTAAAATCAACAACGCAGGAAACAAGTGTTGGTGAGGATGTGGAGGAAAAGGACCCCTTGCATACTGTTGATGGGAATGCAAACTTATGTGGGCAATGTGGAAAACAGTATGGAGATTCCTTACAAAGTTAGAAATAGAACAACCCTATGATCCAGCAATAACACTGCTGAGTATTTACCCAAAGAATACAAAAACACAAATTCAAAGGAATACATTCACCCCAATGTTTATAGCAGCATTGTCTACAATAGCCAAGATATAGAAGCAGCCTACATGTCCACTGATAGATGAATAAGGAAGATGTGGTATATGTGTGCAATGGAATATTATTCAGCCATAAAGAAGAATGAACTCTTGCCATTTGCAACAACATGGATGGAGCTAGGTATAATAATGCTGAGTAAAATAAGTCAACCAGAGAAAGACAAATACCATATGATTTCACACATGTGGAATTTAAGAAACAAAAAAGCAAAGGGAAAAAGAGAGACAAACCAAGAAACAGACTCTTAGCTATAGAGAACAAGTAGATGGTTACCAGAGGGTAGGTAGGTGGGAGGCAGGTGGGGGGGGATAGGTGAAATAGGTGATTCCCATTTCGCCATTAAGGAGGGCACTTGTGATGAACACTGGGTGATGTATGAATTGTTGAATTGCTATATTATACACGTGAAACTAATATTATGCTGTATATTAACTAACTGGAATTAAAATTTTTTAAAAAAAATATATAAGTACACACATAAATGGATCTTCCTGTTCACTTTGCTTAGAGCCTTGTCTTTGTCTTCATCTTTGTTGCCTCTTGGCTACATAATGGCTGTTGCTTTCCCGACATCATGCTCATGTCTAAGGCAGAAAGAAGAGGAGATGGGAAGAGTGATGCCAAACACACGGGTCCCTTCTTAGCAGGAAAACAAAACCTTTTCAAAAGTTCCAGTCTCACTTCAGCTTATATCTTACTGGCTCGGGTAACATCATAAGCTTCTTCCAGCAGTGAGAGAGGCTAGAAAAGCAAGGCAATAAGTGGGCATATTGCTTCTCTGAAGAAACCTGGGAAGAGTGGAGGGTTGAGTATAGAATAAGTAATTAATAGAGTCTGCTATGAAACTGCTGAAGGAAGACCCCAAGTCTTAGTATCAGAGTAGAAACACACCACCTTCTCCTTGAATCATCTCTGTGTCTCATCCGTTCTTTTCCCAGATGGCCTGGCCTCAGGCCACTGGATTAACATGAAAGGGGCAGGCAGTCTGTGGTCAGGGGCCCATGGAGTTCACCGGAGATACTAGTGTCTGCTTCCTCAAAGCTTACCAGATAGCCAGCATATTATAGTGTTCAAATAATTATGTCTCTCAGGCTCATAAGCACACTTGGCCTTGTGCAGGCAAATAGCACCTTCAGAGCCTCTGAACTCGGTCACCAATGATCAGCACTGTCCAGCCTCTGGGTCCCCATACTGCACATTGATGAAGAAACTCTGGCAAAAATTAAAGTGCCTAAGATGGGTCTAGTCAAATATTAGTAGAAATATTAATGCAATGTTCTCCAAGCCTGCTGTGTGGTTTTTCTAGAAATAAGTGCCTTTCTCTGACCAGCCTACCTGTGTTGCTCTACATCCTCCAGGAGGTGACTGAAACTCATCTGAACTAGTAGAGAACTGTGTAATGCAACTTTGGGCCATGGTTCTCACGATATGTGTAGCAAAAGGCATTCCAGAGAGAAAAGTCTAGTCAACAGAGGTGCCAGGACCTTGAATGTTTAGGCCTGCAGCAGGGCATCATGATGGAATTCCCTTTGGTGATTCCAGGTCTCACCTGGATTCTGTCAACACTCATCACTTTGTTCTTCACAAGGTTAGGGGCTCCATAAGGACAGTGACTGTGCCTGGTATTTCTTTGTACCTCTAGCACTGTTGAGTACATGGTGGGTGCTCTACAAATGGGCACTGATGAATGGATGACAGATTGTCTAGAAACAGAATGTGCCTGGAGGGGAGGAAGAAGGGGTTCAAGGGAACCTCAAATACATGTACGCTATGGGCTGCACAGCATTCCTCCACAGCCTCTGCTTAAAACCAAAAGATTATACCCAACTTCAAACTTAGATACTTAGATTTTCTTTTCTACTTTTGCTGACCTAAGCTCATTAACTTCAAGATTTTTTGTCCATGGTTGCCATTGAAAAGAAAGGAAAAAAATGTCAGATTGTCCACAGAATTTGAGAAGTTATCAAATAGTTTTATATCAAGGTAGATCATTCACAGCTCAAAAATTCCATTATTCTGTGATTCCTCCTAAGCTTTTTATTTTTTTAAAAAAATTTTAAAAGATTTTATTTATTTATTCATGAGAGAAACAGAGAGAGAGAGAGAGGCAGAGACACAGGTAGATGGACAAGCAGGCTCCGTGCAGGGAGCCCAATGCAGGACTTGATCCCCAGACTCCAGGATCACATCCTGGGCCAAAGGCAGGTGCTCAACCACTGAGCCACCCAGGTGTCCCCTTCCTAAGCTTTTAAATGTGAGAATATTTACCATTCAGGGGAAGAACCTTGATGGGAGAGAGCTTGTTAGTATAATTTCCAAATATCTCTAATTAAACATGATTTCTTTTAAAAAGTAATTGTAGTATCTTCAGTAGCTAATCTTCCTTTTACTTAAAATATCTGTCATTTTCTTAAATGTGACATCTGAGCCTAGAGCCCCAAGCCTTGCTAAAAGGGGTGCCCAGGTGGCACAGTTAGCTGAATGTCTGGCTCTTGATTTTAGCTAAGGTCACGATCTCAGTGTTGTGAGATCAAGCCTGCCTTAGGCTCGATGCTCAGCAAGGAGTCTGCTTGAGATTCTCTCTCCCTCCCTCCGCCCCCCCCACCAAAATACATAAATAAATCGAAAGAAAGAAGAAAGAAAGAAAGAAAGAAAGAAAGAAAGAAAGAAAGAAAGAAAGAAAGAAAAAAAGAAAAGAAGAAAAGAAAGAAAGGAAGGAAGAGAGGCATTTTCCCTGTATCATGGTATCATGTCCTGGAGTATTTCTAGGGCTTATAATGGTAGAAAAAAGATCCTTTCCTGTCTACTATGTCAGCCAGTGGCATTCTGTCCAGACTGTTCCTACACACTCCCACTCAAATGGACTGTATTTAAAGAGAATAGGTTCTTAACCTGAACACTCCATTTGATTTATAACTTTCTTTCCTGGCCCCAAATTAAGTGAGCAAGCAAGAAAGCAAACAAATAAAAGAAAAGCTATGATTATAATCCTTCACAATCATGACCATCCTTAGCCTTGAGAAGTTTTTTTAGTGTGGTAGAAGAAGAGAATTGCTTTTCAATTGCTGCCATGTTAGATATCCAGGTGGCCACTGTCTCTGCCAGCTTTCTGCTGGAAGAGGTGCGGGAAGGAAAAGGTGCATGCGAAGTCACCAGCTACACAGGACTGTCCTATGTGATGCGATGCCATGATCTGGCTGCCTCTTACAGTACAGCTTTTCATTCCAGGATAGCCCATTGTGCTGGCTGTTTTGGATGCAGCTTGGCATGAGCACAGAAAGTCCATACAGCCACCCACAACTTGATCTACTAGTTGTGAACGGAAACTTTTGAACACGTTCCACCAGCTGCACAATGGTACCATTTATTACTTTATTCTCAGGGGAAAACATTTGCTGTGTGAATAATGCCAGAGACTTATGTAAGCCTCTTCATTTTCAGGGAGCTTTATGGGTGTCAGCAAATTCACACAACACCGTGGTAAGGTAGCAAGGTATTGTTATGCCTTCTTTACAGAGAGAGAAACCAGATCACAGCATCAGATTTTCCCAAGACCACATGGACAATAAAGGGCATGGACTCATTTCCAGAGAGACCCAAACTCTTCTGCTAGAGAGCAAAACTTCCCACTTACAGAAAGACTCCTCAGGGTTCTATTCTGGATCTAACACTTGAGGATAACTACTCCGACTTTTGATACTTCTAATGTTGCCTCATTCTTTGGTTTTGTCCAGATGTACAAAAAGGGAAAGACAAGATGGGGCACCCATACAGGATAGTGTGGAGGTTTGTCATCTCTTATATACCTTATCATTGAGGAATTGTCCAATGTATAATCACAGGATCATGGTGGGGCAGGTGTGGACTATTCATAAAACTCCCTGAGGAAAAAAAGGAACTTTTCTACAATATAGGATGGATTTATTGATTTTAATTGCTACCTTTGAGATTGAGAAAGAGTCTTCCTTATCAGCTCTGGGAACATGTTAAATACCTCTGGACTAGATTGAATTGTGGCTTCCAAAAAAGTACGTACAAGTCCTAACCCTTATACCTGTGATTGTGACCTTATTTGGCAAATGGATCTTTGCAGGTATAATTAAGCTAAGGATCTCAAGATGAGATCATCCTGGATTTGGGGTAGGCCTAAATCCAATGACAGGTGTCCTCATAAGATAAAAGCAGAGAGAGATCTGAGATACAAACACACAGAAGAGAAGGCAATGTGAATACAGAGGCATAAACTGGAGTTATTCAGTTAAAAGCCAAGGGAATTTTGAGAGTTGCCAGCAGCTACCAGAAGCTAGGAGAAAGGCATGGAATGGATTCTCCCTTTGAGCCTATAGGAAAACCAACTCTGCCAATACCTTGATTTCAGGCTCTAGCCTCCAAAACTGTAAGAATAAATTTCTGTCTTTAAGCCACATAGTTTGTGATAATTTGTAACAGCAGCCAGCCCTAGGACACTAACTAATACATCCTCTTCAGCTTCTTCTTCCAATCCTCAGAATCATGTGAGTTTTAATTCAATTCAAAGCTAAAAGGTAGGGGTGCCTTAGAGGCTTAGTCAGTTAAGCATCTAACTCTTGATTTCAGCTCAGGTCATGATCCTAGAGATTGAGCCCCATGTTGGGCTCTGTGCTGGGCATGGAGCCTATTTAAGATTCTCTTTCTCTCTCTGCCCCATGCACATGGTTGCTCCCTCTCTCTAAAAAAAACAAAAACAAAAACAAAACACACATACACACAAAAAAAGAAAAAAAAAAAACCCAATACATATGACAAATCTTTTAATGTGGGTGCACCAGTGTTAGAGGGTATTAAAATTTTTAAATGGTTGAAAATTAGTCTCCTAGATAACCAATATTAGTAGATGAAGAATTGAATTATCTTGATTTGCTCCACTGTGAATGTAAAAGGGACATCATGAAGAAACGAAAAATCAAGAACCAATGGAGTGAATTCAATTTCTGATCACCAAGTAATAGTTTTCATTCCTTATCTTCTCTAGGTCACTTGCCCCAAGGAACACAAAGCAAAGCATGGTGCAGCATTTAAAAATAATAAGGTTATTATTATTATTAATTTAATAAAAACTTATTACACAAATTCAACTATTACAGAAATTAATAATGTAGAAAATGACAATCTCCAATATGGTCCAACTTCCTCTAACTTTTTTCTCTCTAAATACATGAACAGTCTCTGTCTCTCTCTCCAGCCTTTTAAAAACTGGAATGGAGAATGTGTCTGCAGGATAGCCTCATGTTGACTAGATTTGGGGCCTAATTAAGTCAGATGAAAGGAAGGCTTGCTAAGTGGTCCTGAATGTAAGTCCTATTTCTTGCCAACCTTGGGTCAGGCACAAAACTCTGAGTAAACATATCTGATGTGAAATTATATTTTTGATTAGAACACAGGTTGATATACTTTTCCAATAAAGGGCTAGATTGTAAATATTTTAGGTTTTGTGGGTCATATGGTCTCTGTTGCAACTAAAGATTGCTAATACGGTAGAAAAGCAGTTATAAATAATATGCATGTGAATGATCATGGCTGTTTTATTACTGTTTTATTGCTGCATAGCAAATGACCACAAACTTAGTGACATAAAACATTTATTTATTATTTCTAGTTCTAAAGGTCAGAAGGCTAGGTGGGCTTGGTTGAGTGTGCTCTACTTAGGGTCTGACAAGCCTGACAGCAAGGTGTTGGCCAGAAGGGCTCTCATCTGTAAGCTCTGGGGAAGAATTTGCTTCTAAGCTCACTCAGAGTATTGGGAAAATCCTGGCCCTTGAGGTTTTAAAATCATTATCCCAGCTTCCTTGCTGCATGTCGGGGAGAGGGGGGCATTCTCAGTTTTTAGAAGTCTTTCTCAGGTCTCTCATAGGCTGTTCATAGTATGAATGTTTGCTCTCTTCCAGACCAGCTGGAGGACATCTCTCAAACTTCTTCTTTTACTCCCCGTCATGAAGAACTCTTTACTTTGAAAGTGCTCATGTGATTAGCTTAGGCCCATCTGAGTAACTTCCCAAAGACTAACCCAAAGTCAATTGATTAGTAACCTTAATTACAACTGCAAAAATCCCTCTTATCATATGTAACATAATCGCCAGAGTGAAACCTCATTGTATTCACAGGTTTTGCCTGCACTTAACGGGAGGAGATCTTACAAGGAGGAATGTCATTGGGGGTCATTTTGGAGTCTGCCTACCACAGCTGTGTTCTCCAGCTTTATCTACAGACACTGAAGTCTGAATCGAGTAAAATGTTCACATCTCTCAAATATTATACCTTTAAATTCTTTTCCAACCATTTAAAGATGTAGAAACTATTCTTAACTTGTAAGGTTGCATAAAAACAGGCAGAGGGCTGCATGTGGTATAGGACCTATGGTTTGCTGACCCCTGGGTTAGAGGGTCAGATAAACAAACCTTATAGGAACACTAAAAGATTAATTTTCATAATATTCCACAAAGTGCCTTCTTCACAGTAAGTATTCAATGAGGGCATGAATGAACAAATACTGGGTTCTAGAAAAGACTAAGGAAATAAAGTGCACCCCCAAAATTCTGGTATGGAGTCCACTGCTGTGAGTAGAGTAAAAACAGTTATGCTTTTGATTGAGACTAGGCATGGCCTAGCGGAGGCCTAGGTGGCCCAGAGCTCAGACCAGAGCACCATATCCCTTGGGCTCCAAAGTGAAACCCTGTAATTACAAGGGTTATGTAACAGTTAAAGTCTGTCCAGCACATTTTATCTGATCACTGGACTAAAAAGCCAAGCAAAACTCAGCAGTATCTCTCTGAAATGCTGGGCTTTGTATCAAGGTTTGGGTCTCCTTAATGACTGGTTGGCTTATCTGGCTAAGCAACAGTGCCATAGCCCAACTGAATGTCATTGCATTTCTTGGTAAATGAATAAGGTGGGAATGGCTTGGACCATGCTGAGAGTCAAATGCATTGAAAACACAGGGCAGAGGAGAAAACTTGGCACTGCTCAGTGAGATCTCTTACCCAGTACTAAAGGATCCATCCCCGGTATTTTCTAAGTTCCCTGGGATGATGGGAAGAGTCAGAGTATTGGCTGAGGCCATATCAGAGGAATAGTATTCATTCTGGAAAATCTGGGAGAGTGTTCTAGTCTGTAAACTACCCAGAATCCCAGATTCACAGAATGTCACGATGAGAAGGGATCCAAGGGACCACTTGCTTCAACTCTCATGTGTGGGAAGAAACCAAGTCTTGAGACATTAAATTACTTTCCCAAATGTCCCAAGCTAGTTAGTAAGAACTTAGGAGAAGCCTATTTATTGTGATTCTCAATAGAATACTATTTGTGTTCCATTTTCTCTTCTTCATTTGTCCCAGGCTCTTGCATATTTGTGCTGGTTATAGCATTTTGGCCAGAATTATGCCAGAGATTATTGTTCTTTCCTGCTCCTCCCACTGTCACAACACCACCCTGGGATGCTGTCACTTTTTACCTTGTATTTTAGAACACTGAAGAATGTGCTCCCTGCCTAGATTTTCATAGGTCCTTCTTGCCTGGTTGGTATTTTACATAACATATCCAGGTTGCTGGTAAAGAATCAGAGCCTTAGAAGTAGCCTGTTTTGGTTTATAGGCAATCTACAAACTGGTCAGAGCTATCCTTGCATTAAATATCAACATCCAAGGAAGGTGGGAAGAGGTTTCTAAAGTATTTATTTGTATTTATAATTTGTGGCTCAGTTTTCCTTAAAAGGGAGAAGTCTGACTGCCCTGTGCCAACTTAGCAATACCCTATGTCTTTGGAGAATATGCTTCTTGTTGGATCCCCTGGCAGTGAACATCTTTCCTTGCCGAAATTGTCCCCAATGTCTTAAGAACCCCCATCCCCATGGTTTCTCCCCTATTCCATGTACTTAGCCCCATCACCAGGTCTCTTGTACATCAGCTTTTGAGACCATAATCTAGGAGTCTTAAGAACTGAGCTCCCACCAGAGACCTATCTGGACTGCAATTCTCCAAAATCCTTTTTCTCTCTTGCAAGTCCTCAGGATGGCTCAGGCATGTTCTCTAATGGTTTCTGTGCCAGTGGTGCCCATCCTTTTTTTCTGCCTCTTGGTATTCCTTGGTCTTGCTTGGTATCCCTCTGTAGCATGACAGGAGGTCATATCCTCTCATCAACACAGGGTCCTTCCAGCTCCTCACCAAAATTGTGTTCGGTTGCCTCACCTTTCCTATCATCAGCTATGAGGATGTGGATATTTTTGTCACATCTGGCACTGCTCACTGGGCTTTCTCTTCCTTTTAAAAAATATTTTATTTATTTATTAATGAAAGACACACACACACACACAGAGAGAGAGAGAGAGAGGCAGAGGCAGGCTCCATGCAGGGAGCCTGACGCGGGACTCGATCCCGGGACTTGATCCCGGGACTCCAGGATAGCACCCTGGGCCGGAGGCAGGCGTCAAACTGCTGAGCCACCCAGGGATCCCCCTCTCTTCCTTTTAATGTTAAAACTCACTTGTTAGATCTGCCTAGGGCAGCCCGGGTGGCTCAGAGGTTTAGCGCCACCTTTGGCCCAGAGCCTGATTCTGGAGACCCAGGATGGAGTCCCATGTCGGGCTCCCTGCATGGAGCCCGCCTCTCCTCTGCCTGTGCCTCTGCCTCTCTCTCTCTCTCTCTCTCTCTCTCTCTCTCTCTCTCTCCCCCCCCCCCCGTCTCATGAATAAATAAATAAATAAAATCTTTAAAAAAAATCTGCCTCGCTATGATTCTGATATAGTCTCCTATGTCCCCACTCATCCAACTCACTCTTTTTGTTCCCTAGAGCCACTGCTCATGAAAACTGTGGGACTAGCATGCTTGGATAGGTTCAGAAGGCTCTGTATAATTGATACCATAAAGTCACCTACAGAGAGCACTCTCTCTGCTAAGAGTTCCAGGAATGAACTCAGGTGGTGCCTCTGCCCCCATCATCTATGCAGGACACCATCAATGGAGATTAGGAAGCAGTCTCTGTCCCCCATCCCTCCCCACATGCATCACAGATGTTTCTTGAGGAAAACTACTGCAGCTTCATAGCTACCAGCTCTGAAGATCCTAGGACCCCCATTCTGAGGCTCCTTGCTGGACTCCCTGACCTCAATCCTCCTTCTCTTTACATTTTCCAAGGACAACTGCATTCATGCAATTGAAAGCAATGCCTGTATTGTTGAAACCATGGCTATCTTCATACAACACTTACCTTTCTCTTCCAGATTCTATAACATGGGTCCTGAATACACCTTAGCAAGGAGACTCCTGTCTCAGTTCATCCTACAGGAGAAATAAGGCATTTCCTGTTATTTTTGCCCAGAGCCTTTAAAAAAGGCTTTGGTTTTTAAAGGTTGAGGCTTAAAAAAAAATCCTTTTACTCTGTTATATACAAAAATGATATGCTCAACCACCCAGAAAAATCTTGACATGACCTTCCTAGGGAGATGAGACCCTGCCCCAATCAGGCACACCCTTTGAAGGCTCACTTACTGATGCAGATTCTCTCCGGCTGAATTTGTCAAACTTTACTTTGTTCACTTATATTACAGGTATAGTAGATTTATCCTGTTTACCAAGTTATGAAATTCTACTATAACATGAAACACCTTTTTTTCCAAAGTATACATACATGTCCTTCTAGAAATGCTGATACACATCCATAGGAACCTTACCCATTTGAAAATCAACACTATAAAATGTCAGGGAACAAAGGAAAGGTGTGAAGGTCACACAAAGAACAACTCTGTGGGACCCAAAGAGAAAAAGAAGAGTCTCATCATGAAACTACCTTTCAGAATGCTTTTCTGGAGTGTTCCACTTTTCCAGAGTGTTCTCAGAAATGGGTATATGTTCTGTCTTAACATGCACATCATACTCATTAGGTGATACAGCCCAAAAGAAAATAGTTTTTGCCCCAACTCCAAAAAAGTCCTGCTTTATAAATTTCTTGTTTCTCATGCAATGTGTTCTCTCCTATACCAGCTCATCAGTTTTGTGATTTGCCATTAATAGATCCTTGAAAAGCAATGCAAAAACCTCTAATCCATACGGCCCAGCTACAGGCATATGTATGAACTCAGAGCCCCCAGCTAGGAGCAAGGAAGGACTATATGTGTGTATTCTGGATGTAGGGAGTGGAATCCCAGAGATCACGGGTTGCAGGACTCTCTTTGAACATGATCATTTTTAAACTTTGCCTCTCCCTGAGCAATAATGAGGTCCAAGATGCAACATAATCCCAGGATATGACTAGGCATGAGACTTCAATTGCTCCAACTAGCGGAGGCAAGAAAAGAATACCAATAGGACAACTCCATAGACATAAGGTATAAGGGATCATTACACAAGCTGGTCAACTCTGTATGGTCTTATCTGCCTTAGCCCCATAAAGCACCAGTGTGTGACTTAACATAGCTGGACCCACTCTTCAGAAACACATTGCAGTGGCTAAAGTTGTGCTGAATTGAAAGAAAAGAAAAATAGATGGTATTAATGGCTCCCTTTCATATCAACAGGATTTAATGAAAAAGGAGGCTTACTCATTTTTTAATGCCCCCAAATCTTAGTATGTGTCCAGGATATTTTGGGTTCTATTTAATATTTGACTTGAGTTTTAATTATTTTAGCAGTAGACAAAGTAAAAGCTGAGTAAATCACATGCAAGAAAATCCTGAAAACCTTACCAAACCTAAAGATAAGAATCAATAACTTTTAGCCTACATTTTTCATGAGGAAAAACAAATGTTTCAAGGAAGTGTCCCAAATTCTTAGACAAATCAGAGATAAGAAGCTCCCACCAGCAACTTCAGTGTTACTGGCCCAATTTAGCAGTTTGGGCCTTGGCAGCAGTCCCACTGACAGGACAGAGGACTCTTTGGGAAGACAGGCGATTTAAAATGCAAGTGTTATTTATAAATTATCTCCAGATGGTCCAGTTCCTACAATTCCTAAATTGCTCAGATTTTCAGAGTGGAAATTTTAATCACAGACATTTGAGGTTGATTTGGTCTAAGCTGGGGACAATTTTGAGAACTCAAATGACAAAAAGAAGGCAAAAGAATCTCTCCTGGGATTGCTCAGGAGACTTGCCCTTGCTTGTGATGTCTTAGTTAATCACTATTTGCATTCTGTTTTACAGTTCACAAAGCCCTTTTCTAACACTCTCAGAGAGGGCTTGCCTTTTGCACCTGGGAGGAACTGCTGAAAACATCTTCTAGGGAAGGAACCAAACTGAATAGTCAGTTGACTGTTAGAGCATATCCTTCTCTCTCTCTAGCACAGGATAGGTATTAGAGTTCCAATGCTACCTGTTCCTCTTAAATACTTCCTCATTGCAGGAGCTAGGTCTGATCTATACTTGGCCATTTCTACTGCTTTATTCCCACACTTCCCTCACTCTCCTTCCTCCTTTCATTCCTCCCTCTTTTAATCCCTTCTCCTTCCCTTTTCTCTCTTCCTTTCTCCTTTCTATCCTTCCACTGTTCTTTCCATTATTTTTTTTCACTTATCCAGTAATTGTTTATTAAGCCCTTACTATGTGCCAGGCATGGGGTTGGGTGCTGATCAGAGGTCAAAACACACATTCTTCAGGTGCCAGGACAAAAAATAGGACCTGAGTCCACTCTCACCATAGAGCTTTGTAGGATCACATAAATTTCAGCACATGAGAGTCCATGGATGCAAAGAAAAAAAAAATCTTACCATTTCTACTTCTACCAATGATGAATTCAAGACTCTGAGGAAAGCTGATCTGCCCAAGAGAATAAAATTACAAGTGAAGATGGTGGGGGTGGGGAGCAGTTCTCTTAGGCCTCCAGACACACTGGCTGTGACTATTCTGTGTATGTTTTTGGTTTAGCTGAGGAAGAAAGAAGAAACAGAGGGATGGTGATGTGTTACCAGGCCTATTCAATGGACCACAGCTGAAGGAATAGCTTTGAATCACAGACAATGCTGGGCACAAAGCAGGCATTTGATGACTTTAGAATAAGTGATCCAGAGGATCGTTAAGAAGGAATGTCATTATTGCCCAGGTTCATTGACTTGTATGGATAAAATACATAAAAACCAGATAAGAACAGTTTACCTAAAGAAAAAAAATGGCTGATATAGCAAGGACATCATAAGAATATAGATATGTTATTTGTTGGAAGGCGTCATACACACCTGTATAATTGATTTACAAATTAATTCTCTAGGAAGAATAATACAGTGGTTATTTTAGCAATGATGGTCGCCAAGAATGCAATAATGAAGAAAGTAGGACAAAGAGAGGTAGCCCAGGGGCTTTCAAACTCTAGTACACATCAAAATTACCAAGAAGGCTTGTTAAGACATACATCAGTAAATAGGCTCACCTCCAGAGTATCTGAATCAGTAGGTGTGGGGTGGGTCCTGGGAATTTGCGTTTCTACTTAGTTCCTAGGTGAAACTGATGCTGCCCCTCTGTGGGAGTACAGTGAGAATCCTGAGTTAGACAACAGCTTGGGGAAGAGCATGAAAAGGCATGGCATAGGCAAAGATGGGTGCAAGAGGCCCATGGTTGAATGTAGTGGACATGCTGTGTCAGGGACTTGGAAAAAGGATGATGTGGATGACATAGAGAACTCTGAGCCAAGGAAGGAAGAGAGGAAGGAAGGAAGGAAGGAAGGAAGGAAGGAAGGAAGGAAGGAAGGAAAGAAGGAAGGAAGGAAGGAAGGGAAGGAGGGAGGAGAGGGAAGAAGGGAAGAAGGGAAGAAGGAAGGAAGGAAGGAAGGAAGGAAGGAAGGAAGGAAGGAAGGAAGGAAGGAAGGAAAAACTTTCTAAAGCAAGAGAGAGACATTAAACGTTTTGATGAGAAGCATAGTGGATGTCACAGCCTGTGTTTCAGAAAGGTAACTAATGACAAGGTGAGAGGTTTGGGTCACTATGAAAGCAAAAAATTTGTCTGGGCAGGATCTGTGGCTATTCTGTATAATTTCATGATAGAGTAAATTGAGAGAGAAATTTAGTGAAATGATACAAAATAAATGGAAATAACTTTTTAACTCTAGGATTATAATCTAACAATATAATGCTATTGATTTATTTTTAAAATATATTTTAATTTAAGCAATATATATATACTTTTTATTAAGATTTTACAAATAACAAAAAAGAAGAGGAAAAAATCAGTCATCCATATTCCTATCACCTCCACACAACGTCTAGTAATTTTTTTAAATTTTATTTCTTTTTAAGTTTTTTTTCCAATCTTTACCAATCTTTTCCAATCTTTTTCCAATTTTTTTTTTTTAGCAATCTTTACACTCAAAGTGGGGCCTGAATTCATGACCCCAAGATGAAGAGTCACATGCTCTTTCAACTGAGCGAGCAAGGAACCTCAACCCACAGTAATTTTTTAGTGTATTGTTTCTATTGTCTCTTCATCATTTTTATGTACAAGAGTATTTTGCTGTATTGTGACCATACTATAGATAAAAGTTTTCTCCTACCCTGTTTTATACAAATTATTTTCCAAAGTCATTGTAAGCTTTTGCCAAACACAAGAATTGCCAAACACATATGCCATAGCACATACTGCTGTTTGCCTATCTAATAATCAGTCCTAACCAGCTGGCTAAATCCAGTATTTTTTTGGTTCAAACCTCCCCTATTTGATGTAAGTAAATCTTCATTGATACAAAACAATCAAAGTAGTTTTCTCTTACCAATAATTAACTTAATGGGTTTCTTTCCGAAAGCGTCAAAGTTTTTTACTTTGACAAAGTTTTTCTATGACTATAGTAAGTTGAACAGTAGGCCTAGGGCTATGTGGTCCTAATCCCTGAACCTGTAAATGTCACCTTATTTTAAAAACGGGTCTTTCCAGGAGTGATTAAGTTATGGATCTTGCTGGATTATCTGGGTGGCCGTAACCACCATGATCAGTATCCTTGTAAGAGAGAGGCTTCCACAGCACACATAACTAAAAATGGAATACTGTAGAGAAGACAGCATGGTCCCATAAAAAAATGATAAGCAAATTTGTGAAAAGTTCCACATTTAAAAGAGAGAGAGAGAGGCAAAGGGAGATTTCACATAGGCACACAAAGAAGAAGGCGATATGAAAATGGAGGAGAGACATTTGAAGACTGGACTGAGGTGACCAATGCCAAGGAACATCAACAGCCCCCAGAAGGTAGAAGAGACAAGGAATGAGTTCTCTCCTAGAATTTCCAGAGGGAGCACAGCCATATCAATGACCTAATTTTAGCCCAGTGACACTGATTTTGGACTTGTGGACTCCAGAACTGTGACAGAACAAACTTCCATTGTTTTATATCACCAAGTTTGATGTCTTAGGAACTTCGGACAACTAACACAGAGACCCAACTCCAAACACTTCTTGAAATGCTCTGTCCCAGTTCTGGTCAATAAGACATTGTCTATGGGGATGCCTGGGTGGCTCAGTGGTTGAGCATCCACCCTAGGCTCAGGGTGTGATCCTGGAGTCCTGGAATTGAGACCCACAACCGGCTACCTGCATGGAGCCTGCTTCTGCCTATGTCTCTGCCTCTCTCTCTCTCTCTGTCTCTCATGAATAAATAAATAATATCTAAAAAAAAAAAAAAGAAGAAGAAGAAGAAAAAGACCTTGTCTATGAAATGGAAGGCTCTTCTTGGAAAGGTTTTCTTGCTCTTAGAAAAAGAGATGTGGGGGATGGGTCTAATTTTTCTACTGCATGTTGTTGCATCTACCTATAACATTAGAACTGTGGCAGCTACCTTGTGACTATGAGTTAGGTCAACCTGAGAACAAGCCAATGTGCCAAAGGTGGGAGAGCAGAAAGATGGGGAAAAAACCTTAAGCCTTTGATGATATCATCAAACTGCTTTAACTAACCAGCCTTGGGACTTTCCTATCATGAGATGTCTTGTTATGCAATATAATCTTACGTGAGGTTAATGTGATTTTTAGGCTATCTTTAGTTGGGTTTTTCCTTACTTTTGGCTGAAAGCAACATACCAGATGTGTGCATCAAATAGATTAGACCATAATTAAGAAATTTGCATACTACGGGCCTGAAGCCTACTGCCTGGCTTTGTAAATAAAGTTTTATTGAAACACAGTTGCATAGACTACTATTGTCTTTTGTACTACATGAATAAAATTGAGTCATTTGATGGAGACTGAAGACCTACAAGCTTAAAATTATGCTGCCAGGTTCTATCAAAAAAAGTTTGGAAACTTTTGCCATTCTTGAATATGTCCATTCCTTTATTGTTGCATATTGTTTTTCTAGTTTCTCTGAAAACTGTCTTTACATAAAAATTTTAAAACCTGTCATTTGACCATACACAACAAGTGTTATATATAAAGGGTTCAATAAGAAAGTAAATAACACACTCATGGAAACGATTTATAATCATCTCCCACTTCATTTGTGATCTTACCAGAGTCTGACAAAGGTTAGGATCAACACATGAGACTGCATTTTCTGCATAGGTGATTACAACAACTAATACAAAACTGAAGCCTAATCTAGAAGAAAAACAAGGAAAAAAGCTTTTCTCTCCCTTTTTTAAGTTTAAATCAGCCAAACTAAACTTCCTCCAGGGCTGAATGAGGTTGGTGGGATGCACATCACAGTGAATGTTATTACAGCTGGAGGAGAAGGGCCTAAGCAGTCTGCTGTAGGCCAGCCTGAAGCATCCCACTTTATGGTTCCATCCCATGCAGGGAGAAAGCTCTTATTCAGTGACTAAGGCAAGACTCAAAGCTTGTCATATAAATGCAGCCAATTGTATATTTAATTGATATTTTGACTCCATGCCACACTCTCTCCCTCTCTCTTTAAGAAGAAAAAAAAAATCACTTCTTTTTAGAAAGTTCCCTACAAAGCACTGCACTCTGAAGGCACCTTCCTTTAAATGATCTGGGTGGCAGGCAGTCCTGCTGTTAAAATTGTGGCTGCATACAAGCAGGTTGCAGGAGGGAGTCACTGACCAAATAACCTTTTGAACTTTGTGGGGAGGTCAAGCTGTAGCTGCCCCAGCCATTTCTACTTGTTTCCTTAGAAGCTGCTCAGGAGGCTCTCTTTGGGCACTGAAAGAGCAAAATGTTCACATCTCCTAAATTCTTCTGGGGGCTTGCAGGATGCCCCCTGGGGCAAAACGCAAATAAACTGGCAAGGTGCATAATCTGAATAATCTTTGAGGATGAGCCAAGCCTTGTCCTTTTGTCATGAGGAATCATCTAGAAGGCGTCTGGCATCCTGGAGGGAGTCCAGAGTAAACAGCCCCTGAAGGCAATGCTCTATAAATGCCCAGGATCTGGCTGCGCTCTAACATACACACACACACACAACACTCACTCACTCTCACTCACTCACTCACTCACTCACACAATGCAACGTGCAGCAAAAACGCCACCACCAAATCCTCAGGAAAACAACCAGAAAACCATTGGCTGCAGTGTGCCAGACATAGAGAATGGACAATCAGAGGCAGAAAGTTTCAAGTCCATGAATATTCAACAAGAATCACTGTAAGTGCTTTTGGAAAGCTCCTCATTGGCACTTTCAGCCTATTCCACAGTTACCTTCTTTCCGAAACATCTGATAGGGAAGCCTTCTACTTCCTTTCCCAAAGAATGCTGGATGTGTGCTACATTTTCCATATCAACTGTGCAAAACAGTGAACCCCCCTTCCAACCCTGCTTCTTAACTGAGACAGATATTAAAATCAATGATTGAGAATGCACTCTTTTTATTGAAAGACGTTAGCTCTTATAAGATTTAAAATAATAATGATAGTTAATAAATAACTAAAGAAAATAAAAATTTTTATTTAAGAAGTGAGGATAAGAGCACATAAAACTTGAGCATTTTTGCTTTTATAACTTCAAAAAGTTTAATACATGTCTGCTATTGCACATAAATTTCAAAATAGAGCCCTATAAAGTGAGAGGGATGGGGTTATTTATTCAATTGCAATGGAAGCTCAGAGTGAGTAAGACTTAGAAAGTTTGCATTGTTTTCTTTTAACCAGGTTTATGATCATTATTAAAATCATCTATGCTTCTTCTTCTTCTTCTTCTTCTTTTTTTTTTTTTTAAAGATTTTATGAGACACAGAGAGAGGCAGAGACAAAAGCAGAAAGAGAAGCAGGCTCCATTCAGGGAGCCCGATGTGGGACTTGATCCCAGTACACTGGGATCATGTCCTCAGTCAAAAGCAGACACTCAACCACTGAGCCACCCAGATGTCCCTAATCATCTATGCTTCTAAGTAAACATAAAAACTTAGAAAAATTTAGAAAATTGCTCTCATCATTAAATAACAAAACAGAACTTCCAACCAAGGCAAAGAGACTGTTTGGCAGGAAAGTACTATCAGGCAGATGTACATAACTAGCTGGGGCTTTGGAAAAGCCACCTGGCTCTCTCAGTCTCATTTCATCATCTGTAAAATAGGCATAACAATACCTGCCATGCAGGATTGTTATGAGAATTAGAGATAAAATATTCAAAGCCCTTGAAATATGGTGGAGCCATAATAAATTATAATTATTCACATTTGGAGTATTTTCTTTCAAGAGTAGCATTAATGCATCAGTCATTTGGATTTTATATGTAATTAAAAGTATTTTTTATATATAATGTCCTATAACATCTACAGACATATACTCTTTATACACAAACTCTTTATAGACGTACACTGCGTAATAGAAAGTGCATATATCTTCTTCCACCTAAACAATTCCCACTGTCAGACATATATACATAGTCTACCACTTCCACTCCTACAAATAACATGGTGATTAAAATTTTCATGCTAAAGTTTCATCTGCATTGAATTCTCAGGATCAATTTCCAGAAGTAGAATTACTAAGTCAAAGGCCAATGATCCTTGTGTTGTCATATAACAGATCCTTGAACACAGATCCTTGTGTTCTAATTGCTTTCTCAGGATCAATTTCCAGAAGTAGAATTACTAAGTCAAAGGCCAATGATCCTTGTGTTGTCATATAACAGATCCATAGAACACAGATCCTTGTGTTCTAATTGCTTTCTAAAAGGATTATAGCAATGCTCACAATAAAGAGCACTGGAAAAGAGGGTCTGCTCACCTCACTCTTACTAGGTTCTGCCTCCATTACTATGGAAATCTGTGAAAATGTGATCATAGAGAACAACTTTCTGGTTCTGATTTATAGTTCCTTGATTATTAGTGAGGTTGAACTTTTCCAAATATTTCTTAACTTCATTTGCAAATTATTTATTCTTTTCTTTCTCCATTTTTAATTTTTAAAAAAATTTATTTATGATAGTCACACACACACACACACACAGAGAGAGAGAGAGAGAGAGAGAGAGGCAGAGACATAGGCAGAGGGAGAAACAGGCTCCATGCACTGGGAGCCTGACGTGGGATTCGATCCCGGGTCTCTAGGATCGCACCCTGGGCCAAAGTCAGGCGCTAAACTGGTGCGCCATCCAGGGATCCCCTCTTTCTCCATTTTTAAAGTCTTACTGTTTTCCCTACAGATTTGTAGAAGTTCCTTACTTATATGAAAAATGTTAACCCTGTCGAGTGCCACCTCAACCAAATGGGCAGAGACAAACAAGGCAGAAATGACTGTAAAAGAAAGACCATATTATAGGTCAATGACAAACCTACTAGGTTCTCAGTAGAACTGGTCACACGATTTCTTCAACTGTCTGAGACTGTACAGCATCCAGAAAGTAAGAAAATAGGAAGACAAGTCACAAACATGTTTTGAATACTAAATGTGACTCTTCAATCTTTTATGCACCAAATATTTACTGAGCAACTACTCCATGTCAGGCTTTGCACTAAATTCCAGGGGTACTATAATAAAGAAAAAAGACAGGGTCTCCACTTTCACAGAGCTTCCTTATTGAATGGTTCCTAAATGTCAAGTATATTTCTAGAGGCCTTCTCATCTCTGGCCTCAAGAACTCTATGCAGTAAATACAATTATTTTGTTTTTCAAATAAGCACACTAAATCTCAGATAGGTTGGTGTATTTGACCAGCAGTGGACAGCAAGCAGTTCAGTGTTAGTTTAAGGATGGCAACCCCAGCACACAGGATCTGAAGCCCAGGTGGTTTTCATGTTCCTAACAAGATAAAACCTCAAGTGCACAGTCTTTGCACTGTAGTGCAGTACTGTAAAAATGACGTGCAAGCTGAAATTGTAAAATGATCTTAATAATCGCTGGGGAAAATTACAATTGGTCCATGACTTTCAAAAATTTTTCTCAAAATAGTTAAAGCTGTCGATTATAAATGTATAGGGAAATGAAGAAAACATAAAACAAATATTTATTTAACACACTGTAATTTACCTGGTTTGAAATACTGAGAATTAAAGTGTTTTTATTTCCTGGTAAAAACTTATCTAGAGTTATTAGAGTAATGCCTGCCTTCTTGTCATATAACTTACCATACAGAGCAAGTACCTTTTCCATGCTTCGGTAAATTGTCAGTCTCCTTCCTAAATTTGGGTTAGCTTCACCATTTTATGCTTTTTATTTTCAATGCTGTGAAATATCTATGTGTCCCTTTAATGTGAATTTTTTTTTTCTGGCATCAGGTCCTCTGGGACTTCTTCATTTTTTGGCAATTTTCCTCATTTATAGTGGTAAGTTCACAAAGTTCCTTTTGTTGCTTATCTCGAATCTTTAAAATGGCTCTGATGTCAACCTTTGCAGGCTCAGTTATATTTCCTACACCCTATTTACATTCAATTTGAATTTTACTTCCTACATTATCACTTTCCATTTCTTTTTTCTCTTCCATTTTTGTTGGCCAGTTCATTCCACTGATTACCTGTAAACTATTACATGGGTTATCACTAAAGACAAAGAGGCAACACAACTATGTAATTTGCTGTCTGTGGGTGGGTAAACTGAATAACAGATGATCAGTGACCAATCACCAATTGAGTTTGAAAGAAGTGACATGATTGATAAATAACTAATCATGATGACATATTTAAGAAGTGATTTGTATACTGACAAGTTAGCAGCAAAGCTCATACTCTATGCCAGTACTTACTCACAGTTCACATGCCATAATAACTGAAATTTTAACTGTGTTGTTGAAGGAAGCTGCTTTTGTTTCACTACACTAACTAAACTGTATGACTGAAATTCACACATATTGGAATCCTGCAAAATAAGTATTACCTGTATTATCTTTTTGGCCTCTTGGAACTGGGTCCTGCATAAACTTAACAGTGAAATGATAGCACATTTTTAAAAAGGCAACATTGATTTTATCTTGCCAGGTAGTCTCCCCAACACCTTGTGTAAAATAGCAGGATATGGCCAGAGAGAGCACTGTTGTTTAATCATTCAGTTGAAAATCCAGCCCACATATCTTCTCTCCCTGCTCCAATGGGCCTGCTTTTTAGGATTATTCCATCTAGTTCACAAAGCATAGTAAAGATATTTCCTGTCTTCATGAAAAACATTTCCATCCTCTCCTTGCCCTAGGGAGGAAGTGGGAAGAGAATGCTTATCCATCACAACAGGATGTAGAGCTGTGTACCTGGGTCCACTCCCATATCTCAGATTTAATGTGCAGTCATAACCCAGGCACATATCTAAGCAGTATGCCATATGTGCAGACCCCAAGAGAAATCAGAACAAGCCTGAAGGAAGTTAGGCAGGGCAGCTAGCCCCAAAGACATTGAATATTTTTTACCACAACATTCCATTTCCTTTGTGGCCTGGTTTTTTTGGGACTCTATATATGTCAGTGTGGGGCAAGGGGAGGACAGCAGCTGATGGGCAGAGGAGTCTTCCTTTGTCTCATTCTAGTACAGATGTAATTGTTAAAGTGAGAAGAGGGAAACCACAGATGGAGGTGCATGAAAATGGAAGGGTTAGGGCTGCCAGGATCAGAGTTCATCCTACGACCACTGCAGTTGGACAAAAGTATGTAGTAATGGCAAAATGTCTTAGGTGGTGTTTCCCAGAGGCCAATCCTGAATATAGGTAGTTAATTTGGGTGGTAATGTCAGGAAAGTCAGAAAAGTAGGAAAATGAACCAGGGAAAGCAAGGAAGCAATACAGACTATGCCAATGAGCAGGTAGCTAATATGAGGAGTCACGACTCAGTTGTCCTGGGACCTCTATTGGGTGACAGCCTCAGAGCTGTCTCGCCCAAGGAACAAGAAAGCCATTGAGGATTGTTCAACCTCCTGATTGAGGGCTACTTGCTATCTTGTAACAGATACAACAGATCTTACCCAACAGATACAGGTAAGGCATCAACAGTATTTGCTATTGGGTTATACTTATGGTTGAAGTGTTGTTCCAAGCACTTTGCATGTCTTAACTCATTCATACATGTAAGCCTACAACAAGAAAAAAAAAGTAGGTACTATCATCTTCTTTTTACAAATTAGGCACAAAGAGGTTAAGTAACCTGCCCAAGCTCACAGGCTAGCAGGCACCAGAGGAAAAACTGTAAAGGCTCCATGTAACCTCTATATCATACTTCCAACTCCCACTGTGATACATGCTTGATCTTCTCTACTTCCTTTGTTTTTCCATAAACTCTCTCAGACATTTAAGACTTACTGTATGGCTGTGGAACAGGTTCATTTTTTAAATAGGTCAACTGAAGAACATTTAGAGGATCAAGGCACTTTACATGAGCAGGGTCCCCAATACAATAAGGCACCAGCCAACTCTGGACAGGACACCTGAGCTTCCATGTAAGAAAGGAACACTCTTATGTAGGCCACTGTGTTTGGGAATCTTGTCATTACAATGGCCCAATCTATATCCTCATTAATATGTAGGATAATGTTGGAGCTTTAGTGACAGCTCCCAGACACCAAACACAAAAGATATGTGTAACCAGCCCCACCACAACACTAAGACGTTATATAGGAGGTGCTGAGTTAGCATCCATATACCTGCATTCCCGCCCCAGTCATGCATGTTTCTTCTCTTGTTTCAACTAAAAGAAGGGCTCAGCCCCTTCTAGAATTTCCTTTCCTTGTACAGGGAGCTGGTACAAGAGATGACATGACTGAGTCCTTTGGCTCCTTCACGAGTCACTGCTTGATTCTGAGTCTGTCTCACGGAACCAGTCCTGAGGTCTCAGGGCCCAGAGCTGTCAGCAAACCTCCCACTCTCTGTTTGTGTTGGCCTGTGTCACTGTGACACGCTGGTGGTGCCGGCTAAAGCTGTTTACTGGCTTAATTGAAAAACACCTTGAGGTGTTCTTAAAATTCTGCTTTACACAGCAATATGGACAGGAATGGCAATGAAGCAAAAAAAATAATGAAGGTAAATAGAATGTGACAGAATTGTGTTGAAATAACATGGAATAGCATGAAGGAACTTTTGAAAAAGTGATAGGTTATTTAGATCCAATCTCTCTCACACTCACAGGTGTATATGTACATACACACATATATGTACATGTACACACATATATAATTTCAGAAGATCTTATCATTTGTATGGAACTCAGCCATCCATACCACACACCATGTCTCACTCAGGCTACGTGCCACTCCATAGCATATTCCTCTAGGTTAAGGAAACAACCAAAAAACAGACTCAAAATATGAATTTGATGTGCTTGAAAAACAATAGTATCTAAAATCAGATTCCTGTTGCAAAAGCCACCACATAAGCTTCCCTGCTGACTTTTGTAGGGTCAAGGACCATCAGAGAGTGAGATGTGGGCAGTACCAGACCATACAAAGTGAAGCGCTAAAAACCTGCTGATGGAGAATACCAACTGCCCAAGTTAGAAAACTGTCCAATCTCCGGGGAACAGGCTCAAAATGATCACACACTAGCCAGCAGCAGAATCAGGGCCCAGATCTCTCCCCTCTTCAACATTCCACAATGCTTTCTGGTCTCCCTATTCTCACTCTTACTTTACGACGGTGCACTGCAATACCACATGAGGGTAAACTCCTGAGACATAATCCCTCTCTCTCTACCACTGTTTTAAAATTTCCTAGTCATGCTGCCCTGCCACCTGCCTTACCCAACTCGGACCCACGGGGCCTGGTCACATGTCCTGGTCCTTGCAGGTTGAGATTAGTAAGAAGAAGTTAAAAGGGATGTCAGGAGAGGAGTGTGGGTGTGCTCTTCTTTGCAAGTGGGGAGGCTGAAGCAACAGTGACTGGGGCACTGCTGCCCTTCCACAGCCCAAGAGCAACATCCAGGTGTCCACATCTCAACCTCCCTCTCACGTGCTGACATAGGGTCTCTTTGTCTTGGATTGAAGCTCTCAGCACTAAAACCCATCATCTATGTCATCTTTTCCCCACAAATTGAAAGAATCTAGGAAGTGTTTCTAAGAGTCACCTGAAGAGAGGCTTATGACCCAAACAGAGGAATGCTTTCTGGGTTTTTTTCTTTCTCCAGAGTGACTCCAGGAGAGGAACTTGCTGGAACCAAGGCACTGACATTCTCCAGTGCCTAGGTTGGCACAAATTGTCTAATCAGAGTGACCCCCACAATGCCAGTATTGATGAGACAAGAGTTCTTTCTACTTGGAAAAGAAGAGCTTTACCCCCAATAAGCTAGAAAGGGACTGACAAATTTGGAAGATATAAAATGGATACTATATCTGTGCAAGTCTGAATTTAATTCATTCACTATTAAAAGGGGAAGATTAAAGAAATAAAGTATATTGGGTGATTACTATGTGCCAGCACAGTATAACTTATTTGATAATCACAACAATCTCATGTGCTAGGTGCTATTATTAATCCCATTTTGCAAACTGGAATGACTAGCCAGGTTTGGTACTGGCTTGAGGTCACTGAAGTACTTACGTGGCAGAGTCAAGAAGTGACTCAACAAAGTCTGACTCTGGACTGTAAGCTCTGAACCAGTATGTGATATTGCCTCTCAATGTCTAAAATATTCTTAAACATAGCATTTTTGAAATGTGTTCATTCATATATATTTAGTGATGGCGTGTCTGTGCCAAGCATTTCACGCCAGTTGCTGAGGATACAAACAGTTGAAAATGACCAAGTTTCTGCCCCTTGGAGTCTACATTCTAAATATATAGAATTAGGATTTCATAAAACAAAGAATAATTGTAGAAATAAATAAAATTAATATAAGTTATTATAAATGCTGCAGAAATAAAATGAAGACCCTAAGATATTAAATAATGTAGATGACTCTTGTCACCTAAGTTCTCCTTGAGAAGCTTGGCCAAGGATTGCATGCAGGTAATTTATTCTGGGAAATGACCCCAGGGAAAAGAATTGGGGACTAGGGAAAGGAAAAGAAGGAAAGAAGGAAAGCTGAAACCAGGATAGAGTTTCAAGTTGGTCACCGCTGCAGTCCACGGAGTTGATCCTGCTGGGACACTATGAAACTGTAGAAAACTCCTCAGAACTTTCCATGTGAGGGACAGAAAAGAGAAGCCTTGGCCCATCAGCTTCTATTGCTCAGAAGTTGTCAATTCCCTCCTATTCCCAGGCTGCATATGCGAAGGTCCTACTGCAGCATCAGAAAAACCCTGGAGTCTCTGGAACCCTGGAGCAGAAACTGAAAGAAGCTGAGTATAGCTGAGGCTATCAGGTGACACCTGAACAAGGCTGTTGCCACCACAATGGCTAGACTAAGAGGTGGGTTGAGGGGGTCTGAGGTACGCACAGAGATGATCTGTTAGATGGGTGAGTCAGAGTAGGCCTCTCGGGGGAAGAGGCTTCAAGCCTGAAATCTTAGGAACAGAGGAGCTGGGAGGAGAGCAAATCTAGGCACAGGAAACAGCATGTAAAAAAGGCCCTGAGAAAGAGCTCCTGTCTTTCAGCAACTAAAAAACCAAGGTAGTTATGGTAAGAGGATGAAGCAGCCCAAGTGTGATAGTAAAAAGGTCACAGACTAGATCATGCAGAACCTTGGAGGGCATGATAAGGATTTTATTCCAAAATCACTTATATTTTATTCTAAGTGAATATGAACTCAATAAAAGGTCATAAAAATGTACCCTCCTAATCTCCAAGAACCACAGGTATGAAGCTGAGAAAGACAAACTGGTTGATAGTATGACTGACCAAAGATCCATACTAGGGCCAAAAGTGAGGGTATGGGTGACAGTTTGTCTTGGGCTATACTGCCAAACTCAACAGGCAAGATCCAGTCATCAACACATTGTCCATGAGAACAACTTAGAACCAAAGCTGAGATAGGACCAGGAGCAGGATGGACAAATACTGTTTGAGGAACTCTTAGGAGTCAGGGTGTCTTAATTTCCTTTGTCTGGTGTAAGTATTGATCATCATTTTAGAAAAAAGTCTTAAATTCCCAAGACCTAGAGGAACAAGAATTCTGAAAGGAACTCTGAGGAACCTGGGGGGCTTGGTCAGTTAAGCATCCAACTCTCGATTTTGGCTTAGGTCATGATCTCAAGGTTGTGGGACTAAGCCCTGTGTGGGGCTTCTCTCTCAGCAGGTAGTCTGCTGGAGATTCTCTCTCCTCTCCTTCTGCCCCTCCCCCCAACTAAAATAAATAAATATTTTTTAAAAAAGAGAAAGAGAGAGAAATAAAAGAAGGAATTCTGTACTGGGAGCTCCTGACTCTCTCCCTTTGAGGTGCATTTTCATCCTCCCTTGACAAGTCTTTCTGATTTCTGTTGCAACTGCTGTGCTCGGCCCAAAAGGAGGCATTAACATTCTGATCCAAGCCTCAGAGACAAAACCTCTTTCCCTTGAAATATTTGTTGAACAGGAATTGCTTGTCTATGTTTATTTAAACATATTTGCCACATGATTAATGAGTAACATGAAATGCTTACACCTGGGAATCATTAAACATTTCATTTCCATTTACCTTGCCTGTCTGACCTTTCCTTAGCTTACAGGTACAGCACTACATATCCTATCCTGTCTCTGCAATACCTTTTATGGTTGTGTTACTCAGAGTAGGCTAATTGCTAAAAAGAGTAAAATTCCAGTGGCTTAACCAACACAGTCCCAGGCAAGATTGCAATAAGTTCCACGCAGTCATTTAGGGATCCAGGCTCATTTCTTCTTACAATTCCACCTTTCTCTAAGTCTTTGGAATCATCTCCATTTGGCCAGCAGAGAAGCAAGGACAGTTTGTGGAAAAGCTGCTTGGTCTTCAGTGAGGCACATTAACTCTAGGCTCATCTCCCAGCCCTGCTTTTGCCCTGATGCATAGGGATTAAGAAGCATCATGAATGGGAAATCTAAGAAGAAGGGACCTTGGATACAACTGGGCACCAGCAGCCTCCACCATAGTGATGAAGGGAAACAAAGCACCTTCTAACTTCTGTGACAAATATGGAAACTGTAAATGTGCTTTATCATATAATAAAGGGCAGGAACAAAGAAATATGGTTGGCTTCATAAAATGCATATAGCAACAATACAGAATACTCAAGTACATTTAAGTATCTTTTTTTTTCCTCCATGACACTATAGTTGTGAAAGTTCTGAGCCTACAAAGGTTTTTTTAATTAACTTTTATTTTTAATTGTGGTAAAATACACATAACACAAAATTTACCATCTTAGTCATTAATTGTACAGTTCAAAAACTACTAATCTCAAAAATTCTTCCATAACTTCAGGGTAATAAATTAACATTCAAGAAAACTAATAAGGTATATGCTTGTGATTCCCCACATAGACTGTAAACATTTTTTAAGAGTTCTGTGACAATACTGTTATTTTAAGATCAATTTATAGTATACTGATCATTAGAGTATTACTTAATCTTTTGGGTCTTTTTAAGATTTTATTTAATTTTTTGACACACACACACACACACAGAGCATGCACACAAGCAGGGGGAGAGGCAGGGAGAGGAAGAGGGAGAAGCAGCCCCCCTGCTCAGCTGGGAGCCCAATGCAGGGCTCTATCCCAGGACCCCAATATCATGACCTGAGCAGAAGGGAGACATGTAACGAATGGAGCCATCCAGGTGCTCCTTGTTTGTTTTTTAATTATGATAAAATATATGACTCAAGAACCAGCCTCAGGTGAGGCCAGAGGACCTGCATAGACTGGAGAGGATGTAGAAAGCTCCATAACTGAATCGATCTCTGTTATGCCACCTGAATAAATTCTTCCCTGACTTTTCCATAGTTCTTGTTTCATAGCACGATAAACTATTTGAATTGAAAGGGACCTTAACTCATCCAGCTTCTGCAAAGACCACCATAGGTTTCTCTCATACTGCCTTGAATTCAGGTCTGTACATAATCCTTTACTGGGCTGCACAAGCCTGTGGGTACAATGGAACTACCACCCACTGCAATCATTTGAATTTACTGGCTCTTTGTCCCCAGCTTACCTCCAAGTGTCACCTTAGAGGGAGTAAGCAAGCAGTCCCTCAGGCAGGCTCCCCATTCTCCTGCTCTAGACCTTAGGTAGGCTCCTCTGGAGCCTCTCCAGTGACTCCACTGCTGCTACCTGGACCCGCAGACAATACTAAGATCCATGTCCTGGAGGGCCATCACCTAGGATATGCTCCCCAGGCTGTGACTCTTCCTAGCCAACAGGCTGTTCTTCCCTGGAATCAAAGCCTGACCATGATCTGGCCATAACTGCAGAGCGGGGCTCCTTTCCATATCTCCTAGAAGCTAGAGAGCCTTCTCCCCATAGGACTAATTTCCACCCAATGTGGGAAGCCTGGAGAACAGCCACTGGCTTGATCTCTTTATCCTTCCTTCACCCCCAGCAACTCCCAAGTACTGAACACAAACCACACCCTTGTTTACTCTCTTCCCCCAAAGCAAAGAAGCTCAGGCAGAGTTCCCTATGCTTCCAGCCCCATCAGTCCTTCATGCAGCCTCTGACATTTCTGAGTCTTAAGTTCATGTGCTTTTTGATCTTTTCTGGACATCATAAGTTCTCTGAGGACAGATGAGATTGTGTCTTCTGTGTGCACAGCACAGAAAGCACCACAGCTATTAACTACCTGACAATGAATGAATAAAGGAACAAAGATGCACACTAGTTTCCTTGCATTCCACAAGTAGTAGGAAGGTGTCATATTTGTTTCTAAAGCAATCGTTTTTATACATATAGGGGTTTTATTTATATGACTTTTTATGTTTCTGATCTCTCCAAATCTGACATATTCCACTTAACAACTAACTAGGTTAATATTTACCAGCACTAGGATGAAAAACATTATCAGATTTCACCAGAATGATTATGTTTTCTACTATAATAATAATAATAATAATAATAATATTCTTTTTTTAAAAGTTCAACCGAGATTGCTCCTTCTATGTACTGTGGCCCAAGCAACAATTGAGAGCCTAGTAATCAGACACCTTGAGCTCTTCACAATGTAGCAGTGAATGATTCTTTTCTTTCTCTGTTTGCTGGTCTTTTCTAGTCTTGCTTTCCATTTCACAGCTTTGTTAAACATTCAGGTCAAGGTCAGAGCAAGGAACTATTTCAGGGTGGGAGGAACTGAATTTGGCTATCAGGGCCTCTCCTCACTGAAAACACTTAGCACCCAGCCAAGGAGTCTGTCTCTAGATTCCAGCAGAGAAAAAACAAAAACAAAAACAAAAAAATCTCCCCCAAGAAGATGTCAATTTTGCTTTGTTTTGCCCCAAGCTAATCCTGTTTCAGGTTACAAAGCTGCAGTTCCTTGCAGAGGGGAAAGTACTAAACCTGAATTCTATTTCTAGCACTCACTCCAATGCTCTGTGACCTTACCCTGGCCACTCCATCAGCTTTGCCCCGCCCTCTGCCCCCTCCCGGCTGGCTCCAAACTGCCACCCTCAGGCATTCTCTCCTTACTGTAATGTTGTGTGTGAGTGGGTAAGACTCAGGAAGATTCTCTAAAACTTCAAACCCAAGTGGTCTTTATTATAAGGAGCCACTATACCAACCAGCCTAGAGGGGTCTCTGGGAATGAGCCTCAAAAGTGTGGCTTTCGCACTTGTGGCATTAAAAGTCTAAAACTGACTGGTAAGTAGTGTGGACATGGGAATACATAGTCTTCCATGGAGGTAGAACTCACCTCTTACCTGGCAGGGAGGAAAATACCCACAAAATCTCCTACAGGAACCCATGGCAAACCACTCTGTACCCAGCTCACATTTTTGAGGGATTTCCTCTGGTCTTATGGAAGCCATTTGTATCAATAGGTTGTTGAAACAAATAAGTCTGCTCCTAATAGTGAGGATAGGGAAAAAAAATTCCCTTTTGAAGAGGTTGTTGAAACAAATAAGTTTGATCCTACTAGCATCAATAGGTTGTTGAAACAAAAAAGTCTGATCCTACTAGTGAGGATAGGGGAAAAAATTCCCTTTTGGAGATGCCAGTCCCAGTGTATTTTATGAAAAGAAAAGCAATCATGAGAAATAGTAGAGGCCATTTTTCCAATACTTTGCACCAACCATGATTACATTTGGTGTCACAGCCACATTGTTGGAGGCAGTGCAGGCTTCCTTGAGAAAGCATACTTTCGAGAACAGCTGAATCAAATAGCTACTTTACCTCTTAGGCACTGTAGGACCTTGAGCACACATATCATGTCTTGGCCTCAGTTACTCCTATACAATGGAGTTTCTACATGGACCTAACTGATCATATTTTGGGACAAATGAGAAAATGCCTATACAATGTTTTTACTCTGTGTCTGAACATGCCAATTACTTTAAGAATGTTTCCTATTAACAATAATAATAATACTAAGGCTCATAAAGAAAAATGTCATACCCAGGGAACTCATGAATGATGAGCAGAAGAACTGACCCTATTAACTCCTTTTGTCCCTAAAACATCCTAATAGATACTTCTAACTTAGCACCTATAATATGTCACTGTATACTTTGTTTACTTGTTTATATCCCCACTATTCTGAAAGAACCTCCTCTCTTTCATCATCTTATCACAATATCTAAGTACATGTCCTATAGAATCTTTGTTGAATGGAAAATCAAGTCATAAATTAATGACTGAAGGAGTAAACAAATGAAAGAATATTCTTTGGAAGGGAAAAATTTGTCTCATTAAGCCAAAACAATTGTTTCTTACACAAACTATTTCTAGAAAAATACCATATTTTGTTTACTTATTGTGAACTGTTTTCCCTTTTCCTCCTCTGTCTATCAGGAACACCAAGTCCCAGATTCAGAGCAATTTCCCAAGAGTTGTTTAGGTGCTAAAAGTGTTAAACACAGTATCTAAATCCATGAAAAGTTTTTGATGAGATGAGTCCATTATCAACCCTGTTGTGTGGCCTGCAGATGTGGAAGCTAGGTATTTCAAAGTGGATAAAAGAAAGAGAGGCAGTGACTCCACAAATGAGCATCTTACTATGGAAATATCTGGGTCTTTGAGGGGTGAACATCCTCAGCTTTCTAAAGGAAGGACTATTAGCAAGCAGAGAAAAACAAGTCCTGCCTGGATTCTTGCTCCTGTTCTGGCAGTGGGCTGTTGAAGCTCACTACAGATGTGATGCCAGGGGGTACAGTTTAGTTTGTAGAACACTGTCTAATCCATCAGAACAATTGCAGTGCATATATTGAAAAGTAAGAGAATCAACTTTAGCAGTTTATCAACTAACGGCAGACCATTATCTCAAATTGGAACTTAAGAACTTATTCAAACCTTTATTCAAGCCTATTCAAACGAAAGTGAGCTACTACACTAACAGAACTAGCTATGTAATTTGCAAATCCAAATGCAAAATGAAAATGCAGAATTCTTCAAAACTTATTAATAAGCCTTGTCAGCAGAATAGTAGCCCAAGCATTGGTCCCCCTCTGAGTAAGGGATCTGTGCAATTGCACAGGTCAGAGGCTCTAAAACCAGCCTTGTCTGCTAACGACTACTTAATAAGTCAAGCACCAGCTATGTACAACTCCTCCCCAGTAGGCCAGCTGCTGCAGGAGAAAAGCAAAAAACTGACACCATTAACACCTCAGTGGCATCCCTCTCTAAAACTACCACACTGCCCCAGAGCCTCCATCAGATGCCAGTTTCCAGTAGTGTTTCCCCTTGCAAGACTTCAGTGTTCATACAGCAATTAAAAAATATCAAACACACACACACACACACACACACACACACACACTGGATCTAAAGCCCTATAGAATTACCTCCCCAATATTTGCAGTTGGTGTTGAATGATGCACTGAAGTGGGAGTGTCAAATAGAATCATCATACATCAAAGCCAAAGAGGCTAAATTCAAGGTTGCAAACCCAAATCCCAAGGAAACACTGTTAGGAGACACGCCCCCCCCCAAGTCGGTCTCACACAGCGCGCTGCACAAGTAAACTGCTTTCTGAATATCCCCTTCAAAACTGGGGAGGGGGGAGTGTATGTGGGGGGATAAACCCTGAAATGGCTGTAACTGCAGAGAGTGAAAAGAGAAGCTGAGATAACAGGCAGCAGGGGCGGAACTGCATTCTCGCTGGTGGATAATTTGATAAGAAACCTGGATTCTGAGCGGCCGCACAATGGCCCATTTATCCAGCTCTCACGCACCGCCCGCAGCCCGGGCTGGGAATCACGGGGGTGGCAGCCGTCCCCGGAAAACGGCGGCGCTCCGGCACAGGAAAGCCAGCTGATAAACTGATCTGCAGACAACGCTTCTTCCTTCCTGGGAAGCAGCCACAAAGGCAGCCAGCTGACCTCGGCTGAAAGCGGTTCCTGGGCAGCGGAGGGCGGGAGGTGGGAGGAGGGAGAGCGGCGGGGGGGGGGGGGGGGGGGGCAGGGAAGCGCCGACCGCCCCCGGCTGCCCAAAGTTTCCCTTGGCAGGAGCATCGCTCGGCGGGACTCCGGCAGGGCCCGCGCCAGCCCAGCTCGGCCCGAGCCTCTCGGACCCGGACCCGGACCCGGACCCGGACCCGGCAGGCGGGCGGCGGCCGCGTCCCCCTGCCCGGCCCCTCCGCGTGGGCTGCGGCCCTCAGGCCCTTCCGGCGGGCTGGCTCCGGCTGGCTCGGCCCCGGCTGGGAACGAGTTTGGTGCGGGGAACGGGAACCAATTGGCAAGGCCCTCCCCGACAGTTCCCTGGGGTGGCCCCTCCCTACAGCCCTTGGTCAAAAGCGAAAAGAAACACAGACATTTGTGTCACCCTATTAAGCACACAGGGCTTTGAGTGGTGCACCAGGCGCAAAGAGTTCTCATCCTCTCCTTGGCAGGGTGGCTGGGTAAATACAATAAAAAAGCAGGCAGAAAGTTCCTAAAATTTCCCCCTGAACTTCCCTGGAGACAGAGAACCTTAATAGTTAATTTCTTTCCTTTTCTTCTTTCTTTCTTTTTCTTTCTTTTTTTTTTTTTTTCCAAGTGAAAACATCTTATTTTCATGCTATTTTTTAAAAGACAATTAGAAACATGGGCAGGAGGTCAGATGGAGGATTTTGAGATGCTCCAGGCACTCCCCAGGAAGCTCTGTTTTGGGGAGAGTTGACCCAGCAGCTGGTCCCTGCTGCTCTAAGATGTGTCCTTTCACTTTTTCACTCCCCAAACAATTTGGTTTGGAGTCTTGAGAGCCTTGGAAAGAGCTGCCTACAGAGGAAAAGGTCTGGAAAGGGCAGTCCCCCAGAGAGCAGAAACCCAGGGGAAGAGGAACTAGCTCTGTGAACTTGGGACCTCTGCCTGCTGGCTTGGGATGGGGGGTCTTCAGGCCTCCAGACCTTCAGGCTGCAAGTGGGGTGGTCAGCTGGGAGCCAGAATGCCCTTGATCTACTTTCCAAATTGTACATAACTCCCACAGGGGAATTAAGGCATGGAGCGCGTCAGATCTTTAGCTGTTTGTATGCCCTGCAGCAGGAGGCACTATTTATTATCAGTTCACTGAAGCCCTACCCCAGAGGACTCCAAGGAGTCCACATCTCTTCCCTCCAGGAAGGATCCTGGACCCCACATTCCATCTCCTAAACTTCTCTTACTCAGTAGACTACCATCTGGGCTTGAGCTCTGGAAGGAATTTCCTCCAATTTAGTGCCTGCAAGGAAGTGCTTTGGAGAGCAGGATAAGGTATTCCACACCTAAGAGCACAAGGTCTCTGAGCTGACTCTTCCGTGAACATTGCTCTTTTCCAAGGGACAGAGTTATCTCTTCACCTAGAGAAACAAATAAGTTACAGTAAAGACCCCTGACGTTCTATGATGTTTAGGAGACCTAAATTCATTAGCCCTACTAAGTAAGGCTTTCATTACCTACCACGAACTGCCTTCCAGTGAGCCTGAAGGTCCTGGGACCCTTCCAGATCCCCCACACAATTTCCCACATCTTGGGGTGTGGTAGAGCTTGTAGCAGAGAAAGATGTGAGAGCAGCAAGCAGTGGTCACTTTTGGCCTGAAATGAACTTCTTGGGGTTTTTATATCCATCTATCCACAATGGGGTATCATACTTCAGGAAAATATGGAGAACGAAGTATGCTATCATACTTCAGGAAAATGAGAAGTACCTCTTTCCAGAATAAACTGAGAACCCTGTTCGAGATCTAATTACTCATATTATAGTTTTGGACAATAGAGAAAAGAATATGAACTATGGTGACTATTTTCAGATGAAGGAGACTCTGCATTTGCAGGTCATAAGTTTTATGATTTATTCTTGGTATCAATATCTTTGCAAAGACATCTGGGTAAAAAAAATCATTCCCTGAGCACTTGTTTAGTAAGCTCTCACGGGAACCTGTTGAGAAAGTCTGTTCTTTGCCTCCCAGGCTCTACCTTTGACTGTGTCCTCACACCCTCAATGGGACAATCTCTAAGAAGAACGAACTCTAAGCATTCCAACTCCATCCATAGCCAGTGCCTCCATCCAGTACCCTTGTCTTTGCCTTTATTGGATTGCAGACCTGACCCCTGACTCCCAATATGTCTCCTGCTCCCACTCTGCCCTTAACCCTCAGTTCTAATGGCAGACAGTTCCCTGGCTTTGTCTCTCCACAGTCTCCCTCAAGTCCTGTTCTTCTTAGTAACTCCCATGCTATACCATTGGCCTCTATGGTAGGTGCACCTAGAAGGCCTGATATGCTTTTGCCCTGCATCAGGGGGTTCTGACACATGCTGCCCTTCAAGCTGCTTATAATACAACATCAGACAGCAAATACCTAAGAGACTTCAAGGTTGAGGTCAATTACTACTATGAATAAATTATACAAGAATACCACAGTTCTCTTACAAGAAAGTGATTAAAACCATCTGCAGGGGATCCCTGGTGGCTCAGTGGTTTAGTGCCTGCATTTGGCCCAGGGTGTGATCCTGGAGACCTGGGATCAAGTCCTGCATCGGGCTCCCTGCATGAAGCCTGCTTCTCTCACTGTCGGTGTCTGTGTCTGTGTCTGTGTCTCTGTCTGTGTCTCTGTCTCTCTCTCTCATGAATAAATAAAAAAATCTTTAAAGAATGCATATGATATCTCTATAGAATGGCCTCTTGTTTAGACTTGGTCATCTTCAGTCTTCTATACAGTCATCTACTCTTTCCCCTCCCATTTCCCCAAATTTACTACAGCGAGTTTTTGCAAAGGGCAGAGTTAGTGCCTTCTTACAACTAAGGTTTAAAAAGGCAGCAGAAGGACAGTTGGGTGGCTCAGTGGTTGAGCCTCTGCCTTCAGTTCAGGGTGTGATCCTAGGGTCCTATGATCAAGTCCTCGGGCTCCTACCTATGTCTCTGTCTCTGTCTCTCTGTGTCTCTCATGAGTAAATAAATAGTATCTTAAATTTTTTTTAAAAAAAGGCAAGCAGAGAGGTCCAGTTCTCAACCTATTGTCCCTCCAACCCACTGGTCAGTCTCTTCACCCAACTGGCCAATCTGCATCAGAAAGAGTAGAATTCCAGCCACCAGGAGTATTTTTCAACATCAAAGTCCTCCTACTGAATACAAAGTAGTGTAGCAGCATGGAAAACATTCTGATAACTTCTCAGGTATTCAAATGCAATGTTCACATCAGTGCTATTCACAGTAGCCAAAAGGTACAAACAACCATAATGTCCATCAATGGATGAATGGATAAACAAAATGTAGAGTATTATTCAGCCTTAAAAGGGAATGAAGTACATGCTAACAACATGGAAAAAATTCCAAAATATGCTAAGTGAAAGAAGACAGAAACAAAAAGATTATATTACATGATCCCATTAATATGAAAGGTCCACTTCAGTCCAAAGAGAAAGAAAGTAGATTAATGGCTGTCAGGGGCTGAGGGAAAGGGAAGAATGGGGAGTGATTGCTTAATGAATATGGAGTCACTCTGGAGGTGATGAAAATGTTTTGGAACTAGATAGAAGTGATAGTTGCACAACATCTGAATGTAGTAAATGGTACTGCATCGATCACTTTAAAATGGTTAATTTTGTGTTATGTGAATTTTATCTCCATTAAAAAAAAATCCTCCACTTTTGAAGGATCAGTTTATTCACATCCTTCCCATCCTAACGGGCACTCTTTGGGTAATGGAAGACCGAACGGGGAGTAGTTAGGAGGAGGAAAATGACAGATGTCCACTTTTATCATTTGGTCATTGTCATGATGATGACAATGATTGTAATGGTAATTTATGATGAAAATGAAGAAAGGAGGCTTAAAAGGGGTCCCACAAGTGTGGGCAATATAGTATCCACAGCTTGCCTGGAGCAGGGCCATACTCCTATGCATTCCTAAACCTTGAGCCACTGTGCTTCCATTGTTTCTGCAGCCTTGCCCAGAGTCAGGACTGGTAACCAGGATCCGCATCTGTGTCTGTCCAGTAACAGAGCCAAAACTACTTTGACTATACTACTTGCAACTCCCTAAAGTGGTGGGAGATAATTGTAACAATAGCTCTGGGATTATTAGAAGACCTTCTCCCTAGACCACCGTAGCCCTGTGAGCTAGGCACTGTTAGTATCTCCATTTCATAGATAAAGAAACTGAGGAGCAGAGAGATTACAATCATGCCCCAGATCCCATAGCTATCAGGCAGTGTTGTCTGGACTGATGCTCAAAGAAAAGGCTGTTGACTACGTGGCCTCTATAAGAGCTTGCTGTATGGGCACCTGAATGATTACTCCTGGCTCTTCTTCTTCTCCCTAGTGGAATTCCAACATAGTTTTCCTTTGTTCTTTTCAGGAGGATCATGTCCTCTAACATCTGGCTATGCTGCCTTTGGCACCAAATCTATATACATACCCTGGAGCAGAGACTTACTGAGTTTCCTTAACAATATTTTCATGCTGTTTCCTACCTTTGGGATATAAATATAAATGTTTCCTACATTTGTCTTTCGTTTGCCTTTGCTATTGTTTGTGTGATGAGCTCTCAGTGAAACGGCATTGAGACAGTAAACAAATAGCTTTGGCTCCGAAATTAAAGGCTTTTCTTTGCTGCTGCAGGAATCTCTCTATTAAAAAGATTCATTCTTTTTCTTGGGGACTGGATACAGGAGGCTGATTAATGATTTTGTTTTATTAGTGAGTTCATAAAGGCCTGGGAAACTCATTTTAGTGTGCCATTTTGCTTTTCTCTTCCTCCCCTTCACTATCCCCCCAAAAGCAGTAATACTGTGCCATGGAGCCATGAATCTCCCAGTGAATTCAGGGTATTGAGAATCTATTTGGGGAAAGAGACTATGAGCCTGAGTAGGAGCCAGATGTGGCCTCAGTAATATCTGCTCTGATACAGTTTACAGTCCCTTTCACAGTTGATAGATAAGGAACTTGAGCCACAAATAACAAAAGAGATGGTCACATTACTAGCTCCTGGAGCAGGGCCACAGAACTTAAACACTGGCCAACCTTCTAGTTCCATATCCAAAGTTCTTCCCTGCTTTGCCACCTTTCTCTTGAAGCTGCCCCTGAAAGCAGCAGAGCACTATTAAAGGAGAACATGGATGCCAGGTTTGCAACCTGGCAGAGGTTAGGTTAGCAGCAGATATCAGAGGTGTTAGAAGTCTCAGGAGGGCCAGGAGCAAGGTTCAAGGCAGAGATAATAAAGCAAAGTGTCTGGTCTTCAATCCAGTGGGTCACCACTTTCAGGGCCAAGTGGTCCCAAATTCTTGATGGTTTCTTAAAAGAGTAATTGCTCTGGATATCATATGAGATAGCTGAAGGTACAAATTATGATGCTCTCTCACTGAGTACCCAGAGTATTCCTTGGACTGGACAAGGAGCTTTCTGTGTATCATCTTATTTAATTCCCCAAAGAATACTAAGATGTATGTTTTATTAATCTTCTTCTTCTCTCACAGATGAGTAAACTAAGGCTCAGAGAGGTTACACAGCCCCCAAATATCATATACCCACAGAGTTTGACCCTAAGGCTAGGAGACTTTCCACTAAGCCACAGAGCCACCCCAAAATGAGCCTGGGGGTTCTTATCTCAGAATCCTGAACTTCTGTAGTGGTCTCTGTCTTCCAAAAGGAACTTTTAAATTGTTATTGGCATAGTATCCACTTTATTAGATTTAGTCCCAATAGGACCAATCGGAAATCCCTATGGAAGGGCATGGCTCTTCCTCTGACCTCATTTAAGACACTCTGGAGCCATGTCTATGTTCTTAAGGCACTTAGCAGACCATTTGGAGGGCAAAGTGGTGGGCTTGTCCTCTCTTTCACTGAATGGATCATCCAAAAGAGACACTCTCGTAGAGAGGCTAGGAGCAGGAACTCTGGCATCACACTACCTGAGATGAATATTAGCTATCATTTACCAGATATGGATTCTTGGACAGGACACTTAACCTTTCTATGCCTCATTTCCCTTATCTGTAAAGTGGGGTAGTAATATCACCTGCAATATCATAGGATCATTGAGAGAACTAAATTACTTAATATATACAAAGGGCACAGAGGATTTCCTGGTGCACCATATGTGAGTATTAACTACTAATATGCTTTGGGGAGTCATTTCCTCTAAGTCTTGGGTAGGCCTGAATAACAATCAGAATCCTGGAATCAGCTACCACTTTTGAGAACCTAATATCTTCACTAGGCATGCTTTTTATATACTCTAACTCTTACAGAAACCTTATTAGATAAGCATTATTATATCCGTTCTACAAATGAGGAAACCATGACTGTGGATTATTATATCCATTCTTATATCCATTCTACAAATGAGGAAACCATATCAACTGATTTGTACCAGAAAAGTGGCCTAGCTGGTGTCTAAATATATGTCAGTTAGACTACTGGGTCTTTCCACCAGCTCAGCGGTTTCCCTAATATTGGGTTGGTGGTCTCAAGCAAAAGCCATCTTTAAACATAGTGTTTTTTATTATTTTTCATTTTATTTTTAATTTTTGGTGATAAGGAGAGTTAGATTAGTGAAAATTCAACAGAGTATGAGCAAATGTACCCTAACAAGCCTCTTTGAAAACAAAATTAAGGAAAGAAAACATTATCATTTACCAGCTGCTGAGGCCAAAGAGTAGCCATACTGGACTGTACACCCTCTTGTTGTGAGTTTATCCTTGACTGACCTAACCTCAACCCACATCTATGGTAATTAAGCGGAATGAGATCCTTGACCAAGTAAATATATTTTCATGGATTCAGGACCCACCCCCTCAGAGAAGAGGTTCAAAATGATCTTTACCCAAACCTCTTTGTTCTAAATGTTCTGGTATAGGGAGCTGGCAATAACAACAACAACAACAAATGGTTACTAGAGCTTGTGAAGTGCTGGGCACAGTGTTAAGTACTTTAAATATATTATCCCATCGAATCCTCACAACTGTCTTTGATAGCCCTCTTTCATGGAGGAGGAAATCAAGAGTTGAATATGCAAAATCCACCCCCCCCCCCAAAAAAAAATAAAAGAAAGAAAAGAAAAACCTGTAGTTCAAGATCACATAGTAAGACATGGAATCAGGATTCAATTTCTGCCTGACTCCTGTTCTAAAATCCTAATAGGCCATATGACCACTGTGCTCTTTGGAAGGGCTTGACTACTGCAGGGCCTATTTATCAGAGGCTAGGTGTGAAAGAGGTCTCTCATCTAGATTAAAAGGGACAGCAAGACTCTAGTTCTTCCAAAAGGAGATGAAGCTATTTATTACCTCAAATTCTACCCTGAACTTTTTTTTTTTTTAAGATTTATTTACTTATTTGAGAGAGGAAGAGCAGAAGCAAGAGAGGAATGAGATTCTCATTCCCTCTGCAGATTCCCCACTAAGCACAGAGCCCAATGCGGGGCTTGATCTTACAACCCTGACAGACCTGAGTTGAAATCAAGAGTCCAACACTCAACCATCTGTACCACCCAGGCGCCCCTCTGCCCTGAATTCCTGGACTGTGGTGGAGATGGGAGGTTCTACCTGAATCTCCCAAGTCCTTTAGAGTGGAAGAACTAAGACTTCAAGTACTAGGGTGCCTGGCTAGTTCAGTCAGTGAAGCATGTGATTCTTGATCTCAGGACCGTGAGTTTGAGCCCCACATTGGGCATAGACAAATATTAATCAGATGACAAACATTTACCGACCTAGTATTTTCCTAGTACTGTGCTAGGGGATGCTGAGAAGGAAGAGAGAAAAATAAATGACAGTCCTGTCCTCAAGTTGCTTGCTAATTTGCACGTACTGGTCATAGATCTGATTCTGCCAAATCCAAAGAAAAAACCCTTCCTCTAGATCCCAAAACTAAGATCAGAAGAAACGCAGTGGCATGGTTTTATTATTTGTAGAGCTTTCAGGGTATGAAAAACAGGAAGAGCAATTGCCACAACTGTAGGGTTCTGTTAAGGCATGAATCATAAACCAGATCAACAGGTACAGTGAAGGGCTTGTCAGCTGAACAGTTGTCTCTACAAAAAGACAACTGGTTGGTCAGAAAGAAATGTGAATGATCTCCCCCAACCTCAACCTTCTTCCACATGAAGCCCAACCTCTCTGAGCATCCTTAAAAGGGTTCTCCAGATTGTTTTGATTCCCGGTCCCTCCCTCCCTAGCTTACCCTTGCAGGGAGAATGAAGCCTGCCATTTTGCACACAGTTTTGCCTTTTCTACTGTTTATTTTGTTAAGACTCTTAAACCTGTCAGCGAAGCGGTTTCTAGCCTAGTCTGTGTGGTAATAATCTCCCTTTCTAAGAGATAAGCACCCTGAGTAAGGCATATTGGAAGACAAACTAACACACCAAAATTGCTGAGTACACACAACTCTTTGAAGATGCCTCACCACTCAGGCTTTATTAACTTCAGAGAAAAAGAAAAAAAAAAATCTGGCTTGAAGGTTTCAGAAACTCATTTAGAAATTACTAGAAACTGCTTGGAGAAAAATGCCAATACATGTTAGTGTGCCCAAGTCAAATGTACACTTCTTGCTGCAGAGGAGCAGATGGAAGACAAGAAGGGAGAGCCTACTGGAGATTTACAGAGGAAAGGAACTTTCTGGCAAGGCTAAAGTTTACTCAGATGTCCCAATTTCTAACATGTATACCAAACTTCTACCTTTAGGACAGGAAGATATGAATTTTACTGCCCGAAAATTAAACAAAACACTCAGATGAAAATGTCATGTTTTTATTTTCTAAAGTCAAATTAACTCCTATGCTCCAGGATAGGACATTTAATCTTATCGTTCAGAAGGAACTCCCTATCAAAGATAATGCGCAAGATCTCTGTGATAGGGATCTTGTCATCAGTCCATGGCCTGTTCAGCAGCCATATATATACTCCCCCTCCCTATTTATATAGTGTGGGATGGGCAGGTGACAGTGAATTCTACGATATTCAGGGGAACAGTTTCCACCTAAATCAAAATAAAGGCATGTAAAGCAAAGCTCCATTCTGCCTTCCCTTTGAACCTGTCCATGTGAAGCATGGTGCGTGGATCTACAGCAGTCATCTTATTCTCCTGAGAGAGGAGCAAGAGCATCACCAAGCCAGTTGGTCCTCAGAATTACCATGTCATTGATTCTGCCTACCTCAAAACCTCTTGATATATGCAATAATAGAACTCTTTTCCAAAACTGGATTCTGTTCCCAATTCATTCACTCAGAGAGAAACCAGGGCCTTAGGCAATGAAGAGTACAGGCTTTAAAATGATACCTGAAATTCAAAGTAATGTCTAAAGGACTCAGTTCACCTCTCCAGTGCCTGTACCAACTCTACTCCTTTCAGGATCTACACAAAACTGTTACTGATGCATCTGCAGTGCTCCCTTGTTCTAGCACAAAATATCTGCCCTCCAAGGACTTGCTGAGTGGCCCAGAACTTTTTGTAGAAAATTGAATAAAGTGCCTATTTATCTTGAAAAACTAGCCAGTGAGTGAACTGAAGGGAGGCCAAAAGACCTGTACAGGTGGATCATAGGGTGAAGATTCTATCCCTCCAGAAGTTTTCTCATGCTACAGCTTGGTTGTACACAGCCCAAGGACCTTTCTAGTTCTTCAAAATGCTGTTTTTAGAAGTGGAGTTTTCAAATGTCAATAAGCATAACATTCACAATAGCCAAACTGTGGAAGGAGCCTCGGTGTCCATCGAAAGATGAATGGATAAAGAAGATGTGGTTTATGTATACAATGGAATATTCCTCAGCCATTAGAAATGACAAATACCCACCATTTGCTTCAACGTGGATGGAGCTGGAGGGTATTATGCTGAGTGAAGTAAGTCAATCGGAGAAGGACAAACAGTGTATGTTCTCATTCATTTGGGGAATATAAATAATAGTGAAAGGGAATATAAGGGAAGGGAGAAGAAATGTGTGGGAAATATCAGAAAGGGAGACAGAACATAAAGACTCCTAACTCTGGGAAATGAACTAGGGGTGATGGAAGGGGAGGAGGGCGGGGGGTGGGGGTGAATGGGTGACGGGCACTGAGGGGGGCACTTGACGGGATGAGCACTGGGTGTTATTCTGTATGTTGGTAAATTGAACACCAATAAAAAATAAATTTATTATTTTAAAAAAATAATAAAAAAATAAAGGGTTAAAAAAAATAAGCATAACATTCTCCCAAATTGTGTGTGTGTGTGTGTGTGTGTGTGTGTGTGTGTGGTTGTATCATTTTGTTTATTTGTTTTTAGCATATTTCTGGAGCCAAACTTCTTGCAGTTCCAATTTCTCAGGCGTGGGCAACCTCCTTTGGACTAAGCCCAGGTGATTCTGACATGGAGAGTTCACAGGTCCACTCTGAGATGCACTGCTGTGGACTCAGAGCTGGGCACTTCATCTCTCGAAAAGCAGCTTCCATCTTCTTCTAAGTAGTCTGGACTAGTGTTCTCTAGATGTTTTTGGCTGCTTTATAAACCTTGTCTCACATTTCACAGTTCTCCCAGCCTGGCAGGGAATGACCTAGGGGAGCTCCTCTATGCAAATGGATAGCTTGCCTTATCTGGTCCTCAGAAGTTCCCTTTTCAGTGAAAACCACTCTAAAGTTGGTTACAGACCAGGGTCTGCATTAGAGGCCCAGCTGGGCAAGTACCTCTAAGTAAACAGAATGGGTCACATGATTTATCGGGTGATGAGTGTTTGCTGGAAGGCATGCGGTATGAGGTTACTGCCCAGTCAGAGGAAGAGGAGAGGGGGGATAAAAACCAGAAAACTCCTACTTGCTTTTGTTTTTAAGGGAAATTCCCCTCCTGTGTGTATACTCCCTGGGAGATTCTTTCTGAACCAGTGCCTGCAGGCCAAGAGTGGCCTGCAAGCCAAGAGTGTTTGATGTGGTGGCTGAGCTAAACTAGACAAGGTACTCTGGTAACCCACTGGTCAGGTAGTCATCCATGATTGGCAGCTCCCTGGTCAGTGGGGAGTCTGCTTCCCCCTCTCCCTCTGCTCTTTCTCCTACTCATGCTTTCTCTCTCTCTCTTTCTCTCTCAAATAAATAAATGAAATCTTAAAAAAAATAAAATAAAAAGATGGTCACTTTTCATTTATAATAAGAGAAAAACAGAGAAGCAAAAATTGCACAAACTGGAAGGAAGTATAAAGGGGGCTTCTAGGCTATAGATTCTGTGTGTTTCTTGAAATGGGTGTTCATTACAGAGTGTGTTTAATTTGTGAAGATTTATTGAGCTGGACACCTTCATTAAATATACTTTTATTAGTATATGATAAATTAATTAAAAATTTTTAAAATTACATAGGGATTCTATTTTTTACCTAATAAAGATAAAAATGTTTGATAACACATTGTGTTGACAAGATACAGAGAAACAGACATGCTCACATATTGTTAACAGAAATATAAAATGATAAGTGTCTCTGGAGGGCAAATAGGCAATATCCATCAAATATGCAAATGTACATACCCTGTGACATAGCAATTCAACTTGAAAATTTATCCTACTCACCCTGCACATAATGATATGGATACAATGTCATTCTTTATAATAATGTTTATAATAGCAAAAGATTAGTAACAACCTAGATGTCCACTTTAGGAAACATGTTAAATAAATCAGTGTACACCTATAAAATAGAATATTATCAATTATAAAGGACGGATTAGAAATCTTAATGTACTACAACCGAATACTCTCCAAAGTATACTGTTGCATCAAAGGAAAAGTATGTGCAGTAATTCTATTACTTGAATAAATAAGGGGGTAATTAACTCCATTCATGCTGACATATAAATAAACCATCTTTGTAAAAATATGAAAGAAAACGGTAACATGACTTCCAGGTAGGAGAACTGGGCAGATGGGAGACAGGAAGAGACTTTTGATGTATTCTTTTTGTACCTTTTGAATTGTGAATTATATGAAGGTATGAGCTAGAAAAAATAAATAACATTAAAAATTCCAAGCATGTATTTTCTGCTGTATGTAATACACTGATTTAAATTGTTACTTGGACTCCCCTTCCATAGTTTCTTTCTCTTCCACCTTTTCAGTTTTAAGCTAACCTATCAAATCAATTACTTCTCCTTGGGGAACAGGGAAAATTCAATTACATCAGACCTACACACTGATTATTAAAAGACCCATTTTGACTTCAGAAATGTTCAGGTGGGAAAAGCACATACCATCCAGGAATGAGGAAGCTGATTAAACTGCTTTGCTAAATACTCACTTACCAAGCCCTAGACCATGAACTATGATCAAAAAGCAATCACTGACATTTTTTTCATGTTCAAAAGTACAGCCATTCCCAAACATTAGGAAATACCTAATGAGAATGAGTTCTAGCAAGGGAAATCTATCTGGAGATGATGCTAAATCACCAAGGAAGAGTGAGAGTTGACTCCAGAGGGAAGGAACTGCCAGAAAGCTAAATGCAGAGGGGACCTCAAATGTCCCACTTTGGCTGAAGGCCAGCCCTAAGGAAGCCACTCCCAAAAATAGGACTAAAGGAACCATTCTAGGGCCTTGATGGTTTAGAGGAGTTCCTTTCCTCTCAGTTTAGAGTTAACCCTGCAGAAGCATTTCAAAGAACAACTTCCACCAATGAACTCCACCCTTGGCTGTACATTATTTTCTAATCAGTGGCTGATGGAAGGCACAGCACTTTACTCATGTTGAAATCGCTGCAAAGTAGGATATATACAAGCCACTCCTGATTGGATATATTCCAGTCCAGCATGTAGAAAAGTGCTTGCACCATCTTTCAGGAGGTCAGAAGAATCTTACCTGGGGAATAATAAAACCTCTCAGGTCCCTCCTGGTGCTGGAAGCAGTATAGGCTGGTTACGGCACCTTCTTTGCTGGCCAGTTGAACTCCAAGGCTCAGCTGCGAGTCAGAAGGACCACAGATACTGGCCTTACCCTTTAAAAGGAAGGTTCTTGTGAGTAAGACATGACCATGTCTTGCAAAGTAAAAACATAGCACCACTCAAATTTAGAGCCTTGTTTTGTGGGATTTTTCTTTGTTCTGTGAAAGGATTTCAATCTAAAATGGAACCAGAGGATATGAAACGGAGAATCTCATGTATGTGCCCTTAGAAGAACAGAATGTAAGATCTAAAAGACTGATTTCACATAAATGCCTGTTTACAGAAGACAGAGACTAACTCCTGACCAATGAGACATTATCTGCCAAGAATGTCTCCCTATCTCAAGCCAATGAACTTACTGCTTAAATTCTGACTAGACTTCTCCCTTTTTGCACTCCTTGGCCATAAATACAGCTTGCCTCAAGCTCTCTGCAGATTCACCTGCAGTTTTCTACAGAATATTTTCCAAAGTGCACTTCTACTGCTATTCCCAAATAAATTCAATTTCTGGTCATTTGAGCTTGCCTCAGTTTACCTTAAGTTAACATACCATCTCCTGTTTGTTACAGGGACAATAAATCAACACTTTTGGATTTGGATTTTGTTTCCCTCCTGTTAGGGGCTGGTCATTGGGAAAGTCTCCTTCAAAAGATGACAATAAAATATTTTTACTTTCTTAGATGACTAGAAGAAACCTCAAACATGTCTCCTGGTCTATCTCTTAACCCTCAAAGAGATGGGCTCTACTTGAACTTTAAAAACCTCTAAGGATGCAGTTTCCAAAATTTCATCAATTCCACTAGAAGTTTATTTAATAAATAATTAATCATCCTTACGTTAATCAAGAAGGTTTTAATGTTCTAGAACTTTCTGGATTGTGAAGATAGAGAATCACTGAACATTATCCTAGAACTATCTCGCTAAATTCTGGAACTGGGGGCTAAGATCTGACCAGTCATCTTAATCTAAACTATTCATTTTATGAGCAAGCAAAGTGAGGCTCAGAGCAGAAGGATAAAGACGACCCAGGTCTAGAACCTGGGTTTCCTGAGTCCCACTCAGTCCACCACTTTTAGTTACAACTATGCTAGGGTGTTTCTTACACATAAAAAGCTGTTAAGTTCCTACTCTCTTCTCCAGGCTAAAACCTTTTATTCCCTAAACTCTTGTAATACTTTTTTTTCTCATCAGTATCACTTTGTAAGTAGCAGTTACATATAGCTATCCCACTAGCTTTTGGTCTACTATGACTATCATTTTCTGCTATTCTCCCTTGCTTCCTGAATAGGCTCTTACTTCCTTATTTCTGGGTAGTATGTTTATTCTCTCCTCCATTGTACTATCTCCTGTGTCTCACTAATGAGCCTCATCCTGTTTTTGACAGACCGTTCTGTTTTGACAAGGTATAAAATTGATCAGTGAATTAAACACATGTGAACATCTTTAAATACAAACTCACTGCAGGGGAAGATTTGAATGCTGTCCATTTCCTTGTAGATAATAACTTGGAAGGCGATTTTCATAGCCAGATGAATTCTGAATGGAGAGCTCTGTTTAAACTTTGTGTTCCATAAATAGAAACAAAGTGCAGACATCCTGCCTCTTAACTTCTTTAGTCATTTAAAGCTTTCAGAAGTACATTTTTGTTTTCTTGATTCTTTTCTTCTGCACATTAGACTGTAGCCAAGGAATGTCCACACCACACCGAGGGCTGGAATAATCTCTTACCTCCCTCCTGCATGCAGATCCCCTAATGAGACTGAAGTCAACCTTTCACTGTCTTTTGAAGCTGGGCCAGGTGAACCTTTCATTCCTGTCACCCACTTAATCACGTATTTTATAGCTTAACCCCAAAGTGAAATATTCTATTCATCCAAATGGACATTCTGTATGAGCCAGGGTAGGAATTCAGGTGATTCAAGATTCTGAAATTGTATTATTAAGTTTGACTCATAAATTTTCAGAAAGGCTTTAATATTTTCAAATTTGGGATTGATGGTTAGGGATCCTTAGAAAGCTCCAGCATCCATGGGTAGATTCAGGGACTGTATTAATCAGGATGGGCTAAATAATGCTATGGTAACAAACAATTCCAAATACTTCAATGGCTGAAAACAACAAAGGCTTATTTTTTTCTCATGTCACACAATAATCCAAGGTAGGCTGCAGACTTAACTGCTGTACCACTGTCATCCTCATTCCTGGACCTGGTGAAGAAGCCACTATAAAGAACATTGCTGGCTTTAGTGCAGAAAGAAAAGAAAGCACTGTTCTTAAATCCTTAACCCAGAAATGCCACTCAGAACTTCTTCTCACATTTGATTAGCCCATGCCTGAGTTAAATGGGTGAAGAAGTGTAATCCTCCTGCAAGGAAAACTGTATTAGAGAACTGTTTACTGAAGGGTCCATGAATCTTTGAAATTATATGCAAAATTACATGTGAATAGGCATAGGTGCTTATTTCTGGAGAGTATCTCTACAGTTTTCATCCTATTCTGACAAGGAGACTTTGACCACCAGCCCTCACCAGCGCCTACCCCCACCCCACGCCATCACCACCAAAGTTAAGAACAAGTGTCGTAGTCCAAACTTCCCGTTTTACAGATGGAAGAACTTGAAAGCTTATCTTTCAACAACTTGCCAAAAAACCAAAACAACTTCCTTGAACTTGCCAAAATAACATTTAATTGGGAGCACAACCAGCCCCTAAGACTGCATTAGGGAGAGGCCACAATTCCAGGCACAGCAAAAGGCTCCAGCTTCTGCTTAACCAGCTTTTTGCATCCAAAGTTAATTTAGGGAGGAAGAAAGAGGTCATGGGAAGGGGCTTCATTTCCTGTAGGTTTCAAATCCCAAATGGAAGTTGGAAACTGGTAGAGGATCCTCCTTGGAAACTTCTGAAAAATAACTCAGTTGAAAATATTTCAATGCCAAGAAAAACGTGACCCCTGGTCCTTCTCCCACACTGTTTGTCTTTCCCTTTAGCCCTCTTTCCTCTTGTCAGGTAACCTGGGCGCCCATCGTATCCTTCCAGCTTCCTCAAATGAGTTTCCCACTAGGGCCCAACAAAAGGCATTATCCTGGAAGAACTGGTTTTCTCATCTCTTTTCATAACTCCATTTCCTTTTCGGAAGACCATGTGTTTTCCTTAATTCATTTCAACTCACCATCCTGTTACCTCCCTTTTTACTTTACCCCACTTCATCTCAGGATGGAACATCACTTAGCTTCCCAACCAGCATGGCAATGTTTTATTTCAGCTGTTAAAACAAACTTATTGGAGATCTCCTTCTCTGAATCTCTAGGCATAAAGACCATTACTAAGATGTATGAGATAACTTGGCAATTTAACTATCTTTTCAATCTTTTTTTCTCTTCCTCTTCACATAATTTAATATTTTCTCATTTTCCCCATTTCCCCCTTTTCAGGGTTCAATTTGTGTCAGGTTGTGGTAAGGGACTAGGAAAATCAGCTTTTGTATGAAACCTAGAAATCACTGAATATAAGGATGGGAGGAAAATTTTAAATGAGATTAAGAATTATGTGAGAGGTAATTTCAGGAGGACTAAAATCCAGGGGTACCTGCCCAGGTTTTGCAGAGCCTGAAGAATATGGGGGCTTCCAATAAGAAAAATAATTTTGAATTGCAGCTAGTTTTCTAAGTAAATATTTATTTAGAAGTGAATTCAATTACAAGTGAATATTTATTTAGAACTCCCCAACCTCACCTCCACCTCAACCTCTACAAAAAGACAGTTATAAGAGAGGGGATATTAGAGTTAGAAACAGAAGCTATATCAGCCAATTAAAGTAGAAACATCTCACATAAGATATCTTGCAAAACATACAAACATGGGAGCACATTAGTAAGGCAACCTCCCAAAGCTTTGGAAGGGGCCTCAGGAAAGGTACATTGCCTCTGAGAGTCAAAATTCCTTAAAGACCCACTCAGCCAGAATATCTGAAATGTGAGTCAAATCAAGGAACCAGTAATCAGGCAGCCTGGGTGGCTCAGTGGTTTAGCGCTGCCTTCAGCCTGGAGATCCAGGATCGAGTCCCACGTTGGGCTCCCTGCATGGAGCCTGCTTCTCCCTCTGCCTATGTCTCTTCTCTGCCTCTCTCTCATTCTCTCTCTCTCTGTGTGTGTGTGTCTCTCACGAGTAAATAAAATCTTAAAAAAAAAAAGGAACAGTAATCAGTAGCTCAAGTCTGAAGGAAGGTCTATACATATACATTTTAAGAAAGGCCCTACAAATTTTTCTAGACCTCAACCTCTAAGAAAAAGTTTACTGTTTATGGTTTAATACTCTGGACTTCTAAGGATTTACTTTTTGACAAGAGATAACCCAGCTGAATAGAATCCTCTCCAAAGAGGTGATTTTAGGTATCACCAATATTGAAGGAGTCTTTTTCAGAGTTCTTCCAGTCACACTATGGCATCCTGGAGATAGGACAAGGAGGGTTAATGAGGCTCTGAGTACAGAGTCTTGGATAACCATTAGATAAATTAAGAGCATGAAAGCGTCTATTGGGGGTGGGGAGGAAAAAAGGACAAATTCCATTCTTTGCCTGCTGGTTGATGAATGGCCCTGAAAACATTTTACAGATGCTTCCTTCTCATTCCATATTTTGATCTATTCTACTCTGAATCATTACATGGATCTTCCCATTCATAAGGTTAGACAAAGGGATGTCCTTTCCTTTCTCTACAAGAATGGGTGAGAGTAGAAAGGATCTTAGAAGAATCTTATTCAGTGAAAATGGTATAAAGAAGGAAAAAATAATAACTCCTTTAAGCCAGCAAGGAGAAATATTAAAAATATTTGGGTTAGACATCCATTAGAATCCATGATTCTTTCTAATTCGTAGATTTTTTTTCTAAACCTGATATCAGACTTTGATTCTTATCTAGAACAGATAATTCTTTAGTACCTGCTCTTTAAAATTATGTTAGAGCTGTTACAGTATGTTTATTTTATTTTTTTAAAGATTTATTTATTTATTTATGAGAGAGAGAGAGAGAGAGGCAGAGACATAGGCAGAGGGAGAAGCAGGCTCCATGCAGGGAGCCCGATGTGGGACTTGATCCCGGGTTCAGGACCACAACCTGGGCCAAAGACCGTGCTAAACCACTGAGCCACCCGGGCTGCCCTACACTATGTTTAGAACACTCTTCCTGACTTAAATGGACCAGCATTCTTATTAGCACACAACAATGGTGCTTGCTACCACCTACAAGCACCCAAGCTCCCCTCCTGTCCTACTTCTATAGCCTGCTCTAATATATAAGAGTGTATGTAAGCATCCATATGCCTGTAATCTGACCATCAAAGTCATGGTTATTCCACCAGCTAACAACTTCTACACTTCATAAGCTTTTAGCACCTATTCCTTCACAGCAAGAAGACATCAACTACATTTGGTATTCCCCTGTAAGAGATTCATTAACTCACTTAAAAACAGTCTCGTTGCTAGGCAATGGAAAGAGGTTTCCCCCTCCAATCTAAATATAGACACAAATGAGAAATGAAACTATGGACTTATAACAATACTGTGGTTAATTCTTTTAAAGAGGCTATCAGCAGTAAGAACCAATGGGAGTGTCTAGTGGAGTGAGAGTGAGAGAGGGAGAGTGTCAGAGAATGAAGGAAGTAGCTAGATCTCAAAGCCAGAGGCATTTTTTAACATTAATCCTGTTCTGGAAACTGACTGACTTCTAAATAAGGTCCATTTTTATTCTGGAACAAAATTACTCTTGTTCCTTTGGGAAAATATTTTTTATAAGTTAGTTAAATAGATTATCAGTTTCTGAATAATCCTTAAATTTGAAATGCTATGGTAGTTTATGAAAACACACAGGTGGAGAGTATATTAAAAATAGATCTAATCCTAGGCTAAAAGTCACTCAGGACTCTGCCAGTGGATGAGGAAGGATATCTCCTTTTCCTCACACCAACTCATTCCTTACATCTTAAGCCAACCTTTTGTGTCTGGCTGAGCCCTATTCATTGCAAAGACTGCCAGATGAGGGGCCTTTATAGTATCCTGGGACTGGGAACAAAGTCAGGGAAGAGGGAATTAAACTATTTCCTGTATTAATAACAGAAGCCAAGACCATAAACTAGACCTACTTTCCACTATTTGTCCTGGGGTATCTGAACAAATTTGCTAGTTCATGCTGTTCAATATCCCTACAAACACAGGACCTGAGGCAACCAGATGAGCAGACCTGGATATAACCTGGGGGTAAAGAGGGGCTGGCTGACCTGCCAAAGTAGAAGCCCAGACAGGGCCCTAGGGTGAGTGTCAGGGGATTGTAGTTCAGATACAAACTCTGTTACTCATTAGCTGTGACACCTGAGACAACCAATGCCTCGTTCTAGACCTGTTTCTCACTTTGAGGGTAGCACCAACAAGCTAGATAATGTTGGAAGGATGCTCCAACTCTAAGGTTTTGACTCTGATCAGAAAGGTCCAGATGGAAGGACATTTAATGCTGAGATGTTTGTTTAGACCGTAAGACCAGTGGACTGTGAGATGTTGTAGAAAAGGATTAAATAATAGATCATGAATTAGGAGCTATTGTTATTGTGATTACGGCCATTCTAAATCCTTTCTGAGTCCTCAGGGTGTATATGTGTATATATATATATATATATATATATATATATATATATATATATATTCACAAGTACAGATAAAACTCCAGTAAGTGTTAGAGGCGATGAACTGAATGGATGGATGGCCTTGTCTAACCATCCATCAGGACCATTCCCCATGGTTCCAGGATTCTCCCCCAAGAAAATGTAAACAAGGTAAGGTTAAGGATCTTCAAGAAAAGGGTATCTTTGTTTCTCTTTCTTTTTTTCCCTCTTCATTTTAAAAATTTAGATTCTCTGGGGAATTTGTACAGTCCTATTGGATTAGGGCCCTACCCTTAGGAACTCATTTAAGCTAATTACCTTCTTGAGTCCCTATCTCAAAATACAGTCACATTGGAAGTTAGGGCTTCAATATATAGATTTAGGTGGGGGGACACAATTCAGTCCATTAGACACTAATTCCCAGTCTAAGGTTACTTCCATAACAACACACTGCATGCTACCAGCAAGAAAAATGCAAGAATGATGTGAGTGTAGGGAAGAGAAAAGTAATTTTGTTATCAAGTTGTGAAAAATGGTTCATCAGTGTTTTTGAAGAGATTTCAAATAATTATGACAGTCTTGAGGATTCAGAAGCATTCAATAAAGGGTAATAAAATGTTTTCCCTTGCTGTGATTTTAAGCCCATTTTAAGGATGGCTCAAGGACCCATTTTTTTGGCAATTTACAGAATTAACAGATTTCAGTATTTCTACAAAGTACTTTAGCCTAGAAAAGGGGAGGCTGAGACAGAAAATATTAGATATTTGAAGGACTGTCATGAGAAAATCAGAAACAGATTACATATCACAAATATTTGGCCTGTGACATTATTTCCCCTTCTTCTACCCTTGTCAGACATTACTTACCAATCATGGCACTCACTAAACAAAGCCTCACAATATATTCAGTACAGTGCTCCAAAAAAGCACTTAAAAATAATTTGTATATAAGATGAAATAATAAAAATAAAATTGTCAATAGCTAACATTCATTGAGTGCCTATCAAATACCAGACATTGCTCTAAATTTTTTCACACACAAACTCATTTCTTCCTGATGACCACCTTATGAGGTAGGCACTAATAGAATTCACATTTTTCAGGTAAGGACACTGAAACACAGGCACTCAGTGAAGATGGTAAGAAACTTGGATTTGAACTAAGGCCATGTGGCTACAGAGCCATGATCATCATTACTCTCCTATGGTGTTCACCCATTCTGGGTTGGATTTATTGTATATAACTAAAGAGGCAGAATAAGAGCCAGTGGGGGAGATGTTGCAGTCAAGTTGCATCAACATAAAAAAAATTTTTTTTAATTAAATTATTCTAATAATGATATCATAGTCACCTGTAATATTGAGTACCATATCACTGGAGACATCTAAGCAGAGTTACATAGCTACCTATTAGAATTGCTGTGCAATAGATTGCATGAATGAGAGGGTGGGTCGGATGAAAGCATCTCAACTTCCCATCTAGTTCTAAAACTCAAGGATTCCTTGACTTAAGCAGTGCCAACAAAACTAGAAGGAATCCACAAGTGACATCCTTCCTCATTCTTTCTTTTTTGCCATCAACTTTAACGTCCAACATTGTCAAGCACAAAGAATGTCCAGGATTTGAATAAATCACACTGAATTTTAAAAATAGACACTCAATAGATGGCATATAAAGCCCACACAGCCCCAAGATATAAACAGTAATCTTGAAAAGACTACTGAATTCTATAAAACCATTGTTTTTTAATGGTCTTAGCAGGCTTATTCCACTTCTTATCATCACTTTCTGGGAAGGGAAACAAAGTTACAGCAACAGTGAAAGATACGTAAGTTTGTTAGCTGTTAATGAAGTTGACAACATCTTCAAACATTAACTCTCTATCTCTCCCTAGGAATGGTATGCCTTGCAAGGCAAGTATCCTTTTCTGGAATGTGACCTTGACCATTCCTAGCAGCAGCAGAGAAAAATGCCATCCCTATGAGGTTACCATTTACTGATGGGAAAGAGAATTAATGGCAGGTGCCAAATCATTTCACATGAAAATTCACATAGGTCAAATACTAAGAAGTCCTCTAATTTATTATGTGTCATTCCTTCCAAGCTTTTTACCTGAAAGACTCTTCTATGCTTCTGCAAGTCTGTGCCATTACACTCTAAGCCAGGTATGAATGGCCTATGTTATTTTTGCACAGGTCTCAAGACCTCCTGTTTTAAGACAAAGCATGTCCCTCCCCTTGGACTAGCCTCAATACAGACTACAGATTTACCTCCTGAAACTTAAAAAAACAAAACTCCAAGAAGAAGTCTCTTCTTATTGACTCTCCAGTGTACTTCAGTGGATTGGCTACCAGAATCAGCTTTAGTCCAAACTCTACTACTGAACCAAAATGTATAATTTGGACAAATCACTTATGACTTCACCATCTTTGTCTCTTAGTTTTTGATATCTGAAGTGGAACTAGTGATCTTTGATCCTGGCTAAATCACCAAAAATGCAGATAAAAGAAAACTCATTAATGCATAAAGGCTGATTAGCAATATAGCCATTACATACACCCAAGGGCAACAGAGCATTCTTTCAAATGTGTCTCTGGTAAGTCCACAGTAGCTGTAGTTATAACCAATAGCTGCTATTATTTACACAGGAATGGTCAAGACCTATCCTCTGGATTTAAATATACCACAGTATTTAGACAATATCCAGGTTTGGGTGACTATGAGAAAGAGATGTAGAGTTCCATTTAGGGGAAAAGGTTTATGCTTTCTTCTAATATTTTTCCAAACATATGCTCTGAGAAAGATTTGACAAATGAGTATAGAAGGAGCTAGCAATCTTCTACTTAATATGTAAACCTAAACCATTTAAAAAATAGTATCATTCTAAAAAAAATAGTATCATTCTAAAAAAATAGTATCATTCTGAATGTTGGAGTTTGGATCTTAAGAGAATTTGGAGGGATAGTAAGAAAGATGTTAGAGAAATGTGTCTCCTGATTAAAAAAAATTATGAGTTAATACATAATAATAAGAAGAATGACAGCTAACATTTCTGAGTACTTGTGTGTGCCTTTTTAAAGCCCTTTACACTTATTCAGTCACTTATTTCTCATAGTAACCTTCTAAGGAGGTCACATCATCATCACTATTTTATAATAAGTGAAGGCCACAATCATTCTTGTCCTGCTCTTGTCAACCATTATCCCTCACACTTAAGATAAGCCTGTGAGATATACATTATACATTCTCTAGGTAGTTGGTTAAGGAAATTGAGGTTCAGCAAAGCTAGTTACAGATTGGAAGTATCAGAACATGATTCTGATCTTCTAACTTGGAGAACTCTCTCTCCTGCCTTGGGATACCTCACATTTAAGTCACAACAACATCATGAAAACCCTTCTCTAAAGCCTTGCTGAAATGCGATTTGCTGTAATGCATCACTTAGTGCCTTGGTTCTACACTCATCTTGTCAAGTCAGTCACATCTGGAAGTGGCCAATCCTAAGCCCAACTCTAAGCAAAATGTTAGGGTAAAGACATGGCACAGGGCCAGGATTAGGTCTCCCTGATATTCCCTGTCATTTTCCCCCTTTCTTTTCAAGTATCCAGGTACTATTGAGCCCTGAACTGTCCAGATTACTGTCCTATTATTCTTGAGGATAACTTGAGCTATCCAAAATAAATTTCAAAGAAGCAACTAGATAAAACGGCTTATTGGCAAATTGCTACCATGAGTAATGTATTTTTTCTTTCTTTCTTTCTTTCTTTCTTTCTTTCTTTCTTTCTTTCTTTCTTTCTTTCTTCCCTCTCTCTCTTTCATTTTTACAGATTTTTTTTTAACTGAGGAAATGCTGACACCCTTCTCTGGTTCTCTGATCCAATATATTCATGCTCTCAGGTTTCCTATTAGACTAACAAGAAAATAAGGTATGCCCACAGATTTGATAACTTAGATGAAACTGAACAATTTTTTGAAAAATACGACTTACCAAAACTCACGTAAGAAATAGGCAATCCAGGGCAGCCTGGGTGGCTTAGCGGTTTAGCACTGCCTTCAGCCCAGGGCCTGATCCTGGAGACCCAGGATCAAGTCCTACGTCAGGGTCCCTGCATGGAGCCTGCTTCTCCCTCTGCCTGTGTCTCTGCCTCTCTCTCCTCTGTGTCTCTCATGAATAAATAAATAAAATCTTAAGAAAAAAAAATAGAAATCCATATAGACCTATATCTATTAAAAAATTGAATCAATAATTAATAACCTCCCAAAACAGAAAGTACCAGGCCACAATGGATTCGCTGGTAATTTTTGCCAAACATTAAGGAAGAGGCCAAAATTACCTTAATACCAGAACCAGATAATGACATTACAAGAAAAGAAAATTACAGAACAATATCTCTCATGAATATAGCTATAAAAATCCTAAACAAATTATTATTAAATAAAATTTAAAAAAATATAAATGGATTGTATACCACAACCAAGTGGGACTTATCCCAGGTCTATAACACTGATTCAACATTAGAAAATAAATTAATACAATCCATCACATTAGTATACTAAGAAGAAAAATCATGTAATACTATCAGTAGATGCAGAAAAAGCACTTGACAAAATCTAACACTATTCATGATAAAAACTCTCAGTAAACTAGGAATAGTAAGTAACTTTCTCAACTTTATCAAGTTGAGAAAGTTACTTTTCTCAACTTGATAAAGTTACCAAAAAACCTGCAAGTAATATCATACCTAACAGTGAGGAACTCCCAAGTTTTCTCACTAAGATCAGGAACAAGGTAAGGATATCCTCTTTCACCACTGCTTTTCAACATTGTACTAGAAGTCTTAGGTAATGCAATAACACAAGAAAAAAAAATATATATATACAGCTTGGAAAGGAAGGAAAAAACACAGGTGCCATGATAATCTTTGTAAAAAATCTAAAAGAACTGACCAAAACAAAACAAAACAAAACAAAACACCTGCTGGAACTAATAAGTAAGTTCATTTATAGTAAGTAATAGCAAGGTTGCAGGTTACAAGGTTAACATACAAAGATGAGTTGCTTTCTTATATATCAGCAATGAAAAACTAGATATTAAAAACATGATACATTTACATTAGAACCCCCAAAAATGAAATACTTAGGAATAAACCTAATAAAAATGTGTAAGATCTATATAAGGAAAACTACAAACCTCTAATGAATGAAATCAAAGAATTAAATAAATTAAGATATATTCCATGTTCATGGATAGGAAGATTCATTATTGACAAGATATCATTTATTCCTAACTTCATCTTTAAATCCAGTACAACCCCAATCAAAGTCCCAGAAAATTATTTTACAGATATTAATAAACTGATTCTAAGGCTTATATGGAGAGGCAAATGACCCATAATAGACAACACAATATTGAAAAAGAAGAACAAAACTGGAAGATTGGCACTACCTGACTTTAAGCAACAGCAATTGAGATATTGTGGTATTGGCAAAAGACTAGACAAATATATCCGTGGAATATAAGAGCCTAGAAATATACCCACATAAATATAGTCAACTAATCTTTGACAAAGGAGTAAAGTAAGTCTTTTTCCATAGATGATGCTGGCACAACTAAAAATCCAAGTGTAAAAAAAAATGTAGGGATAGAATGTATACTTTCACACACACAAAAAAAATGGATCACAAGAGCAACTGGGTGGCTCAGTTGGTTAAATGTCTGACTCTTGGTTTCAGCTCAGGTCATTATCTCAGGGTCATGGGATTGAGCCTCCTGTCAAGCTCCGTGGAGTAAGCTTGAGAGGGTCTCTTTCTCCCTCTCCCTCCCCCTTGGCCCTAACCCCTGTTTGTGCTTTCTCACACTCTCTCTCTCTGTAAAATATATAAATAAGATCTTTTTTTTAAAAAAGGATCACAGACCTAAATGTAAAACACAAAAAATATAAAACTCCTAGAAGATAGGAGAGAAAATCTTGATGACCCTATGCATAGTAATGACTTTTAGATACAATACCAAAGGCCTGATCCATGTAAGAAATATTTGGTGAAGGATGAAGTGGACTTCATTAAAATTGAAAACTTCTGTAAAACATAATATCAAGAGAATGAAGGCAAGCCACAGAGCGAGAAAATATTTGCAAAAGACACTTCTGAGAAGGACTGTTATCCAAAATATACAAGGAAGTTTTAATTATAAACAAACAACCTGATTTTAAAAATGGGCCAAAGACTTTCTCAGATACCTCACCAAAGAAAACCTAGATGGCAAATAACCATATGGAAAGATGCTACACATCATATGTCATCAGGGAAATACAAATTAAAACAATAATGAGGGACTACTAGGTACATAGTACTACTATGTACCTATTGGAGTGGCCAAAGTCAAGAATACTGACCACCGAATGCTGACAAGGATGTGGAACAAGAGGGAATCTCATTAATTGTTGGTGGGAATCCTAAATGATACAGCTACTTTGGAAAACAGTTTGCCAACAAAACTAAACATACACTTACCGTACAATTCAACAATTGCACTCCTTGGTATTTACCTCAAGGGAGTTGAAGACTTATGTTCCCCCAAAATCTTCACATGAATGTTTACAGCAGCTTTCATGACTGTCAAAAGAAGCAACCAAGATGTCCTTCAGAATGGAAATGGATAAATAAACTGTGGTATATCAAGAAAATGAAGTATTAGGATAAAAAGAATGATCTATCAAACCAAGAAGACATGGAGAAAACTTAAGTGCATATCACTAAGTAGAAGCCAATTAAAGGCCAAATATATGATTCCAGCTATATGACATTCTGGAAAAGGCAAAACTATGGAGATAGTAAAGTGATGAATGGTTATCAGGGTTTGGGAGTGAGAGGAGAGAAGAACAGACAGAACATAGATAATGTTTACTGCAGTGGTAATATTCTATATGATACTATAATGATGGATACATGCCATTAAGCATCCAACCCCACAGAATGTAAATGGCAAGAAGGAACCATAATATAAACTATGGACTTGGTTGATTATGATATAACAATGTAGGTTCATCAATTGTAACAAATATACTACTCTGTCAAAGGATGTTGATAATGGGGGAGATTATGAATATAGGGAAACAGGGATACATGGGAATCTCTGTACCTTCCTCTCAATTTTGCTGTGAAGCTAAAAACTGTCCAAAAAAATTAAATCTTTAAAAAATATATAATTAATACTCAAACACTTGCCAAGTTTTTTCCTTTATTAAAGCAGTTAGTTGACCACTATACACCCCTGAGATAGTCACTCTGATAGTATGTCAACCTTGAGGTCATAAAGCATTTGGGAACAGGGCAGCCCGGGTGGCTCAGCGGTTTAGCGCTGCCTTCAGCCCAGGGCCTGATCCTGGGGACCTGGGATCGAGTCCCACATTGGGCTCCCTCCGTGGAGCCTGCTTCTCCCTAGGCCTGTGTCTCTGCCTCTCTCTCTCTCTCCCTGTCGCTCATGAATAAATAAATAAAATCCTTTAAAAAATAACTTTAAAGCATTTAGGAACACTTTAAGCAAAAGAGGAACTCAGGCCAGGATGTGGCCACAAGAAGAAGCAATAATCAGGACTTAAAGTTTTATCCATTCAGCTTAATTGTTCTTCATCTGAATTTATAAAAAGTTCATTCAAATAAGTGATTTGATTGATAATAGAAAACAAGCCTCTTTCCCTTCAACATTTTTAGTTGGGTCAAATTTATATTCAATTAAGTTTGAGAAGCACTGCTTACTCAATACTACCTCTTTGAAATTCATACTGTTAAGAGACTAAAGAAATCTTTTGAATTTCAATTGATCCACTATACCAAATACATGACTACAGATCCTTTATTCTTTGTTAATATTCTATATATTCAGGTTCTATACATCATATTTTGAGAATATTATGCTAAAGGCACTCTTAAGTTAAAAAAAGCTACTATTTCAATTTCTCACACAAACCCCAAACCTGGAGTCTAATCCCAAACTCTTTAGTCTGGCTTTTTAAGGTCCTCCACAACATTTTCTCAATCTAGTTTTGCAGCCTCATTTCCCATTATTCTTCTCATGAATTTTCTGCTCTAACAAAACTCTCTTATTCTTTGTTCCCTAAATAGTCTGTGTCCAATTCTGCCTCCCTATTTATATACATATTCTTTAGGAGGGTCTTGAATTTCATTAGAACTGAAGGAGATGTCAGAAGTTCTTAATTAGTCATTTAACAAATATTTATTGAGTGTTTGCTTTAACATTGTATCTCTTGGGATGCTCTGTTGCAAGCAACAGAAATAGGCTCTAGCTAATTTAAGAAGAAGAGGAATTTATTGAAAGGACATTCGGTAACTCAAAGAATTTCTGGGGGTCTAGAGAATAAGGCTGGAAGACTGTGCAGCCAGAAACACTACAGTAAGTCCACTGCACGATACATCCAGGGAAGATAGCATACTTGCTATCCTGTGTCCAAAAACTGTACCTTGCACTACCAGTACCAGCAACACTGGTCCCTGCTACCTCTGGAAACTGAAGTAGTTCCCTCTGTGTCAAACACTCGTTGCCAGCATGGGTTCTGTATATTCTCTTCTTTCTACCAATAGCAGATTCAAGGACTGTCTGATGGGTGGAACTTGGACATTTGTCCATGTCCTAACTTTAAGGAAGACTGGGAAATCTGGCATCTGGCATTTTCATCTTCAATAGAAGGACCTGAGCTCTGCCTTCTAAGATAAGGGATTCCCCAAAGCAAGGAAGAAACTGTAGATGATGGGTGGTCAAAAAAAATGACAATTGTTAGCTATAGCTATAAGATAGATTACTGGGAAACACAAGAGTCTTTTCTATAACCTCCAAAAGAGTTTACCTAAGTGCACAAGAAAACAGATGAGATGATCAGAAAATAAGATAATTTAAAATAACATAATAAATTAGACTGCTTAATTAAAAAATACTAAAATTATTTTGAATATAACCAATTGTTAGAGACAAGTGTATTTGTACTTTATAGCTCCAAACCCTTTCTTTCTCAAGAGATTTGTTTCTAGAGCAAAATTTATGTAAATAAGCTCTGTTTCTCCCTGGAATCTTTCCACACATCCTCCCAGCTCCATTTTCCAAGTTTATCTGCTCAAAGACAAGCTCCTTGGTCACCAACAGGAATGATGCCCAGAACCAAACCCTTTATATATATATATATATATTTGATTAAGCAGAAATACCAACTCTATTTCTCTCCCCTGGGAAGACAGACAGACCTGAAGGCTAAAGAACCAGAAAATAGTGGCAGAAACTTAGGAATGGTTATAAGTTCTTGACCCGGAGTCAGACAGGAAGAAAATGTGCCTGGAGTCCTGAGAAATGCAACAGCACTCTTCTGCATTGTGTTTTTTACCTCCTTTCCTAAGGAAGGGCAGTGCTAGGCTGCACTGGGGAAAATCCATGCAGAGCCAAGAGTTGAGTGCTTTTCCAGTGCTATGTCAAGGTCATTGCTATACAGTGCGTTTGGAGCTCTGCTCCAGCAGTCAGCCAATGGCTACTCAGACTTAACAATGGAAGCCATGTGGGCAGAACTGGGGAAAAAATGGGTCATTTAACTGCTTAAGGGACATCTAAAGTCAGTTTTCAGGGCCTCCACCCTCAGCAGCCACCCAGTCCCCAGGCCTTGCTGCATCTCCATTTCCTTTTGATGCCATACAGCCTTCTTATTCTTCACCATCCTAGGAGTCAATTAGGCACCCAGAAAGAAGGGGAAAGTGAAAATAAAAACAGACAGAAATAATTAAGTGACAGCCTCACTCCTTCAAGGAAGAAAGGCCTGTGCAATACGACAGAAAATTGACTAAAAAAAAAAAAAAAGCTAACTTAACAGATTTTCCATTTACTAGCTGGGTGACATTTGGTAAGTCACTCTTCTTCCCTATCAACATCAGTAAAATGGGGTAATGTGAGACAACTAGTACAAAATTACAACAAACTGAAAACACCAGTGATCCCTCTACCTACAACTAGGTTAGTTCAAATACTATTTACGTTCTGTGTTCCAGATGATACTTGGGAGTGCTTGCAGTTAAAGCTGCAGGTGATGAACAGTCGAAGGCCTTTTGCTCTGGCTCTTGTCTTTGTTTGCACCCATGAGGGTTCTTGAAGAAAAGTTCTTCTTTCCTCATGTTAGAGGGTATGGTGGAGCAAGAGGAGCTGTCCTGTAGTCTGGGCTTCTACTTCACCTGCTTGGATTCCCTCCTTTCCACATCACACACACTCTCTCTTCCATCCACTCATCCCTGAGAAAATATAATGATAGAGCAATAACTAATATTCTAACAAGTACAATATAAGAGTATGCTCAGAATAGAGACCCTGAATGTAGATTCCCAGATGTGGAAATCCTAATTCTGCAATGTGCTTGCCCTATGACCTTAGACACATTATTTAACCTTTCATTACCCCAGTTTCCACATCTATAAAATAGGATAATCATAAACCTAACATAGAGGGTTGCTGTGAGGGTTAAATAAATTAATATACATAAAGCACTTAGAACAGGATCCAGCACAGAGCTGTTATTTTACATCATTAGATAATATTACTATTATGTTCACACACCAAAATGAATGTGGTTATATACAAAGTATCAATAAAAAAGAGGAAAAGTTATTGTGTATATGTGTGCATGTGTACATAAACATGGTTTTGTTGAGTCCTTACTTTAACTTTCAATCTCAGCACTATTGCTGACTGATGGTCAGACAGCTTAGGTAAGATATCCAAGCACTAAGAAGTGGAGAGTTGAGATTCAAACCCAGGTCTTCTGGCCCCCAAACCCCTACAATGCATATTTTCCCTCCCCTGGGAAACCACCACCATTACTCAAAATATTCAGAATTCCTCTTTGAGACTTTCTTTCAGAAATCAATGAACTTGTTTTGAATTTCCTCAGCACTGGGAAAGCTTCTTTTGAAAAAGATTATCAGAAGGTTATCAGAAATTTTCAAAAGTCATTTATTGCTAAGGTGAATAGCCCAAATAGGTCATAATGTTTTGGTTTTTTTTTTTTAAGATTTTATTTATTTATTCATGACAGACATGGGGGGTGGGGGCAGGGCAGAGACACAGGCAGAGGGAGAAGCAGGCTCCATGCTGGGAGCCTGATGTGGGACTCCATCCTGGTACTCCAAGATCACGCTCTGGGCCAAAGTCAGGCGCTGAACCGCTGAGCCACCCAGGGATCCCCAGGTCATAATGTTTTGAGCTAAAAATAAGGTATAATTAATGTCGTTAGTTGTCTGGTAAATTGACTCTAGAGACTATCCCCAGAGAAAAGTTCTAAAATGATTCTGAAAAATTCAGTATTATAGGAAAACTGCATTTCCCAACCCTCATGTGGTTACTTCGGTTCTGATATGCTTCTGTAGATGGGGTTTTTAACAGCTTGGTTGTAAGTTCTTGTATGCAAAAGAACATAGAGTAAGACAGTCTTACAGACTGTAAGATCTGAGGTCTGTGTTTCCATAGTGATGACTTCCTCTGTGGTCCCTGAAATATTCTTATGTCTCCAAGGTTCTACAAGGCCCAGGATCATTGTGGAGGTCAGAATGATAGTGGAAGAGGTACAACATTAAGATTGGCTCTTCTGGGCAGCCCTGGTGGCTCAGCGGTTTAGCGCCTGCCTTCAGCCCAGGGCCTGATCCTGGAGACCTGGGATCGAGTCCCACGTCAGACTCCCCACATGGGGCCTGCTTCTTCCTCTGCCTGTGTCTCAGACTCTCTCTCTCTCTCTCTCTCTCTGTCTGTCTCTCATGAATAAATAAATGAAATCTTAAAGAAAAAAAAAAGATTGGCACTTCCTCAAACAACATTTGAGTGAAGTGTTATCCCACTTAGTCCTTGCACCAGCTTGTTTCACTGAGAGGAAACCTAAGGCCCAAAATGGGTCCACAACCTACTGCATGTCCCACAGCTAGATGCATGGCCCTTGTGTCCAGATTCCCCTTCTTCACTATCTGTGGCTGAAGCAATGTTCCAAAAGCTCAGCCACAAATGCCTCTGTACTGGGTCCTTCAAAGCAGACTAGATTCATGGGCAGAGCAGTATAAGCAGGGGTATAATTAAGTAATTACTGAAGCTGTTCAAAGCAGAGCCAGGCCTCCTCACCCACTTGTTCCTGGCTCCAGCAACCTGTAAGATACCGAGAGATCATCCCCTTTCTGGAAGTGGTTTACTCAGAGGCCTGCACTCCAATGTGATGGAGCCCTTTGCCACCTCCTCCAGCCTCCAGGGCTTATGCTTCAGAGACTCTATCCCCACTTCTCCAGAAGTAGGCTGCCATGGAGAAGCTGCTGGCTGTGTTTATTCCCTTGATAAAATACACATTAATTTCAAGCTCAGCCAAATGGGCAAATTAAAAAGGGAACCATCCTCTTCTCAGATTCCATTTTATTTTATATCTTATTTACCACAGATGAACTCATACAGAGAAATGAGGAAAGAGAGGTGTGGGGGAGAAAGAGAAAAAGGGTAGCCAAGTTTGTACTTTAAAAATCACAATTATTCCAAGGAAAAAAATATTTGTAGATAAGAGCACATGTTCAAAAACTAGTTTGTTCCAAACCACATTAACTATTAAATTTGTTATCTGTCCACCTAACCTCTAGATTCTTGACTTATTTCATTCCGCAGACTCTTTCCACCTTATAACTATTATAATTCACCTGTTAAAAGAAGAGCTTTGAAGTCCTATTAATATGTGACTAGGAAAATCTAAGGTAGAGAGAAAACTTCAAGTCCTCAACCACTCTGGGGAACTTGGCTCTCTAAGGAGACATTGTTTTAAAACCAAGAACAAGCCAGAGATCACCAAGATTAAGTTTCACCCTTTGATTTCCAAATCCTAATCCGTAATTCATTAGAGCTAATTTTCCATACTCTTTTTTCTGTATATACTGGGGCATGAGGTGGGTTTCTCTTAGATGGAAGAAGAATCAGGGCATTGGTCATGAGGAAGGAAAAAGAGACCCATTTCATGAAGCTGCCAAAAAAAAGGTCATGCCAGTAATAGCACGTATGATACAAACATGCTCCTGCATGCAGAATCATCATCTGTATGGGAAGTTGCTTATAAAGATGATGACATTTAATGTTTGGCATCTCAGCAGTTTTTACTTTGATTTTGGAAAATTGCCCAAAGTAAATAAGTCATTCACTATCTGGCTTGCTTGCCATTTTAATTATTGGGGTGTGGGGCAGGGGGAGCACTTTGCCTCCTATGTATGTGGTACCAGAGGCCTACTTAATGATTTAAAACTAACAAAATTGGTAGAACCCCAAAAATCTGTGATTAAACAATAACAGTCCACAGTGACCTTTTTTAAACTCCATATACAAGCCGGCAGCATACTCAGTTTGACAAATTTTAAACCTCTTAAAATGAGGTCTGAAACAGAAATTCAATAGGCTCTTAATTACATTTGCCCCAAAGGCAAAATGAACATTGTTCTGTTCCTCACACAGCTCCAGTTAAAGCTGGATTCTCACTACGCTGAGCCATTCTGACTTGAAGTGACCGCTGGCAGCAGCTCAGGTTTCTCTCACCTCCACTCAGAGGCTCTGAAGGTGAGCTGAGGGGAGAAGGAAAGTGGCTGGAGTTCTAGAACAGCAGTTCCAGGGGGTAAATAGGGCCCTTTTGTTCTGGGTAATTGAGTGGGTGATAGGAGGCAGAGGACAGAAGCCCAGGTAGCTGGGATAAGTGGAGACAAGGAAATTAGGAGGACTTGGAGGAGATACTATGAGGACAACTAAATGTTTCCTCTGCTCTTCCTTTCCTTCTGAAAAGGAAATAATGCACATTGCTCCTTGTTGCACATTCGGACTTGGGCAGTAACACTGTCACTGAGAAGAGCAGCTCAATCTAGATGCAGAGTTTGACCTATGGCTCCAACAACCATGACACCTAGTGAAAGGTGATAGATCAAATCACCCCTCTTGCTGATACAAAAAGAAGATTTTAACTTTTTGATGAAACTTCAAAAAAATTTCTTAAATCGTTGGACAATCTTGAAACTAAAAGCATGAAAAATATAGCTTTAGTTTTCCCCCATCGGCCAGGGAATCATGCATCTAATAATAGCTGGCTATCGAGCATAAAAGCCTACTCCCCTTTGCTTTGACTCTGGAAAACTCTGAAGCAGCTGCCTGACTTTAGAGTGCCCCATGAGCTCAGCTGAGGCCTTCAGTGCTGGTGCTTGACAGCCAACTTCTCCCTCCATCCCTGCCTCCTACCTCCCCTTCCTTACATAGGTACCAGTTCCAAGAGCATTGCCTAATAAACCTCTAGTCTGTCTACTTCCCAGGGAACCCCATCTGCACAGGGACTTCTTTCACTGAGTTCCCCTCTGTTTCTCACATCTTTGAACTTCCATTCTCATTTCTCTTTCCTCCTCAGCATATTCTATGCTCTCCCATGTTTAAAAGAAACTCAGCCAAAAAGCATATTAAGCATTCCTAAATTCTGTGTCATCCTCAAGTTAGGGCTGTTTTTTTCCTACATCCAAATTTCTTGTAGAACTAAATTGACATTGCCTTCACTTTGCTTTCTAAGTATAACACAGTGTGCCTTCATCCATCATTTCTTCTCTAAAATATATTTTTACTGAGGTCACCAGTGACATCCTATTTTTTAAAACCCCATGGTCACTCTTTAGCCTTCCCATACTTGACTTGGCTGTTGGCAGTGTGACTTTCTCCATCCTCCTTTGAAACTGTTGCCTGCCTACAATAGCATTCATGATTCTCTTTGCCCTGGACTTCCATGTCTCTCTTTGGCTATTCCTTTTCAGTCTTCTTCATGGACCTTTGTCAGTGAGTGAAGCCTCTTCTCAATCTACACTCTTAGGGCAAGTTGGCCATATCTACAGTTCCATCTACCACCTATGTGCTAATGACTCCCAAATCCATATTCCCAAACTCTACTTCTGTCTTGGGCTCTAAACCCTATATTTCTAACTATTGAGTGTTTCCCCATTTATTTATTGCCTTATCTAACACTGATTCCCTCTCACAGAAGTTCCTTCTTTCTGAGCTGATACCACAATACCATTCTTCCCACCAACAGAGCCTATGATGATCCTCTACTCTTCTTTCTAACCCATACCGCCCACTGTTCATCAGTGGTTTCTTTTTTGTAAATAGTGAATTCTTAAAAATATCCCTACTTTTCCTATTTTACTACTTTATTTCATACTTTTACTATCTCATATATTTCACTGAATGATGAATAGTACCTACTTGGAAGCTGAATCACCTAGACTACACCCTTCAAAGGCTTCTGCTTTGTCCTTTCTCTGGTCACATCCCTAATCCCATGTCAAGAAGTACCCAGGGCTAAGGAGACATTGCTGCCATGGGCCCACACACCCTAATTCTAGGCCAAGTTTCTGTAGCCAGGCCTGTAGATTCCCTATCCAGATGACCTAAGCCTACTTATGAAGGATTATTCCATAGATCCACCCTCCCAAGAGTATACTGCATCACTGGAGTACACATCTTAAAGCTTGAAGATGGCCAAGATATACCTGCCTCTAGTGGAGTAGGGAAATAGGTGGAGGTTGTCTACAGGGGCTGGATTATCCACGTACACATATGTGAAAAATTCCTGTGGTTCTAGGCTGAGGGAGCTATGAGCTTGAGGCCTCTGATTATACTTTCTCCCCCAGTTCTATAAATGTTGGGAGGAGGATGCTGGTTATGAATGATGTTTTATATGTATCAAGCAAAATGATGGGAACCAAAGATGAACTAGACATAATAACCACCTTCAAGAAGCTCAGAAACAAGGTGCCTTGGTGATTCTGTCAGTTAAACATATGACTTTAGCTCAGGTCATGATCCCAGAGTCCTGGAATGGACCCCTGCCTGGGCTCTCCCATTCAGCAGAGAGTCTGCTTATCCCTCCATGTCTGCCCCACCCCCATTCATGCTCAATCTCTCTTTCATATAAAAAAATAAAATCTTTAAAAACGAGAGAGAGAGTTCAGAAACATACAAGAGGGGAACATTATAAAACTAGATGAAGTCCATTTTACCAAATTCATGTTTAGGAAGTAGTGTAAGGAGGGAAAATCAAGCTCTGCAAGGTAACATGAGAAGACTTCCCATTTGGGATCACATATGAACTAGAAATTAAAGCTTGAGAATAAGTTTTTCAAGCTTGAGGAAGCCACTATAGCAAAGAAAACAGCAAATATTCAAGAAATAATGTGAACTGAGTGAGCTGGAAGCATGGAGTGGGGAGATGGCTGGAAAGGTAGCAAGGACAATCATGAAAAGTATTTCTCAAAGAGCTTATTACTCATTCCAGAAGGTAGTAGGAAATCTAATGACTTAAGGCAGGGGACTGATATGCTCCTGCCCTTACATTTTGAAAGACTTATTTTCTAGACTAGCCTCTTAAGGGGTCTCCTGTTCCCCCCCACTTCTATATTACTCCTTGAGAATCCAGCCACTATGCTGCTGCCAAAATGATCCTCCTAAAAATACATTTTGGGTGCTATCACTCTTCTACTTCTTCCCATTGCCTACCGGTTAGAGTCCAAACTCTTTAATGCAGTTTCCAAGGCCCTTAATATCCTACCTCTGCTTGCCCTTCCAGTCTAATCTCTAGCACTCTCCCACATGCTTCTTCTATCATAGACATATCCAATGACTTGCGCCATCCTAAAGACACCTTGATCTCTGGTTACTTTGCAGCTATGCCCTTCCCCAACTTACTGGCCTGAACAACTGCTTACCTTGAGCAGCAAGGTATAGAGAAAAGAACACAGACTTTGATGTAGATTGATCAGGACTATATCCTGGCTCTACCACTTCCTGGCTCTACAATCTTGGGTAGATCATTTAAATTCTGAGCCTTGGCTGCCTTGCCTCTTTTATGGATGTAAAACCCATTTCCTAAGACTACTGTGAATATTAAATGTAGTAACATAGGTAAGTACCTGACATGAACACAGCAGGCTTCCCTTGGACTAAGCCCTCTGGATGCCCATGTCCATTAAACTATAGTCTTTTCCTACAAGTTATGCTTGCCTATTTTACATACCTGAAGTGTGCCTTGGTCCTTTGCTCTGACCCCAGCCTCATTCCGGTCAATATTCTTCATTCCAAAGGAGATCCTTTTCCCTCAAGCCCCAGCCACTGGCTAATGTCCTGCTCCAAACTCAGGGGATCCCCTGAAAGCACAATTCTGCCATTTGCCCAATGACCAGCTGGATCCCCCTCCTGAGGATCCACCATCTCCACTATCACACCAGCCCCTGCTTGGAGGCATACGATAACACCATTATAAAGGAACTTATTGCACCTTTTGGGTATGATTTTGATTTGGTTACTATTCACCTAATAAGTTGTCTTACCTCCTAGTCCCAAATTCTGCCTACTTTCACCTTATTTCTATCCCCCCACCAAACAGCAAAAGATAAATTCCATGCTTTATGTCCATAAATAAGGTATCATTTATCTTTCAAATCACTATGATTGTGAGACTAAAAAGGCACAGAAGGGGTTAATTAGATGTGTATTCACCAATACATAAACCAAATAGCATCAGTCCTTTTTTGGGGGAAATGCAACAGAGACCAGGAAAGAAATTTCCTTCTTTATCCTATTTCCTCAATGGATTGTGGTTATATTGCCTTCAGCTGTAAAGATGTCTATCCTAATTTTAGTTTGTTTTACTCAGCTCCATCTGTTGTTGTGGTTCACCCAGAGGAGCATCCAGTCACTAAAAGAGAGAAAGAAAAACAGTGTTCTGCTGCCTGAAGTGCCCAAGGCGAAGAGCAGCTTCTGGCTGCTTCTGCCAAGGAGCTCTGCTGTGACATGGTACCAATGCTAGATGTGGGTGGAAGGTGAGGCAGCTGCATTTTGTGGTGCTTGTCATTCTTATTTGACAACTGTTTGGGTTTTAGAAACTTCTGGCATTGGGTTACAACACCCCACCCACTCTGTGTTGGTAACTACCACTTGTCCTCCCTATAAGAGGTCATGCCAACTCTGAGATGAGGCAAGGCCATGCTCAGCAGCCCTGGATGGCTCCTGCTCTGGCATGTGAAGGGCTTTCTCTTGCATCTGGCCAAATCCACAGCTTCCTGTGGTCCTCAGAATCAAGCACTTATGAGGGGGTTCAGGGGTCAGAATGCTGACTCTTCAGAGCCTGGCAACAGGAACAAAAACTTCCTATTGCTTTTATCAAGTATATTGAATGTTAAAATGATCCTAAGTCATGTGCATTGCTGTGAGAGTCTATGTGTGTGCACTAGAGAGTGTGAACATATTTCTTCTGGCATTTGATAATGCATCACCATTTAAAGGAAATTCCCTTCAGCCTTTTTATTTCGCCATCATATAAGGCCTTCAGCCAGCTCACCGCATGAATCTCTCATGAGTAGGGTGAAATAGAAAAAAGGAACCAGGCCCACTTTCCCCTAGAAACATGACAATAATCAGAGAGAAAGGGTACAAAAATGCCCTGAGGGGCTCAAATATACTCACTAATATGTCTCCTCATGTTTTGCCTTAACCTCAACTTTGAGAATTATCCCTATTATCTGCTTAACATCTAAAAAATTAGTAATCACGAAGAGCTGCTGTCGCCCAGAGACGACTAAGTGGTGAGAGGCAGGACTCAAAGCTTGGTCTTTCAGCTTTGTGCCTTGTACACCATACAGCATTCCTCTCAATTTTATGCTATAGACCGCTGGCACAACAGAGAGATTCAGTCCTTTATAGTTCCTCCATTATAATGACTGGTATTATAGGCAGAACAGGCAAGGACAAAATCTCTACTTCCTACCTTTAAAAAAATACATAATTGTCTGTCTTGCGAGGTGAAATGGAGGAGAGAGTGGGAGTGTTCAAATGAAATTATGAGGATGTGACAGACTAAGGAAAAGAAATCCCAAATCTTTGGATGTTTGCTATTGACATTATTATTGAATTGTGGGACCCTAAAACATGCTTAGAGTTAATCTCAAAAAACTTGCATTAAGGAAAATGGCATTTGAATGCAATTAATGAAATGAAAAATTCTAACTCATTATTAAAAATTCTCTACCTGTTTCAAAGATATATTTTAGCCCAATTTGATATATAGGTGTTTAAGATTACAGAATTCATAAAACAAGGCATTAAGTATGGAATCTAAACTTTTCCCAATAAAATATACTTGCATTGGACAATTATACCCACATTTAGGTGTAATATTGCAGTCCTTGCTCTAGTATAAATGAAATCTTATAGGAATCAGTGCCAAGAGCTACTATCATCAGAGACCCTTACAAATTTGATGAAAGGCAATGGAAAAGGAAAGAGAAGGAAGGGGGGCTCACCTTAAAATACAGATTCCAAGGTCAAGAGAGGACTGTGTAACTTTCTGAGCTATGCCCTCCCCAGGCCAGGTCTCAACAGTTCTTGCCAAATGTTTTCAAACCAATGAATCAAGAACTGGCCTTTTCCGTTCCAGCCTGTGGGAATGTGCTTCTGATTTTATAACAGAAGTCAGTAGAACAATGGGATTTGCTTCTTGAAAATTTGCTTTTTGGACACCAGTCCTGCAAAAACACCTATTTCTACTGGCTCCCCCAGTGGAGCTCCAAAAATTCTTATTTTAAAAAAAACATTAGGTCCTTGGTAGATAAATATACCGAACCTCTCCATAATCAGAACCAAGGCCGCCTACACATTTGGAACTCAAAGCCCTGGCTGAAGACTGCTGTTCTGATTCATACATGAGTAAAGGCCACATAGAAAGCATAGAGGCAAGCAAAAAGACAAACAGAAACTATGGAAGGCAAGTTCGTCTTTGGGTGCTTGGTCCAGACCAGATAACACAGTGCCTAAAACCCTGGGCTGTGGAGGAAAACAATTCTGGTTTCAAATTCCAAATTGAACACATAAATTACTTGAACTCTTCAAACTTCATTGTCATCATCTGTAAAATGGGGGTGTCAACTGCACTACTATTTTATTTGTGGTGAGGATTAAATGAAAAAAAAAATGCACAGAAAGTACCAGCCACAGGGAATGTGGCATACAATATACACACAATATGGTTATATTGTATACACACATAGCAATGCTAAAACAGAGAACTCTTGTGTCTATGGAATGAATGTGGTGAATGAATGTGGTACTGTGTGAGGCCAACTCCAAAGGGTTCACTCTGATAGGCTTTGTTGCTGCCTCTCAGAAGAACAGTCATGTGTCTGAGAAAGCTGGCTCCAGGAGGGCCTCTAGACATAACTGACCAGGAAGCTAGAAAGTGATCCTTGTACATTCTCTAGACTCAGGTTTGAGGCAGGTCTGGTAATACACTCTGGCCTTGATTAGGGCAGATCAAGCTGACCAAGCTCCAGCCAGTGACTGTCACCTCCTCAGAAGAATTTGCAGTCTTTTTCTAAATAATTGTCCAATTAAATTATAAGTCCATCAATCTTTTTCTTAAAACATATAGATTTTTATTACTATTTCAAAATATCCCAGATGTGTAAATACAATTATTTATAGCCTTGTAAAAACATGTGCCAGATGAATAGAAAAAGACTGCTGGTTTAGTTTGTTTTACTCTCACTCTGGTACCTCATGTGGTTCAGAGCTATTGCTTTCTGCCTGTTGTTAGCAACTAAGTATTTTCCAAATAACCAATTATTAGAATTGAGCCTCTTTGGTTTAATACACATGCAAAGAGAGTTGTGTATACAAATATAATTTAAAAGTCCCTCCATGAGTAAACATGAGGGGCCATCACAGTCGAAGTATTTGTTTCAATGCTTAAGTTATAGTTATGTGATCTTAGGCAGAAAATTTAGCTTTTCTGGATATCAGGTTTCTGAAATATAAATAAGTAGACTGACTTAGGTTCACAGATGTGTTTTATTTGGCCAACATTATTTTAGAAATGTGAGTGACTTTTCTAAGTATGCACTTTCCAGTTCCCACAGCTTAACCACCCCTAACATGGTCCAGCTGACTGCCTTTTCACATTTGCTTCATTTGCCCGGCTCTTGAAAGCATTTGGACTGCAGACCCTGGATGAGATGATCCAGAGGGCTTCCTCTAGCCACCAGACTCTGCTCTGCTGATTCTATCAAGTTGCTGAATTATTTAATTTCTTTGTCTGAAGAGTAAATAAAATCCTCATTCTTTTACAGTTAGGCTTGTGGACTTATCGGGAACAATTGGAGCATGGCTCAGACAAAAAGAAAAATCATTAGTTTCTGATAGGAAATTGAAGTTAAATCTCTTTGCAAATATTTTGGAAGATCCCTGCTCTTTAAGTCTAGATTGTTATCTGCAAGATATCGTATATTTCAGCCAAGCAACAACTATCTCTCTTTTTAAAGATTTGTACCTAAGACTCTCCCAAAAGTTTGTCTTTCTTCCTTTGTCTTTGGATCTCTTATTAAGGATACTGGACAGATATCCCTGACAATTTAAGCTCTGAATGTGACAAGCAGAGATTTAAATTTGTGTGATTAAGCATCATGATTCCACAAAAGGATTACCTGAGCTTCTAGTTGCTTTGGGCTTATAGCCAACAGAAATTGAGCCAGACCCTCCTTTCAAATAAAGGCTTGAGCACCCAAAGCTAGAACTGAGAAGAGCAAAAAGGTCTTTGCTAGTATTTTTTCTCAAAGAATGCAATACGCTTCCTGCCAAACCAAGCTTAATGGCTCTGCCATACAAAAGCCATACATTTTATTGATCCAACTGGAATCCTACTGTGAGAGCACAACCTGGCCCACTTTAATTTCAAGAATAATACTCTTGAGGCAGTGATTTCAATTTTGGTTCCATTACCACACTGCTGGAAATTGGGGGCAGTTACCTCAACTTCCTTCACCTGAATCTCATTCATCATTAATAGCAGAGCCACTGCTCTAAAACTGACAATAGCCTGGAACAATGCACATAATCACCTAGAGATTGTATTGAAATATTGATTCTTATTCATTGGGTCTGGAAGGGAACTTGAGATTCTGCATTATGACTACTCATAGCTGATGCCCAGTTTCCTGGTCTACAACAACATTTAGAGTAGCAAGGACCTAGAGAGCTTTGTTCATTTAAATTAGATGTTTATTTGCTTCTTAATGCCAAATTCTGTTCTATGCCCTGGGAATACAAAGATGCATGTGACACAATCACTTTTCTCAAAGAATTCACCATTTAGTGGAGGAAGCAGATACATAAATATCTAGCTATGATATACACAGTATTGTTGCAACAGGAATAAAGTACTCCAGAAGTCAAAAAGAATGAGAAATAAAATTATAACTACAATCAATGCACAAATACTCTTATCTCTAATGGATCTCCTTTTCTACTTTGCCTGTGCATGCTCCAATAGGAAAAACAGACCTGTAACATAAAACCCCAGATAAAACCCCTTCTTCAACTGATATTCCCAAGAGGTCAAGCTTTGCACAAACTGCATATAAACAGACACTTTCAAAAGAGTAATTTTCAAAAAGGCAAAATCATGAGTCTCAGGCAAATACAATATCAATGTGTGTCAAATATTTCAGCAAATTAATATCACTCAAACAACATTTGAGAAGCTATGTATTTATAAGTAATGTTAGGATAAGATTGCTGGATAGATTAAAAAAAACTGGTCAATGTCCAACAGAGCCATTAACTGTAAGATTTTAGGTTATTTGTTCTATTAGAAAGTATTTGTATCTCTAGCAGATAAAAGCCTACTAGTTAGCATCTCCTTCTCTAAAGTTGTAAAACAGCCCAAATAACAGAAAGCCAAGCCCAACTCTGAAAGAACCCCTGGTATTCTCTTTCACTTGTTTTCAAGTTTCAGATAAAATTTCTGATTGTATACGCAGCCTTTCGAAAATTAACATGAAAGAAAGATCTCCCTTCACCTCAACCACTTCAAAAATTGCTCCAGGATCTAAATCTTCCTCTAGTTTATCTTACTGGATCTCATTCCCAGATAAAATTATCTACATTAATAATAATATCTACAACTTACTGGGGTAACAGGTTATGTGTTTTAGGTACATTATCTCTATTTTCACACCAGCACTTGAAGTAAGAACTATTCCTACTTGAAGAAATAGTCTCAGGGAGGTTAGATGATTTACACAATGATACTCAACTTACGGTAGAACTAGGGTTCAAATACAATAATACAACTACAAAAACAGTAAGTATTTAGAAAACAAATGTGAAGCTATCTTGCTAGATAAGAGAAAGCTGCATTTGGGAACAATGTGATTTGAAAGATTTTTTCCACGATGCACATTATCAGCATTAAAGCTAACCTTTTCAGGTAAAGGTGCTGCCCTCAGAATTCATATCAAAAATAAAATAATACTTGATAGAAAATGAGTGGATACACATGGAGAGAGTAATGCTTAGGGGACATATACTGGGGCATACTGCCACAAAGGGAACTGGTATATCAGACTCGAGAAGCCTTAACAGAGCTGAGTAAGGCAGGGTCTGCTCATATAATCTCCATCTCCAGCTGCCTCCTTGCTTCTGGCTGCATAACCGGTTCAGGTCTTCTGGCACCACTACACCTATTTCTAAGGACCTGAGATGAATAATCTAATTGACAATGATCCTACTTTCTGGAGGAGTACTTCCTGTCTGCTACCCAGCCACCTTCTCTGGATAAGGTTTCCAAGGGCCTTTAATATAGTTTTTCTTCTTAGGGTAAGTAAAGGAACTCTTAAAACAACAAAGAAACGCTGGATAGGGCAGAGGGAAAAGGTAGTCTCTATCACACAAGAGCTACATGGGTCCTGGCAGAAAAGGGGATGCCACTTTGGTGGCAAATGGTCACTCCTATTATTAGAGTTCTCTTAGACACTCGTTAAAATGCATTCTCCTGTGCCCCATTCATACTTACTAATCAGAAACTCTAAGATGGAGTTCAGGAATCTTCAATTTTTAATAGTCTCTCCTGGTCATTCAATCTGAAAACTTTTTTGTCTTCAATCACTAGTTGTTACCTGGCTTCACATGAAAATCACCTCGGCACTTCCCCAAACAGCATGCCCTCGCTTGAGATCTGCAGTTTTTAAGTTCCCTAGGAGATTCTAAAGTAAAGCTAGGATGGAAAAACCATTGTTTTAAAATTTGACATGTCTCAAACTTCAATGTGCATTCAAATCATCTGGGAATCTTGGTAAAATGCAAATTTTGTTGCAGCAGGTCTCGAGTGGGTGTGAGAGCCTACATTTCCAAAAAAATTCCCTGGTGATGCAGATGTTGCTGGTCCTCGACAAACTTTGAGCACCAATGTACTACTCCATCACTGATTCTTCACTTTGGCTGATTAGTACATCACTTACAGAAACTATATTAGCTTCCCATGACTGCTGCAACAAACTACCACAAACTTGCTGGCTGACAACAACACAAATTTATTCTTTTACAATCTAAAAAGTCAGATCCAAAATCACTTTCACTGGGTCAAATGAACATGTCTGTTTGGCTGTGTTCCACCTGGAGGCTCTAAGGAAAAATCTGCCTCCTTGCCTTATTCCAACCTCAAGAGGCTGCCTATATGTTCTTTGGCTTGTGGCCCTTTCTACCATTTTCAGTCTCTGTTTTTATGTCATTCTCTGCTTCTGACGCTTCCTCTTTTAAGGAATTTTGTAATTATATCAAATAATCCAGGATAATCCTCTCATTTCAAGATTCCCAATCACATGTGCAAAGTCTCTTTTGCCATATAAAATAACAATCACATACATACCTACTCCTCTCAAACTATTCCAAAAACAGGAAAGAAAAGAAAACTTCTGAATTTATCCTGAGGCCAGCATTACCCTGATATTAAAACTAAATGAAGACTCCACTAAATAAAGAGAATTATCGGCCAATATCCCTGATGGACATGGATGCAAAAATTCACAATAAGATATTAGCAAATTGGATCCAACAGTACGTTAAAAAAAATCATTCAGCATGATCAGATGGGATTTATTCCTGGGCTACAAGGGGGTTCAAAATTAACAAATCAATCAATGTGATATACCACATTAATAAAAGAAAGGAGAAGAACCACATGATCATGTCAATAGATGCAGAAAAAGCACTGACAAAGTGCAACATCCATTCATGATAAAAACTCTCATATGTGGAATATAAGAAATAGTGAAAGGGACTATAAGGGAAAGGAGGGAAACTGAGTGGGGAAAAATTCGAGAGGAAGACAAACCATGAGAGACTCCTAACTCTGGGAAACAAACAAAGGGTTGCAGAAGGGGAGGAAAGTGGGGTGAGGGGCTGGGGTAACTAGGTGATGGGCACTAAGGAGGGCCTTGATGGGATGAGCACTGGGTGTCATACTATATGTTAGCAAACTAAATTTAAATAAAATATTACAAGAAAAACTCTCAACAAAGTAGAGATAAAAAGAACACACCTACAAGAATAAAGGCCATACATGAAAAAACTACAGCTAATAGCATCTTCAATGGGGGAAAACTGAGAGCTTTTCCTCCACATTCAGGAACAAAATAGAGATGTCCACACTCACCACTGTTATTTAACATAGTACTGGAAGTCCTAACCTCAGCAATTATACAACAAAAAGAAATAAAAGGCATCCAAGTTGGCAAGGAAAAGTAAAACTTCCATTATTTGTAAATGACATGATACTGTATATAAAAATCTCCAAAAGACTCCACCAAGAAATTGCTAGACCTAATACATGAATTCAGTAAAGCTGCAGGATATAAAAGCAACATATAGGACTCTGTTGCATTTCTGTACACCAGTAGGGAAGCACAAAAAGAGAAGCTGAGGAATCAATTCCATTTATAATTGCACCAAAAATAATAAGATACTTAGTAATAAACCTAACCAAAGAGGTGAAAGATCTATCTGTACTCTGAAAACTATAAAATAATGGTGAAAGAATTTGAAGATGACACATAGAAATGGAAAGACATTCCATGCTCATGGATTTAAAGAATAAAAATCGTTAAAAATGTCTATACTGTTCAAAGACATCTACACACTTAATGCGATCCCTATCAAAATACCAACAGCATTTTTCAAACAATCCTAAAATTTGTATGGAACTACAAAAGACCCCTGAATAGTCAAAAGCAACTTTGAAAAAGAAAAGCAAAGCTGGAGGCCTCACATTTCCAGACTTCAAGTTACATTACAAAGCTGTAGTGACCAAAACAATATGGTACTGACACCAAGTTCAATAGAACAGAATAGAAAACCCAGAAATGAACCCATAGCTATATGATCAATTAATCTTCAACAAAGCAGTAAAGAATATTCAATGGGAAAAAGTCTCTTCGCCAAATGATGTTAGGAAAACCAGGCAGCTACATACAAAAGAACATAGAAAAGAAATGGGACCACTTTCTTATACCACACACAACAATAAATTAAAAATGGATGAAAGTCCACCTAAAATGTGAGCACGAAACCACAAAAATCCTAGAGGAGTACACAGGTGTAACCACTATGACAATGGCCATAGCAATTTCTTTCTACATATGTCTCCTGAGGCAAGGGAAACAAAAGCAAAAATAAACTATTGGGACTTCATCAAAATAAAAAGTTTATGCATAGTGAGGGAAATAATCAACAAACTAAAAGGCAACCTACAGAATGGGAGAAGATATCTGCAAATGACATATCCAGTAAAGGGCTAGTATCCAAAATACAAAGAACTTAGAAAACCCAATACCCAAAAAACGAATAATCCAACTAAAAAATGGGCAGAAGACACAGACATTTCTCCAAAGAAGACAAACAAATGGTCACCAGACACATGAAAAGATGCTCAGCATCACTCACTATCAGGGAAATACGAATCAAAACTACAGTGAGATACACCTCACACCTGTCAGGCTAAAATCAACAATACAAGAAACAACAGGTGTTGGCAAGGATGTTGAGAAAGGGGAACCCTCTTACATTGTTGGTGGCAATGAAAACTGGTGCAACTACTGGAAATGTACAGAGGTTCCTCAAATAGTTAAAAACAGCTACCCTACAATCCAGCAATTACACTAAGTATTCACCAAGAGCATACTAAAACACTACTTCAAAGGGACATATGAATCCCAAATGTTTATAGCAGCAGTGTCTACAATAGCCAAATTATAGAAATAGCCCAAGTGTCCATCGACCAATGAATGCATTAAGAAGATATGGTACATATATACAATGGAATATTACTCAGCAATAAAAAAATGGAATCTTGCTATTTGCAACAGCATTGATGAAGCTAGAGAGTATTATGCTATGTGAAATAAATCAGAGAAAGACAAATTCCATATTATTTCACTCATATATGGAATTTAAGAAACAAAACAAATGAGCAAATAGGAAAAAAAGAGAAAGAGGCAAACCAAGAAACAAATTCTTAACTGTAAAGAACAGAGTTACCAAAGGTAGGGTGGGTAGGAAATGGGTTAATTAAGGAGGGCACCTTTGTGATGAGCACCAGGTGTTTTATGAAGTATTGTATCACTACATTATACACTGGAAATTAATATTACACTGGATTTAACTAACTGGAATTTAAATAAAAAATAAAATAAAATAATAAAATTACATTTACAGGCTCCAGGGATTAATATGTAGATATCTTTTAGGGGTTGGCAGGCATTATTCAGGCTACCATAGAAGGTTTTTTTGTTTTTAATTCTGAAGCCTGGACCTTACAGTAAAGATTCTCATATGTTTGGTTTAGGAATGAGGCCAAGGCATAGGCTATTAAAAGGTGAAGATGGTGATGCAGAGGAGTTTTGACAAACACCGTTCCAGGTGGGCCAGCGTGTGCTGCTGCTGGGCCTTCCATCTCTCTTTGCCACTGATTACTCCTTGGATTTCCACTCAAAGACTATGACACATAAACCTAGGCCTTGAAGGAAAGGCAAGGAAGGCAAATTTTAGTTATTCCTCCTCCTCAGGAGGCCTTTGCAAGTAGAAGTCAGATTCCTGCCCTTTGTCCCAGGAAATAAAGATATGGGGTTGACTCAATGCTTCTTCCTGAACAGGTCTTGCATGTTGGTGAGTTTCTTCTTAATTTGGCATTTATGGTATTCCTAGCCACTTCTCAACCCTTCTAATTATAACCCAGATCTCACTCCATTTTTTCAGCTAGGGTTTAAAAGCTAAGAATTCTCTTGAAGCAGCCAACTATTAAAATTTCATAGCCTTTTACAAAATATCAGTTGACAGAGGTTATTATGAAATACTGCCTAGTATAATTAAAATTACACTGCAATTGTCAACACCCATGAGTCAAGCACACTGTGTGAAGTGATAGTTAGGATCGCACAGTCTGTTCCCTAGCTGGCTAACCAGGCCTGGGACTTTCCTAATCTATCTCTAAAACCTGAGGGCCTTGCCATCAGCTACAAGGTGCAAAGGCCAGCCACTCCACCAGAAATTGAGCTTGTCCCGCTTGTGACTTATGCTCTAGTGTTCACATCCAACAGTAATGCTAGCTGTCTACTATACCTTCCTGGTGGACTTCCGGAACAGCTTTGAACAGGGGCCAGGTGTTCCATTTCTCCTTTATGACTTCTGCTACAGTGATGAAAACAAGCCTTTGTTTGTGACTCTCAGCATGACTATGTGTCTGGGATGAGCATGGTCTTGACTCATCCTTGAGAATATCCTATCTTTAGCCTCCTATTACCACCAAAGTTCTCCAAGAAGGGTGTCTGGATATTTCAAATCCCCCAATACTGTAGACTAACTTAAGCTGCCATCCTCATCTCTATTCCCTTGAAGATCACCAATCCTATCCTTTTGGCTGACTCCCATTATCTATTTTCTATCCATACTCTCTTTAAGCTCTGTTTTCAGTTTCATGCTGTTGACCTTTGCAAAATGAAATCCAAATTTCATTTTGAGGGCCTACAGCAGCATCTGGGCCCTGCCTACATTTCTAGTTTTATCTCACATGCTTTTCCTCCTCAGTCTCTAGTCTTCAGTCTCCCTGGCTACCTGCCAGCACTTCCAGCCTTCCGGGCTCTTCTTCCCTCTGACAGGAGGCTTACTCCACCCTTTTCATACAGCCAAGTTCTTCTTGCTGCTCATAATCAGCTGAAATGACACCTGGTAAAAGAGGTCTTCCCTAATCCCTCTAAAAGGACAAGTCATGGACCCTTAATACCCTCTATCACAGCATCCACCTTATCTTCTTCATCAATGGTATTATTTGAAGTTACTGATTAGTTTATTTATTCACTTGCTCCATTTGTTTTTTTTCCAGGAGATGCTGAATTCCATGAGGGTAAGGAACATATCTTTCTTGTTTATCAAATAAGATCTAGCAACAGAAGCTGAATATATAGACTTATTGACTAGCCCACTCTGTATCACTTCTCCTCCCTTGGCTCTGAGGTGTTGTATTCTTCTGTTCTTCCCTTGAAATTCCTTCCCTTCATCTGTCTCCTTTGCCATTTCTTAAGATTTACCCTCAGCCCCCACTCTTCTCAGGAACTTGGTTCATTCATGAACAACTTCCTCTTCAGCTCTGAGAGACACATCTCTATCCCACTACTCCCTAGTGGCTGACATCCAGCTCTCAGTGTCTCCATTTTGTTGTGCTGGACATTTCTATCAGGGTGGTCAGCTTTTCCCCTAAATTACCTTTTCTCCTAACTTCCTTATTTCTCCTCATGCTGTCTCCACCTCTTTGGTCATTTAGGCCAGAAAGCTCAGCATCATTTCTAATTTCCATCCTCTACCTCCATCCAATTGGATAAAGGGCAGCACAATAACTACCCATTTACCTCTGCCACCGTTCCTGTCCAGATCCACATCACCTATTCACCGTACTGTAGAAATCACCACTGAACTGATTCCCAGCAACAGCTTCTCTGCATCATGATTCATTATTCTGTAACTGGATTAATCAACATGAACTCACCTTCACTGTATGACTCCAAATCTCAAAAACTTTCAGTGGCTCCCCACTGACTGTGGTAAAGTCCAAACTCTTTGGCCTGACAATCAGGCCCCAGGTTCCCTTTCTCACTGGCTATTACTGCCCTATCTGCAGTTTCCTTGTTCTTATTGGACAGTGTAGCTTCCCATTTCTATTTCTCATTCCCTCTCCGAATTCTCCCACCTCTAATTCTTTGCTTTTCTCATTTTCTTCATCTAAAATGCCCTCCTTCATCTTCTCCTGATAGACTATTTCAAGAGGCACTTCTAAGGCTACCTTGTCAATAACAATTATTTTTCCTGATTCTGTACAGCAAAGGTGATTACCTCCACCTCCTGACTGGCATGGCTACCTTCTATGCCACATTTCTGTGAATACTAGTTATTTGAATACCTGTGTCTCTTTGGGACTATATTTACATTTTTGAGCATTAAAAAAAAGCAATGACTTAAATGTCATCACTCCTCTAATACACATGTGCATACACACACACACACACACACACACACAGAGGCATGTTGAGAGTCCTTAATAAGAACTGTAAACAATAACCATCCTCAAAATAGTCTATAGAGAACTTATTGTCACACAAGAAAGGATGGAGCAAGTTTACATTATACGGATGTCAGAGTAATGCTGTGGCTTATTCTCTATAGAGGTTGGACTTTTAATCCTAAACTAAACTAAACTCTAAAAAGCCCATGTGATCATATCTCCAACCATGATTTTACTACTAAATTCATCCTGAGATAAATTTATGGAAATAAGCCAGTCTAGATCTAGAAGAAAATACACTGTTTACCTAAGAGGTTAGACACAAAGCCTGAGTGAGCACAGCCTTCATCAGTACTGACCCAGTGAGGTTGTATAGGCAGCATGACATGGAGTGTTTGCCAGAGGAAGCTGGGGACTTTCATCAGCAACAAATGTTTCTCACCTCTGAACTCATGTGGCACTTTTCATCATTCATCTTTAGGAAACTTAAACAGAGGACATGTCAAATAATCAGTGTTGTCCCCACTGGCTAGTGCTCACCTGATACATAATGGACGCTCAATATTTCCTTGAAGAAAGAAAGAATGAATGAACTTCTCTAACCCTTCCCACCTGGCAAAGTCCATATATTCTAATAATATAAGATACATCTTTTCTTCCCACTAGTGACATCCCACCTGCAGCCACTACTGCTCACTTGGAAGTTCTACCCAGGGACCTGGCATTATAAGGCTCTTGCTCCACATAAAAAGTTTCTCTCGACCTAAAGTTCTGTATGGGGGGTAATGAAAAAAGAAAAGAATTTAAAATCAAAGTGACCTAGTGCTATGTCCCAGTTCTGTGACCTTAGATCTATGTTGTCCAAAATGGTAGTCACTGGCCACATTGACTATTTAGATCTAAATTAATTAAAATTAGATAAAATTAAAAATTTACTTCCTCAGTAGCATGAGCCACATTTAGGTGCTCAATAGCCACATGAGGTTAGTGGTTTCCATAATGGACAGAGTAAAGAGAATATTTCTTACGTTGCTAAAAGTTCTATTGGATAGAACTCCCACTGACAAGTCACTTAACTTCGTTGGAGCCTCAATTTGCTTATTTTTGAGCAGCAATTTAGTGGGACTAGATGGCACCTCACACTCTTTATTCCTCTACAAATTTTGGAAAGTCTAGATTCTAGGACTGTTTCTTTTGAAGCTCTAGAATACAGCTGGTTTAGAATGGAATGGAATAGAATAGAATAGAATAGAATAGAATAGAATAGAATAGAATAGAATAGAACAGAACAGAACAGAATAGAATAGAATAGAATAGAATAGAACAGAATAGAATAGAATAGAATAGAATAGAAAAATGGCCTGAGAATAAGGGCAAAAGGAGTTTAACCAACCAACAAGCTCAGGGCAAGCCTTGGGGAAAGTGGAGAAGTTGGCTTTGGTGAAGTGCCTTGCAGCTTGCACTTCTCTCAAACCTATTCTCAGCTTCAAAAATTAGATTCAGCTCTTTGGACCTGCTCTCTGCTAGGAGACAGCTGGCTTAATCTGATCAACTAAATACCACTGCATTTTAGCATTGATGCCTAAAGGGTCCAAAGTCACTGCTCATATGCTGCAGGGCAGAGCAAAAGGCAGATTTAGCAAAGCTCAGAGCTAGCCCTTAATCAGTTACTGCCCATCTATGCAACTTTTGATGAATCACATGATAGGGCACAATTTACTTATGTATAACATTATGCAAGTCTATGGGCTCCAAGGACATCCCCAAATCCAAGATTCCAGATTGTAGCATTAGATTTTCCAAACAAGGGGATCCCTGGGTGGCACAGCGGTTTGGCGCCTGCCTTTGGCCCAGGGCGCGATCCTGGAGACCCGGGATCGAATCCCACGTCGGGCTCCCGGTGCATGGAGCCTGCTTCTCCCTCTGCCTGTGTCTCTGCCTCTCTCTCTCACTCTCTCTGTGACTATCATAAATAAATAAAAATTAAAAAAAAAATTTAAAGATTTTCCAAACAAACAATAGGCCCATAGGGAAGTTGCATTTTGAAGGTAGAAGGAAAAATTTGCACTGGCTTTAGGAGAGATTAGCTAGGTTGTCCATGGAGAAATGGGGTGAGGAAAAAAGGGGTATTCTCCTTTCTGAAGCCTTAGGCTAGGTACTACAAAACAATCTGTCTTTGTTTCTGGTTGAGCTCCCTCCTGGTGATGAGTCATACGGCGGAAAAGGTGTGTTGGGTGCCTGCCTGCCATGTCTGGTTAATGCAACTCCTTATATGGTATTTGTTTTTCTGACAGGTGACATGTTCCTGGATATGGAGCTTACTTTAAGGCAGTTCTTCAGGTGACACTCAGAGAATATCTGTCTTCTTTTATTTAGTTTCACAAAATAGCCTTTTCACTGGAAGTTTCCTTCTGGACATGCCAGCTGCCAGAGCTCTTAGGACCACAAAAGTAGCTCAGATTTAGGGACCAAAGATAGGGTCCCTTCCTCTCCCATAAACAGGCTCATGTTCTCTGAGAAGAAAGCATTATGAAGGTGGGAGTGTTTTCTATTTCACGTGTAAGGGCCAGTTATGGTGATGACCATGTTATGTTTCTTGCCACGCTGTCTCTAAGCCTTACAACTGACCTGCAAGGTAGGCATTATTACCTTCCCTTCTTTACAGTTGAGGGGAGTGAGGGTAAATAACTGACCTAAGGCTACTCAAGCAGACATGGCTGACCCAAGACTAGAACCAGTTCTAGGAGGCTTCAATACCCATGATCTGGCTCCCAAAATACTGGAACCCTAATAGATGAGTGTAAGGTCTAGCCATTGGAAAGTTTGAGGAAAAGCCTATCAAAGGAATATATTAATTTCTTATGGCTGCTGTAACAAATTAAACAAATTTAGTGACTTAACAATACCAATTGATTCCTTTAGAGTTTTAGAAGCTAGACGTCTGAAATCAGTTTCACTGAGTTAAAGTGTGGATAGAGTCGGTTTCTTCTGGAGGTTGGAGAATGAGAATCCATTTTTCTGCCTTTTCCAGCTGCATTCCTTCTGTACCTCACTTTAACCTCCTGCTTCAGTCCACAACATCTCCTGCTTGCTCCTCTGACCATCTTGCTGCCCTCTCATTAGTGCCGTTATGGTTACATTTAGGGATTATTCAGATAATCTCTTCCTCACCAGATCCTTAATTTAATCATATCTCCAAAGTCTCTTTTGCCAGATAAGGGAACACATTCACAAGTTGTAGGGATGAAGACTTGGACATCTTTGTGGGAGGCATTTATTCACTACCACAGAGAATTTTTCATTTACCTTCACAACTAGGAATAGTTGCTGGAAGTACTTTTCGGTTTTGTCCTTCAACTCTGTTCAGTCTTTTTTGTCTCCCCTTGGATGGGAAGCAAGTCAAAACAGGTCCCAGGGGTCATGAGGGGGTAAGTAGAAAAGACCCTGGTATAGAGGTTGTGAGTAGATGCACTCAGGTCTCTTCTTGCTCTTGTGTACCACATTCTCCCTGGGGAGGAAGTAGCAGTAGAGTAGGAGGTCAGTATTATCAAGCAGCGGAGGGTAGATATATTATCTTTGTCCACCTGGAAAGACTTCTCACATGGAGGAGGCCCCATTTCCTCCAAACTGTCCCCTATCTCACACTCTGACCTGGAAAAATATCTATTTGTTTTATCTACCTAGTGTCCCACTGCACTTGGACAATGTCCAGTTTCCTTCTGTGATCTACACAAAGTCCCACAAGATGAAACTCTTGCCCACATTTCCCACCTCAATTCATTATCTATTCCCCTCCCATCTACTGTGTTCCAATTACATTGGCATGGTTGACAAACAGGAATGTTCATGATTTCAGCAGAACCAACCACTGTTTTTTCTAGTATTGCTTGATGATAGGACATGTCTGCAGTGGTTCAATTAGTCAACTTACATTAGAGTTGTGGTTTCTATAATGTATAGGCTTTCCTTGAAAACAGAAATCTTATCTTAGCAACCAGCCCCCTAAAAGAATTAAAAAATATATATTTATGTGAACTAATACCTTTAGGCCACTCAAGTAGTAGCTAGAGAATATTTGAAAGTCTTCTTCCTTCAGAAACTAATGTATATCTTGCTAAACAATTTTTGCATCATTATCCAATACAGTGTGTCATCAGAGGGTGATAATATTATTATCTTCACTTTATAGATGGGAAGACAATCTAAAAAAAAGAAAGTCAAGCCATTTTTAAATGACAGTCCTAAGAACCCATTCTTTCTGATTCAGAGTAGACTACTTTTCCCCTCATGTTCTGGGGCTCAAAGGCTTGAAGATAAATTTATATAGCACACTATAAAGTACAGAAGCAAATAGAAAGGTCCATAAAATGATAAGCAACACAAATTGGCTGTTAATTGAATGTTACTTAAACACAACTAAAAAAATATATATCACTGTAGGGTTTGGCTTGGCTGAGAGAGGTAGAAGTCAGAAGATGAGAACTTCCCATAGAATCCCAGCCTACTTGACCTACTGTTTTCTGCCCATATGTGCCCTGCACCCTTCATCCACTTCCTGACAGTTTACTTACTCCCTTTCCAACTCCTCACTCTGACTTTGAGGTGAGGAGGCAGCAGCTGAGGCCACTAGGAAATGGGATGGGCAGAAGGGTTCCTAAAACTGTCTTCTCTCCATGCTCTACCCAGTCCTGACAGCCTTATAAAAGCCATTTATTAATCTTGGCCAGGTAGTCCCTGGAATGCCAAAAGCTAGCTGGCAAGAACAGAGGCTCTTCTTCCAGGGTTTTCAATGGGACAAGCCTTCCTAAAATATTTTCAGGGGTGCCTGAATGTAAATTTTAAAACCAGGACCAGTAGCCAAATGCTATGTTTTCTGTTTCTAATGCCTAGATCATATAGGGGAACATGAACTCTGCTTTCTGACCAACAGGCTCCAAGCCCTACACCATCTTAGGCAGGTCAAAACTTTCTAAGCCTTATTTTTTAAAATCTGTGTAACTAGAAGAATAGTAAAGATGAGTTAAGCTAAATGTAGAATTCAGAGCAGTTTTCTCAGTAAGCTAGAGTTATAGGATTCATCATGTCCACCATCTTGAATATAGTAATGTTCACTAGATATCTGTTCAATAATTGAATAAATGATACATAAAATCAGGATAAATCATGTCATCAACATTGCACACATGAACTCATGTCCTGGCATTCTATTCTCCCTTCTCAGGAATAACTTTAATTTTCAGGACCCAGGTAAATGCTCACTGTGGGGATGATGTGTATTAGCAGTCAGATTCACTAACCTTGCAGGAGGATCCATTAGCTCTTTTTCTAACCAGGCTACAATCATTAATAGATATCAACCAGTATGTAAAAAAATAGTTTTGAATAAAAGAATACCAGTAGTAAGAATATTACTTCACTAAAACTTTGTTTACAGGGTGCCCAGGGGGCTCAGTCAGTTAAGCATCTGCCTTTTAGCTCAGGTCATGATCCTGGCATCCTGGGATCAAGCCCCACATCAGGCTCCCTGTTTCATGGGGAGTCTGCTTCTCCCTCTCCCTCTGCCCCTCCACCTTGCTCATGTGCTCGCTCTCTCAAATAAATAAAATCTTTTTTAAAATTCTCTTTCCTTTTAATTTATTTATATATATATATATTCACATATGTATGTGAGTATAGCATACTGAATTTAATGCTATATAGTTCCTACTGTGGATTGTAATCCAAAAACTTTAAGAGACACTATTTTTGAATGGGCACAGCTTTTTCCCAATTTTCAAAGAGCAATAGTTACTACTGATTGTCTATTTTCCTGACTTTTTGGTTGTGTACTTTGACAAGAGGAAACAGCAACAGTGAGTGTGAATATAAGAACTCAGGGTTTGGGGAAGATTCATGTGCTCAAGCTGCCTTACCTAGGTTAGTAACCACATCCCTTCTTTAGGGAGCAGTGTTAATGGAACATTTAAACTAGTAGAACCACTGAGTGACTGATGCTTAGGCAATTAATGTCAGTGGGGATATGGTCAATGACTGCTTGCTGGCACTGCCACTGTCCATGTGTATGGCATAGGTTGGACTTCAGAGAAAGATCACAGAACACAATGTTCTCTTACATTCCTTGCCTGGCAAACTACATCTCCAATTCAGCTCCTGACATTTCCTGAGCTGTGTAGGAGTGCTTACTATGCACAAGGAAAGGCTCAAAGCAGCAAGAAAAAAACCTGTGGTGGAGCTAGAAAGCAGGCAAGCATTGGGTGATTACCTATCCTTTGCAAGAAATTAATGACCTTTCCTGGTAATGCCCATAATTATTCCACACAGTACTCTATTTCACAGATAAGTATTTGTGCTGGTTTGCATTAGATAGACCTAAGAGAATAATAATAACACCCATCTTTCTGGGATTATAAAGAAGGCTAATTAAATTAATATGAAGTTCAGGGTAGTTTGATAATGACAAAAGATGAGCAGCTTTCTCAGGGTAAAGCAGTAGGGCTCAAGAGAAACAGCAATGGCCCAGGAGTCAGAAGGCCTACCATGAAATCCCACTAACCAAACTGTCTCTATGACATACCATAACCTCTCTGAGTTTCAGTGTCCTCATCTGTGAAATGAAAGAATTAGTACAGATCATGGGCCAAAGCTAGGAGAGGGTGCATTATTTAAATCAAATTAAGGGGGCACCTGGGCAGCTCAGTTGGTTGGGCCTCTGACTCTCAATCTGAGCTCAGGTCATGATCACAGGGTAGTGGAATCAAGGGCTTCTTTGGGCTCTGCCCTCAGCAGGGAGTCTGCTTCTCTCCTCCCTGTCTGCCCTCCTCCCCCATGCACATGCTCTTTCTCTCTCAAAAATAAGTAAATATTTTAAAAATAACTAAATAAAATTAAATTAATTGTTTATTTGCTGAAAAAATTTACATGAAGGTACAAAATAGAAAACCCATCAAAATGAGGCAACTCTGACTAAAGCAAAATGGAGTCTAACCCCACCTACATTACTTCTATGGTACACAAAATTCTAAGATGGTCCCCAAGATTCTCAGACCTAGTGTACATACACTTTCTCCTAGTTATTCAGTCAAACATGAACCTGAGTATTGTATAAAGGAATTCTGAGAATATATTTAAGATTCCAAATCCATCAAACTCAAGGGAAATAATTTGAATGGGCCTGACCTAATGATATGAAACCTTCAAGAGTGAGTTTGTTCTGGTTGATGGCCAAAGAGGAAGACAGAGACCTGAAGCACAAGAAAGATTCAACACATCATGGATGGCTTGAAGACAGGGAGGTCATATGACAAGGAATACTGGTAGCCTCTATGAGCTGAGATCAGCCCCCCTGATAGTCAGCAAGGAAATGGGAGCTCAGTCCAAAGACTGTAAACAGAGTGAATTTGAAAATGGACTTTTTTCCAGAGCCCCCAGGGATCTCAGCCCAGTCAACACACTCATTTAGCCTGTGACACCCTAAACAGAGAACTCACTCATGCCATGCCAGACTTCTGACCTACAGAACCTTGAGCTACTAAAATGGACATTGTTTTAAGCTGTTAAATATATGGTAATTTGTCACATGACAACAGAATTCTAATACACTCCCCTCATCCTATGGTGGCTGACAAAGACCTTCATAGAAGGCCATCTACTTAGGAGCCCTTTGGAGACCTCTGAACTGGATTGTCCCTACCATCTCTCCTAGATCCAAGTTCCTATAATTCCCCCATACTACTGCATTCTGAGAGCATCTTTACAGAAATCATATTTGAAGCTGTGAGCTATAGGAAATCTTCATATTTTTTGGTTTAGTGATTAGGAACCATTGGAAAGAAGAGTGAATTGCTAAGCAGTAACTAACTACATAAACATGGAGCAGGGAAATAAACATTTGTCATGATTTGTATAGCTGATGATAATGAAAACATTAGTACTCCATAGAAGCAACTTACATATGACACCTGGGTAGGCAGCTGACTATAGGAGTTAATTTACCTTCTACCTAAATCTGTAATCTGAAAGTGCCAGAGGAGTTTCTCCTTTGTTATCCTGGTCATCTCATGAAGTTATTACATTGAGAGAGAGGAGTTGGCCCAAGTAGGCCACTCACACACAGCAAGAATGAGAAGAACTTGGCCTAGGAAGCTGGTGGAGTCCATCTGTATCCGTTGGGCTGTTCCCTTTGAATGTTTTCTGATGCAAAGGAGGAAATTCATGAGTGACTTTAAATCTCACCAGTGTTCCAATGAAAACAGGAATATTGCCTGTGGAAACACTTCCTGACTTGGAAAAATAGTTATGACCTCTAAGACCCTAGTTATCCTCATCACGTCTGAATACTCCTTTTGGTGGAACTCCCCTTTATCAATATGGAGAGACAGCATAATAGTAAGGGACAGAAACTTGGGTTTCAATCTTAGCTCTGCATTTAACTAGCTGTATGTCTTAGATAAGTTACATGTTTTTGAGCTTCAGTTTCCTCATCCACAGGAATGAAGAAGAGTGCCTAAGTAACAGCATTTAATTTATACAGTTCTATTGAAAATTACACAATATAACATACACAAAGGATCTCATACAGTAATCAATAAATATCAATATGGTAGGAGTAGTTATATTTTTATTATAGTTCTTCCTTGAACACTTTCCACATGCAAGCTCTACTGGAATCACTTCTTCCCTTTTGGGAAAAATTATCATCCTGCCCCTGGCCTTGTACTCATTCCTGCAGAATTTATAGAATGCCTATAATATAGCTAGGACTCTCCTAATAGCCAACATCAATGACCTATAAGAAATAATCATTATTCTCTAGCAATAATTCTCTGGTATGCTAAGAACTGAAAGGTTCTGTTGTAGCACTAAAGTTGAGAAGTTTCTGTAGGTAAAGAGAGACTGCTTTAGAAAGCCTTGACTATCACAGTTGAGTGACAAGAACTTAGCAGTTAAAACAGCTAACAGAAAGCCACTTATATTGTTTAAGAAATAGAGCATGGTAGGTGGAGAGTGCTCTTTTGATGACTAATCTCAGGACTCTGAAGCAGCATGCTAGGTGCTCTACTGGGAAGAGTGAAGGCAAGGAAGCAGGGGGAGGTTGCTCTCAAATGTCTTCCAACAAAAGTGAAGGCCTTTTCTAGGGCAGAGCTTCTCAAACTGCAATGTGCACTAAAACCCCCTGGGAATTTTGTAAAAATGAATATCTTGATTGAATGTCTGCATGGAATATCTCCCAAGTGATGCTGATGCAATTGGTCAGGGACTACACTTTGAGTAAACAGAACTTAGATTCCAAGAATCACAGTAGAAATGGAGAGAAAGAGGTGTACACATCAAAGGAAGATTTGATAGAAGTTAGCATTTGATGAAATACCAATACATGCTACAACATGGATGAACTTCCAAAACATTGTGTTCAGAAAGAAGCCAGACACAAAAGAATACACAGTATATGATTCCATTTACATGAAATGTCCAGTAAAAGCAAATGTATAAAGACAGAGAGTAAATTAGTAGTTGTCTAGGCCAAAGAGAATAAGAGATGGCATGAGGCTTTTTAGGAGCTGATAGAAATGTTCCAAAATTAGATAGCAGTGACAGTTGTACAACTTTGCACATGCACTAAAAATAATGGAACCGTGTCTTAAAATAGGTGAATTTTATGGTATGCAAATAAAGCTATTAATTTAAAAATATTTAATAGACAAGTTTGTGTTTGAAGCATAGAAAATAACAGAAAGGATACAATATAAGAAAAAACTAATATGTTAAACCTATGCCACAGATAGGCTAGTCCCTGCTCTCTCTTGTAGCAAGTGTGGAGGGGGCTCAGACCTGAGCTCAAAGGTAACTAGGTATTTTAGACACAAAGCTAAGAAAATCCTTTTAATGGCCCCAAGTCATACCTTGGTTAGAACTACCTTCACTGCAGGATAATAATCTGGAACGTATCAAGGAAAAAGACAGAAATCATTGGATAATTAATGTAATAATATAAATCAATAGCTTATCCATTAATTTTTAAATACTTATTCTATATCCAGATCCCAGTAATATCTGTCAGATTGGAAAACCATGTATCTTGAGGTTTCCAAGCAGAAAATTGTACACAGAAATTGCATTGCTTTTATCACAATCTGTATATTCTAAACCTTAAGATTCTAGATCAGTATGGTCCTGGGACCAGCAGCATCAATATCACCTGAGAATTTGTTAGAAATACAAATTCTTGGTCTCCTTTCTAGACTTGGAGAATGAGAAACCAAGGGTGGGGCCTAGCAATGTGTTTTAATAAGCCTTCCAGGTGATTGTTTACCTGTTAATGTTTGAGAACCACTGTCCTAATAAGTACATTTATCAGCTGCACTTGGGATATATATCAATTCAAAGACTAAAGCTACAGTGCTATAAATGCAGAAGTTATGGCAAATATGAAGCATGAGGGAAACATTTTTATCTTTCCCCATGTATGCCAGTCACCACTGATCAATCCTTGGACAATGAGCAAGGGCAGCAGAAGCCTTGAAATAGTCTTCCTGTTTAAAAGTCTGGGAGGAGACAGTTCCACCAGATGCCCTCTACTAACATGAGATTGGGTGAGGGAGGCTAAAGTAGAAGTTAAGAACCTGATATGGTGTCACTGATTCCACCAGTCTTAGGTGGCATTTAGGAGAGTCAGAATGTCCTATTGCCCAAAGGGAGGACATGTACTAAAAAACTGGTGGAACAAACAAAGTCTGGAGTTCAAAGAAATAAATTCACAAATTTCCGGTACCTCAAAACCAGAATTAATGGCAAAGTGTCAGATGTTAACATGAGGTCTCAAAAGTCCAGGGGGGGGGGGGAAAGTCCAGGGGAATCACCCATGTCTGTTAGAAACCAGTGTAGGTTGCCAGGTGGCCAGAAAGGATAAGGCATATCTCAGGAGAGGTCAGAAAGGACCTAGAGGACTGCTCAAACCAAGGACCCATCTCCCAATGGCCATGTTCAAGAAGAGTAAGCTTCCTTCTACCAAAAGTCATGTAGGGGAAGGAAAGCTAGAAGGGGATTTCCTTGAGAAGAGAGAGAGGGTCCAGATAAGGAATTTGAACTCTGACACACCCCAGTATTTACCCAAAACAGACAGATGTAAACTGGAAGAGATTGGGTTATCTGTGAGACTGTAAGCTAGATAGCAATTTTAGATCAGTTACAGGAAATAAAGTTAAAATTCTTTGGCAAGCATCTGATTTACAGCTGTTCATAAAGCTACCTATTGAAAGGCATGGATTCAAAAACTTTTATTCTTGGATGAGTGCCCCCTGGTCCAGCTAAAACAAATAGGGGTGGGAGGCAGAAGCAAAGGTTGGCCCAGGCCTTGGAGAGTTAACCAGCTCCAGGTTTCAACACGAGGTGCCCTTGTCCCATTTCAGAATGCTTTCCCTTCAGCCTAAAACGTTTCAACAGTTAGTGCCATTTGGTCCAGTCACACACTCACAGCTGGTAACTGGAGAAGTGAACATGTGCTTCCAACATTCACTTTTCATAGAATCATTAGGTCAAAGATCATCTGGCCAAATGCTCTCATTTTACAGATGAGGAAACCAAGGTCAAAGAAGCTAAACTAAGTGTAGAAAGGCTGTAGACAAGGCCAGACCTAGAATCCAAATTGCTCTGACTCCAAATCTACTTCTCTTCCTACCACATCGAACTGTTTACAAACCAGAAGTGATCAATTCCACACACTGTAGCTATATATCAAAAACCCAAAGATTCAAAATAATATCTTTCTTTCCAGTACCTATTTATGTTTGCTTCCTTTCTTCCTGCATTTGTTTTGAGAGATGTTAAGAGTCTTCTGATGAAAAGCTATTCTGAGAGAAACTAAGACAAAGTGTCCATGATCTATGGCTGCCAAAGTTAGCTCCTTCACAGCTGTACCAGCACACTGGAGGCTGTGAGGCAGCCAAGCTGTCTTTGGTGCTGTATTAAGAGGTGTGAGTGCCTGGAATTCTGCAATTCAAAAGGGTCTTCTGGGTGGCAGCTGCCTTCTCAGAGTCTTTGAAGGACCACCCTGGTTTGACTGAAGAAGACTTCACATGTGTCATGGGGCATGACTTTCAAAGAGGGCCAGAATCTGGAGTCTTGACTAGTCTATGGGAATGTGGACAAATCTTACACAGGACTGGGTGACAATGTGGTGGATATCTTATTTCTTCCATCACCTATAGAATTTTGTCTTTAATTTGTATGGGGAAGAAAAATGGAAATCAAAGCACTACCTGTATAACTTAATCCGAAATTCTGGAATGACTATTCAAGACTCAAGTCAGTTACTGTGAAATGAATGTCATGAACGTGCCTGGCTCAGAGCACCAGTTTGGAAGCCTCCTTGCAATTCTCATCCAAAGTAACCAGAATCTTCCCAGTTGCCCAGAGCAAAGGATTCCCAAACCCCTTCTTTGTCAGAGACAATGAGAGAACCATCTCCTTAAATTACATTTTCAATATTGGTTTTATTGTTGGCTGCTACCATTTGTATGTTTTTAAAATTTTTCTCTCCACACACAGGTTTTGTTCCTCCACAATAACTGGCAGAGTGAACAAACATGGATGATTTTTTTTTCTTTCTTTCTAAAGTATGCCTCTGACTTCTATTGGTTCTAACAGGAGGGAGGCAAATAAATTCAATATAGTTTACACTAAGTCTTGGTTGTTATCTGCTATTAACTTTAATTTTATGATTACTTTTGGCATTGAGGCCATGTGTATCTAGCTCTGCAATTAATGGCAATTCTGAAAACATCTCTACTATCAATTAACATGCTTCAGATTTTCCACATTTTAAGGTGAGAAGATGAACAGTATTATCTTTGTCTAATGGTAAAGTCTGTAGATATTTCAACATCAAAATTTCCTCGGCAAATGCGAATATAGCCTGGTTAATACCCAGAATTTCTTACATTGGTCTGAACAAAACTGTGAAGTCTTTCTCTCCTCTTATGTAAATATTCTTTCTTCCTTGTTGTCTAGAAATTAAAAAAAAAAAAAAACCCACACATGCACATATCTCAACCCTCTTCCTTTTTCTCTCCTACTGCCTAGGCCCATTACTCTATCCTGTAACACTAAGTGGGCAAGTTGTCCTTAATTTCATCTTACTCCAAGTCCCTAGAAGGAAGTTTGGGAAGGTTGATCTGAGCTGGAAGTCTTAGGGAAAGCAAGCAGTATACATTTGCTCAAGAGGGCAGATTTCCTAGACACAAGTACCTTTATCTGCTCACTTGGGCTGTACTTCTCTATACAGTGTGGAAACCAATGTTTCTGGAGGGTATTGTGGAGCAACTGACAGCTCATAGCCACCAGCAGATGGGCTTCCAGGCATATTCATGCCTCAAGAGCTGAATCCTTGGAATAGATAGTACCATGATAAAGAGCAGAGGAAAAAAAAAAAAAAACCCACCCCAGGATATCAGGGCCAAATCCCCAGTGGTAAAGGGTTACATACCATCATCTGCACTGGTGGCAAATAAGCAGGTGCATTTTACAGAAAGAGTAACATTTGTTTCTAAAAATTCTACTGTTTTTTTCCACAGACAATATTATTTGTACAAGTGAAGCTTTTTTACAAAAAATCTCTACTCTAAATAACTTTCATGTGAGAAACATATACTTAAAGAATTTAGAGATAGATAAGATGTTAGCTCTCATCTAGCTGAGCACTCTCATTTTAACAAAAAGGGAAACTAGGTCTAAAAGCTTAAAAGGTCTTCCCAAGTTCCCAGACTAGAGGAGCTATGGTTATAACTAACTATACCTAACTTAGAAGTACAATTTTTAAAATAATTTTAATTATCAATAAAGCAATACATTTTGAGAGAGAGGTAGCAAATGATAGCATACAAAAAGGCAAAATATCATAGCAGTGTTAAAAACAATACAACAGGCCCAAAATGGAGCCCCTTATACTAAGTCACTTATGTTTATGCTAAGCATCATGCTGAGACTTATAGTTTCCACTCTTCCAGATGTGGACTCTTAAACCAGTCAGTCACTCACAAATCTTCAGATCAGTACTAGTTAGGTAATCTGACTGACAGACCCCTGCCATCCTCCAGATGAAAATAACTTTGCAATAACTAATACATTTTGCACCTAAAATAACTTCCTTGTTCCTGCTCCCTCCTACCAATGAAAGTCTTCCATTTTGTTTAGCTTTTCAGAGCCCCTTTCTACCTGCTAGAGTGGACACTGCCCAATTCATGAATCACTGAATAAAGCCAGTAAGATCCTCACAATTTACTCACTGAATTTTGGTTTTTAACAGTGGTTAAAGCATAGACAGGCTTTGTGTGATAAGGAGATCTAATTTTAAGGCTCAGTTCTACTACATATTAATCATGTGTCCTTGGCGGAATTTACCAGACCTCTTTTACCATGTCTCCTCATTTGTAAATATCTGGACAATAGTAGTATAGCAGACAATCAGTAATCTAATCCACTCCTTCCTTATTTGTAACATAACTCTGATCCTGGTGATGAAAGTAAGGGGACAATTCCCAACCTATGGTCCTTGAGGAGGCCTGGGGCAACTTCAATATGTACCAATGCAAATTCCTGAAGAATACTCTCAGTCAATTGCCCAGTCTGGGTATGGGTTTGAAAATGCTTTTCCTCTGGCTCAAAACTGCTCTCTTAACACTAAGTGATTTTTTTCCAGTTTTCTACCTTCTTTCTCCATATTCTTCAGGGAAGCAATGAAGCTTAATTGGCCTGGAAGCCAACCATGGTGGTCCTTTTCTCCTTGCAATGGATGGCTGGTTTAGGCATGGGCATATAAAGCAATTATGTGTACTATCTTGAGAAGTGGGGGCTTCTGGAGAAGATTTATAATAAAAGACTCATTGGGGAAGAAACTGGTTGTTGCCACGTGTGGATGTGATGCAACAGCCATCTCAGGAACATGAGGGGAGCTTGCTTGAGGACCACCTGCCATGTTAACAATGGCAGAGCAAAAAGACAGAAACATCAGATCCTAGTATCTCTGAATTTATCACCCCTGCAGCTACTCTACTATGGGATTTTTAGCAATGTAAAGTAATAAATTTCTTTGTTGTTTAAGGCAGTCTTCTGTTACTTACAGTTGAATCCATCCACACTGGCACAGCAGTACTTATCATTAGCACTTATCATATAGGGTTACTATTAATAGTAAGTGAGAAATGCAGTAGGAGAAATAGTATACATAAACAAGCACCAAAAAAGTAATAAGCACTACTTTCATTGTTGTTGCAGTTATTATTATTATTATTAAAGAATATAAAGTTAAAATAAATATCTCCCACATTTACTCATCCTTTTCTCTAGTAATAAAAACTTGGCAATAATTTCTTGTGTATCATTATGTCTATTTTTAAAAAACAAAAATAAACTACTATATATTTTTTTCAATTCCAAGAGATTTCCTAATAGATAAGTTAATACCCATAGTAATTTGCCAACTTAGATAAGAATTACCTCTAATCCGATAGAGTGTGCTTCACTTAATCTTCCAAAGATTTGGAAATACTGCCTTATAGCTAAAAACATCTGGTTTTTCAAAATCCTCCTTTTAAATGCAGAAGAAAAAAAATGGACATGTCAAAAGACATAAATAACCAGCATAGCCCTCATGCACATTAAGAGCCAGATGCTAAGAGCTTGACCACCCTGACAGGTGATTCCTGTTAGAACTGAGTTTTATAAGCAACTGAGTGGCAGTTCTTATATGGGACTCAACTGAATGTCTGGATAGCAATGTCTAGATCTGTTTCCAAAGGAATGTCACACTAAGTCAAATGATCATCAGGACACAAGTTGAAGCTCTTATCCTCTAAAGGCCATGCACTATTTCTTATGGTAACCAAGTGGGGCACAGAAATTCAACCAAAGTTCAGGAGACCCAAGAGGAAATCACCAAGCAGGGTGGGTGAGAGGAAGCTGACCATCACCCATCATTTCCTCCAGAAATGATGGGCAGTCAGAAACCATTTATGACTGATTGAGATTCAGAAAAGTGAGGGTCTAAGAGGATCTTTTCAGATTTCTCTTCCCTTAGACTTTGTAATAACAAACATTTCCTCTGAGCTTGATAGACCATAGAAACATAAAAATGCTTGTCCACTGAAAGGAGTAAAAGAAGTGATTAAAAATTTCCTGTCCGAAAACTTTCTGTTTTTAAAATGTGGGTTGGGAAGCATTTTCTGATACCTCAATGAGAGAAAATCTACTATTTGGGTAGAAATGTGGTGTAATATGACTTTGGAGTTAAGCCAAAAGTTCTTACCCAGCTGTTCATACAAGAAGTTTTTGCCTAAAATGCTGACACCAAGACCCTAAGCAAGCTAACAATTAAATCAGAATCTCTGGGATTGGGATTATGCATATCAAAGAATGTAGTTATTTATGTATGCATATATGAGTTTTCTAAGCTTTTCTAAATCCTGGAGTGAGAATTCACTGAAGTAGGCCCAGAGTTAAATCCTGAATTCCCAAATCTAAATTGTGTGACCATGGACACATTATTTCCTCTCTAGGCCTCAGTCTCCTTTTCTGTAAAGCAGGGATTACAAGAGTATAATAGAGTAAATGATGCATGTGAAGAATTTAGCCTAAAACTCAGTAGGTCATGTCAGGTCCATCCTCCCTATATGGGACTGTCACTGCATTCCTCTGCAGAATGAGGTTAGCACTGGCAGAAAGAACGAGCAGGGTGCTGGGGAAGTTCAATGGGAAGAGAAAGTGCCACTTTCTCTTATCTTGCCCATCAACTGAGTTTGTGAATTCCTGGAAGAAAGCAAGTGTCCTGAAATAGCCACTTTAAATGAATGCATTTGAAAGAATTACACATTGAGGCAAAAAAATTCTTTCCTTCTCTTCTCCCTATTGGCAGTCGCACAAGATGATGAAAGGGCTACCATGCCCTGCTCTGGACCTTGGCCAGCCTGTCACAAATGTCTACAGGCAGTAAACAACCATCAAAGTGACCCCTGACATGAAAGATACAGAAAAGCAAGAAAGACCAGTGTTTACCTGGCATCAAACATGACCAGTGAGGTGCCACTGACAACAGGCCAGGATTTCCATGAGATTTAATGTTGTCTGTCTATTTTTACCATTTTACTTAGGATCTCTGAGAATCAGGGATGATACATTTTTTTTTTAACAATAGCCCTTTACTGAAAGCCTTCCAAGTACCAGGCATATACATACATGTATAATCTAATTTATTGCATTTAATGTTCGCAACATTTAAGGGAGGCATTGCTGTCCCCCACTGTAAAGAGGAGAAATCTAAGGCTTAAGAAGGTGAGTAATTTGCCTAAATTAATATAAGTCTTGAAAATAGCCAACTTTGAATCTAGGTCTTTGGCTTTAAAGATTTTATATCTCAAGCTTAAAAAAGTGCTGGACATATGGTATACCCTAATGTTTGATGAATGAAGGAAGTTGTTTCCTCTGTAAGAAAAGCAGAAGAGCTGGAAGTCAGCATCCATATCACCCTTATAATCCCCTCTAGCCCCTACTGATGTCTTCTGAACCATGATAAGGAATAAATCCACCGAGGGAGAAGCAAGGTTGCTATGGATTTTTGTTTGTTTGTTTTTAGTCAACCTGAAAATATCAGACTTAGTGACTCATAATTTTTTTTGTTAAAGATTTATTTATTTATTCATGAGAGACACACAGAGAGAATCAGATACAGGCAGAGGGAGGAGCAGGGTCTCCATAGAGAGCCCGATGTGGGACCTGATCCTGGGATCCAGGATCATGCCCTGAGCTGAAGGCAGATGTTCAAACACTGAGCCACCCAGGAATCCCAGTGATTCATAATTTTATTTGAAACATGAAGGTAAAACTAACACATATGTATTTGTCTTATCTCCCCAAATTGATTGCACACCCCTGAAAATAGAGTTATGCATAATACAGTTTGCATTAATACACAACTGAGACATATGTGTCATTTTTTAAAAGAGTTCAAGGGCTGGCTAAAATTCTGCTGTGAAACTTGACCTTTTCTCAATGTTTTTTATCCATGTGGAATCAAATTAAAATGAGCATTAAGAACAGCCTAGAAGGGGAGAAGTCACAATTAGTAGCATGAGGCATGGATGTAAAAGGGCAGAGTAGCCCTGCCAACCTCTGAGCTGTGTGATGGTGGAGATTTTAATCAATTTCACATCTGAGTGCCCAGTATCTCTAGCACACCTCACTGGCTACACACCTTCTCTTTTGCTGCCTCCAAAATCCCATCTTTAAAGTTAAGTCAGTTCTACAATAGGGAGAGGGGTAGGAAGAAGAAGCAGGTTACAGTCCATGAACATAGACAAATTTGGAAGCATTAAATCAGAGGAATTTTGCACTTAAAGTTCCTTAGAAAGTACAGAGTCAGGCCTGGTTTCATAGACAAGTGAACTAAGACTTCAAGTCAAGAACTAATATGCTCGGGATCCCTGGGTGGTGCAGCGGTTTGGCGCCTGCCTTTGGCCCAGGGCACGATCCTGGAGACATGGGATCGAGTCCCGCGTCGGGCTCCCAGTGCATGGAGCCTGCCTCTCCCTCTGCCTCTCCCTCTGCCTGTGTCTCTGCCTCTCTCTCTCTCTCTCTGTGTGACTATCATAAATAAATAAAAATTTAAAAAAACAGATAAAAACGTCATTTAAAAAAAAAAAAAAAGAACTAATATGCTCATGGTCATATAATCAAACTAGCACCAGGGCTGGAACTTGAGGCCTGGCTCCTGGCTCCTCTGCTCTTTTGACTCCCCGAGGCTACCTCTTCGCAAAGTCAGTAAGAAAACAGCCTACAGACTGGCTGGGTACAGACAAGAGGCTGCCCAGGGGCAGAGTGGCAAGGGCAGTGTGGACAAGGAAGCCAAGTGCAGGCTTGCCTAAGATGCTCCACAAGACAGTCCAGTCTGGCCCTTCTGGGATCATGATTTCCCCTGCACACACAAAGTTAGGTCAAGGTCCATTCTCACTGAGATTTCAGGAAGGAGTGGTTTCTGACCATGTGAACTTGGCTTCATTAACTACTATATGGATAAAGTAAGTTGATCAACTACAGTCAAGAAAACCCCTAAATCCAAGTTTTTAGAAATTGGAGCCCTCCTATTTCCATATAATCAAATCTAGAGAGAAAAAAAATGTTTTTCAAATTCTGGACTTCACAAACTAATCAGGAAAAGACATTTGTGATGCCAACACACGCATTTAATTAATCTTCTTTACTGCCTACTACCAACAAAAGAAAAAAGAGGACAAAATTACTCATGTGTAGATGTGAAATCAATAGCTTCATAAGTCTGAAAAAGTAAGAGCTGCACAGAGTATCCAGAAGAAAATAAGCTTTCTTTCCTTAAGCCTCAAATGCTTAAATCTTTTCTTCATGAAATTCTGTCCAATTTAAACCTTTCTTCCGTTGTCCCAGAATACCTTTCTTGGTAATCTGTGTAACCTTGTATGTGTCTTACTTTAACAAATTTCCTACTATTAGCAAACATATTTCTCACTCTAGTTCACTGCCAATGCTTCTCTCTTATCAAAGAGCATATCGTGAATAGGCCTCACTCTCTTCACTGGCATCTCTTTCTCATGGCTGTGCTGCCTTGCTGATGAGCCATCAGCCTTCTGATGAGTTAGGCCTGAAAGGTACCAGAAAACCAAGCACATGACCAAAGTTGGCTGGCTCAATCTGCTGCTGTGATTGCATCTCACTGCTGCTATTTTGGAGAGACATGAACATCCAAGTTGAAGCCACTGTCAGTACCTGCCTGATCTTGAAAGATCTTGGCCAGTCACATGTTCTCCTGTTTTTCTTGCAATACCAACTTTCATAAATGATCTTGTAGTTTTGTTTATCTTCTGGCGCCACAGCTGTCAAGCTTTGTAGCATAAATTCATTCCTATTACAAGATCCACATACCCAGTGAAGTTGGCACTGACCACTAAACCAAGCCATCACATGTAAACTGTATGCTTGGCCTCCAGTTATAGCACACTCACTCGAATCAAATCTTTGAAAAGTCCACTTGTGCAGTGGGCCACAAAGACACTAAAATGGCCCCGCTCGCAACCCACTCAAATAATTTCTATTGGAGTAGGAAGGTGGGGATTTTCCCTCAAATCATGTTCACAGAGATGTTCTCTGGGAGTTAAGGCAGTACCACATCAGGAAGCTAATGGAATTTTCATAACTTCAAGAGAAGGCGAATCATTTTGGATCTGAGACCAAACTCTTTAAATATCAGATTTTAAGTTCTTATAGATACTTTTATTTATCTATGTTGTGTTTTGAGTTTAAGCCATGATTAATGACCCTCCTTGTGTTTTCCTTCTCCAGATTACATCAATATTAGACACTTACTATGTGTGAGGCCTTTTGCTTAGAGGTTTAAAAGCTAATATTTATGTTTTGGGATCAGACTCTAACTTTATAAGCAAGTGCTCTGCCTCTAATGGTTCCACCAAAGGGACAAAAAGTGTGGGTAGAGAAGAGTGGGACGGAGGAAAGGGATGTGCAGGGATGACCTTAGAGATACCATCCTCAGAAAAAAGAACTGGAAACTCATAGTTTCATTTCTCCTTAGAGTACCCAATGTTTTTATTGTCCTATTTTGAACCTAATAATTTTGTCCTGTCACATCGTAACAATTGGGGTATTCATACATGAAAAAACACTTTTTTTTAATTGTCCAGAGTTTATTCTCTTATAAGCTTCAAGAGAATACTTTGATGAAATTGTCTGTGTACACACTATTCTAACCTTTCAGATGATACAGACTATTCTTTCACATTATATCCCAGGAATACACTCTTTTCTCCAACTTCATTTTAAGTATGAAAGGCTAATTTTTATTTAAAGGTCTTGATGATGCCATTGACACTGAGCTCCTACATGTGCCTTCATCTGCATCTCTGCTGTGCATAGAAGTAAATGTTGTAGACTTTGCAGTCCTATTCAAAACAACACTGACCACATGATGCCTTGTATTGTCATTTATCTTTTGCACGGATATCCTCCATCTTCAACCAGATTGGAAAGATAAAGCTATCTTCCCAACTTTAGAGAAAATGGTTCTGTTCTTCTACCTCTTTGAATACTTGGTCCCTTCCTCAGAGCCCAGATGCTACTGTTCTTGATGGTCACGATGCTAGTTTAAACCAAGTATTTTCCAGATTTTAATTGCAATATCCTCTCTCACATGTCATATGTCTAAATCTCAAATCTGAAACCTCTCAAAATATCTCCTTCAGAAAAATGATCAAAGAACTAGAATATTATTACATTGGGAGGAATCTAAATATCCACCGGGTCTATCAACTTCATCTTAGAGTTAATGACAGTGAAGTCTTCCTGAAAGGAACTTGAATAAAATCTCCTGTGACAATGCTTGGAATTGGCTATTCATCTTTGATGGAGTTAACTACCTTAGCAAAAAATGTGGAGATGAAAAAAATTCTAGGCCTTTTCTCATGCCCTAAGGGAAAGTTTCTACACCTCACTGGATCACAACAAGAATAAATAAAAACCATTATCTATAATGAATGGATGTTCTTCCAAGGATCTCAGAGTGGAATGTTATTAGGGAAGAATTTTTTTCTAGCCTTTTAATTTGGGGGCTAATAGCATCTCTATAATGATTATAGAGGAAGAAGCAAATATGCCTGCAATGTGCCTAGCACTGTACAGTATACTAAACAGCTTCACTAAAAGAGTACTTTTCTTATAAACCTCAAATATTTGATAAAGCTTTAAACAATATGGGAAATTCCTCTATTTTAAATTCAATACAATGAATGAAAAAAAGTAGATGGATTAATTATATACTAAATAGCTAACTAATAGGCTCCAGGACCAGATCCTTATTTGAAGGATTCAGGACAGAGTTCCTAGATATGAAAACTGTACTCTATAATCCCATAATGAAAGTCCAGTGTGATTTTTTTAAAATTTCTAAGTATTATGGTAGTTTTAGAATACAATCTGGTTAGCAGCAACATAAATGGGTACAAATATTCTGAAAAACATTTGGAAATATGTATCAAGAGTCCTAAAAATATTCACATAACCTGACTCAGCAATTCTACTTCTGAGAAACCACTCTTAGGAAATTAAGCAAAAACTAAAATTTTAAGCAACAAAGGTTTTCAAGACAGCATTATTTATATTAGCCAAACATTAGAAATAATCTCAATGTACACTAACAGGGAAATGCCAGTAAATTATGGTATGAACACTCAATGTGCAGCACCTGGGCGGTTCAGTCAGATAAGTGTCTGCCTTCAGCTCAGGTCATGATCTTGGGGTCCTGGAATCCAGCCTTCCAGCCGGCTCTCTGTTCAGCAGAGAACCTGCTTCTCCCTCTCTCTGCCCCTCCCCCCTTTCCAGCTCATAGTCTCTTTCACCCTCTCTCTCAAATAAATAAGCTAAAAAAACTTTTTAAAAATGTTTAAACAATTATGGTATGAACACTCACTGGTTTTCAGTAAACATGATGTTTGTATGATTTTTAATGACATGTAAAAATGTTTATGATAAAACTTTAAAAACAGCAGAACACAAAAAATATATATTGTACCTGCATATCAAGAGAGTTGAAGACAACACAACAAAGAAAATACAAACAAGTAAAAATATTTACAGGCAGGATTCCTTTAATCTTTATTTTCTTTATACATTTCTATGTTTTTAAAATATTCTACCATTAGTTATACTCCTATGAATAAAAAATAATTTCAAGTTTAAAAATCAAAGAAAAGAGTAAACTCAAATGAATGATAAAGTATACAAAGATGAGTTACAGCTATTTCTTCTTCTTGATTCTACACTTATTTTATTGAATGCATGAATAAATGTATGAGTGAAGGGAACATCTGTGCTCTGGTATGAGCATGGCTGGAACAGCAAATCTGATTGTTGGACATCAGGAGCAGACCATGCTCTCCACTTGAGCTATCCAGCCACAGTATTAACAGAGAAGTTACTGCTTTAGTTGTATAAACAAGCATCTACTGTAAATACATTGGATAGGCAAGTAGCTATGAAACTATAGGAGTAAGTAGACATGATTCTAGCCCTCAGTATTATGTGGGTGAGATAAACCTACTTGGGTGATCATACTTCAACACAGGTGTGCTAATGGCTCTGGTGGAGGTAACTGGGAAAATGATGTGGGAATGCAGAAAAGTAAGAAATGAATTCAGACACACTTAGATGGCAGTTTTTTTTTGTCCATGCCTAGATATCTGTATAAAAGCAATCCAGTTTATTCAGGAAAACATTTTTGTCTAGTACACGGAAACTGTAATAGTCTTTTTTTTGGGTGGGGGGGGGGAACTGTAATATTCTGTAGCCATGAGAATATTTTGCTTTTACAGTGTTCGTGATATTTTTAGAGCATCTTTTAAGGTTCTAAAAGGACTTTCTTTACCCAGACGTTCACAAAAATCTCAATAGGCTCTTCTTACTAGGGTAGGACCTGCCCATCATCACCAACAAGGAGACAACGACAAGGAAGTTTCTGTTGAGTCATCTTTCTCCTAACTGCTGTATACTTCTCTGGAAAGTAGAGTTAGGAACTCAGTCTCTGAGCCAGAATGAGAGCCCAAGTTTGTTCCAACACTTTCCATTCCCACAATTTTTCTGCTGAGGCAATTAATCTCCAAATCTATAGAGCAACTTCTGAGTCTTGATTTAAAAAATAATAATAAAGCCAGAGTTGGGGTCAGTGGGGTAGGATTCAGAAGACTATCCTAACCAATCTGTATCCCAATCTTGAAACTCTTAACTCCCTCCATTCCCTGATAGTTTCCAACCTTGGAAAGAATGGAAGGAGAAGGATCATGGAAAGTTGATCTCTATCTGTCTAGGAAGAAGAGCAATAAAATCTATCAAAAACCTGGAACATCAGACTCAACTGCTGCCTTCTTTTCCCACTGTACCCACCTTCCTCATTGCGATAACTTTTGGTATAGGGGCCCCTGAGTGGCTGTCACTTAAATGTCATCCAACTCTTGATTTTGGCTCAAGTTATGATCTCACCATTGTGAGATAGAGCCCTGTGTTGGACTCCATACTGGACATGGAACCTGCTCGGAGTGCCTGGGTGTCTCAAATTGGTTAAGCACCTGCATTTGGTTCAGGTCATGATCCGGGGTCCTAGGATTCAGCCCCATGTCAAGTACCCTGATCAGCTGGGACTCTGCTTCTGTCTCTTTCTCTGCCACTCCCACCCTCCCTCTCCTAAAAAAAATAAAACATTTTTTTAAAAATTGGCATAGAAAAAAGAAAGGACTTCAATGCCTTAAGGAGAGACATTCTAATAAGATAAATCTCAGGCTGTGCAATTATGCCTTATAAACCTATAGCCACAAGTACAACAGGACACAGCTGTCTGAGACACCCACGTATTTACTATGGATACAGCTAATGAGAGTTAGTCCATAGAGGCTTTTAAAAAGGTGGAAAGGTCTGGGTTTGAGCAGAGGCAAAACATCATGTTTATATTAAGTGGAAGTTAAAAATGTCTTATTCAACTTTGATTCAAAATCAAAGATTTTGAAGGTCTAGCCTTGGTTTCAAGCTAAGCCAAGTTCTGTTGTTTTAATGATGCACTTTAGAAAATAAGGGGAAAATGGAGTAAAAGAGAGGCCTCTGGTCAATTTAAACACAAGTAAGATTGTGATGCTTTAACATGGTTCACTATGTCAAAATCTGCTCCAAATATTTTAATTCTGTGTGTCCTTGAGTGTCTGGGTGGTCTGAGCTCGTAAAGTAGCTCAGTGAAGACACAGTCCCTCTTCCGTTTCTCAGGACTCAGCAGTTGCTTACCAGCCATACTGTTTGAATGACATAATGGCCAGATGAACCTTAGTGATACTGCAGAGTAATTACTTTAAAACAGTCCAATTAGCTTTAGTCTCATGTTTAGTTAAAATCATGCCCTTGGAAAGGTCATGTGAAAGACTCAGAAGAAATTAGTGGAGTATTTGATGAAGCCCAAGTTCTCAAAAAGCCATCAAGTCAAAGGAGCTGAAACCACTCCCTCCTCTCTCAAAATCATGGGTGGACCTTCATTCACCAAAGTATTTTTAACTGCTACCTGGTCATTCCAGTATAAAACAGCATTGTGGAAAGGGATTAAATGAACAAAAAACCCAGTGAATAAGCATCAAGCCTTGTATTGTGCCTTAAAAAAAGTCACCATTGAGTAACATGCCAAATCAGAGAGGGGAAAGGATTTTCACATCCTGCCATGGCACCAGCATCAGCATCAGCATCTTACAACTGTTTTACATCTAGGCTTCATTTCCAGCCCAGGAGTCCATCCAGTGCCTTCTTCACCTACATCTCTGCTGCTTTTCCTCATTATACCCTCCATCTGGGCAAAGAAAGCATAGCCATTTCTCCTCCAGCCCTATTTGATCTTTCCCCTCCAGTTTCTTCCATTCTTACTCCAATTAAGACTGCTCTTCTCTGTAATGAATCATCTTTGCAAGCCTGGAGGCTTATTTTCCATTCTCTTGAGAAAGATAGGTGCTTTCCTTGTGGTTCTCTCCTCTAAAAGAATTCCATTATCCCAGTCAAAGACTGGAAGGTAAAACATGAATTTCTAACAGTCCCTATGGGTTACCCTTTAGTCTTAGTAATATAAAAGTTAAGACGATAAGCAAGTAGAAGCATACTCTTTGCTAAACAATATGGCTGCTAAGAAACTAACAGCAGAGGGCTAGAATCATCTGTAGAGACGAGTCTTCAAATTTTTTTTTTTTTTTGTTGAGTCTTCAAATTTTTAATTATATTTGTTTAATTATATTTGTTTCGTTTTGTTTTGTTTTAAAGAGAGAAAGAGCACAGAGTATAAGGGCAGAAGAAGAGAGTGAGAGAGAATCTTAAGCAGGTTCCATGCCCAGCATAGAGCATGGCTCAGGGCTGGTTCCCATGACCCTGAGATCATGACCTGAGCCAACATCAAGAGTCAGATGTTTAACTGACTGGGCTACCAGGTGCCCCTAATTTTTAATTATAGTTTTAAACGGTAGGTCCTAAAGTGAGTTTTGCAGATTTTCTATGCCCTCAACAGAATTATTAGAGCCCTAAGACAAACAAGGCAAAGAACAGTTAAATAAAATAATAAAGAAAGAACTTTGTTCCTACTTGTATTAAAAAAGTTAATCACTGACTTAAATTATACTTTTTTACAGAAGTCAGTAGAGAAAAATCATTATTTGAGCGTGGCCTTCAGTATGAAGTTATCATCTGCAAAACCTCAGCTAACTCATCTCCTATTCAGAGAACTGTGTTAAAAGCTAAAAGGTAGGGGCGCCTGGGTCACTCAGTTGGTTGAGCGACTGACTCTTGGTTCCTGCTCCAGTCATTATCTCAGGATCCTGGCATTGAGCACCCCGCCAAGCACTGAGCAGAGGATACATTTGCACCATCTCTCTGAAATAAATAATTAAAATCTTGAAGGAAAAGCTAAAATGTAAAATTCAAATGTAGGTAGAAATTCGCATCCTACTATTTACTTGAGAAACTAACGATTTTGATAAAGCTTATCTAATGCTTAACGTTAGCTAGAGAAATATAAATGAGAATGATCTGTCAGTTTGCTAGTGGTTAAAGTGCAGCATTTGATCAGAAGATACTGAACACATATTGGTGCCTCTCCTTTCTCAAGTGAGGAGGCTAAGAAGAAGGGAATGTCCTTGGGCTGAATTCCTTCTGGCCTTGATTTGATGCTCTCTCTAAAGGTCCTGCTGGCTCTCTTATCTCTCTGGGGATTTATCTATGGGATTTAACTCTAGCCTTTTCAAGACCCTTGGGCAGATTTTCTTTCTAGAAGAATTTCTCCATTATTGGAGAAATTGGCTTCCCAATATATTAATAAATCCAAACCTTATCAAAGGTGAAGGACCAAACTTTGGTTTCTTTATCTCTTTTCCTGTCCTCTATTTCCTTCTCTGGAAACAATGACTCTTGTACTCTATGTTCTTGAGATTCTGTCTCTGAACATCAAGAGGACTGAACACTACATTTACTCCCACCATCATGTTCTCTATGGCCTAAATCCAAAAGCAGTAGACACAATTTCAAACCATCAGCCCATTAGAGACATTCCAACCAGCACACCCTAAATGGCAGCCTCACATGGGTCCTTGAGGTCAATGTGCTAGTTCACACTGCTCAGTCTTTCTTACATAGAGCATCCCCCACAAAGGGCATCCCAACTTAGTCACTTCATTTATAACCTTAGTTCCAAATCATTTGCCTTGACCCAGTTTTAGTACTCCATTTCCTTGTCTCTGGATTCTTACAACCACCATCCTTTCTATGCACACTCTTATTTGTATCCTTGATCTATCCTTTAGAATTAATGCACAGCATCATCTTCCTAACTACAACATTGGCTCAGTCCAACAATTAGGTTGGTTCTTCCTCAGCCACACTGCTTGGGTAATGCCTGTTTTGATTCTCCTGGAAGCTTGGTACCTTCTCAGGTCAGAGCCACTTTCTAGGTACAACATATTTTCTCCCTAATACAGCAAATGAAACAGAGTAAGAAAATTAAAGGATTACCAAGTTATAAAGGAACAACTGAGGCTCTTTTTTAGTACAATCAGGATCAGGCAATAGGTCAATCAATTAAAACTCAGAGGGAGCAGAAGTACTGAGCTTTTGACTGCTAGAAGGTAAGAGTATCTTATCTTGTACAGAGGGAATAATGAGTGTCAGGTAAACTAGTGAGCAGGTTGAGTGGACGTCAGTAGATAAAACCTCTCCACTCCAATCCTCAATTTACTCGATTTCTTTATAACACCCACCAAAATTTACCTCCTAGGCTAAAAAGAAAAGAAAAAGAAAAAAAAGGAAGCATAATTTATGTTAAACAATCAATTTAATCTTGTTATATGACATTCTCTGGATCTGCAGTTCCAGGGAAGTGGCTTTTTTAAAAGCTCTGTTCCATTCACCTGTGACTCAGAATGCCTTCTAAAAATTATCAGTAAACTTGACTGGGAATTTCTGCCAAATGCAGAAGACATTAAGCACAAAAAAACTCAAATTCAAATCTCAAAGCAGATGGAATATGAATAATAAAAATCATGTTTGATTAGTAACTCAAGAGCATCATATGATTGGACCAATTCACAGTGGTAATTGCAGCTTGGTACGTTATTCGTTCATTTATTTGAAATTTTGGAAGAGACTGTGCAGCACAGTTAGGAGGCTTTGAGAGGCTGGAGCCTTTTCTGTTGTCTCAATAGTGCCAGCCACAGCATGTTTAAACACTGCTGTTGCTCGCTGGGTGCCAATGTAGTTTCACTAGCAAGTATGGGCAAAGATATTTTTTTAGAAACTGAAAATATTTTCTGCCAAATCATGAAATCAATTTCTATGTCTATCAATTCCTAAAACAAACAAACACTTTTATTCATATTTAGAGATTCTGTGTAAAAACCATTCTTGTCACAAACACTTAATTCAAGGGCCTTACTGAGGAATCTCTTGGTGGGGAGCTTAGAATTATAATCAAAACAAAGTGATCTCTCCACTCTCTTTCATTCACCTACAGCCATGGCAAGCCAACAAGATGGATTCTCTGGAGTATATTCAGATGAATCTGAGACACTGAGAGGAGATCTAAGTAAAAGTGGACTGCCTGGGAAATAGTTGTCAACTGTTTGAAGGGCATTTATCACTAAAGATGTTTGCTTTGGAGGTTTTTGTTCATAAAAAGAAAAGAAAGAGAATAAGTTTAGAGATGCATAAAGCCAAATCCATAGCATTTGCATGATTATAAATACTAAAATGTGTACATAAATCAAGTACATAGATATGCTACTCTTCCTTCATTCCCAGCCCATAACTAAATTATTGATTTCTCAAGAGCTAGGACATTGCCTTCTCATTCCTTGCCATCATGCTTAGTTTTCCCTGAGACTTTATTGATGTATATATACTCCACACAGGACAGCTGCTCAGTAAGTGTAATACAGTGTAGTAGGCAAGAACAAGCCAGATTGCCCGAGGGTCAAATCTCAAGCCTAATACTTGCCAGCTATGGCCCTGGGCATATAACCTCTCTGTGTCTTACATTCCTTAACTAAATGTAAAGCACTTAGAGGAAATGATTGGTATTAGTAAGTGCTCAATAAATACTGGCGATTATCATAACTACAACATGTTAACCTTTGTGTGCAAGTGACTCACTGACTGCTTCCTAGAAGAAGAGACTCTAGAATGGAAATGCAACTTTCAATTACTAATAAAGAAACAGTCTTTCTTCAAACTCAAGGACATGGTATCAGAACATGGATAATCTGGAGTCATCAAAGTTGTATCCTCAGAAATAAATGATAGATATGTTATGTCTCCTGCAAACTAACAACCAGAGAGGATGCCCTGTGGGTCCACAGGTCTTAGTGACCAAATGGAAAATAAGTTAATGTACAAATTTGAAGAAATTCAAATTGTAGTATACTTCTGTCCTTAACTATCTGTGTGACTTTGGTATAATCATGTTACCTCTCTGGATTTCAATGTTTTCATACATATAATAAGAAATTTGATCTAGCAGTGCTATTCAGTAGAACTTTCTGCTATGAAAATGTTCTGTATCTGCACGGTCAGGTATAGTAGCAACTAGTCCCACATGTGGCTATTGAGCACTTAGAGGGTAGGCAATGCAACTGAGGAAATGCATTTTTAAGTTTCATTTTATTCATTTATAATTAATTTACATTTAGTTTTATGCAGCCACAGATGGGTAGTGGCTACATATTAGATAGCACAGATAGGGTATTTTCTAAGATCTTTTCTGGTTCTAGCATTCTGTGATTCATAGAAGTTCTCTAGGTAAAAAAATGTGGAAAACAAGTGTTATTATAGTGGATCATTAAACTTAATCTCTAGGGTCTGTATACTTTGGGAGGTGGTTAAAACAAAATATATAAAAAGGGACCTTTAAGGGGGGCACTTGGAGGGATGAGCAATGGGTATTATGCTATATGTTGGCAAATTGAACAAAAATAAATAAATAAATAAATAAATAAATAAATAAATAAATAAATGAAACCTTTAAGAACATAGGTCTTGAGAAAGTAAGAGCACTTCTGCCTGGAGAGAGTGGAGTACTCTAATGGCCTCCCTTCTCATTTTTTCCAAGTCCTTGACTGTATCTGACTTGAAAGTCTCACTTTCTGAAAAACATCCATCAATATTAATTGACATTTATTATTTATTATAGTGTAACTCATTTAATTCACAATAATCCTGTGATATAGATACATTATTATTATTATTGACTTACAGATGAAGAAAGTAAGGCAAAGAAATATTAAGTAACTTGTCCCAGGCTATCCAGCTAGGAATGAATGAGTGTACCAAGATATGAGCCCAGACAATTAACTCCAGAGTTTGTCTTTGTAAAAGTGAAAGCACTTTGTAAAAGTGAAATTATTCTTAATGAATAATAACGCACATATAGAACAGTGCTCAAGTCAAAAGTATACACTTGATAAATTTTCACAAAGTGAAAATACCCAGATCATTGCTAGAACATTTTCAGCGTCATGATCCCATTCAGTCACTGTTCACCCCACCTCAACTAAAGGATACCAACTATGCTACTTTCTAACACTACAGTTCAGTAGAACATATACTTTAACTACTACATTGTTTATCCCTGAAGACAGTATTAGATGATCACATCTTTGTAACTAAGAGAAAAAAACAAACACACACATACAGCAAGAGTAATAGCTATTTGGTGATCTCAAACCCAACAGTAGTAAAACGGATAATCCATAGAGAGGAAAGCTACTCACTCCATCAATATGTATTTTTTGAGCACTTATTATAAGGCAAGTACTGCACTAGTCAGCACTATTCAACACTGATCAAAACAGACAAGGTTTCTGCCTCATACAGCATTTAGTCCTTGGTCCAGCTCATCAACCAATGGTCAGTTTAGAGTGCTCAGTTTGACAGGCTCAGTGGCAGTGCCAATGGGGCTGCCAGCAGTTCAGAGAAGAGTTTCCCTGGCTTTGGTCCCTAGAATTTAAGCAGAATGCCCTTCGAGCCTCCTGGAATTTTGGAAAGGTGACAGTTGGAGCTCATTGCATGGCTTCACACTAAAAATAACTTTATAAACAATTTCTAAATACTGTCTTTATAAGCAAAAACTTGAGAAAAGTCTGCAGGCTTAATGTAACCGAGAGATTACAACATGAGATGGGAAATGTGGGAATATTGTGTGGACAGAAAAAAAAAGGCCACCAGGGAATTTCACTCCAGCTGATGAGGAATGATTGCTCTACAATGACAAGCAACTGAGAAACTCTCACTAATATTTTCCAGAGCAAGAAAGGGGCTGATGCAAGACAGTGAAGAGGGATACTTCCAACACACATATTCTAGGATATCCACAAGCAAAGGGACCAGTGATAAGAAAAAAAAAAAAGTTCTCATGCATTACTGAATGTTGAGCTGTGACCTAGGCATGTGTAGTATGCCTGGGGACACTTCAGTCACTGTCCCCCTCTGGCTCAGGGAGAATGTACATGAAGTCAACTCTTAAACGCACCCGTCTTACTTTTTCCAAAGTCAATTTGATCTCCCTCTAGAAATGCATATGCTAATATGACTTTGGGGAATTGTGCAAACCTACCAACACACCACCAGTTCAGCTGTTTAGACACTGTTTTCTTAATGCTGAGAAAATAGCATGGGAGCCCTGCAGGAACTGTGCCATCACTGTGTTTTTCTTATCCAGGCTCAGTTCTCACACTAGCTGGAGCTCTTGCATCTACTGTACAATGAAAACATACTGTGGGAACAACTGAAATTGCATCTCGGGGGAGGAGATGGGGTGCATTATCTCCTGTTACCCAACTCCATGCTATCCAACCAGTGTTACCCATCCTTGCGTCAAATCCACATAGCTAATGGAGCATGACTGACCCTGAGGGCCCCAGTCTATTTATTATAAACAGTGAATGGGAGTGAGCAGTAAACAGGACTTCCCACCACAAAAAGCTGATTGGGGCTGTGCAGAGGGCTTGTAGGGAAGCCCAAGTCCAGAGAGAGCAGCTAGCGTGCAGTGAACTGAAAGAGTGGCTCCAGGTTCTTTCCTGTAAATGAGCAATAGGCAAATTCCCAGGAGCTTTGCGGTGCCAATGAGGAGCAGGCAGGATTAAGCAAAGAATTCCGCATAGCTCAGGAAGTTCTGCCTCAAAGAAACGTCTGAGCAACAGAAGTCACACTTTCAAAAAGAAAATGTTAGGACATCTAAATCCACAGCTCATAATCTCTCCTTGCATTGATCTCAGCTTGAATACAATGTGACCTGGCAATCTTCCCACTTGTGTCTTGTGCCTTGACAAACCAGAGTACAAAAACTAATGCTTTATCTTTAGACTATGTGGAGCACACCCAAGGCTACTTTGTAAAGGTCTATGAACTGACCTGCTCCCTAGAACCCATCCAATAGTGGTTAGGAAGTTCCCAGAGCCTGCAAATGGTAATTTCTGCCTCTTTGGCTGACAGTCAGTGCTCTAAAGGACGGTCCTCTCGGTTTTCCCTTCCTATGGCCAAAATCTCTTTACTCTGCATCCTGTTCTTTTCTTCAAGGAACTGGGGACTAGACTCTTCTATTCATTAATTCAATCCTCAAATATTTACTGAGCATCTACTATGTGTTAGGTGCCTTTCTATGTGCTGAGGATACAGTACACTCAAGACAAACAAAGTTGCTTATTAGATTAGATTATAATGAGGGAAAAGATGAAAGACAAGTAAGTAAATGCATCATTTAATATTAAGCAGTGATAACCAGCATGCAGAATAAAGAAAACAAGCTAAAGAGACACAGAGTTATAGATAGGTCAGAGAAAGTCCCTCTAAGGATACGGAATTTGAGGAGAAACCTAATGATGTAAGCAAGCCATGTGGATAACAGGGAGAAACATGGCCTAGGAATAGCATAGTAGTAGGAATACAAAGTACAAGGACTAGAAGGTGGAACCATGCTCAGCATGTAGGAGGAACAGCAAAGAGACAGGTATGGCTAGAATACAAGCAGCAAGGGAGGCATAAAAAAGATGGTATCAGTATCAGAGAGGAAGGCAAGTGCCTAATCAGGTAAGATTCAGGTAAGGATTTTGCATTTCATCCTAGGGGAAAGGGAAGTCATTTGAGCATGGCTAAGATATGATCTTTATTTCTAAACTTCGTGACTCTCAATGGCCCCACTCAATCAGAGTGGTCCCACAGTAAGACTGAGAACCAAAGTTCTAGCTGGAGAATACACAGTGAAGGAAAGAAAGACATAATGCCACAACAGTTCCAATGGCTCAAAGCTTAGATGTGACAGTAAGACCATGAGGATTCTTCAATACAAACTCCTGTCCTCTGCTCTTCTCTTTAAAATGACCCAGTTGCTACTCTTGGGATCTGGAGACATTCTGGGTCCATCATGTCTGTACCCTGACTAGCCATAGGTCCCTCCCTGGCATGCACATGTGCCTATGCTCAGCTTTCCACTTCCATTGCCTGCTATTCCCATATGCAGCCAAATTTCCTGTCATAGTGAATTATGCATCCTCCTCAACTCTGTTATGCCTCTATGCCTGGAATGTGCCCATTCTGCCACTTCTCTGTCTGGTATATCTGAGGAAACACCCACTCATCCTTTAAGAGTCAGCTTTAATAGTATCTCTTCTGTAAAAGACACACTGTGTTTCTGTTAACATGAATCACACTGTACTGAAGTACAGACAGATGACCATAGATAAGATAAATTATCCAGACTTGGGAGGAAAAGTATCTATTTCAAAAGATGCTATTTCTGCTTGTTGGGGTGGAGGATGTACAATACCACTGGGGTAGAAGAGGTAGACCACTCTAAGGGAAGATATGCTGCTAGCATCCTTCATCAGAGAGGAGGTCACTTCTGGGGCAGAAAGAAGCAAACCAGAAAGGGAAAGATTTCTTAGGGACTGAGGAAATTTGGTTAGACGCTCATTCGTGGAAACTCTGAACTTTTATCACTAGATGAGGCTGAGCTGATCCTGGCCACTGGGGTTAAGCATGGAGCTGGCCCAATGTGTTTCTGGGTTTATGTGCAATTTCTATCCTGCACATAAATTCACCACTGAATTGATTAAAAGAACAAAGCTTCCGCTCCCTTAGGTGAGAACTATGAGGAGGGCTGTTCCTCTATCAATGAGGACAACAGAGAAAGAATTGGATGGCTATCTGTTCTAGCTTTTTTTCCCCTCTACAGCAGTAATAAAGCACAGAAAGTAGCCTGTTTCTTGGGTATGGAACTTCCAATCTGACATCCACAGATAGTTTTTGTATGTAGGGAAACTAAGTACTGGATTTATTAGAAAGACTTAAATAGTATCTAGTACTATCTAACCCTTTTGAAGTAATAAATTCCTCAAGATTCTTGGACATCTTCAGGGCAAGAAAACTGGGGAAGGTTTGAATTCTCACTCTGAGGGACAAATAAAGGGTTAGGATTGTTGAACTTTAGGCCACCAACATCAACAGACCCAAGACCTACAAGACTGGACTCACAGGTTATGTTATTTTTGGCTTCTCTACCCCATTCCTCCAGAGCAGAGAAGGCATGTTATCCATCTCTTTTCTCCTGCAATAATAAAGATGCTTGGCATTTAGTAGATGCTAAATAGATGTGCAATGAAAACTCACATGAGTGGGTAAATAAGGCAAAGGAAAGGAGATGAAGGAGAAAGCCAGGCAAAACTGGTCATATGGGAAGGTATATATATATATTCAGACCAAAGACCTGTGTGCTTTCCAACACTTTCCTGAGTCCATAAAGGCAACTGCTTCACCTGTAAAACCATATACCACCTTTGATATATGCCATAAGAGGTCTTTCTATATCATTTATAGAAGAAATTCTTGCCAACCTATTCTACTACTATAGAACCAGCTCCACAATTTACCAGTAGATAAAGAATTTGTATTCCATCAAATGAGATGTTAAATAAAGTAGCTGCCCTGCATTGTGGACAGTCTTAATTCAGGAAGAAAACAGCAATCATAGCCTATCAAATGGTAATCCATTGCTTCTCATGACTAAATTGAGATTAAATCCCAAGTAGCTCCTTGTATAAGACCAAACTTGCTGAAATTCCAGAAAGGCAACTAAATTCTGAACTTCCCATTGACTCTGCTCATCAACTAAAAAGATTATAATTATTATTTTAATAACTGGGAGGAACAATGGGTTTTGTATAAAGGACATGAGTTTGAGTCCTGACTGCCTCCATTCAACTGTGAGACATTGGCCGAATCATTTAAGCACTCTGAAATTTAGAATCCTCAACAGTAAAGGGAAGATAGTAACAGTTAACTTGCAGTGTTGCTGTGAAAACTAAACAAAATGGTGCATGTGAAATAATTGTGAAGGACTGAACACAATATGAACATAAGTCATTTTGGATACAGTTCTGTTATTAGAATAACAATGGAATGAACCAATATATTTACAACCTATTTACTTTATTGTTATAATTTAAAAATATAGTCAAGGAGGGACGTCTGGGTGGCTCAGCAGTTGAGCGTCTGCCTTTGGCTCAGAGCATGATCCCAGGATCTGGGATTGGGTCCCACTTCAGGCTCCTTGCAGGGAGCCTACTTCTCCCTCTGCCTGTGTCTCTGCCTCTCTCTCTCTGTGTCTCTCATGAATAAATAAATAAAACCTTTAAAAAAAAAAAGACTATAGTCAAGAAATAACATTAAATTTTACGCAGGAATCTGTATTCTAATCAACATATATGAAAATTCTTGAGATGTTTTCTTTAGTATCATTAATCAGAGTTACAGCAAATGAAAGAGCCCCTGGGAGAAACATAAAGTCTCTAAGAGTATTTTTATAATTTATTGCCTTTCATGTTTTTCTTTCCAAATCTGCCTCAAAATATTGGTTCCTTATAGCCATTCATACTTTGTAAAATTTTAACTGGCCAGAAAAAATTTATCTGGCCAGGCATAGCAAGGTCAGAAAGTATAAATACAAAGATGGACAGAAATGACATAAAAATTCTAAATGTCAACAGAGCAAGAAAACAAACAAATAAATTAAAGCACAATTGAAAGATTACAAAGTGGGGTAAAATGTAGCATGCAGAAAATAGGTTAAATTCCTGCATTTGTAAGTTTTTAATACAAAAATTATAACCAATACAATGGCAAAAAATGGTCAAATGGCATAGAAAGATAATTCATATGAGGAAAACACAAATGGCCAATAAGAAGAATGTCTGAGGGGCGCCTGTGCAGCTCAGTCAGTTAAGCATCTGCCTTTGGCTTAGATCATGATCCCAGGATCCCATGTCAGGCTCTCTGCTCAGCAGGGAGTCTGCTTCTCTCTCTCCCTCTGCCTGCTGCTCTGCCTGCTTGTGCATGTGCTCTTTCTCTAATAAATAAAATCTTTAAAAAGAAAAAAAAAAGAAGAATGCCTCATCTCCCTAGGAATTTTTTTTTTAAGATTTTTATTTGTTTATTTGAGAGAGAAGCAATGGGGAGAGTCAAAGGGGAAGAAGGGAGAAGCAGACTCCCTGCTGAGCAGAGAGCCTAACAGAGGGCTTGGTGCTGGATTTCAGGACCCTGAGACCATGACCTGAGCTAAGGTAGACACTTAACCTACTGAGTCACCCAGGCACCCCTGATCTCCCTAGAAATTAAAAGAGTGTAAAGTAAAACAACAAGAAGCTATTTTTCACTTATCAGATGGGCAAAGGTTTAAAAGAATGCTAATACCCTTTATTGGTGAGGGTGTAGGAAGTGGGCCTCTCATTAAATGTTGGAGGGATTAATCTTGCTACAACCTTACTGAAGGGCAATTTGGCAAGACCCATAAAAATCTAAAATATGCAAACTCTTTGACCCAACTCTTCCACATCTAGATATTAATTCTAAAGAAATCCTGAGACAGATGCACGAGAAGTCTATACAAAGTTATCTCTTGTGGAGTTGTTTATTACAGAAAACTCTGAAAGCAACTTAAATATCCAGAGGATTATTTTGAATAAATGATGAAATATACACACTGTGGAAAACTACAAACAGTGATGTCGACCTACTTACTGATGTGGAAAAGCAATTTGTAATTAAGAGACAAAACAGTAAAAAAAATGAATCTGGTTATTGTCATTGGGTGAAATGGGGTTGATATCCACTCTATAATGCTCTCAAATGTTCCATTTATGTTTTTATTATACCAAGCATGTAATAACAACTACTGTTATAAGAGATAAAAGCTATTTCCAAAATGGTTTTTGGTCAAAGCAATATAGCTATTTCCACAACAACTATTTTACATCACACAATATTTTAAGTACTTCCTTTTTTCTTGGAGTTCACAACTGAAAAATATTTGAGACCATTCCAACACAATATTCTCTCCAGGAGAGCATAATTTGTTTTCAGCCTCACAATTTGATATGTTGACATAAAATCTAAAATAATGAATTAGCCTCTTTCTCCCCAACCCCCACCAGGAATTGTTGCCTCCTTTCCTACTTTTCTATTGGTAGGACAAACCTCAACTCCAAATCAAAGAACCCAACTGCATGGAATAACCTTTTCACACAGGGCTGTTATCACTTCTCTCATTTTTGCTTGCCCATCTCTGAGGTGACCAAGGGCTTGGGCCTGGGGTTACTTTATTTAAGAATAGCAGTGTAATTCCATTTAAAAAAGCAGTCAGTTCAATGAAAAAAAATGTATTCAGGACCAGAGCTTAGTTGATATAGCACAGCAAATGGAACATACTGTGGTTCTAGAATAAGGCTGCACAGATTTAGATTTTACTTACTATCTGTGTGACTTTGACAAATTACACTAAGCCGCAGATCCCCCACCTACACAATATGTTCATGAATATCTTCTTCATAGGATGATTATGAAGATGAAAAGAGAAATCACATATACCACACTTAGCACAGTACTGACAAGTAGTTAACACTCATGGATGCTGATCATTAATATCATCATTTGCTTTAATTATCTGTTGTTATAGAATTATTCCAGTTTCTGTGGATCAGGAATCTGAGGAAGGCTTGGCTGGGTCTCCTGGCTCTGTATCTTGCACAAGGCTACAGTCAAGGTGTCAGCTGGAGCTGCAGTGATCTTACTGATAAAGGGGGGAAGGATCCACTTCCAATGGAGTCAAGGTATGGAATTGGCAAGATTTAGCTCCTCGTGGGCTGCTGGACTAAGGTCCTATTTCTCAGTGAAGTGGCCCTCAGTCCCTTGCCATGTAAGCCTCTCAACAGGCCAGCTGAGAACAGGGCAGGCAGCTTGCTTCATTAGACAGAGTGAGTAAAAGGGCAAGAGGGAGTGCCAGCATGAGGGAAAGTGCAAGCAAGATGGAATTCATAGACTTTGATAATCTAATATTGGATGTAACAGCTGATCACTTTTGTCATTTTCTATTACTTAGCAGTAAGTCACTAGTCCCAGCCTACAAACGAGGGGAAGGAATTATACAAGGGAGTAAATACAAGAGGTAGGGATCATTGATAGTCTTTAAAAACAAAAAAACAAACAAACAGAAAACCTACCACATCATTTTTCAATGTTTTTCAAGAAAATTCTAACATCTGAGAAGTATATTGTATGACTTTAGTAGACTTATACAAACCCAAACAAATTTCAAAGTGTCTAATTAGAGTTAACAGATGATTCTGTATGAACTATTATTATCTATTTTAACATGGCAATTGGGAGTTCACAGAGACCTCCTAACTAATGGATAGAGTTGGTGGTACAGAGGTCTTCTCTGTTATTGATATTACAAAAACAAAAAGATTTTTTTTCCTATTTGTTTTCCAAATATAATCCAACTCTCTGCCCTTTAAGATACTCCTTAACTAAATAAAATCTTTTTTTTAAGATTTAATTTATTTATTCATGAGAGACACAGAAAGAGAGAGAGGCAGAGACACAGGCAGAGGGAGAGGCAGGCTCCATGCAGGGAGCCCAACGTGGGACTCGATCCCGGGTCTCCAGGATCACACCCTGGGCCAAAGGCAGGTGCCAAACTGCTGAGCCACCCGGGCTGCCCTTTAACTAACTTTTAAAGGGATTAGACACCACCTCTGCTCTTGGGGTCACTTTCCTCCTAGAGTAAAGAAAGGTGGGCCCACACTTTGAATCCATCTAAGTCACAGTCTACCTCTTACTGTCTTTTGATTCCTAATGGCCCTGGGGCTGTTGTTGATCTTCACAATTCATCCTAGTTTGTAAGTACCCCACTTTCTTTACTCCTCAAAACCCCAGAGAGACTTTATCACTTGATTTCAAAGAGCAATTCAGTTCTTCTTGGGTCTTTCAATTCTCTTTCCAGATCATACCTTATACTACAAAAACAAAAACAAAGCAATTTTCTCCCTAATTGGAATTTTATTCTCTGAGAAGCACAGCTACCTTTCAAAATTGTGTTTTCTTTTTCATCACACAAATTATACTTTAATATTAGATATTTTCTTCCTTTTACAATGACCTAAATAAATCTATCTTATATATGTGTGTGTAGGTGTGTGTGTCTATAAATCCATATATACGTGTGTATATGTGTATATACACACATATAATATTTATGGAGTAGGAAAAATTTATTTCTCTTTCAACTGATTTATTAGATTCAATGCAATGTCAATCAAAAACTTATTAAGCTCTTCTAAAAAGAGAAACTGACAAGATAATTATAAATATAGGGCACCTGAGTGGCATAGTCAGTTAAGCATCAAGCTTGAGGTTTTGGCTCAAGTTGTGGTCTCAGGGTCATGAGATGTAGCCCTGGATCTGGCTCTGTGCTCAGCTAAGAGTCTGCTTCAGATTCTTTCTCCTCTCCCTCTGCCCCTCCTGTTCATGCTCTCTCTCTCTCTAAAGTAAATAAATCTTTAGAAAAAGATAATTCTAAATATATATTTATATATATATAAACAAAAGTGAGAAATGAGTTATATATATATAAACAAAAATGAGAAAAAAAAATGAGAATAACCAAGATAATCTTTAAAGAAGAAACAAAAAGCTAGAGAACTTGAACATCCAGACTTCAGGACTTACTATAAGTTAATAAATAGTGATTAATATGAGGTAGTGTTGTCACTAAGACAAACTAAAGAATTTGTGGGAAAGAATAAAGAGACCAGAAATAGAACCACATATATACAGATGTTTGATTTTCAATGAAGACATCAATCAAGATCAGTACAGAAAGAAAGGATCTTATAAATGATGTGGGAACAACTGCATATCAAATGAAAAACTATAAATCTTGATCTCTACCTCACACAACACCAAAAATTAATTTGAGATGGACATTCACATGTAAGCTTAAAAATGATAAATGATAAAGCTTCTAAATAAAAACATGAAAAAACAGGGCACCTGGGTGGCTCAGTGGGTTAAGTGTCTATCTTCAGCTCAGGTCATGATCTCAGGGTCCTGGGATCCAGCCCTGAGCCCTGTGTTGGGCTCCCTGCTCAGTGAGGAGTTTGCTTCTCCCTCTCCCTCTGCCCCTTCTCCCACTTCCCCTACTCATGGTCTCTCTCTCTCTCTCTTAAATAAATAAAATCTTTAAAAAAAAACAAATACTTGAAAATATCTTCAATAACTTGAAACAGGCAAAAAGTTCTTAGATGCCAAAAGCATTCATTATGAAAGAAAAATTGATAAATAGTTATTTTATACAAATTAGTAATTTCTACTTATCAAAAGATACTGGTAGGTGACAAGATATGACAAGTCATAGTCTAAGAAAATACGTACAATATAATATCTAACAAAAGACTCATATCTAGAATATATTTTAAAAATCAGTAATAAAAAGACAGACAACCCAACTTAAAAATGGGCAAAATGCCTGAACAAGCACAGCATTTCACCAAAAAATAGCACCTAAATGACCAATAAGCATAAGAAAACATTCTCAAAATCATTATTCATGTATGAAATACAAATTAAAATCACAATAATATATCACAATATACCCATCAGAATGATGAGAGGGTAGAAAAGACAATCCTAAGTGCTGTCAAAGATGTAGAGTAACTGGAAGTCTCACACACTGCTAGTGGAAATGAAAATGTTATAACTACTTTAGAAAAACAGCAATTTCTAATCAAGAAAAACATCATTTACCCCATGACAATTCTACTATTAAGTTTATACAGATGAGAAATGAATACATACATGCACAAAAGAATGCTCATTGAGGTACAAAAACTATAAATAACAGAAATGTCTATTAAGACAAAAATGGATAAATAAATTGTAATATTACAATGGGACTACCTTCCATGTGTGGAAGAGCACACAGAAGTGAAAAGAAACTCATTGGACTGCAACAACATGGATATATTTTCAAAAAAAAATTACGTTGAGTAAAAGAAGACAGCCACTAAAAAGTACAACTTTAGAATTTTACATGACTTTCAAGAATAGACAAAACTAGTCCATGGAGGTAGAAGTAAGAATAAATGTTACCCTCAGAGGGGAGGTGGGATACTACTGAGTGGAGAGGGGACATGAGGTAACTTTCTGGAGAGATGGAAATGTTTTAGATCTTAATCTAGGTGATAGACATATTAGTATATAAATATGTAAAAAAAAAGTCTTTGACCTGTACACTTAAGATGTCGGCATTTTGTAATGTGGAAACCACACCTCAATAAACACTGAAAAAATTAAAATATTGAAAAAGATTTTTTCTCATTAGGCAGAACCTCCTACTCCACTATCACAGAACAACCAGAAAAACTTCAATATCCTACCATGTCCTGTTTGGAGAAGTATTATCCTCCCATCTTTCCCTATTGGGAATTACCAAGTAATTCATTAATTCGATTGCTATTTATGCAGCATTCACTATGTCCTCTTAGAGCAGAACTGGATTTGTGGAGCCACAGCTGTGGGAAGAACTAACTACTTCATCCCTAGAGTACACTTGCCCCAGTGATTGGCTCAGGCAGGCAGTCTGGGCTCCTGAGTGGCACCAGATGAGAGCCAACTCCTAATTATACACACAAACTTCTGGTTCAACTAGAAATTCAGGGGCAAGCGCCTCACATACCAACCGGTGAGTGAGTGCAGACATGGGAGCTCCTTGCCTCCATTTAATCCCTTGTCCTTTGTCTCATGAGCATGCTAGACAAAACATGTGATGGGGGATTAAAAGAGGGGGCTAATCTTGACAAACAGAAGGTTGCCAAACCACCTTCAAAGGACTTGAGATAACTCAACAAGAATTTTTTCTTCCCTGAGGAGTACCAAGGAACTGATGGCATCTAGGGTGGTTGTCTAGTTGAGGGTGGAGTCAGAGCCAGCATTGTAGATAAAGGGAGGGAGGTTAGTAAGACAGGTTTTCCAACCACATGGGAATATGAGGTGGAGAAGTGGCTTGGTTTGTTTCCAGAGTCAGTGCCAGCTGAAGGTATTTAGTACCAAAGTCTTCAGGGAAATTCTCCTAAATATCTTCCAAGTTTCTATTCTTTGAAACAGAATTAGACCAGGATTTGTTGCTAAAGGCACAATTAGCATTTCACTGGTGTTCATCAAGAATTGTACTCATTTTTTTTTCTAAATGAGCCAACAACCAAGGTTTTTTTGAAGAAGTACAAGCTTCAATGTAGAAAACCAATGTTATGTATAAAACGTGAGTGACTCCCATACTATTGTTCTTTGTTCACTGCCTCATTATCCTCAACTTCTAAGGATGCAGATATCTTCTCTTACCGTAAACATTTATAGCCTTACACCAGAAATACCAATGACTTTTAAAACATTATGTATTTGTGGCATTTTTATAATAACGCACTTTGCTGTTTAAGGCTTCTAGGAGCAAACACTCATACACACAATTGTTTTTGGTCAGCTTATAATACAAACTGTTAAAAGTATGCACATAGACAGAATACCCTAGAGTTAGTAAAAATATGAGATTAAATAAATACATATCAATTTTAAATTAATATTGATTCCTTTAAAATAATATCTAGGAATATACTTATTCCAACAAAAACTGCCCATCCCTCCTCTCTCTAAAATAAATAAATAAATATAGTTTTTTAAGTCTGGTAAGCAATGGCAGCATTATAGAAATATGTGACAAATATCCCAGGCTATTCTTTAAAGGAGACAATAGTCTTTTTTTTTTTTTTTTGACAATAGTCATTTTTGATAATAAGACCTTTTGTGAAATTTTTTAAAAAGGAGAGAAACCCACCCAATCTCATTCCAGTGCTATCATTCCTCTACTGATGAGGACATAATACATTTAAACCATGTATCTCACCATCACTATATGAATGAAACTTTTTAGATTTTTAAAATAAAATTTAAAAAACTTTCCTGTTAATAAATTAATCAAAGAGTTCACAGAAACACAGAAGAGTATAAAGAAAATATAATCACCTAATATCCCACCACTGAGAGATTAGTAATTTTAAAGGTGAGTTTTATATATTACCTTAAAAGGGATTAGGATGAAGCTGAGATGGACCAGTTGTTTAGAAATAACATTAAGGAAAATTTGTGTTTATCTTATAAAAACTAAACAGTAGGAGAGAAAAATCAAGTTATGACATTGTCTCTAAAGTCAGTCCTCAAGTAATCAATGCCAAATATATAAGAGCCTTCGGTGTTAGAGATTCTTAGCCTATCATCTGAAGAAGTAGTGCCTTTTCCACCTCAGGAAGCTGTGTCTCACAGAATCGAACAAGCCAAGGGGTATTTATCTTTCCAAGCAAATTTGGCTCAGTAAAATGGAACAGGAGGTACTATTAGCTTTTTAAATACAATTGGAGCCACTGAAATCTTTTATCCATTAGCTATGGTCAAATCCAAACAATCCTGTCAATATCTGGACTCCAGAAACAAAGGGCTGTATTCTTCCCAAGGGCCTGAACTTTACCTATGAGGACCAAGGTAAGGAAAAAGGCATTCTTGACAAAGTCCTAAAGTATAAACATAAGTTTACTACCAATTATTGTAATTGTGAGCCACCAAAGATATATGGCACCTGAATTCCTCCATTTACATTTCTAGAGTCCATATAAAACCAACTGAATGAGCATTTCCTCTTTCCCATCTTCCTGTATTTCTTTGGTCAGGCTGATGTCCCTCCTCTGTGTCTCAGCCACTAAGCTGAGTGTTGACTCCATGAATCTGGAGCAAAGTGGGAACTAGTCTGGGTTGGAGAGGCAGACCACAGTGAAGGCTGAAGTAATAGGACTAAATCACATCTCCAAAGAAGAGTATGTAAAGTAAGAAAAAGGGAAGACCACAACAGAGACCTGAGGAATCCTTAAAGTTTGGCAAGACATGGTGACTGACAAAAAGTAGGGGACAAGGAACAGGGGCATGTACAATGGTATCTGTTTTTTTTTTTTTTAATGAAAATAAGCTTTATTACATCAAGTAATAAATACATACAAAGATGCAAACAGTTTTAGTCATTTTCTTCCTGATGTTTGGATCAACTCACAGGAAAAGCAGAACTGAAATCCACACAGTCTTAGTAGGAAAATTTTGGTGGGGGAGGAGGAGTTCTTGTTCGGTTAGGTTTGGTAGGATGCTCTTTCTTCTGTATTTATAACTTGTGCATTTTTTAAATTGACCTCAAAGCACGAATAGTCATGCAAGCAAATGCTTAATTAAGCTCAAAAGAAGTTACATTAAGCAGAATCCACACCATGTGGCAAACGTATGCACTCAAAACCAAACCCTCAGAGTTGTATTAGCTTATGAAAGATAATGTAAAACAATCTGAGTAACTTAAGTGTACTCCAAAAAGAGGATGAAAGGAGCTGGGATATCTGCTGTGAGATAGGGATCTTTTACGTGCATCTTTTAAATCAATGCTTAAAAAAAAAAGAAAACAAAAAAATAAAAATGCTTAAAAAAATAAAAATAAAAACAAAACCCCTGGGTAATTCCTATTTAAAATGTAAATCCTAGTCAACTGCAAAGTATTTCTCAATCTCAGAGCCTCATGAACCATGGGAGGGACACGGGAAGGAGAAACCAAACTGTTACCATTTTGAAAACAAGAGTTTCATCTGAACATGGGAGATGAGCTGTAACTTCTGGTCTTGGAAGAAGATGGAAAACCTTCAACGCTGATAGGCAGCTAGGACCTGGCATTCCGTTCAGTCCTCTGGCGTGAATGATGCCTCGTTTTAGTCTCTCCATGGCGCTCTTGCTCCCTGCATAGGTGGGTCTAATCTCTTTCCCCAACTCTTCAATGATGGCCAGCAGCTCAGCATATTTGCTTTGGGGTACCTGGCTGTTCCCAGTTCCCTGGGGATAACCTAGAGATGGTGGCCCGTAGTCACTCAGCAGCTGGCGGTACTGGGCGGATGTGGCCATACTGGTGGAGGGCGGGTGGACACTCCCAGCGGCGCTGAGCGAGGCGGCGGGCATGTGCGCGGCCAAGTTCGGTTTGTAAGACATCCCCGCGAGCGGCGGGGCGCGCAGGGGCGCCGGGGCCAGGCCCGCGGGGGCGGCGGCGAGGCGGCCCTGGCGTCCGTGCGCCCGTCCGTGCGCCCGTCCGTGCGCCCGTCCGTGCGCCCGTCCGCGCTCCCGCGCACTTTTTGTTGTTGACGACGGCTCGGGCGGCACCGGCAAATGTGGCCGTCCCTCACCCTGACACCCGCTGCAGTATATCACCCATACATCAGGCGGGCGGGCGCAGGGGCCGGTATCTGTATTTTGAATGCATACTATATCATTATCTGTTATAAAGATCTCCTTTATATTGAATATCTCAACAGCAAGAACTTTGTCTTACTTATCTTTGAATCTTCTTTAGCATCCAGCAGATGCTTAACTCACGTCTACAGAAGAGAGAATAGGGGGAGGAAAGGGTAGAAGTAGAAAAGAAGGAAAAAATGGACGAGATGTAGTGAAACTAGGAAGACAGGAAGGAGAAAACCAGCCAAAGAGATAATATTTCCACAAGGATTCCCTGTCCATCCTGCTGTTATAAACTTAGAATTGTGGTGACCAAGTCAGGCTCCGAACCAAAAGAAATAGAGCAAGAAGCTTAGATATAGACCATTTCAATGCATATACAGCAGAATTTACTGCTGAGGAAACTCTAGGCTAACTCTACGGAATGAGCCTCCAGAGCACAGATGAGGATCCCTGCTCCCACTCAGAGTACACAGTGCTTTTACACGTACACAGAAAAATAATGGTAACTTTAGTAAAGTCAAGGCTTCTGAAGTGAAGGTATCTTCACTGGTTCTTAAGTATGCTGAAAGAAGAAGCAGTAGAATATATATCTTGGGAACCCAGTTGGCTCAATACTAAAAAGAAGGCACAAAGAACTTAATAGCAGCCAGATAAATATGTGTTTATAATTTTTCATTTACAGTGACTTGCAGGAGGTCAGAAGACTATGACGTGGCAAAGGGAGGGCAGAATGGTGGCTGGTTCAGAAGGCATTCATACTACCCTGCTGATGGATTCCCCACAAGGACAGCAAATGATAGTTCCTCAAATGGCTATGGTCTGCATCATCTAAAAACTCCTTCTTATTTTCTTCCAACCAAAGTTAATCTCCATTTGACTTTGTAGGTCCTTGAAGCAAATAAATTATAGGAACTACTTGCCCAGAAAAATATTTTTTATGGAAAGAATCTATTGTAATCTAGAGGAAACACTCATTGTCTGAATTCCAACAAACCTGTTCATGATATGTTTGAGTTCTCACACTCTGCTAAAAACCAAGAGACATACCATGAATAAAAACAGTTTATGGCCTATGATCCAAGACTCACACTGTACTGCAAATTCAGTACTCTAACTGGAAGGTGGGGTGAGGACAGGAAAGTTCACAAAAATCCTTTTATCTGGCCATACTTGAAACTCTTTGTTTAGTCTGAAGAAATCCAAATGATACAGTTCTTAAGATTCTGTATTTTTTCACTTTGGCTTTGTTTGTGTATGCTGCATGCACCAAAAAATTATCAAAGTACAGAACTCATTTCTAGAGCAACTTAGAGTTAGCCCACACCAAACAATGAATTAAAAGAATGTGTTGGTTTTCTATAGTTTCTTCTGAGTACAACATTAATCTCCTGGGCACTTATAGGAATTTCCTTAGCAATTCAGTCAGGTAACACTTGCCCCCATTTTCCAAATGAAAAACTATTTTGAAAAATGGCATAACATAGCCTATTCGTTTTTATGGAGTTCTCATTGCCTATCCAATTTTCCCCTCCACTTATCTTCCTGTCACTCCTCTCCAAGAGAGGCATGAAACACCAACCATTTCTTTACAGCATTCATACATATACATACACACAAGCATAGATACCCACTGTGTTACTACACTTTCTTATTTCCTATATTCTTAATACTCTGGCATTTGAGGTATTGATCTTAGAAAGACTACCCCTCCCAGGGCTAACTAATTCCTGGAGATGACACTTTACTTCCCTGGGAGTGAGCCTTTAACAAAACCAACCAATCTAGAACCCATAACTCCCAACCATCTCCTTTATCAAATTCTCAAATATCAAGCCAATAATTCCTTTGCCTTTAATTACCCCAGGGCCAGGTACCAGCCAACTAGGAACCACCCCTATAACCCTGAGCTCACCAAATTATACAAATTATTCAATCCTAAACTTAGTGTACCTTCTCTGTCTCACCCATTTCTTCCCACAAAAATCCCAGTAAAGTCTCTGAGCCATACTCTGCCCTCCACCTCTCTGCCTCCTGATTAATCCTGTTGTTTCCCTATATTGCCCTGCATGGCCTGATATGCTATGCCTTGTGTTCCTAGGGATCTGTGAGTATAAAATTCTTCCTCTATAACAATCATTTCTGGGTCTGTGTGTCTTACCACATCTGATAAAGAACAAATTGGGGGTGCATTTGTAACTTATCCACCTTCTGAGAAAACTCAATAACCTAAGTGCTTTAAAATTCACTCACTTTTACTAGGTCACCTAAAAATAGAGGGACAAGGATGAGAAATTCTAGTTCAAGCCTCTAATAGGTAGGGAAGAAAGCATCCTCTAATCTCATTCTATATAACTGCAAATGAGAGTCCTTACTTTAAGTGCTAGGCCTATGAACACAATCGTATGTTTATGAATCTGTTTATTAATGTGTATATACATATGTGCTGTGAGCTTCCCAAGGCCAAACATAATAAGTCACACTTTTTTTGCTTCTCCTAGCACAGGGAAGGATCACATTGTGTAAATAGTATTTTTTAGTGATTAATACATGGCCACTGAAGTTACAGTATGGATCAAATTGTGGATCTGTCACTCATTACCTTAAGTAAGAAGTTAACCTCATGGCTTAATTTCCTTAACTATAAAATGGATAAAATGATATGGCATACGTCATACAATTAAATGAATAATATATGTAATTAACTTAGCAAAATTCCTAGAATATAGAAAGCCTTTGATAGAGACACCTGAGTGGCTCAGTCAGTTAAGCATCTGACTCCCGATTTTGGCTCAGGTAGTGAGATCGAGGCCTTTATCAGGGTCTCTGCTGGGTGTGGAGCCTGCTTAAGTTTCCCACTCTCGGGGATCCCTAGGTGGCTCAGCGGTTTGGCACCTGCCTTTGGCCCAAGGCAAGATCCTGGAGTTCCGGGATCGAGTCCCACGTCGGGCTCCCGACATGGAGCCTGCTTCTCCCTCCTCCTGTGTCTCTGCCTCTCTCTCTCTCTCTCTCTCTGTCTATCATAAATAAATAAATAAATAAATAAATAAATAAATAAATAAATATTCCCACTCTCCCTAGTCCTCTGCCCCTCCCCCACTGCTTGCACATGTAAGCTCTAACAAAATCATAAAAATTAAAAATTAAACAAAGAAAGCCTTTGATATATATTTTCTAATATAATTATTGTGGTCCTTTAGAGTCGCAAGTTAAACAGCATTTAAGACAAAGTCAAATCTTACTATAGTAAGATACTATATAACATTTATACCTACTCATCAGTTTAATTAGGAAAAATAAAATAAGAAGAGTATTTATTAAGCATCTTCTGTAAGCCCAACACTGACCTAGACTCTTTGCTTTATTTATTTCATCTAATCCTCACACAAACACTATGAAGTAACATCATATCTGCTTTACAAATGAGGTGACTAAAGCTCAGAGAGACCAATCTCTTCATGATAACCCAACTTTTAAGTAGCAGAGTCTGGATTTGAATAAAAACCTATCTAATGGGATCCCGGGGCAAGGGGGGGGAGGGTTAGCCCAGGTTAGTCCTGGAGTCCCGGGACTGAGTCCCTTGTCAGGCTCCCTGCATGGAGCCTGCTTCTCTCTCTGCCTGTGTCTCTGCCTCTTTCTGTGTGTGTCTCTCATGAATAAATAAATGAAATCTTAAAAAAAAAAAAAACCTAATTCCCAAGCCCACTGGTCCCTGTTGCCTTCCAAGTAGAACTGTAATCCAACATCCTGGGAAAGTTCAATTATTATAGGAGTTACTGGGAACTGGTAGAGAGCAGAGATAATATAGTGATGTGCTTCTTAGCAGAGAAAATACCCAGGGTTGCCCCTGTAAACAAAAAACATGGAGTAGAGATACAAGCACTGAGAGGAAATATGAAAAGACAGAAGCAGATGAAGTAAGAATTGGAAGAATTTAGAAAAGAAGTGGAAAAAACATAGCATCACAAAAAATGAAGTTTACATTAAATTCAGCATAAGGAGAGTAAACACTGACACAGATACAGTAAATCACATGAAGGATGTGGTTAAAAAAGTGAGGGGTGAAAATGGAAGTAAAGAAATGGTTTAAAAAAGAGTTCAGAGAAGATGAAATATATGGAAGAAACTAAGTAAGAAAACACGAGTGAAAGTGACATCCCTGAAGAAGAAAACCCAAATAATGGAATAGTAAAATATTTCAAGATACAATTCAAACTGACATCTATGCACTATCTCAGGTAGCATCCTCCCAGGACAGGTTAGTTCTTGCAGGGGATCTCTGCCATTGTCTATAGAGTTAGATCAAATCAAGCTCTTCTCCAAATTCAGCTCTATCAGCCAATCCCAGGAGTGCAACGTTTTGAATAATAAAATTGAGTCCTCAGGTATAAAAGCTATACATTTTTTTCCAAAAAGAAAGAAAGATTGATCTACAAATTAAAATTAAAAGATAGGGCAGCCTGGGTGGCTCAGTGGTTTAGCGCCGCCTTCGGCCCAGGGCCTGATTCCGGCTGGGATCGAGTCCCGCGTCGGGCTCCCTGCATGGGGCCTGCTTCTCCCTCTGCCTGTGTCTCTGCCTCTCTCTGTGTGTGTCTCTCATGAATAAATAAATAAAATCTTAAAATAAATAAATAAATAAATAATAAAATTAAAAGATATGTCTCATCTCTAGGAAAAAATATCAGAACAATTGCTCAACTTCAAAGATGAAAAAGAATCCTTTTAGTAGTCCCCTCCCCCCCCCAAAAAAAATATCAAGTAACTTCTAGAGGATGAAAAAAAAAAATCAGTGCTAGAAAACAGTAAAGCAATGCCAACAAAGTCCTCAAGAAAATAAAGTATGATCCAAGAATTTTATTATCCACCAAGAGAAGTGTAAAAACTATAGTTAAATACTTCTGAAAATGCAAGAGTTCAGTGGCTATAGTTTTTCACTTTGGAAACTACTAGTAACAAAGTATTACATAACCAAAAGAACTTAAAGGCTTCATTAAAAGAACTGTTAGTTATATTGTGTATTTCATCCAGTTAACCAAAGGAGAATAACTAGAACAAATATGGGTATTTATTTACACACAAAAAATGGTAAATGCAAAGATAAATCCTGGGAATGTATATGTGATATAATTTATAACATTTTTAAGGTAAAAAAGAAGGAAGATGTGTGGTGACTTCAGTACAACTGTGTTTGGCCCTTGTACAGTCAGAATTAAAGACCACAAATATGAATTCAAGAGGAGGACCCTGGAAGCCAGGACACAAGGGGAAAGTTGTATATAACTTTCTCAGAAGGCTCAGTGATAACAAGAAAACTGTGGTTGGAGGGTCTCAATGAGGGAATTCTATGGAATTTTCAATAGTGTCCCAGGGAAGTGTCAGTATTTGGACATCTGCTGTCTTAGGTTGGGTTACTGAGAAGCAGACCTTAAAATGAGGGTCCATGTGCAAGTAAGTGATTTATTAAGGAAGTATCCTCAGAGAATCTAGTAAGAGGGTGAGGGGGATAGGATAAGGAAAGAGAAGAAGCCAAGGGAGAATGAGAATTTCAGCATCATCTCAGCCTCATGCTGATCTTAAAGGGAACTGTGGAGCATAAATCGTATCTCAAGAGTTTGTCCTCTTTTGTGGCAAGGGAGTCAGGCTTTCGTTCTCCTGTTGCAGTCACTGGCTATGAGGGAAAGAAGGAAGACATAAACTCCCAGACTACCAAGCACACTTAGATCTCTACACTTATAGGTAAAGAGCCTGCAGTAGCCCAAGGACTCCCTCTAAAGAAAGTAGCAGAGGCAACCCCCACCCCCCCCCCACCCCCAGCCTGCCAATCCTGGAAGAGCCAGAGAAATATGGTGAGTGTAGAGGAGCAGCTGAAGAGCAAGGCTGGGAAATGTGGGAAGGCAGGCTATGCCCCAAAGCTCATCTGAGCCAGAGCCAGGTCCCAGCTAGCTAAGAGAAGATATTTCCAATGGGAGGGAAGAATGATATTTTGATTCTATATTAATTCATACTTTTTAAATGAAAGTGAGACTATTAATACTTGGAAATGACAAGAAAAACTAAGGGATATACTAGAGAATTCCTCCATGGGTAAGCAAGAAAACAACAGAGTAAATTTCAAGAGTTGGTGATGAGCAGAAATAAAGTTACTTGTTCATACCCTCCAATTTCAACTCATTCGACCAACTGCTTACACATATGTACTATGTACTCCATAAATTTGCTTATATTCACATAGATTAGATCTAGAAAAACACACAACAAATCAGTAACAGCAGTTGCCCCTGGGGAAGCAAACCAGGTGACTTTGAGGCAGTCAATAGTTTATTTAAAAAATAAAACCATCTGGGGATCTCTGGGTGCTCAGCAGTTTAGCATCTACCTTCGGCCCTGGGTGTGATCCTGGAGACCTAGGGTTGAGTCCCGCGTTGGGCTCCCTGCATGGAGCCTGCTCCTCCACTGCCTGTGTCTCTGCCTCTCTCTCTCTCTGTGTTTCTCATGAATGAATAAAATCTTTAATAAATAAATAAATAAAAAGTAAAACCATTTAAATTCAAAATCTTTTAAATAATAAGGAAAATAAAGTAAACAAAATCAAATAGGAAAGTAAGCTGGAGCCAGGTATGTTAGGTTGCAAAATGAATAGCACAGAGTCTCATCAACTTGCTATGAGGGCAAATTTGGCTCTAAGTTCTTGGCTAGCAGTATGAAGAAAGGAATATCATGATTCCTGGCATCCATCAGAGGAAAAAAAAACCCATTTATTTGGAAAAACATTGTTTTCAATCAAAATTAGAATTAAATTTCTCCTATGGGTCCTCTCTTTTGGTTCCTATAAAGGAGTCAACATTTTCACTCACCTCATTATTATAAACAGGGGCAAACATCATAGAGTCCCAATCTTATAATGTTAGTTATCTTTAGTAATAAGAACTAAAGGTGATATGAGCCAGGGATCATTACTGGCTTCATAGGTGAAATAATGAAATCACAGCAATTAGTAGGCTTTAGTAAGAGAGATGGAAAGAAAATTAAGGGGTCTTCAGCACTGAATCATTAGGCTGCTGCTTGAAATTCACTTAATCTTCTGAGTCAGATGCAATCAAATATGTACCAAGGATTACATTTCTCAAGTGTTCATCTCCAGAAAATATTTGAGCTTTGAGTCCTATGCACTACACAATAAATGAATAGTATTCTTGCACAGAACATTGACGTAAATATCCTCACTACAACCCAAAGTAAATGGGAATTGCCTACCACTACACATCTATAGATAAAATTACAAAAACTGACCATACCAAGTGTTGGCAAGGGTGTGGAAGAACTGGAACTCTCAAACACTGCTGGTGAGATTATAAGATGATGCAATCACTTCAGAAAACAGTTTGACAGTTTCTTTAAAAAATTATACATTCACCTACCATATGATCTAGCCATTCTATTCCTAAGTATTTACCCAAGAGAAAAGGGAAACTATGTCCATACAAGACTTACACAAAAATAGTAGCAGCTTTATTCATAATAACCAAAAAATAGGAGCAACCCAAACATCAAATCAACAGTTGAATGGATAAATAATGGAAGAGCCATACCACGGAGTACTAATCAACAATAAAAAGAAAGGAACAATTAATACATGTAATATCGATGGTTGAGTGGGTCTTATGGGCTGGGCGCTTTACACTGTTTCATTTTCACCTCATAAGCTAAGCACTACTCAGGACCTCATAAGCTAAGCACTACTCTATAGAGTTGAGAAAACTGAAGCTTAGGGAAGTAAGCAACTTGTCTGGGCTAATACAGCTGGACACAGACCAAGTCAGTCTGACACAGAGTACTTCACACACACTTTACTCAGCAAAGAGTGCTTGGAGTTCCTTCAATCCATCAACCTCTTCAAGGTGAAGCTGTACCATCCAGGAGATGACCTCCAAAAATGAGAAGGGGTTCAGAGTTTGTGAGGAGAGGGTAACTGTGAAGGAGGAAGAGACTTTTTCTCTTTACAGATAATGCCCCAGAGGACTCACCCTTTCTTATCACTCAGCTCCGAATCCTCAAGTCTTAATCTTGATGTATCAGATCTGGGGACCCATTGGAGTCCTCCCCAGAGAGGCTGCCCTTCTGTCTCAAGACACAGGTCCATACAGGCAGCAGCTCCACCTGGGCACCTATTACTGAAGCAAGCTGCAATTTGATATTCTTTTACTGTTTACTTATGCCTTAATTACAGGGTGGGGGAAAGAGCACCTAAAGTTTGCCAAAAACTTCGGTGATTTTTTTTTAAGTTCCTTCCTTTCTTTCCAGTTGTTCAACTCTGTTGGGAAAGGCAAAAGGAATGCTTTCAGAACTGAGCTCGCTGCTGAGTTGCCAGGGTTTAGAGATCTCTGTAAAGGTCATTGTTTTCTGTAAAGGTCATTGTCTTTTCATGAAAACCCCGGCAAAGCATGCCAATGCAGGAAAACTACCAGCTTGCCAAATGTCCAGTGTCCCAGTCACCTGCTCTTCCTGCCGTAGGAAGGATGTGGATGATCTCTGGAGTAAAGACATCGGGTTGGTTTTGTTCCTTTCTTGCTCTTAAATCAGCTGCAAAATGCATGAACAAAGCACACACAGTACAATTCTCAGAGCCCTGTGCAGCCTCCTCGTTAAACACCAGCAGCTGCTGGGTGTTGCATAGACCAAGATAAGCAATATGACATTTGTGGCCATTCTACACTGCATCCTGAGTGTAGATCATTGTGCTCTCAACGGGATTTCTGAGGTTTCGAGCCTTGAAGAATACCCCACCAGTGAAAATGCAGAGCCAGGGTAAGCTCTGGGCAGGGGGTCCTGGGTGGGGTGGGGGTGTACAGCAGGAGTGGCAGGCAGAATCAAGAAACCCAATCACGAGTTACTTGCTCTTTGGAAAAGCAGCTCTGTTAACAAGAGAATTAGGGCAGGATGATTTTGGCAAGCTTCATGTTATGTTAGCTGCACAAACTTTTCCTTTCCTCTCATGCAGCCTCTTAATAATTGGGTGGGAGCTTCTTTTCACATTTGACAAAGAGGCGATTCCAGTCAGATGTTTTTCAGAGGGGTTCCACCTTAGGTTTGCCAAACACACACAATTCCAGATGCAACTTTGAGTCTATTTAGTTTGAGAAGATTCAAGTTTGCAGCTTCCTTGCCATTGGCAGGGTTTTTCTCTCTTCTCACAGTTTTTTCACATTACTTCAAGGGGATCTTACCCTTATCTCCATACCAGGTCTTCATGAAAAATATAAGGGAGTGGAGAAAAGACTTAGAGAGTTACCAGAGGCAGTGGGCATCTAGCTGGAAGCTGGCACACCATATAAGAATCTCCTAATTGTAGACATTCCCCTTCCCCACATTGGGTGACTCTAATTTACCTCTCTATAGGCAGATATTAATTTTCATACCCATGGTGGGGCTTGATAGAGGAAATTACTTCAACTAGTTCCCTTCCATCTTCCTGCCTATTCCAATAGCCTCTTTGTTTCCTTCCCTTCCTCCTACAGCCCCGCCTCAACTACCCATCAGCAACAAATATAGCTCTCAGTGGTGTTCCTTCATCTAAAAGACAGGTCTCCATAAACAGTCTTCACAGACCCCATTCCAACCCCTGCACCCAGGCCACTACCCTGAGAGAGTTCTCAGCACCATCTGAGGGCGAGGGCCAAGATGGGTACCTTTAAATATTATAGGGCTATTGTGGAGAAGATGCTCCCATATTGATCATGTAAAAAAAGAACAAGAAAAAAAAAAAGAAAAAAAAATCTTCTCCAAAGGAAATATCTCAAGAGAAAGTTTGTTTAAAAGGTGACTAAACAGGGATCCCTGGGTGGCGCAGCGGTTTAGCGCCTGCCTTTGGCCCAGGGCGCGATCCTGGAGACCCAGGATCGAATCCCACATCAGGCTCCCAGTGCATGGAGCCTGCTTCTCCCTCTGCCTATGTCTCTGCCTCTCTCTCTCTCTTTCTCTCTCTCTGTGACTATCATAATTAAATTAAAAAAAATTTTTAAAAAAAGGTGACTAAACATATAAAAACTTCCATTTACTACAGATTATTTAAATATATGTATACATATCCTTTCCTCCATCCCATTCATTCATTCATTTAATTTATACCCATTTAGAGCATATCACATGCCAATTTTAGGCACTGGAGATTCAGCAGGAAAGAAACTAAATTCCCTGCCCTAGGATATGAATAAAAAGTAAGTAAGGGGAGGGGGACGGAAAGTGATGGAGACTGGGAATTATGTTTTGGATAGGCAGTCAGGCAGGCCCTCACTGAGAAGGTGACAGCTGAGCAGAGACCTCAAGGAAGTGAGACATGAGCCATAAAAATATCTGAGAAAACACTCTAGGCAGAGGGGAAAGCAAGTGCAAATTCCTGGGGTGGGAGTAAGCTTGGTACATTCAAGGAACAGCAAGGAAGTCATTGTGGCTGGAGTAGAAGGAAAAAGGAGGAATAGGAAACAAAATCATAGATGAGGGGACCATGAGTAGGCTCAGAATCAAAGGTAGGCTCAGAATGAGATGGGCAAAGTCTGGCAAGTTCTGAGCAGGGGAGAGATGCCATCTAAATAATGGTCTAAAAAGATCTGTTTGGCTGCTGAGTGGTAAGAGATTGGGTGGGCAGGGACAGAAACAGGGAGCTCAGTTCAGAGGTAACTGCAGTAATCCATGCAACAGGTGATGGTGCTGGGCCAAGGTGGTAACAGTGGAGATAGGAGGAGAGGAGAGTTTTTGGATATAATGAGAAGACAAAGCTACAGGAATTGCTGATGCTCTTGGTACTGAAACATTAGAAATGGGAGCCCCTTGAATTCTGGTGTTTAGGCAAGGGGCAAAGCCTTCATTTACTGAGCACTTGCTATGTGCCAGGTGTATCCTTAGGTACTCTCACAGAAACTTCCTCCTTAGAAGTCTACAGTAGATTTAATTATTTCCATTTCACAGATGAGTAAAGGGATAGAGATATGAGCCGTGTCTGCCAGAACCCAGAGCCCATCACCCTGAGTCCCTTATAGAGGGAGAGCCCCTGGGGGTATGCAGAGCAGAAGGCTTGGTCAGTGTCCATGAGCTCAGCAGCACTGGGCACCAGAGTTAGGGAGAACTGACATCCTCCCTGGCTGTTGCAGCTTCTCATCAGAACTCCAGGGTGCAGCTGCAAGTTCAGAGTCTGACCCAGCCTTGAGCTTCCCAAAGGAGAGCCAGGATGCAATTGCTAGGGCTGCAGTTGCCAGAGGAAGGAAGGCCTACTGGGTAAAGAAAGGCAGGGGATCTTCCAAGCTCAAGACTAACCTTCCTGTGCAGACAGGGAGGGCTCTACTGGCTGCTGGCAGCAGCCCCTGTAGGCAAAGCTGCCTGAAATTCAGACTTTCCACATTTCAGTTTCCACACCCCAAAACTTCAGCTAGCCATCCTGGGAGGAGCCCAGAGGTTGCTGTCTGAAAGCCAGCAAGGGCTGTTTAGAGGAAATGGGCCCACTCAACCCGAATGCACCTGCACTGGGCGTAGTGTATTTCTCCTCTGGTTGCCAGAGCGACAAAAACAACAGTGACTACTGAAACCCCCTTAACACCACAACTCAGGCTGACCCTGATCAACGGAAACCAACTCTGCATCCTGGTCTCTTCCCTCTTCTCCCACCCACCTACATGTATCTGCTCTGATACCAAGAACTTACTCAATCCTTGCACTGAGCTGAAACTGTTCTCAAAGCTTGATCAGCTGTGTTCTTCCTGACATGCCTGGGTTTCTCTGATCCCCAGACCCCAGAGAGAGGGTGGAAGCCTGGATCCAGCCATAGATCAGAATGTCTGTCTGAGGGAGGACTCCCTGAAGGCTCCTCTTTGGAATTGCTGCACAGGCTACTTTATTCCAAACCCAAGCAGAATGTGCAATCTCCCTAGGTGTGGCCATGACTGTAGACTCCAAAGCTTGTGGCCCTACACATGTGGGTCTGGCTAGGTCCAGCCATTTTCGAGGGAATTAGTATCCTCATCCCATACAAGGAAGTTCTTACTTTCAGAAGACAAGTTATTTATGGTAATTTATGATACCAACCTATTGCTAATGAAAGTGCCTGGGGAATGGACAAGTTGCCCTGCCTGTTAATTCACAAATGGGCATCAAGAGCCACAGACATACTTCTGAAGCAAAATATACAGCCCAGGGTCAAAACCATAGTTACAGTGTGCTTAACTGGTTCACGTTTCCTCTCTCAGGCTGCAACAGAGCATCTCACGCTGCACCACGAGACTGAATATCAGGGTCCTTCCCTCCATTCTGTTAGGATCCACCACAGGAATTATCCTGAGGGTAAGGGAAAGGGATCTCTATGCTATTTCTTTAATTGTCTCTGAAATTCCACAAGTTAGATATAGTGTTTCCTATACATTACAAAAGAAAAAAAATCAAAGTTCAGAGAGATTAAGTGACTTGCCTCAGATCACAAACCAAGCAAACAGCAGGACCAAGACTTAAATTCAGATTTCCTCTTAAAAAGGGCGGGGGGAATCCCTGGGTGGCGCAGCGGTTTAGTGCCTGTCTTTGGCCCAGGGCACGATCCTGGAGACCAGGGATCAAATCCCACATCGGGGTCCCTGCATGGAGCCTGCTTCTCCCTCTGCCTATGTCTCTGCTTCTCTCTCTCTCTGTCTATCATGAATAAATAAATAAAATCTTAAAAATAAAATAAAATAAAATAAATAAATAAATAAATTCAGATTTCCTATTCCACGCTATACTCCAGTGGTTTATTGATGGGCTAAAATAAGGAGCTCAATTTCTTGATCATTCTACACAATAAACCACAGCATATATGCCAAGCTGTACCTTTTAAATTCCCTTTTTCAGCTCTTTATATAATGTCCTCTGTCCTTTAAAAGGCACTTCAATGAGTGACAAAATGAAAGAGGGCTCTTACTGAAAATCAACTTTCAGTTTCCATTCCTGCAAATTTTTGCAGACCATCTCTTACGTACAGAACACTTTGGCATTACAATGCCATGATTCATAGCTCCTCTACTCATCAAACTTGGAATGGGGCTGGGAAGATAAGACATGAACCCAAATAACTACCATTCCAAGCAGATTTGGTTTGGACCCCAAGAGAATGATGCCCTGTAGGGTGCTGAGAGGTCCAAGGGATGAGACATCACTTCTGTTTAACATAATCAAGAAAGGATTCCTGGAGGGGTGACTTTGAAGCTGAGCTTTAACTGTCACATGGAATTTTCATAGAGATTGAGGATTTTCACTTTTAAAAAACATCCAATTGCACATTATATTCAAATTTTTGCCCGCTACCCCCAAAATTTTGATATAAATAATAATAATAGTATTTACAATATCATTCTGCAACATGTCCCTTGACAAGGAACATCTCTCAAGAGAGAAAAAGTACCAGTACCCAGAGAAATAGAACCCAGCAGCCCAGTTCATATGACTCCATTCTAAGCCCGTGCAAAAATAAGTGACAGGCTTCCCCGCACATTGTACCATCCTCTCTTCCCTTCTCACTGTCTGGTGCCTGCCTGCCTCTAGCAGCCAGTAAAAAGCTTGGAACTGCTGTGGAGGGCTTTGAATTCAGCAGGGTGCTCATTTCTTAAGACAGAACAAGACAGGTCTCGTACAGACAGTTGATTCCAGGACCGTTTTCCCCAAAAAGCAAGGTTTTTCTCCCGTCTTCTACTATGATTTTGCAACGCTGATACTTTCTCTTTCATTGATCTCCAGTATCTCTCTTGCACTTTTTTTTTAAGTTTTTATTTAGCTAACCCCTACATCATATATGAGGCTCAAATTCATGACCCTGAGATCAAGAGTCATACATGGGACATTTCTACTAAATGAACCAGCGAGGTGCCCCTCATGTATCTATCTTTAACGAAGCAGATGACCATTTAATCTAGAAAACCAGTTTGCTACCCTGGGAAAATAAGGTACCAACCAAGTATCTGGCTGTGTTCTCCTAAGAAAACCCTGTTCTTTTCTCTATTCTATCTAATTATTTCCTACCTAGTCACTGAACTCTAACTCAAAGGGTACCCTTGCAGGGAAACCATTTCCCCTCCACACACCTATATCTATGTCAGGTTTCCATGTTACAGAGTCTCATTTTAGATCTCTTTCCTACTTTGTTGTTTTCTGTGAGTGTATATCTTCTACACTAAATCTTAATCTCCACCAAGGCAGGTATCGCCTAGGATTATCATCATGTCAGACCCACAGAAGCTACTCTACAAATGACTGTGGACCAAACCACTGAGTGATAGCCTGACACAGTGATAAATGGAGTCAGACAGACCTTGGTTGGAATGTCAGCTTCAACACTTACTAGTCAATTAATTATATCATACATGTCTCAGCTTCCCCTTCTGCAAAATGAGGATTACAATATATATTTCACACAATTATTATGAGAAAAATATATATAAGAGTATCTAGTTAGAACTTTGTAAGTGTTCATTCAGTAATATTAATTTCTTCACCTGCTTTATGAACTGAACTGGATTGCCATGGCTCCCAGGGTACCGCTGACCTCGACCCTTAGGCCACAGACCTTTCTTCATAAACCCCAAAGCCTACCCTAGAATTAAAGATTAAAAAATGTTCTCTGGGGCCATGTGAAGCTGAGTCAAGAGGTTCAATTCATCCTCTGTGTCTTTCAGGATTCTAAGCTGACATTTAGAAACCAACTCTTGTTCATTTAAGCAGAAAAGTAAGTTATGAAAAGCATGGAAACTCAGAGTTCCTAGGATAGTGAGAAACTAGGCTCAGAGGCTGTCCACAAGAACAATGTCCCAAATTGGGCCACAAGGCTGGTCTAGTGAGGCACTGCTGTCATCACTACTTGCACGGACCCCATAACAGGTATTATGTGCATTGCTGGCACTGGACACTGGATGCTGGCTATAGAACTACAGTCCCTGTTGCCTCCAGAAACTAAATATGGTGTCACTGCTCTAGACACCAGAGCACCAGAATGAGATCCACTGGGTGCCTGTTTTTACTCTGAGTCAAAGTCTAGGAAAGATACTTTCTGATTGGTGGAACCTGGATCAACACACCAGAACCTAGCTGCAAAGTAGTCTGAGAAAACATGAGTCTGTTGTGTTCAGCTTCTCTATGAGAGAAAGCTCTGCCTTACTGGGTAGGGAATTTCCCTCTAAAGGAGAGAAACTCAGTCACTGTGATCCAAAAGGAATGATAATTGCTTAGAATTTGCCCAGGCAAATTCCTGTCTCCTGAGTTTCTCCATGCCATATACCCTTGCCATCCTCGTGGACTAAGGCCCCTAACAAACCAGTCCCCACATACAAGGATTTTCTAGGTGACTCCTTCCTGTTCCATATTCCTGTTGATTGAAAATATTTCTAAAATACTATATAAACTTGAAATTGTTTTCATTCTCTAAGTTATGTTTACATAGTATTTTAGGGAAGTGTTCTTTCTCTCAAGTGGTCACCTATGTCAAAGTCTGAAACAGCCAGTTTTGCTGAACATTATGGCCTTAATATGGTCCTCAAAAAAAGTGACTTTGGCTCAGATCAGGATCATGAGGTCCTGGGATGGAGCCCCTGGTGGCAGGCTCCCCACTCAGTTGGGAGTGTGCTTGTACCTGTCCCTCTGCCCCAACCCCTGCCACCCTGGCTCATGCTCGCTTTCTCTCTCTATCTCTCAAATAAATAAGTAAAATCCTTTTTTAAAAAGTATTCTTTGGTCAGACAAATTTGAGAAAAAATGTCCCTCTGAGAGGCACGACGCACATTAGCCAATCAAAGGCTCTGAGAAATCAATTAAATAAAGCAACTTGAATTTTTCAACCCAACAACCCTGAAGCTTATTTGACTACAAACCACATTTTTATGATTGTCCTTATAACACCAACATCATTTCACAACTAAATATGCTAAAAATAGAGATTCCATAAAATCTACTCACAAGATTTTTCATACTCCCCTCTTCTTGTCTGTCCTACATCCCTAAGTAAAATTATCCCAAAGCAAATGAATCTTGACTGGGCTTAGAAAAGGGGAAGAAAGACAATGTGGGGAGGCATAGCATAAGATTCTTGCTATTCAAAGGGTGCTCTATCACCCAGAAGGCTTGGAAAATAGAGAATTTCAATCCCCACCTCAGGTTTTCTGGTTTTCAGAAAACCAAAATCTATATTCTACCAAGATCCCCAGGTGATTCCTATACACAATAAAGTTTGACCCACACTGGCATAGATCATTTCTATGCCTACAAACTATAATTCCCTGTAATGAACACTAAGGAATTAAATTCATACCCAAATTCTCTTTACCAGATAAATGTGTCTATACTCCTGATTTGGTCCCTTTCCCCTTAGGATTTTACAGGGCTCAGCATTCTTTCACAGGGAGGGGCTGTGGGATTCTGGAACTTTAAGGAAACCTTAGCATTTTGTGGTTTGGCCACAAAGAAGCTGAGCCTACTTCTATGATCTTCTTTAAAACATCCTGTGGGAGCCCCTGACCCCCTGCACTGAAGGATGTGCTGTCCACACCACTGTCTCCTTGTACACCCAAGAGATACTATTAAAACTGGTTAGCCAGGATGCAACTGGGGAAGTTATTCAAGTCAGAGAGCTAAAAGCTATCGGTAAAAGGAAAGTAGGGGAAGAGTCAGAAGTGGGGAAGAAATGTGCTTGGTTTTGCAGAACCAACACTTTCAGCCAAGAAGACACCCACCTCAGTTTTTCAGTTGTAGCCCCTTATCTGAGCCAGTTCAAGCCACATTGGAGCTGAGAACCTGTCCAGAAGCCCCCCATGAGTTGTCCTGAGGTTACCTTTAGCTCACTATAATACTAAGATCTCCTATATGGTTTTTCCACCATTTTTTTGAACATACGATCTTTGCACTAGCATGTTGACACATTAGTAATGCATAACTGAACCTTAGAGTGCTGAAGAAATAGATGATGTAGAAATTCCTTAACATATATGCAAGCTCCCTGCCTCCTGCCCTCAACACACTAAATAAATGCTTCCTGTACTAACACCACAGAGAGACAGTGCTTTGAGGGCTATCTCCCCATCTCCTTACTTTTCACAAGTAATTAAAAAGGTTTTTGCTCTCAACACTTCCTTGGGTTGGGGTCCCTGGGTGGCGCAGCGGTTTGGCGCCTGCCTTTGACTAGGGGCGCGATCCTGGGGACCCGGGATCGAATCCCACGTCGGGCTCCCTGCATGGAGCCTGCTTCTCCCTCTGCCTGTGTCTCTGCCTCTCTCTCTCTCTCTCTCTCTGTGACTGTCATGAATAAATAAATAAAATCTTTAAAAAAAAAAACACTTCCTTGGGTTATGTTCAGTTTAATGTACTCTAGCAGTGAACCCCTTGAGTTTGGTTACATAACTACCTGCAGGTTTGGTAGCATTTAGAAATCCAATTCTGCAGAATACAAAAGGAATTCTAAAGAGGCACTCAGTTTTCTGCAAAAACTAGAATCACTCAACCACCAATATGAGTGTTAAGTTATGGAGGAGATTTTTTGGGGAAAAGAAAGATATGATGGAGTCTTTAAAAATGTTAACTTAGACCTAGACCTCAATCTGCCTCCTATCTCATTCACCTGCCTTAGGTTACAAAAGGTCTTACTAGTTCCCATAATGCCCAGCTCTGCCTGGTAAGCTTTCAAGGGATTTGGAGTTAGAAAGACCTAGATTCAAATACTGGCTCTGCTACTTACCAATTTCAGTAGCATCAAACATTTTACTTTACCTCTCTTAGCTGTGGATTCTTCCACATAAAATGGAATATGAGAATTCAGCACTTCACAGAGCTGTTATAATGAGGACTCCATCAGGTAGGTGTGAGGAGCACCAGCACAGTGGTTCACTAGTATTAAAAACTCCAACCACATCATACCCTCACATGCCCCCAAGGCCACTCCAAGCATCGGCTCAGAACTTCACACCTGCAGGCCTCCAGGCTGAGGTGACCACCCTCCCAGTCCTGCGAGATATGGAAATGACTACCTACATCGTCCCTCACACCTCTAACACCTCACCTTTACCCTGCCACTTAACGACAGACCACAAGCTCCATAGACTGCCGGGAATTTAGCAATTTTCTTTTCGATCTCCTCAGCAGCCTTGAAGGTCTCTCCTAACCTTGGAAAGGTTTGGGGAGGAGGCAAAGGAAGGGAGTAGGGGAGGAAATGGGAAAGGAAGCACTGGGGGTGTCCCTCCTCCAGAAACCTACAATCTGGGGTTCATCCCCCCCCCACGTCTGAGAAATAAAGCAGAAAAGGGAAAATTCAGCATGCTTTTCTCTTAAGCAAAGGGAATAAGGTAAATAATGAACCTGGTTTCTTCTACTTAAACCTGGAGGTAGGAGAAGTCGATTCTATTAACCAATTCTCACACATGGATACATGGATACAGATTCAATCTTTGTGGGGTATGATATTGTGACTTACAGTAAGAAAAATACATTTGTTCTTCTTCCACTATTACTGGCTCAGAGCTTCTAAAACTCTTAGAATTTTCTAGGTGGCTAAAGCCTCAGAGTATTTTTTGTTATGTTAACTGTGACTTTGTAGGAAGGATGGGGGCTGGTTGCTAGGAGAACCAAACATGTGACTATAAGATTAGTTGTTTCAGTTCCTCCCCATCTCCCAACCCTCCAGGGCTCCAGGGAGTGCATGGGGGCTGGAGGGCCAATGATTTAATCAATCATGCCTCTGTAATGAAGCCTCCATAAAAACCCAAAAAGACATTGTTGAGAGTTTCTGGGTTGGCCAACAGGTGGAGATACGGGAAGAGTGGCACTCAAAGAACGCACAGAAATCCTGTGTCTTTCCCACATTGACCTACATATACATCTAGCTGTTTCTCTGAGTTCTCTGAGCCACTCTAACAAATTAACTAAATCCAAGGCAGGGTCACTGGAATCTCCAGTCAATAGCCCATTAGAAGCACAGGTGATAACCTGGGAATGTGACTGGCATCTGAAGTGGGGAGTGAAGGGCAGCCTTGCAGGACTGAGCCCTTAATCTAGCGGATGTGATGCTATCACCAAGTAAACAGTGTTAGAATTGAGTTGAATGGTAAAACACCCATTTGGTGTCTAAGAATTGCTTGGTGGTATGGGAACCCAACACACACACACACACACACACACACACACACACACACACACAACAGAAATTGGAATCACTCTAGGGAGGAAAAGGGAAAATTATTTGTAAGTCAACTATCCCTTACAGATAAGAGACAGAGATATGACCATCAGATAATCAGACTCTGACATGCATGCTGAGGTCAAAAAAGACCACAGTCCACTGACTGATGCTTGTTCCAGATCCAAATGTGGGCTCACTCACCAAAGGACCATTATTGTTAATCATCACAGATATGAGTGTTTCCCAGATGAGATAACTTGTTCTGGGGACAGAGAGCACACACATTAGCAATACTAACAAGCTGAAATAATTGGCATTTCTAAATAGCAAGCCATATGCTTAAATGCATTGACGGGCAAAAATGTACAATAAGATCATCTTCTGAAATATGCTCTAAAAATCACTATAAATAAAAAAAAAAATAAAAAAAAAAATAAAAAAAAAATCACTATAAATAGACAACAAATTATTTTTAAAATTCAGTAACAATTCTCAGTTTCCTAAAGTACTTGAAAGAAGCCCAATTTCTATATCCAAATCTAAGGATGGGCCACTAAAGGATTTAATGTAGGTCCCACAAAGAGGACGAATCCACAGCTGCATCTCATAGAGCTACTCAAAATGTGGTCCATGGACCAGAAAGTCTGACATCACTGGGTGCTTGATATAAATGTAGAGTCTCAGGCCCCACCTCAGAGCTACAGAATCAGAATCTGCATTTTAACACAATTTGCAGGGGATCCAGGTGCTCATTACAGTTTGAGAAGGGCTATTTTAAAATACCAGAAATAAAAAGGGTTATTGTATCAGGTTATTCCCTAGGGGTGTAGTCAGGAGAAGATAGATTCATTCTGTCACAGCCATGAAACAGCTATTAAGGGACAGTGCTTTGGCGAGGCATTACTCACCAAAGCAGGAGAATGACACCTTTGTTCAGAGATCCCCTAACACAATCCTACTTGGGTAAAGTAATGGTCCCAATTCAGTGATGGACTGTGAGGCAAGAATAATCAATTCATATGTCAATTTACCCAAGGATCCACATAGCCCCTACAAGAAATCTACAATTGTGCTCAAGGACTCACAAGTCCTGGAAGGTACGCTCTTCTTATTGTTCTTGTTATCTATGGCCACACTCATTAACTTTCAGCCATCTACCATATCATCACATGGATGTGCTGGAAAATGCAATAGTAACAGATTATTAGCATGGAATGAAGCATGGGATAAAGAATGAGGAGGGAGTAGAAGGGGGTATTTCACAACTTCTTAAGAATCATTCCATGACCAGTATGATGTGTGGAGTTTCAGGCTTGGGATGGGGATAGAGAAAAGTAGAGAGGGGTTAAGAGCAAAAACTGGTTTTTGATTTTTATTTAATAAATTCAAGTGTGTTCATAAGGCCCTTTGATTTTCTGAAAATTTCTCACAATTTGTGATTAGAATGTTTGGTGAAATACTTTAAACCAAGTAAAAAAATGTCTATACCAGAACACTGTTGTCATATTTTTTAAAAGATTTTATTTATCTGTTTATTGAGAGAGAGAAAGAGAGACAGAACATCAGTAGCAGGGAGGAGGCAGAGGAGAGTGAGAAGCAGACTCCCCACTGAGCAGGGAGCCTGACACAGGACTCAATCCCAGGACCCTAGGATCATGACCTGAACTGAAAGCAGATGCTTAACTGACTGAGCCACCCAGGTGCCCCCACTTTATCATATTTTTAAATGCACCCAAAGTTTGTGTATAACATATAAAAGTAGTCATAGTTATCTATGTGACAGCATACTAAAACTCAAAGTATGTCATCAACAGCCCACCTCCAGCAGTACTTCTTGATCCCCATTTTGTCCTGCCTCTCTGAAAATAGCCAAAAAATTTATAATAGTCAAATGCATTAACACCATTCTACTTCCAACCCTACAATAAGAAATAAAACTAAACTTCCCAGAAAACTGAGAAAGAACTGAAAAATTCCCTTTTAGAAAAGCTGATGGTGGTTTCTTACTCTTTTGAAGAGTCTGTTTACATGGGGAAAAGGACTTTAAGGTTTAAGATTGCCAGTTGGTGGTACTTACCCAGATTTTATCTTCCGTATGTACTCACATATCTTTGACTTCAAAATCCTGTCCCAAAATTTCCAGAAAAAATTTAATTCTCCAATTCTGCTTCATCCCCAAAGGAAAAATCAGGCTCCTAGGGCAGCAGCCCTGAAAGGCCCCTGATTTGATAAAAGGAACTGAACAATGTATAATAACATATATAATTTGCATGCCTTTCCCCTTTATAAAGCTCTTTTAACATCCATCATCTCAATATTCTGAAGAGGTATGAATTGCGTTTAATTAAAGCCTGGGTGATAGAAGTGGAAAGAAAGTTATTTTGAGGTTGTTCACATATCTTCAGCCCCTCTTATCAAGCTTTCAGAGCTCTATTCTAAAAGGTTAGGGGGTGGCAATTATGTCTCTTCTCTAACAGCTGCCAGAGATTACTGCCATCAGAGTAATTATCACCAAATAATTGTCCCCTTTCTTCCCTGCTGACAGAGCAGAAAGGGAATAGAGACTCATCTGAAATAGATTTTGTACTTGGCTGAATACAAGTTGGATAGCTCAGGTCAATGGGCACCCACTGAAGGATTTCAGCATGATGCCTGTTGACCTTGGAGAAAAATTAAAACTCATCTTATACAAAAGGGAAAATCATCAAACGTCACCTGCTTGAGGTTAACCAGATTTCTTGAAGTTGAGCAACCATGGTTTCAAACTAAAATAAGTGCTTATTTTAGCCTAAAATAAACTCTCCTCTGCTAAGGAGGTTTTCAGAAGATGGAAACAAGAGGAGTATTTTCTGGATCCCTGAACTTTGACACAAGTACTTGGTTTATCTCTGTAGTGGTAGTTGTGAAAAAGCACTAACAACTCCTATTCCCTTCTTCTCTGCCTTTATGATATTCACAGATTAGTTATTAAAATCACATACATGGCTGGTCTCTAGAGCAGTTACAAAGTCCAAATTCTCCAAGGGATTCCTCAAAGTTGTCACAGGACTGAAGATAAGACAGTGTATAATATGAATGAAGGATGCCACAAATTCAGGCCAATTAAGTTTCTGCCTTTAGCTCAGGTCATGATTTCTGGGTCCCTGGATCAAGCATGGAGTTGGGCTCTCTGCTCAGCAGGGAGTCTGCTTCTCCCTCTCCCTCTGTCCCTCTGCTAGTGCTCTTTCTCTCAAATGAATAAATAAAATCTTAAAAAAAAAAAAAAAAAGAATGCTACAAGTTCAGTAGTGTCACTTTCAGGCTACTGTCTACCCAGGAATGCCCTAGACTACTAAGAAATGAAATGTTCCATACAAATATTTATGGGCCATTCTATGCAGGTTAGTGGGCAAGAACAAAATAGAATGGATGATCCGAATGTGTAAAGATCTGTTAATGTGAAGGTGGGAAGGTGGACATTTCTTTATCTTCTCACATTGAAAGCCTTTAGTTTCATTGAATAAACCTGCATTATTGCTTAATGTGTACTAGGTATTGTGCTAGGGGCTGTGGGAGCAGGGAGGCACCTGAAGTAACCAAGACAAACTCTCCACCCTCAATGAGAGAGCTCAAGCAAGGCAGAGGGGTAGAAGGAGAGGGATAAGCAATTGACTTTTTCATGCCTCAGCTTCTTCTCCTATAAACTGAAGGTAATGATACTCAAACAACCTACCTCACAGGATTGTTGTGAAGACCAAATGAAACTGTGCATGCAAAATCTCTTATAAATTTCAAAGAATTATGCACATATGAGCATTATTATAATTGTGGGTCACAGTGAAAGAGCTGTTAGAGTCCTAAAAACAATGGCACCTACTATATAAACAATAACTCTACCAAGCAATTCTCATTTTCTAAATCTCCTAAAAAATCAGCACATGAGAAAGGCAAGCATGCTTTCCTTCAAAGGCAAAAGGGTATTATAGACATTTGTGTGGCCCTAGTGCAAAGGGCACAGCAGATACTCAAAAAAGGTTGAAAAAACAGAATTGCTATTGCTATGGGACTCCACAGTCAGATCAAAGAAAAGGAAACCAAAGAGCCTTCCATGGCTGCTGCTAATAGGAAAACTGGGTTCAAGAACCATACATCTTCATGGTCCCAACTAATCAACTTCTCTTTTTATTTAATCATGCAAATATGTCAGTAGTAATAGTTTACCACAGACCAGTCATAAGAGATTCCTCCCCTCCTCCCTCACTGCCACAAGATTCTTGCTAGGAGCTTACATTGCTGCTTAAGTTTTGCCTAGACCACAAAATCTTAGTAGGTAGCTTAGAGACAATGTTTGAGAAAACTAGGAACCAGGAATTCTTAAATAATTGGAAGTCAATTTCAAAGGTATGAAGCATTAAGTAGGAAGAGGATTTAGTGTCAAAGTCTAGGTATGTAGGAGCCAGCAAAATGCTTGAGACATATCAAATGGTGGGGCACTGATTTTTGAAAAAGATAATGCTAAGTGGAGTTGCAGTGAACATGGTTCCACTTTTGATCCTTTGACAAATAGCTTAAATATTTTCATCTACATTTTCCAAATCTGTAAAATGTATATACCACCTTTTTCAATATACTATAAACACAACAACAAACATCCTTCGAGACCATTAAAAAGGCGGGGGCGGGGGGGGAGAGTAAGAGGCTAGAAAAGATCATTTAGGTTGAGACTGAAACTGACCAGGAGGAAGGGCGTGTTGCTGACTTGGAGAAACAGTACAAGAACCTAAATGGGGGTGGTAGGAAGCTCGCCCACAATGAAATTCCCTGTGTGTAACTGTGAAACATATACCTGTAATTAGGGGATTGAGCTCAGGATAGACCAAAGTGCTCCTTATAGTAAATGTTCCCACACTACTACCACCAATAGAGAGACCCAGTTACATGTGTGAAAGGATCAACCAAGAACCCCTTTTCCTTGGCCCTGCCATCTAAGCATTAAAATTGATGACAGAGACGCCTGGATGGCTCAGTGGTTAAGCTCTGCTTTCGGCTCAGGGCGTGATCCTCGAGTTCAGGGATCGAGTCCCACATCAGGCTCCCTGCATGGAGCCTGCTTCTCCCTCTATGTCTTTGCCTCTCTCTCTCTGTGTGTGTCTCTCATGAATAAATAAATAAAATCTTTAAAAAAATAAAATAAATAAAATAAAATTGATGACAATGTCTGAGTGGAACTCTCAAAGTGCAGAAATCTGGGGCATCAAAGTGGGTCAGGTAAAACACTGAGTCCCCTTACTCTCCTTACTCAAGCACACATAGGGGCCCACATAGTCCCCTTACTCTCCTTACTCAAGCACAGCTTTTACTTTTCCCCTCTGCCATTCTCCACAGGATAGAATATTGGGAAGTTGCTTTAAAAGGGAAAATTATTTTTAAAAAGGGGGAGGGATTACCTTGAAACCAAATATATTCATTTAGACTTGAACAAAGGTGGTCATTTTGGAGGAATACAGGAAAAGAAACAGCTTGGGAGAAGGGAAAGGAAAACAGAAATAAAGTCCGATTCCAAACAGTTTTGATCAAAAGAATTTACAGAAGGTTACAGAATTTACATCCTCATCCCTATGGAGACAAAGACAACCAAATGTGCTGTATCCAAGCTCTGCCCTACAGAATATATAGGCATGGCCCTCCTGGCTAGCTCCTGAATCCAGCCTCTCCAAACCCAATCATCTTACCTTACATGACAGAATTCCAGGAGCTATTTGAAATGGCTTGGCACAGACCTTGTTTTACAGGTGAGGAAAGAGGTGAATGGTGAAATGATCTGCCCAAGTTATCAGCACTGGTGAGTTAAACCTGAGGTCTTGCAATACTTTCCACCAACTCCTACAGGCAAAAATCAGTGGACAAGGTTATGTTTTATTTTATTTATGTCTTCTGGGGGAGCTGGCTTCATTTTCAAAAGAAATTTCTCCAAACTGTTAAACCCAGTAAAGGGATTTGCCATTATTTTTCAAATCTGTACACCAACAGTGCCTCTGTTACAGCACCTAACAGAGTACCTTAAACAGATCCCAGAAATGGATCTCATCATCAAACAAAACCATTCAGAAAGGGACAGGTGCATGTAGCAGATCCTCTCCACCTGCCTTCTCCCCTTTATTTATCATAGGCCCCCAGGCTCTGGGAGACTACCACACCCAGTCAAAAGAGGGTGTGCTTAGAATTTGTGTTGACAAATTAGAAAAGCACTAGTTTCATCTAGTGTTTCGCACTGTTTCAGTTGTGGCAGGTAACACACACACACACATACTCTTCAAATAAATGAATGTAAAGCAGCTAAAACCAGACAAGTTCTAAATCACTGAGGCTTGAGACTCAAATCTAAGATTGTATTCATAATTGGCTGCATTGGCATGGGGTCCCAAGCTCCTCTTCTACTCTCTGCCCCCCACCTCTCTTGGATCCTGCCCAGATATGGCCCAAGTGCCCCTAATCAATCCAGGCTTTAGACACTTCTGTCCCAGGTTATCAATACCTCTTCCTCATCCCTCTCCTGAAGTTTTCTGTGGCTTTGAATCTGGAAGCCCTTTCTTCCACTACATCACATTCCCCCTCTGGTCATTTGTTCTGTCTGAAACATGGGCTCTTTCTAGTCCTCAATCAGTTCCTTCACCTACAGGTCTAAACTTACATTTCTACTTCTCTACTTTGAGCCTTTCTACAAAGGCATCAGCTCCATTTCCTAGCCAGAAGTATAGTTTCATTCTCCCCCCCAATTCAAAAGCTTCACAAAGCCTCAGGTTCACCCATAGAATGCTGTTTCATTTTTACACACCTCTCCAGAATATTCATTTGAAGAGCAGAGGGAACAGGTTTTGTTTATTGATTCTCATTCTCCTTGATGACCTACTTATCCTCTTCTACACTTTTTCATGTTTCAGAGTTTTTGTGTTCCCCTGTAGCACTTCTCTAAGGAAAGGGTTTAGCTGTTGGCCCCAAGAAAGTATAGAAAGGGAATGTAAAAAAAAAAAAAAAAAAAAAAAAAAAAAAAAAGAAAGGGAATGTAAAACAGGAAAGAGAGGAAAACCACTAAAGAGTGTGCTAAGAAAGTATAGATACAAAAAAAAGAAAGAAAGAAAGAAAAGAAACTATAGTTACTCAAAAAAACAAAACAAAAAAAAAAGCTAAGCTGAAAGAATCATGCCCCCCAATTTTAAACTATATTAGAAAACTACAGTAATTAAAAAGGTATGGTACTGACACAAAAACAGATACACAGATCAATGGAACAGAATAGAGAGCCCAGAAAAAAAAGAACACATGTATTTGGTCAACTTATGACAAAGCAGCCAAGAATACACAATGAGGAAAGGTATCTCTTCAATAAATGGTGCTGGGAAAACTGGACAGTAATATGCAAAAGAATGAAACTGTACATACACCATACACATAAATTAACTCAAAAGTAGATTAAAGACTTGAACATAAGACTGAAACCATAAAACTCTTGGAAGAAAATACAGGCAATAAGCCCCCTTACATCCTAGCAATGATTTTTTTGGATCTGATACCAAAAGCACAAGCAATGAAAGTAAAAAGAAACAAGTGGGACTATATCAAACTAAAATGCTTCTACATAGCAAAGGAAACCACCAACAAAATACAAAGGCAGCTTACTGAATGGGAGAAAATATTTGCATATCACCTTTCTGATAAGGAGTTAATATCTAAAATATATAAAACCCTCATATAACTCAATAGCAAAAAAAAAAAACTGATACAAAAAGTGGGCAGAGTATACAAATAGACATTTTTTTCAAAGAAGACATGCAGATGGCCAACAAGTACAAGAAATGGTCAACATCACCAATCAACAAGGAAATGCAACTCATAACCACAATGAGACACCACCTCACCCCTGTCAGAATGGTTGTTCTCAAAAATGTAAGACATGAATGGCAAGAATGTGGGAAAAAAAGGGAACCCCCAGTGCACTGTTGGTAGGAATGTAAATTGGTACAGCCATAATGGAAAACATTACAGAGTTTCCTTTAAAAAATTAAAAATTGAACTACTATACAATCCAGCAATTCTCTTCTAGATATTAATTCCAAAAAAATGAAAATACCAATTCAAAAAGGTATATGCACCTCTGTTCACTGAAGCACTATTTATAATACCCAAGAAATGGAAACAATTTCAGTGTCCATAGATGGATGGATGGATCAAGAAACTGTAGTATATATATACAGTGAAATATTGTTTGGCCCTAAAAAAGAATGAAATCTTGCCATTTGCATCTACATGGATGGCCCTTAATTAAGGGTACTATGCTAAGTCAATCAGACAGAGAAAAACAAAAAACATATGATCTCACTTATATGCGTGATCTAAAACCAAAACAAAAATCCAAGCTCATACATACAGAGAAGAGATTGGTGGCTGTCAAAGCCAGGAGGTCAGTGGGTAGGCAAGATGAGTAAAGAGAGCCAAATACAAACTTCCAATTATAAATTAAGTTATGGGGGTATAATGTACAGTATGGCAACTATAGTTAATAATACTGTATTGCATATTTGAAAATTGCTAAGAGAATAAATCTTAAAAGTTCTAATCATAAGAAAAAAGAAACTCTGTAACTCTGTATGGTGACAGATGTTAACTAGACTTACTGTGGTGATCATTTCACAGCATGTACAAAATATCACATCACTATATTGTTTACCTAAAATGAATATAATGTTGTATGTCCATTACATATCAATTAAAAGGAAAAAAAAGAAACTGTTGGTAAGTAGAACTTATTGCAGTAGGAATCCTCTAAGAGACTGTGTAGAACATTCCTCAAAGTGAGGGCAAGGATGCTGAGTTATTTGTCCAGCCAGACCTCTACCTCCTTGGCTAAAGGTTACTCCTCAGGTAATAACTCCTTGCCACTCAAAGCTTAACCTGGGTGCCTCCAAGCTCATGTATATGACCAGAGAATGCCCTCAGACACAGAGAAGCAGGAGGTTGTCAGTTTGTACCCACAGTTGAAGCCTGTGGCATGTTTTACAAAGACGGTTGTTATTATCACTCAGAGCCCCCCTTTGCGTGAATTCAATCTAATTTAATATATATTGAATGATTACCATATGTAATGTGCTACACTAAACTCAGGTAAATAGAAACACACATAAGACATAGGTCTTCCCCCTCTGTGGAGTTTTAGATCTGATGTAGGAGATAACCAGAAATAAAAGTCACAATAGAATAAAGTAGACTATGGTAAGTGCTCTATTAGAGCCACACGATATGAGAGCTGGAGGAAGATGAGATTAATTTTAACTAGAGGGAAAAGGCTATCAGAGCAGTTTTCCTCAGCCAAAATATTTTAAACATATGCTAAATCGACAAATATCCAATTCCCACCAAAAGCTAGCGAAGAAACATTCTTTCACAAAGCCTCAAAGCCAGAAAACAGCAAGAAAATTAGGACCATTTTATCTCAACTCATAGAAGGAAATGAGTCACATATTTCATATCACCCAGTCTTCTAGACGTAACATTTAAAATCAAATCACAAGAGCAAGTACTCCTGCTCCATTTAACCATGCATTTTAAGTCTGTTCTCAAATTTTTTGAGTTTCTTTTTAAAAATTGTTTCTCTTTTTAATTATTTAAATTCAACTTAATTGACATATAGTGTATTACTAGTTTCAGGAGTAGAATTTAGTGATTCATCATTGCATATAACACTCAGTGTTCATTACATCAAGTGCCCTCCTTAATGCCCATCACCCAATTATCCCATACCCCCACCTGCCTCTCCTCAAGGAACCCTCAGTTTGTTTCTTAGAGTTCAGACCTCTTATGGTTTGCCTCCCTCTCCATTTTCATCTTATTTTATTTCTCCTCCCCTTCCCCTATGTTCATCTGTTTTGTTTCTTAAATTCCACATGTGAGTGAAATCATCTGGTATTTGTCTTTCTCTGACTGACTTATTTGACTTAGCATAATACCCTCTAGTTCCAACCACATAGTTGCAAATGGTTAAGACTTTATGATGGGCTGAGTAATACTCCATTGTGTGTATGTGTGTGTGTGTGTGTGTGTGTGTGTGTGTGTGTGTGTGTAAATATATATACACTGCATCTTTATCCATTCATCTGTCGAAAGGACATCTGGGCACTTTCCCTAGTTTGGCTACTGTGTGGACATTGCTGCTATAAACAGTGGTATGCATGTGCCTCTTCATATCACTATGTTTGTATCCTTTGGATAAATACCTAGTAGTGCAATTGCTGGGTCATCAGGTAGCTCTGTTTTAGCTTTCTGAGGAACCTCCATACTGTTTTCCAAAGTGGCTGCTCAAATGAATTATTAACAGTCTTTGTGAGGCTCTCAAACTCAACCAGTATGCCCTTCTCTTGTTTCGCCTGCAACAGGCAGTTACTTTCCATGTTCCTGCTTTTGGTGGACAACTTGATAATGAGGCTTAATTAGATCTCAGCAGTTTTCCAAATCCAGGTGAAGAAAGTCGACAACTTCAGCATAAAAGACAAGGGCTCAGGAGAAAGGGCAGTGGTGGGGAGTAGAAGAAAGTTGGATGTGTCTGCCTCCATTCATGGAAAGATGAGATTTTATTAGGAGAATCTCAAGCTTTTGTTTTGTGGTTTTGGGGAGCTGAATTCCCAAGTTCTAGTTAAACGTATAAATTGTCATCATGAAGGTATTTCACAATTCCTTAGATCTGGAAGAGGTTCTATGAATAACTTTTAAATGGGAGGAAGAAGGGGAGAAGTGTGGAGAAGGAATAGGAAGAGAGGTGAACATCTTGGGCCTCAGGAAGCTGGCAGCTATCCAGCTGCCAGGGATTCCACCCCCCAGTTCCAAAACTGGAGTACTACAGATAGAGAGGAGTGAAAATGGAAGGGTAGGGTGGGACCTTTTTTCCTTTTTGTCTAGGTCCTGCCTTCCTGACGCTTCTGGCCACTCAGCTCTAAACTAAAAACTTGGATATGCAGCTGTGGTTTGGGGACAGAGCTAGAAGCAGCAACTATATCTCCAAAGAACATCTCAAGTTCTAAATGGCCATGCCCCTGCCACTATCTCAGAAAGGAAATGTCAGTGGACAACCACAGGGAAGGGAAGAGTTGTGTGGGTCTATGGGAAAATGGCAGATTTAACCTACCATCTTTTGCTGTTACTTCTTCAGTTGTCAGCTGGGAATATTCAGGGAGATACTCTTTAGGCTCTTCTCCTTTGATCCCCTACAGAGTGACTCAGGAGCATTATCATGTCCAAACCAGCTACAACCCAAACACTCTACTGCCAAAAGGAGATTTTGCCAAATACCATCATGTATTGTCCAGGGGTGCTGAGGTCATGGGAAGGAATGTATGTATTCTGGAGTGAAAAAGAATGCCATATATGGGATATGGGATATCCAAGTTAGAAAGAAATTTGGGGTCTTGAGCACTTCTCAATGTTGTTCTGTGACTTAGCTGCCCACTGTTGCTTAACAATCACAACAGAATCATCCCTAAAAGAGACAAGCTAATCATTGGAGCTTGATTACCAATACAGAAAAGTTCTAGGTTACTAGAATTTAAGATCCAAGCCGGGCCTGTCTCCTTTTCTGCATTCATAAAACATTTTACAGTAAAGAGTAATAATGAAAACGATTAATACATATGATATTTGAAGACATCTAATATGCCAACTTCTCCAAAGTCACTACTCTGGATCACAATAAACTCTGAAAGGTAAATACTATCATCCTCTATCTTACAAGTGGGCTCTAAAGATCAAGAATAAGGAAGCTGCCCCAAACTACACAGCCACTAAATGGTAGAGCCAGCTCTGAAGCAAACTCAGACTGACTGCAAAGCCTGTGCTGCTTCTTATTCCAACACACCACCTCTTCACTGCCTTTAGTAGCACACACTACTAAATATTTGGACATTTACGTCTGAGAGGCAGAGGCGAGGCTAGTTGTCAGGCAGCCTAGCATCTCTTTCTACAGTCTGTTATGGGAATTTTGCTAAAGTATTTTGCTCCTCAGACCTCGGTTTTCTCATCTGTCAATAGGAAAGAATATATTACTACTTATGTCATAAGGGTGTTAAAAGGTCTAAATGATATGTTGTTTGTAAAACACTTAGCATGACACAAAAGCATGTAGTCATTCATATTTAATGTGTTTTTCTCAAGATACTTGATAAATGTTAATGATTATTGTTTTTAGTGTGTGTACTCAAAAGTCCCCCAAGAGGACTTTTATTTATTTTTTACCTTGGATGTGTAAAATCAAATGAATTATAATCTTTGGTTTATCATTAATCAATGCACAGCCCACTTCATTAAATATTTATTTGATACTAAATACCCAGGAAACTACTATTCAACATGAAAACTATACAATTCACAATAACTTATACATTGTATATGTACAAGAGATTTCATAGTTAAACAATATGTATCTTTATGTATACCCCATACCATATTTAACAGCATTTTAAAAGTACTTGATGTTCACTAAACAGATGAAAGAATCAATATATGCAGTATTTCTTCACTTATCTTTTGAATAGTATAGCCAAGTATTAAGGCAGAAATCTTTTAGTTTCATTTGGGCTGAGCAATCCCTGGGTGGCTCAGTGGTTTAGCGCCTGCCTTTGGCCCAGGGCGTGATCCTAGAGTCCCGGGATCGAGTCCCACATTGGGCTCCCGGCATGGAGCCTGCTTCTCCCTCCTCTTGTGTCTCTGCCTCTCTCTCTCTCTCTCTCTCTCTCTCTCTCTATGTCTATCATAAATGGATAAATCTTTTAAAAAAAATCGTATCATTTGGGCTGAAGGACCAAACAGTTGACACCACACTCCAAAAGAGGTATGAGAGCACAAATCACTTTTTAAAAAACATTAGCCACCCTCCCCCCAAAAAAAAATAAAAATAAAAATAAAAGCATTAGTCCTTTACCACATTAAGAGTATACCCTACTAAATTAAAAGGCGAATGGGCACTTCAGAGAGGAGGGTTTTGGAGACAGCCTTGGGGGTGCCATGAGTCCCAGTCCTTCCCCAAGGGGGAGAGGTTGTAGGTGCTTCTCCTTTAACTGAAGTCAAGGGAAGGGGGCATAAATAGTCCACTTTGAGAGAATGATACACGTGGCCTGAATATAGAAGCCACAGTAGACTGCTATCTCTTGTGGCTAAGACATGTAAAAGGCAAGTACTAAGGAGGTTACTGTCACATGGAATAAAAAAGGGATGACTGCACCGTGACTGGATGGCACTTGCCGACAGATTAGAAGAAGCCTGAGTGTCTCCTGGGGATCAGATAGTAGCTACGCAGGACATCTGACCTGAGATTATCTTAGAGCCTAAACAAGAGGACTGTCTGGTAGGACAAAGTGATGCCATAGGAAGGTGGGTCACCAGAGTCCCAAGGGGAGAAAATCTAAGCTACCAGCAAGAGAACTGCATGAGCCATCATCAGCATGCGGAGACTATTTCTGCAGAACTCATAAGGATCCTCCCAGAAGAGCTGGCTTTAGCCACCCACAGGTTCTGATAAATGTGGCAGTGTTAAGCAAGAACATCCTACTTTGTTCCCTCTTCACCTTCCCCTTGCTTCGAAACAGAAGGAGCCAGAGGGAGCCTAGAGAGTGTATGGGAAGGGATGAGAAACACAAAGGCAGCACCATGAAGAAGTCAAGTGTCCCCCTTCTCCACTGCAGGTCTGAGTTTGGGGTGGGATGGCAGTGACAGGGAAAAACTTAAACTTACTACACTGAACTAGGCATAATTATTATTATTTTTTTAATGTTTTATTTATTCATTTATTTGAGAGAGAGAGAGAAAAAGAGAGCATAAGCAGAGGGGAGGAGCAGAGGGAGACAGAGAAGCAGACTCCCTACTGAGCAGGGAGCCCGATGTGGGACTCGATCTCAGGACCCCAAGATCATGACCCGACCTGAAGGCAAAGGCTTCACCAGCTCAGCCACCCAGGTGCCCCATAATAATTATTAAACTCAAACTGGGTTTCTGATTAGGAGTGACCATAGCACTTTTATGAGAGCGTCCAGCTTCCAGAAAGGACTTGAAACAGAGGAGGAAATGAAATTAGCTATGTTCTGTGTAAACTCTGTGAGTCTCACTTGCTAAGAGTAATAGTTATAATTGAAGGGGTTCAACTGAAATTGTCTAAGACATACCCTAAGCTCATCAAAAATTCTCAGATCCAGAATGGAACCAGGAGCCCTATTTTGGATCTTTTCCTCTCCATCTATAGTCTCCACCCAGGGCATCCAGAGCAATCAGGGTTTGATTTGTTTCTAGAAAATGCTGGAAGACCCTCTAAATTTTCCTCAATGTGGTCAGCTCTGAGATGCTCATTAGCCACTGAAAACCACTGGCTATCCTGCTTCAATGCCAAGGCTGGGAGCCTTGATGAAAACAAGCAGCCAGTTCCCTTAGAGGTCTTACTACCTCTCTGAGCTGCCAGGAATCACCAGAACATTGATTCTCCTACTTTGGAGATGCTCCTCAAATTCTGTTGACTCTGTGGTTTGGGGAAACCTTCATCTACTTTAATGCTTCCAAGCACACTTGCCTATTCCTCCCCTTCCAGAACTCTCTCACGGATATCCTCTCCATGAGCATTTAGGGACAAACCTGTCCTCTTCCTCCAGAACCTGCACTTGAAGGAATAAGGTGTGCAGCAAATTCTGCTCTGCTCTACCCAGATCTATGTGCTCATCCTCAGCTCTGCATGCTTTACTCCTGAATGTCCTCATTTGCAGTCTTCTCAAGAGACCTACTTGAGTTGTCAGTGTCACTTAACCTGGAAGCAGCCAGAGCCAGAAGTGGGGGGGGAGGGGGGATTTACATTCCCACCATCCAGGGACACATGGTGAATGACTGTCTGGTACAAGAGGATGAAGGCCCAGCTCTCTTGCCTTCAACTAGGACAAATTCTGCAGTATAATTGAGACTTGAGGGCTCCTCTGGGGATCAGGCTAAGGATGGGACCTAACCCAAAGTCACAAACTTGCTTGGGTTTTTTTCCTTTTAGCTGTCCTGCTTCCTGCATTCCTTTCCTGACTTCCCCTCAGAACATTTTATTACTAAACCATTTACACTTCAATCCACTTCTTAGGGTCTACTTCCACAACTGACCTAAAGCACTAGACTCACTCAGATTAATCAGACTGACACAATTACTAACTTTATACTGCAAACTGATCCCCAAATAGCACTGGAAGAGGACAAAAATGGTAGGAGGAAACTAGGAGAAGCTTGGTGAGCTAGAGTACCATTTTACCTTGAAAGCACCCTCAATCTCAAACAGCAAACCTCCTAAGAAGTCAGAATGACTTCTTTACAGTGCCTAAACTCAAAGACATTAGTCACAAACAAATATTTATTCAAATTTGTTTTGACTCTCCCTCTTTGTTTTTAAATCTATTTTGACTGCCAATCTTTCCTTTGGACCTGAGGAGACTGAATAAACATTCCACTTAAAAAGCATGCATTTTAATGCTGAATACCTATTCAAAGTTAAGAGACCATACAGATAAGGGTCAAGATAAGCCTAAAATGGAACTCTCAGTGAAATTCAATACACATTTCTTTCTATGGAATGGTGCAAACCTAAGTTGATTGAACTGGATAATAGAGCAATCATCAACAGAAAAATCAATAGGGGAACATTGTGCACCCACTTACAGGACATTAACCCATAAAAAGACCTATATAGCAAAGTTCATAGTCCTAAAACAAATAAGGAAAGGGCAGTTTCTTAGAAATCTACAAGTGGAGGGCTCTAATTCCTGGATGGGCCTCACCAATTTGGATGCACCTGCTACTTTCTGATGCCCCACTTAAAGAACACTGATGAGTCACAAAGACCTCAACAGGCCCCTCTTTGACCATTTGGGACAGATCAGCCTTCTGACTGTGCACAAGAATAGTATGACCCTCAACCACTCCAAGCAACTTTATAGGAAGAAGAGAGTCAATTAGGAAAAATGATGATCACAACCCATAGCTCCCCATTTAACCTTGGCCTTTTTCTCCCAGGTTGCTCACACTATCAGCAAACACCTAAATTTATTTTTTTTTCACCTCCTCTCTCTACCATCTGAGTTAAAAGTAGTAGTGGGGCAAGTGTTGATGAAGACTTCAGATCTGGGTAGAAACCACAGGAAAGTATTTTTTAAATATATTTTCATCTATTGGGAAAAGCATCGATGAAAGAACATTCAGTGAGAGGCAAAACAGCTCAGTTAAAAGATTAGGTGCTGGAGGCAGCCAGTCAAGTCCAACACCAATGCATACCAGCTGTGCATCCCTGAGCAAAGATCTCCAACTATATGTGCCTATTTCCTCACTTGTCAGATTAGGAGAATGACAGTAAGAGTACCTCTTTCTTTGTGTGGGCATTAAAGGAGTTCATTCTTGAGCATTAAAGTAGTTAATTCCTGAAAATTACTTGGACAAATACCTAACACATGGTAAACACTCACCAAATGTACCCTGTCAACATTGCAACTGCTGCTGTTATTTATAGCATCACCATCTTGTCATTGCCATCAGCCAACCCTTTCCTGACAAAGTTATAAACTTAAAGCAATGTCTATCAAATTGAAAATAAACAACATCTACCCTACCCTCTACTTCTCCAATATGTGAATAAATCTCACAGATTTTCCTCTACATGTGTCTCGGTCTAAAAGTCTATTTTGTAAAACTCTGAAGTCAAATATACTTACATATACATACTATGCAACTCCTCTGATGCCTCAGAAATTCAAGAGATTCAGAATAAGATTATTTACACACAGTAAGAATAGCATCAGTCCAATATATCATTTCAGTGCAGAGACTTGCTCCTACTGCTTCTTAGCTTTAAACAAAGTCAAATATTGAATACTTTTAACTGTTTTTCCCTCCTGTTTTTCCACCAAGCTAAGGTTATTTTATGTCAAATGACATAAGAAAAATGTGTCTCTCTTCTTTCATCCCTTGCCTTCTTCAGTTGATCCAACATGCAGCCTCAAGTATATCAATGACCTGGGTCATCTAAACCCCCATCTTTTCAAAGTTCTGCTCAATGCAGTTTAGATGGAGCATGGCAAGGACACAAGGGGATACTCTTTCTGTTTATGTCAGGATAGCAGAGGTTGAGGTAAGACAAGGATATAGCAGAGGCATGGAATGTGCTTATGGGTGAAGGTTTCTGGTCCTATCTCAATGGACTCCCACCCCAGTATTTTCCCTATTTATTTGCACTTCCACTGCCCAGAAGATCTGGCTCTGGTGTGTAGAGCTCTGAACAGGTAGGTGAATTGTGACTGTGGCTATTTTGTTTTTACAGGCTTATCTGCCTTTGCCCCATTTCTCCACCATTGAAATCTCAAGATGTAAGGAAGAAAGATTATGCTTAGAGTTAGAGTCAATTTTAAAACCTAATCTTGGCTCTCACCGCTGCGTGACCCAGAGCAATCACTTCTACAAGCTTCAATCTCCTCACCAAAAAACGGGATAATGAATACCTGCCCTAACTACCTCACACGATTATAGCAAGTCTCAAATAAGATACAGTATATAAAATCCTTGAAGACAGACCTGTGCCACATTCACTCTTCTTCATTCTTATCTCTCTAAACATAGTACATGGTAAATATTCAAAAAATGTTCAATGAATGAAGAAAAACCAATAATCACTATAACATCAACATGTCTAAATCCTGAGGGCAAAGCCTGCATCCATTTTCTATTCTAGTATCAAAATGTTACAAAGTACCTTCCAAAGAGTATAAGACTTTTCCATTATTAACATAAATAATGATTCCTCTTTTCTTCCTTTGGGTTTCAGAATTATATGAGTACACAGGCACTTTAAAATTCTTTCCCATTTCCACTCTAATTACACAGTATCATGAGCCAAAAGATAGACCATGAGATCCTGATGTTGCTACAACTTGCAAGTGACGCAAATTATCATTAGCAAACTGCATCTGAAACTGAGAGCACTTCACCCAAAAAGATCCCAGGAGAAGCCGCCCACTCTAATGACAGTAAAGGCTGAGTTCACAGCTTAAGGAACACATCATGACCAACCTGTAGATGTTTTAAAAGCACTCATTACTGCTACAGCAGATCATAGGGAGACTAAACCAACTGCACTTATCTGTTATGATTTAAAAAAAAATGCAACCAACTAACTTCACAAGTGCTGCAAACTCCAGGCTAAATTGGTTGCAAGACATAAGCCATCAGTGCCTTCAAAGAAATAGTCTCTGCAATTATCACTAATTAACGAGCCCTAACAACTGGGAGCCAGTTGGAGAGGTTTATGCTAAAATGTAAATGAGGGAGGATGAAACTGTTGGAAAGAAATGGTGTGGTTATATTTGTTTTGTTTTGACTTCTTTCCAGAGATATTCCAGTTTACATAAATATTTGAAGGTTGGATCAGACAGGTTTACAGCACAATGGTAAAAGGAATGTCTCTATAAAAACTTTTATATGGTCTAAATTAGGTTTCAAGAAGGAGGGGCAGCCATTAGTGTCTTTTTCAATACTTAACTTAATGCCCCGACCAGCACCTCATATCACTTCATAAATCACAGGTACCTCTGTCTTAGAACAAGTGTTTCCATGGCTTCAGTTTTAGGTATAGATTTTAGAAGGACTGGACACTTCCTGAAGAGAGAGCTTGCCAATCTTCTTGCTTAAGCACTTCATGTGTGACCTTTGATTGACCTTGGGTTCTGGGATTTGAGGGTTAAAGTTGTCTTTTGGCATTTGAGCCTGATTTTTTTTTCTCTGAAAGTCTTTAGAGAAATAAAAGATGGCAAGCTGTTTCCTGTAGAAGTAAGTTAGTGGCTACCTCAGTTATTGCTCCATGAAAAACACTTCTTCAGGAGAGTACTTCTTTCTCAAGAGATCTGTTTTTTTCTTTTAGCATCTAAATTGCAAAGAACTTGTGTAAAATTAGCACATTCTTCTGCATAAAGGCAGATGAAACAAAGGCAATGCATGAAATGCTAAATTCTACATGTTTTCAAGGTGAAAGTCAGACTTGAAACAGGAACCTGACAGGTTGAACCAAATGAAAAGCCCTCCCTCCCTGGAACCTGAATTGTCTTAGCACAAATTCTTCCCTCCTAAAGGCAGATGGTTGAGAGACAGGTGGGAACCTTAAGCTACATAATCATCTCTTCAATAAACACATTGTTACTGAGCCTGTTGTTTGATTAGGGGTATACAATGAAATATATTAGCCTATTTCTGAGTGAAGCAAGAAAGCTTTCATAGACAGGTTTTATTGTTTACATTCAATGAAAGGAAGAGCCTGACTTGAAGTACTGAGATTTAATCTCTCTCTGAATTAAAATGGTTCTATTGTACTATAGTTGCTAGTGTTGTTAGGAAAGGTGAATCCAGGATTTTTGCCCAGCCATAGAATCCCTTTCTACAAGAGAGCTATACATGTGGTCACAAATAAACAAACATGCCTGTTTTTTTGGCAGTTGTGCTCAGTGCAAGAAGAGTTTATTTTCCTTTAGGAATCCACAGTTGAATAATGTTCTGGTGCCTTGGCTGTTTCATAACTCTCCATGTAATTAAGTAGTTGGCATGACCTTCTGTAGCAAGATAATAATAGGAGTTAAGCAAAGGTAGGGCTTGTACACAAGGACACTTTGGACTGCTCAAGCTCACAAGTAAAAGCTTTCAAATAAATGAGAAACTGTTTTTCAAATTCAAGGAGTTTTCCCACCACAGTGACAACCCCCACATACACACACACATCCTGCAAGTGATCATGGCAAAACTTCCTGTACCTAAAGAACTGCAAGGTATAATTCAAAAGGGGGTTGGGGCGGAGGCTGGGGGTGGAGGTACAGGCACTGGCTATCATTTCTCACACACTGCCTCCACTATCCAGATAAGTTTAAGGATGAATACCAAAACTAGTCACTTCAGACTAGTTTGCAAAAGGCAAATCAGTATAGTATGCCAAAAGTTAAGGTGATTTTAAAAAAGGAAACTACGATTAAAAAAAAAAACTGATTAGAAACACAAATTACATGGACACTGAATATCAAGTAGTTTAAAACCAAGATCCAGTAGAACATATGTGCACCTTTCAATATGAAATCTGAGGCCTGCTGTCTCTCTGAAAAGGTCAGTAAATAGGCACAAATAGGTACTCTCCAAAAGCCTTCCCCTTCTACACACACATGCTGCTTCTCCCATCAAGATGTGAAGTCTAATTCCATCTTTGAATCTGAGCTAAGCTTGGTGACCAGCTGAACAATAAATATGGCAGACATAAAGCTTCATGACTTTTGCTAGTTCGTTAGAGCCCTGCAGCAACCCCTAGGTATTTTGGGACACTTGTTAGTGGGATGCTTCCTCTTGAATGCAGCCTTCATACTAGGAAAAGCCCAAACATCATGAGAAGCCATATGTGGGCACTCTGGTGAAAAGATCCAGCTGGACTGCCAACCAATAGTCAGTAGCATCTGCTGGCATGAGTGAGCCATCTTGGATATGCAGTAGCGATCAACAACTGGCTACGACTGTATGAAGGACCCTAAGTAAAAATTGTCCAGCTGAGCCCAGTTAACCTACAGAGCAGTGAGAGAGAACAATAAATTGTGTGTGTGTCTATGTGTACCAAGTGTGAAACTCCTTTGTTCACCTTTTGCTTAGCAATTTATAAGAAATTTTGTAAATTAGAGATATTAACTCAGGATATTGTCTGACATTTCAATACCATACATTTTCCCCCTTTTGCTATTTGCCTTTCATCTGCGGCACAGAAGTTTATTTTTTTATTTTGACGTAGTCAAATATTTCAATTATATGCTTTTATGACTTCTACTTCCACATGCTATTTCATAGGCCTCCCCACACCCAAACCATACGATTTGGCCATATATGTATTAATTTAATGAATATTCACTGAGTATGTAGGTTGTGCCAGGCACACTGTGTGTTGTTAGGTATAAAGTATGAATAAAATAGAATAGAACCATGCCATTATCAAGCTAAGAGTCTCCTAAGAGATGGGAAGAAGAATCTGAACACAGAACTGCTATAAAGGATGTTATCTGTAGTGATGGAGAAAGTATCAGATGCTATGGAAGCCACTAACACTTATGGGTTTCCAGGGAGCTCAAGGAAAGCTTCCTGGATAAGTAAGGTTTAAGCTAACTCCTGAGAGTTGGCTCTATCTCTTTCTCCCCTGAGAGATAAACTTTACATCTAATTATTTGATCTATCAGTAGTTAATTCAAGCTCAAGTAAAAATGTACATAGGCAATATGACATAAATGTAATCTATTGTTTTTACATACTTGAGTCTGTTTCTAGGCTCTGTATCCTGTTTTAAAAATCTGCCTCTTTTTGTTTCATAGATATTCTCCTCATAATTGGTCTTTTAATTTCATATGGGGATGATATAAAATCACCTTTTTTTCTATTGATGCTTTTACTCAATTATTTTTCTTGATATGCACTTGTCTTATTGTCATTCTATTATAAAAACACTATAATCACATTTCATAGCTTTTAGTTTAACTTTTTAAAATATTTATTCTTTAAAAAGAATTTATACTAAAAGTGTACATAGTATATAGACTCCACAGAATGAGGAATAATAAAATGGTAAGATAAATAGATAAATAAATAAATAAATAAATAAATAAATAAATAAATAAATAAATAAATAAAATGGTAAGCACACACCACTATGCTGTGGGTGTGCTCGTTCCTGGACTATCCTTCTTCCACATCCTTGAGTTAATCCTGTCCTGAATTAGTATATTAGCATTAAGCATTCTTTTACTTTTCTTTTTTATTTTTTTAAAGATTTTATTTATTTATTCATGAGAGACACAGAGAGAGGCAGAGACATAGGCAGAGCCTATGAGCCAAAGGCAAAGCCTATGACGCTGAGCCACACAGGTGTCCCTCTTTTACTTTTCTTTATAGTTTTACTACCTGTGAATTCCCTTAGTCTTTATTAGTCACATTCCCCTAGTCTTTGAAAGTTCCTAGTATTCCACATCCTGGCCAACACTTGATATTAAGTATCTTTTTATTTTTTGTTATTCTGGTAGATATGAAAAGAATGCCATTATGTTTTTTATTTACATTGTCTTGACACATAATGAAATTAGTATTTTCACATATTTATTGGCTATTTGTGTCTCCTCTTCTTCCAAAGTAACTGTTCATGAAGAGAATTCATCTATTCCCATCCTTAGGAATAGATAGTATTTCAGATATGAAATAATTCCACAAATTCTAATTTCAATTATTACATCCTATTTATGAAAGGGGAAGCTAACGTGCAGGGGAGGGAGCTCTCTAAAAATAGCTATACAAATAGTTCTCTTTGTATTCTGGATACTAGTCTTTTGGTTAGTGCCAAATGGTTATACAAGCAAATGTCTTCCCTTTCTTTATGAATTTTATTTTTTCTCTTTATAGCATCTTCTAATGAGCTGAAATTATTTAATTTAATTAATTAATTTATTTGAGAGAGAGTGTGTAAGAGAGAGAGCACAAGCAGCGTGAGGGGCAGAGGGAGAACAGACTCCCCACTTAGCAGTGAGCCTAATGAGGGGCTCCATCCCAGGACCCTGAGATCATGACCTGAGCCAAAGGCAGACACTTCACTGACCAAGCCACCCAGGCACCCCAAGAGCTGAAATTCTTGATTTTAATGTAATCAAATATACTAATCTTTTCCTTTATCATTAGTTTCTTTTAGTATCTCATGTACTAAATCTTTCCCTACCCCTTTTTCTTTTTCTCATCTATTGATTGTTCTTTCCTATGTCTTAGATCTTCAATGGCTATTCTTTGTATCGGTAATTTCCTTCCTAATCTCTTGCAAGTCAGTACTTTTCCTTAGCTGTTTTTATGATTTTTCTCAGTCCTATCCTTCATTTCACTGATTTTGGTGCTTCACAATATCAATATTGTCCCTTTACTGCTTCTAATGTAACTTAAATTTCTGTAACAAAATGGCAGTGCCAGTCAGGCTGCAGTCATGAATACTCTACAGCATTTCGGATTTTAAATGCCTTAAAATCTTACAATTTTTTTAAACTTCTTTGAGGAGTTTAACTCAAGAAAAAGTATAACTCGCTTTATTGTAAAGGGGGAAAAAGTATAAGTGTAAAAGGATAAATTGGCATGTGTAATGTCTTTACATGCTCTCATTTTGTTTCTTTTCTCCAAATGCACATTCCATTTTAAGAAAGAATTTAGGAAAATAGCCAAACATGAGTAAGTTTGGCCACACCCAGACTGAGCTGACAAATTCCCTTTCCATTCTACAATTCTATACCATATACTGTTCAGATTGTTAAAAATTGAGATTGTTAAAAAATTTCATCAACTCCTCTGACATATCAAGGATATTTGTATTTTTTTTCTTTTTTAATGAAATAACCACTGTTTTCTATCAAAGTCAAGACTGCCCGTCCCAACTGAATTCTGTCCAAAATATCAAAAGAAAGATATGGCAGTCATAGTGTTTTCTACCTTCAGGGTCTAAATGAAACACAAAGAAATCCCAGAAAATAAGTACCTTCTACACAGGCTGAAAGAATCAGACCAGATCACTTATCCCATCCTTAGGAATAGAATAGTATTTCAGATATGAAATAATTTTACAAATTCTAACTTACTTACTTATTACATCCTATTTTTGAAACAGGAAGCTAAAATGCATGGAAGGAGCTCTTTAAAAATAGCTAGCAAAGTGAGATTTGAATAAACACTAGACCCCCTCACTTATCAATATATTTTTTAAAGTGCATATGAAAATACATGTGCAAGAATACTCCTACCCCTTAAGAGTAGGTGGAACTACTATTGCAACATTGTCATTTTCAAGGGAAAATTGCGTGGGCAGCTTCCTTTATGCCTGGACAAATTAGAGCTGTGCAGGAATTTGCTAATTAGTATGTGGTGATGGCTCTACTGGGTAGCCCTGGCACAGGGCTCCAATAGGGATAACACAAGAATTTTTTTAAGTCATTTCTCCAAGTACATATTTAAAAAAAAAAAAAAGAATTAGAATTCTTTAGCTTAATAAGGAAGAATTATTTAACTTAAGAAGAGAGAATGCCAAGGACTAAATTTGTATTTTCAAGTACCTCAGAAGTACAATTCTTTGTGGCCTTTAAACAGGAAAACTAGATAACTGTGGCAAAAAGGGTTGAATTACATCAAAAAACAAAAAGTCTCCAATTACAATGACTAGAGAAAAAAAATCACCAAAGAAAAGACAAAATAATAATAATAATAATAAAACTTACCATTTATTTAGTATAATATATGTTGATTTCTATTTCAAACATTTCATAAATGCTATCTTATTTAATCCTCATAATAATGTTGTATGATAAGTATTGTTACCTTCGTTGAACAGTTATTTATTTATTTAACAATTATTTTTTTAGAGGGCCTACTCTGTACCTCTAGGGCACTATTCTTAGGCTATAGGATTAAAGGTTTGTAACACAAGCCAAAGTTCCTTGATTTATGAACCTTTTATTCTAGTGGAGAGGAGGCTTACAATACACAAAGAAATAAACCAGAAAAGTAACTTAGGGTGAAAAGTATTATGAAGAGAATTAAAACTAAAGGGATAAGATACTCACTGGGTAAATTAGGCAATCAAAGAAGGTATCTCTGAAAAGGTAAGATCTGATTGACAAGAAGGAGCCAGCTAGGAAAACAGAAGTGGCAAGAACACTAGTGACAGAGAGAGCAAGTAGAGACAAGGACCAAAGCCAGGAACAAATTATATGCTTGTGGAAGACAGAAGACCACTGTGACTTAAGTATAGCAGATACTGAAAAATGGCACAAGAAGACAACCAAGGGGAGGTCAGAAAACAGGTCATGGGGCTTTCTGAGATGTCCTGGGAGAGTTAAATAGGGGAGTGAAATAAACAGATATATCTTTTTTAAACATCACTTTGGCTTCTGTGTAGAGAATTGTATATAGGAAGGCAAGAATGGAAGCAGGGAAAAGCTTCTCCTGGGAAAATGGATGCAGAAGGGGACCTGGTCATTTATCTGTTCTATAATTTGGTCATAGGGATTAAATTCTCCCACTCCACAGTAGTTAGACAGTGAGAGCACCGATCTGCTAAACAACATTCCAGCTGACAAAAACAGTCTTCCTTCTTTTTTAATTTTTAAGTCTTTGCAGCAGTTAACTTACCTGCCAACACACATCCCAATTCCTACCCACCCCCCAAAAGGGCAAACAAAGCGAAAAAAATTCCATTTCTGTACTGTCTTTAGTCATGTGGAAATGCCCTAAAATGTGTCTTCCATGGAATTATCTGACTGGGAACAACTGTTACCTATAATACAAGGCTGACTCTATCCAAAAAATCTTTTGTGTGTCTTTCTAATATATGGCCCAGAAGAATTAATGTAAAGGAGGTCTTAAGGGACTGACTCCTCATTACACTGAGGAAACTCACCCTGCCAAAGCTTAAAGAAAAAAAAGTTTTGATTAGGTTATCCCTCAAATTTCATCACATAAGGGGAAATAAATAATGTGACATACACATTTCAGTCCATTGATGAAGGGAAAAAAATCAAAGGAATCATGAACATTGATGTATCCATCATGAAATCATCTATATACATCTCTCATTCTCCTACAACTGCTCAAGTCAAATGAATGATACCTACTGTCTATGTCCAACATATGAACCAATAATGGAAAAACAAATCCTAATTCAAGATGGCAATATAGGAGGATCTTGGGCTTACTTCCTGCTATAGAAATACTGAATCTACAGCTAAATATGGAAGAATGTTCTCTGAATAAAACCTAGAAACTGAGCAAACAAGACAAGGCCCACAATGAAACAGGTAGGAGAAACTGGGACAGTCTTGCCATAAACCCCACCTTTAGTGTGGTAGCCAACAGTCAAGAGGGAACTCAAAACCTGGAGCTTCTCCCTAAGGAGTAAAGGATTTGAACCCCACATCAGGCAACCCAACTTTTAAGACAAGCACGAGATAAGCTCAAAACATCTAGCTCTGTAAACCAATGGGTCTCATGTCCACCACACCCAGGCTACACTGATCTGAGGACCTGACCATCTAAACGGCTCACACTGGAACTCACCTGTCCCACGGCCCAGCACAGAAACAGCTAAGAGCCATCCAGACTTTAAGTGAAATAGGCTTGTTTTCTAATCTTAAAGTGCTAGCCCGAGGGGCAGGCATCTAATTTAGCATACAGCTAGGTGGTGGGCACCACTTCAAGCTTTCCCTCTGCCTTGCTTTAGCCAGCAGGCACCACTTTTTTTTTTTTTTTAATGCAAGGTTTTCTCCCCCCCCCCCCCTTTTTTTTTTTTTATCCTGCAGGTACCATTTATATGCTGTCCTTCTCCCTCAGTTGAGAGTAGAGTGGCGTTTTTACACGTATTTGATGCCCCAGTTTTTGTGGCTACTACCCAGGAGATGCCTCTTGATTGCCTGGCTGGGGGCTGGGGCAGGGTGTGGGGGTTGGGAGGGCAATGCTTGCATTCTTGGGTCACACAGAATTTTAACAACTGGGGAGACTGTTCGTGGCAGTCTAACACACCCAGAGAACTACAGGGCAGGCAGAAATACAACCTATCTTTCTGTGAAAGAGGCTCGTTCACTTGTCCTGGAGCTTTAGCTTGAGGGGCAAACTTCAGGTTTGGCACACACTGAGGTGCATGTGGAGATGCTCTCAGGGAATACAGGCCAAAAGATCCATCTGTGCATTCTTCCTTACCTCACTGCACTTCACCAGTTATCTTCCAGGAGGGAGTTTATACACTTGTCTGGAGCCCCGATTTTTGAGAATGCTGCCCAGGGACACCTCCAGATCAGCTGGCTCTGGTGGCGAGTGGGGCTTATCCTTGTGAGGCTTGTACTTGTGGCCCCACAGGACTGTATATATTTGTATACACTAAAAGCTGTTGCCTGAAGGTCAAGCTTCCAATCAGCCTGCATCCATGTGCTGACCAAGATCCTCCCCTCAGGGAAAATGACACGTCTTGACACATCCTCAACTATTGGGAGCTATTAAAAATAAAATGGGCTGTACAGACAATCACAAAAGTTTGAGAGACAACAAAGAGCGAGGGAAGGATTGAACAATAAGGTTTATCTCCTACCAGAGGTCACACCTTCAAGACTGGGAGAGATAGCTGTTTTATCTAATGCAAAGAAACCCAACACAGAGAGTCAAGCAAAAGGAAGAAACAGAGGAATATATTGCAAATGATAGAACAAGATAAAATCTCAGGGGAGTAAAAAAACAAAACAAAACAAAAAACCTTAATGAAATGGAGATAAGTAAGGAAAAACACAAGTAAATAAAATCTTAAACATCAATGATTTAAAGAAAAAGTAAAATAGAAATATTTGATCTGTTTCTTGCAACAAACAGGCTACTACTCACATCCTGTCTACTATAGGACATCATTATGATCTGCAGACACAATGATTTGGTAGTAATAAAAAATAAAAATACCAACAATAATAACAATATTTGCTGAGAGCATCCTGCAGGTCAGACACTGTGTCAATTGCTTCTAGATCTTTTCCTAAGGATGAAGATGCTTCTTATCTATTGGTGACATGTGTTGTCAGAATTGAATGAAATCTCTACAATATTCTTTGGAACTCACTAGAAACATTTTCCCATTAGGGTAACTTGTTAAACAAAAATGATGCTTAATTATCTGCTTCTCTACCCAACAAAGAGTTGAAAGGATTTAGTCTGGATAGAAATAAGAGCTTCCTAATGCTAAAAATATTAAAAAAATAAAACACATGTATCATTTAAGTCACAAAGATTCGTCTTCAAACAAAAAGAGAAGGGAAAATATATATTAATAGAGAAAGCATTTAATTCCATTTTTATGTAAATGGTATAAATGGTACATTTTGAACATAACAAGAATTGATGAATCATGTGCCTAAAGTCATTATCTAAGAAATCTATGAATACATTCAAAGCAACAATAGTATGCTTTCCCTCAGTACTTAAAAATTAAGGGCTTTGGGCAGCCCGGGTGGCTGAGCGGTTTGGCGCCGCCTTCAGCCCAGGGAATGATTCTGGAGACCCAGGATCGAGTCCCATGTCGGGTTCCCTGCATGGAGCCTGCTTCTCCCTCTTTCTGTGTCTCTGCCTCTCTCTCTCTGTGTCTCTCATGAATAAACAAAATCTTAAAAAAAAAAAAATTAAGGGCTTTCATGTGAAGGTAATCACTGCAAAAAATAATGCCACTTGTTTTAGTCCTTAGTAATGGTTAAATGTCACATTTATATTATTATCATTCCACTTTTTCTGATTTTAAATGTAGAATTTGTTCATTAAAGAAAATCTGGGAAATTAAGAAGATTAGGAAAATGAAAAGAGAAATCCCCCGTTATCCCAGTATCCAGAATTAATGACCTTAATTTTTTTTGCAGATTCCATTCCAGCTTTTTTCTTGAACAAACTTTATATCTTTACACAGTTAAGAAACAACTATATGTAAACTTCTTTAAACTTGCTTTTTTCATTTAGCATTGTACTATAAGCACTTTCCCATGTCATTAAAAATTCTTCATAAATATTAATAGTTACAAAATACTACATTTCTAACTCTCTATTTTTGAATAGTCTGCTTCCAATGTTTTCTTATTATAAAAAAAAAACACTGAAAAATGTAATATTAATGATATCACAACACAGCTTTAAAAAGAGTAAAACAGCTCCCATGCTATGAATAAGCAAGCAGAAGTGGTATTCTTTCCCTACGCTTTCATCCTCCAATCTGGGTCATAAAGCAACTGAAAGAAGGACAGACCAGAAAAAACTCCCTAAGTACAGCATATTGATTAACAGGGCAGGGCAGCCCTGGTGGCTCAGCGATTTACCGCTGCCATCAGCCTGGGCCGTGATCCTGGAGACCCGGGATTGAGTCCCACATCGGCTCCCTGTATGGAGCCTGCTTCTCCCTCTGCCTATGTCTCTGCCTCTCTCTCTCTCTGTCTCTCAGGAATAAATAAATAAGATCTAAAAAAAAAAAAAAAAATAGGGCAGAAGACCTCACCAGCAACATGAAAGTTGTTCAGTACTTCTTTTGACCCATCCCTCTATCAGCCACCATTTTCCATCTCTCTAAGAAAATTCAAAGTCTACTGGCCAGAGAGGTCTGTTGAATATCGAGAAACGTCTTTGTGCACTAGAACCCCCAACCAACCTCCCAGAAGTCCCAGCATAGGCCTAGAATGTATCTTTTCCCAGGACTACTGGGTTGCACAACCCCAGAGGTACCACTTGTATGATTTTCTATGTAAAGTTCTCCCCTGGAGTTTTTCAGCATTGCCCCAGAATATTTCTTCATATTAATACATGAGCAAAATGAAAAACAGAAGGACAGAAGCATTCTCTGGCTTTTTTTTTTTTTTTTTTAAATTTTATTTATTTTTGATAGGCACACAGTGAGAGAGAGAGAAGCAGAGACATAGGCAGAGGGAGAAGCAGGCTCCATGCACCGGGAGCCCGACGTGGGATTCGATCCCGGGTCTCCAGGATCGCGCCCCGGGCCAAAGGCAGGCGCCAAACCGCTGCGCCACCCAGGGATCCCTTCTCTGGCTTTTTAAAAAGTCTTTTTGTTGATCTTACCCCAGTGCTAATGTTGGAGTATCCTTTGGTTTTAGTGCCCAAGGCTCCACTTTTCAATTAGTTTGGACATATTTTTCACACAAAAAGGCTTGTTCAAAGGCTCCCAGGGATGTAAGGATACAGGGCCTATCTATGACAAAAACTGAACCGGGACAACAGAGAAATCCCCTGTTCCCACCACCACCACAGGCCAGCATGCATCAAGTAAAACAAGAAACGGGAGTCTGCTGTTGGTTGTAGGTCAGGAGCACAGAAAGAAACCTTCCCTGTGGCACAGGAGCACAAGAATGGTTTGAAGTTGAAAATGGAGCAAAAACATTGAACACCCCCCCCCCCGCCCCAGTAATTCAGCCACCACTCTATGCACAAGATATATTAGAAGAATCCAAAGCCAGTGATATACTGAAGGTAACTACAGCAACAATTAAAAAAAAAAAAAACAGTTCTATATTTGATTAGACTAGCTCAACACTACCACCCTCTTGCCCCACTAATGGCCTAAGAGAAGGAATATGTACTTTTCTAGACACAAAGATTATTTATCTCAGTCTCTACTATTCCACACATAGATTAAAGCACTCAACCAAAAATAGACGATATATAAAACGTCAAGGAAAAACAATTCATTTTCAAAAGACAAAGCAACCAACAAAAAAACTCAGAGATAAAATAGATATTGTAACTATTAGAGAACTTTTAAAATAACTGATTAGCTGCCTTAAGAGAAAATGGTGGAGTAAGAAGACCCTGGCCTCACCTCATTCTACAGATACAACTAGATAACACCTACATCAGTGTAAATAATCCAGAAAATGACTCCAAGACTAGCAGAACAGATTCTTCACAGCTAAAGGCAGGAAAGAGGTCACATTGAAGAGGGTAGGAAGGATAGAAATGCAGTCAGGAAATAAAAGGATGTGCAGAACAGTCTATGAAGGATGGATGCTGCAGGTGTGGAGAGGGGAAAGCATATCCTCATATCAAGCAAGCACCCCTAGCACAAGGAACCCACACACACACACACACACACACACACACACACACACACAAAGGGCCATAATTTCTCTATAGTTCTTACAATCCACAGAGTTTAACACCTGGAACTTTCAAGGTCACCAGGCTAGCAGGGAGGGCAATAGGAAACCTAGCCCCTGCTCAAACTCCCAGCAGCAGTTTGAGAAATGCCTGGAGTATGCAGGAGGGAGATTTGTTTATTAATCTCAGGGCATATGCTGGAGGAGCAGAGATTGTAGGGAAACTTCTCCAGAAACAAAGGAATTGATGGCTGCCATTTCCCTCCACTGTCTTCCTGCCTAGATACATAGATGCTTACCAGAACCAGCATCATGCCAACACTCCCTATATAGCTTGCCAACAGCCTGCCTCACCCCAGGTTCTCCTATGGACTTCCCCCTGCCACCCCCACCCAGCCAGGCCTCAGCCCCAGGTTCCCTCCCACAGCAGACCTGGCAAACCTCACTAAAACTATGAGCTCCCTCCCAGCAGCACCCCCTCCCAATTATCCAGAAGATCCGTCCCCTCCAATACATCCATGGCTGGAGTCCATCCAAAGCAGTGCCACAAGCCTGGCAGAGTGTGAGCAGTCACCAACCAGGGACCAGCACCACTCCAAAGTGACTCGGACCCCATAGAGTAATGAAGAAAACCACATACACCAGTCCAACTGCAGCCCCTATAGTGGGCTGGGGGCAGACATCTAATCTGACTTCAGGCCCCACCTATGAAAGAAAGCTTCTAAGGGAAAAAACACAAGGAAAGCACCCAGAGCTACCACATCTCTAACAACCCCTTGGTCTGATTCAACTCAAGCCAAAGGCAGCCTCAGACTGACCCACTAATACTACAGGGACCAACTGCTGTCCACAACAGGCAAAGAGAACCACTGCAGATGACTGGAATGGCAAACACAGCTCATCCACAACAAGAGGAAATATGCAACACACACAGGAGACACCCATGAAGCACCAGGTTTTAGTGAACAGAGGACATTGCACTGCAGGGCACTACCAGACCTCTTCTTTCAAGAGCCAAAGACATACCTGTCTTTCTTAATACATAGAAACAGATGCAGAGAGTTAGACAAAATAAGGAGACAGAGCTCAAACAAAAAGCACAGGACAAAATCTCAGCAAGAGAGCTAAATGAAACAGAGGTAAGAAGTATGTCAGATAGATAATTAAAAGTAATGATCATAAACACACTCAGTGGACTTGAAAAAAGAGTTGAGAACCTCAGTGAGACTGTTAACAAAGAGATAAAAAAACATAAAAAAGAACCAGTCAGAGATGAAGAACTTAGTAACTTAAATTAAAAATACACTAGATGGAATAAATAGTGGACTACAGGAAGCAAAAAAACAGAACAACGATCTGGAAAACAGAGTAATAGGAAGCAATCAAGCCAAACAGGGGAGAGAAAAAAATAGTAATAAACCTAAGAGAACTCAGCAATACCATCAAGCATAATAACATTTGCACTATAGGGATCCTAGCAGGAGAAGCAAGAGGAAAGGGGACAGAAATTTTACTTGAAGAAATAATAGTTAGAAACTTCCCAAATCTGGGGAAGGAAACAGAAATCCAGATCCAAAAGGCACAGAGACTCCCCAACAAAATCAACTAATCAACTCAAGGAGGTCCACACTAAGACACACAGTAATTAATATGGCAAAAAGTAGTGATAATTTTAAAAGCAGTAAGAGAAAAGAAAATAGTTATATACAAGGAAAACCCCATAAAATTATCAGTTGATTTCCCAGCAGAAACTTGGCAGGCCAGGAAAGAGTGGCATAATATATTCAAAATGCTGGATGAGGATGGAACACAAGCTGACACCCTGCAACCTCCCCACCCCCAAACTCCTGGGTGGAATATGTGTGACATTTCTCCAGGAAACATCCAACTATCTTGATGTTGATGCCCTGCTGGAGGGGATAACAAACTTGACTTGACAACGGCAGGGCCTCTAGTATCTTGAAGGTCCTCTTTGGCATATGAAGTTCTTTTGAAAACCTCCCACTTCCTTATCTCTCCCAGCTCCTGAGAGTATGATCAGCCACATCTAATAACCTCAGGGCAGGAGCTCTTTCTGCCCACAGGTCCTGTACCTGTGCTTTAGTGAAGTCACCATTTTATACCAAAAAAAAAAGGGCGGGGAGGTGATGCTGGGGGAAAAACCTTACAGCCAAGAATATTCTATCCAGCAAAGCTATCATTCAGAACAGAAGGAGAGATGGAGTTTTCCAAATAGAAATTAAAGGAATTCATCACCACTAAACCAGCCTTACCTGAAATGTTAAAGGGGACTCTCTGGAAAGGAAAAATCACACGAGTAAGAAAAACAGGAATCACAAAAGCAGTAAAATTAAGTATACCTATAAAAATCATTCAAGGGATTCGCAAAATAAATGGATGTAAAGAATGACACCATATATCTAAAACATGGGGGTGAAGGGGAGAAGAGTAAAGAATGGGTTCAAACTTCATTGATCATCAACTTCATATAAACTGCTCTATGCATAAGATATTATATATAAACCTAACGGTAACCACAAATCAAAAACAAGTAATAAATATGCAAAAATTAAAGAGAAAGTATATCACTAAAGAGTGCCAACAAATCATGAGAGAAAAAAGAAGAAATGAACAGAGAACTACAAAAACGACCATAAAGCAAGTAACAAAATATCAATAAGTATATACCTATCAATAATTACTTTAAATATAAATAGAGTAAACAATCCAATCAAAAGACATAGGGTGATAGAATGGAGAAAAAAATGAACACCCATCTATATGCTACCTACAAGGGACTCATTTCAGACTTAAAGACACATGTATATTTAAAGTGAAGGGATTGCAAAGCATTTATCATGCAAGAGGAAGTGAAAGAAAGCTAGGATAGCAATACTTACATCACACAAAATATACTTTAAAACAAAGACAAAAAAGTACAGACTAAAACAAGAGACAAAGAAAACTATATAGCCAAAAAAAAAAAAAGAAAAGAAAAGAAAAAAAAGAAAAGAAAACTATATAGCCATAAAGGGAACAATCCCACAAGAAGATATAACAGTTGTAAATATTTATGCACCCAACATGGGAGAACCCAAGTAATAAAACCGATAATTACAAAAAAAAGAAATAATTAATAGTAATATAATAATAGTAGGGAATTTAACACCCCACCTACATCAATGGATAAACCATCCAAACAGAAAATCAACAAAGAAACAGTGGCTTTGAATGACACACTGAACCAGATAGCTCTAACAAACACATTCAAAACATTCCATCCTTAAAACAGAAGAATATTCATTATTTTCAAATGCAAATGGAACATTCCCCAGAATAAACCATGTATCAGACCATGAAACAAGTCTCAACAAATTCAAAAGATGGAAGTCATACCATAATCTATTCTAATCTCAATGCTATAAAACTAGAAATCAACCACAGGAAAAAATCTGTAAAGAACACAAATACAATGAATGAGTCAACTAAGAAATCAAACAGGAAATAAAAAAAATACACAGAGAAAAATTAAATGAAAACACAACAGTCCAAAATCTTTGAGATGTAACAAAAGCTTTTCCAAGAAGTAAGCTTTTTTTTCTTCCTTATTGAGGCCTACCTTAATAAGCAAGAAAAATCTCAAACAAATAACCTTGCCTTATACCTAAAAGAGTTAGAAAAGAACAAACTCTCAAACCAGTAGAAGGAAGGAAATAATAAAGATGAGTGCAGAAATAAATAAAATAGAAACTAAAAAAACAACAGCACATCAATGAAACTCTGAGCTGGTTCTTTGAAAAGATCAACAAAATTGATAAACCTTTAGCCAGAATCATCAAAAGAGAGAGAGAGAAAGACTCAAAATAACAAAATCAGAAGTAGAAGAGAAATAACAGACACCACGGAAATACAACAGATCATAAGAGAATATTATGAAAAATTATATGTCAACAAATTGAACAACCTGGAAGTAATGTATAAATTCCTACAAATATAAAACATCCCAAAACTGAATGAGAAAGAAACAGAAAATTTGGACAGATGATTACCAGCAATGAAATTGAATTGGTAATCAAAGAACTCCCAACAAACAACAAAAATTCAGGACCAAATGGCTTTACAGGTGAATTCAAATAAACATTTAAAGAGTTAATACCTATTTTTCTCAAACTTTGACAAAAAACAGAAGAGGAAAGACAACTTCCAAATTCATTATATGAGGCCAATATTACCCTGAAAAACTGAGACCTTTTCCCCTAATATCAGGAATAAGACAGAGTTCACTCTCACCACTTTTATTCAATATAATACTGGGAAGTCTTAGCCGCAATCAGATAACAAATAGAAATAAAAGGCATCCAGATTGTAAGGAAGAAGTAAAACTTTCATTATTTTTTAAAAGATTTTATTTATTTATTAATGAGAGACAGAGAGAGAGAAAGAGAGAGAGAGAGAGGCAGTGACACAGGTAGAAGGAGAAGCAGGCTCCATGCAGGGAGCCTGATGTAGGAGTTGATCCCAGGTCTCCAGGATCAGGCTCTGGGGTGAAGGTGGCACTAAACCACTAAGCCACCCGGGCTGCCCAAAACTTTCATGATTTGTAGATGACATGATACTATATATATATAAAACCTGAGAAACTCCACCAAAAAACTACTACAACTGATAAATGAATTCAGTAAGGTTGCAGTATGCAAAATCAGTATATAGAAATCCATTGAATTCCTATACACTAATAATGAAATACTACAAAGAGAAATTAAGAAAACAATCCTATTTACAATTGCACCAAAAATAATAAAATACCTAGGATTATTCCTTAACCAAGATGGTGAAAAACCCATACTCTGAAAACTATAAAACACTGATGAAAGAAACTGAAGATGACATAAACAAATAAAAAGATATTCCATGTTCACGAACTAAAAGAACAAATACTGCTAAAATGTCCATTTCTACTGAAAGCAATCTATAGATTTAATAGAATTCCTATCAAAATACCAACAGTGGGGATCACCGGGTGGCTCAGCGGTTTAGCACCTGCCTTTGGCCCAGGGCACGATCCTGGAGTCCCAGGATCGAGTCCCGCGTCGGGTTCCCAGCATGGAGCCTGCTTCTCCCTCTGCCTGTGTCTCTGCCTCTCTCTCTCTGTCTATCATGAATGAATGAATAAAATCTTTAAAAAGAAAATACCAACAGCATTTTTCACAGAGCTAGAAAAAACAATCCTAAAATTTGTTTGGAACCACAAAAGAGGCCAAATCGCCAAAATGATCTTGAACAAAAACAAAACTGAAGGTATCATAATCCCACATTTCAAGACACACTACAAAGCTGTGGTAATTAAAACAGTATGATACTGGCACAAAAACTGACACAAAGATTCATAGAACAAAAATGAGAGCCCAGAAATAAACCCACTAGTACAGGGCCAATTAACTTTCAACAAAGGAGGCAAGAATATGCAATGAGGAAAAGGCAGTCTCTTCAGCAAATAGTATTAGAAAAACTGGGACAGCTACATGCAAAAAATGAAGCTGGACCACCTTCTTATACCATAAACAAAAATAAACTCAAAATGGATTAGGGACTTAAATTTGAGACATGAAACCATAAAAATCCTAGAAGAAAGCACAAACAATAATTTCTCTGACATTGACCATAACAATAGTTTTCTAGATGTTTCCTGAGGCAAGAGATATAAAAGCAAAAATAAGCTACTGGGACTACATCAAAATAAAAAGCTTCTGCATGGCAAAGGAAAAAATCAACAAAACCAAAAGCTTACTGAATGGGAGAAGATATTTGCAAATGACATACCTGATAAAGGGTTAGAATCCAAAATATATAAAGACCTTACACAGTTGAATAGCAAAAACCAAACAAACAAAAAAACAAAAACAGTGCAATTAAAAAATGGGTAGAAGACATGAACAGATATCTCTCTAAAGAAGACATACAGAGGGCCAATCGATACATGAAAAGATGCTCAGTATCACTCATCATCAGAGAAATGCAAATCAAAACCACAATGAGATATCACCTCACACCTGTCAGAATGGCTAAAATCAAAAACACAGGAAACAACAGGCATTGTTGAGGATGTGGAGAAAAAGGAACCCTCATGCACTGTTGGGTCAGAATGGATGCAAAGCCACTGTGGAAAAAAGAATGGAGATTCCTCAAAAAGTTAAAAATAGAACAACCCTATGATCTAGCAATCACACTACTGGGTATTTACCCAAAGAATAAGAAAACACTAATCCAAAAGAACAGCTGCACCCCTATATTTAATGCAACATTATTTACAAGAGCCAAACTATGGAAGCAGCCCAAATGTCCATCAATAGACATTGTGTGTATATGTGTATATACACACAATGGAATATTATTCATCTATAAAAAAGAATGAAATCCAGCCATTTGCAACAACATGGATAGATCTAGAGAGTACAATGCTAAGTGAAATAAGTCAAAGAAAGACAAATAGACACATTTCACTCAAATGTGTAATTTAAAAAACAAAAGAAACAAAGAAAAAAAACAAAAAACAGACTCTTAACTATAGAGAACAAACCGATGGGGAGGTGGGTCGGGGATGGATGAAATAGGTGAAGAGGATTAAGAGTACGTACACTTATCACAATGAGCACTGAATAATGTAGAGAATTACTGAATCATTGTATTGTATATCTGAAATTAATATAACACTGTATGTTAACTCTACTAGAATTAAAGTTTTAAAAATTATTTTCATAAAATGACAAACTAAAAGATAAAGTAAATAGATAAAATAACTGATTAATATCTTAAAGACTCTAGTGGAAAAGGTGAACAGCATGCAAAACAGGATAGAACATTTCAGCAGAGCAATAAATACTAGAGAGAAAAAAAATTATATAGATTTTTAAAAATCCTAACAAGGGATGCCTGGGTTGCTCAGTGGTTGAGCATCTGTCTTTGGCTCAGGGCATGATCCCAGGGTCCCAGGATCGAGTCCCACTTTGGGCTTCCCTAGGGAGGCTGCTTCTCCCTCTGCCTGTGTTTCTGTCTCTCTCTCTGTGTCTCTCATGAATAAATAAATAAAATCTTAAAAAAAAAATCCTAACAACTAAAGAATGCCTTCAATAGGCTGATCAGGAGACTCAAACAAGCCAATGGGAAAAGAATAAGTGAGAAAAAAAACAGTGCACTTGGAAACAGGTCACTAGAAATTGTGCAAACTGAAACACAAAGAGAAAAACAAATGAAAAGAAGCAAAAGCTAAACAGAGCCATTAGAACTGTGGGTATAACATATGTATAGGGTAGAATAAATATTTGAAGAGATAAAAGTTAAGAATTTCCCCCCATAAAATAATGATAGATATTAAGTCACAGGTCCAAAAATCTTAGAGGATTCCCAAACAGGTAACAAAATAAAGGACAATAGAGAGAAACAAAACCCACACCACAAACATATATCTAGACCCCAAATACTCAAATACCTTAAAACTAAGAGAAAATCTTGAACATAATCAAAGAAAAAAGAAATATTACATACAGAAGAACAAAACAAATGACTGTAGGCTTTTCATATGAAACCATAAAAATCAGAAGACAGAAGAATGATACTTTCAAAATGATGTGGGGGGAGTGGAACTATTAACCCAGAATTAATGCCCAGTGAAAACATATTTCAAAAATGAAAGAGAAGACTTTTGCAAATAAATAAAACTTGAGAGAATTTGTTACTAGCAGACTTACACTACAAAAAAAAAAAAAAGTGTTAGGAGAAGCTTCACAGGTAGAAGCAAGATGATACTAGATCAAAACTTGGAATACAAACCAGAGACCCAGAAATGGTTAAAATATAGATTTTCCTAGCTTTGGGTGAGTGAAATTCTTAACATAAAAAACTCAATCTAGTAGACTCTGTTGATGCCCTACCTAGACCTGCTTTATTCTCCCAGTTGCCCCAGCAAAAATGAGGGTGAAAAGGGCTGCTATCAGCTCAAAGCTGCATTCCACTGCCTAAGAATTGCCTTTGGCAAGTAACAGGCCCTGTCCCTAAGGGGGGGCTGCATCCCATGACTAACAGATATGGGGTACCATGAAGACTTGCCGCCTTACCTCAATGGAGAGTAACTCTGTAGTACTATTCATATTATGGAGTTCCCTGAATCCACATCTCTGCCTTACATTTTCTCCTGTCCTAACATGCTTCCTTTCCTTTCTTACAGAGTTCACCTGAGAGCTCTCCTTTAAGAGTCCCTTTCTGAGTCCCTGTTTTGTTTTTGTTTTTGTTTTTTTTAATTTTTATTTATTTATGATAGTCACAGAGAGAGAGAGAGAGACAGAGACAGAGAGAGGCAGAGACATAGGCAGAGGGAGAAGCAGGCTCCATGCACCGGGAGCCCGACGTGGGATTCAATCCCGGGTCTCCAGGATCGCGCCCTGGGCCAAAGGCAGGCGCTAAACCGCTGTGCCACCCAGGGATCCCCCTGAGTCCCTGTTTTTGAGGACCCTGAAGACACTCAACATTTCACCACAAATGAGACCTCAGCTATAGGTTTCTCTAAATGCTGTTTATCAAATTAAGGAATTCCTTCTATTCTTTGTTTCCAAAGAGTTTACATCAAGAATGGATGCTACTTTTTGTAAAAATTTTTCCCCACATTTATTTATATGATCACATGATTTTTCTCCTTTATTTTGTTAATGTAGTAACTTTTGTACAGTAACTTAGAATTCTTTAAAAAATGGAACTTGATAATTTTTAAAAGAATTCCTTAATCTATTAACTTAAAACAGTTCAAACTATAAAAAACAAGATTTTCTTTTTTTTTTTCTTTTTTACAAGAGTTCTTCCATAAAGATTAAAAGGAGAAAAACTCATTGAGACTAAGCAGGAGCAGAAGGAGAAAAACCAAATACATTTAAACCTTCCAAAGCTGCTAAGGGCAAGAGGAATATTGGCACATTTCTTATTCAATGAGTTTACACCAGGTCTGCAAAAGGAATAGTCCTGCCTGCAGGCAAGGGTGGAATGAGAGGGTCTGTGGGTACCCATCAATCTTCTGGCTTCTAAAACCAGCTTTTGCTTGAAAAGCCAATAAAACTCCTTGCTTCAGCTTTGGGCAGAGCCTTTCTGAGGATCAAAACGCATGGCTCATCAATCCCACAAGATTATGGGAGTAGAAAATATAAAAGGAATCCACAAACTATCATAGAACCTTTCACAGGATAGATTTTCAATAAATACTGGCAGATTCGTAGATTTCTATCACCTACGTGTCATAGAACACCTTCCTCATCTTTACTTTGTTCCTTTAAAAGCTGGAGGTACTTGAACCCAATTGTCAATCATTGCATCACTAAATATTTATATTTATTAATGAGGAAATAAATAACCAATCAATATTCTAACTAGAAAATACAAGAGTCTTCATGTATATGGAATGAAGACACCAAAACTCCCCAAATATACAAGCTCTGGAATGATGAGATTACCTTGGCCTGTATAACTCATCCACTTCCTCTTATGATCCTTATTCCTGAGATGGCTTGAATAGCTGGTGACATAGTCTTCAGTTGTTGTAAAATATAAATGTAAATGTAAAATGTTTTCCACTGTCTGCTAAACTCTACATTCCTCCAAGGCTGTGAATGTGTCTTTTTTTTTTTTTTTTTTGTCTTTCCTGGCAAAGTACTAAGGACACAAGAGCTCTGGTCAATTATTATTGAATTAGATACAACTGGACCTTGACTTCCCTAACATTATTCTTTAACCAGGTATGCTACTGAAATAAGTACTCAGGATGGTACTGAAGACAGAAACACTCTACCAAAATAGAAATCCTAAAAAACTCTGAAATCATCACCTATCTTTAAATTTTTCTATTATCCTTCCATTTATTAATGAGGCCAAGTGCTTACTGGATGTCTTTAACCTTTATGGGCTGCTAAAAGTACTTTTGAAATAGTCAGTTATGAAATAAACACTCCTGATCATCTGATAGTTGCTGACTTGTGAATTGGTTTTTCAGGGAACTCTCCTATGGCTCATTTAACCATTTCACCAAAGAGGTTGTGCCACACTGTCAGCTCAAAACACTATTATTAGGAAAAACTGGTCTCTCTCTCCCTTTACTCCCCCAGACCCAATATGTTTCTTGCCATCCTTTATAAGCATATTTTACTGAATAATTTTATTGATGATCCAGTTAGTATTGACTTTAAAATTGCTCCATAGCCTTAAAATTGCTCCATTTGAGGTGGCAACAATCCTTGGAAAAATGGCCACTATTCCTTACATTCTTTCTACCAGGTGCTCTGACCCTAAGTATTTTGGCTTAAATGGCATTATATCGAGTTGCACCAATTAATTTTACTACCTAGATCTCAGAGATTTTCAGAATTTTGGAGCTAGAAAGAACCTCAATAATTAACCAGTCAACTCCATTGTACTTGAATTGAGCTCCAGAATAAATGCCTTAGCCTACATCTATAGACAGATTCAAGAGGAAACATCAAGTCTGGCCCCTTTCTAGTGAATACACTGTGTTACTTTAGATGTGTAAACCAAATCTGAGGAAACAAGATCTTGAGTTCATGCCCAACAACATGAAAATGTTCCCAATTCTTTAGAAACAATGTGATAAATTAAGCAAGTAAGACTCCACTCCAGGTTCCCACCAAAATTAAGTAGCAGAGCTGTTCTGAACTGGGGAATTTCCTGCTATATCCCAAGAAAGGAGAGGGTCATTTTGACAGATCTTTTTCACATTCCTAATCTACATACCCTGTTATTTCCACATTTATTAGGGTTCACTGTAATAGGTCTCAAACACCTTATCAAGCAATACTTTGAATCTTTCTGGGCTATTTTTCCTGCCCATTCCAGTCTTGTACCTTCTCCTCTAAAGATGGCTGCACAAAGATGGGGGAGAGTAGAGACCAGTTACCTCTAGAGTCTAAGAAGAGAAACTGCTAAAACTGCCCTCCTTCCAGTAAGAAATTGTTTTTTTCTGACCTCTGTGTGAACAGAACTTGAAAACTCGAACTTTGAATTGTGATTTGATACCTGAAATTCCTTTCATTCCACAGTTAAAGATAAGGCATTCAGGGTAAACATAGCAGAACTAAGCATTCTCTGGACTCACTAATGCACAAAAAGGGATAATTGACCAACATGGGTCAATTCCTAGAGCTAATTTTGGAAAGAGAAGAGGAAAAGGAGAGGTCAAGGGGACTGAAGTGAGAATGAACACAGGAAAAAAGAAAGGATGGAGGCATCAAAGAGAAAGTCTGCGCACTTCACCATTTGCCCTGAACACTGCTATGTTTAATTGCTTCCAGATCTGCTCTTCACTTTTTTAAAAAATCCGCTTTGATGGTAAAGGCAACTAATTATTGGTTTTCAAGGGATAAAGATATCTTTAGGTGGCATCTTTCTAGATGAAGATGTATGAGCAATAGATTCTTATAAATAGGCATACTAGAAAAATATGTAATACACTTTGTATACCTAACTGTATTACCTAATCAGGATAATATATTAGCATGGTTCTTTTAACTAAGTAGCTCATAGTGGAAAAGGTAGATATATAGAAAACAGAAAAATCAGCTCCCCATGTCCCCACTAGAGTGTTGTCTATATTAAAAGTCACTAAAAAATGAAAGATAAACACTCATGTTAAAAAATTTTTCATACTGGTATGACTGCTTCTATAAATGAAATACTGGAAGCAGTGATGATGTTGAGTCTCTTTTTATTTTCTAGGGGAAAAAAGGCAGAGAAAGAAAAGGAAAAAACAGTAAATAGTACTCCCATTTATACACTGCCTGGGTCAATATGTAATGTTTACGACTGCTTAATAATTGCCCCTATTGTTTACCATCTGGATGGTGGCTAGCGATCTTACCATTCTGCCCACCAATGAGCATGGGTTTGTATGGAATGCAGTAAGTGACAGTAGGGTCTATGTGCCAGGTGTAACCTAGCTGAAGAAGACATTCAGGAGGAAGTGCACAGGGAGGTCTGCTGACATTCTCAATGGTGAGGTATGTCTCTGTACTTGGCAAATAGTATTACTTCAAAACTGCTACGCTGAGTTGTGGCAGAACCAGAGCTAGGCTGGGCTCAACCAAACTCCTCCATTTGAGGAGACAAAAGGAAAACTCTCAAGATCCAGAGAAAGGTCTCATTTCTGTCCTCTTCAAACTGCTTTAAAAAAAAAAAAAAAAAAAAAAAAAAGAGCATTCCCTTGGTTGTTCCTTGCACTGACCCAGGATGTGCTGGGAAGTACTCACCTTTTATGTTTGTTTCATGTTGCAGATTTGCAGGGATGTGAATAAACCATTCCTCCTCCTCTTTTCCTGATCCACTTTCTAAGCTCCTACCTCTTGGCCTTCACAATGTGAGACAAGCAAACAGACCAAGACTTTTAGTCATGAGCTACGGAAAGGATTTCCATGGAAAGATACCACGAATCCAACTGCTATGGTCCTAACCTTGTCTCATCTTGCCTCTCACAAGGACCAGGATGGTTTGATATACAAAAACAAGGGCTGTGTAATTTATTCTCACATGGCCTTGTTCTGATCTGGGTCATAAGTGTTCTTCTTGATTACCCTAACTTTCATGGGTTTCCACATTTTCTAATAAATCAAGTTCAGAAACCTGACACCTGAGGAGGCTCTCCTGGAGGCTAGTACTAATACTTCCCTACTTTCCCTTCCACTCCAACTTACACTGCTTTATTGTGTTGCTCCAGCCTTTCTTCTGCCCACCTAGATATCTCCCTCTACCCACTCCCTCTCCATTTAAATCCTGTCCCTCTGCTGCAAACCCTTTTGGATCTCCCTATGATACACTCATATACCTTGTCCTTTTCCTTCAAAACACTTATCCTTAAGGCCATAAAATACTTATACGTGTAGTCATCAGTAGGGTGACTTTTTTCCTCACTAGACAATGAGTTCCCTGAAGATAGGGACAGCATGTACTATGTTCTTTGACATACATGTAGCAGCAAATCAATAGTGGGTGTTTAGACTGTTAAGTTAATAACTATATTAATGAAGGTAAACACTAGTTGAAATTTCCACTTCCCTCATGAGCAGGACCTTTATCCTCTCCATCTGGGTATACTCTTGTTAGTCCTCATCTGAAATAACAGGTGAACTTTGTGTCTCGTGCTGGCACTATCATTTTCCATGTTTTGTCAGCATTATATGGATCTTAGTCTTATCTCCTCTGTTATTCTAAGGCTCCTTGACAGCAGGGACTCTCATTCATTCCTTACATCATTTATAACTTCAATCACCTAAGTTACCTAGATGGGACTCAAAAACTATTGTCTGAATGATGGATATATCTTTTATGTATTCACTTATGTCTATAGTCTGATATTCTTCCTACAAAAGAGTAAAAGAAAAAAAATAACTAGTCAACAAATCTTTTCAGCATTTTAGAGTTTCAGCCATGTAGCATATGCTCCTCCCAAGGGCATTCCATTATGTTCTGAGAAGTCTTGAGTTTAAAGATATGAAGGCAGGGCATTAAGGAGTTCTAAGTCTTTGGCCAGAGACAACAGAGGAGGTTAAGAGGCTGACCCAGTGGGAAAATGCAGAGTGCAGGAGTTAAGTACTTGAGAGAGATGGTTTAGGTGGAAAAAACCTTAAACTCCAAGAAAATCAAGGGAGTGAGGGCTTTGAGCTTAAGCCTTTATTGTACATAAACTTGAGCTAAAGTCTTTATTCTATATGTACTTCATCACTTTGGGAAAATAATTTTTCTCCCTGGATCCATTTCCACATGAGTGAAATGACAAATGATACTTATCTTTCAGATTGTTTTTTTTAAGACTTTATTTATTTATTCATAGACACAGAGAAAGAGAGAGGCAGAGACACAGGCAGAGGGAGAAGCAGGCTCCATGCAGGGAGCCAGATGTGGGACTCGATCCCGGGTCTCCAGGATCACACCCCAGGCTGCAGGCGGCGCCAAACTGCTGCACCACCCGGGCTGCCATCTTTCAGATTGTTTACAGGATTTATATGATAATAAGTGAGAAATTGCTCTATCAGCTCAAAAGAGTTATGTAAGTAGTATAACCTAAATGGTGCTTAGGACCAAGAACAGTAGTGAGGCCTCAGAGGGCCTAGGAGCCCACAAGCAGAAGCTAATGTTTCACTGGGAGTGTAAAAGTACCATCACCCTAAAGCCCCTACAGTAACTAGTGATTAAAAAGTTAAATAGGGAGGAGATAGTCAGAATTTGAGGAAGGAATGTGGGAAGATGGGGCAGAAAGAGCAACTAAATAGAGTATGAATTGAGGCATGAAGCATATAGTGTTGAAGGTCAGACCTAAAGGGTCTTGGGGAGAGGTAAGAGGGGGATACCCAAGGAAAGGGGAGAGCTGGGCACTGAAGAAGCTGAAGTGAGAGGACAGGAAGCTTAGTATTTGTCCTGTGAGATAGAAGATACATACAATGAGGAGAAACTGAAGAGAGGGAATCCAAGATACAACAGATGCAGCACTTAGAAAAGGCTGAGTATCAAAGGGCTCCCACAGAAACTGGGCATATACATCTTAAACTTATTGATATGTCGATTATATCTCAATAAATCTTCAGAAAAAAATTAAATTCTTGCAACTACCTACTTATCAGATCCAATCAGCATAATGTCATCAATGTGGTATGCCAGTGTGATGTTTTTTGGAATAAGACAAAAAAGATCAATTCATAGAGTTGGAAAGGAAAATGGTAGGGGCTAGAAGGAAGGGAAAAATAGGGAGTTACTATTTAATGGATACAGAGTTTTTGGTTTTGGCAAGATGAAAAAGACTCTGAAGATGGATGGTGGTGAGAGCAGTGTAACAATGTGATTGTGCTTAATGCCACTGGACTGTATACTTAAAAATGGTTACAATGGGAAGTTTTATGTTAGGTATATTTTACCACAGGTTTTTAAGTAAGTGAGTAAATAAATAAAGAAAATGAAATTTAAGGAGAGTCGATTGTACTCTCTACTAAGATACAAGAACAGGAGCCTTAAAGGTGTCCCTGAAGAACTGAAAGGAAAAGAAACCACAGAAACCAAAGCTAGAGAAAATGTCCAACCCAGGCTATCTTCTTTCTAGACATGCAATACATTACATTTTCCAGATTTCTTTGTAGTTGGGTGTGGCCAGGTGACCAAGTTTTAGCCAAACAAACATGAACAGAATGCTATAGGCCACTTCCATGATCAGGTACATAAAAATGTTCCATTTATGTTCCTCCATGCTATTTTCCCATCTGAATGTTGGGTGCTCATGCCCAGGGTACTTTGGAAGCCACACATTAAAGATAATGAAGCCACAAGGTATAAGGAGGTCAGGCTCCTGCAACACTGGTTGGAGGATAGGACTCTAGCAATCAGGACATCTATTTTAACTATTAAGACATCTATTTTAGACTTAGCATCAGCAAGAAAAAAAACAGAGTATTATATTCAAGCCAACGTACAATTGGGGGTGAATTTATTACAAGAGCTATCATTTTCTTAATTAACACAGCATGGATGAAGCTGAGAAGGTGACCGAGGAACCCACTGGCTGCATTTTTTAATAGTGAAGTGAGAATTTTAAGAGGAGGAAGTGGAAACATCTGGGAGAAAGAAAATAATGGCAGATGGTATCTATGGATAGTCTTTGAAGCCACAGTCCAGGGGAAAAAAATAAGTCCAATTGTGGCTTTTAATGAAGCATGTGTTATTGCCTATCATGACCTAGTCAGTCCATATCCATCCCTGTTTATTGGCTCTCCTCTACTCTATGACCTTAGCTATGGTACTTAACCTGTCCACTAACCTGACCAGATTTCCATAAAGGTTTTTTTAGAACTCCAAGTTCCTTCTCTTGCTTTCTCTCTCTCTTTATTCTCCAAATAATTTTTAATTGTTTAATGTGGGAAAATGTTTTATGGGAATTGCATTCCTTTCTGAGCCACTGCCTGGGTCATTTAAAAATAAACAATAGACAAAAGGAAACATTAACTTGGGGGGGCTTTATAATAACAACCTTTAGGGCTGATCCAGCATTAGCTAGGAAGATAAGAGGGGTTAGAAAATTTGTGGCTATCTAGGCTACATAAAAATAATATTCAGCTTTCCCTTCTCCTACTCCCCAACAGGTATGCTCCAAATGGAGATGATGCCTAATTAATTCTGTAGTCCTGTCAGTTCCTGTTATTGTTAAAATTTCTCAGGTGCTCAGATAAGTCATAGGCCAGTGAACTAATATAGTTACTAAAGGTTAAAGTTTGCAGAAACTATGAAGCCATTCAAGCAAAGACAAGGTGTAAACAGGATTTACTATAATGACCATTATTATTTTTATTATTTTAAACAGATAAGTCTATCCAGGACGTGTAAACTTAGCTTTTGAGTCTTGGTCATAAACCTTTAGGCACTTTTCTAGCCCCTGTAATAGCACCAATGAGAGATTAAACTAGAAAGCAAATCTACAAATGAGTAGCTATCTTATAATTAGTAAGCACTCTGCTTCATATAAAATTCCATGACAGTCTTTAATAGCCATATTTTATACTCACCTAGAGCCTTTCATCTGAAAAGCTCAAAGCACTTCTTTCTAATACCAGTGCCAAGTCTCTCAAAATGTTTTTAAGTTAGGGAGCTAGAATTTCTACGTACAAAGTATTTCAGCAATTGCTGAGATCTGAGCTCTCTGTCTCCATCCCATGTAGTTGTGGGTGACACTCCTTGCCCAGAGCCCAACCCCACTCCCAACCCAACTAAGAGGAGAGGGATCCTATCAGGGCAGGAAATACTAGTTTCAGCTACATTAGAGGCAATGGGAGGAAAAGAAAAGCTCAGCCTTTGGAATTATACCTGACTACACACGATAGCTTTAAATCATTAAAGAATATCAGAAGTTAAATCATTTTAACTTCTCTGCACGTCAATTTGCCCATCTATAACCAAGAATGCAAGATTCTACAGTTCTTGGCACATGGCAGGCACTCAATAAATGCCTGCTTGGGAATATAAGACCATATCATCCTTCATATCCCTAATTTCATTGGATCTTAATTTTTCCCCCATTGGATCTTTAAAACTAAGCAATGTTTTATCTAGTTAATACTTGGTTGAAAGTATGCATGGGAATACTGCCCATGTAAGCACTGAATAAAAGTTAGCAGAATAGTCTTGTTATGGAAGAAGTGTATATCTAATGCCCATAAAAACAAATCCAATATTATCTCATATAAATGCTAATCCCTGGGTACTAAAGATTTATACTAGTGTAGTTGTAACCCTATTTTGTACACTGGACTGATTTTCCAAGTGCCTTACATCCTCTATCTATAAAAAAGGTGAATAATGTTCTGGATTTTAAAATACCAAATGGTAATGATAAGTTATTAGTTACAGAGATTTGGTAAAAAAAAAAAAAAAAAAAAAAAAACTTATGTTGTATAAACTTAACTATGCTTATTAATATGCTTTCCAGATTTCTTTTTTTTTTTAATTTTTTTTTTTTTTTTTTATGATAGTCACACAGAGAGAGAGAGAGAGAGGCAGAGACACATGCAGAGGGAGAAGCAGGCTCCATGCACCGGGAGCCTGATGTGGGATTCGATCCCAGGTCTCCAGGATCGCGCCCTGGGCCAAAGGCAGGCGCCAAACCGCTGCGCCACCCAGGGATCCCTGCTTTCCAGATTTCTTTGGGTTATTTTTAGAAGGCAAATACTTAGTACTTTTAGCTATCTTAAGGCAAAATTGTATAACTTCCATTATAAATATCACATTTTCATTAGATTCTTCACAACTTACCAAAAGTGCAGCCAAACCATTTATCAATCAAGAACTATAAAGTCGGGACGCCTGGGTGGCTCAGCAGTTGAGTCTGCCTTCGGCTCAGGGCATGATCCCATGGTCCCTGGATTGAGTCCCACATTGGGCTCCCTGCATGGAGCCTGCTTCTCCCTCTGCCTATGTCTCTGCCTGCCTCTCTCTCTATGTCTTTCATGAATAAATAAACAAAATCTTTAAAAAAAGAAAAAAAATAACTATAAAGTCAAAAGGAGTCCCTATTCCCTGGATTTGAAAGTATTAAAAAAAAATCCTGGGGGCGCTTGGGTGGCTCCATGGTTGAGCATCTGCCTTTGGATCAGGTCATGGGATCGAGTTCCAATTCAGGCTCCCTGCTTCTCCCTCTGCCTATGTCTCTGCCTCTCTCTCCATGTCTCTCACGAATAAGTAAATAAAGTCTTTAAAAACAAATTCTAGAGGGTATAATGCTAAGTGAAATAAGTCAGTCAGAAAAAAGACAAATACCATACAATTGCACTCATATGTGGAATTTAAGAAAGAAAACAAACAAGGGGGGAAAAGATTTAAAAAACAAATTCTTAATACAAACAATAAACTAGTGGTTGCTAAAAGGGAGATGGGTGGGGAGATGGATAAAATAGATGAATGGGATTGAAAGTACGTTTATGAGTACTGAGTAATGTACCAAGTTGCTGAATCACTGTATTGTACATCTGAAACTAATATAACACTGTATGTTAATTATACTTTAAATTAAAAAAAATAAATTATTAATTTGTTAAGCCATGATATTAACATTACTACTCAGAACTTGTCTAGCAACCTCAATCAATTCAAAACGTGGTACTGATCAAATAAGGACAAAAGTTGGGAGGAGCTTCTGAGTAGGCAAAGTAGATATTAAGAACATTTGTATGTAATAGTCATGAATTTCATTCATAATAGATATTTCAAAATATCGGTGAAGGCTAAGTTACCCTTACTTTGTCCCCAATTCTAACAAATTTTCATTTGATTTCTCCCATTGTCAGGAGATAAAAAACAGCAAATCAGAAGTGTGTAGACAGTAGAAGGAAGAAGACTTCTTACAGCTGTCAGCCAATAATCCAACAAGAATGGTAACTATATTCTGGCACTTTAGTGAGTTTTAAGAGACAGAAAAGTAGAAGTTATTATCCTTGCCCTCCATAGGTTATACTTTGGTTGTGGGTAGAAAAGAGCACCACACAGGAAACAAATAAATTATGTAGCACTGACCATAGCTTTAAAAATGTCAGAGAAGAGAGAAATCAGCATGGGAGAAAATAAAAAAGATTTCTCTGAGGCCAAATCTCTCTCTTTTTTAAATTTTTTTAAAGAACACACAAAAAATATTAGAAAATTTAGAACAAGCCCTGTGTCTGAAAGACAAAAAACAAAATGTCTGAAAGGTCTCCCCTGCTCCCCTCTACCAGCTCTGCCAACCTATAGGATCACTGACACCTTCCCAGCAGCAATGACCCTTCTTCAAGGAGTTTCACAGAGATCATAATCTGTAATCAGGATTCTGAACAAGAACTTCATAAACTGCTCTATTCATGACCCAGGTTCAGAAAGAGGGCCAAGTCTGTCTGCCAGCATCAGTGGACAACAATGATGATAAAGACCATGGGCCAAAGATTCTGAAGGAGGACAAATGTGCACACACCACACTTGCTGTTTGACTCCTTGGAGATAGACAGATGCTGGCTTGGATTTGAAGGGCATCAAGAAAACCCCCAATTAAATCTCTTTCCTACTTACAAGAAAAGCAATACAGGGGATCCCTGGGTGGCGCAGCGGTTTGGCGCCTGCCTTTGGCCCAGGGCGCGATCCTGGAGACCCGGGATCGAATCCCACGTCGGGCTCCCGGTGCATGGAGCCCGCTTCTCCCTCTGCCTATGTCTCTGCCTCTCTCTCTCTCTCTGTATGACTATCCTAAATAAAAAAAATAAAAAATAAATTAAAAAAAAGAAAAGCGGGATCCCTGGGTGGCGCAGCGGTTTGGTGCCTGCCTTTGGCCCAGGGCGCGATCCTGGAGACCCGGGATCGAATCCCACATCAGGCTCCCGGTGCATGGAGCCTGCTTCTCCCTCCGCCTGTGTCTCTGCCTCTCTCTCTCTCTCTGTGACTATCATAAATAAATTTAAAAAAAAATTAAAAAAAAAAAATTTAAAAAAAAAAAAAAAAAAAAAAAAAAAAAGAAAAGCAATACAGTATGGTAAAGAGAAGATAATGGTTATTTCACCCCCAAGTAACATACAGGCAATAAAAACAATAAAGTTCCTACAAGCCTGAGATAACGAGTGACATAAATTCCAGGTAAGTGGCCATTTGCAAATCTGTCCTAGATCAAAGACAGCAGAGAATAGTCTTCAAAAAAATGAAAAAATATTTTCTCATATTCTTTGATGCCATTTACAATGTAACAAAACAGACATGACATATTTTTCCATTGGGTTTGCATTATCAACATTTTCTCTATCAATTTTTAAAGTCTAGACTCTAGACAATCAACAAAGCATTAGATCAAGCCCCAATCTGCAACATTTGTGAATGTCTATGGTTTAAGTACTTCCCCCAAGGCCAATTTCAAGCTTCCAACATAACATCATTGAAAACAGAGTTGGGAAAGGATGAGAAACAGCCCACCACTATATAGTGTTTCTATCACAAAGATACAACAGATAGAAGAAATCTCAAGAGCACAGAAATCTTCAAAATGCAGTAAAATAATTAGGAAGTGATGAGTTTTTTGGATGTATTATCTTTAAGTTTAATATAATTTTTAGTCATGAGTTTATCTAATTTAACTTTTAATAATGGCTACATATAATGGCACTTACAAAATTCCTAAAAATTGAACAATCAGCTCTCAAGAACAGTATGAGGCAGATCCAACACAGCATAGGTTCCAATCATTCCTGAGACCTACCTATATTCCCATCCTGATTCCAGGAACTGACAAATGCCCTTGTTTGTACAATCTATATAGATCAAGTTGTTTTCTGGCCACCTGCAACCAAAAGAATCTTGGCTTATTAAAGAGATCCCTGACAGCTAAAGCAATGAGGATGACTTCATCTAAGAGGCAGGGCTGAAGCTAACACCTCTGAAGGCCAATCTTCCAGGCTGCTTAGCTTTTTCTTTCTGTCTTTTTTTTTTTTTTTTTTAACTGGACTTCCCACCTTGTTAAATGGAATGTCCAACTATGAAAAACCTGGTCATGCCACGCAATGGTCCCTTTAAATGTCTTCTCCAGATGAAGAATGTTTAATCAGCTGAGCAGAGCCTGCAGGCCCCACAGGAGTTGGGAGGATGTTAACAGCTCACAACCACTCCTGCATTCCCAGAGGCCACAGCATCACTTTGTGAAACTGCACAGGGTGGAGTCCTGGCTTTTCCCTGGGGAGGAAGTGGCTACTGAAATGCCAGATGTGCCATTCCCACGGCAGCTGGTGGAGGGCCCATCTCTCCCAGGGTGAGAAGCAGCTTCTGCAGAGACCAAGCCCCGGAAGTCTAAGAAATTTCCACACACTTTCCGGGAGAACCCAAGCTGCATGGGGTCTGAGGCAACACAGGATGATAAATACATCATTATTCAGGACTGATGCTCCCACCCACCTCCTTTGTTTCCGTCCACCAGTGTTTGGAAAACCTGTTTAAAGAGTTATTCCAAGTGTTTTCAAACCTCTAATCTGTCTTCAAAATTATCCTTGAAGAGGAAATAAAGGTTGCTTGCTAGCAGTGAATGGGGTGAAAATGGCTAGGAAAAGTCTTTTCAGCACACCTAGATGAAAGCCACAAATTAGGGTTGAGGAGACCTTGGACAGAAACCAGCTGTCTACCAGTCTTCTGCGCTCTGCTTGTCCTGCATTTTTAGTAAGAGGGGCAACTCAAGTCCACTCCTCTGTGTGAAAGCTGGAGGTGGAATGATGAGGGCAAAAGGGAAATGGGGGGGCAGGGGTAGAGATGCTACAAATGATTAGAAAGGGGAAAAGGGGTAGACATGGGAAAACAGGAGGGAAATCAAGTGTGTGGTTCATCTGAAATCTTGTTTAATGTACATTTTCTCAAGGGGGTTGAGCTGAACCCTTCAGCCATGCATCCAGAGTTGATTAAAAAACCTGAAATTTCCTGTAATTGGACCTCATTAATAAATTCCTCAGGGTTCCAGGAGGCTCTGAAGAGGTAAAACAAGGGTCTGGAGAGATGAGAGCAACAGGAGGTTGTAAGATCCCAGACATGGAGTTAATTCCATTTAATCAGCCTGGAAAAAGTCTGCATTCACAACAATCCCCAGGACATGCTGAGCCCTCCTGCCCTCTTCAGCAAGGCGGGATTTTCTCTCACTCATTGCGCCCTTACTTTTTAACCCCTATGTCCAAAATGGATAACAAACTGCCCCACAAGTTCTGCAAGTCAACTCTTAGGAAGTGATGACTCTCTTCTCACAAGGAACCTCACTGCTGCTATGGCGGGTGTGATTCCAGTAGCTGAAGCACAGACGCTGCCACCTTCCAACCCCCTCTGTTCATTCCCATCCACGAGGTCCACAGCTGCTTTGCCAGAACCCATCTCCTCCCCTCTTGCCTTTCTTCCCACCTCTATCCTCAGTTGTTAGCTTGATCCCAAATTTGCACATAATCCCAAACCTTTATTGAGACATTAGCATTGGCTTGTTACCATACATTGGCTTCTTGAATGATTAATAAAGTGGCAAATGTACTTGGTGTGAAATGTACCTTCTCTGTTGCCTCTACTGGAGTGAGTCTGAGCTACAAAAAGCTCAAGGATCAGAAGTCTAGGGAAAAAAACAAGAAGCAAAGGGTAATGTCCAATTAGTAAGTCAACTTCCAAATGGGAAAGGACAGAATCAAATGCAGATTTTTGCCAGGATTCCAAAGGGCCCCTTCTTATAGTTCTCTATATCTTGCAATTTCTCCTTCCCTCTCTGGGAATTTCAGTGAGAAGTGTCATTTGGTAAGACCAGAATGGAAGAGGCATAGTAATATCACCCACCATCCCCAAGAACCCGAACGTCACTGGTCCTCATAGCAAGACTCATCCCAAGGCAAGGGCAGAGTATCTTCTGTAGGATGTGATTGTTTTCATTGTCCAGACTAAAGTTAAGGTGCAGAGAAAAGGGATAGAGATGGAGAAGAGAGAAAAGGTCAACTTACCAGAGACAATGGATCCAGAAGAGGTGGTTAAGGCAGATTGGCAGTTACCTTCCTTTGCATCCACCCACAGACATCTTCATTCCCCAAATTTGATCTTGGGAACGTAAGAACAAGTTGCTCCTTTCACTTCTAACTTAAACTCTATTTTCCTGTTCCCTTACCAGGCTGCCTTTGGAAATGTTCTTCCTCTCAACTCTTCTCCATCCCTTACTCTAACATCTCTTCACCCCCACTCCAATGTAGAAAAAAAGAAGCTTCTTTGCACTACTCTTCCTTACAATTATAGAGAAATCTCAGGTGACCCAGTGTCTCCATCATATTGAATGGTAACTAAGCTGTATCTCTCCCTTTTTTTGAAAGCCATCTTTGTGTTCTTCCTCACAGCATGGAGCATTATACTCTGGCCATCATAAAGGAAAAGACTGATGAATGAGTCTACAAAAAAATAAAAATTAAAAAATAAACTTCTATAAGGCAAATATGGTGCAAATCATAAATGAAATCCAAAGACAATAGGAATCCCTGGGTGGCTCTGTGGTTCAGCACCTAACTTTGGCCCAGGGCGTGATCCTGGAGTCCCGGGATCAAGTCCCACGTCAGGCTCCCAGCATGGAGCCTGCTTCTTTCTCCTCCTGTGTCTCTGCCTCTCTCTCTCTCTACATCTATCAGAAATCAATAAATCAATAAATCAATAAATCAATCAATCTAGAAAGAAAGAAAGAAAAGAAAGAAAGAAAGAAAGAAAGAAAGAAAGAAAGAAAGAAAGAAAGAAAGAAATCCAAAGACAAAAACTGGAGAAAATTTCTTGAAATATATCTGACAAAGGTGTGGTTTCTTAATAAACAAAAAAAATCCTTACAAATCACTGGGACAAAAGAGCAAAGGAAATTAACTATCTACTCATTAAGAAAAAAAGAGATATACAATAGGTGTGCAACATCACTCAACATTAAAAAGATAAAAATCAAAACAAGCCGCTGTTTTTCCCTATCAGATTGGAAAACAGTAAAGGTGCGGTAATTCCCCAATGTTGATGAGGATGGGGAGAAACAGATAGTCACATACTATTGGTGGGAGTCTCCATAAGAATAGCTCTGCAAAAGTAAATTTGGCAGCATCTAGCAAAGTTAAAAAATGTACATACACTCTGACCCAGAAATTCCACTATGAGAAATGTATTCTACAGATATAAAAATACCCAAAAATACTTGTACAAAGATCAAAGAAACTTCATTTGAAATTTTTAAAAATTATCCATATATAGGCCATTATTATATATATTAAGATTTTATTTATTTATTCATGAGAGAGGCAGAGACATAGACAGAGAAAGAAGCAGTCTCCTCACAGGGAGTGCCATGCAGGACTCAATCCCCCGACCCGGAATCACACTGAACTACCCTGAGCCAAAGGGCAGATAGATGCTCAATTGCTGAGCCGCCCAGGCATCCCTATATTGTTTTCTTTTAATTCTAGGAAAGAAAATGGTAAAGGCAGGTATCTTAATCCATTCAAACTACTATAATAAAATACAGCAGACTGAGTGCTTATAAACAAAAGAAATTTATTGCTCACAGTTCTGGATGCTGGAAAATCCAAGATGAAGACAGCAGCATGGTCGCCTCCCAGTGAGAGTCCCTTTCCTGGTTTCCAGGACAGCAACTTCTCACTACATCCTCACACGGTAAAAGGATCTCTCTGCAACCTCTTTTACAAGGTACTGATCCTATTCATGAGGCCTCTGCCCTCATGATCTAATCAGTTCCCAAAGGCCACCTTCTAATACTATCATCTGGAGGTTATGACGTTGACATATGAATTTTGGGATGACACAAATATTCAGACCACAGCATTAGGACTAGAGGTAAGAAGAGAGGCTTTTATTTTTTATCCAAAATTTATCTGTCTTAATTTTTTACCAGGTGTATTTTTTTTTTACAAAAACATTCATTTTTAAATCAAAAACCAAACACACACACACACACACACACACACACACACACAAAAACCCTCCAGCTGTACCTGTTGGTTGCTAACTCCTTTCTGGTGCCCAAGAACTCCCCAAGACAAACACGTGATTCACCTAACCAGTCCCAACTAAGCAACGCTTCAAATTGAGCAAAACCTTTGATGGAAACACCCTGCATCAGAATAGTTGACAAATGACCCCCCCCCCCAAAAAATTAATTTCTTGATGGTTTCTTTCCAAGTGACTGGTTCAGAAACAGTAGAAAGAGGCTAGGTTATAGGCAATCAATTGGGATTTTGGAGTAAGCAACCACCAGCTTCACCCTGCTCCCTCGTGGTGGGGGCTGGCCAGGGTGGAACTGGGAACAGATCAGCAGGGAGATGAGTATCTCAGGGGCACCTACTGCTCTGACATCAAGTGGTCCTGCTCTCTCTACTGTACCCACTGTCAGGCAGAATCAAGGAGGCTTAGAATCCTGCCCCAAAGTATGATTCCAACCATATGACATTCTGGACAGTAAAAAAATATCAGTGGTTACTAGAATCTGGGATGGGGGAATGAATAGGGAGAGCACAAAGAATTTTTAGGGCAGTGAAACTATTCTGTATGACACCAAAATGGTGGCTACATGTCATTATACATTAGCATTTGCATGAAGCCACAGAATCGACAACACCAAGAGTAAACTTAATATAAACTATGGGTGATTATTAAGTATGGATGCAGGTCTAAGGACTGTAACAAAGGTACCACTCTTGTGGGGGACGTTGATAATAAGGGTGGCTGTGCAGGTATGGGCACATAGAAAATCTCTGTACCTTCCTCTCAAAATCAAACAAAAAAAATGAGAGAACAGATATTGTTTAACATAGGTTTGTTAGATGCTAAGTAAAAGCAAATCCTGCCCCAGGCATTGTTATCATAACCACTGGGAGGAAAGACAGACTCTCACCTGCAGTGAGACACTGCAGCCCAGGACACTTTTCACCCTTAAGTGGACTCTTTAGGGCTTGGCCAGGTTCCACCTATAATTTCACTTATAAACATTTGGGGATAAAGTGAGGACTTTTCATTTTTCACTCCACATATATTTATAACTTGGAATTTATATAACTTGTTATATTTATAACAGGTACAGCTGGAGGGTACAGTAATATCATCAAGCATTGCTTCTATAAAAATAAAATACATAGAACTTTGCAATATCATATTAGTTAAGTCTCTGATTTCAATTATAAGCCAGATGTCTGCTTAAGTCTGCCTTCATTCATCTTCCTCTTTGTCTTTGCCCTGCTGCCTTCCCATGAGCTGTCTCAGTGGAATCCACACCAGGATGTCCTCAGATCCCACCACCTTCTCTGTTCCCCCAAGAAATGCAGGCATACTCAGCATTTAGTAAGTTTAGTAACTCTTTGGGGAGTTATGAGAAGTATAGCAGGGCTCCATCCCCAAATGCCTGCTCCCTACCATTTTCAGCTGGTGGGGAGTGGAGTTCACATTATCTCACTACCTGCCTTCCTCGGTACCCCTTTGGAACACTAATGAATCCATTTCTTTCCATTTATACAAATTAATTCTAGTTGATTTAAACCAAAAGAAGGATATGCACTAAGGATATAGGGAGTCTCAGGAAATTCAGATGGACTGTAAGAACTGGAAAGCCCTGGGCAGGACTGTCTCTGTATCGCCCCTCTCTGCTTATCTATGTGCTGCATTCTTCTTTATATATAATCCTTTTTTTCTGCTTCTCCATCCACATACGGATACATGGCTACACCCTGGTTACCAAGTACCCAGCTACAAAGAACAATAAACTGGCTGCCTCAGAACCCCAAGCCCAAATTCCTGGGAAAGAGTGTCAGATTGGCCCATGCCTATTATTGTAGCCAGGAGAAAGAGGGTCTTATGGCAATAGGTCACATGAAAGGTGAATGGCTCATGGCTAGGCACCTCTCTGATCCTTAATTTCCTTGTCTAGGAAATTAATATAATTATAAATCTAGAAGGTGGTTTTGTGTGTGGAATGCTCAAATTTACCTAAAGCATCCACTTCACAGTAGGTTCTAGGAAATGCCGACTCTCTTTTTCCTTTATTCTATTCTTGATGGAGTGAAACTAATCATTCTACACCTTAAGACTTGATGAAGTGAGACTAATCATTGATGCCGTAAGCCTTGATGTGGCTCCCCAATAAATCCTCAGAATTACGTCCTATCTCTTCAGGATAACATAAAAGGTCCTTAAAATCTCTCTCTTCTCCACACTATTCATTCCCAATCACATCTATCACACCTATGCCCCTGCCATACCAAGCCATATGTAGTTCTCAGCAACCATCAAACTGTCATTGTTCCTCTTCTCCCCACTTATGCTTCCAATCTTGTCTGTCTACTTCTTCCTTGGCTGGCAAGGCTGACCTAAGACTCTCTCCCATTTACTCCTGCACAGAAACCTTCCTCTGCTTTGCTGGGAACCAGACTTCCTAGTGCTTTAACAGTTTTAAAGGCTGTGTACTTCAAGGCAGCCCATTCTACAGCTAATTTCTAGAATATTCTACCACCTTTATCCCAAATGGCAAGAGAACTGAAAAAGCCTCCCAAGAACTCCTACTCAGTGGTCATAGCTTTTACTCTGAAACAATGTTCAAATTACTGGAAGCTTGGGTCAGTTACTCTCTCCCCCACTTCCTCAAGCCTCTCTCCATTCCCTTCCACTTAACCTCAGGAGGTATAGTTCAGAGAACATTCATCATTCCATGACATACTCTGGTTTACCCCTATTTTTCCCAAAGCCTGGTGTTCAAAGGTGAGTTCAACCACCACCACTTCCCTCATTATGGATTCTACAAAACTGTGCAGCCTGAGTTACTGAGGCAAGCCACCTACCTAGGTTCTGTGGAGCTTCTAGTCAACCACACATACTCCAGATCCCTATCATATAATCTGCTATCTTGCTAAGTTCCATATCTCCCCACCCCTGGACTTAACACAAGTGACTGAAGTTACCCAACAAGCCAAGGGCAGAGACCAGGAGACATCTTGAAATATATGATTTTTAATCTAGCATGGTTCAGCAATACATCTGTTCACAATTCTTTGAACTGATGGCCATATGTTGAAAATATCAGTAAGTGTGGCCACTGAGGGTCTACCCTGTGTCAGGCTCTGAGCTGACCAGTACACATCCATATTCTCATTTAACCCCCATAGCAAGTACTTTACAGATGAAGAAACTGAAGTCTACAGAGATTAATAAATGTAATCAATAGCTCTATAGAATGGAGGTCAGGTTAAACAGCAAAGTAGAAAGGTCTCAGAGCATATCAAATATAGAAGCCTTAGATGCCCATATTTCTGTCCCATAATTAGGACTGTGGCAAATTCTTGTTCATATATTTAACACAATTCTGAGAGTTCCTTATATTTAATTTTTAAAAGTCAAAAATGAGTTATTATTATAGGTAAACCATGAAATGAGAAACTGACAGCAATTGGGTTGATTCCAATGTAAAGAAAGGCTCATAGGCCTAGTGGCCTTCTGGTGTCACTGATCAACTTGACAGGCAGATAAAGAAGTCTTCAATCACATCACTTCCCTTGTAATCACTGTATAATGATGAGAGATTTGTCCACCAACCTCTCACCCAGTTCTGGAGCTCAGGAGGACCAGAGGCTGTCAGCCAACATCCTAGGCAAGGGCTCCCCATGGAAAATTTCTGCTGGTCTAACTCAGAACTTGCCTTGCTTGTTCTGAAGCAGGATCAAACATCTGACTGCTCACTGTGTGGCTTCCCAGAAGATTCAGAAACATGCTTGATGTGGGTATGAGATGGGGACAGGGGAATTCTTGTGGCCTACAGGGTAGAGGAGGGTTCCAAACACAACACTAGGGTTTGGCAAAACCCAAGAACATCATGCCAAGACCTTTCCCTTCACTTTTGAGCCCATATGCATTTCAAAGGGAACTTAGTCCTTATTTCAGGAGTAACTGAACAGTTACCATCAGTATTCAGTAATTATACCACTAAGTCTTAATATGTGAAATGTCCACCTTTTTATTTCTTACCTAATTTCTGTTTATCTGTCAGAATCCAGTTCCTTTCCACCAAGACTTCTCCATTAAGTCTTCAATGAATACTCTACCCCATAGTAACCACTAGCCTATGACAACATTATGCCCATAGCTAGCAGGATGTCTCTGGACCATGTGCAACCTATAGCATCTTTCGAATTGCTTTATTTGCATATACATACATGTATCCATATACGTGTTATAACTCTTAATGTACTTACTCAAAAATGGTTTACTGAGAACCTGCTACTGCCAAACCCAACTTATAACTGAGGATGCAATGGAGAACAAGATAAGCAGGTCTTGGACCTTCCAGACCTCACAGTGGGGAATCGTATCAGTCAAAATTCAGCACAGACAAGAAAACTCATTGTAGGTTATTTCCAACTGAAAGGGAATTAGTGTAGGGAATGGAGTGCTTATAAAACCACTGGATGGGCTAAACAGGAAGTCAAGGGACCACTGCTGGACAACATATTTCAAGGACATACAATTCTAACTTGGATCTTGAAGTAGGGCACATGCTACAGCTACTGATACTGTGATCTCCCCACAAGTGAATCAGTCACAGAGCTGGAGACTAGACATGGAATGCTTAGTCTATTCACCACAATTAACTCTAATGTCTACATGGCTTTGCTTACCAGCAAAAGAACTTAAGGTATTTTTTAAATTTTGGAAAGGGAAGAATGAGAAGAGTGGTTACAGATTGCTGTGTTCTGGACAGTACAGCACACCAGTCAGGCATATGCTAAATACACAAGACTGAACTGCCTTCTCCATTCTGTAGATGATAGATTTTTAAGTCAGGCAATGTTTCATAATTGACATTTCTCTCTTCAGCTGAACTGGTTTGCTTTTCGTACATTTCATTTTAGCTACAAAACCCCCTTTCATCTTTGAAGAGACAGCTCAAGCATCACCTTTTTTATGAGGTCTTTCTCTGTGCTGCCAAGATAAGAAGTGCCACTCCCTCCTTGGGGCCTCATGGAAGCAGACTCTCATCATGGTACTTGCCATACTTCTTTCTACTTGTACCAACTTTTCTGCTTAACTTTCAGCTCTTTAAAGCAATTCTGTAGCACACAGTATATACAGAATTAATGACTTCTGAATGAATGGGCAAGGCTAGGGTCCTTACCATAGACTCACAAGTAGGTAGTGATTCCAGTGGTGCTTGTTACCCTACTGAACCAAAGAACTGAGTGAGTGGGTCCTCCTGTTTTCATGAAGGCTGAAATTTTGGACAAGGTTAGTACATCTTAGTATAGCTCTGGTACTGTTTGGAATAATTGTAAGACTCTGGGAGAGCTTGAACAGGGAGTAAGAAGCAGAAAGAATGCTTAGTATCTATTAGTATTTTTTTCATTGCATTTGAAAGAGTTGAGCTAACAGAAACTAGTTGAGCTAACAGAAACTCAGCTCAAATTAAATTTTTAAAAAGGGTGCAGGGAAGGCACTCACCAGCATACCTGAAAGGTCATAATGCTGGTTTCAGGCATAGCTGAATCCAGTATATACTTTATGTCATCAGGGGTCTGTCAATGTGGCTCAGTTTTCCTCTGTGGCATATATTCTAATACTGACTCTTCCCATGTGGTGATCACCACAACTCCCAACTTATACCCTACACAGTCAGCAACCTCAGTGAAAACAGAAGGTCTCTTACACAGTACTTCCCCCAAAATTTTTCAAGATTGACTCTGATGTAGCCCAGGCTGGGTCCCAACTGTCCTGGACCCAAAGCCAGGAAAACAGAAGATGTGCCAACCCTGAAACCCAGGGGCCTTGGCAGTCTGGTTAACATCACCAATGCCCATGGAAGGTGGTAGCCTATTTAAAAAAAAAAAATCAAGGTGGTGTTATGACAAAGAATGAGTACAGATAGTGGGCAGAAAAAAATAATACATTTCCTGCAATGAGCATCTAGTACTTTGCTATCTCCAAAGCCCTACTCTTCATTTTAAAAGAGACTTTCAACTATTCAGAGGATCAAGAGCAACAGCAAAACTATAGCCATTCTCAGGGTGCTTCTCTGATGGGCTATCCAAGGAGACTGGTACAAAACAGAAAAACCTGACATAATTTCTAAGTTTCAGTTGAGACTGGGGAGAGAAAGGAAAAACCCATCAGTTTCAGGTCTTGAGTAGTAAAATGAGAGTGAGAAGGAAGAGGAAAAATGCTTGGGATGTAAATGTAATGAACAACAGAAAATAATTGAAAAGGAAGTGGCTTCCTCTCATGCGTCAGTTGGGCCTTGTGAAGAACAAGAGAAGTACCTTTTCTGGAGCCTCAGCTGCTCTGCTGCCTTTCCAGCCTCCTCCTTGGGAAGAATGAAGCTTTAACAACTAGCATGGTGTCAGGGCTGGCTTCCACCCAAGCCTGAACAGTGCCCCCATTGAGGGACCCCAGGGACAGCCCTGGAAGCCTCTCCCTTCTCCTGCTCCCCTCAATGGGCTATTTGTGGGACTAACAAGGACCGGGAGACACACTGCCCATCTCCTACAAGACCCCAGCAGCTGCAGGAATCCTCAGGAACTCCACAGGGTCCCTGTACATCTCTGGAAAGACATAAACAACAGGAATGTCAGATTCAGAAAGGGGTCCCCAGGGGCCTTCTGGATGAGAGAGAAAAATACTCTCCAGTCCCCTCTCTGTTCCAGGGCTTTCTTTCATTTTCTAAGATGGGAATCTTAGGAATCTTCACCCCCAAAATATTTGATTTCTTGCCTTCTTTGTGGCACTGATACCTTCTCTTTTCCACCCTCCTTGCTGACTGGGAGAGAAAAAAGAGAAGAGAAATAAGCTGAGAGTTTACAATTGCAGCCATATTCAAACACTATACCTCTATTGCCCACTTCCAATGCTGAGATAAAGTGACCTCAGGTAGAATAGGAAGTGGTGGAAATTCTCATCAAATACAAAACTTCTGTTCTTACTGATCTTTTAATCCCACAAGAGTACAAAAGGACAGTAGACAGATTCTAATTTTTCTGTGCCCATTAGGTAATGATTGCTACTACCCTGGGAAAACAGACAAACATATGATCCAGAACATACAGGTGAGAATGCATTATTTCTGGCTTCCTATTTCCATAGGATATAGAAGCGTGCCTATATGTTCTCATTTAAGAGGTACAAGTTGACCCCTACCCAAATCTCTCCCTGTAGCAACTTCTTATTGCACATGAAAATCTCCCATCCTTATAACATTCTTTTTGTTTGTAGGCTGATGCAAGTGGTGGTCTGCAAGAATAGAAACATGCTTATTTGGTGGAAATTTTCAAAAGCATAAATTTCTCTGGGCTCCAAACATCAAGTCCTATAAGTGATAAATATCATGATGGGATACAGGTGATCCTAAACTTTCCCAGAGTAATAGCTGGAATAAAGAGGAGAAAGGACAGCTCCAGAGACCAATTCTGACTTAGCAATGAACAGAATCTGAAGAGTAATCCAGTACAACTTCACCAACATCATCCTTGAATTCCTCCACAACCTCCTTGACAGAAGGTTGATATCTGGCCATATTCTTCAGCATCAGGGGACTCCCTCTTCCAACGCCACTCCATTCCACTTTTGGTTTTTTGTTTTTTCTTAGGATTTTATTTATTAATTCATGAGAGAGAAAGAGAGAGAGAGAGAGAGAGAAAGAGAGAGAGAGAGACGCAGAAACACAGGCAGAGGGAGAAACACAGGCAGAGGGAGAAACTCTCCATGCAGGGAGCCTGACATGGGACTTGATCCTGGGTCTCCAGGATCACACCGGGGGCTGAAGGCGGGGCTAAACCACTGGGCCACCCGGGCTGCTCTCCATTCCACTTCTGAACAAACCTTATTCACCCAAGTATTTCCAATTTCATAAACAATTTCCTTACAATATCCAGACATTGACCTGGGTCTTGCCCCAGTGCTACATACTCTAATCCAGGAAATCCTCAACCTTCAGATAAACATTTCTATGCGGCAATCCTGAGCTTTTCCTTTGTGTGCTAAATCATGGCTCCTGCAATTCCTGCAAGTTTCCTCTGAGAACTGTTGCTTGATTTTTACCACCTGGTTGACTGTGCCTACACAAAATCCAAATTGTCTTGGACCCTGTAATGATAAGGAACTCAGCTGAGGCTTGGCCAAGATTAAAATACAGGACCATTACCAACCCTTGACAGGAGGATTCTACTTCCATGGATGCATTCTTGGGTTGATGCCTGTCAGGGGATACAGGGCTCACACTGAACTTCATAGTGATGAAACTCATGAGGCTTTTCACATGGACTTCTGTTAAGCCAGTCATCTCCAGTCAATTAATTGTTGTAAATCTAAGATCTAATACTGATTAAACTTTATCCCCTTACATTTCAATCCACCAATTTAATACATACAGATCTTTTAAGGATATTTATTCAGGTATTAGAACCTCCCAAATTTACATAAATATCCAAATATATTTTCTGTAATTTCATTTAAATTATTAATAAAAGTGAAGGCAAAACTGAGAAGCTGAGGTAAAGAGCACTAAAACCCAGTGTTAGAGATTTTTCAATGCCACGTTCAAAACCGTATCAATACAACAAAATGGATTCTGGCACCCTGAGAGTTCTGTCCTTCTTTCCAATCCAGAGAAACCTCACATAAAAGAATATCTGACTACTTGACATAAGGAAATATTTTTATGTTTTCCTTAAGCTGATTTTGGATAGGGGTGGTCAGTATTGTTTTTCGTATTATACAAACACAAAATTCTATGGAGATAAATCACAGAAGCAGTGGCCTTTTAACCTACCTTATGCATTAGGTAATGAGTCTCAGTCTTTAAAAAGATTGCTTTTAATCAAGAAAGGATACTATACTTTGTCAAATGCTTTTTCTGCATGTACTGAGAGGGTCATACAGTTCTTGTCCTTTCTTTTATCAACGTAGTGTATCACACTGGTTGATTTGCAGATGTTGAACCACCCCTGAAGCCCAGGAATAAGTCCCCCTTGGTCATGGTAAATAATCCTTTTAATGTACTATTGGATCCTATTGACTAGTATTTTAAAATGGTGAGAATTTTAGCATCCGTGTTCATCAGGGATATCAGTCTGTAATTCTCCTTTTTGGTGGGACCTTTGCCTGGTTTGGGGATCAAGGTAATGCTGGCCTCATAGAAACAGTTTAGAAGTCTTCCTTCCATTTCTGTTTTTTGAAACAGCTTCAGAAAAATAGGTATTAATTCTTTAAATGTTTGGTAGAACTCCCCTGGAAAACCATTGGACCTGGACTCTTATTTGTTAGAGGAGATTTTTTTTATTACTGCTTCAATTTCTCTGCTGGTTATGGGTCTGTTTGGGTTTTCTATTTCTTCCTATTTCAGTTTTGGTAGTTTTACAACCTAGGAATGCATCCATTTCTTTCAGATTGACTAATTTGTCAGCATACAGTTGCTCATAATATGTTACAACTGTATTTCTTCCGTGTCAGTTGTGATTTCTCCTGTTTCATTCATGATTTTATTTATTTGGGTCCTTTCTCTTCTTTTTGGTAAGTCTGACTAGGAATTTATCAATTTTATTAACTCAAAGAACCAGCTCTCAGTTTCATTGATCGGTTCTACAGTTCTTTGGTTTCTATTTCATTGATTTCTGCTCTAATCTTTATTATTTCTCTTCTTCTGCTGGCTTTAGGCTTTACTTGTTAGTCTTCATGCCAAAATCCTATGTCCTCCTTTTTAAGGCCTCTAAATCAATGCTAATCCAATCAATATGACAATAAAAAACACACCAAAACCTTATCCCTTATTGTGTTGGGGTTCTCCAAAGTTGCCCCCAAGAGGCACTATGTATTCATTACTCATAGAAAAACAGAACCATTCTATACATTATTTGTAGATAATAGCATGAATCTTATATCTGAATTTTTGCAAAGCAGATTTGAATATTCAGCTAAGGCAGCTCTAGAGTGAAAGCCTCTGTTTGAATGCAGAAACCCCGTCTGGCAAAGTCATGTGAAAAATGCAAGCATGTCTCAAATCAAATGTTTTTCCTAAGCCATTCCCTAGCTTCATGTCTCAAAGAGGTTGAGTGCGAGCTGAAAAATGAATTGGATAATAACATGAGAATAAATAAGTCACTTATTTTGGGATTCTAATGGAAAAAATTTTTGCCAAAAAAAAAAATTCACAGCTAAGTTCAGGTTTTGAACTAGTCTAATCCTGGGATGAACCACCAGAAAGAAAACTCAAGTAATTCTATTACTTTTTTAGTTCATAGTAATCCCTTTCCTACATGGTCCTATTACAAATAATAACTTGGATCATAGCTTACCTTGCCACAATTCAGTCTTACAAAAGGAAGTTTACCTCTTTCCAGAAGTTGTTTACCTCTCTCCCTTTCCAAAAACTGTTCAAAATATCTTGTATTCTTCTCATTTTGCAGTTCTGCTGTGATGAAATATTGCTTCCTTCATGCAGTTCTAATGCCCAGCACCTTCCTACACATCTCACCAAATCCTTCCTTCACAATATCTCCTCATTCATTCTGTCCTTTGTTTTCCCTTATTACTTCCCATTAGAAGGAACTATACTTTCAAGCTGCAGGATCACCTTTTCCATCAATAACCAAATAGCAGTCTTAGAACCACAAAAAGTGTAGTACCCATTGCAGTATTTCAGAAGACCAGCCACAGAATGCTGCTTCTGGGAACTGCCAGCCACCTATCTCCCTAAAACTCTTGTTCCTGGCCCCTCTGAATCCATCTGCCCCACTTGTCTACTCCTTACAGTCGTTTGTCCTTCACACATACTCTGGTCTTGCCCCTTCCTCACACAAGGCATTACTAACATAAGGTCATACTGTATAATACTTTGGGAAATTTTGGAAAGGAATTACAGCACAGCATAAAATTTAATTCAGTCATCACTATTGCTAATGTCTACCCATAGAGTAGACAAGTTACTGGTCAAGTTACTGGGCCTGCGCTCAGAATGGAGTCCCAAGCATCATTTCCTCTTTCTCATCCACCAAGGGAAAATTCCATCTCCCTTGACATTAAAAAATACAAACAAAAAAACAAACCAGCCAAAAATCTACAATAATTCAGCAATCTTGAAGCACAGATACATCTGTAGTCAGGTTTGTTTTTTTTGTTTTTTTGTGGTTTTTTTTTTTTTTTTTTTTTTTTTGGTAGCAATTTTTGGTAGCAATTTTTTAAATTCAGCAAGCAAAAAGTATTTTTTAATGACAGAGATGCAAAATTACTGGAGCACTTTTTAAATCATAGTATATCCATATGATATAATAGCACTTTGTTCTTTAAAATTATTATGCTATCTCTAAAGGAGCAGATGTTTGTAACTTCTTTCAGTTGTGGGAAAATTGCTTATTGTGAAATGGTACAGAAAATCAGGACCCCAAACTGTAAATAGAGTATGATTTCAACTGTAAAATATCTGGAGGAAAGCATGCCAGATTATCAACAGGGATTACACGGGAATGGGTGATTCCTATGTTATTGTTTAAGCTTTCCTGTGCTTCTTAAAATCCACTGGATAATCAGTTTTTTATGACCAATGTAGACCACTGAGTTTACTTACATGGACACCTTCCTGGCTATTTTCATGCTGGGGCTTACCCTACTCCCAGGGTAATATCTTATTCTGTAAGATTCAGCTCAAACATCACCCATGAAGCCCTTTATACCCACCCATCTTCCCTTCTCACTAGGCAGGTGGTTGCTTCCCCTACTGTCAACCTCTAATACTCTGAACAATCTTTCTTAGTATTTCTCATTTCTCTATCAGTAGGGTCTCAGCAAGAAACAAATAGCACTCTTATACTGAAGACAGTTTATTACAAAGACTCTTTAAAAAGAAGCAAAGTAAAAAAAAAAAAAAAAAAAAAAAAAAAAAAAAAAAAAAAAAGAAGCAAAGTATATGGAAATTATAAAAGATACTGCATACCCCAGAGAAAATAAGAGGGAGTTCTGTTACCACTCTTAGCCTGAAAAAGTAATGGGAGAAAGTGGCTCCAGAGCCTGGATAAGGGATGCAGCTGCCACGATCGCTAGAGGGATGCAACTGGCCTATTACAAATCCTCAGGAAAAGAGCCAATGCTCTCTCATCCCTCCCTCCAATTATCTACTGATGCTCAATATTGGCCATTCCAGCTGGAAGCCAGGGTACAAGAGAGTCCTTTGATGTGGTCTATACAGGGCAGCCTCCCAAGAGGAAAGCAGGGAGAAGAATGGTGAATGGATCTGGAGGGGCAAATCAGAAATCCAGTACAGCAACATAACTACTGATTGACAGGTGTGGCCCTAGTGTATTGCCTGAACTTGAGGTGACATTCCATGCCCTGCAAAATCCAGACCCAACACCCTTTCCATCTACTTTCCAAAGTAGCTCAGAGGGGAGGCTTCTCTTGAGCCAGGCCTTGCTACATCCTGCCTAGTTCCTTTCCCTAGACCACTTCCTCCCATGCTGGACACCACCCATCTTCCTTCCTTTTTCTCAAATCAGCATGAATTCAAGGATTATTGTATGTATCTGACTTTTAACTAAAGGGTAGAGAGTAGAGGGGGTAGCAGCACCACAGCATAAGGAACAACTTTAAAACCTTTATTACTTATCTCTTTCATAAATATTCATTAACCATTCTCTACTATGAAGAATTTCTTGACTATGCTCACCATCATCTTCCAGGGACTCCATCTTCCCAAGGGCTCTCCCCAAAGACAACCCTCCAACCCTAAACTCTTGTATACAACTCTTTGTCTAAACCTTTAGATATTTTACTGTGTTAGTATTGAAAAAATCAAAATTGGCAAATTTTATAGTTTTTTTGGAACCAGGGCCAGAATTAGGGTGAGGAAAGTAAGGCAAAATCATACATATGCAGGTTCATATCCTCTTTTTACACAAAATTTTCATAGTCCTGGCTATGCCAGGGAGGGTAAAAAGGGGGCAGAAGCAGAAGGGAAGAGGCAGAGGCTCATCTTTCTACATTAAATATGCCCATTAAGGTGCTTTTCCAAACCAAAAGATAACTTCTTTTCCCAAGCATAGTTTTCCCTTCAAACTCTTGCCAGTTTTCAGAATAATTTTTTTCTTGCTATCCCTCCTCCACTAGACCATGAGATCCTTCAGGATAGAAAATGATGCTTCATCTATTTCTTATATCCCCAGTGTCTAGATTTAGATGCATTAAAAACATTTACTGAATACAGGGGTCTAGTGTAAAAATTCATAAGCAAGTTCAGTTTTTAAAATGTTGAATCTATTTAGAGCTTTTCTTTTTTGCATTAAAATCCAAAGTCCTAAAAAATTAGATGGCAAAGGCCCGAAGAGATCATCTAATCTATAATCTTTTCATTTCACACATTAGGATACTAAGGACTATGTCGATGGTTATATTTATAAGCAAGTTGCTCAGGATTTATCCAGAATAATTAATATTTCCCATGTTAGGGAGCCATCCCATATGAATAATTTTTTAAAGATTTATTTATTTATTGGAGAGAGGGAGAGAGAGAGTGTACGCAAGCACATGCACATAGGAGGGGAAGAGGGAGAGGGGACCTCAGCTGACTCCACACTGAGTGCTGAGCCTGATGAGCCGGAGAGCCTGATGCAGGGCTCAGTCACAACCCTGAGATCACCAACCTGAGCTGAAATCAAGATTCAGACTCTCAACTGACTGTGCCACCCAGGCACCCTTGAATAATTTTGATAGTTTCCCAGTAGACAGAACAGAGTAAAATTCCCTAAACATGCTATTGTTTCTCCCAACAGAAATCTCAGGCCATGGAAAGGGGAGCTTACCATGTGAAAACACACAAGAGATGCAAAATAAGGAAACTACTACACCCAACCAATGACCTGAGTCAGAACACAGCTTTTATCAGAGCCAGATATAGAAATACTAATATCAAGGAGAAACTGGACTTTTAAATCAAAGTCAGAAAAACGTATTTGCTAAAGGTAAAGGCATGAGTGAAAGATTTACAGAGAGAAGGACAACGATAAGGAAAGCTTGCTTCTTTACAATGAACTCATTGTTATCAAACTCGTGAGACACCCAGCAAGCTGAGAAAGGTCCCTTCACCCCTGTGTCCAGGACAATTTGGCCAAAGGACATTTAGGGTGACATGCCTCAAACAGTCAGCACTAATCTCTCATCCCGGAATAGACCAACAAACCAGTCGAACCTGACTGGCTGACTTTTAGAAACACCTTTGGAATTCTTTGTTCAGTCCTGCTTGGTTTACACTGGATGGCCTCTTCTGGGGCTTCTCTGATGACCTAATCTTTGCCCAGGACAACTTCCCCAAGAAATCTACCAGCCCCCAGATCTACCCAGCAGGTGACAATAATAAAATCTAATTTAAGAGCAATGCTTTCAAAACAGATGAGGCACACATTTACACACAAGTCAGAGCTGCCAGCGTCACTTCTTCCTCACAATATTCTCCTGGCAGGAAAAAGGTCAAACTGACCTTGAAGAAGAAATATCCTTTTTTGACTAGTTACCAAGACAACACCAACCGTCTCTCTGCAGGGTACCTGCCTGTGGGGTTTGCACCTGCCAGCTGGTAGCAAAAGTGGCCCAGCAGCCTTAGTTTCCTGTCACTGGGCTCATTTCACCAACAAAGGTGCCAGCAGTGCCAGTTGGCTTCGTGAAATGGATACCTGCCCACTAAGCATTGGCCCAGAGATCGGGGACTTTCACAAAGGCCAGCCAACAGCTGGCAGGCAGGCACCACCAGGTCATTGTCATCCTGGGCTGAATAGGAGACAAAGGCACTGTCTGTAACACGGTATCCCTCCCTCTGTATTTTATTTTCAGCTCCAGGTCCCTTCCTATGGGAAGGCCTTGTAGCTGAAGGTGCCTTTCTTGGCTTTTTGTTGTTGTTTCTTTAGCATTACCCTATCTATGCATGCTGGTGTAGAAAAGCCTTCCCCATCCCATGTCTTGTTTTATTGCCAATCAGAAAGCTCACTAGAAGTCACCTAGAGCCAGTGACTTCTAATGTGGAGCTGTAACCAGAAGCTGCATCAAACTTTTTCCCCTGGCTTCCCACTAAGGCTTCTGAGGATTCCTTGTCACATGAGGTTAGTGTAGTTTCACATCCTCTAAAGCAAAGCTCTGTTGAAACTCTCTACTCTCACATGGCTTCAGCTCAAAAAAAACCGCCCCACTCAGCTGTCTTTCTGTTTCAAGCAGTCAGTGAGGAGACCTGGGTTCCAGTTTCAGCTTAATCTATATGACCCTGAGCAATCACTGGTCCTCCACTACTTCTTAGGGAATATTAGGGGCCAACATAGCTGTCACTAGGGTCCATTTCAACTTGCATTCTTTAAAAACAGAAGAGACAAACAAAAAAACAAAATCCTTTATTCTCCTTACTGCTTTCTATAGAAGCTGCTAATTCAAGAATTTCTAAATACTAACAAGAGATTACTTTGGCTTAAAAAATAAATGGGGGAGAAGGGGCGTCTGGGTGGCTCAGTCGTTTAAGAGTCTGCCTTCGGCTCAGGTCATAATCCTGGAGTCCCGGGGTTGAGCCCAATGTCAGGCTCCCTGCTCAGTAAGGAGTCTGCTTTCCTGCTCGTGTTCTCCCTCTCTCTCTCTCTCACTCACTCTTTCTCTCTCTCAAATAAATAAATAAAATATTAAAAAAAAAAAAAGAGGATCACCTGGGTGGTCCAGTTGGTTAAGGGTCCGACTCTTGATCTCAGCTCAGGACTTGATCTGAGGGTCATGAATTTAAGACCAGTGTTGGACTCCATGCTGCACATGGAGCCTACTTAAAAATAAAACAAGGGACACCTATGTGGCTCAGTCAATTAAACATCTGACTCTTAATTTCAGCTCAGGTCATGATCTTGGGGTTGTGAAACTAAGTCTCCCCAAAATGGATACACACAACAAACATGGATGAATCTCAAAAATACGATTTGAGCAAAAAAAGTCTCATAAGAAGTTATAAAATAGGTAAGACTAATTTACACTAAAAGAAACAGGAAAGTGATTGTCTTTGGGGGTAGGGTGATAGCAGGAATTATCTGGAAGGGTGCATGAAGGAACATTCTGATATGGATATTTTATTTTATAGCTGGATAGGGATTTGGATCACACATATGATAGTTGCTGTCAAAACTCATAAAATGCTACTCTTAAGATGGACTGATAGAAGGCCAGAGAAATAGGTAATAAAATAATTATAGCAAAATGTTCATTGTAGAACCTAAGCGGGTATATATGTGTTCACTGTGTAATTCTTACAACTTTCCTGTATGTATGAATATCTTCATAACAAAATACTGGAGGGGAAAAAAACACTGTAATCAATTGCAAAATTATTCCCTCCCTCTTTCTAGACATATGATCTTTTTTCCCACTTAGTGAGTCAGTGGGAATGAGAATATTCATTGATTCAAGCAAACAAGTTGATGGTGCCCTGTGGTGACTAATTACTTTACCATTGCCTGTGCTCTTCAAGAGAAGAGGACACAAGTTCTGCACATCCAGAACGCACCCTTTGACCTCATATTCCTTCACAGAAACAGGTTTCCTGGGAGGCTGGCTACCTGCCCACTTGAGTGGTTGGTCTCTCATCACCCTATGTACACCTCAGCTCTCTGATTTACCAGTATTCTTAATAACCTACAAAGAGTAGGTTCCAATTAAGACATTTAATCCAATGCCAAATGTAATGAGGAAATACATATTTAGAGCCACTCTAGGAGTAAGTCAATTACCAAAGGACATATTACAAGTGAGTCTTTCACTAGACTCATTACACTGTTACCCATCATAAATAAAAGTATCATAAAAATATGTCTCTAAAACATCGACTTTCTTAACCACTTTCTTTTAAGACTCTCAAAACATACTCTTCTTTGCTCCTCTCCAACTTGATTTCTTCTTCCTAAAAATCCTCAAGCCACACACCCACAAAGCACATGTTACTATGGTCTACACATGAACTAGCAGACACCTAATTCACTAATTTCATCGGGGGGTGGGGGTGGAAATTACAGGAAAGAAGCAATTACTAGGGGATCCCTGGGTGGCTCAGTGGTTAAATGCCTGCCTTCGGCCCAGGGCATGATTCTGGAGTCCCAGGATCAAGTCCCATGTCAGGCTCCCTGCATAGAGCCTGCTTCTCCCTCTATCTGTGTCTCTACCTCTCTCTTTCTCTCTCTCTCTCTGTGTCTCTCATGAATAAATAAAATCTTAAAAAAAAAAAAAGAAGCAATTACTAAGAAAGTAGAGTAAATCTATTTCTAGGGGCAGAATTCATGACTCTTGTCCATTTTTCTCATTGGTAATTTAATCAAATCTGATAAAAACACACATTTACTGAGTACCAGGCATCTTCAAGGCCTTGAGTGATCCCAGGAATTAAATTAATTTCTTTCCCCCAAAACAGTGTGTAATCTAATCTAGCAAAGGAGATAAAATATAAACTCACACAAAGTTAAACAATAAAATATCCAGATAATCGTTTCATATGTCTGTGGAAGAGGTATCCAAGCTCCATACACAATGAATTGATGAATGAATGGGGGAAATGCGAAGAATTTAAGAAAGGAATATAATCTCTAACAGGAGTGGGGGCAGAGGCCTCACCAGGTGAGATTTCAGCTATGTCTGGAAGAATAAGTAGAATCTGAGGAATGCAAGAAAGGGAGAGACCACTTTGGGCAGGTAAAACCAAAAACTAAAGAAGTACTATTATTCACAATGCTTCAACACTAAAGCATCATTCCATGTGTAAACACCTCTATGATTCTGAGTTCCTTTAAGGAAATGGTGCCCAAATTCTCTACTCACTGTTCTGGGGAAAATTCTGAAATAAAGTTGAATCCTTTAAAAATCAATCTCAATGTGCCTTAACATTTCAAAGCAAACAAGGATAGATCACTTCATCAAACTGGACCACTGAGACATTAGCTCATCACCACTCAGAAGGGTTGTCTCAATTACACCCCAAAGGACACATGTGAGAGAATATTAGTTCTAGGGGGATCCCTGGGTGGCTCAGTGGTTTGGCGCCTGCCTTTGGCCCAGGGCATGATCCTGGAGACCGGGATCAAGTCCCGCGTCAGGCTCCTGGCCTGGAGCCTGCTTCTCCCTCTGCCTGTGTCTCTGCCTCTCTCTCTCTCTCTCTCTCTTTCTATGTCTATCATGAATAAATAAATAAAATCTTAAAAAAAAAAGAATATTAGTTCTAAATGAGCCTTTATCCATCATTAGAAAGACGCCTATGAGCCATTTTTCATTTAGTCACATCATAGCAGGGAAAGATGAGGCCTAGTGTTCTTCACAGTTATGGTTAACTCGTTGACATAAATGCTTATTTCCAGGATAATTCTAGATTATCATAAGCCACTCCACAAAAAAGGAAAAATACAAAACCATTCTAAGCAATCAGAAAGTTTTCACTACCTTGATTTCTCACAGTTTTTATTTGAGAGCAGATGATTTATACTTGTATAAAAAGCCAAATTAAATCTGCATAGGTAAAGTCAATGTATATTCAAATAAACACAATAATTTTCCCAGATTTACTGAGATATAATTGACATTTAATATTGTGTAAGTTTAAGGTATAATGACGATATGATAAAAAATGTTATTATTGGGGTTGTTTTAATTCAACATTTTCCCCCATATCCCCATCACACCTATTGGGGAATGAGCAAAGGAGATGGAGACAGAATATGGGGGTTTAAATTCCAACTTTGAAAAATAAAAAAATTCCCACTTTTTTCTATATGACTTTGGTACAGTCTCACATTTCTGAGCCTCCATTTCTTTAGATATAGGTCAGGAAAAGAATAGGTACCTCAAAAGGTTGATATGAGACTAAAATAGAACAGCAGGTGTAAAGGGCTCGGGCAGATAATGCTGACCCACCACAGACATTCGATATACAGGGCTGTCAACTAGAATTTAGAAGAACCTGTTTTGTGAAGAGAGAATCATGTTAAATTGGTCAAAAATTGGATTTGAACTCATTATTAATCAGCTATGCCATCATTTTTTTCCATTCCAATAATTCTTCCTAAAGGGTTTCCACCTATAAAAGTTTGTTAGAAAGGACTGTAGAAAAAAAAAAAGGACTGTAGATTTGATAAGCATCTTTCAAAACCCCTATCCCCAACCCCAACACACATATTTGCTAAAAATTAGCATTCAGTCCCTTTTGTGAAGCTTTTATCAGGAAATCTCAAACATGGTGCCTTTGAAAGGAGAAAGTACATTCTATGTCCTCCATTTCTTTGTACTTATAGAAACTGAGGCACAAAATTAAGCTACAGGTGTGACCAGGCCTTTTGAGAAGTTCAGCTGACTGAATTGCTTTCAGGCCAGAATCATTCACCCAGGTACCCTAAAACAAGCCAAAGGAATGGGAAGTAAGAGAAGAGGAAATATAATTTTAAAAGATTGCAATTCCAATATAAATTGACCAGAATTAAGTTAAAGACAGATATCAGGTTTTTTGACACAAAAAAGGGTCATTTTCTGTCCTCTCACTGTCAAGTTTAGAGCATAAAACAAACCACAAGGATGTATGTTTGCTCCATAATCTGACTCAAGGCACCTAGTACACCAAAGGCAAAATACATACACTACATCTACAAATGTATGTGACACAGCCTCACATTTTGTGTGTGTGTGTGTGTGTGTGTGTAACCACAACCTCAAAGAAATAAAAAATGCACCCCCCCAAAAGTATTTTTAAGTTAAGAGGTTTAATTTCACCAGAGTTAGGAAAAACAGACCAAATGGGAGCAAAGAATGTTAGACTTAGGGAAAAACTTACAGTCCGTTTTAGCCAAACAGAATATAAATTGGACCCCAGAGAGATTTCCAATTTAAATGGAAATTACATCTGAGAGTCTGAATCTGAGACCTTCCATGGTAGTACCCAAAGACAAGATTGGAATTAACCTTATAAATAATGTATTCTGGAGCACCTGGATGGCCTTGTCAGTTGAGTGTCTGGCTCTTGATTTCAGCTCAGGTTATGATCTCAGGGTCATGAGATCAACCCTGCATTGAGCTCCGTACTCAACCGGTAGTCTGCTTGAGATTCTTTCTCCCTTTCCCTCTGTCCCTTCTGCTCATGCTCTCTCTCTCTATTTCTCTCTCACATAAATAAACAAATCTTTTAAATAAATAAATAATATATTCTAAGTTCCTCTCTTCACTGGTGAGGAAACTGAGGCCCAAAGAAATGAAATACCTACTTTGAGGTCATCCAGTTCCTTGGTAGAACTAAATCTCTTATGCTTGTGCTTCTCAGGGAGAAAGCTTTGAAATTTTCCTTCCCCTATCCCAAACCCCATCCAGCAGCTTTTACCACTCCTTCATTCTATAAGATGGACAACTGATGTCTTTTACACATCAAAAATGTTTAAAGACCTACATCTCCTCTCCAACCAGGTCAGTATTTCCTTGTAGAAATTCAGGAATCGCCAGTTAAGACAAGCCCAGTGCAAACAAGGTCAGATAGCATCCAGGCAATTTAAAGTATCTGTTTGTTTTATAACCACTCAAAGTTGGTCAGCCTTTAGGAGATCAACGAGGAGATCAACATTTTCCCATATGGCATTCTGTCTCTATTTACCAAAATAAACAATTAGGGTACTGAAAGATTACAATAAACAAAGATATTTTTACCCTCTCTTACAGTGGTTGTGTTGATCTTCTGCTCTCAGTGGTAAATACACTGAGATAATATTACCAAAATTTAATCAAATGCAGAAAGTTGTAAAAATTCTATGTGGTCCTGTAGAGAACTATTTTATTAGGAATTCAGAAAGACTCACACCTTAGAGCCATTTGTTTCATTCATTTAATAGTTTGACAAAACTGTTTAACATGTACCTAGAACTTTTGAGGTGCTAGAGATATAGCAGGAAACAAAGTTCCTGCCTTCTTGGATCTTACATTCTAATAAACAAACAAGTAAAGCCATAATAAGTTAGTTAATACATGCCACAGAGGGAATAGAAAGCAAGAGAGGTTAGGACAGTGCCAGGCTGAGGTAGGGAGGGTGGTTGCTATATACTATATTTAACATGACCTTGCTGATAAATAGAACAAAAGAAACAAGAAAGCAAGCTTTGTGTATAACTGGAGGAAGTGCTTTCTAAAGAGAGCCAATAAAGGTAAAGGCCTAAATCAGGAGTAGCACATTCTTGGAACAGCAAGAAGGCCAGTATGGAGAGCAGAGTAAGTTAGGGAGGCAGTGAAAGGAAATGATGTCTGAAAGGTGGTTGAAGTCAATTGTGTGGAGTCTTATAAGGCATGAGAGGAGCTATAACTAATATTCAAGGTAAAATTGAAAGGCAATGGAAGGTATGGAACAGAGAAGTAACATGTTCTGATTTCCACACAACAAATCACATTGCCTGTGTTTTGAAAAACAATTGCAGCCTATTACTGGCTTTTTCAATAATAGGTAAAAATTGATGGTTGCTTGGACTATGATAGTAGTGGTACAGATGGTAAGAAGTAGTAAGATTCTTTGAGGTAAAACCCACAGGATTTCTTGGTGAACTAGATATAGGTATGAAGAAAAGAGAATTTATGACTTCAAGGTTTTCCACTTGAACAACTATTGGGTCAAACTGCCACTTGCAAGAATGAAGAAGAATATGGGAGGAAGAGGTTTGGGTTGCAGGGAAAGAGGTTATTAATCAGAACTTCAACCCTAACTTTGTTGGGCTGAAGATGCTTATATTAGATATCCAATTAAATACATTCTGTTACAGACACATCCTATTAGAGATGTGTCTCAAGAATACAGTTGAATATGCAGCAGCATTCAGAAAGGGGTCCAGTCTGAGGATCATAAATACTGGCGTTGTTAGCATAGGAGTGATATTCAAAGCCATGAGACCAAATGAGGTAATCTAATAAAGGTAGATTAAAAAAAAGAAGAAGAAGAAGAATCCTGAGACACTACAATGTTTGGAGGAAAATGGGAGGAGGAGGATCCAACAAAGAAAATGGAGAAAGGACCCACAGAGGTATATGAAGATGAGAGACCAGTATTCCCAAGTCAAGTGAGTTAGTAGTTCTATCCAGTCTTGCATATAAACTTCGGAATTCTGGATACAATCTGAATTATCATGGGAAAAGCAAAAAACAGCTTCCTGTGTCTCCTGTTATCATACCTATAGGCCTCCTGTTAATAATACTAACAAGAATAGTAATCATGGAGAACTCCACCCACTGGTTATCTTTCAAATCTCAAGGATTGTGCTTTGGCAAATCTCACATGCCAACTTTGACTGGTTGAAAGTAGTTATCTAGAGCATTGCATTGAGTAATCTGAGACTGCCTTTTAGCTTAAGGAAAAAGATTGAGTTGTGTGTGGTTTTTGTCATTGACACAGAATGAGGAATTGGCTTCATATTTACTGTGTGTTCATGATCCCTGTAGTAAGACTTTATATACATTACCAATAGGGTTCGTAGCACTTCAGTGGTAATGTAATTAGCCCCATTTTACAAATGTTGAAACCAAGTTCAGGGACATTTACTACCCACCCTGAAGTGGCACGGTTAGAGGTAGGAAAGGGGAGACAGCACAAGCCAATTGGCCCTTGCTCCACATTTGTAGTTTCTCTCCCGATCCCCACAGAAAAATGCACAGAATTTCAGATTGGTAGAGTGCACCTCTTCTAATTTAAACCTATGACAAAGAAAGCATATAGCCTAACTCTGGGAAACAAACAAGAGGTAGTGGAAAGGGAGGTTGGGGTGACTGGGTGATCGGCACTGAGGGGGGCACTTGGCAGGATGAGCACTGGGTGTTATGCTATATGCTAGCAAACTGAACTCCAATTAAAAAACAAGGAAAGCATATAATCAAACATATAAACTTCAAAGGTAATAGCTTCTTTATGATAAAAGAAAATATGGTACAACTGATTCAAAAACTGATTTAAAGAGGTATGTTTGCAAACTTCTATACAATAGAAAAAGAAAACATGAGACAAGAGTAGTCAAATGATTCAAACGAAAGTTTTGCAACCTAGGGCAGTTGAAGATGACACAGTACGAACAATCATTAAAAATATGACTATTATTTTGTCTTCATCATTCCCATGGCAACTGTGTATTAGTCCCTGCCAAAAAATTACTCTGTAGGCACCAAGAATTCTTAGCCTCTCTTTTAGCACCAAGCTCTTCCCACAGTCATTTGTATTAACATTTGCAAAAGATTTATTTCCCTTTGATTCAAATAATTTCACATTCCCAAGAATATCTAGACTGGAGCATAGCCAGCTGCCTGCAGGGCCTGCAGCCATCTCCCTGGTCCTGGGTAGCTCCCTGGGTGCCCATGAATGGCTCATTGTTAAAGACAAACCCACTGCAGAGAACAGAGAAAACACAGAAAAGGAATCAGTGTCATGTCCTGAAGACTGGTCTGGATTTTGAGCAATGAAATGGAGTGGGAGTGGCAAGCACCTAAGGCTGTTATGAGTCAGTGATTGATGCCTCCTGGAGCAAGGTTCCTCTGAGATGCTGCCTAGGTCACCATCAACATGTTGTCAACTCACTTCAGAAGATTCGGAATCCAAATCACTCCATGTGACCCAGAAGAGGGAGAGAGCAGGCCCCAAAGTGAAAATCATCTTCATTACCCCCAAGCATCTGTTAACCACTAACTATGCAGGAGTAAACACTGGGTTTCAGAGAAAAGTCTATTATCACCTTCAAATCGTGTGTACAGCTTGAGCAACTGGCTAAAAATCCAAGAAAAGTGTGACCTCTAGATTCTTATATGATGAAGACTAGGAACCCATATCTTGCTCTGATTTTTGCTACCAACTTTTTGCATATGTTCTTTTTATCTATCCCAGCTAACTAGAGAAAGGTCCAGATATACACTTCAAATTCCACTCAAATCAAAGATAAAAAGTTCTATAACTTTAGCATTTCTTGGGATTAATCAACCTTTCACTAAATTCAAATTGCAGAGAGAATTAAATTTTTTCCTGATGTAAATTTAGACTACATTTATTATTTCAGAGATGTACTGATAAACCTCACAATTAATACTTAATAAGTATAATTTAGTAGCCATAAGCCTATAGTTCAGAATATGTTCATTTTCAAAAAGTTACACCTTCTGGTACTTATTCAGGTCTTTTATTGTTCTCATTTGAGCTTTTTAATAGTCATAAAACTACTATATTTCAAGATAAAGTTCTCATTCTGCTATACTCCCAGCTCTCAAAAACCCACCAAAACATATCAGAGGAAAGTGATGAAGTGATCCAGGAACAAAAGACCAATTCAATTATGGTCATAATTAACCTATCTGCAAAAACAATAGCTATATCTGCTCAAGTGAAAATATATCTGACTTTATGACATGGAGAAAAATAAATCCAACTTGCTAGGACATGCTTTTATCCTTCAACTGCTCTACTTACCATTCTGAAAATAGGCAAAAGGCTACACTGAGTCTGAAGACACATCTTAGTCTTCATTGAGGCCATTAATATAATAAAAACACCGATGAAGGGCTATTTGTTGGGTAAAGTCATTTTTCCCTTGACATTTATTATCAGTAGAAAAGTTTTCTGTTTTAATACCCACATTCTGGCATATAATTACTGTAATAAAGTCTACTTCTTCACTCTGGGTGACTGCTGCCAGTATTATGAAATCATGGCAATGGTTGTAAAAATAAGGGAGGTCACAACCTTTCCACACACACACACACCCACTCTGCAGCTGATATTAAATAGCTTTGGTGGGAAAATGTAGACCTTTAAACTTTTTCTACCAAACTCAATGCATTCTGTATTTAACTTCTTCTTTAAAACAGTTTTGTTGTAAGAATTCAAAAACTGCATATGGTCATGAAAAAAAAAAAGGAGCTTATACTTAATTAGCTCCTAAGTCCAACTTGGACGAAGCACAATAACAACTATTTCATTGTACTAACCATTTTTAATGATATGCATTACATGCATTGGCCTGTCTACTGCCCAGACTGTTCCAGCATCAATCCTCCTTTAGTGTTATGCTTTTTGGCAAAGGACAACATGGGGAAAAGTCTCCATTTCAATATTTTGTCATTTTGATTGGGATAATAACTCTTAACAGCATGAATTCCCTCTAAACCTTAAACCACCACCGCGGTTTCATGCCACAAGACAACTGACATCCAAATGTATCAGATGCTGTATAAATATTCTCCTTACAACTCCAGCAATACTCAATATTTTGATTCATCCTCTCACTTTAAACTGCTTGAATATTTTAATCCAATTGTTTTCAGCTATTTTTTTACATAACTATTGGATATAATTCTTCTACTTCTAGCCAAAACCCAAGTCAAGCTAATTCAGGATCATAACAAGGACAGATAGGCCCAAGAGGGAGTATTTGTGCATTTAAATTTTTTTTTTCTACTTCTTCACAGAATAGGAATTTCCTTAGGGAGGGTCTAAGGAAATACCTATTTTAAAAGTAAAATCTTGACTTTCAAAAAGTAATCCTAAGTAGAGATGCTATTTGGGGGTTGGAAGGTTAGGATTTCTTCCTGCCCTTGAAATGGGGAAAATGCTGGAACCCATTATCTTCCAAAGCAACACAGAGAGTATATATAATGGAATACTGGAATGTTGGAAAACAAGGTGTGTTAGACAACACAAAAAAGCGCCAAGAGAACACCATACAGAGCAAGTCAACCTTAGGACTGCCACCCTTGTTTCAAACAGAGTAGCTAGCTCTGCTGTCATCTCCTATCACTCTAATGTGTAGCTCCTGGGTCTGGGGCTATCACAGAGCTTCATCTCCAGTGCTTTAAGAGGTCTAAGTCTGGAGGCTCAGAGGGTCTATCATTGTCCCACAGGGCTCTTCAGTCCAGCTTCTAAACTGACCCATTCCTCTCCCTCCTTCACCTCACCACTCCCACCCATCATGGCCAGCCCCTAATATTTAGTCTCTCTGTGGGCCCACAGCCAAGATCCTCCTCTAAGACCCACTGGACAGATGCACATACTATATAGGCATCTACAGATAGATACACATGCTCATTTTTATCCTGTACACTCTCTTGATTACATGTCTCCCTGGCTTTCCAATCCTATGTAGATAATATGTAATATTTAATCTATACCCTAAAAGCTACTATACTTCATATTTTATAGATGTTAAAAACCAAAATCAAGTTTATCAACAGCAAATATTAAATATATTGCTCTACCGACACTTTTCAACCATCCTTCCAATAAAAAGTGGAAGTTGCAGTGTGAATTATAGACTTGCCACTTGTGAGGAGGCAGGGTGTCTTTTCCTTGCGCCGCACAGAATATATTCCTTTTATAAGGGAGCTTTTTTAATATATATTTTTACTATCCCCTTCCTTTAAAAACAAAATCAGCTGCTGAGAAAACATCTAGCTAGAACTTTGTTTAGAAAGTAAAAGTATGACTTAAGAAATTTCACGAGACATTTGGGAAAGGCATCACATGCAGATATAAATAATATGATTAAAGAGGAGTCCATTTACTGGATTTCTCCAATTCAGGGGCATTCTTGAATTTTTTTTTCCTATTTAAGATAAACAAGAAAGAAGTGTCATTTCAAGAAAAACTGGCCATGGAACAAAAGGCTTCTGTCAGAAAAACAGCAATATTTCTAATCTCCCACCTTATCTGTAGGAGGCCAATGTAACCAAAAACACCTGAAGAAGTAAAAATACTCTATGTGTCACATTGGTATTATGCCAGTAACAGATAAAACCAAGCAAGAAGAGTGATTATTCTTTTCTTTGAACCAACCCCCCACACAATGATTTGATTTGCCTTCTGGTGTGCATCTTCAGTGGTATGAAAGCACTTAGTTAAAATTCCAGACCTTATCACTTCTTTAAAAGTCATTCCCAGCAAATTTGCTCTCTGGTCTTTCTATGTGTGTTCAGTTGTACTCTGGTGCTGCTCAAGCATAGAAGCCCACAGCAAGAGTCTCTGGCCTCTGAATTCCTAGAACATTAGCCACGCATCACTCATTTAGACTCAATTACATAAAACACTACATAGCGGCTTGACCATTCCCCAAGTGTGCATGGTTTTTTTCCTCACCCAGATTCAAAGGTCATGGAAGACAGACCTCTTCTGTTTTCTTATCCATCCTCTATCACAGTGCTGTACTCATAGTAAGTGCTCAAACCTTCCCCAGCAGTTCATTCAATTCATACTGCCTTCCTCTCCAGAGGTCAAGATTATCACCAGAAATAAATTCCCTTACAGCACTACCCATCATGGCAGCCAAAACTTCCTGTCTCTGTTATTTCAGTGTCTTCTCCTTCTTTATTTTGCTGTAAGCAGATGATACACAGAAACTAAAAACAAATTCAAGTCAGTGAGTGTGTATTTTATGGAAAACAATGACTCTCTCTACACTAGAATACAGGTCAGATCACCACTGAACTTTAATATACCATGATGATAACCAAGTTAATAAACAGGTGACAAACATGGACAGGATTACTGTGAATAACATACAAATGCAGGGAAGAGAATGAAGCTTTCATAGTAATTTGGAACCAGATTCTCAAAGATTTTAACAGTAGTGTTTGTTCTGCTATAATGTGATATGTAGATTCCTAAAAATAACCTGGTTTATCAAAAATTGTGATATTAAAACAGCAGTTTTAGCGAAAGGAGAAGATATTGAGTATTTCAGAGATGACAGCCAGCAAGAGAGGAATTTCATAGTTATAAGTATATGTTATTACTATATGTAATATATATGTAATATGTTATTTACTATAATCTAAAGTGTATAGATCCACTAATCAAAGTAGACAAAACAAACCCCAATGTTTCATTCTACACACTCAGGAATTTTGTAGTCTTTTCCAATTCCTTTAGCTTTTATTTTATAATTATGTTTGTTGACCCTCTATCTTAAAATAAGGAATAAAGAAATAAAAGTCAATCTTCAGAACACCTCACCAAGAATACAAGCAGCAGCATCTTCCGAGGCTGTGCAAGGCTGTGACGTTTTCCTTGGGGTCCTAGTCCCTCAGTAATCACTAAAATCAAAAGTAGTTGCATAATGCAAAGGTGATCCTTAATCAGAACACTTCATATCTCATCTCCAGTATGAAAACTCCCAATGTACGAAAAATAGTTGAACTCCAGGCTCAAAATTAAATTTCAGCTTTTCATATCAATCACTAACTTTGTGGGGCCATATCTGTGACGTTTCTCCAAGGGGACTATGGCCATAGGTACATTAACTTTGCCTGTTCTCAACCAGTCCCTGAGATTAACTTTTCCCCACTAATGCATAACAATGGTTATTGCCCAACAAACAAAATAAAAAACCCAGTAGAGAAGGTCAGGTGTATCTTCTAAAGATATAATAGGTTCCTCTCCATAGGAACAATGATTTTGGAGATGAGATTGAGGGGCCCCTTCATGTTATAATGGTTCATTGAGATACAGTTTCTTAAAGGAATGTCATCAACAGTGAAAACTAGCATATTTCTGAGGAAGATGAGAATAAAAATGCAATAAGAAACAAATCATCTGGTTCATCTTCTACAGAATCTACCAAATCCATCCTATATGAGTAGATGAAAAGTATGTCACCAATCAAGATCATTAATCCCTTCCAGAACTGATATATTAGTATGATGTTACTGAGGACTTTGACTGCAAAGCTTATACAAGTCTTCTGATGAGCTCATTCTAAGTTTTTCTGAGGCTTTAGTAGAGTCAAATTTGGATTCTAAGTGTTCTACTTAATGACACAGTCCATCCTTACTTACATTTCAAGAAAGACTTCAAAAGCCCCATTTCAAAGATGAGGAAATTAAGGCTTCAGAAGTTTAGGTATCCTACTCAAGAACATGTGTCTGGTAAACTTAGTGGAATCAGGATTCAAACAATTAACCACTACGTCACACTGCCTCTCTTATATAAGCCACTAGGACAAAGAGTAGAAATGAACATGGGCGATTTGTTATGCTCAAATTATATCCCCCTAGTCCATATCTGATTTCAGCCACAGTTTTTGGCAGAAAGCTCCACGAATCTCAGGTTGATATTTTTCTTTCCTGCCTCAGGATCTCTTCTCAAAGGGCAGAAGCCCATTCAGCCCATATTCAAGTGGGCTTTAAGGTCTTCAAGCAATGCGGCATGGAAACCAGAAAAAATGCCTCAGCTTTCCAGCCTTCCAAAGAACAATCCCAGAGATATCCCATATGCTTCTCAGAATACAAGTGTAATAGAGCTTCTGTTGCCCACAGCAATACATCCTTCTACTGGCTTTTCTCCTTCCTGCTACTCTCTTCACATTACCTCACTCATGCTTCTGAGGCTCATTTCCCAAATAAACGACTTACACCTAAGATTTCCCCCTGCTTTTGGGGGAACCAAACTAAAATATCTGACCTTTATGGCATGACTAACTAGACAGGTTCTTGTGGCTCCTCCTTTCTAATCTATTACTCAGCAACTTTAAATCACTTCAAAAATCTTACACTTAGCCTTAAATGAAGTTCATCAAGGCAAACATTCCAGAAGAAGCTAGGGCTACTGTAGAAATGTGGAAGCATAATCATGGAACAGTTCCCTCATGTTACAATTTACCAGGATGTGAACAGCTAGATCTACATTTCTATCTAGGCCTGGAAAGGCTCATTCTACTCACTAGTCTGTACAGAAGGCATAACATAATCTTGTATTAAATAATCCAGAAAAAAAGAGTTCTGGTCCTCATATTTTAATTTGCATGTATCCAACCAAACAGATCTTAAAGCCCAATTAACAGGTTCTCCTCATCCAAGTAATATTTTTTTAAGGCTAAGCCCTTCCTAATTACGTGACCAAGGGGACATTATTTATGACCATAAGGACAGTCCCCAGAAATCCCTGGAAGTAAGCCTAAAGGAGTAGGGACAGGATGAGAAGAGATACAGGTTCAACTAGTACAGCTCTACCTTTTCACAGATGAGAAAAGGTAATTGCTCAAAAAATTCTTGACTTGTGTGCCATGTCCCACAAGCCAGTACGGACTAGAAGGAGTCCAGGCCTCCCCACACTGTGCTGCCTCCTCCACAGAAAGCCAATTGCTGACAAAATCTAGCCTAAAAAATTCGTCATAGTCCCTGTCTCCAGTTGCCCTATATCAACATGGTATACTACCTTTTGAAAATATCATAAAGACTCCCATCCTACCTGTGTGAATGGTAATGAAAAAGCGAGAGTTCCTCAGAAATATTCCATGCTGTCAGTGCTAAAGAAAGTATCTGTATAATAATCACAGGCTTGTAGAGTGGTAGAGCTAAAAGAAGTCTAGTTGATGGTTGTCCACTGTGAAGTGCCATCAATTTGAAAAAACTATATATTTCTATCTAAGAACTAGCAAAATGTCTTTTTAAAAAAATTTCTCTAATAGTTTATTTTTCGTGAGAGCAACAGCAATAATAATTAAGACTTATTGTGTGATTATTACACTAGCTGCTTTAAATGTATTATATATTCCTTATGTTATTGTTCCCATTAGCCTCTAAATATGCACTATAAACTCAGAGTAGTAAATTAACATTCAAGAAGAATAACAATTTCTATATTTGCAATTCCCCACATAAAAAGACAATGTAAACATTTATTTAGAGTTCTGGGACAACGTTATTATTAGTTGTCTGGAACAACTGTATTTTCAGTACATTGATCATTATTGGGAAATGTTACTTGTTTGTTGTGGTAAAATATAAATAATATAAAATTTACTGTCTTTACCATTTTTAAGAGCACAGTTCAGTAGTGTTAAGTATATTTACATTGTTGTGCAAACCAATTCCACAACTTCATCTTGCAAAACTGAAACTCTGTACCATTAAACAACTCCCCTCTCCTCCCTCCCCCAGTCCTTGGCAACAGCTCTTCTACTTTCTGTTCCTATGACTCTAACTGCTTTAGATACCTCATATAAATGGGAGTCATATTTGTGACTGGCTTATTTCAAGTAGCATAACGTCCTCGAGGTTTATTCATGTTGTAGTATGTGTCAGAATATTCTTCAAAGTTTAATAATAATAATATTCCATTTTGTGTATATACCATATTTTGTTTATCCATTCACCCATCAATAGACACTTGGGTTCCTTCTACTTCTTGGCTACTGTGAATAATGCTGCTGTGAACACGAGTATACTAACAAATTGCTATTAAAATAAACTGAGGAGCATCTGGGTGCCTCAGTCAGTTAACCAACTGACTCTTGATTTCAGCTCAGGTCATGATCTCATGGTCCTGGGATTGAGCCCCAGGTTGGCTTCCTGCTCAACAGGGAGTCTGCTTGTCTCCCTCTCCCTCTGTCCCTCCCCCTGTCCTCTCCTCATCCCCTTCCTCTGTCTCTCTTAATACATAAATCTTAAAAAATAATAAAATAAACTGATTATATTCTGCAGTGTTTCTTCCAGCTCATAGCCTTAGATTCCTGTTCTCAAGAAAAGCTATCTCATTCTTTTTTATCCAGTTATCCACACCTGGAATAAGCTTAGCCAGTTGGCCAGAGTCCTGACCAGGTGTAGTCATTTATCTCACAGTACAGAGGAAAAGGCAATCTGCCTAGGAGGACAGGCTCACCACAAACACTGGCCTTGCAAAACCCATTTCATGAAGTGGTGACAAAGTTCTTTAAGGAAATTATATAAGCACAGTAATTATAAATGTGAGTCTGGGATCAGAAATTCCAGCTCTAGCACTTACTTACTACCTGTATGATCTTGAGAAAGTTATTTAACCCCTCTAAGCCTCAACTCTTAATCTCTAAAAAAAGAGGCAGTGAAAATAGTTCTTACATCCTAGGGTCATAGCAAGGAATAAATGAAATGATCTGTGTAAAGAATTTAAATTATTTGTGTAGATAATTTCCAGCATACATTAAGTACACAATAGTTGTCACCTTTTATTCTGTGGTTATATGTCACCAGTTGCAACTACCTCGATTAGAGATCAGGATCAATAAGAGGAAGGAGCATGCACTTCTGCCAATACAGCCAAAGAGTTCTGAATAGACAAGAGACCCCTTGTCTGACATGAAAACCACAGTGATAAGGGATTTACACTATCTTTTTAATCATAAAAGCCTGGTTGATTTCAAAACTCCAATTAAAAAAAAATCACTTAACCTAATGTTGACCCTTATAAGCCCACAGGCTTAAAATTAGGAGCTAAGAAACAGGAACTGAAAAAGTTAAAAAATAAAATCTAAGCAAAATCAAGTAAACATCACAGACACACCTTTCTGCTAGGAAAATTCCTGACCTTGTAAGTGTGCCTTAAATTATGTTAAAAAGATATTTGATTTTCTATTGCTTTAGCATCAAATATGGACCATCACAGCCATCATGCAAAGACCACTACATTTTAAAAAGCCTCCTAGCTTCTGGGGCACCTGGGTGGCCATTGGTTTGAGTTGAAATCAAACTCTTGATTTCAGCTCAGGTCATGGTCTCGAGGTTATGGGAATGAGGCCCACGTTCAGCTCTACACTTAGCACAGAATCTGCTTGGGATTCTCTCTCTCTCTCCCTCTGCCACTCCCCCTGCTTGTACATGCGCACTCTCTCTCTAAATAAATAAATAAAAATAAGTAAAATCTTTTTTAAAGATTAAGAAAAATAATAAAAAGCCTCCTAGCTCCAGTGTCCTCTCTAAGCCCCTGGACCATAGCACCTGTCAAGTACATGGTGTTTCCTCTAGCAGTCTTGGACAATTTAAGAAACCCATGTGGCCCTCCTCCTTTGATCAGATTGATATTCCACAATATCCAGGGTTCACAATGCATAGCAACATTAACAATTTTTTTCTTTTTCATACCACCCTGCTTTGCTCCTGCTCACTATTGATACACTCAGCCCAAGAACCATCCAGCACATGAGTGGATAGCAACGCTGGCTGTACATTAGAATCACCTGGATCACTTTTTATAAAAGTGTGGATGCCTAGATGTTATTACCCTGGAGCATCTAAAGCTAAAGTTCTGAGGATGGAGTACAGAATTCAGCAGTTCTCAGGAGCTGTGCAGGTGACTGTAATGTACAGTGAGGTTGAGAACCTCTGCTATAACCAAAATAGGAAGTTCAAAGTACACTGTCAGGCACTGAACTCTAAGCAGGCCATGCTCAAGATGATGGTTGCCACACCAAAGATTTAAATTAGTAACCCAAATTCACCATTAAAAGGGGAAAAGTCTTTCCTCAGCCCACCTAGAAGTCAAGCCTGCCAACCCATTTCTACCTGGGGCTACTGAGGGCCTGATCCCACACTCTAGCCAACGTCATAATCCTGAGTGCTCATCTTATCTGGCTGAACTCTGCTCCCAGCCTTTCTGCAGAAGTTTCTGCAGCACAACTCAATTTTGCTGCAGAGTAAGCAAAGTTGGAGAGAACCCTCTACAGTCATGGCTCTAGAGAAGATCTCAGGAGCCACCAGCAGAGTTCTCTATAGGCAGTAGGATCAGTAACTGTGAAATTGTCATGACCTAGAAAGCAGGCAGACCCACAGAGCTAAAGTGTCATCAACAAAAGATGGAGGCAAACATGCTGAGGGTATTCAACAGCAGGACTGAAAATAGAAGGATGTGCAGGAGGCCTGTTCCTGTAAAGCCAGCATGGCAGATAAACAAGGCAGAGACTGAATGTAGAAGCAGGGCAGAGAAGCACTGTGACATAATGCAACTGGGCTTTGGTAGTAAGCTGCCTGGATTGAACTCTGGCTCTGATTCATGATTCGAGGCAAGGGGGGAAAAATCAAAAAAACAAACAAACAACAACAACAAAAACACCAGACTCTACAAATTGCTGGTACTCAATCAAATATTAGTCATATTATTATGAAATAAAGAAGTAGCTCCTAGGACCTAAGCAGAGGTTTAGGCAAAAGGAAATAAGATAAAGGCCAGTTAAAAATCAGAGCAGGCCTTAGAGTAGAGCTGAGAAACTAGTTCACCATAATAGCAATGAACTAGAACTCTTGGTTCTAGTTTCTTTATAAAAACAGGCCTTAGCACCAAAGTCTTGGGCAAACCAGGCAGCTATGGCTTTAGCTGCAAAGGTTAGAGGCCTGGAGACTGAGGGCACCAAGCCAACTACTACACTGACTGGCCTGGCACAGGTTCAAAGGCAAGTTCATCCCTGGGACTCCAAGAGTCCACTTCCCTTTCACTCAGCAGGTCCTTCCCAGGGTGGCCATTACCTTCAAGAATTACTTCTTCTTGTTATTTTCAATAACTCCTACTATTTTTTTACCTCCAACTCCAGGTCTTCATTCCTGCCCTGGCCAATGGCCTCCTTCTTCCTGTCCTCTATCCTCTAGTCATTTTGGTTTCCTTCACACTTTCCCTGTTTTGTTCAGTCTCCCCTCCAGCCTTCATTCTAGGCCCTTCAACATACCCAGAGTCCCCATTGGCCAAAAGAAGTCTTTCTTCCCTACCCTTTTTCTCCACCCCCAATTGGTCCCACGCTCTGCCTACCATCAACCAGCAAGGGTCTCATTAGCCTCCAACTCTACCTCATAAAGCCTTCATTTAAGAATTCTCCTACATATTTTCATGTTAATAACACCCACCATCTTCCCTGGAACGTTCCCATTAGCTTTTCCTTAAACACTGAAAATACAGTAAGACTGAACATTAACGTCCTAACACAGAAACCTCTGTCCTCCTGGCAGGAGGTTCAGCTCACTCTCACTGGGGGGAAGGAAAGCATTTGACCATACTCTGAAAATAAACCAAACTGAGAAGTGGATAAAGAAGAATATTTTCTAAACATGTTTGTTTCTGATCTTCCCTCTCCACTCTTACCCCCCATAAAGCTGATATACCCACCAGATTGGACCAGCACTCAAGAAATTCTCCCACTGCTTCTCACTGCAGCAAAGAGATCTTTGGAGTCTGTTCCCAACACAGAACATTTTTTTGTTGCTTTCCAGGGTCAAAGCTTAAGCCTTTTTTTTTTTTTTTTTTTTTTTTTACAAATTCAGTTATAGATCAGTTATAAATCTGTCACAAGGGGGATCAAGAGCATGGAGGCATCCATGGGCATCAATCAGGGTGGCTGAAGATCAATAGTTCCAAGTGGCAGGGCCTAGTAGAAGAAGGCCAAGAGGTAATTACCCATCTGGCAGAAAGTAATCCTGTGTCTACAGGGTACTACCTTCTGCTTATTTTCTGCACTTGTGCAGAGGAACTGAGGGAAGAAAACTGAATGATGTTATTGTAGTCAGCTGCACTGTCAGGTTAGCTAGTACTGGAAGGACATTCCCATTTTATAAAGATACCAACTATTTGACTATTTTAAATATTTGACTATTTGACCAACTATTTGAACCTCAGGAAAAATCTCTTTAACTGCTTCATCCCAGAGATGAGGAAACTGAGATCTTGAGAAGTGAATGGACCGACCAATGGTCACCAGAGCAGAACAGGAACCGGCTTCCCTCTTCTGTAATGTATCCATTGCACCATACTATTCCTTGGACATCTTCATCTTGGCAACTTACAAAATGTATTTTTTAAGCGTAAATATGTGACAAGAACTGAAGAGCATATGAAGGGACTTTTCTCTTGAAAAATATTTGTCAGGCCACAATATTTTTACAGCATACGTACCTAAATTGTTCTTAGAGAACAAACAACCAAGGAAAAAAGAAGTTATTTAGTGGCAGAGAAGGAAAAAAGAAGGTCAGGTGAGATAGAAAAAAATCAAGATGGGAAGTTTAAATAGTATGAAGACTAACTAGGATTGAGGAGGGAAGAATGGGGCTGAAAAAAGACATCCATGGAAGGATATGAGAGATTAGGAGAGAAGAAACACCCCCAGAGAATCCTGAGAAATTATTTTGAATGGTAAAGTGTGAGAATTCTTAAAGTCAGAGACGGAAAAGTACAATGGGGAAATGATTTCTGTTAAGCATGTGATATACATATTCTCTCATTTAATCTCACAAAAATCCCATGAGGGATTATTAGTACACCCATCTTACAGAGGAGAAACCATGTCTCAAAGAAGTTAACTTGTTTATAGTCACAAAACTAAAATGTAGTAGAGTCAAGACTCTATTCAGGATTGACGCCAAAATTCATCTAACAATCTAGGGCATGGCTTCCTTTCCACTGGAAACAGTTACACAAGTCATGGTACAGAGATAAAACCTTTTCTTACAGCTACATTCAAAAAATAACACTGGCATGTCATAGTAGGCTTCTGATATCATAGCCTGGACTAACCTTTACTTTGGACCAGAAGAATTATCTCCGAGCATTGTAGGACATTGAACCTGGGTTTCTGGGCAATCAAAAAAGTGATGAAGATTGGGGGTTCTTTAATTTGTTCAAGTGATAAGAAGATTGTGTCTCCATTTCAAAGAGAGACAATGTAAGTCCTCACCTAGCAACCCATAATTTATTTTTCTCCCTCATTTCAATTCAGATTAGGTTTCAGAAGTCTTAATAGATATTCAGTTTCAATTCCTTCCTTGTTATGTATTTGTTAAGTTTGATCACATTTTTAATAAAATGTAGCTCCAAAAATTCTCATAATCTTCTATTAAAATATACCACTAGATAGCCATGTTAGAGAAAGGCTCAAGAACTGATTAAAATACAGATTCCTTTGCTCCTGTATTCTATTCCAAGGAAACTCGTTGGACATATGACAGTAACTTCTTTAGAAGATACATTTTGCTTTCTTTTATGACTACAAGACAGATGGAAATTAATTTAAGTGATCACTTACATGAGTTTCTCCCTTTATTCTACAAATCACTTCCAAATCCTCCCTTTCTAAAAAAATACTATAACATCAAAATAACTGAACTGATATCATTTTTTAGAGTCCTAACATGAAAAAAAATAAAGTCCTAACATGACAAAAACATCAAATTGCCAGAAGAGTTTCTTCAGCAAGACAAGTCTTGTGAAATCTTTTTTAAACCACAGATTGAATTTGCTTTTTATTCATTTCCACATCAAATTATAAACAACATATTCTGAGGTGTTATTTTTACATGTTTTTAATTTGTCTAGTCTAATACACAACCCCAAAATTTTCCATTTAGGGTGTGACAATGTTTAAAAACAAAACCAAACAAAACCTTTTTCCTGTTCTCTTTAAGGTGGGTGGATCAAAGAATGTCTAGGCAGATAAGAGAGCTTCAGATACTAAGCAGTCCCAGTTACTGAGAAGAGTAAAAAGGAGGGTTCTTGCAATTATCCCTGTGAATATGCCCAAAAAGACAAGAGAATTCTCCAAACAACTGTTTGTAAATGTTCCATTTAGTATGCTATATTTCATATCTTCTCAGTCTTCAAAGGCTACAAATTTGAAATTTTAGGGGGTAGGAAAGTTTTGAAATTCCAGTTCCATTTATTCTTGGCCAAATTCAGCAGTCTGATTCCTGGGATGGTGGGGGTCGGGTATCAAACTGTTGAAATAGCTTCGTATGATTTCCCCATAACTAAAGCTCCCCAGAGAAAGAGTTAAAAATGTTTGCTGCTGTTTTTAAAGTATGAGTCTAAAATGCAACTAAAAAAAGTGTTTTGTGTTTTAGATGCCACGGAACAAGAAATTCTCATTCTGAAAAAATGAGTGGGAAATATCAGAAAGGGAGACAGAACGTGAAAGAGTCCTAACTCTGGGAAATGAACTAGGGGTGGTGGAAGGGGAGGTGGACGGGGGGTGGGGGTGACTGGGTGACAGGCACTGAGGTGGGCACTTGACGGGATGAGCACTGGGTGTTATTCTATATGTTGGCAAATTGAACACCAATAAAAAATAAATTTTTTTTAAAAAAATGAAATTCTCATTCTGTAGATTAAGTCTCTCTTGTCTTCTTAAGTAACTTCTCACTGAAATCAAGGGTCTTCCCCCACAGCGATGGTTAAAAAAAAAAAAAAAAAAAAAATGTGTTCACTGTCATCTGGAACCAAGACATAAAACCTATCTTAAAGGGCCAGTTACAGCTTCAGTACCACACAAGGTAAGTACTTAAACGGTCATTAATGTAGCTTTTTTTTTTCTTTTATGATGGTTCTATCTCACACATATGAACTTAATTTGATTTTTCATAATACAAATAAGGAAGTCACTCTGATATCTTCAGTTTGACTTCTACGTGAGCTACTCTATCACCCCCCAGTACTCCCCAGTACCCCCCAACCCACCAGTCCTCAGGCTGCCATCACATTTGAGATAAGGCAGGTAAAAAAATTGTCAGAAGAGAAATGTAACCTCTAGAGAAAGAAATGAACAATCTTTCTCTTGCCCCCTGCATTGCTATATTCAACACAGGGTTGGAAGTTGATATCTCAATGAATAATAGTATTACCTCAGTTTACAAACTCTCTAGAAGGAAGCTCCTTTATGAGCAATGCATTGTGTTTAAACAAACAGAAAGTTGATAAATCACTGCCGCTGCCTAGCAAATCTGTTCTGTACCATCTTCCCTCGCCCCAAAAAGATCCCCCTTAGACAAATCTAAGCCACCTCTCGTTTTCCATCCCATCTTCAGTTTTAAAGCCCATTTCCTCTAACACTTCCTTCAAGGCCCAAAGCTCCCTTTCTTTACATCACTCTCAATCATATTAAATAATGGGTATAAAATATGTAGTACAGTGCTTGACACTGCACTTATGAAAAACATGAGTTCATTTCCTTCTCTTTTTACACAGCTCTGATTCTCCCTACTTCCAGCTTTCAAGCTTCACGTCAATCTCCTGTAACCTTATTATTATCTCCCTTCTCATGTTATATACACCTCATCTTTCTGTGCTGATCTTCATCTGCCTTTTTCTTGCCCTCACCAAAAAAGACCCATAAACATTTGCTTTTTCCCACAATTCAGTTCTAAAGACATTTATTAAGGACCCATGTCAATGGTTAGCGACTGCTAACACCACCATCATGTTTGCCTTTTCTACATATGACCTGTGGTATCAGCCACTCAGTATCTTTATTTTAATTAACTCCACTCTTGAAAACTAAAAAAACAAAACAAAACAAACAAAAACAAAACCACTGTTCTAGGCATTTAGCCTCCAGAAGTACGAAATAATCAATTTCTATTAATTAAGTCACTCAGCCTGTGGTACTTCTCAGCTCTAGCAAACTAATCCAGTGAACTAGTTTCTTATTGCCCCCAATCAGTGTCCACATGGCCCTAGGTAAATTTACTTCCATGTTGCTCTGAGCAGACCACTAAGACCCTCCATGCCTCTCTGCTGTTCTCAGCAGGATTTGCAAGCTGGCACCTGCCTTGCAGCAGGTTTAATTTTGCCTATTTATTTTTACAAAATTTTACATTAGCTCCACATTTAAAGTTATGAGATTCCCCATTAAAATCTGGATCACCAACTTCTTTTGAAAAATCAGAAAATATGGCAGCAAATTCAAACTAGTAAGATTCTAAACCACCTTTCAGCACATTATCTTATCTACCTTTAGTTATTTTTTACCTGATTTTCCCTCTTACAAACTTAAATGAGTCTCACTTAACTATCCTTCCCCTATCACAGAGGTTCTCAAACCTCAGCAGGTATCAGAACCACCAGCAAGGCCAATTAAAACCCAGATCAGTGGGCCCCACCCATAGTTTCTGATTTAGTAGGTCTACAGTGAGGCCGATTATTTCCATTTCTCATATTTCCCAGCTAATGCTGCAGTAGCTAAAACTAGGATCACGCTTTGAGAATCACCTCAAAGTGTGCCTACCTCACATTCCCAAAAGGAAGTTTACTTTACATACCCCAGCAGGAGGAAGGAAAGAATTTCTCCTTGCCCAGGAACAGCCCACACATTGGGCATCTGCCACACTCAACCAATGAGAACCCATAACAGCCCCTTCCAGCTTCTGCCTTTGGCCTATAAAAGCAAGCCCCGGGATCCCTGGGTGGCGCAGCGGTTTGGCGCCTGCCTTTGGCCCAGGGCGCGATCCTGGAGACCCAGGATCGAATCCCACGTCGGGCTCCCGGTGCATGAAGCCTGCTTCTCCCTCTGCCTGTGTCTCTGCCTCTCTCTCTCACTGTGTGCCTATCATAAATAAATAAAAAATTAAGAAAAAAAAAAAGATTAAAAGCAAGCCCCTCTCCTCTGTTCTCCAGACTTGCCTATGGTTCACCATGGTTTGCTTGTCTCAAATTGCAATTCTATACTATTCCCAAATAAACTCATTTTGCCCATAAAAGAGCTGGCTTTTGTTTTTTAAGGTCAACACTGTATGTCAAGAGCTATTATCAATGTTAGATGAGATAACACATGTAAAATTACTGCATTTGATAGTCCTCTGTAAACTTTGGCTGTTATTATTATTTCCAGGGTGCCTGGGTAGCTCAGTCGATTAAGCATCTGCCTTCAGCATAGGTCCTGGGATCAGCCTCCAATCAGTAGGGCTCCCTGTTCAGTGAGGAGCCTGCTTCTCCCTCTTCCTCTGCCCCTCCCCCCAGCTCATGTGCACACATTCTCCTCTCAAATAAATAAAAATACTTAAAAATTTAAAAATTCCGGGATCCCTGGGTGGCACAGTGGTTTGGCACCTGCCTTTTGCCCAGGGCGTGATCCTGGAGACCCGGGATCGAATCCCACGTTGGGCTCCCGGTGCATGGAGCCTGCTTCTCCCTCTGCCTATGTCTCTGCCTCTCTCTCTTTCTCTCTGTGACTATCATAAATAAATAAAATTTTTTAAAAAATTTAAAAATTCTCTCTTTTCCTAATCTGTAAATTTGAAGCCAGAGTCTTCCACTCACTTCATGTAACCACCTACCAGGATCCTCTAACGCTGTGCCTCACACATAATAGGTAGTGAATAAAGATTTTTCTGAATGAATAAATGAAGAAACAAACTAATGCACATTCAAATCTCATGGATTTGAGGACAGTCACGCTCAGAAGGACACTTTTATATAGACCTTGTAATTACAACACAAAACAATTAAAATGGGTATTTCGGGCAGCCCCAGTGGCTCAGCAGTTTAGTGCCGCCTTCAGCCCAGGGCGTGATCCTGGAGACCTGGAATCGAGTCCCACAGTAGGCTCCCTGCATGGAGCCTGCCTTTCCCTCTACCTGTGTCTCTGCCTCTTTCTCTGTGTGTGTCTCCAATAAATAAAATAAAATAAAATAAAATCTTTAAAAAAAATAAAATAAAATGGGTATTTCCACATTTAGTGTAAACTCAGAGTTGATTGGTAGATCTAATGATTCCCCAAGGAGCAGTAACAGCTAGTGTCTATGCACACTTACTCCATGCCAGGCACTGTTCTCTGTCTTCTGTGTGTACTCATTGAATCAGACTTCAGTTAATGAAAAACCTCAGGTTAATCTATCAGTTAGAAATTGTACTTGGCTTCTCGTGACAGAGAATCCAAAAATAGTGCCCCAGACACAAAGGTGTTTTCTCTCATTAGAAAGAAAAAGAAAGGGATCCCTGGGTGGCGCAGCGGTTTGGCGCCTGCCTTTGGCCCAGGGCGCGATCCTGGAGACCCGGGATCGAATCCCACATCGGGCTCCCGGTGCATGGAGCCTGCTTCTCCCTCTGCCTGTGTCTCTGCCTCTCTCTCTCTCTCTGTGACTATCATAAATAAATAATAATAATAAAAAAAAAAGAAAGAAAAAGAAAGAAAGAAAGAAAGAAAGAAAGAAGAAAGAAAGAAAGAAAGAAAGAAGAAAGAAAGAAAGAAAGAGAAAGAAAGAAAGAAAGAAAGAAAGAAAGAAAGAAAGAAAGAAAGAAAGAAAGAAAGAAACCTGGAGTAAGCAGGTCAGGGCTGGTATGATGACTCAGCAAAGTCTCCAAGGACCAAGAATCCTTCTACCTGTTCCACGTCTCAACAAATAGCTCTGTCTTCAAGGTCACCTCCACATTCAAGATGGCAAATTGGGGTGCTAGCCTCATATCAGCGTTTCAGCTAGCAGGAAGACAGGAAGTACCAAAGGCAAAAGTGCCCTCCCTCCTTTTTAAGAAGTCTTTCTGGGAACACCTGACCGGCTCAGTCAGTGAAGCACGCAACTCTTGATTTCAGGATTGTGAGTTTGAGCCGAGATCAAGTTGGGTGCAGAGATTACTTAAAAATAAGATCTAAAAAAAAAAAAAAAAAAAGCCTTTCTGGAAGTCTCACAGAGTACTCTGCCCAACTCTAGTCAGTCAAAGCCTGGTCACACAGCCACACCTACCTGAAGGGAAACCCAATCTTTGCTGAACACATTGCTGTCCTGAGAAAGCAAGCTTCTGTTGGTAATGAGAGAAGAAGAGCCTATATTGGTTTAAAGCATAAGCTATGTCTGCAACACAGGACTATACACACACATACACACAAAGTCAGTCTCTCTCTTTCTCCCCAACCCCCACCCAACTCCATTCTTGGCTCCCACTGAACAACAAAGAACACATTTGGAACACATTTCAATATGTGTTAAGTAAGCTACTGTGAGAGTAGACCTCACTCACACATTTTTGCTATCACATTTTTGATGAGGCAAAACATGAAACTTAACCATATCTCAGCCTTGGAGAAAGCAGCTGGCCAGACAGCAGGGCCACATGGTGCTTATATGCAGAGTGTAAATTTGGATCACACACACTGTGATGATGCTGGCAGTCAGGATAAAAATAAGTACCTCCCAACACCCTCCACATTGTGATTATAGTATTCAAACTGTGAGTGCAAGGGTAGTGAAAGCAAACAGTGGGAAAATGAACTCATGGTAAAACCTCCCTCAAGGAAAGCTGATAGGGTCTGAAAAAACTTTAGTAGAAAACTCTTCCTTCTCTCTCAGCCTATGTGTGTGTGTGTGTATGTACGTGTGTGTCTATCTCTATGTGTCTCTGTCTCTCTTTTACTCCCTCCCCCACCCTACCTAAGATGTAACAGGACTGCAGTGTTACTTAACTATTGTGAGCTAACTGTAAAGCACCTATATGCAAACCTCCAAAGAGAGGTTCCCTCCATTAAAACACTTCAAGCCATTGACTAACCTGGATTTGCAGTTTCTCTCAGTTTGGAGCCTCACAAGGCAGACAAAAACTCCTTTATAAAGAAGCTCGGAAAGAACTGAACTCTGAAACGATAGGGTCTCTGTGTTCTTTGTGTAGGTAGGCAATTTCCCAGCAAGGTTTCGGGTTTTGCAGTTAGCTTTTGTGAATACAATAAAAGAGAGATAGTAACCTTTACAGTGAGTCGCAGCAGCACCCTAATACTAGGCTCTGTGAAAACAGATCACATTACCTGGAGCCTCACACTGCAGCCTGGGGTTATTGTGCAAAACTGGGTTCTGTTGTAGGCATCCAGGTAGTCTTTCTTCATCGAGGCAGGTCATTGTACCTCTGCAAAGCTGATTTTTTCATTAAGGGAAAACTGTCCTTCCCCCAATTCAATTGACATTGAAAGTCATTGCTAAGTAGACTTGTGTGGGGAGCTTTGTGGGTACAGGCAGAGAAGGAGAAAATCTTGTGAGGGGCAGGAGAAATGTCCACAAGCTATGTAAACTACCGGGTAAATCACCTCAGGGGCACAACTACCATAGACAATAACTCAGAAGTATAGCTACCTTGACCAAGACACCAGACCAACAAAGTTTGGAAATTGCTGATGCCTTCCTTAGCATGAGAATGGGTGGTATTAAATTAAGACCTGTCTTCACCTCTGAAGACTTTCTTCTAACGTGGTTCATGAGGCAATAGCATTGCATACAGCTATATCCTAACTAATAAAAATCAATATTACAAATCACACCCTAAAATAAACTTGTCCTTCAAGCTACACCTCTACTAGCAGAAGAATTTCAAAGCACTGTTCTTATCTATCACAGTTAACTGTGTTCTCCACATTACCATAGAGAACTCAAGACTATACAGAAGAGGCAATGTGTAATGAATATTTGGTGGCAATAAAGGCTGTTCAGTTGACAAAAGACCTAGAAAATGTGAGTGTGGAAAGCATTCAATCAAAAAATCTTTGTTGGTTGCCAGCTATATGCCACTATAAGACACTATTCTAGACTTCGACACTGTTCTAGGAACTAAACAGACCAAATACTTGCCCTGGTAGAGCTCATGTTCAACTGACATTTCTTGTACAGGCCATATAGGCAAAGTTTCCCAGAAGGCACCATTGGGGCACAAAGATCAGTACTTCACAGCCAATAATAAATTCTCACTTCTCTTACATCTAGTGAGGGAGATACCAGTACTACATTAAGAGCTTTACCGGGGGACACCTGGGTGGCTCAGCGGTTGAGCACCTGCCTTCAGCTCAGGGTGTAATCCTGGAGTCCCGGGATCAAGTCCCACATTGGGCTCCCTGCATGGAGCCTGCTTCTCCCTCTGCCTGTGTCTCTGCCTCTCTCTCTCTCTCCCTGTCTCTCATGAATAAATAAATAAAATCTTTAAAAAAAAAAAAAAAGAGCTTTACCGGAATACTGTCTGGGCTCAAAGGAAGTATGCATGCATGTGAAGTGGTCTGAAACTAATAAACTTGCAAAAGCAAAACCAAAATGGCCCAAATTGGGTAGTGCTAAGGAACTACAGAAGGGAGTATGGTAAGGTGAGGCCAACCCAGAAAGAAAGTTTAGATTAAGCTGATTTTGAATCAGGAGTTTAGGGCTCTTAGTCCCAGGTACCTGTTATAACTTACAATAAACTCCTGTTGGACCTAATCAGGCCATTCACTGGGGGGCAGAATGCATCAAATCTGGAGCCCAAGTGGCTAAAAGTAGGTACAAGGGCTATCAGAACATGTTAGGTACATATGTGTCCCACTCTCTATTTCAGGCTTTCTGAAGGACTGAAAAGTACATACCTCAGAGGTCACAAAGCAACCCACAGAATTATTTTGTTTAGCCTGCAAATTATTAGAAAAAATACATTTCTGTGTGCCAAGATGTAAAAATCAAAACATTTTGCCTGCTAAAATGGAGCTTTGCAGCTTCTTTAAAAGAAAGGCGAGGGGATCGCTGGATGGCTCAGTGGTTTAGTGCCTGCCTTCCGCCCAGGGTGTGCTCCTGGAGACCTGGGATCAAGTCCCAAGTCGGGCTGCTCCCTGCATGGAGCCTGCTTCTCTCTGTCTGTGTCTCTGCCTCTCTCTCTCTCTCTCATGAATAAATAAATAAAATCTTAAGAAAGAAAAGAAAAGAAAAAAAAGAAAAGAAAAGAAAAGAAAAAAGAAAAAAAAAGAAAAGAAAAGGCGAAGGGGCACCTAAGTGGCTCAGTCAGTTTAGTGTCTGACTCTTGGTTTCAGTTCAGGTCATGATCTCAGTATTATGAAACTGAGCCCCATATCAGGATCCCTGCTCAGCAGGGAATCTGCTGAAGATTTTCTCTCCCTCCCTCTCCTTTTGTCCCTTTTCCACTGCTCATGTGCACTCATACTCTTTTACTCTCTCAAAAAATAAAAATAAACAAATAAAAGAAAGAAGAATATATGGCAACACTGGGTTTACACTACTGAAATATAATAAGAGGCCAGAGCTGGAGAGTTTTCTGACCCCCACTTCATCCTTCTGGGTAGATGGGCCTTACACCCCCACACACAGAGTCCCCACAACTTCCTGTGGCCTTCCCTAATCTAAATAAACCCATCAGTTGCCTTTTTTTTTAAGATTTTATTTATTTATATATATGAGAGAGAGAGAGAGCAAAAGCAGAGGGAGAAGCAGACTCCCCATTGAGAGTGGAGCTGGACATGGGACCCAATCCCACGACCCTGAACTGAGATCATGACCTGAGCCAAAATCAGATGCTTAACCAACTGAGCCACCCAGGCACCCCCCAGTTGCCATTTTTAATGGCATTACAATATTCATAATTCACAATCAAAAAACAACTTCTTCCCATGTCATTATCAAGTATGGGGACATGAAAGACCTGAGCAACTATATATCTTTCATGAAAAAAAATCACTTTCCTTCATTCTACAAGTATTAATTGACAGCCTATTAGAAGACACATACTGTTTTAAAGTCTACAGATATAGCAGGGGTGGGGGAAAGGGGGAATATGTCTCTACCCTTGTGAAGCTGTTTCCTATTTGTGAGAGATAGATCATAAACAAATATACAATATACCTTCAGGGAGCTATATGTAATATGAGAATGAAAAAAAAGCAAGGGTAGGGTTAAGGGTAGAGCGTAGAGATGGAGTAAAGAGTTAGATATATTGGTCAGGGAAGGCCACTCTGATGAAGTAGCATATGAACAAAAACCTGAATGACCTGAAGGAGTGGGCACTGAGAAAGTATATCTCTGTATAGAAGGAAAAAACATTTCAATGTATTTAATATGCAAGGGGCATTTGTGCCAAAAGAACCTAAATAAACCATGAAATAAACCAAGGTAAAAACTATGGAACAGCACACAGAAAAACATGCATTTGTGCCAAAAAAATCTAAACAAACCATGAAATAAACCAAAGTAAAAAACTATGGAACAGCACACACACACACACACACACACACACACACACACACACACAGAGTCCAGTCTTTAAGAAGCCTGCTTTTCAACCGATTTTTTTAAACATCTATATTTTAGATTTTTATAATCATTCTACTAGAGAGAAAACCAAAATCCAGTTTAATATTAACAATCTAATTACATTTCGATCTTAGTGACCTCTAGGGATAAGTAAGAAAATCTCCATTCTACTGATGACAAGGCTCAGAATGGTTAACGTCCTTGTTTACAATAATATGGTTACCAAGTAGCAAAGACAAGACAAGGCTATCCTGACTCTAGTTTTAGGGTCTTTCCAAGGCTAGTCCTTTAATAACTTCCTCTGAAGCACCTGCAACAAGAGAGACTGAAACAGAAAGAAGTTAGGGAGTCCAGAGGTTTAGAAGTCCAGGAATTATTTCCAATCAGCTGTAAAAAGAACTCTTCAGATTTTATACTATCTTTGACATGTATACATATTTTATGTTTATTCTATAATTTATCTGTATTTTTTCAATTTTGATCAAAGAAACACACCAAAGGAAGATTAATGCTAATTTATGGCCCAACTTTTCTTGTCCTCCCCCCAGATACAATGAACCCCCTCTTTTTTAGAATAATGTCAAAAGTCTGCAGAATTTCACTAGCAGACCAGTAGGGAATTAAAGATGCAGCAGTGTGACAGAACACAATATTCTTACATCAAATGCATAATTACTGAGATATATAAAAGTGATTAAAATACTTTTTATATTACAAACATATGCATGCATGAATGTATTACAAAGTGGTATTCAAATGTCAAATTAATTTTATTTATTTTATTATAATTTGCAAGATGATGTGCTCATCTGTAGATAAAATAGCATAATCCAAGAAAACTGGGGAATGGTACATTCTAAAAATAAAGTTATAGTCATTAAGCACAAATCAGTGGATTGCTAGGACAAGTTTTCCTTTACTGAAAAATAATATATTGTTTCATTAAGGATAAAATATAACTGTTCTGGGAATGCATCACATAGATGTTTCCAATTGGTGTCTCTGTACTCTTCTAGTCATGAGTTGTTACAGATGTGTCTCTGGGGCTTCTACAGGATGAAAATAACTATTCCTTGCCTTGACTTTCAGTCTTTATATATTTGCAAGCCTTAGCAACTTAGGAGTTTTTGGCTCATCTATAATGGCAAGACTCTCTTCCATGACTTTTCCCTGAGGGACTATATTTATATTGCACCTGATATTTTACCCAATCTCGAAGGATAAGGATGAATTTGGAAAGCATCTTTGCTCAAATCATTCATCACTCTTGAAAATGGCTGGCGTGAGTCCACATTATTTCTCTCACATTCTAATGCATGTTGTTCCAAGACATCTTTTCATGTACCATGTAGGAAAAAACCCCACAACAAGCAGAAACACCCAAGGCATCTAATAATCTGTCCAAAGACCTACTAAGGAGATACTGGTGCTGGTTCGCTTGAACCAAAGGCTTCTAGAAATAAATCTGGGTGTTCGCATGACACTTTAAAAAGGAACACAGACTGTCCTTTTAGGGCCTGTTTCAGCGGTGGGGGGTGGGTATCTATTTCATCTATGAGCCGTCTGAGGAAGCACCTGACAGGGTAGTTCTCCTTTAAACACTTTGTTGTGGTCTATCAGAAGAAAAGCTGCCACTTCATCCCTTCTCTTCTGGCCTCCTAATCCTGTCTCTTAAAAGTACTGATTATGCAAATCATTCTACAAGTCCCCACTTGCTCAAATGCCAGGTTAGGCTGTCATTAGTCCTCTCCCCCATTTCTGAAATGGCCTCCTAATTCATCTGTCTAGCTCTGGTAACTCCTCCCTCCAATCTATCCTTCCCACTGCCATCAGAACAAAGTAAAGCACAGATCTGATTCTCTACTGACTACAGTCTTGGAGGCTCTCGGCTTCCCTTTCTCTCTCATCTCTGGTGGTTCCCTGTCTCTTGCGTTCTGGGCCTTGCTCTTCTTCACCTCCTGGCCTCTCCAAAAGGAAAAGCTTTCCCTCCTCTCTGTCTCTCTGACTTCTTTTTTTTTTTTTTTTAAAGATTTTATTTATTTATTCTTGAGAGATAGAAGGAGAGACAGAGCCAGAGACATAGCCAGAGGGAGAAGCAGGCTCCATGCACCGGGAGCCCGACGTGGGATTTGATCCCGGGTCTCCAGGATCGCGCCCTGGGCCAAAGGCAGGCGCCAAACCGCTGCGCCACCCAGGGATCCCTGTCTCTCTGACTTCTATTCTCCCTTCATGATTAAGCTCTCCTCTCTGATACAGTCATTCCTCCAGCTCCACTCACTCAGTGCACCTCAAACACACTTTAATGTAGCAAGTATGTTTCAATTATTTGGTTTTTTTTAAAGATTTATTTATTTATTCATGATAGACACAGAGAGAGAGAGAGAGAGAGAGAGAGAGAGAGAGGCAGAGACACAGGAGCAGGGAGAAGCAGGCTCCATGCAGGGAGCCCAATGCGGGACCCGATCCCGGGACTCCAGGATCGTGCCCTGGGCCAAAGGCAGGCGCTAAACCGCTGAGCCACCCAGGGATCCCCCAATTATTTTCTTTAACTCCACACAAGCCTCATCTTCAGAGGATAACTACTAGGTCTTCATTATCTTTAATATACCCACTCCCATCCTGGAGAGCATTAACTCCACAATACACCCAGTCTGCCTTGCCCTGAAAAAAACCCCAAGGAAGAAAGCTGAGAGACACTGCAGCTTGAGGCACTGCTTGAGATGCACCTCCAGCAGCAACACCAAGACCTGTCCACCAAGGTTGCAGCAGAAATCAGGGACTCAGGGGATGCATCTCAGGGCAAAATGTGTCTGCTACAAGCTCACAGATTCAAATCACTGTGGAAATTCAGAGTAGGGGAGCACCTCAGAGGTCTCCTGGTTCAGGCTCCCACTCAATGCAGGGATGCTCTTACAGATCACTGACAGGTGGACTCTCCCCAACCCCACCCCATAACACAGGCAAATGATAGTATTATACAGCTCATTGCTTGGCATTTCTGCCAAAGATAAGTTGATCCAAATTTAATAATAATATTTAAAAATTAAATAATAACATTATCAAGTGCTTATTAAATGCCAAGTATTATACTAAGAGCTTGGCATGTACCATTTAATCTCTTCATAAGTACCTCATGTGGTAAATACCATCATCATCATCTCCAGTTTCTAGGTAAAGACTAGCAAATGCCAATATCCCCATTTTAGTGCATGCTGGCAGGACTCCCCAATGCCTGCACCTGCTTCTGTGGGCCAGAAACCATTCTCTGGTACCAGAGCACACCTTCCTGCAGTATATTTAGCCAGAAGTGCCAGAAAATTAACACTCCCCAGAAGCATCCTTCAACCAATGACTGTGAGGGCTGCCCATCAAGTGGCTTGATCTGTAGTAAATGGTCTACACTGACTCCCAGAGATCCCCAGCAGGATAGAGTTGCCATTGCCCACACTTGTACCATGCTTGATAACTCACCCTTTCCTTCATCAGCTCACTTTCCCACTCCCTACTAATATTTCTTGGGATTACCTCCCCAATATTTGCACTTAAAATCTGGTCTCTGGAGCTTCCTTCTAGAGAAACCCAACAAAAACAAGGAAGTGAAGGCACAGAAATTCAGGGATATGCCCAGGATAGGATCTCCACCTCAGGGCCCATACTCATCTCCACTGCACTATACTGCATTCAGCTATCCCACGAGAGCAAGAAGTGCATCTTTTCTTTCCTCTATGAAGACAGACGAAGCATCTCTTCCACCATGACTGTTTTCATACCCACCATCCCCCTCTCAGAGCACTGTATTTAGCTTCAAATTTTCCACTTAAAACTAAACATATGAAATTATTCTGTTTTAAACCTTTCGTAATTCCATCCATCTGTTTCTTAATCTTGTGTCATTATAGAAGAAGAGAACTGAAAATATGTATACTAAGCTATTCAATTTTAACCCTGTTTTAATACAAAAATTCCTAGAACTATTTCTGTGTTCCATATGGCATCCATGCAAACAAAATTCAAAATTTTATTGAACTGGCTAAAATGAATCTGATTAAATCTTACAATATAAGTAATAATTATGTTAATAAGTACTTATCAATTTAGCAAGATGTAAATACTAAATACTTACTATGTATTCATTAACAAAATAACAACAAACATTCTAATAGACTCCTCCTGCATATCTTGATCAATTGCAACCTCATCCAGAGGTATCTCTATTTTTTTAGAATCTTCCATGTCAGCTATAAAGTAAAAATTCAAAGATCATAAATTGTCTACTGAAAACATTCCCAGAAGTAAGCAACTCCACAGCAAGATGTGCAAAACATATTTAAGGTTCCTGAAGCTATATGGAATCAATCTAGGTACAACATATTCAATGTAAAATGATTGATAACTTCAGGAATTCTAACATGTTATAAACAGATTATGAAATGAAGATTTATAGAATTTTAGGGCAAGAGGAACCTTAGGAAACAATTCATATTTTGATTTCTTCTTTTGCAGAAGGCTTTACAACTAAGCAGAGACATAATGAGCAATAGAACCAGGTTTCTTAGCTCCTAATTCAGTGCTTAGTTGGTTTACCACAGTTTTCTGAATAATTTTCTGAATAATTTTCTGAATAATTCACATAAAGTATCTTTCTATATTGAATCACTAGTTCATCCCCATGATAACCAACTCCAAGCTTGAAACAGATAAATGAAACTAATCAAATTTATGAGTCAGGAATTTAGAATTAGGATAATGGGGGACTAAGTTAGGGGGAAAGTACTTGAATTGAGAAGTCACGCTAAATAGTACAAAGTTAACATTGGGTGCTACCTTGGGTATATGCAGTGGCATAAGGTAAACCACTGCAGAACCCCCAAGAGACAGAAAATAGCCTGAGTCTCACTATCCCAAACTGCTTCTTTTGGGGGCCTGGTGATATTTGGACTTCATGAACCTTGTTTGTATTTTTAAAGCCAATATCCCTCAACCATTCAAGCTACTTGAATGAACCAACTTAAGTAGATTTCTCTTCCCTGCAACAAAAAGTGCCCAGGGCAGAAGACTCTTCCCTCCTCTTGCTATTAACAAAACAACTATAAAAAGAAAATGGGTGTTGAGGGGCACCTGGGTGGCTCAGTGGTTGAGCGTCTGCCTTTGGCTCAGGGAGTGATCCCAGGGTCCTAAGATCAAGTCCTGCATCAGGCTCTCCGCAGGGAGCCTGCTTCTCCCTCTGCCTGTGTCTCTGCCTCTGTGTCTCTCATGAATAAATAAAATCTAAAAAAGAAAGAAAGAAAAAGAAGGAAAGAAAGAAAGAAAAAGAAGAAAGAAAGAAAGAAAGAAAGAAAGAAAGAAAGAAAGAAAGAAAGAAAGAAAGAAGAAGAAAGAAGAAAGGAAGAAAGGAAGAAAGGAAGAAAGGAAGAAAGGAAGAAAGGAAGAAAGGAAGAAAGGAAGAAAGGAAGAAAGAAGAAAGAAAGAAAGAAAGAAAGAAAGAAAGAAAGAAAGAAAGAAAGAAACGAAGGAAGGAAGGAAGGAAGGAAGGAAGGAAGGAAGGAAGAAAGAAAGAAAGAAAGAAAGAAAGAAAGAAAGAAAGAAAGAAAGAAAAAGAAGAAAGGAAATGGGTGTTGAATAATGGAATAATAAAAATGGCCATTGGAATCAGCATGAAGAACTGGAATAAAGCAGGAGACCAAGTTTATTCAAATGCCAGCTGTGGTTAAAGAATGTCATTCATTGTATGGGAAAAAGAAGCTGAGATCCCTCTCTAACTTAAGTCAGTTTAGGAGCAGTCCCTTGATATTATAAATGTGTGAGTTTTGAATGGGGAGTTTCCTGCCCTCCTCCTCTTTCTGACTTGCCCTGGTGGTTCTAGACCAGAGAACAAAGGAACCTAATCCAGGAACATGAAAGGGCATTTTCCCTCTTCCACAAGCTACTCTTCTGACCATGATTTTACAGTCCTTCTGAGCTCCCTGCTACTCCCACCTTTTGGGGATAGCTCAGAACCTTAAGTCAACAGGGCCTCTTCCAATTTACTACTGGTTCTATTGGTTTCCTATAGCTTCAAGACAATCACTATACCTAAATTAGTAAACCATTTTAAAAGTTCTTCTCCCAACAGCATTAAACGCAATTGAATTAGCACTATTTATTTTCAACCAGCAGCCATTATCTTAACTCTTTGTTGACAAAACCCTGATTATCCATTTGGCCATATCCCCAGCTCATTAGCTCAAAAGAAAGTCCAGATGAATTTCAGATATTCAAGACAATGCCATTCCTTTTGTCAATGATTCATAGAGGCATGGGCATGTAACATAAATCTAGCCAATAAGATCTCGGTAGCTAATATTTATTGAATGCTTAACTCTGTGTCCTGGTCTAAGTGTTTCATAAGAATTCATCCTTTTATCCTTCATTACAACTCTGTAAGCTAGAATCCTTATTGTCCCTATGTCATGTCTTACATGAAATGTAAGATAAGCCATTTTGATTCAGATTTTCTGTTACCTGTCACTACAAACATCTGAACCAATACTCCAATTAACCTGTCCTTTTCTCTTTAGAACGACACTTAAGCATGAATGCAAGGACAGCAAGAGAATATATAAATGCCATACATCCTATTGCAATTCTTCCCTTCCCAGTTCCTGTAAAGGTTTTTCTTATACTTTACTGTGAGTAAAAAAATAAAACAAAAACAAACAAAAAAAAACAAAAAACGTACTCTCATGTATTAAGTTAATTATTAAAATACCTTACTATTGGCTTGTTTTATTCATGAAAAACCAACCTTGTAAACAAATGTAACAAATGAACATAAGTTTCCAGTATAAGCTCTATCAAAAAGATAGACAAATAGCCTTTTCCAAGCCTGTATTATTTCACTTAGGACTATTATTTGCTGAAGCAATCCCAGTTCATCCCAGGACTTCTGATTGCATGGTTATTGAATTAAATCCAATCTTCTGCTCTATCATAATTTGTATTTTTATGATTTTAATTTTGGACCCTCTGAAATCACTGCTCACTACTCAAACCACTGCCTCATAAAATAATATTTTTATTATATGTTTCATGTTTCCAAGTACCTTGGTTTTATGTCTACATATTTTTGGAAATGTAAGGAAAATTATTTTTAAGTCCTTTAGTAAATGTATTAAATAGCCATTAGTTAGGCTCTTGGCCTTTAAATTTCTAATATTAAATTACTATTCAGGTGTTTCCTTCTTGCTCTCTGGCCAAAAATAAAGCAACTCACTTTAACTGTCTTTATACAGTGTTAAAAGTAATTCAGTTATACTGACATAATTTAATATACTGGCAGAATCATATGTCAATATATAAATGCTGTGTGATTTATTTTCTTTGTAACATTGGGAAAGTTAACATTTGTGCCTCAGTTTCCTCACATATAAAATAGAGATCATACTAATAACTAATTTTTAGAGTTGTTGTGAAGATTAAATAAACCAATACATATGAAGCACCTGATAAGTACCAAGGACACAATAAGAACTCTAAATATGATTATTCCTATTATTATTATTATCAGGGTTAGCTGGTAATTAACAGAGAACTTGATTAACAGTGACCTAAACCATTAGAACATATGTTACTCACTAAGCATGACACTTGTTGGCTCTAGGGTTGGTTCACAGCTCAAAGATGTCATGAAGGACTGAGGCTCCTGCCACCCTTCTGCTTTGCCATTCCCAGTGTACTGGCAAAGTGTCCCTCATAGTTATAAGACAGCGACTCATTACAAGTTCTTCTGACAACAGTAAGGTAAGAGGACGAGGGCAAAACTAAAAAGGGAAGAAGGAATGAACTTTCTCCTGATAAATATTTATCTTTTCAGAAGGAAAATATTTCCCAGAAATGTCCCAAAATGTCTCATGTCTTAATGGCCAGAACTGGGTCACATGACCATTTCTAAACCAATTACTGAGAAAGAACAGAATTACTATGACTGATTTAGACCAGTGACAAGTCATTTTCTGAGGCTGGAACTTTAGCTGCATGATCAAAGCCAGGTTTCCATCACCAAGGGAAAAAAGAGAATAGTCACTGGGTATGCAATCAATAGCGTGTGTCATCAACAAGCACTCATTTTTTGCATACTACGTGCTTAGCTAGTGCTCCTACTAAAACTATAGAAACTGTCAAAAGAACGAATGACATCTTCTTGGCCCTTCTGGTCCTGCTTACTTGGCATCTTTAACCTGAAGGCTATTCCTGCTAAGGCCTGCCGAGTAACTAAACCAGAGCCTTTAAGGCATCCTTCCTAATCACTCTGGGTGGCTTCACCTATTCTCCCCAAATAAGTTTGATCTTACTTTTCCTGGTCACATTCTTGTGTTGCATCTTGAAGTGTTTCATACTCTGCATTGCTTGCCCACTTTCAAGTAATGATAACTGAAGGATGGCACAGAGTTAGTAATTCAAAATTCCATGATTAGAATCTCTGAGCACCCCAGATACCTAGGAGCAGATTCCATTTCTCTCTTTTTTTCCTTCTCTATTGAGGGGCTACTGTGAGATAGGCACTTTGATAAATTCTTTGCACTCATTCCCACCAAAAAAAATTCATGAAATATAGGATTCAGATAAAAGCAAAAGACATAAAGACAGTGATTTGCACAAAACCAGTGGCTAGAAATAAGAAAACTATCCCTCATTGAGCCTATGCTACATATGAGCCAAGCACTGCCCTAAATGCTACATATGAAATCATTCCTTTAATTCTCTTAACCACCCCATAAGGTAAGCATTCACTCACAACAAATACTTTCCAAGTACTCTCTACCTGCCATTCTATAGGTAAGATATCTGCAGCTTCAAAAGCTAAGTAAGTTCAAGTTCACCCAGTTAGAAAGTAACAGGTATTATTAAAACTAGATCTAATTTTAAAAGCTTTATGTTGAAGCCTTACCCACCCCACACTGCAGGAATTTGAACCAAGGCCTCCTTTAGGCCCATTCCATACCTGCTAAATCATAGATGCAACATGTTTTATTCTACCTACTCTTCATGTTTTATTCTATCTACTGTTCTGTGAGATGTTCTCCAAATAGTTCAAGACTGGCCTAGCTGTCCAAAATGAAGTTGGGAATCTCTCAGAAAATATTTAGCAAATTAGTAACTCCCCTTTTGCCTTTTGAAAGTAGAGAGGCAGCTGATCCCTGTTGAGTTTAAGTAAAGGGGCTTCTGGGGAAGTAGATTATCAATATTTATCACATTTCCACTCTGTCATCAAGCCACAAGTTAAGTGTTGACACTTGGATTAAGCAAAATATCTTGCACATGTCTTTTCCAGCAAAAGGTGGGCATATTCAGAGATACAGAACTAAATGAGACTGTTGCCCATTTTACCCAATCTAAATTTTGTTAGCTGGTCTGTTTTAGAAACAATATGGCCAAGAGATCTGCTATAAAACATTAAAACCTTTATTCTCTGTCAGCCCCAGATTACAGTTTACCAGGAAAGAGATTTAACAATTGGTAACTGCTCCAAATTTGCCCCTAAAGGAAGCCTTCTGTCCCTGTTTCTCTCTTTGGTGTAACCTTATTCAGGTAGTTTCCTACTCAGAAACCAATTGGAGCTCTATCTGTAGAAATATGCAGTTCAAAAGATCTTTCCTTGCCTGTTTCTAGCACTGTTAGAGACTTACAAGAAGAAGGAAGTGTAGAGACATTTCTTGTGTTCATTCTGTTTGTTTGTATTCATTAGTTTGCTTCAGGTACTCAGGTTTAAAACATGCTACAGAGCAAAATATTACCAAATCCTTTCTCTAAGTGCATTTATTTTCATGAAGGAGTGAAGTTTCAGAAAGCAAAACCTGACATCTGAGCTCTAACACTCACTGCATCACTCTCCAGAGCTAGTCCCCAGGAGCTGGAAAATCAAGTTGTTGGGAAGCATGTATGTGCTGATCAACACAACTATATAAACAATCCAAGTTAAAATAAGGTGGATATGACAATCCCAGTGACCATGATATTTCAAAAGCTCCAAAGGATGACTAAAGAAAACAATGTAATAAAGTAATACTTACAGTTTTCTTTCATTTGGATACCACACACACACACACACACACACACACACACACATACAAAGCATAATGCAAACTTTGAAGTCCTTTAATGAAATGAACATACTGAAGTCTTCTTAATTCTGAGTCCCAATTTTCTCTCTGTGAAAGAAATTTTTGATGAAGAATTATCTCTAAGGTCAAAAAAAAAAAAAAAAAGCTTCTTCATCTTGCATCCCATGCTCTGTAATTAGCAAGGACATCTTCTTTCTGTCTCCTATCGCTAGACATGAAGGTACTCTGTCCTAGGCCAGGTTATTAACCTGGATACTGGCCTAGGACATGGTTTATTATGAAAATGCAGCCAATGTTCATTAAAATAAGAGGGGTCTATGATTCTATTCATTTCAAAGCCTCCATCCAAATTTTGAATGCTATTACTGTAACAAAGTTTTCAAAGTCACCACTATTCTAGAAGTTCCCAGAAAGCAATCAGCAAACTATTACTAAAAACTATTTCAATAATAATTGGGATAAGACCCTTGAGCACTTATCTGACATTTGTTGAATACAATTATAACACATATAACCTTGCTTTAATGAGATGATAAATCAATGGATTAATTTTAAAGTGATTTTCTATGGGATTATGGCAGCCCATCCCAAACCTTTCCCAGTTGTTCTTCCATATATTTCTTCCCTTATTGGAACTACATAAATTCCAAACACTACTATATCACTATTTCTCATAATTCATTCTATGGACCCCTGTATCTGAACTACCCAGAGCGTTTGTCACAAATACAATTTCCTGGGCCTTCCTCCAGCCCTGCTGAAGTAGACTCTCCAAAGGTGGACCCCTGAAGCTGTATGTTTCATAAACCCCATATGTGATTCTTATGCAGACTCAAATATGAGAACCACTGCTCCGGACCCACAAATTAAGATTGAAGGGCAAACAGGATAGGACTGTGAGCATCTGCTGAAGCAATTAAAATAGGCTGAGCCTCCACAAGGTTATAAGATTACTTTGAATCTAGCACCTAAGAGAAGCATCTTGATTCCTGAGCCCACTATCCTGTACTTTGACTCAGAAGTCTATTACCACCAATAATTACATGATCTGTTTTCACTCTGCCTTTCTTTGGAAGAAAATCATCTCTATATACCCGGTAGTTAATATACATTTTATATTTAGAAAGCAGCATTCCTTCACCCCTCACCTCCCTTCCACATTTCCTATGACTTTTACCAAACCTCACATCTCTGCCTTTCCTATAAAGAAGGGAGGCATTGTTTAGGCCCCTCCCTCAAAGCCATGTCACCCAGGGTTCTGCTCCATGGTAAGGTGCTTTCCTCTAAGCCAAAAACAAAACCACCTTATTTAATCGAGAATAAAAACTCTACATTAAGGAGAACATATCTTACTGAAAAGATAGGTGTTTTTAAAGTTTTTAAGTGACCACACAAAGACAGTTTTGAGGTAAAAATAAGCTTTTTGGTGAAAACAAAACAAAAATTGACATTTATAATGATTGTGCCATTTGGATGGATTTTCCTCCTGAATAGTATTGTTCCAAAGAGAAAAAACACAGGACTTCACAGAGACTGATGAGAAGACCTTCCCAAAAAACTGTGTATTATGGAATGTTCACTGATCTCTTGCACATGCCTTTTCCAGCAATAGGTGGGCATATTCTGAGATACACAACTAAATGAGACAGAATGCTTTTGTTCTCTAAGAAATCAAGTGCTATTACAGAATGGTTACTCAACAACAACAAAAAAAGGCAATGGATGAATAAAAGGTTTATTCCTTCAAAAGAAAACACAAAACAATGTACAGAAGAAAGAAACAGGGGGGGAGGTAAGAAAAGAGTAAGAAAGGCCCTAATTCCATTCGCTAGAGAAAACCATCACAAGACAAAAGGAGGAAAGAGGATGGATTTCAAGAAAGAGCATGATATAATGGGAGACCTAAAAAAAGCGAGAGACTCTGTTCATCTTTCTACTTCTCATGAGTTGGAAGAGGCTCCCTGAGCAGATTCCTCATGCCCTGCAGGACAGGCTCTGAGAAGCAGCTCTGCCAAGGATGTATGGTTCTTTGAATTTTCCTTTTCAACTGCTAGATAACAGCTATATTAATGAAGGAATTCACCAAATTTCATCATGTTAGTACCCGCCCAACACAAAATGGAATGAGTGTCTTTTTTCCAAGAGAGATAGGCGTCCTCCAAATCTTCCCAAAGCTCAGATCCTGTCTGGACTGGATCACCTCCAAGTCTCTACATTAAAAAATAATAATAATAATAATAATAATTAATAATAATAATAATAATAACACGCTGAGTGGGAAAGAGGATTGTTGTTGAAATAAAACATCTATCTCTCCAGATCATTTGCCACATCCTTCTGGCCATCCAGAAGAGATCTGAATTAAGCCCATCTCTTAATTAAGATAAATTTTCTGGGTCATTGCATAGCTGAGTCATTCCATAAAGGCAAGGTGGGGAAGTGGGCAGCAGAAAAAGGAGGCTGCAATGATGAGACATGTTATGCATCACCATCCTTTCCCCATGCCCCATTCCTCCAGGAGAAAATGTTCTTTGTAAGGAGCTCAAAATGTGAATAACATAAAAACCTTAGAATTGAGACAGACTCTTAGTCTAAAAACAAGAGCACCACTGCTATAATTAAAACTGTTTTTTGGGATGCCTGGGTGGCTCAGTGGTTTCACGCCTGCCTTTGGCTCAGGGCCTGATCCTGGAGTCCCAGGATCGAGTCCCACATCAGGATCCCTCATGGAGCCTGCTTCTCTGTCTGCCTGTGTCTCTGCCTCTCTCTCTCTCTCTCTCTCTCTCTCTCTCATGAATAAATAAATAAAAATATTTTTTTAAAAAACTGTTTTTTAACACAGAGGAAATACTGTCCAGTACTGGCCAACTTACAGCCCTAGAACTTAAGCTAACCACAAGGAGTTAACATTTATTGAGTGTTCACTATATGGGCTAAGCATTTGCATACATTATCTCTTTCAAAAATCATATTTGCAACAAAGATTTGTTACTTTCATGCCTAGAGCACAGAATCCATGAGTAGAAAAATCAGAGATTATTATTCTTTATGCTTAGAGAAATTATTTCACCAAAATAATTACAACCACTTTATTTTCAGTTGCTTTGCAAACCCTGACTTTTTTTTTTTAAAATCTTGGCCCCGAAACAAGCCAAAAGAACAAACAACAATACCCTAAACCCAACTTTGAAGTTGTCCTTGTCTCAATCTCATGGTCTTGTTCACAAACCCTGCCTTTACATAAAAGGCCAACCTTGTTGGGTGTGGCTGGCATGCCCACACAGGAGATACGCACATTTCTTTTTGGGGATCAGCTTTTGGGGCAACCTCAGAGCAGTGTCACCATGTGGCTATCACCCAAATATCAGGATGAAAGCTGAGGTGCTGAATAAGCTGAATAAGAGAATATCTCAGAAAAAAAAAAAAAAAAGAGAGAGAGAGAGATTGAGAAACTGACCACAGGTTAATGCGAAACAACTGTCAATTCTAGAGATCAGTTCAGGCTGTAAGGAGGCAGAAGCATCATAGTGACAGCATGATCATGATAGAATCAGACTTGGATTTTCCAATGTGTCCACTGGTATACTGGGAAAACCCGGAAAGCCAATGGCAGCACCACTACACAATACCAGCTCCAGACAGTGGAGCTGCCCAAAAAAGGGGCCCATAAAGCAACTTGTACAGTCAGCAACTCTGAAACAAATACTGTTTACAAATGCAATGCCAGTTTGGTCACTTTGCTAGGAGCAAATGTGATCTTTCTTGCAATTACTTCAGAAACTTGCCTTTTTAAGATTAGAAGAAATCAGCTCTGGAGAGATTGGATGCAGTCACAGAAAGAAAATGCCTTTGGAGCTTTGGAGAGAAAGTTGTACATGCACTTGACCCAGTTACAATCTTCCTTTCTCTTTTCCTCTACCCACTGTTCAGGAGCCTCTTTCTTTACTTCTAAGGCTTTTTTCCATGGCAATTTATTTTCCATCTTAGAGTTAGATTGCATTTCATTCTTTTTCCTATACTGTTTTCTTTAAAAAAAACTTCTATGAAAAGAAGTTAAAAGTTGTCCACTATAGGATATACAAAAAAAGCGAAGAAGTGGAATATGCCAAAAAATACAAAGAAGCAAAATAAAATCACATCTAATCTTACCACCTGGATGATCAAAATCTTTTTCTTTATCAATTCAGTGTCTTTTAATTTTTCTTTGTGTCAATGTGTGTGTATATGTATGTATATATATTCAGTTATTTTACAAAACTGGGATCATTCCAAAATACAGTTTTGTTATCCGCTTTTTTTCTAATTATAATGGCAGCATATTCTCAAGCCATTAAATACCCTTTGAAAACACATTTTTTTAAGTGACTACATAATTACTATTCTTTTTCACGCTTTGACATTGAGTGCAGTACATTAAATAGAATAATATATGGATTTTCCCCTTTTTAATGTAACTGAACCATTTGTATTTTATTACATTCACTTTTAATGTACTTCTCTATTGTTTTTTCAAGATCAGACACTTTAAGTGCAGCCAATTAAGTTGAAAACACTTAACATCAGGAAAGATTTATTGGTGGTATAATACTAAAGATATCTAAGCCAGCTACAGTTCTCAAAACAGCCCTTATATCTACAATCAAATAAAGTTCACTTCTTATGAATAAGAGATTGTTTGTTTCTTACAATTTCAAATATTAAAATAGGCTGGCTTAGTTGTGTTGTGAATTGTGATGGCACTGTATTCCCCAGCCCCCACTGGCCATTCACTTGCAAATATCTTAAACTTTTTATCCCATTAGATGGCATTTATTAGCATCACACCATCTAGTCATTTAGAAAACTCTGGATAACTGACTGCATTATCTGTAGAACTTAACTTTCTAACAACTATTACTCCCAATGTCTGGTTTCAACCTGGTTGTTTGGAGCTCTCAGAAAATATTCTCCCAAAGAAACAAGCTCTAAGTGGTAAAGAACTGACAAGGGCCTGACACACAATATGCCATGTTAGGAGTACCATGTTGCAGTGTCACAGTGATACTGGGGACAATGAATTCAGAGTACAGTAGTAGGATCAGTGACTTTCTCACTTTTTGTCTCAGTTACCCAGCAGCAGGAATAAAGATTTCAGAGGGCAACTTCGGGACACTCAAAGAGGCAGAGCGTGACAGGAAGACTCCAGGGCACCAGAGAAACAGGTCTCTTTCTCAGTGTGGGTCAGCTTTCACTCTGCACTGAGCACCTGCTTCAACTTTCTACCATCACCATTCTGTGACACCCCTCAGGCTTTGCACACTTCCCAATTCTCTCAAGCTTTCCTTTTCCTATATGCAAGTTCAGAATCTTTTTTGAGGTTTTTTGGGAGTATGTGTTGCTGAGAATACTAAAAAAGTTAAAAGCTCCCTCCTAAATTCAACCCTTAATTTTAATATCCTATAGTGAAAAACAAGGGTAGCAGTAAGGGAATAGGGTGGCTTCAGAGTACACAGACACCTAAAGAAAAGCAGGCAACTACATTTCAGAGGAGCATTCCATTCCAATGACTCTTTTGATCATTGGGGCCCCTGGAGAGTAAGGAGGGGGAATGAGAGGATAAGCATGAGATGAGCATTCCTCCATGCCAGACCTCAAGAATAGCAAAGGGAGAAAACCTACATAAGAATCAGCTTCCAGTCCTATTTTCCACCTTGATATTTTCATTTCCACTATTTGTGTGGATGGGAAATAAGGTATGTTAAAAAAAAGGAAATGAGCATTTCTTAAATTCGTACCAGGGTTCAGGCATTGGGATTTTATGAATGAGAAAACTGAGACTCAAGGAAGTCAGATGAGGAACAAAGACAAAGGGAAGCAGGAAGAAGGTGCAGTTCTTAGCAGGAGCAAAGATAGGGAAGATAGATGGAAGTCCCAAAGAGTGTCAACTAGGAGTGGAAAACAGCCCTCTGTTCTCCGACTACCAATTTCTTATCCCTGACTGAAATGGGGATGACATTCTGAAGAGTATTTCTACATATGGACTAGATGTAAGGCATGCATCTGTATTCTGATTTCCATTCAGGTGTTTTGGCGTGTACTCACCACCATGGCCTGTTGCAGTTTCTACCAAAACAAGAGAGACTCAGAAGAATTTATACTTTAATGTTTGCAACCAGCCAGCCACCCTCTCCAGCCTGCACTGTCAAGCTCTGAATTTGGTTGAAAGATCCATCCTACTCCAGTCTACAGTCTTCAATGCTAAAAATAAATTGCAATTTAAACATGAATTTAGGAATCCCTGGGTGGTGCAGTGGTTTAGCGCCTGCCTTTGGCCCAGGGCGCGATCCTGGAGACCCAGGATCGAATCCCACGTCGGGCTCCCGGTGCATGGAGCCTGCTTCTCCCTCTATGTCTCTGCCTCTCTCTCTGTGTGTGTGTGACTATCATAAATAAATAAAAAATAAAATAAAATAAAATAAACATGAATTTATTATTTTCAAACAGAATGGTGCATGTCTTACTTTCAATTATTCTTATGTGAACTAACAGGCTTTTTTTTCAGGGAGCATTCAATTCTAAATTTCATTTCTTCTTTCGTATCCCTCTAGCTGCTTCTATCATTTTTTCAATATTTTAACCTCTTCATTCTAAAGCTTTCCAATAAATCGAAGTTGTAGACACTTTCCTTATGATCTCTAGAAAAGCAATCTTTCCTACAGTAACTTAGTCTTCTCATTTTAATAAATCACTTAGCATTTGTTGTTATTCTCATCAATGAACAATATTATCAACAAAGACAGCAACCATAAAACCATTCCTAAGCAAAGGAGATGGATTGGAAAGTTCAGGCAAGAATTAATAATATTCTCTCATACTTGGGAAATTCCATGTTATTGATCAGTTCAGAATGTGGCATTACAAATGTTGTGGAAACAAAAATATGAGCATTCCTGGGAGAGTTTTGTTTTAAAAGAGTAAGAAAACATTTGACAATCATGCAGAAAAAGTCTAGACCTTCCAGAAATAAAACAGGAGGAAGGTATAGCTCTTACCAGCAGTGAAGCCAAAAAAAAGGTATATATGAGAAGAATCCTTGGACTGTCCATTATAAAGCAAAAATTCTTTGAGCTACTTCCTTTGCCCAACTGTCACTTCAGCAAAGAATATAAGCAACTGCTTTATTAGTACCACCATCACTTAGAAGTTCTTCACAATCTAAGCATAGTAGACAACTTTATTGCTGAAGGGAAGCAGGATCTAGTTCCTGGGTAATAGCCATGTCAAAATTCAGAAGTGAAACAAGATTTTCTTTATTGTTCTGATGGGACACAAGATGTTTCTGAGGTTTAGAGTTCAACTTTTACAGGCACCTTGTTTCTGCCTTAGAATTACTTTATATTTACATGGTACAGTCACTTAATTTCCACAGGCAAATTTATTCCCTATTAAAGAAGTCAAAAAGTCAAAGATGTTTAAAAAGCTCACAGACTTCAGTCCTGAGACTTATGAAGACTTTGGATTTGATTTATATTTTCTGTGCCTTGGTGTTATTTATTTATATGGGTTAGGTTATTAAGGATAAAGAGAACTTGTTCTTAAAATTAGATGAATGGATAAATGAATAAAGAAGATGTCATTCATATTTCATATATATACATATATATACATATATATATATATACGCACACACACATATATATGAATAATTTTTAGCCATGAACAGAATGAAATGTTGCTATTCACAACAATATGGAGGGACCTTGAGGGCATTATGCTAATGAAATAAGTCAGAAAAAGACAAATACCATATGATTTCACTTACATGTGGAATGTAAAAAAAAGAGAGAGAGACATAAATACTGAGAACAAACTGATGGTTGCCAGAGCATGGGGAGTGGGGGAATGGCAAAATAGGTAAAGTGGATTAAGAGGTACAAACGTTCAGTTACAAAATAAACAAGTAAGGAGGAAGAAAAGTACAGCCTAGGAAATACAGTTCATAATACTGTAATAACTTTGTATTGTGCCAGACAGTAACTACACTTATTGTTGTGAGCATTATATATAATTGTTTAATCATTATGTTGTACATCTGAAACTAACATAACACTGTATGTCAACTCTACTTTAGTTTAAAAAATACATAAATAATTAGGTGAACAGGAAATCATTACAAGTATTTTTGGCATACTAGTAATAGCCTAATACAGACCATTGCTTTAGTTTCACTAATCACTAATAATTATATTTTAATAAACCCTACCTTTCATCATGTTATTTACAAAGCACAATTTCAATAGCTATACTTTTCCTTTCTAAAGTTTTATGTGATATTTTTCAAACAAACAAGCTCTCTGTTTTAGTATTCATTCATTATAATGTTCCCCTAATTTTATTTTTCATGATTTTTTTCACACCATCTTTTTTCTCAAAACTTTTTTTTATTGAAATACATTAGAAACACAATGTTACATTAGTTACAGGTATATAAAAGTGATTTGACAAGTCTGCGCAATATGCTATATGCACCACAGTAAGTGCAGCTACCATCTGTTACTATACAATGGCATTATAATACCACTGATTATATTCCCTATGCTGTATCTCTCATCTTCATGACTTATTCATTCTATAACCAGAAGTTTGTAACCCCCGCTTCCCTTTACTCATGTTGCCCATCCCTCACCTCCTATTTCTTTCATTATTTTAAACATACTTATTTTATAGTATCCTAAATTTCACAGTACTTTATTGAGTTCCTGGGATAGAAATTTTCCAAATTTTTATTCCCCTATTACTTCATTCTATGGCACATGTGTGTATGTATGTGTCTGTGTGTGAATTTTGTATGCTGTGAACTGCAGAAATGTACTTTGGGAATGATTTTGAGTTTTCCTATAAAGGAAGCCCTGGGGGTTTCATTACTCTACAGTAGTTTGTATATTGATTTTTCAGCTTGGGATTCCCAGAGATGCAGGTAGGGTAAATTTGGATTCTATAACCAGGCACAGCACGCTCATGCGGATGTATTTTTTTCACCAGAACCCAGGGTACTCATGAGCTGCATCAGAGCTTTGCTGGACCAATGGAGAGTTTTTTAAAGTTCACTTTTTATTGAAAGAGAAGGCATGGGCTTAGCCTCATGCTAGGATCTCAAGAGCCTTGAGTAACCCAAGGATAGACCTTTGGGCATTAAAACCCTACCATCTACCTAGGCATTTGGGTCATATATCAAGGCCTAATCCTCTTCTGGGCCACGGTGACATCTGTTCATTAGCTTACCACTCTGGATTTGTGTTCCCTCTTTGTTTCTGGTACTAGATTTCCCTTTCTTCCTTTTAAGTACCACTTTCTATTTCTAATATTTTATGAGTTTTTTTAAAATTAATTATTCCCATGTGTTTGTTGTGTGCAGGTCTTCTACAATAGTCTGTCAGGATGCTGGAACAAAAAATCCAAAGAACTTTTTTTTTTAAGATTTAGTTATTTAAGAGAGAGACAAAAGGGTCACATGCATGGAGGGGAGGGGCAGGGGAAGAGGGAGAGAGAATTGTAAACAGACTCCACACTTTTTTTTTTTCAATCTTGTATCTTTATTGAGTAAACCAATCCTGGGTAAAGAAAAAACAACACTAGGTTTTGCGACAGCAGTTAGGAAGGTTAGAGAAGTCCCCTTCCCTCCTCTGCCCTCACACCACAAGGTCTGGGTCACTTATAAAACTCATGCTCCTGCTCGTCCTTCTTGATGACTGTCTTGTATGCTTTCTCAAAGTCCTTTGCCAGAACAATGTAGTGGTTCTTACAGATGGCCAGCACTGTGCATGGCACCCAACACATGGCTCAATCTTACAATCCTGAGATTGTGACCTGAGCTAAAATCAAAAGTAAGATGCTTAACCAACTGCACCACCCAAATGCCCCAAAAATCTAAAGAACTTTTATGTGATTTTCCCATTTGTTCATCACAACAGTGAGGTAAACAGAATTAGTTCTCACAATTTTACAGATGAGGGAATAGAAAGGCACTTAGACCTATTAAGTCATAGAGCCAGTGCATGATGAATCAAGGCCTACAATATTTAGACCTACATTCTTTCCACTCTGCTAGAGACTCCTAAACAGGAAGTCCTTTAATCCTTTTGGGTCTAGGCATTACCTTTAGGCTGAATCAACAATGTCTTAGCATATATATTCTACTACACTTTAAATATCTAGATTTTGTGATTAATAAATATAACTTGATTAAAAGGAGAACTCCCCACAAGTCCACTTCTTGGTACCTATCCCAAAAATGGCAAACTATACAATCCTAAGGAGACACATATATACAAAGGATGTTTTTCTGCAGCACTTCTCATAATAGCAAAGTGTTAGGAAAAATGCAAATGATCAACATTAGGGGAATGGATAAACAAACAATGGTATTACATATAGTTTAAAAAGAATATGTGGGGTTCTCTATAAACTGACATGGAATGATTTCCAAGACAGAGTTGAGCTGCAGCATAATACATACAGTATGGTACAGTGTGTGTTAGAGAACATATGTACCACACATAAAAAGCAGCACCAAATATATACAGATTTTTATATATTAATACAATAGCAGGAGAAAGGTATGGATGGATACAAGTTATAGTACTAATACCAGTTTCCTCCAAGGAGAGGCCCGGAAATGGGGCAAAGCTCAAGAAGTGAGAAGGAAGGTACAGCTTTATGAGATATATCTAATTTACCCAGTAAAAATGAAGACATATATTAATTATATAACTAAAAATTGATGAACAGTTATATATACATTTAAACAGATACCATGTACCTGAATTTGCAATAGCTTTTTTAATTTACATTTTGTAATTTCTCAATCAACAGATACTAAAAAGACATATGTTAATGAAAATTGTTGAAGCATAATGGGCCTCACAATCACATAACTGCGGGCCTCCGTCCTTAGCCACATGCCTCTTTTAGGTAATTAATGGCTATGCTGCTGAGGATGGAAAAGCAATATGGCATTATTGTGAATTGATAAGTCCTGGGTATGTCAAGTCCACAACTAAGGCTAGTAGGTCACAATGAGGTGTGCACTAAGCAAGAAAGTGTCAAATGAACCTGCCATTGCCACAAAAGTTAATGTAAGAAAGGCAATAAATATACTAGAGGCCCTCACTGTAAATTCTCACATGGAGCAATAAAATGGACCAAATGCTCAAACAACCAAAAGCAAAATACACATCTTTCTTGTGTCTTTATCACATTTTATTTTCCGTCTTTGGAGATTCTTGCTACCTGACATGGGTTAGGCATGCTGGGTATTTCTCCTACCACTGAAAACAAAGCACTTATCTTGTTTTTCCCGCAGCTTCTTGAAGTTTTTGTTTAAAAAAAAAAAAAAAGGAGGGGAAGGGGGTTAGCCCAAACCTATTGAAACCTAGCCCTCCTTGTGGGAGAAATTCTCACAAATATAGACTGAAGGACCTTTAGATTCAAATCAATTTGTAGCGACTAAAGACTCCATGGTACTTCAGAAGGGCTCATGGTGAAGAGGCCTAAGAAAACATAACAGGGAAAATGTGCAGCCTTAAACAATTAGACATCAACTGTGAAACAGCAGTGCATGAGCCGATGTATGCCCACTGCTGACAAATGGTTCAGCCTCCCTCATTCCAATAAATTTTTTCAGAGCACCACGAATGTACCTCTGTCAGGAATGAAAAAGAAACACTGGCCAACATGTACCTTTAAGATGGGAAATGTCTTTAAAATGGGAAGGTCAAATTCTTCCATAAATACAAATCCATTTATAGATCTGGAATTAGCCAGAAGGAAGTTCTACAATGCCAAACTAAAGCAGTCAGGTAAAATTTGACTCCTGCAATGATCTGCAAACTCCTCTTTAGAGTATCAAGAAGCCTCAAGAACATGCAAGAGTCTAGCCTATCTGACAAAACCTCACAGAGAACCACTCTGCACTTTGAATCAAACCAAGTAAAAAACAAAACAAAACAGATCAATAGGCAAATCAAAACATTCATGGATAGCAGTGCCTTTAGTGAGATTTAGACCCGTGTTTCTGAGTGAAACCCCAACACAACAGGATTTAGAGAAAGTTGTTCTTATCAAAAGAAAGAAACATGTTCAGAAAGCATGGGAGCAATTCTCCAAATGGTTGTTTTAGGAAACAATTTCCCATCATTTTTTTTTTTAATTTCTTTTTATTTATTTATTTATGATAGTCACAGAGAGAGAGAGAGAGAGAGAGAGAGAGAGAGGCAGAGACACAGGCAGAGGGAGAAGCAGGCTCCATGCACCGGAGAAGCAGGCTCCATGCACCGGGAGCCTGATGTGGGACTCGATCCCTGGTCTCCAGGATCGCGCCCTGGGCCAAAGACAGGCGCCAAACCGCTGCGCCACCCAGGGATCCCCATCATTTTTTTAAAAATCGTATTTCCTGGTATATGAACATTTTCATACAGATTTAAGCACTTTATTCAATTTGCAAATGCAGCCAAAGTCATTTCTCAGATCTTGGTAGATGAACACGAAGACTTCCATACCTCATGGGACCATGGAAGTGCAAAAAAAACTCTGTTTTTTAAGATCCACTAATTTTAGAAATGCCAACCGGGCAAAGCCCTTAGCTGTTTTTTCAGTTTCTCTATAATAAGCACCACTGTACTCAAACTTTAATGAGTTTTAATATTATCCCTTCAAGCAAGGACAAGTCTTATACCCACAAAACATCCTTATGAATCTGAACAGAAGTATCTCAATTACTTTCACCCACTAGACAGCATTTTGGTTCAAAGGTTACAAAGAAAAGTCATATCATGTAGGGAATTCAACCTTGAGTTCTCATCCTTTCAATATGGCTTAGCTGTTTTCAGCCATGCATAAGATCTCCACCTGATGTCAAATGGGTTGGCAGTTTTGCTAGATATGGCTAAGCACAAAATGGGAGTAAGAATAAGGATCAGGGGATCCCTGGGTGGCGCAGCGGTTTGGCGCCTGCCTTTGGCCCAGGGCGCGATCCTGGAGACCCGGAATCGAATCCCACATCAGGCTCCCGGTGCATGGAGCCTGCTTCTCCCTCCGCCTGTGTCTCTGCCTCTCTCTCTCTCTCTCTGTTGACTATCATAAATAAATAAATTAATTAATTAATTAATTAATTAAAAAAAAAAAGAATAAGGATCAGGATTCCATCAAAAGCATGTGTCATCATGCAAATCAGACTACTCATCACGGGAGTACCAAGGTCCTTACAGATCTACCTAATTTTTCCATCTGACATAGAAGGAAGGACACTATAACCTTAGCTATCATCAGTCAGGCATTTTGCTCTAGTGCATTCTCTGATTGAGTTCTCAATGCTACCTTGTGAGAATATCTTAATCTAAGAATATCCGATCTATCATCCCAATTAGAGACAAGGAAACTGTGACTGGAGATGACCAAGGGCTTCCTTTGGATCTCCACTCAAACGTCATCTTATCTGTGAGGTATTACTCTTGCAAAATAGCAATCTCTCTGACACTCTCCCTCTCATCCTGCTTTATTTTTCTCCCTGCCACTTATTTCCATCTGCACATTTATATTTTCACTGTCTACATCCCCTTCTAGCATATGAGCTTCATGGGGGCTTTGCTTTGTTCACTGCTGTATCCCCAGCACAGAGAGTACCTGGCACATAGTTCATACTCAATAAATATGCGGTAGTTGATACTCATAAATAAATATGAATAAAAAAGTTATTAAAGTAACCTGCCCCAGGCCACAGAACTTGTAACCCAGAATTTGGACCCAGAATTATAATTCTAAAGCACGCACTTTTAACCATTTTGCTGTTACCTGACATTACTTCATTTTCTCTATGGAATCAGCTTACTTCACATTAAGATACTTTGCAGGAATTCCACACCATCTTTAAATATCTCTGGTTATTCCACCTTGCTGTGGTTTTGCTATAAGTATACTTCTTTGAAGGAAAGAGGAACATGAGCTGGTGGTCCTAGAAGAGGCATCACATTTAACTAACTGGTTATTGAAACTTTCTACATATCACTTCATCAACAATGAGCATTTTTTCTGCTTGAGCTCTAACCCTATTCTAAATTCTTAGAACAAGTTTTACAATGTGCTAAAGAATAGTGATTCCCCAAATGATGGCAGAAGCCTCCTAATCCAAATTAATTTTAATTGAATTAAAACTTTAAAATAACTGTGTACATTATACCTACATTCTGCCTGCCCAAGACCTTCCCTGACAAAATTTTTTTTAAAAATTTTAATTTGATAGAAAAGTCTGTATGAAAATATAAAAAATATTAACAGAGGTGGTATTTGAGACCAGTAATGATTTTTTTTCTTCTCACTCTTCTGCATTTGCCAAATTACTTTTTTTTTTAAGATTTTATTTATTCATAAGAGACACAGAGAGAGAGAGAGAGAGAGGCAGAGACACAGGCAGAGGGAGAAGCAGGCTCCATGCAGGGAGCCCGATGTGGGACTCCGATCCTGAGCCTCCAGGATCACGCCCTGGGCTGAAGGCGGTGCTAAACCGCTGAGCCACCCTGGCTGCCCCCAAATTACTTTTGTATTGTAAAAATATACCTTATTTTAAAAATAAATCTAAAAGTAAAATAAAGGTATATTCGATATAATTTTTAAGGCAAATAGAGTTTTATCAAGAATGCAATAATTCGTTCATTCTATAATTTATTAAGTATCATTATGTGATAGGCACTAGATTATTCCTTTGTGTTCATATCCCAAAAAGACTATCAGTCTTTAATTTATAGTAAGTGTACTAACACCAAGAGTCCAGGATAAAAGATTTTGCTAAATTGTTCTTCACTTTACAACTAAGTTAGACTTAATGATAAGACAAGAAAAAAAGAGACTTGGCCACCTACTCTGACCCATAAACCCCCTAGAACTGCCTAGAGTTTCATTCTAATTCAGGTGATCAATAGATTCTAATTCATGTGAAGAGTCAACATAATATTGGATCAGTACTAGAGTAAGCCATGGATCTTAATCAGAAGCTGGATACCTTTCTAATATTGGGTGGAATTCTCAGTTTAGAATCCTTTCTCCTTCCCTTTTCCCATTCTGGAGGTCCCCCTGACCCTCTCTCATTCTCCTGGTCCCTGAGTGTCTGCTCACTCTGATATATATTTTTTATTTTATTTTTTTATATTTTATACTTTATATAATTTATTTATTTATTTATTTATTTATTTATTTATTTATTTATTTATTTTTATCAACCAGTGTTCTCAATTCTAACCAACAGCCAACTTCACAGTGCCCATCCTCTTAGATTTGGCCAAAGCAGAACAATGTGACTAATATGAAAAGGAGCAAGAAGAAAGCAGTCAGGTTTTTCTGTAGCCCAAATTTATTGAGTCATTAATGGTCTTGGTGTCACCTAGTCTTCCAAAAACAACAGGGCAGTGATTAGCTTGGCTTGGCCAGTTAGCAGCCCTCAATAAAAGGCAATAAAATGGAAAGACAAAAAATAAAATAGGTTTACAAGCAACATACCTTTAAACATTTTATTATCATTTAAAATGAAAAGGTTTAGACTTTTAATTACATAATTAATAGCCCAAGAAGCTACTTGTCTGGACACAAGGCATACCAACTTCAAGCACCAGAGTGAGGGTGCCTAGGAGCAACTGGGCACAGGAAGGTGCAAATTATAAATTCTTTTACAGACAGCAACAATGTCTAAAATCCTCTGATCTTCCTCATGAATCTTCTTCCAGAGAGAAATAAGTGTTCTGCTGTCCCCAAAGGAGCTGCCAGGACTGGCAGCCTAGGCACCTCACAAGGCAATTAGTAAATAATCTTTTACCTTCAGTAAAACAATACTTTATTTTTGGACTCGGTGCCCACTTCACAAACACCCCTGTAATGTTTTCAGTAAATATATAATTTCAGTACATATGTATTTATACAAAGATACATATACATAAGTATTTTATAACACCCACACATATCAATACATGAACCAACCACAAAACCAAACATAAATATCACTTCAGGTTAGCATCAACGAATTTCAGTTTAATTACTCAGATTTTTTTTCCGTGCTCATCTTATCTTGACTTACAATGTTACAATGTAGAACTAAAGAAGCCTTAGATGTTTCAAGCCAGAAGTGAGACAGTTGGGTATTCTCAAAACCACTGTCTAGTTCATCTCCAAATCTTTATGAACAAAATGTTACCATTGTTATTAAGAATGGTGATGGTCCTGGTGATATTCTCTCTCCTCATTGTCACATTTGAATGAGTACTGCTACTGCAGTATCTTGAGTGAGGGTAGGAGCAATGAGTTGTGCTGAGACCCTAATGCCAAACCAAAGGGAAGAGAGAGAAACCCAAGAAAGGAGGGAGCCAAAGCTAAGGGAATATGACCAAATAAAATGTAAGCCTTAAGGGGAGTGGCCAGCAGTCCAAACTAGAGTGTGCAAAGAAGCAAAGTAATCTCAAGCTCAGTGCAGAGCAGTATGAATGATGCTCTGAGATGCTGAGTGGACACAGCACCTGGAGATCCCAGACAGACAAGTATCAACCATGAATTCTAGAATATCTTAGTTTAAAGCAGAATCTAGTCCAGGGAAAAGGTCTCTAGAAAGAGTTAAGGAAGATGTGTAGGCTCCAGCTAAGCAGGCTTCAACCCTAGTTCTTTTTTTTTTTTTTAAAGATTTTATTTATTTATTCATGAGAGACACACAGAGAGAGGCAGAGACACAGGCAGAAGGAGAAGCAGGCTCCACACAGGGAGCCTGACGCGGGACTCAATCCCAGGACTCCAGGATCACGCCCTGGGCCAAAGGCAGGTGCTCAACTGCTGAGCCACCCAGGGATCCCTCAATCCTAGTTCTAAGAGAACAAAAAATAAGTAATGAGAAGAACAAGGCCAAGGCTCATATAACAATGCTTACTTAGGCTCATGGCTGTAGGGAGGGCAGGGAAAGTCAGGTATAAGACAATGAGAACTCTAGTGGCTAATACCTTCAAAGCCTTAACCAAAATTGGCTCAGAACTGGAATCTGTTGGTAGAAGTTTCCTGATATTGTATCTGAGCTGAGGAGGACTGAGGGAAATCAGGGACTGACTTGGGATTCATTGAAATTCATGGGTGAAGGTTCCTAGGACTCTGGTATTAAGTAACTGAAAAGCCCTAATGGGGAAAAAATGTATTACAATAACTATGATACAATTATTAAACTGTGGCATCTACCATAGCCTGAGGATTGGTGGGAAACTGCTTTTAAACTTTTTTGTGTTTCCTAAAGGTGACCATTTGTGAGAAAATCAATACTCTGAATTCCTCAGTATATTTCTGCTATAATAGGCAGGAACATGACTCTTCAGAGTACAGGCCTGGGTACATCTCCTTAGATACCAAGAAGATCCGGGGCAAAGGCAACTGTCTTCTAAGTTCTACAAGGAGCCATCCTCTAAAGCCAGAAAAGAATAGTTGAGACTAGGAATTTTAATAAATTATCATCTTGACACAAGTGAATCCAGTGGTTACATCTGCTCCTGGCCAGGAGTTCCTAACCAGCTTCTGGATAAATGCTTAATTAACAGTATTTTCACTCTGTCTGGAATCTGTGGTTAAAAGGTTAGTCATGTTTTGTTTTACAATATGAGGGGAATTTGGTGCCTTGGAAATACAGTGGCTAACACAGACCAGAGGCCAGTGGTGTTCAACTCAGGCAGCATATAGAATCATCTGGACACTTTAAAAAAAAAAAATTAGCAGTGCCAGGGCTCCACCCCTAGAGATTCTGACTTAATGCATCTGGGATAGACAATATGCCAAGGAATATTTTAAAAGCTCCACAGGCGATCCTTCCAACCAGGTAGGTTAAAAGCAGCTCTTCTCAAACTCTAATAGGCATATGAATTCCATAGGACCTTACAAAATAAGCAGATCTTGATCCAGTAGGTCTAGGGTGGAGCTTCCTAGGTGATGCCCAAGCTGTCTGCAAGCCACACACTGAGATGTTTAAAAAGTGAGGGGAAAAGTCCACACTCATGTCCTCCCAGAAGTATTAGTAGGTGAGCCCTCCCTGACCAGGGCAGAACACACTCTCACTCCCAGGTCTGTGGTTCTGCCCAAACTGTGAAGTTGAGCAGATGTTCCAGAGCTCAGAGATGACCTTCTGAGTTATGAAAATAAGCAATTGTCCAAATGTCCAGTAAGGCCTCAAATCAATCAGGGCAACACTAATGGGAATCCCAGAATGAGCAAATAAGAGTCAAAGCAATGAACTTTTAAAAAATGAATCTGCCTTTGTTTCACTTTGGCTCTGTGTTTGCGGGGAAACTCCACAAGCAGAAGCTTGTGTGGCCCTAGTTTAGTCAGATGGTGTGCACGGACTATAAGGGAGGAAGGGAGACACCAAAGAAGGAAGGCTCTGTTTACATAGAGTGTCTTAGTAGAACACAACACAGAGTCCACTAAATTCCACAGACCTAAGTCTTGGTCACTGAAGAGCAGACCCTGTGATGTCCTCCTGTACTTGCTGCCATTCTTTTCTGTCTTCACTTTCCTGACATCCTGCTTTTCTCATCTCCCTTACCTAATCAGAAATGTCTAGCAAATGAACTCCAAACTCTATGTGACCTCCAGATCTGTATAATTCCTCAGCCTTACCCACCAGAACATTCTTCTTTTCTTTCCTTCCAAACTCAGGGGTCATCTCTGTATCAGGGCTGTCAGCATGACATTTCCCCACCTAGAATAGTTTCCTTCGCACATTTCCTATTATTGAAATTCTCCCACTCTTCTCAAGGCCCAGCTCCAACCCCATCTTTCTTCTCATGGCTTCTCTCACCCTCCAGCCACCACACCTTCCTGGCCACCTCCAGAGCTTTCCCTCATAGTCCACACATTTTACTTGCTCTGCTGCTCCCATCTTATCTTTTCATAAGAATATAGTGTATCCAAAAAAAAAGAATATAGTGTATCTTTCTAATCACATCATAAACTTCTGGCTGGTAGTACTGTACCTAAACCTTTTTGTGCCTCCGATACCCAGTATGGTTTTATGTAAATAACAGATGCCGCAATAAGATTTGTCATCCGTTTACCAGAGAGCATACCACAGCTGATATAACTGAGATTCCCAGAGGCAAGATTCTCAAGAGTTTCCAATCACAGACAAGACTACCCACAACTAACAAAAGTGTCAGTTGCCTCAATGCCTCAGATCCCTTCCTACTCCAGTTATGTTAGCCATTATGTGGCACCAGACAGTCCCTGTTCTGGATTCCCTCAAGGCCCTATGCTTTACACTTTTAGAGTCCTCATCCCCAGCCAACCCTTGTGCTAGAGTATGCATCCAATCCTATAACCTAATCTTCAGGCCTGCCCAATTTTCAGTCCTTGTAAGGAAGTCAAAATTCCTTTCAGGATCAGGCCTTCAGTCCATTCCTCTAAAGAGAAAAACAGTAGGGTGTGGTCAGGAGAAAAGTGGAGACCCAGCCAAACAAATGTCTCCTAGAAAAACTACTCATACAGCTAGAACAATAAAGGTATGGCCACTCCACTGGCTCTGATCAGAATTATGCCAATGCAAGGCTGTAGATACATACAGTAGAATGCTGTCCAATACCATCTATACAGGAAACACTGAACCTTTCTATGGGGGGGGGGGGGACCTGTCCAAAAAATAAATAAAAACAATGGAAACTATGGATGTGATCTTGAGAATGTATCAATGTGATCATTATCATTCTCTTGGGAGGCACAAGGCTTTCTTTCTGAAAGTAGACCTTGCCGAAGGGTCTTGGGAATATCCTAGAGTACTGGCAAGCCTTCACAAAAGTCAAAAGAAAAATGAGATTTGTTTGCTGTATGTTTTGTATTCTCCCCCAGGGCTCAGTGCATAAAGGCCCTGCTCCTTTCTCCCCCAGGACTCACAGCCAAAAGTGCTAGTCTCAGTGGCACACAAGGCTTGCCTTAGCTAGGTTGTGTTGGCCTTCGGCACCACAGGCTGCTCTGAACCCTCCCCCACTGCCCTCAGGCTCCTCTTTTGTTTGTCATACTTCTCTCAGGTCTCTGTCCACCGCATTTCAGACAAGTAAGAGAGTTAAGTTCAAGAAGGGAGAAGACTTTGCAATTAAATTGCTAATTGAGGAAGTACCACCTGAAGAAGCTAATTTGCACTGACCTATTTAAAATATCTAGCAGCAGATCAGGCATGAATTGAGGTACAGCCCTTTTATGCATCAGCCAACTGGCCTTCTTTCAGAGTAGCAGCTATCAATAATTCCATGCTGAGGACCATCTGATAGGAAATCAACCACAGGCCCCTGGAATGCCAGCATTCCCCACTGCTCTGTTTTCCCAGTTGTCAGATCTGTTTATAAATTGTCCATTTATAGCAAATCCAGCACCTGCTATGAACACCTCATCCTGCCAAGTGTTGGAGTGCATCTCAGGAAGAGCCACTACAGATTTTTTCAGTTCCTTTTAACCTTTCCCAACCCGAGAGTTTGAATATTTGCCTAGGAATTCTGAGGGAGGACATATTGTATATGGAAAAAGCTAGTCTATTAAAAGTTAGCATTTTGCTCCACTAAAAAGAAAAGAAAAAGAAAATGATCATTCTCTTGGGAGACACAAAGCTCTCTTTCTGAGTAAGTCTGACATTGGGACACATTTAAAATAACCCCTAAAATATTCAGCAGGGTAAAAATGCTCTGGGGAAAAGTTAAGGGAGGTTTTCTTTTTAACTCTATTATGTAGCTTTTTAGCTCACTGTCAATACTTCCACTTAGCAGACAATGGAGTCTGCTGCTTCAAACCATTATGTAAAATATATTTAAAGACACCTTCCCAGTGCTAAAAACCCAATATATGGCATAGATTTGTATTTTTTCTTGCCAGTTATCCATTTGCAAAGTGCCTTGAATTAACTCTCAAAGTTCCATCCTTCCCCCAATCCCAAGATCCTTCTGTTCATTTTTTCTTTGCAAAGCAAAATAGAATCAATGGTTTACATATAATATTTGTGGAGTGTGGGTTCACGGTTTCTAGAGAGTTACGAAATTCAACCTAGATGCCATCATGGACAGAAATGTATGGGTAACCCTCAGGAGTAGGAGTGACCCCTGGGTGCTTCAGTTTACACCTTCCCTCAATAATCCTTCTCAAGCATAAGACTGTCACTTTTTTTTAAGACATAGAGGAAGACCCTAATTAAAAACACATGGCAGAGGCAGGTAGTCTGAGGGGGTAGCACTTTTGATCCCCAGTGCTGCATTCAGCCAAGAGGGTAGCCCCACTTGGGGCTTGATCACTTAACATTTCTTTTTTAAAAAATGCTGAGGTATCTGGATATAGAAAACAATTTTTGCAAGGTAATTATCATTAGTTAGGCAGTCATGAGATCAGGCAAAACAGAAGTGACTCAAGAAACAAAATTAAAGGGCACGAAATTAAACACCTGTGAAATTAAAAATGCTTGCTCTAGGTAATGGGTTTTCCTTTGCAGGGGCCAGGGGCTTCAGCATTCCAGTCTGGGATAACTTGTAGCTTTTTGCTACAGTTTATATAGATTAAGCTAATCTTAGATTACATATGCATCAATTATTTCTTTCCAAGATGGAATTGTGCTTAATCCGTTATATGCCACTCCAGTGCAAATCATCTTTGGTTACTTTCTGGTCATTTGATGGCCATCTGTTTTACCAACCTGGATTCTTTCACTCATCACAGAAGTCAGTCCCCATTACTTGAGATGATCTCCGAGATGCCCCTGCTGGAGAAAGGAATGTGCAAATTAGGAGACTACAAATCAGTTTGAAAACTCAATGACTCCTTCCCATAAATCTGTGTCCTTAATATTAAAAATCATTTGGAGGTGCTGAAAAGAGAACTGATAGCTAACAGAAAACAGCAGCCCTACTCTCTTCAGGGCATGGATTAGCAGCAGAGAGGGACTATGCAGATCTAAATCCATATTCTGCTACCAAAAATAGAAAAGAGGAAACCTTTGAAGCCAAAGAAGGCCTAAGAATAACTGTCAGCAAAGAGGGAGAGCTCCATGGGCAGGAAGCAATGTTCAAGTGGCCGTTTTGTGCTGTTTTTTCCCCTCCTCGGTGGCTTTCACATTTATCCTGTTAGAAAGATAGCTTTCAAAGACTTCCCTTTAACACAGACACATAGGCCTTCACAACCCGCCTTTCTACAGCAGCTCAGGGATTTGGCGCTGCACATCACTTCCACACAGCCCTTGGTTTTGGTGGATTTCCCCCCAAGAGTCATTTCAATCTGTTTAAGGCTGAACAGTGAACTCTTCATAGACCACGTTACACAGAGAGCCTCAGTAGGAAATGGCTGGCCGAGCAAACATTTGTTTCCTGTTTTGCTTTTTATAATTTCACATTTCAACTCAACCTAGCTTTCATCCTTTTAATTCTTTTTCTAGTCACAGAAATCAATGTACCAAACCAGTTAAGTTTATCTCATCTGCTTTGAATGACACTAGAAAAATGCACACTTGAATCTAGCTTACAAAAGGTATCCAAGTTAGGAGAGGTTTTTTGGAAACAAGACAGTAAGGGTGCTTTAAAATGGCCTGTGGGACAGATGGAGAGGCACAGAGGCTGAGAGGGTTACTAGAAGGAGATCTGGCCAATGTGTGGTGATAAGCAGCTTAAAGGCCAAGCAAGGAATGGAAAATAGGGTATGGAGGGATCCCAGTGTGGCGCAATGGTTTGGCACTTGCCTTTGGCCCAGGGTGCGATCCTGGAGACCCGGGATCGAATCCCACGTCGGGCTCCCGGTGCATGGAGCCTGCTTCTCCCTCTGCCTGTGTCTCTGCCTCTCTCTCTCTCTCTCTCTCTCTCTCTCTCTCTCTGTGTGTGTGTGTGTGTGTGACTATCATAAATAAATAAAAATTAAAAAAAAAAGAAAGATAGGGTATGGAGAACTGAGAGAAGTAAGACATTGAGGAAGACAATAGAGCCTCCTCTAGCCAGGCAGCACTTATGCAAGTTAGGCAAAGGCACCCCTTCTGAGCACATACAAACTTATGTGAAGGTGCATGGCTGGATTTCAGCCTTCACTCTTCCTTATCCTTTGGCCAAGTACCCTCTGCAAGGCACAGCCTACACCATACCATATCTGGGGCTTGGGGAAAATGTGGGCAGGAGACTGAGAGGCTCAAATGAGGAACTTTAGACAAACTGACAAAAAAAAAAGTCACAGATGCTTCTGGTAGCATACAGGAAATCCTGTTTTGAATCAAAGAATTTTGCTGGCAAGTAGGGTTGGGGGAAGATGGCTGGCATAACTGCTTTCTCCAAACTAGCTCTCTCAAAACATGCCGATGGAATATTTTATCTTTTGTCATGTTTCATACCATGCATGTATTGTTCAATTTAAGAAAGCTTTGTGTTCATCACATCTAATGAGTATCTTCCAGGATTGATACAATTTATATTTATTTGTCAGGATTACAATCTGTGCCCAAACACAAATTGCTAGAACTAGTTATAATATGAGCACAGTTCATAGAATGAACCATTGGGGATGCTTAACTGCCTTTATCTCAAAGTTTTTGAATGTTTAATTGAAACAACTGACTTTAGCCAAAAGAAAAAATATAATCGCCCTCACCACTCAGACAGATTGCTTTTTCAAGGTCATGGCCTCAATTTGTACTATGATCCTTTATCAGTCTGCTTGAGTTAGGTCCATGGTTGCATCATAGTCAGCAAAACTAAAATGGGCAAAAATTATAATCTCATAGAAAACAGAGAATCAAAGAATAAACAGTAAAATATGACATTTTGCTATTATTAAAATATAATCAGTATGTATCAAATGTACACTCTTGCTCTTGCTTAGGACCTGAGGATTCAATGACTATGAGGGAACCATTAATGATTATAAAAATTTACAGGTTTTACAATCCTCAACAACTGTAACATGCACCATCTCAGTGAATCCTCAAAAAAGTCCTTAGAAGTGGGGAGCCAGGGTGGCTCAAGTGGTCAAGTGAGGAGTCTGCTTGTTCCTCTCCCTCTGTTCCCATACTCCCACCCCTCTCCTTGAGCATGTGCTGTATCTCTAAAATGAATACATAAAATCTTTTTAAAAAATCCTTAGAAGTATGGTTTTGTCATCACATTTTGGTAGATGAGAAAACTGAGAATTCAGACAAGATGAAACCAATCAAACAGTAACAGAACCAAGACTCAATCCCAGGCCTTCTGGCTGAAAGCAATGATCCTACTAGAATACTGGTTCTCTGGTTCAAACAGAGACATCTCCTGATACTTTCTGCATCACAGACATGTCTACCTATTTCTAGGATGACAGCCTGAGTGGTGATGGGATCAGTAGTTATTTATTCTAGAAATCTCAATGACTTAGCTTTTGAGTATCTATTTTATTTTCTAAAAATTTCTTCTTCATGCACTCGCTCTGCCAAATATATTTTTGGAGAAGTTAGAATGCTAACTGATTTCAGTTAATAACTGCCTCTGAGTTATCTGCTTCTATAACCCCGTATCTCTCAATTCTATGAAGATTTCTGATTAAAAATGCAGAACTATTTTTTTAAAAATTAAAAACTTTTTAAAAATTAAGGATACATTTGTACTTATAATTGCATGTGTCTGAAACCAATATGATTAGCTTCAGAGTATCAGAGTCTCAAGTTGTCTAACAAGTGGCAAAATAATTTGGGAGGTTTTAAGGTCAAGGCTGTCAGTGATCCATCAGAACTACTTCCTAAGAGATTTAGCCATGTGACCAAGTGATGACACCAGATGATCAAACTCATCCATCATCACATTTTTACAATAAAAACAGCATCCCTTAGAATAAATCTATTGGAAATGGTATATATAATCTAACCAATTACCTAATGATAGTTCAAAAAATGGTCCCTTACTGCTTATATCCAACTTAGTCCTAAAAGTTTAGATTACATCATTAAAGGTATCATTCCCCAACCTATTCTCTAGCACCAGAAATTCTACTTCTGGTTTTCTATCCTACAAAAAATCTTGCACATGGGAGATGTACAAAAATGTTTGTGGCAATGCTGTTTGACATTTTTCAAAAGTTAGAAACAACGTAACTGTCCCTCATTGGAGAAACAGATTTAGATACTTATAGTTAATGTAAATACAGCAGAATGCTATACAACAAATAAAATGGGGACATCTGGGTGGCTCAGTGGCTGAGCATCTACCTTTGGCTCAGGGCATGATCCTGGGGTCTGGGGATTGAGTCCCACATCAGGCTCCTTGCAAGGAGCCTGCTCCTCCCTCTGTCTATGTCTCTGCCTCTCTCTGTGTGTCTCTCATGAATAAATAAATGTAATCTTAAAAAATAAATAAATAAAATGAATGAATTGAATATACACATCAGGATAGATAAATCTCAAAATATATTGTTGAAGTTGAAGAACAAACTGGAAAAATTTATATTTAGTATGCTAGTTGTCTAAGTCCATTTTGGCCACTATCACAGACTGGGTAGCATATAAACAACAGAAATTTCTCACAGTTCTGGAAGCTGGGAAGTTCAACATCATGGTGCCAGCATGTCCAGGCCCTGGTGAAGGTGCTCTTTCTGATACAGATTGCAAACTTCTTGCTATGTTCTCACATGGTAGAAGGGACAAGACTCTCAAGTCTCTTTTAATCTCAATCATGATAGCCGCCTTCATGACCTAATTACCTCCTAAAAGCCCCACTTTCTAATACTATCACTGTAAGGAGTTAGAACTTTAACATATGAGTAAGGGTAGGGACACATATATTCTAACCATAGCACTAGTATTTAAGTAAAAATTTAACACAAAAAAGAAGTTATAAATGGGTAGATACAAAGACATAATAAATATAAGACAATATTCATGAAAATTACACATACTGACTTGACAAATGGTCACCTCTAGAGATGGAAAGAAAGAAGAGATGGAGAAGAGAGCTTTGTACTACCTGTAAATCTATCTTCAGATATATTTACATTTTTTTTCACAGTAATCAAAACGGTATTCACATAAAAACAGGTGTATAGACCAGTAGAGTAGAACAGGGAGCCCAGAAACAAACCTTTGCATATATGGTCAAAGATTTTTGACAAGGGTGCCAACATCATTCAACAGGGAAAAAAGAGTCTTTTCAGCAAATACTGCTAGGAAAACTGGATATTCACATGCAAAAGAATGATATTGGGCTCATACCTTATACCATATATTAAATTAGTTCAAAATGGATCAAAGGTACAAACATAGAAACTAAAACCATAAAACTCTCAGAAGAAAATAGAAAGGAAAAGCTTCCACTATGGAAGACAATATGTTGATTCCTGAAAAAATAAAAAATGAAGTTACTATCTGATCCAGCAATTCCACTTCTATGTATATACTCAAAAAAAGTTAAAAGAGGAACTTGAACAGATATTTGTAGAGCAACATCTTTTCATCTCAATAAAAATTTTTCTTCAGTGGGGAGAAAGAGATGAATCAAATATGGTGAAATCTCAAAATTACTATTTCTTTAAACCCAGTGGTAGATTTACAGATAGTCTATTAGTTTCTGTACTTTTTATGTACTTGAAGTGTCTAAGCTTAATTTTTGTTAATTTGTAGGTTTTGAAGAAAAATTTTCATAAAATTATTCTGACTCTCACTGTTAAGTAGAAGGATGAGACTCTGGGATAAGGTACTAAAAGCTGATGGCCACCTCTCAAATTATTTGATTAGTATCCTGTGCTGTAGAACAGTGCTTTTCAAATATAAAGTGCATACAAATGATCTAGAGTTCCCATTAAAATGTAGATTCTGATTCAGTTGATCTAGAAAGGTCTGAGTGTCTCCCTTTTTTGTTTTAGTCTCCCTTTCTAATAGGCTCCCAGTTGATGCCCATGCTGCCAATCTACAGACACATTTTGAGTAACAAGGATCTAATGAACGATTGCACTCTACATATATTATCTTTCATCTCAAGTTTTCTTAATTATGTACTTTTGGATGATAAAGAGCTGAAGCCAGCATTGAGTACTCTTAAATGGAAAATTCATGATCTTATAATTTGTTTGATAAAGACTACCATAAAGCAAAATAAGAATTAAACCCTAAACATCACTGAATATATTTCAGAAAGACTACACCTCTCTTAAAAATACTAAATTAGAGGATCCCTGGGTTGCTCAATGGTTTAGCAAGGAGTGGCCTGTCTCATTTAACCGGCCCTTTCCCAATTCACCCTAAGACTGCGGGGGTCGGCTCCCTTGTAACCAGCCCATGTGGGCAAAGAAAGCCTGGAACATGAACTTGCGGTCAGGAACTTGTAACAGAGCTACAACTAGAAAACTTAAGAGCAGTAGTAGTCACGTATTTAAGAGTACATTCAGGTAAACAGCCAGCCGCACCCTATGTACCCCTTCAGTTGCAAAGAAGCTGTTCCAGTCTCCTGAAAATGATCACTACGAGTGCTATAATTCTGAATGTAATGTCTCTTAATTAGAATTCATACAAGAACCAAAAATAAATAAATAAATAAAAATAAAAATAAATAAAATTAAAAAAATAAAAATAAAAATAAAAATTAAAATTAAAAATTCGCCCCCAGGGCATGATCCTGGAGTCCTGGGATCAAGTACCACAACAGGCTCCCTGCATGGAGCCTGCTTCTCTCTCTGCCTCTCTCTCTCTGTGTGTCTCTCATGAATTAATTAATTTAAAAAAAAATTTTTTAAACTAAATTATAAACTTTGATTCAGCTATCCAAATATATAATAAATGTATGGTTTAGGACATATTAATCCCTCTTCCCCAAACAAGCTGTGGAATAGAAATTTCTATAGCACAAATTTCCACTGATGGCATGTTACTTCACTTAATTATAGTGTCCTTAAATAGCCTCTTTTTACTTTGTAAATTCCAGGATAATCCTAGGTTGGGAGCTAATAATTTCACCTACTATAAAATGACTGATTAATTGCCTAAAATTTTAAAAGCCTCTAGGACAAGATTTCTTGCCAGAATGGTTTAGAATCTAGTCTGTCTGGTGGGCCCCAAGGTGCCAATCTAGTTAACTGAATTAAAGCTTCAGGAGATACACTGCTCCCAGAATTGGCACAAAAGTGATCCACCCCATGCCAAAAAGGAAGAAATCCTCTATATCCTTCAGTTAATCAACAGACCATCAAATTCCTCCTTGAAATCAAATAGTACAGTTCTCCAAATAAATATAGTTGATTAAGAATAAGCAGACTTCAGGCATAATGATTCCATTGCTGAGTTGGTTTCAAATAACATGAGACTATAGTACTTGCAGCATACTAATCTTTCATCAGCCTCTCACTTCAGAGGCATGAATTGTCTTTAGTTCAAACTGAAAATTTTGACATATTTTCTAGGTCAATGGTTCTTTGGAATCTGTATCACACTCTTCCAAAGTAATAGTTATTACAATAGTAATATATACATAGAACCCACTAAGTTTCATGGTACTCTAACTCTGTGCAAAGGTCTGTTCTACATGGATTATTTACATGGATTATCTTCTTGAATCTTTATAACAATGCTGTGAGACATATTATAATATCCAACAGACTCAGAAAATTAAGTAACAAGTCCAAAGTCACAAGTGAGTGGCACTTTCTGACTCAGGAATACTGTTCTTCACCATGATGCTCACTTGCTGACTTTGTTGTTGCTATTCCCCATCGTGAATAGTGTAAAATAAGGCTGTTCCAAACTGCTTGATAGAACTACAGCAAATTGGAAGAATGGCCCTTTCTTATAACAACTATCCTCCTCTATGTCTTTATTTAATCTCATTTGGAGTAGTCATTAGAAATATATGGGTCTATGGCTAAAAGAGCCAAGAAAAAAAATCATTATTTTTGGCAGAAAGTCTGCAAAATCTTAAATCTTAAAATCTTAAATTCAATATTTAAGTGGAAGATCAGGGATCCCTGGGTGGCTCGGCAGTTTAGCGCCTGCCTTTGGCCCAGGGCACAATCCTGGAGTTCCAGGATCGGGTCCCGGGATCGAGTCCCGTGTCGGGCTCCCGGCATGGAGCCTGCTTCTCCCTCTGCCTGTGTCTCTGCCTCTCTCTCTCTCTATGTCTATCATGAATAAATAAAAAAATTTAAAAAAAAATAAAGTTAAGTGGAAGATCACTCATACCTCTTTTGAATCACTCAGTTCAGTTTGCCTACTTAAAGCAGCGAGCAGCAGAGCTAAAACTTAGGGGTGTGTTGAGGTTTCTTTTTGAAGAATGGCTAGTTCTAATGGAAGCCTGAAAATAAAAAGCTGGGTTTGGGAAAATATTAGCACACTTTCATTTCTAAGGCAATTTTAATTCCCTCGCAAATGACTTATTTCCCTCCACAATACTAGGCTCTTAACTTTCTGGGCTTGATATACTTCAGTGAGTTGAGAGTAGTTCTATATACATAAAAATATTAACTGCCTCAAAGGAGGTCACATGGATTCAAGAATCACCTATTTACTGTGCCAGTGTCAGAAAGCTCACACTGGGTGAGTCAGAGGAAGAAAGGGCCAAGGGATATTGACACTATCAAGTCAGAAATCAGAAAGCCCAATCTATTTCAATCCCATTTGCAGTCTTAAATCCAACTTTTACTGACAAAGTCACTATTTCAAAAAGACATTTCTCAATAAAATGTAATCCAAGGGCAATTTGCTTGCCAGAGGCCAAATGGCTAGCTTATTCTACCAGACTGGCATAATGCATTTTCCTAAGGACCTGAAGGCAATAAAGATATATTTAACTTGAGAGAGGAAACCAAGAGACCACAACACTTCCTAAAGATACAGAAGAATGAGTGATGGTTCTTTTAAAATTAGCAATTGCAAATCAAACACTAGCAAAGAATCAAAGAAAAGCTATTATGTCATTAATCACAGTGATTAATTATAAAGGGACCTAAAGTACATTTCTCTTATTTATCTTCTTTCACCTCACAAACAGGGAGAAAATAGCAAAGCTAAAGGTTGCATCATGAGTGGGGTCAGAAATACAGGATGACCAATAAGTATGAAACAACTTTTTTTTAACAGATTAAACTCTTTTGATTATTTCTTTTTGGTTATACTAAAAGCATGGGTTTACTTAGTAAAAAAGCAGAGTCACAAATCATTTGAGGCCACTCATCTGAGATGCCTGTGCAGAGATTTATGTAAATATCTGATTAATGCACAGGTTCATTGTGGTTTTGCACAGAGCACTGGACTATGTATTGCTGAAGAGAAACAATACAAAGAACACATATCTCATAATATAAAAATTATCTATTATGTGTACTTGCCATATTTCCAAACTTAAGGATTGCCCTACAGAATTCAACCAATTATTCTAACAGACTAGTGCTTGTAAAATATTTCAATCTTGGGAGTTTTTCACACTGTTAAAGACTAATGAAGACCTCAAATAAATTGTTTCTATGTATGTTATATCTATCAAGATTTACTATATTGGAAACTTAAAAAATGAGAAAATTTTAAAATACTTACTCATTTAAAAAAAAACATTAAAAAACAATAACTATATTTTTCCAAAACAAAAATTAGTGTGAAGAGTGGCACTGTTTAAATGCTTGTCAATCTTTTTGATGTCTGACTTAATAGACAACCGAGTCCTCCTTTTATATTCAATCTGTTCTGATATGTTTTGGTTAAAGTATATGAAAAAGATACACTCTCAGACACATACACAGGTGGAAAAGAGAGGAGCATTTTAATAACCTCTGCAGATAATCATGAATATTCTTTTTGCTACTATACTGAAACACAATAAATAGTTTTTTAAAAATTAGTTGCAATGTGGAATCTAAAAACCCTATCAACAAATTTTTCATACTGTTGGGGCACGTTGGTGGTGCAGTCTATTAAGCATCTCACTCTTGGTTTCGTCTCCAGGTCATGAGACTGAGCCCTACATTTGGGCTGAGCTCACCACGGTCTGCTTAGGACTCTTTCTCCCTGTCCCCTATCCCTCTCCCCCTATAAGCGCGCACCCACTCTCTCTCTTTCTAATAAATTAATTAATAAATCTTTAAAAAAATGTCATACTGTTACACTAAAATCCATTGGCCTTACGCATTTTAATGGGTCTTTTACCCAGGTTATAATGTAAAACTATATACTATCATTTGGAAAGTGTTAGTTCACTAGAGTTACTAAAATCTTCCAAATGTTGACATATTTCTTTATGCAATAACAAAAGTTGACATTTGTTGATTATAATCATGCTAGCATATAATATTCATTAATGTAACACCGATCTCATAAAAAAAATTTCTTTTAAACATTGGGAAGCTATCAAGCTCACAGTGACAAACAGGCTTTTTAGAATTTTTGTTGGTTTGAAACCTCAGGTTTTTAGCACTGGCAAAAAAACTGTCAGTTGTTTTTCTGAAAGTAGCAGAAATTTACCCAAATTCAAATATCCATGGTTTGCCATTCTTTCAGTAAAGATGGTGTTCCAAATTCAAAAAATTATATAACTTCCTTTTTTCAAGATGATGTGCTTTATAAAGGAGATTTCCATTTGATCACAATGGATATTAAAAATTGTGTCAACTGTGTGTGATGAATAATAAATACAATTACAAATAGTCCAATTTGGTGCCTTTATTTCTGTTGAGACACTAGCAGTTTTACCAACTACTACTTTTGTGCCATCTGTGCAAATGTCAACACAAATACAAAGTAAGCTCTTACTTTAAAAACAATAAAGTATTGACCTTGCTGGTTCCCTGAAGAAGTCTCAGAGACCCTATTGGCCTGTGGGTAACACTCTGAGAAGCACTGGAGGAGACTACAGCTCACATAAAAACTCATCATGTATAAACTGTGTACTTTAGGAACCAGTAACTGTGCAATTCTGGAGTGTAGTTTCTGAACAGAAGGCCTCCCAGAATGAACTCTTGACTGAGAATCAAATGTTATATGTCAAAGTGTCATTTTCGTTTCAAAAATTGTGTTACTCTCTTTGAATGTCATCATATAGTAGATGATAATAACCATGACTGTAGAGAGGGATAGTTGCAGAAGATGGTGAGGAAGATGAGACTGGAACAACCCAGGAATCTCAATGACAGACCTGACCTAACTGATTTGGAGCCAATGCCCAATCACCTAATCACCCAATGACCACATCTGGTAGGCAGTGGAAATGCCAGGAGCCCCAGGAAGGTAAGAGAGGCCTGGTATTTGGCATTCCAGATAGATGCAGCCAAAAAAGGAAGTTGGGAAGATATTGCTAGCATCTGTGAGTTATGTATTTCCAATGAAGACACCATTATGACAAATACCACTGGGGGGTCCTCTCCTTGTCCCTCTGGCTTAGCTGGCAAGACTTCTTTGTTAACATCTTTTTAGATCTCTTTCAGCACATACATCCACACTCTAGTCCCATATTTACAACAAAGTTTCAAAAGGGGAGTTAAGTGGCTCCTTACCTCTCTACATTCCAGATCTTGAATAAACATCTTATTGTATCACTCCAAGAATTCATGCTTATAGTATAACTTTGTACTTTTCATTTTTTATGTGAATCTTTTGTTATGCTATATTTTTTAAATCCTCATTCTTATTACTCAGAAGTGGCATCTCTTGTTCTATTGATTCTGATGAGATTTTTGTTGGTGCTGTTTGGGTAACAAGAAGGAACTCCTGGGGTCAGACAGGGGTATACAAGGGCTTTCGTGTTGTGTACAGAAAATACTAAAGAGGCACTGTAACTAAGTTTCCCCACATATCCTACATGATTTATCTATCAGCAATTCCTGTGGTATTAGTAATATCTGTAATTTCACTTTATAGGTGGAAAAAATGAGGAACCCAAGGTTTAGCTAACTCAGTTAAATCAGCGGACACATTTAAGATTTGGATACTCTCAACCTGATGCATTTTCTCCTAGGCCAGTGGGTCTGGGGGATTTCAGCATCCAGGCTCATGTCCCACCACCAATCTTACACTATAACCCCACCAAAAAAAATCCATGCCATTTTTTTAACCATTTGTTGTTAATATCTGGGTAGTTAGAGAAAAGTGATAATGACAGCGAATACTGAGTAAGTATCAGTAACAAGAAAGAAAGAAAATAAGCAAAAATTTACTAGAAAAACTTTTCCATGCTGGCTTTTAGTTATAAAAATATGTTCTAAACATGAGCTTGTTTTTTAAAAATACATTTTGAATATAGATTCACTTGCCCATTTCATCTCACCCACCAGTATACTGATATCTATAATTAATGACTGGAAGCAGAACTCTTAACTTCTTTCAATTTGACTGTTAGGTCTATATTTGTATTATAGAAAGTGCTCTATAATTTAATACTTATTTTTTAATTTTTTTATTTTTTTAATACTTATTTTTTTAAATGTGCTGTTTTGAATTGATCTGTGACCCCACTTGCCTTGTTTTCCCTGTCTTTGTTCTATAAGAGCTTCTGTTGGATCCTAATTTATAGAACTAAATATATTCTGACAGAAGCATAACCCAAGCCCCAATGTTATTAAGGCTTCATTCAATTATAGGTAGGAATGAAATTAAGAAGCTTCCTGTAGTGCAGAGAACATTCATATTGGGCAAACTATATTATTAGAACAGTGGCAGTTTCTACTATTGCTTATTTCTACCTTTCCACTGGACCCTCCATCAGCTCATTATGGATACTTGAATTATTGATAATAACTACTTGGCACTTAATTAGGGCACTGTGCTAATGAGGCCAAATTGCAGCTGTGTGTCTGTGGCTATGATTGGTTTCACTCCATTTGCCCCAACTTCAGCTCACTATCTTGCATTATGCTGTCCACCAAGTTCACAAACGGAACTTAGCAAGCAATCAAGAGTTGACTCAATAAAAAACTAACAACTGCTGTCAAATAACTTTCAAAATGCTTAATCTATGATAAGGAATCAAAAGCACTACCTAAAATTACTGTGTAATTCTTATTATGTCTTAAAGTTGTACAAGGCATTTCAACTAATGGAAACTAAAGTACCACTGAAGTTACTTTAAATTACCTTAACAAACACTCAGTGTCTATAATGTTCATAACATGCTAGCCAAGTTAAGTGATAAAAAAAATGGATGAGGTGGTCCCTAGCTTATTATAGCCCAAAAGAGAGGTGGGAAGATAATTATAATGTGTATGTCATTATTAAACTGTATGTTGAAGATAATGTCCTAAGCACTGCATGTACATTACCTTATTTTCTCCCCATTTAGGTAGGCATTATTATCCTTATATTACTAACAAAGAAACTGAGGCTCAGGAAGAGTAAGTGATTTACCAAAAGATATTAAATGCTTGAGCTATAATTCAACTCATGCCTCTTTGATTCCAAAATCTTAACAATTAACTACAATGCTACAAAGTATAAAGACTCAAAATGGTAAAACAAAGCACACAAAAAAACCTACTTAATATAGTTCACATTCCTACACTTTGCCAGTCCATTGATGAAAAAAAAAGTCACAGAAACATCAATACTGTACAAATCCTGTTTTTTGCTTCACCTGCAAAAACCACAAAGGAGATGCATTTTCATATGTGCTCACAAACCACTCTTCCAGTTACAGTCCTCAGGAGGCACCTAACTGAGGCACTATGGAACATGAAAAGTTTGTATTGGACTTTTTAGAGCCAGAATCTTACCCTAGAATGGAGGAAATAGAAACTGGCTATCACAATGATGTTTAAAGAACACACAAATAATCCCTAATATATACTTACTATATACTAGTATATACTAATATACCTAGTATACTAGTATACCTAGTATACTAGTAATACCTAGTATATACTAATATATACTTACTTTTGGGATTCCCTCAGAGATGGTCACTCACATACACACTCAGATTGAACCTGGTCTCTTAAATCTCTCAGTCATTACTAAGGGCATTCAAAGGGTTATGTCTGCAGCTTGAATCAAAAACAAGCATATGCAAATGTGTAACTGAGAAGTTGCTTTTTTTTTTTTAATAGGGAATTAGGGGTTTGATTTCTGTTACATAGACAATACTATATGTTCCCTATACTATTTTTTTGTGAGCACACAGAATGTATTGCCCAGAGTTCTCTGCAGATAGGTTGGGAACTGGCAGGATTCAAAAGAAAGTACTGAAGCCACTTGTTACATTGGTCATCAAAAACATCTCCCTCAATAGGCTAGCATTCTCTTTCCACTTTGTGGTGATCTGGGAAACCGTGTGTCTAGATAACATGGTCAAATGAGGAAAGTCCTACTGCATCCTTGAGTTATAGCCCCAAGGCAAGCTGCTAAGAAACACTACCTGATCTGAGTTAGACTCTTATGTGAGACAGAAATAAATCTGTATTCCACTAAACCAATGAGATTTGGTGGGTTATGTTACTAAAACATTGCTTAATCTATCCTGACTGATATTGCCCCTTAGTGAAAACTCCATGACTCTTAGTATAAAATATATCAACAATTTTTTTTCCAATGATATCACTGTGTTTGAGATTTAGGATAACAAACAATGGGTTAGGAACTATGGAAGACAAAGAGTTGTGCCACCCAAAAACCCCATGGTGACAAACTGAAAAGGGAGGAAAGGGACTATAGGGACTATACCATAAAGGACTGCCAAGAACTACTATATGTACTGGTAGGTCCAGGGAAGGACATGGATTATGGGGTAGGGATTGGATTATGAGGTACTTCATCAAGGGGGCTGGAACATAAAATTGGGTAGTGGATAGTAAACGGACTAGGGATTGTTTTTCTGAGATGTAGGATTTAACACCTTGGAGAAGACCCTAGGAAATGGTAAACCCACTACAATGATAGCTCCCAGAAGTTTGGAAAAAGGTATGGACATCCTGAATGAAGTTGAAATGCTAGAGTTACCACAGTGGATGGTGAACAAAGGGATTAAGAGGCGCAAGGAAATGGCCATACTGGAACGGATATATTGTTTATGGTCAGAAGACTCATCAGAATATTATGTTACACAGGAAAGCCCAAAGGACACACAATTTTTTTTTAAGGACACACAATTTGTAAAGCCATAAAGCATACACCAGTGAGAAGGGTAAAAAAAAAAAAAAAAAAAAAAAAAAAACAGTATTGGCTCCTCTTTGTAGGCCAGGGCTGACTAGGGTAAAAGATACCATTATAGAACTAGCCTGACTGACAGCCAAGGAGATAATAGGGCTCCAAGAGCATACAGTACTGAACTGCCAGAACCCAGCACTTTATAGTCATTGCAGGAATCAGTAAAACTGAGGTGGCAGTCAAGGGTGTCTAACTCGGAGCACAGCATCCAGAGGAGCAAAATAATAAATGACAGACAAAAATACTATTCAACGGGCAGCCCCTGTGGCCCAGCGGTTTAGTGCTGCCTTCAGCCTGGGGTGTAATCCTGGAGTCCCAGGATCGAGTCCCACATCAGGCTCCCAGCATGGAGCCTGCTTCTCCCTCTGCCTGTGTCTCTGCCTCTCTCTCTCTCTCTCTCTCTCTCACTCTCTCTCTTTCTCTCTCTCTCTCTCTGTCATGAATAAATAAATAAAATCTTAAGAAAATACTACTCAACTTGTACCAGCAAAAAATTAAGGACAGATAACTGGCAAGAGAAGGCATACATCTGAATAAAATGTCACAGTCCTTGCCCAGTTTCTTGACCTGAGGTATTTTTCAGATCTAAACCCATGACTGAAGATGTGAACAAATCCACAGGAGAAAGGACCACCATGCTACACCATTAATAAGGAAGCACAAACCTGGTGAACCTCTTGAGGTTCTGGAGACAATGGGCCCACATGCAAGAATACTTTGTCAACCCACATGGGTGATACAAAAGGCTGTCAGATTTCTGGGTGGCCTAGACAGAAAAGGCTCTATGGCAGGTCCAGGCTATGGTAAAAGTAGCCCTGCCACTAAGGCCATATGGTCTATAAACACTATGGTGCTGGAACTATCAGTAATAGGAAAAGATACCATGTGGAACTGATGTAAAGTCTCAGTGGAAGAATTATACTACAGAGAACTACAGGTTTTAATTCCTGTCTCGTTGTCTATTTCCAGTGAACCCAATCCATGATCAGGGTAAATGGGATACTTAGAACCTTGCCATGTGATGAGGATGTACTACAGAAAGAAACACGAAAAAATACAAAGTTCATGAGAAGCATATATTGGCATATCTCTATGTTTCTGCATTTTAAAAAGGAAAGTTGCACCCCAAAACAGGCAATTCATTACTTTATCCATGAAAAACTTTCTGAAGTGTATTGCCAAGATCCACTCCATGCACCTTTCATAGGAGGAGGCCACTATTCTCCCAAAGGCACACAAGACCCAACACTCAAGTAGCAATGCCAAAGCCTGATCCTTGTATTCACTGAAGAAGAACATCAAAAAAATCTTGAAAATTAAAAGGATTTTGTGGGTCTTTATTCTCACTTGTAGAGCCTGACATCATACTAGGGAAGTGTCTAATAGTCACTTTCCCACCTTCCTTTGCAACTATGGCATGGAACCTATGGAAAGTTTGCCGAGATCTTCTATGAAAGGTTTCCTCCCTGATTAAAAAAACAACAATAAACCTCACAAGGAAGTATACTTTTGACGCCTGAAACCACAGCAGCCATCTGTAACCATCAAGAGAGACATCAAACTAAAGAAGATAGTACTATATGACAAAAAGTCTGTGTCCTTGATTATAACACTGAGCTGTTGAACCAACCCATGAAGTAATCTTAAGTCCAGAGTTTTTATTTTGACATTATATATCCCTTATTTTTAAAGTCATTTTTACTTGGGTATTATGATTTTCAGGCAGAAGTCCTCTGTTTTGGCATTATCTAATCCAATAACTTTGTTTCACGGATAATGAAACTGAAATTCCAAGTAAGTAAGCAACTTGCTCAACACTTACAGTGATTCAGTGAAAAAGCTACAGCTCAAATGCTGGTGCCCTGATTCTTGGACCAGGGCACTTTCTACCAAACCTTGGAGAACATTCTAGTTGGAATCAAAAGGAAATAGGAAGACCAAAGAAAGCGGCCTGGTAGGCTCTGAAAGGAAGTAAAGGCACTCAAGATTTGTGATAGAAAGTACAGACTAAAGGGACAGGATTCCAGCCAGTTATGAGTGACTTCCTTGTCTTGTTTCTGACCTCAGAGCCCACCCTTGTATCCCCAGAAAGCCAATTAAAAATAAGCACTGACCATGTCACTGTCCTAGATACATAAAAATAACATTACTGTACATAACCAAAAGTGAACCAGATTCTCTGAATTTTTTTCCAACTTCCAAAAATAGTTAGGACTTTCTGCCAAAGACAGTGGGGCTTGAATTCCCATGAAAAAAAAAGAAAATCAGCCCATGGCATTTGCTCCAGTGTAGAAATAATTAAATACACACTCAAGAATGGAATTCTCCATGCTCTCTTACCCTACTAGCCTGCTTTCTGAAAACAAAGGGGAAAAGTGGCAACCAAGACGTAGTGAAAAAAGCACCAGACTTGGAATCAAGAAAACTGGGTTCAAGACTCTAGGAAACATTTGCCATTCTTTTTAGTGAGCCAGGAGCTAATCTTTCCTTTACAGGCTTAAGGAATCTCTCACCTTACGATATGGAACCTATCTCTTATATAAGTTTCAAAGGCCAGAGATATTTATTATCCCAGCCTCCCTTGCAGCTAGAATTTGGGCACATGATGGCTCCACTGTGATGACTTACTTGATGTGTCAACTTACTGGGCCACAGGCTGCCAGATATTTGGTTAAACAACATTCTGGGTATGTTTGTAATAATATGCCTATGAGAGTGTTTCTGTATGAGATTAATATTCCAATCCATGAAATAAATAAAGCAGATTGCTCTCCAATGTAAGTGGGTCTTGTCCAATTCATGGGAGGCCTGAATAAAATAAAAAGGAAGAACAGAAAAAATTTGTGTTTTCTTCCTATCCTTCCTCAAGCTGAGACATCTATCTTCTCACATCCTCAGGCTCAGACTGGAACTTAAACCATTGGCTTTCCTGATTCTTAGGACTTTGCGTTGGAATGAACCTATACCATTAGCATTCTTGAGTCTCCAAGCTTGCCAACTACAGAACTTGAGACTTCTCAGCCTCTATAACTATATGACACATTCCTCATAATAAATCTCATTCCTTATTACCTAATTCCTTACAATATATCATATATATCCTACTGGTCCTGTTTCTCTGGAAAATCCAGACTAATATATCCACCAATCAAAAACACCATCCACAGTTTTTCAACAAGAAGTCAGTGTGGCAAAGAAGGATCCAGAAAGAGGGGTTGGTGAAGAGAAGGGGAGGGAAAACAGACAATTGATTAGATCCTCTTAGTTGAGATTTGACCTGGAATCACAGGAAACAACCCTCAGACTTTACAAGAAACATGTAGGGTGTGGGGCTTTTATTTCTCAGTGTTGAGGCAGTGAACATCACTGATTCACAAGTCAGCCTTTAACTCTTGGCCAGACTGCAAGCTCCATGAAGAAAGAAATCTTCACTGGCCTATTCATCACTGTACTCTTGCACCCACCTCAGGCCTTGGAGCTAGTAGCTACTCAAAACTATCTGTTGAATGAAGTCATTTTCATAAAGGAACAGATTTGACTTGCAAATAGAATCATTTTGCTTTAAGGTTTTTTTTTATACTGACCAAAATCAAATCTTGTCCAGTGTAGGAACTTTGGGGAAACCCCAGCTAAAAGAAGCACAATAATAACCAAAAAGTTTTGAATTTGGACTTAACCAGATTTGACTGTGGTGGGCAGAATTCACAACACTAAACATTTCTCTAACTATGAAGGATCTAGTGACTGGCACTTTGGCTGGGAGGCCATAACCTCCAGCTATACAAATTCTCGTAGCCCATGCCAAAATGAGCTGGGATACAGGGTGATAAGACCTGCCTGGACCACTTTTGACTAGACAATTGCACCAGTGGGTCAACTCACCTTCTAGTCTTGTATCTTGATGTTGCTATCAAAGGGCAAAAGGAGGATCAAAGGAGCAAGTAGATGCCCCCTTTATAATCTGCCTTGTAATCTAATCTCTAATAATGCCCTTGATGTGTTTATTATATTACAAAACAGCTTTAGTTCAAAAGATAACAGAAGCCTACAGTAAAATATGTATAAAAATGGAAAATGTAGCTTCTTTTGTCAGAACTATACTTCAGACCACTGTATGGAGGCGGCAGCACACGGGCAGGGCACAAACAGATACTCGACAGCGCTTAATTGGAACAGAAATTTCTCCCGGCTGATGCCAAGCATCCTAACAAGCTGCAGAGGTACAATTTACAAGCAGATATTGTATGTGGCTCACTATCTAACTTTACATGTACTAACTCAAATAATCCTCACAAATCCCAGTGACTATGTTACCATCATTTTATCATTTTACAGAGGAGGCAAAGCAAACACAGGGAAGTGAGTAATTTAGACAAGTTCACACAGCTAGGTTGGGAAGAACTGAGATTCAGACCCAAGCATTTGACTCTGGTCTACGCCCTTAACTACTATACAAGTGAACACTAACTGAAAAACCCAGTACTTCCTGCCATAGATAACATGGCGCTCACTGCCAAAAGATGAGCCAGGGCTAAGAATTAGTGAGTGAGGAAGGGGCTGAGGAACAAAGAACAAGTTTAAGGCCGTTAAACACACAAACAGACCAAAGTCACCTTCAGTTTATTTACTGATTAAAAATAATATAACGTACAGGAGAAAAATTTGGAAAATATTAAGTATAAAAAAATTAAAATCTCATCTCCGCTTGAGTCTTTTATATTCATCCACCGATCTTGTTCATCCATCTTCCCATGTGGCCTATCAATTATTCAGTATACTTTTGCATTGTGCTGTGTGCCTGGCTCTGTGGAGCAACTGTAAGTCATATAAACAAACTCAGCTTGGTTTAGAACAAGAAATAAAATTCACTTATGAAATGTCTATTACCTACAATTTTAGGAAGGTTGTTATTAAAAGTGATACAAATGGAACACAAAGGGTTTAAGGCAGCAAAACTAGGCTGCATGATACTATAACAGACATTTGTCAAAACCCAGAATGTACACTACTAGGCATTAATCCTAATGTAAATTATGAACTCTGGGTGATAAGGATGTGTCAATTGTAGATTTATCAATTGTAACAACTGTGCCAGTCTGGTGAGGGACACTGATAGTGAGGAAGCCATACATATTTGGGGAGCAGAGGATAACGTGGATATCTCTGTACCTTCTGCTCAATTTTGTTGGAAACCTAAAGTGCTCTAAGACAATAAAATCTCTTTAAAAATAAAAAAAAAAATTTAAGTTTGAAAAATTGATACAAAGTTAAAATAACTAATGCATTGTGTTTATTGTGCGCCACACATAGTTCTAAGAAGCTACATGAATTAACTCATTCAAACCTCACTACAACCAAACAGATGAGACTATCCTTTAAATCCTCTTTTTAGGGATCCCTGGGTGGCACAGCGGTTTGGCGCCTGCCTTTGGCCCAGGGCGCGATCCTGGAGACCCGGGATCGAATCCCACGTCGGGCTCCGGGTGCATAGAGCCCACTTCTCGCTCTGCCTGTGTCTCTGCCTCTCTCTCTCTCTCTGACTGTCATAAATAAAAAAATTAAAAAAAAATAAATCCTCTTTTTATAGATGAGAGAGCCAAGGTGCAGAGAAACTATGTAAGTTGACAAAACTCACAGGTATTAAGTGGTAGAGGCAGACTTTGAATCTGAGCAGGGAGCTCCAGAAGCTCCACCCCTGATTTCATGATGACTTGGGACAGCAAAGGATGGTGGGATTGCTTCGTTGAAGGACATGGGTGAAAAGAAGGGGGGAGCTTTAGAGTGGTAGGAGCAGGGCGGAGGAGGATTTGAGGCAGATGAAGGAGGAATCCTCATTTTCTTGTTTCTGGAGTATTTCAGAGCCTCCCAATACCTTGTGGGTTCACTTCCACCAAGGCACAATGCTAGATTTCTGATCACTGGGTGGAAGGTTCACACCAAGCAAAATGACAACCATTTCCAGAAAGACAGTCACAGTGGACTTATGCTCACTGTTAGATAAGCGCTATGGAAGTACTGTATCTTTAAGCCAGAGTTGAATATCTCTACCTCAGTCACGTGGCCCTGTGCCTGCCCCTTCCCTCCCCTCCATAGCCCTATCTCAAGTCTCTTTCCAGTGCCAGCTTGCCCTCCAGGCCTGCCCCAGGACAATGTTCTGCCAGCATTCCCCACCTTTTCTTCAGGCACTGCTGCTCAGGTTGAGGTTTGGCCCTGGAGGTCTACACTGGACAGGGACAGCCTGATCTGAACTTCAGATAATGAGAAAGTTCTGTGTTTGCCCGAGGCATGACAAGTCATTCAACAGAATTTCCTAGTAGTTAGTACTCCACTCCAGCTGTGCCCTCACTGTATTTTTAGGGCTGCTGAGCGCAGCCAATCTTGACAGGCCTGCTTCTTTACTTCATTCTTCTTCAAGGGGCATTACTAAGATTTCTTTCTGACAAAAATTTCTTTCTGATTTTATGATATTTCAACCACTTCACAAGTTTGCTTAAAACTATACCAAACTATATTTGAATTCATTTTCAAAAGTCATCTGGTAACTTGAGTCCAAAGTTACTGCCATTAATTCCTACCCTCCCAGCAGGTACACACCACCTTTTTTCCATCACAAACTGTAATCTTAAGAAAACAAAACAAAACTGTAATCTAGGCTGGTTGTTATTGCTTTCAATAACAGAATATATTAGAAGTGACATTGTGCCAGCTCTGGCCCTGGCCTTGAAGGGACTGATAGCTTTCCTTCCTACTCTCGGAGCCCTGAGTGCCATGGAAGAAATCTCGGCCACTTCACTGGGGAGAGGCCATGGGGAAGAGCACAGAGACACAAGACATATGTAAAGAAGCTCTGTTAAATGTCCAGCCCACTGAAGCCTTCAGATGACTCCAGACCCTGCCTCCACCTGACTGCATGCGATCAGAAACTAGAATCATCAAGTTCAGCTCATTCAACCCACAGAATCATGAATGACAATACATTTTTTTACGTCTCTTGGTTTTTGGATCAATCTGTTCCATAGCAACAGATAACTAAATTATGATCATTCATTTTAATCCAGTAATTCTGGCAATCTAGAAAAAAATTCTGAAATATGGACCAAGATTCATTAACAAAGATGTTTAATATATCATTGATGCTTGCTATAAAAAAAGTAGAAAATGTAGTATAATAGTCAAGTAAACTATATTTATAATTTATTATGTAGCCTAAAAAGAGTTTTTAATATAATAAAATGCTTAAAACATATGTATCAAAAAAAGGAAAGAAGGAAAAGAAACTGAGTTCCCCAAATTGTACATACTCTAGGATCACAGACATATATAGAGAGATGAGTGAAAGTAAATCGGCCAAAATGTTAGCATTTTTATCTAAGTGGTAGATATAGAATGACTATTATTTTCTTCTTTATACTTTTCCGGATTTTCCAAATTTTCTACAGTGGACATGTATTTTATTTTTCTTATCATAAAAGTAATACATGCCTATTTTAAGGAAAAAAAATTTCAAATACAAAAGGTCATAAAAATAAAGTGATAATTAACCAAAGCCCACCTTATAGAAAATAACCACTGTCAATATTCTGGCATTAACATTTAGGAATTACTTTCTTCTATACATTTCCATTTCCATGTGTAAATGCACATTTTAAAATAGGCAATGGTACTCTACATGCCATCTTATATTCTAATTTTTGTACCTGTTTTACACTAAAGAAATAAATCTTAAAACATAGAATCAGTATTATTTTTCTCAGGACTTCTCATTGCCTTTTTATCCCTTTTCCTACATACAGGTTTTCAGAGATGTGCAGATATTCATAAATAATGTAACCACAGGAACATAACATACCACATCCAAAAATAGCAGTGTAAAAAGTTTGCCATTAAGCAGTAATTTATATATGTGAAAACTGGTATTTAGCAACTTGGAGAAAAAGGCTTCTTGCTGCTCCTTTTTCCTTAAAGTTGCTTTGGAGGATCTTGAACCTGACAATGACCCACAGCAACTGAAGCCTGTTTAGCAAAGAGGTTATAGGCAGAGCTATGCCCAGCCAGCCTGATCTGGCTTAAACCCCACTGAGACAAACAGGATTTAGTCCTTTGACTATTCCACCAACATTAAGAAAAAAAAATCAATGGGCAAAAAACATTACACATTATATAATATATATCTAATAAAGTAATGTTCCACAGGGGTGCCTGGGTGGCTCAGTCGGCTAAGACTCTGACTCAATTTTGGCTCAATTCCTGACCTCAAGGTCATGAGACCAAGTCTCATGCTGGCCTCTAGGTTCAGGGTGGAGTCTGCTTCAGATTCTTTCTCTTCTGCTCCCTCTGCCCCTCCTCTCACTCAAGTATATACTCTCTAAAATAAGTAAATAAATAAGATATTTTTAAAAAAAGAAATGGAAAGAAAGGGTAACATCTAGGTTTTTATACATTTTGTTAGGCATTAGATATAATAATAACAAGAGGAAGAGAGGAGGAAGAGACCAGCTATAATTTTTGCAAGCTTTCCATGTCAGGTAGCATACTCAGGGTAGTTAAAATACCAAATGCTCCTTACAAGTATTTTTGCCCCCATTTTACAAAATGGGGAAACTGAGGCTTAAGGAAATTAACTTGCCTGAGAATACACACCTGGTAAATGGATTTGAACTCAGTGTTATTTAATTCCAAACCTCTAAGCTCAACCACAAGGATAATCTTCCCAACAATTCCACCAAGCAGGCATGAGCTGGAGCGTTACTCAAGGTTAACACCTAACAGTCTTTCCACGCTGGAAGTTACAAGATCTTTCCTGGAATAATCACTCTCTGAAAACCTACCTGCTAGTTCCCTGATAAGAAGCTGATTCCACAGCTGCATGGACAAAATTACCTGGACAGGATTTTGTTTTTTATTTTTGTTGTTGTTGTTGTGTTTTGTTTTTGTTTTTTGAGAAACAGCAGGGAGAAGGGGCTTAGGGAAAAGGAGAGAGAGAAAATCCCAAGCAAGCTCCACACACAGCCCAAAGCCCAACAGGGAGCTTGATTTCAAGATCCTGAAATCAAGAGTCAGACGCTTAACCAACTGAACTATGCAGGTGTCCCTGGACAGGATTTTAAACACAGCGAATCTCCCTACAGAGTTTCTAATATAACTGTGTCTGTTGGCCCCAAACTCAACTTAGCCCAACTGAGCCAGCAGAGAGAAGCACTGCATTAAATGGTGCCAGAAGCACCCATGGCTTCAGAATGGATTCTCAAGTGGTTTCCCCATCGCCTCAGCTCCCCAGGATTCCAACTGCATCCAGCAGCACTTACAGCTCTTGTCCTAGGTTTGCTCTTCTCTCTCTCTCTCTCTCTCTCTCTCTCTCTCTCTCTCTTCTCTCCCCTTCATTCTCTACTCTGTCACCAATGACCTTAAATCACTTCCCTGGATGATCTACTTCCCTCCTCACCCTTCCAAAGTTTCCTAGAAAGCTTTGGTGAAAGTATGTTCTATTCCTTTCTTCCAGTGAGTCTGGGAAACGACTCTTTCTGTGGTTTCAACAAAAAAAAAGGGGGGGGATAAAAGAAAATAAACTGAAAAGAAAGAAAGAAGGAAAGGAAAGGAAAGGAAAGGAAAGGAAAGGAAAGGAAAGGAAAGGAAAGGAAAGGAAAGGAAAGGAAAGGAAAGGAAAGGAAAGGAAGAAGGATGCTCAAAATCACTATTCCTTGTTCCTGGGAACCTATCCTGTAAGTGATTTTTAAGAATAAAGAAAGGAAAACTTGTCGATCTCTTCTGCTCCAAAACTGCCTGATAGGAATTTTGTTGGTTTCTTAGGTGTTTTTCTGAATACAGGATCTTTCAGTATCTTGGGGACCGAGTGACCCTGAGAGATAGCTTCTTTTTTCTAAAAGTAACATTATATAGTCTGTAGAAGACATTTATCACATGTTTCTTACTGCTCAAAGAGTGTTCAGTTCTTGAAAATTTCAGACCTTCTAGCTGCTAAAAGAAAAACCACACTGATTTATTTACCAGTAAAAACGTAATAACATATGGCCCAAAACGGACATATCTAGTTTTTTGCTTAAAATGATATACCACTCATTACTACTGACTATTCCCTTAATCTTTTTGTATATGCATGTATGGAACACAATTCTGAAAACACTCCTTTTAACCTATCTAAATCTTTATCTTCCCATTTTATTTATTTAACTCCACCTCATATCACTCACAGAGGCATTAGTCAATGTAAAACTTTCACTTCTTTTCATTGACAAATCCATAAAAAAAGACTTCTGAGATGAAGTGACCATTCTCCCCAACCCCCATCTTTGACAGTTTAACATCTATGTTGCCAAAAGAAAAAGCCTTAAGTAGCTCAACCTTCACCTCTGCTTCTAGTGAGAATCAGGAATGAGAATGACTTTGTCTTAACAACCTGAAACGTATTTTAACCTCTAAATAAGGCTTTTGCAGTTTTGCATCTGAGGTTTTAAGTAGAATGTAAGAAATGAAACCATGATATTGCTGTAGTCTCCTCTTGAAAGGACTTTGGCTTGATTCATGTGCATCTCATCATTAATTTAGCTTTTGATGGAGAGACGGAAAGAAAAATGCACAAGCACCAAATCTCAAAGAGGCCATACTGAAAGAAAAGGACAGGGTTTACCCTGTTTCTGGAAAGGTGTTCCAAAGAGCACAGAATTAAGAATAAATTGTTTCAGCAACACAAGGCTGCTTCTTGTCCAAATTGGTCTTAAAAACAAAACAACACAACAACACAGAAAAACAAAAGTTAAAATATGGCTCAAAAAAATCACAAAATTAAACAAATGCAGCTAAACTAGAATAAGCAGTTACTTAGGGATAACTTACTGCTTTGAAACATAGAATTCTAAAATCCTAATTTACAAATTATATAAATTATTAACTATAAAAAGTCACTCAAAATCATGTTTGTTGTAATTATTACCTTTTGGAAAAGACACAATAAAATGAATGAGATGTACTCAGCTTTATAGATGATGTGGAATAAACTGAAATTAGAATTAGTTAACAAGTAAGTGGATGAGGTCTATTTTCTTATCTAAATACATTTGTTTAAAACTTCTCCATGGAGGGGCTCCTGGGTGGCTCAGTCTGTTAAGCATCTGCCTTTGGCTAAGGTCATGATCTCAGGGTCTTGTAATCAAGGGCTCTCTGCTCAGCAATGAGTCGGCTTCTCCCTCTGCCTCTGCCCCCCACCCCTGCTTGTTCTCACACGCACACTCTTTCTCTCTAATAAATAAATAAAATCTTTAAAAAAAAAAAACTTCTCCATGGATACAGATATATCTGTATGTGTGTAAGATATATACATACAATTTTTTCTGGTAATAATTATGAATACTTATGTTTAGTTTTCATCTCACATTTAGTTTAAAGCTGTCCAATTGAGTTTTTAACCATATACTAGTGAGAGTTCTTTTTAATAAAAAAGAAAACCTGGGCAGTGAGGATATAGCCCACTTTAATTTTTTTCTGTTTTCTTGGGTTAAAAGCTGAATACATACTATTTTAAAATTAAATATCATTATCTCTTCTATTATTTAAAAAACTGGGGAAGGGGGCAAAGTCATCACATTAAAGTTAGAGCTGGTTTAAAAAAAACATGATTCAAGACATCCTCTGGGTATCCAAACAGATTTTTTTTCCTGTTCACAAATTTCACTGTCCATTCATATCTGGACTTTAGTTTTATATTATATTCTAGTAAAAAGAAAAAAGTCTGAAAAAAAGTTCCTCAAGACCTACCAAAATAGACGGTTTTTATTTTATTTTGTTTCCAATGCTAATAAGTTATTACATGGTCTTATTTTAAGTAGAGCCATGGGTGTGTTGGGGGAGGGATGTGGGGTAGGGGTTGGCAAGGGATCTACATTTTCATGAACTGTACTCAGATTTCGAGTATAGTATGCTGTTCCTCACAACTATGGGTACTTTTATACTTCCTTTTCTTCACAAAGTATAATTGTTTCATGTTTTCCATTGTCCAGCCCCCAAGAACCTTGACTAAAGAACCAGCAGTCTGTGCCGGGTTTGAATTCATCATTAGCACCCAGGGTAACCTCAGTCCACAGAATGTAAGAAGACAAGTGAGGCAATGTTTGTGGAGTCCAGTGGCTGAACCCGCTCCACAACAGAAGAAATGCCCCGATTGTCCTTCCTAAGCAAAAATTGCCATGATTCCCCATAAACAAGCAGTTGTCCGTTGACTGTTATAAATAGACTTTAATATACAACCAGCTGTCTGAGAACGAGTTTATAACTGTTGACCAAAGACACAGTAGGGAAGAGAAATGGGAGGTTTCCACATAGCAGGAGAATGGCTTGTCTACAGTGACTGAGGGTGCACACAGATCCCTCATTTAAAATATGTTAGCATGCCTGATTTCAAGCTAAAATTAGGAGATAGCACAATGGGCTTCATGTGGGAGTCTTTTCAATAGAGGCTGTATTCTTCTCTGACGGGCACCCTTGAATTCAGGATTGTGAAATAAGTAGGAGTTACCAGCAGACATCCTATAAAGTGCCGGTCAAAGGAGATATTTCAGAAGATGCATAGCAAGATGCACCAATTTGGCTGTGATAAGAACTAACTCCTGCTCCTCTCTTCCCCATTTCCTGTACTGCTTTTATCTTTTCCCAAATGACTGTCCTTCTATGCCTTCTTTCCCAACCTCTCCAGATAACAACTCTGTGAGAGTGTTCTGAACAGTTTATTTTAACCAGGCCCAATTCCTGGGGCAAGATACAGTCTCAAAAATCTGATGGGCTATGATAGAGAACAAGGCCCAGAGCAGCCAGCCAGGGCACATGTCTCTCTGTACTGCAGCAGGATCCCACCCACGGCTGCTCTGAGTTCTGATCAGCCAGCTGGAGATAACTGGATGTGGCTGAGGCTGAAGGCTGTTGCAAAGCTCAGTAAAACTAAGCAAAGAAAGACTAACATGCCTCAGAGAAGTATGGAAATAGAAGGGTGGAGACAGCAGACAGACACAGGAAAGCAGAATCCAAAAGGAAAGACTTATCAGAATATTTCTCCCTCCTGTAAAATAAGTAAGGATGAAGAAAGGAAAGGACATTTTAACACAAAATAGTACAATGTGTACATTTTTAAATGTACATTTTTTCCAAATGAATTTCTAGTTTGATCTGCACCCTCTAAAAAATGTTAAAGGGATAATAAATTTTTAAAAACCACTTAGATTTTTTAAAAAAAGACTATCGTAATTGTTTCTGAACTATCCAGAGCTAGCACCATTCTATGATCACAGCTTGCCCTGAAATTTACATGAGTGGGAAAGTTTGTTTGGTTTACACTGGATAATTCTTTTTCCTTCTGGTTGAGACACATGTAATTTAACACCAGGTCTTATTTAAGGGTTACAAGTTCTATTTTAAAGATTCTAAAACTTTAAACTGAGTAGGCAAAAGAATATACCGGTAGAGATGTATACCGCGAAGATTTGAAATATTTGGTATCTCCTACTACAAACTTGTAAATGATTACTCTTTCCTTGGAAATCACCATTCCTCAATTTCCTTTCATAAAGCAGCACTTCCCTCAGAATGTTGTAATAGAGCTAAGCGAGTGGGAGAGTACCTTGCACATGGCACTCAGTAGCATAATATAGCACAAATTTATACTCTTTAAAACTTGCCACTGTTTTCTTTTTCTTTGCACTTTAAGATTCAGACGCAAGCGCATGTCAGTTTACAGCCTAATGAATTTTCACAAACTGAACATATCCATGGGACCACCACCCAGATTAAGAGCATTCCCCATACCTAGAGAGCTCCCTCATGCTCCCCTGGGGCCACGACTGCCCCCACCTGCCAGGTAACAGTATCCGTTATCCTAACAATATCATTTTTGCTTTTTTTTAAATTTTTTTTTTTTTTTTTTTTTTATTTATGATAGTCACAGAGAGAGAGAGAGAGGCAGAGACACAGGCGGAGGGAGAAGCAGGCTCCATGCACCGGGAGCCCGATGTGGGATTCGATCCCGGGTCTCCAGGATCGCGCCCTGGGCCAAAGGCAGGCGCCAAACCGCTGCGCCACCCAGGGATCCCCATTTTTGCTTTTTTTAAGATACACATTTTTAATTGTGGTAAAGAGACAAAATAAAATTTGCCATCTTAATCATTTTTTAAGTGTACAGTTCTGTGACATTAAGTAAGTTCACATTGTTGTGGACCATTATCAGCTTCCATCTCCAGAACTCATCATCATCCTAAACTGAAACTCTGTACCAATTAAACAATTTCTCCCTACTCCCTGCTCTTCCCAGGCCTTGTCAACCACCGTTATATTTTCTATGTCTATGAATTTGACTCTTCTAAGGTACCTCATATAAGTGGAATAATATATTATCTACGTTAGTGTCGCCTAAGAGATACATATCCAATGTTAAGAGACCACAACTCTGGTACTATGGTTAAAGAAGGTTATTAATGATAATTAAAAACCTACTATAATAAAATTAAGGAGCATTAGGAAGCTCCTTAAATCACAAAGAGAAACTTAACCTTTCTATGAGACCAAAGGCCCACCCCTCAACCAAAGATGGGTGTCGGGCAACATCCTCCAAACCCAGAGATTCCCAGGCTCTCAACTGACACTAACAGTTAATGCCTTAGTGTCCTGCACCCAAGCTAGCCCATGACAGAGTCCTCCAAAGAGGTTGGGCATGCTAGATGGTGAGGAGCCAATAGCCCGAGGTCCAGGTCAGCTTTGGGCCAGCCCCAGGCCTATGACACAAAGAAGGACAAGAACAGGGGACTGCTTGTATCCCAATCAGAGACCTGTTTGACAACAAGTTTTACCCTCACCCCAAAGGCAAACACACCCATTCCAGCTCCTCCTTCCCAACCTAAGTGACCTTGAAGGTGGCACCAAGCCTGGCTAACACATAATCCAGGGCAGAGCACTAGTCAGACGCTCAGACAGAACAGGCCCAGCTCCCCGCAGTGAGGGGGGTGATGAGATCAGCACTAGACGGGCCTCCACCGCATCAAACACAAGTGTCCCGTGAGGCGTTACTCCCATAAATTCATCCTTTTTTGAGAAACAGAAACCCAATTTCACTATCCCTCCGAAAAGCTCTCGTCACGATGAAGACTCTCCAGTCCCTCCCTGAAGTCCTGAGACTTGAGCGGCTATGGGGCCACAGGGAGCCTCCAGAGAATGTCAAGGCAGCCACACTTTTCTTCAGGCATGTGTTCAGGTGGTCCACACACGTCTCGGGCTTGTCACCAGGGAGAAGAGTCTGACCTAAGGGACGACGGACAGACCTGGGGGAGCCAGGGGCCGGCAGGAGCGCCCCTCGAAGCAACACAGGACACGAGCGAGGGCAGCACCGCAGCCACAGCCCACAGCTACAGCATCGGTAGACTAGGGGGTCATTTACATCCCACTCCCCCCACCAGTCCACGAAACGCTACCGGGAAGCTCTGGAACATTCCTGACCCCTGACAGGGACCAGAGCAGCAGTTACTTACCTGCGGACCTGAGGGAAAATGACCTGCCACGTCATTGGGCAGAAGAGCTCCCATTCACCTGGGAGGGCTGGGGTAATCCAACGGCTCCACCCCGCAAAAACGCCTGACCAAAATCTTCAGCGCCGCTCCCTCCACACCAGTCTCGGGTGGTGCTGCGTCGGACATGGCAGCGCGGCGACGACACTGCGAGCTGCGGGGGGGAAGGCGGCGTGCGCATGCGCACCTGCTGCCGCGGACAGCCGCGTGCGGGACAGCGGGCTGCGCGAGGAGGGCAACGTGGGCGCCCTGCGCCCCGCACTCCCCGCCTTCCTTCTTGGGGGCCGCAGTCTACTACCTCAAAGGCTTTCCGTTCGGAATATCCTGAGGGCTCCATGGATGTAAAACCCATTGCACGAGAGGAGGTTGAAACCAAGAAAGCCCTCAGGAGCCAGTGCAGGAGACCAGCGCGCAACATCAGCTGCAGGCCTGCTTACGACCAGGACGGCCCAGATGCAATCCTTCCGTTGCTCCACCTTGGAAGTACCTGCCGTACTTGCAAGTGCGAGCTCTTGGCCAACCCGCATATCACAGCCCTGCTATATGTCTCCCAGCGGACATTGGAATCCTGCACGGTCCACCTGCGGTACAAATGGATCCCGTGTAAGACAGTCACACGGCTGACATTAGCTCCCGCTAATTTTAAGAAGCAGTAGGCTTCACTAAGTCAGGGAAAGGGGAAGAAGCAAGGCTGGGATCCCCCATTCACACACCATCTGCGTGCATGGCTTACCTAATGAAGACCAAGCAGTTCTGCCTGAAGGATGCCTTTGATTACATCAAGCAGAGGAGGAGTGCGGTCTTCCCCAAATTTGGCTTCATAGGCCAGCAGCTCCTGCGATAGGAGTCTGAGATCCTGCCTTCCGCACCCACTCCCCAGGATCCCTCTGCCAAGGAGAGGCAGCCAGCTCTTTATTCAGGGCCCATTTGCAGTCGCTGAGCCCTGATATGCAGGGTTCCTACTGCACATTCCCTACCTCAGTGATGGTTTCGGTGCCCATCCATTCAGCAGGAACCTCGTGGCCACAGCCACATCCTACAAAAACTGGGCTAGGGGAATTAGCCCAACCCCAGCAACTGCGATTTTATTTTTTAAATTCAGACATTTCATACCTTTGCAATACAGAAAACCTCAAACCTACTATGAATGATAGTAAGTAGTCACCAGGCCTGCGAATGAACTTCAGACCAACTTTAGGGATAGATTTTTGGGACTAAAGGAAGGTCAAGCTATGATGAGAGCACAGCATGTGCTGACTACTGTACTTCCAGACCAGGTGCCTTCTCAGGACTGCACAGTCCGTACACCTCCTAGTTCACCTTTTCATTTAAAGCTTAAGGCAATAGATAACTTCTAACAAAATGGAAAAAAGCAATTGCTAGATTAAGAAAAAAAGTGGTCATGAAGCCAATTCATTTTGAAGGAAGCATAATTTCCACCTTACTTTAACTTTGGCAATCTCAGAATCTGTTTCCGTTGCTTCAGGGCACAAGCTTATCATTATCCAGTCAGGAAAATAACCCAACAGCGTTTGTAGGGACAGTCTATATACTGATTTGAAACCTCAGATGTTTTTGAGACTCCTTCATGGGCCCAATGGAGGCAATTGGTTGAAGTAGGGAGACATGGACCTTTCTGAGTGTCCTGTCCCCTATAGATTCTTCCCCGATTTTAAACTTTGTGTGATTCTTATTCATACTTGAGTCTTTCTTATTGCACCTCTCCTCAAACCATCTCTTGTCTCATTTGAAGAAAGCTCTTCAGACTTTAATCCAAATCAGGCCTGTGAGGTGGTCGCAGCAGGTAGAAGGAGAACAAAAGTACCTACTAAGTCAGGTGGAATTGAAATATTCGTTTCCCTCAGCTAGTTTCCCCCAGCTAGTTGTCCTTGTATGTGCTTGTCTCATCTCTTACAACAGGCATTTTCTTCTCTGCCCCCAGGGTTGTCTTTAAGCTGTTGATTTCTGGGATTTACAGATGTGGTACTACTATTTTTTTGTCTGCAGGTTATTTCTTCAAAGGTAAAAGCAGTAATTCCATGAATATCCTTCTACACAGATGTGGGCCTTTGTCTAACCCCTACAGTGTAGGACTGATTATTAATCCTAGAAGAATTGAATTTAGGTAAGAGAATTTTACATTCCCAGGGCGACATCAACACCTACTCCTGCTTATAGAGGTGCAAGAAGTAATAATACAGAGTGCTTCTTAAATTAAACCCCAAAGCACAAGTATATCACAGTAGATAGAAGGTGTGCATTGACAGACTATATCAGTTCAAATGCTGACAGCAAACACAGATGTGGACAGTTTACAACTTATGAACACTCTAACCCAACTCTCTATCCTCCAGAGCAGTGCTTCTTGGACTTTAGCAAACATTAGAATCACCAAGACGATTTGTTAAAGCACAGATTGCTAAACTCCCTCCTCAGAGTCCCTGATTCAGAGGTCTTAGGTGAGGTTCAAAATTTACCTATCTAACATGTTCCCAGGTGATGCTGGTCCTGTGACTACACTTTGAGATCAACTAACCCACATTACCAAGAACAGGACTAGTAGAAAAGTGTTCACTCAGTGTATTAATTCATTCACAATAGGCTATGCCTGGTGTGTTTTGCAGCTCTGGAATTTTTTTTTTTTTTTAGATTTTATTTATTTATTCATGAAAGAGAGAGAGAGGCAGAGACATAGACAGAGGGAGAAGCAGGCTCCCTGTGGACCGCAACCTGAACCAAAGACAGAAACTCAACCACGGAGCTGCCAGGTGCCCCTGCGGCTCTGGAATTCTTAAAAAAAGAAACCCAACAGGTAAAAAGGATAAAATTTACTAAATCTGGAAAATATCAAAGGAAGTATCCATGGAAAGAATATAGCATTTGAAATTCATACTCCCAACATTCTTCTGTTCAAGAAGAGGAAAAATTTGGATCTCCAAAAATTAAAAAACAGCAAAGACATAAGAAGACAGTTCAATCCTTTTCATGCTTCCCAACACTTATAGCTTATTCTGAATATCATAGAAATAGTCTGTTAATTAAACATTCAAGGTAAGTCAAACTTTATTAACAAACTAACCGGCAGTTCACAATATTTGTTTTTCTTAGAAGATCAAATCACATTGACACACATATAGGAAAGAAACTTGAGGTCTATTTATTCTCATTAAAAATTTCAGAGGAAAAAAAAATTCAGAGGTCTATTTATTCTCATTAAAAAATATCCCAAATTATATAAATAAATATATCAAAAGTAATGATAATCAGTACATTCCATCTTTAGAAATGCTTTACCAGCATTAGCTAATGAACTCACACAGCAAGCTTATGAGGTAGGCATTATTATCCTTGTTTTGCAGTTGGAGAAACTGAGGAAGGAAGCGGTAATGACTTGCCCAACGCAAGCATGAGTCAGTAGCAAATGCAGAGTAGACTCTAAGTTAAGACAAATGCTTTGGATTTTTGTCTCTTAAAAGTTAAGACATACAAAACAAAACCAGAGAATAATTCAATTTAGGGAAATGAGCTTTGGTAAAGGGAATAGATTTTTTGTTTTTTGTTTTTTGGGGGGTTTTATGGGGTTTTTTTGTTTGTTTGTTTTTTACTGAGAACAGAATTTCCAAAGCAAATAATTTGTATGTCCCAAAGTTTCCCACTAATTACCACCATCTCCTCTGTGTTATCTTTCTAGTAAGTGAGAAGTTGATAACTCTTTTGGTTTGAGAAGCTTTGGTTTTTAATGAACAGGATCTTATGGAACCTGAATTAAATGAGTAGTGAGCTTATGGAATTTCTAGCAAACATGGCTTTCCTTTTGGTTACATAAATTAATCTTCACATTATCAGTGAAGGAAGAGGAGGTTGCTCCTGTATAATCCCCAGATCTTCCCTAAATGCCTTCAAAAGCTATATCAAGTGTGAATGTATTAAGTGAAATCCTTCATGAATTTGAAAATTGCTTTAAATAAAGCCCTTCAATAATAATTTTGCAAGAGAGGCTTGTTTTTGTAATTTATAGCTAAACAGCTGTTGTTGTGGTGGCGTCTTCAGTTTCTTTTACACAAATCTGAAAATGAGTCATGTAGTCAGGAAGACCAGATTGTTTTACATAGTAAATGTTTTTGTATACTTGCCTCTTAGGACTTTTAAAATCTCAAGAAAGTAAACACCAAAAAAAGATCATTCATTACCCATCATACTGGAGAAAATGTTGAGCAATAATGTGTGCAGCTCATACTCCGATGGATTTTTGTATTTCATGAGTATTGCCGTGCAATAGCTGAGTATGTATGCTGAGCACATAGGCTAGCAAAATACGAAACAACTTCTTTGAGGCCCTTCAAAGACTAGCAAATGCCTCATCAAAGGTGTAGGGATTGACCTCAGATCATTTACTCTGGTATGCCTATGTCTGCACCATTCACTTTTGTCCACTTGGATGTGGCAAGAATCAGAAGCTGATAAAAAGTACATAGTTACTAATATGCTTAGTATATTCCTGGCACTTGAGGTGATATATGTAAAGATGCTTTGAAAATTATAAATTACAAGTCCCTTCTGTGGACAGAAGTGTCATATACTTGAGTAATGGGATCATCTCTAAGCTTCTGAGTACCAGTTACAAGAAATTAACATTCATTGCAATATCTATATACATGTTAATTCATTGATTAATAAACTATATATGTATACCTTTCTACTAATATATTATCCATTTTATAAGACATACAAAACTAGAAATTGAAAAGGGATAGTAGAAATAAATAGGAAAGAATTTCTAGTATTTTCTTCCTGCTTCCAATGAGATTATCTTTGGAGATTACTACTCTAATGGAATGTTTAGTCTATTTTGAAAATAAGGGGTGATAATTATAATTAACATTTATATAGTATTTATAAACACTGCTAAATATTACTAATTCTAGTGTTTTACATATATCAACTTGTTTTATCTTGGTATCAGCCTTATGCAAGAAGTGTAATTATTATCTCCACTTTACAAATGATGAAATCGAGCCACACGCTAGTCACCTAACTTGTCTGTGGCCACACAATTATGAAGGAGAAGGGATGGAATTTAAATACAGGCAATCTAGAGCTAGACTTTAGCTAATCTGAAACTCTGAATGCCTGGCATATTATTATTATACTAACCAGTAAGTAAAGGGGCTCTTATGCATTAGTTTCCATAATACCTTCATAATGGCATGTATCTGACCATATTATAACTTTTGTTTTGAATGTTTGGTCTCTCCCACTAGAATGAAAACTTCTCAAGCTCAAGGACTAAAGTACTTTTATATCTTAATCATAGCTTTGATCACAGTGCCTGGTATCTGGAAAGCATCTGTTGAGTAAATGACTATATGAAAGAAAAAAAGATTTTAAAAATGGGCATATGGATGAATTTGCCCTAAATTACTCTATATCCACTGAAATTTGTATGTCCTTAAAATAGGGATAGGAGGGTATCCTTTCAACAAAGGTCTTCTCAGACTTTCCTCTTAATGGGATATTGTTCCATTGCCAAACCAACACGTAGAAAAAAATAACTTTATATTATCTGAGCCCGTTCAGGTAGGAATACTGTCCTACCCATGGCCCTTCCAATCCTTTGATCCTAGAGAAACCAAAAAGGTGAAAGTAGAAAGATAGGAATGTTATTTATAGAAATAATGTCTCTTGGGAGCCTCATTCATATTTCCTCTCATAAAAAAAAAACAAAACAAAAGAGAAAGAATCTGCCCTCGTGCTCTAGAATCAATAGGAAACCTATTTCATTACAACCTTAGCCTGGATACCTGCAGGGGAAAACAAAAAACAACAACAACAACAACAAAAACAGATGAATGATGATGAACTGTGGCTTCTGTGATGTGGAATCCAGTTATCCTGGTCTCAATCCAGTCTTAATCAAGCATATATGATTACACTTCCATTAGCAGTATGATTTATTACAAGTAATACAGACTGCAGGACTGATATCCCCAAACCACGACATTTCATATGCTTCCTTTTCTTCATTCTGAGTGATGCAAACCAGCACCAGGATGCTAGCCAAATCTTAAAATTTTCCTTCCTATATTGGATGTTGAAAAAACTTCAAGGCGCTCTGACCGAAACACACACTCTAATAAATGTGTGTTATTTTCATCCCTGTTACTTGTCTATGGCTTAAGGTACAAAAGCCTCTGACAAAACGATGACCGTAGAATTGCTTTAACAAATCTAATGTACTTAGTGTAATGTAATGGGTTCCATCTAAATACTATATAATTTTGTCTTTTTTTTTTAAGATTTTATTTATTTACTCATGAGAGACAGAGAGAGAAAGAGGCAGAGACAGAGGCAAAGGGAGAAGCAGGCTTCACGCAGGGAGCCCTATGCGGGACTCGATCCTGGGACTACCAGGATCACGCCCTGGGCCATAGGCAGGCACCAAACCACTGAGACACCCAGGGATCCCTAATTTTGTCTTTTTTTCATTGCTTTATAAGCTTTTTATGCTAGATATTCTTGCTCTATATTGCTTCATATGTTTTATATTGCTTTATATTCTTTCAAATAAAAGATGATTTTATAGAAGTTGGATTTTGGACTTTCTTGTAATTACATAAGTAATATAATCATACATATTAATATTAACTGTATATACATATTACATATAATATGATAATATAATATGATCTTGGGACTCCAGTCCCGGGATCGAGTCCCACATTAGGCTCCCAGCATGGAGCCTACTTCTCCCTCTGCCTATGTCTCTGCCTCTCTCTGTGTGTCTCTCATGAATAAATAAAATCCTTAAAAAAAAAGGCTATTCTGTTTTTTCAAATGGGCGAAGGATAGGAACAGATACCTCACGCAAGAATGATCAGTAAGTATGTGGAAAAAAAATTCTCCTTATTATCAGCAAACGGAAAAACATTTCATACGCAATTTTTTAAAAAAATAAAAGTCTAATAAATAAGAAGAATGTGGGGAAGCAAGCACCTTCAATGTACTCTATAAAATTTGCTAGTAAATTTTAGTAAATATCTAGTGAAATTAAAAATGCATAAATCCTACAAACTAGCAATTCTGCTTCTAAGAATTGATCTAGAGTCCTTCATTCCCATCTTCACTGGAAATCTATACGAGGATATTCCAGCTAGCATCCCTTACCTTAGGGGAAAAATGGAAGCTATCTAAATGTTCATTGATAGGCCAATAGTTTGAAAAAAACTGAGGTAGGGGATCCCTGGGTGGCTCAGCGGTTTCGCGTCCTTCTTTGGCCTAAGGCGTGATCCTGGAGCCCCGGGATCGAGTCCCACGTCGGGCTCCTGGCATGGGCCTGCTTGTCCCTCCTCCTGTGTCTCTGCCTCTCTCTCTCTCTCTGTGTCTATCATGAATAAATAATAAAATAAAATAAATTAAAAATAAATAAATAAATAAATAAACTGAGGTATATTTACATAATGGAACACAATAGAGTCTTAAAACATATGAGATAGTTCCACATGTTTCAATATAATTAAATCTCAAAAGAACAAATGTCAAAACATTTCAAGATACACTCATGAAAATTTTTACAAACCATGAAAGTATTATATTTTGTTTATGGATGCAAACACATGCAATAAAAGCATAAAATATAAACCAGCTTCAGGACGGTGATTACCTTTGGGGTTCAGGGAAGGTAATAGGAAAAGCAGACCTTCACATTTATTTGTTATGTCTTATTACCTCAAAAAAAAATACTTTGTGAAGCAAGAGCAGCAAAATATTAGCACATATTACATAGTATCTAACTCTACTATTGTCACCAATTTTGTAATTTTTTTGATTTAATACAAAATTACAAGAAATAAAACATCATAAGCTTCATTTATTTATGTTCTTAAAATTTTGTTCCAAGTAAAGTCATCAGCTAAATTTACAAGCATATATGAGAAAAGTATTCTTTAAAAACTGATGATAAAAAAAAACTGATGATAAAAAAAGTCACAAACTTTATTTTTCTCAATTGTCACTGCGATATCAGATCTATAAAATTGTGAAAAAAATTTTAAATGTACAAATAAAAACATTTTTAGATGATTTTGGAGTAAGGTGAATGGCAAAGAGAATTATCTATAACTTTATACTACTTTATACTACTCCTCATCCCCCTCTGTCTGGCTCCTGGCATCCACTAATTAGTCAGTTAAATGCTTGTTTTGTTTTAGTTTACTTTTAGTTTATTAACTGATTTACTTATTCCCTTTCATTTCCATGTTTCACTCCCTTTTCCCTCTTACCTCATAGACAGCCATTCTGACATATTTAACCTGTTTAAAATAAACCCGAAGGATATAAGGAAGAAAAGAGGACTATAATTTATTTTCATGGATCCATCTAGAATGCACTGCTTAAATGAAGCTAGAAGCGGCTGTCCAGAACATCAGAGCTTTTTCTAGAGGACTTGAGTGACTTACTTAGATACTTAACTATTTGAAGCAAGATAACAAACTTTCAGCCACATCTAGGACTTCATTCCAATGGATTTTTTTTTTTTTCTGGTAGGAAAAGTTTCCATATGCCCAGCTGCTAAAACCTTATCTCAAGCTCACCTGCAAAAATTAATTATCCAATTTACACATGGGGTATTAGAGAATTTTCACTTGACTTTGTACATACAATATATGGCTTCTTGGAACTAGTGCCCTTTGGAGATTGAAAAGATTATGGGCCCTCCCACCCCACTCTATTGGTAATTTAAAATTTTATACTGACACAAAAGCTCCATGAATGCCAAAATAATGAATTCTTTTCTAGTGAGTATAACATAATGTATAAATGTGTTGAATCACTGTGTTGTATACCTGAAACTAATGTAACACTGCATCAACTATACTTCAATAAAAAAATTTTAATAGCTAAAATATAAATTAAAAAATTAAGAGTCCTTTTCTATGTTTTTGAATGTAAAATTCTGGACAAAAAATGTCAAAGTTAGTTATTTTTAGGGAGAGGGTGCCCTTTCATTGCTGCTGCCCTAAACACATCATAATCTGTTGGTTAGTCCCACACTATCTCAGTTATCAATAAACTAAAGGGCTCTTTAAGGCAACTCATTATTTTACACTTTCTAAGTAACCAGGAAAAGCTATTAGAGGTTGTTAAGTGTTCTCACTGGTTTCAGGACTCAGATTCTAGTCTGAAACAGCAAAGGCTCACATAATTAAATGAGTAGTACCATGTGGCTGAAACCTAAGATAGTATAGAAATTTTCATTTCTCACCCTCTCCCACAAAACTAGATGTAAGACATCAGTGGAATTCGGACTTACAACCTTCTGAATATGCTACATGAACCTTTTTGAAAAGATGATCATCTTCAGGTTTGGGACAGCTTTTGTTGTGTTTGCTATGGTACCATTATTAATATGAGACTGCTGAAATGCCTTTCCCAGTCAGCGCTACAGATCTTTGGAAATAAAAGTCTTTTAGGAATATGTGCACCCAGGTTTCAAAAATAAGGTTGCTTGTAAGAAGTGTGTATGGCTTTAACACAGTTAATCTTAAACTCATGCAATCTTACCAAAGAAAGGGCTTTATATTTTTATAAACTTATTTAGCAAACTTGGCAAGGGAATATTCTATGATTCTCTACATAGTCCCCAATTAGGTGGATAGATGAACTGTTCATTTGTTAATTGCAAATTATAACAAGTCACTTGTTTTCCAGTTCTTTAAAGACATTAAAAGGCATATATGCTAAAATGCACATAAATCTAAATAGGTCAATATACTGATTTTTAGAAAGTAATTCACCAAAGGAATCATACACAATAGTAAAGTACCCTTTATGACATTTTTTTAATCTTTTTTTTTTTTTTTTGAGACTGCCGTTTGGTAAATCCAAAACACAATCTGTCAACTTATCAGTGTTATGGAGTCCCTGTTATATGAAAAGAATCATGATAGTTACTGTGTGAAATATTAAAGAGCACAAAGTATGAGTTTTTCCCTTAAGAGTTTTATAATTTGGTCAGGAAGAAAAGATTTAAGTACATTAAAACATAAATTACAATATATGAAAGCAACAAAAAAGCAGAAAGAAGGCAGTTCATGACCAGTCATCCAGTCAGTGATGTAAACTCTAAATAAAAGTAAAGCTTTCATAAATGGAAGAAATAATTACAAAACAAAATTTTGTACATGAGAATTTCATTATTTAACCAAAAAAACACTGAAGAACAGGCAAGTCACAGACCAGTTAGGCAAGAGCATTTCCTTACCCCAACGTTAAAATCCAACTCTCAGTTAAAACTATTTGCAAATTAAAGGTAGGGCCAGGGTGTAATTTCAGGAAGACCAAAAACACCTATCACCTGAAATATTAGAAATACAGTGCCATTAAACTCAGTTTTTAAGCTTCTCTTTTTTCTTTTTGAAGTATAGGTGTAGATGGCTGATTTGATCATACACCTTGGTTCATACACACTATCATTGGACCATGCAACGCCCCTTGCTTATTTTGTTTTAGTTTACTTTTAGTTTATTAATTGATTTACTTATTCCCTTTTATTTCCACGTTTCACTCCCTTTTCCCTCTTACCTCATAGACAGCCATTCTAACATATTTAACCTGTTTAACATGTACGGTCACGTTTGCATATGTTCTTACAAAATGGATATTACTGTTTTGTCTGCATGTATTTTTTAAGAGCATTATCAAGATATACTTCGTGTACCATACAATTCACCCACTTAAAGTGTACAATTAAATGGTTTTTAGTATATTCACAGAGTTGTGCAACCATCACTACAGTCAACTTTACAATACTTTTATTGTCCCAAAAAGAAACTGCACCTATTAAGGAACTACTCCTCATCCCCCTCTGTCTGGCTCCTGGCATCCACTAATTAGTCAGCTTTCTTTCTCGATGGACTTGCCTCTTCTAGACGTTTCATGTAAGTGGAATCATAAAATGTGTGGCCTTTTGTGTCTGACTTCTTTCACTGAGCATAATGCTTTCAAAGTTTACCCATGTTGTAGCATGAATCAGTGTTCCATTCCTTTTTATGGCTGGCTAATATTTCATCATATGAACATGTTTATTTTATCTGTTTATTAGTTGATGAACGTTTGGGCTATTATGAATAATGCTGCTATGAACACTCATGCACAAGTTCTGTGTTTTTTAAAAAGATTATTTATTTGTTTGAGAGAGAGAGAGAGCACAATAGGGGGGAGGAGCAGAGGGAGAAGGAGAAGCAGAACCCCCGCTGAGCAGAGAGCCCAACATGGGGCTCCGTCCCAGAACCCTGAGATCATGACCCTAGCCAAAGGTAGATACTTAATGTACTGAGCCACCCAGGTGCCCCACATATACTAAGGTTTTGTGTAGACTATGCTTCCAATTCTTTTGGATATATACCTAGGAGTAGAATTGCAGGGTCATAAACTCTACATTTAGTATTTTGAGAAGCTGTCAAACTTTTTCAAAGTGGCTGTACCATTTTACATTCCCATGGCAATTTCTCCACAATCTCACCAATGCTTGTTATTTCTATCTTTTTTATTATAACAATCAGTGGATATAAAATGGTATTTCATTGTGTGTTTTTTTTTTTAAAGATTTTATTTTTAAGTAATCTCTACACCCAACATGGGGCTCAAATCACAATCCTCAGGTCAAGAGCAAGAGCGGTACACTCTACCAACTGAGCCAGCCACGTGTCCTCTCATTGTGCTTTTGATTTGCATTTGCCCTATAGTTAGTGGATAGGTATCTTCTCATGTGCTCATTGACCACACGTATATCTTCTTTGGAGAAGTGTCTATTCCAATCCTTAGCCTGTTTCTAAATTGGGTTGTCTTTTTATTATTGTGCTGTAAGAATTCTTTATGTATTCTAGATACAAGTTCCTTATCAGGGTTGTCCCTTTAATTTTTTTGTACTACCCTGTGAAACAAAAAAGTGACTCATTTTGATGAAGTCTAATTTGTCTAGTTCTTCTTTTGCTGCTTGTGCTTTCAGTGTCATATATAAGAAAACAATTATGAAATACAAGGTCACAAAGATTTACTCCTATGTTATCTTCCAAGAGTTTTATGATTCTATCTCTTAGACTTGGCCTTTGATCCATTTTGAGTAAATTTTTATGTATGTTGTAAGGTATGAATTCAACTTCAAAATTTTGCATGTGGCTGTCTGGTTGTCCCAAAACCATTTGTGAAAATGCTATTCTTTCTTCCATCTAATTACCTTAGCACCTATGTGAAAAATCAGTTTACCGTAAATGTGAGGATTTATTTCTGGGTTATCAGTTCATTCCACCTATCTGTATGTCTGTTTCATATGCCAGTAGCATAATATCTTGATTACTGTTGCTTTATAGTAAGTTTTGAAATCAGGAAGTTTTTCAATTTTATTCAAGGTTGTTTTAGTGCATATATTTTTAAATTTATAGCATGTTTCATTTTAATAATTGATTTTTTTAAAATTTATAACTCATTTTGAAACAAAGTCTTAGTGATAATCCCATGTAAAACTGCCTGTTCTTTGTGGAGGTGCTCTGCCCTTCTCTTCTCTGGGTTGATTAAAAGGCAAGGTTCCTCTTGCTGAAACTGACTAAGGCAATGTTTGCAAACAATGCTCTTCTGTGAGGTTTGGCAATTCTTCCTTCTTCCTCAAAGTTTCTCATACCAGGTCTCATCTCTTTGGATTGTTTTTTAAACTCCTGAGACTTTTTGAATAAATGCTCTATTTCGGATGATTCCAGTTTAAATGCTCAAATTGAAACACTGAATATTGTAATAATTGGCTTTGGGGGATATATTTTTTAAGGCTTGTGTATACAAAGCATATACACAGAGACAAGCATGAGTCATAATGGTACAAGAGTGTACATTTATTTTTAACATGTAAAAGATACTATGATAGATGTATATGTAGAGAGATAGAGTTATCATTACTTTTTTCACAGAAGTTTCCACACACAACTTTCATAATTGACAAAATGTGAACTTGGTTTCACTCTTTTACCAGAGTAGAGTATACATCTTAATTTAAAAACAAACAGACCTTCCCTCTCTAGGCATTAAGCTATCTATGTTGATTGTTTTTGTGTCTTGAGGAATACAAGTTCCCTGATGCCACTATACTGCCTGTCTATGCCACCAACCCTGAGACCAAATGCAGTTGCCTCCAAGGAGGGGGGAGTGGTGGAAAGGGAGGCAGAGAAAGACTGTTTTTATAACAAAACTCATGGATCTATTTGAGTCCTTTAATAATTTTTATTGATAAAACTTTTTTAAAAGAGGAAGAAGAAGGGAGAGGAGCTTGGAAAATAAATCAGTGAACAATTATAGTAATCCAGGAACAACTGAATTCTGACAGAAAGGGTGGAAATGGGGAAAAAGTAGAAGAGAATTGCAAGAAGTTTCTTAGAAAAAAATTTTTTTTGTCTTAAGATTTTATTTATTTCTTTATTTAGAGAACACAAGCAAGGGGATGAGCTTAAGAGAGAATCTCAAGCAGACTTCCTGTTGAGCATGGAGCCCAGCTTGGAACATTGATCTCACAGCCCTGAGATCATGACCTGAGCTGAAATCAAGAGTCAGGCGCTCAACCAACTCTGCCACCCAGGTGTCCCTTCTTGGGAAAATTCTTAGGAATTAATGCCTGAATGTGGAGGAGAGACACCAAGAAGGCCAAAATTTTAGTTTACTGGGAGAACAGTGTATATTTAGAGGAAAATAAACTACACTATATTGCATATTTTGTCCACCTCTTACGATCAGTGCATCATTATACATAATCATGTTTTCTAATTATGTAATGGTAGAATTTAGCACCTGTTTGTACAGGACTGTCATCTGCATGAACAGCTTCATGTTCATATCATTTTTTAACAATGCTAAAACCTTTTTGCTCTATATTACTTTCGAATGCTTTCTTGGTTCCACATAGGTAGGGATATTATAGATACTCTATAAACAATCCATACTCAATTGATGATGTAAGGTAGAAAAGACAGGTTTTAAATGTTGGAGCCTGGTAATTAAAAAGAAATCCAAATCTATAATTCTAAAGTTACTTTATAAGTATTTTATATGTGATATTTTATATAGAAATAGAATAACTAACACTTATATAGTATTTTCTGTGGTCCAGACACTATTTTAAGTGCTCTCTATGTTTAAACTCATTCACCCCTCTTACTGACCCCATAAGGTAGCTATCACTATTATGCCCACTTCATAGTTGAGGAAACCAGTGCTCACAGAGATTAAGTAATTTGCATAGTTACGCAGCTACAAAGTTGCAGAATCAAGTTCAAACCCAGACAGTCTTACCCCTAGTTTATATTTGCATATACATATGTCATATGTTCTTACCAATATGGTATGATACTATGATGTGGTATAAATAAAGAATAGCACAGCATATCATAATGTACAGTATGATTCAGAGAGAAGATATTCAAGCAACCAGAGAAGAGAGAGGTCCTTATGAATGGAAACGAGTGGAAAGGAATTTCCTAAGGAAAAATGGTATGAGCAGATCATAGGTCAGTTTACTGTAAGTCAATATACCAAATGAGTAATTTGCCAAATGACAAATTCGCTGAAATTTGCAATTCACTGCAGAAAATTCATCGCAGCTATGTAACTATACGAGCCACCCGCATGGCCTGGAGCAGAAGGGACAGAGATACCAAAATTGTGAGACTGATAACCAAAATTAATAATTTGACAAGTCTAACAAATCTGCAGCTGTAGAACTATAGAAAAGCTTTAAGGAAACAAAAATAAAGAAAAAGTCACCAGTAAGGCAATGAAGTAACGAGTCCATGAATAAATCATTCATGGAATGGATTTTCAGTGAACTGGCATGTGATGAATTCACTCACTGTCAATGAATAGACTTCTGCCACATGGACCTGACTCAGCATGTAGAACTGAAATGTATAAATGTACGTTAGGTCCTACGGTCCCCACCACAATGATCTTGAATCCCACTTTATTGCAACTTATGGTAAGGAATACACTTTACAGTGGGGCTGCATACACACACATACATGCAAAAGATTCATGTTGCCCTTACTCCAGGCAATGCACTCTGATATATTCTAACCTATCGGGTTTTTTAAAATAATAATTACAACCCAATAACATGATCCTAATCATTTAATTGGTTTTGACCTGCAGTTTAGAAAACCTTGTAACAGAAAATCTGTTGTAACTTTGAATACATAATACAAGGTAAATAGTCCTATAGCACCAATCTAACATGTCTAATACTGTTTTGGAGAAAATGATGGATATAATTCTAACTCAGTGTTCCAGGATACAACTCTTCTCTGCAAATAAATGTTCTATCTATTCTAAATCCTGTTGTGGGACTGAAGGGAGATCTTGCAGCTCCAAATTGCTAATATGGAGCCCGGGCCTGATAGGTCATCAAGGAGCTAGTTAAAAGGCTGAAAGGAGAGAGAGAGAGAACTTGGTCACAGATGCCCCACTAATGCAGCCCTTTCTTTTCCTTTACCAACCTATCTCTTTCAGCTTCAGCTGCCAGAACTTCCTATCTGCTGCCCATAGGAATTATTCTCTCCCTTGTTCACTAGTAAGCCAAATACCATCTTACGCTTTTCACTTCCTCTTCTGTTCTGTCAACAACCCTAGAGGCTTCCTAAGGGTATCATGCTGGCAGTTAGAATGTACAGATGGGGTAGAAAAGATGCCTTTTCTTTTTCCCTTGTGCTGGCCAGGAAAAGCCAGAATTGCACATAGATACTTCTGAGTTTTTAAGTGCAGCAGCATTGATTTATCTTCATTTTAAGGAAAACCAGACTTGGGTTGTTCTGACTGAGCTTTCAGGTCATCCTAAAACTACTTTTTATGATACTGCTTCTAATTCAGTGACATAGAAATATTGGAGGGGAAAATGATAAAAACATATGTCGTATGCTATTGTATAATGTCTCATCATGTAGCCATGCATTTAAACAAATTAGATGCTGATTATACTTCAAGTGTAAAATGCTGAGGGCCTCTTCTGCCCTTTTGAGTTCAATTAAATTTTTAATTACTTGGTAAAGGGAAGCACTTCAGGAAATAGAGGTAACATTTCACCCCAAGGCTTTTGTAAAATTAAGAGTTGAAAAAAAAAAAAAATTAAGAGTTGAAGAACAATGATATTTTTATCTACTATTGTTCACTGATGGCCAGCTAATGTTTTTGTTTGGTTTGTTTTTAACCATCTCCACATATCCATCCCCAATGGACTTGTGTCAGCCCTCCCGAATGGTAATAAATAGAAAAGATTAGAAATCAAGGATGAAAAATAAATTAAAATCTACCTGTTTTCAGGTATTTGCAAATTTCTGGGACTCATCCTTTCTCACTAGAGCTTTCCACATTGAAGTCAGTCCAAAACTCAATTTAGGGAGAACATGTGATTAGCGTTCCTTCAGTTATGAGGCCTTTATAAAGCAAAGTATTTTCTTGGCATCTTTTTTAGATTTTTTTCTTCCTTGTCTACGTGAGCATCTTTAGAAGATGAAAATGAAAGAGCTGAACTTCGAAACTAGGAAGGTAAATGTGAAGTACTTTATTTGCAAAGCTGAAAAAATACAAATCTGAGAGTGTTATAATAGTATTTGAGTATCCTGAATGCCTAGTGTGTGTTGGTAACTCTTCTGAAATGCCTAGGAATCTGTTATGGAATTTCAGGCCCACCTTGAAGACCCTGATAACTTAGTGAGTTAGAACATAATGCTAACGAGCTGAAATGACAGTCATGGTCTTTGCTTGAGTTACTCAGCATCATTAAAAAAATTTTTGTTACTTTTACCACCCACTAAACTTCTAACCTCAGTGACCTGCTAGGAAATTTTGTGCTACTGCTCAAAATAGGAGTGGTTGAGAACCATGAGTGATTACACTATCGTTACACAGAAAACTTTCAAGTGCCTGGTACCTGATAGGGATTTGATAAACATTTGTTGACTGATTAGAGATGCCTGATTGTTATACAAAGAATACATTTATTCTTCCTGGAAACAGTGATGTATTATGGTTAGAAGACCAAATTTAGAGTTAGCAGCCTATCCTGCCAATTTTCCAGTTAAGTGATTTGCAGCAGGATAAAAAATATCTCCCTATGGCTCAAATTCTAAGTCTGTATAACAGGGAGAACTATGTGTCCGAAAAGATCTGGGCAAATGTTGGTTGAATCGAATCCTACATTTCTCATCGTCACAAATGAGTTTGTCCTTAATTTTAGTCTTTCCACCAATAATTTTAATCTATTTGTTTTGTTCTTTGGATTATATGTTCCTCCTCTTCTCGTAAAAATATCTCACTTTTGGCAAAGTACAGGTACAAGCAAAGATAATAGGAATATTAAATATTACAGTGCCAATATAAAGGATTAAGACTGACCTTGAGGTATTAGTAAGCTCATAGAGCGGCCCTATGCTCCTGAATGTGTGGAGTGGTGAAGGAGGCAGCGAATTCAATAGTAACTGCCCTGGTTAAAGACAAGTTGCAGCATTTTTCACAGAGAACTCAGCTGATGATGATTTTATGCCATCCTCTCATCAATGACAGCCTCTAGGCGGTTACCTAAACTGACATTGCTACTGTTGATTAGATTAATATGTAAAGTTATGGCAGATTCTGTGATACTTTCCTTCAAAGAAAATGAAAATAGAATTCAGTGAAAAGGGAAGAGATACAGGGAAGGAGCCAAAAATCACCTGAGTTAGAAGGGGCCACTCTGAACATGTGCTTGGCTTCTGAGGAGACTGACAGCTCCAGTACGAGACAGACCAGACTATTTGGGAGCTGCCCCTTCTCTCTGCCAGACCCGGTGATCAGTAACTGTCACATGAATAGGTGGAGCTGGGCTTGGCCCTGAAAGCGCAGTGAGGACACTGGTCCCAGGCAACAAGCCTGCAAAGCAATTGGAGAATAGAAAAATGCAAATGTCCTGTGTCTCCTCAACCCTCAATACACAATCTAAGTTCCAAGATATGGTCAACTGTTTCAGAAAGGTAAAGAATTACTTTTAGGAGAATCTGGTAATTTGAAAACCAGTTTAGGAATGTTCTTATACTTCAAAAGCTTTTAATCTCCAATGATATTTCCATATAATTTTCATCTCTGATCATTTTAATACATTTTTTTTCAAAATGTCATTTATTTATTCATGAGAGACACAGAGAGAGGCAGAGACACAGGCAGAGGGAGAAGCAGGCTCCATGCAGGGAGCCCGATGCGGGACTCAATTCCGGATCTCCAGGATCAAGACCTGAGCCAAAGGCAGATGCTCAACTGCTGAGCCACCCAGGAGTCCCATCATTTTAATACTTGAGAAATTAAAAAAGAAACAAAGCCTAAGTCTTCAAATTAGTTCACTTTGTCAATATCCCATTTCGAAAGAAAGAGAGGAATCTTTAAAACATAACTATGATACCCTCTGCAATATGAAAAGTGATTTAAAATAGGATGAAAAGTTTGTTTCCATGGTCTTAGCCTGTCTAGTCCAGTATTTTCTTATCTTAAAGTAAGTTGGCATTTGAATGTTTTCATATATACTAATAAGGTGGAACAACAATGCCCACCCACTTCACACTGATCTCTTTAGCAATAAAGAGGATGGTTCTGTGGTTTTTGCCCCCATTTGGAGTACTTCTCAAAGAAAAGCCATTGCTAGTTTACCTTTTCCTCTCTCAGACTGGGATACAACCCAATTTGCTTTGTAGTCTACAAACTGGACGAGAGTAAACGCTTCCACTTAGCTTCTTCATCTTGCCATGTTCTCCTACAGCCTGGCCCAGCAGATTCTCTGCCAAAAATCATCTGAAGCAACAGATGCATCCTGGAATTGCCAATAAATATGTGTGAAGGCGAGAGCTCTCCAGAGAGATGGCCTGTGTTTTAGAGCTGTTGATTCGATGATACTTTTTCATCTCAGAAATTATTTTTCTTTGTAATTTAATTAGAGATGGAAGTTTGTGATAGGTGTCCCCTAAGGAAATGCAAAGAGCCACTAAACTAGTCCAAAAATGAAGATTGTTGCCCTATCTGATGAGTTGTATTTCCTTTTTAGTCTTTTTTTTTTTGTTAGCAAAAAACACTTAGTTACTTACTGTGCTGAAAAACATGCTGTGTCCACAGCATATAGTGAATATATTGCAAGGATTAGTCTTCAGTGTTGTGATTTCAGCCTGAGGAGCAAAGACTTCATAACCAACTCAAAGTTTCACCACTAGAGTTTGGGGAAAATAAGTCAGTAAAGTTTTATATTTCCAAAAGGGAACCTGACATTCTAGCATTTAATGTCACCCTGACTATTCCTCTACCCAAAATGTAAACTTCCCAATTTGTGTAAATTAGTGGACTTAATATAGAAACACTTTTATTTTCAAAAAGGAGGCAAGTTATAGGACTCTAACTAAAACTTAGCCAAAACAAAATCACTGATAATAAGGCATACTTTCTTGGAAAGACTTATTATTTCATATTAGTATGTATTATTTAAGTTTATTATTGAAAAAAGATCTGTATCTATTTTTTGTGAGTTTTTAAAAAGATTTTATTTATTCACGAGAGATACAGAGAGAAAGAGAGGCAGAGACACAGGCAGAGAGAGAAGCAGGTTCCACACAAGGAGCCTGATGCGGGACTCGATCCTGGGACTTTGGGATCATGCCCTGGGCCGAAGGCAGGCACTAAACCTCTGAGCCACCAGGGATCCCCATGTATCTGTTTTAAGATGGAAAAACAACATAGAAGTAAAAAACTGAAGTTCCTTCATCCAACTCCTAAGAATTGCTATTAACCATTTTATATGTATTTGAAATAAATAAAAATGTGTCATCTTACATTAACATCACATATATAATAGGTATTGGCTTCACAAAAATGGAATTTTATCATATTCTGCTACTTGCTTTTCCACTTCACTACATCTTAGACATCTTTGTCAATACAATAAATATGTATAAGTTATTTCACTCTTCTCCATGAGTGAATATTCATTTAGGTGGCATAATTTTAAAAAAATCTAACCACTACCAATTGGCATCTGGTGCACTGTTACTCTTTCATGAATATAGACACTGCTCTAAAGGACATTCTCAGTTTTCTGTAGAATAGAAATGGTTTGGGCAGCCTGGGTGGCTCAGCGGTTTAGCGCCGCCTTCAGCCCAGGGAGTGATCCTGGAGACCTGGGATCAAGTCCCATGTCGGGCTCCATGCATGGAGCTTGCTTCTCCCTCTGCCTGTGTCTCTGACTCTCTCTCTCTGCCTCTCATGAATAAATAAATAAAATCTTTAAAAAAGAGAGAGAATAGAAATGGTTCTCTGCAGTGTAGAAAACTATGCTGACTCAAAGCATAGTTTTATTTAAATTTTTGCAAGCTATTTCACATTGCCTTCTATGGTTTTGTATCGGATGCCTCTTGTTCCCACCTTGCATCTCACCCACCTTTTTTTCCCATTATTGCTGCAGCTTTCTGCAGCTGTCTGCAGAGTGACAGCACCTGGCTCTAGCCTGACCTCATTATCTCTCATTTCTCCCCAAGGTTTCTCAAGGCTGTGTGATCAATGCCTGGGGACATTGATCAGCGTTTGCACATGTGCACACCTTGAAATGTGAAAGGCTAACATAACACTTCTTGTTGCAACTCTTATCCAATGAAGAAGGCAAGGGCTGGTGGGTAAACTCTCCCCTCCCCTCTCCCATTCTTCAGGTGGGCAATTATGAGGCAAAATCCACATAGCTCCTCAGAAGGTTCCGAGGGATCCAGCCCAGACTGCCTACAAGAATGGTGACCAGCTAGAAAAGGCTCCCCTGGACTGGTTTTATCCTTCCCTTTTCACTCCCCCACTCCTGTTCCCCTGTCTCAGGCTCTGATTTTGGGGGAACCTCAGTTAACATGGGTGGTGACTGTTTCTTCTTATCCTCAGTCACATCAGGCATTGTCCACCTTTTTTTTTTTTTAAGATTTTATTTATTTATTCATGAAAGAGAGAGAGAGAGAGAGGCAGAGACATAGGCAGAGGGAGAAGCAGGCTCCATGCAGGGAGTCCGATGTGGGACTCGATCCCGGGACTCCAGGATCATGCCCTGAGCTGAAGGCAGATGCTCAAATGCTGAGCCACCCAGGCATCCCCAGTTTCCACCTTTTTAAATGTTGTCAATCTTCTAGGGGAAAAAAATAGATCTTACTGGTTTTATTTGCAAGTCTGAATAATAATAGTAAGTTATGTATAAAAAATGCTTTAAAACATCAGCAAGTAAACCATAATCATGAATCTGTCAGTTCTTCTAGCACTAAAACCCTAAGGAAAAAACACTTTATTGCCTTTTTTTCCACAGATGAAGTTAGTACTTTCTAATTTTCACATGGTAATTGATACAATAACGACAATAACAAGTATACAACAGAAGTAGAAGTCTTTTCCTACTGTCTTATAGCCCTTGACATATTAAGACAGGACTAACAAATTATGGGTACATAATCTGAATTGGGGCTTTTGGTCCATGTGTGTCAGACTCTGATAAAAAGCTAAACTTTCGGGATCCCTGGGTGGCGCAGCGGTTTGGCGCCTGCCTTTGGCCCAGGGCACGATCCTGGAGACCCGGGATCGAATCCCACGTCGGGCTCCCGGTGCATGGAGCCTGCTTCTCCCTCTGCCTGTGTCTCTGCCTGTGTCTCTGCCTCTCTCTCTCTCTCTCTGTGTGTGTGACTATCATAAATAAAATTTTAAAAAAATTAAAAAATAAAAGCTAAACTTTCATAAAATGCTAGAGCTGAAATAGGTGTTAAATACCATCCTGTTCAGGATCCTTACTTTGAAAATGGGGACACCGGATGCCTAGGTGGCTCAGTGGTTGAGCGTCTGCCTTCCACACAGGGCGTGATCCTGGGGTCCTGGGATTGAGTCCTGCATCAGGCTTCCCATGGGGGGCCTGCTTCTCCCTCTATCTATGTCTCTGCCTCTCTCTGTGTCATGAATAAATGAATAAAATCTTCAAAAAAAAGAGGAAAGAAAACAGAGACCCTAAAATCCAGGGAAAGGAAATGACTGAATGACTCACCCAATAGAGAACTGAGACAGGAAAGGCAGCTAATAAAAGTTGTATTTCCAAGCTGGTGATCACTATGGGTAACTGGAGCTCAATTCTGCTGGGAAAAAAATCTGGAAATCATTGCGGAGCACACTCCTGAATTATCCCACCCCAAGGGTAAAAAATTCTGGTATATTGGTCAGTGTTTAACAAACTGCTCTGGTAGAGGATGGGAGAGTTTCCAATGTGACATCACTGAACCTGCAGCTGGGGAGACACATGTACTCCAGGTTCTTATAAATTGGATCAGAGCATCTGCAACCAATGTACAGTGTACAACACTGCAACCCTCACACTGGTTAAGGACTGCTCAGGATAGAGGTGTGGGGCCCACCTCCAGTAGGTTATATAGTCAACAAAGTGAGCTTCAGAGGCCAGAGAGGTGTAGTGCTGGCATGGAAATCTGGATGGTGCATACCAAAGTATCAGGAACAGTGAGAGGAGAAGGGGGAGGCTCCAACAGAAAATCCCCATGTTTATGATGACTAAAATGTGTGCAACTTGCCAAAGGTCGTGTAGCTCATAATGGAAGAACTGAGATTCAAACGCCAACCAGGCTGATACTGAAGTCTTCTTGTGTCTGTGTATTGCTGCTTCTCCTACTGGAAGCAGTAACACAATGCATCAGTGAACAAAGAATATTACGTTGTATTATTTATGGTAGATTAAATTGTTATAACAAATAGATCTAAATAAGTATGGCATGAGACAATAGAATTTTAATCCTGTGAATGAATTCAGGTTATCTAGAGGGGCTGTCCTCTACATAGTCCTTCAGAGACCCTTTCATTCTGTGACTCTAGTATCCCATGGGGCATTGTAGTCATCTGTATACAGCCAGTGCCATTTCTTTAAAAGCCATGAGTTCACATTCTATTGATGAGAACCAGTCACATGGCCATATCTAACTGCAAGGATGGCTGGGAAACAGTTCCTAGCTGGGCAGCTGCTTCCCAGTTACAACCTTATTGGGTGACCCAAGGAACAGACACTTGTAGGCTGGAGCCAGGGCCTCCGGACAGGGTGAATGATGACAGCCGAATAATTAATAATGGAAAGCAAAAGGAAGAGATAGAGAGGTCCAGGAGGATGGAAAGCAAGTCTACTTCAATCCTATGGTATTCTTGGGCCGTATATGGTCTCTAGCACACCGAAATTAATGCATTTAATATTTGTTCAATGAATGAAAGAAGGAATTTAGATTCTATTCTCTATGTAATGTGGAACCATTAAAGAGCTTCAGGAGAAGGGACAGAATCAGAACTGTAGTTTAGAAAGATAACTGACAATCGTGCCTAAAATTTATTTGAAAAGTTAACCACTGGAAATAGAAAGTAATTTACTTATTATATGTTACCAATTTCTATCTGTGGTGATTTTATTTTTTGAACACATAAATGTGGATATTTTTAATTATACCCCAAATCTGGCCTAACCAGGCTTTTAAGAGTTCATAAAACTCATAAGCGTTAGATAGAATGGCTCTGGACTGTGCTGTCTGATGCACAGCCACTAACTATGTGTGTCTTTTGAGCACCTGAAATGAGGCTTGTCCCAAATGATGTCTGAGATATTCTGAAGTATAAAATACACAGCGTATTTTAAATATCTAGTACAAAAATAAATGGTAAAAGTTATCATTAATAATATTTTATATACTGATTACATATTAAAATAGTAATATTTTGCATATATTATGTAAAATAACACATTATTGTAATTAACCTCACTTGTTTCTTTTTATTTATTTTTTTATTTTTAAAAAGATTTTATTTATTTATTCATGAAAGACACAGAGAGAGGGAGAAAGAGAGAAAGAGAGAGAGAGAGAGGCAGAGACACAGGCAGAGGGAGAAGAAGGCTCCATGAAGGGAGACTGATGTGGGACTCGATCCGGGGACTCCAGAATCACATCCTGGGCCGAAGGCAGGCGCTAAACAGCTGAGCCACCCAGGGATTCTTTTTAATTTTTTAATGTGGCTACTAAAAATTTTCAGTTACATACAGTGATTTGCATTTGTGCCTTGCATTGTATTTTATTAGCACTGCTCTAGTAGATGCCAATTTTGTACTCCTTCTGAGCAGCTTTCACCCCAAAGTAGTGCAAATTAATTGCAAAGTAGAGATGCAAATGTTGCAAAAGATGCATAAGTTACCTAAGCCACTGGAAGTGGTACTGAACTTCTCAGCTCACATATAAAGCCTTTTCAGTGTAGGATTCAACAGAGTTGAACCAGCGGACCACAAAGTAAGAGGAAATCAACAAGGACATCAATTCAAAGAAAGTAATGGAATATTACAGGAGGACCTTGGGATAATGTAAAGCATTAAATTAACAAAACATGGGTATGTGAATGCAAAAAGGATGCTATTCCAAAGAAAACTAAGTTAAATGTTTTGGAAAATGAAAGAAGGTAAGACACTGAAAAAAGTCTCTATTGGGGTGCCTGGGTGGCTCAGTTGATTAAGCCCCTGACTCTTGATTTCGGCTCAGGTCATATTTCAGGGTCATGAGTACCTACTTATTTCCGCAAAACATATTTGAAGATTTTACATTATCAGTTTAATAGTGTTTAATTAAATTTCATAAGGACAGTTATAATAGGTATAATCAGATTTGGGAAGAAGTACGATAGATTTTCTTGGGGCTCACAATTCACCTGGAAGGAGAAGTATACAGGTGCCATGAGTATTCGCTGTGCTCTGGCATCCCTCTGGTACCGTGCTCACCACACCGGGAAATGTTGCCGGATGAGTCAGCTAAATGGAGGCTGCTTAAGAAACTTTCTACTATATAGTCACCTACAGTGTCCTTGTAGGGGGCCAATTACCCCCTAGATGACAAGATTTCTTGACCTAGAACATCTAGAAATACCTGAAAGTATGGTATCTGGAAAGTATGGATAAACCAAATTTTAGCCCAACTTTCCTGCAAGTATACTGTGTTAAATATATAAGTATATATAAGCCTGATAGAACACAAGCTTTTGTTCCATTCTCCAGGTTACATTCATACTCTTTATGTCATCCTAAGACATAGATATTACAAACAACCATTAAAACACACATATACACATGCAAACAGGGATCTGAAATCCTCTCAGAGTCAGCTCGTTAAATACCTAATAAAAATATTTGCAGATAGGAATGTTTTATTTAATTTTGCAGATATGAGAAACAACATACAATATCCCCAGAGAAGAGGGAAAATCCTTGAATGTGCATAGTAAGCACCAGGTCCTTAATAAATCGATGATGAATGACGCACAGTCTGAAATAATTCTACCAGTCATACGAAATCTGCTCATTCTAATGTCAGTGACATTTATGCACAACCAAGAAATGCCCCAATATTAAACGAGATCCTCTAAATGAATGTGTGTAGGAACTGAAGTGTGGGTTAGGCGATTCCCAGAAGCACTGTATAGAGGCAGTGATCTGCAAAGCACTGGTACAAAGGTTAGCAAAGTCCTTATGGCATAAATGTAATCACTGCAATGCTTATATCTGAGAGAGGATAGAACTAGAGTGCTTGGGAACAGTAATTGGAGTTTTCAGTACACAAGCAACCTTTGAATAGACACACGTCTCCTTTATATTATTAAAGAAATCACCTTAAGGCAATTCAAGATATGCAATTCAAGATATTCAAGATATGCTTTAACATAAAGCAGGATCCAACAGCACCAAAACCAGAGCTAGAGTCCTAACCATGCTTAAGACAGAGAAAGTACAGTAGCAATCCAATGGGTTAAATTCTCCTCAAAGGAGACTTTGCATTAACATATGGCAGAGGAAGAACATCTTTTGCAGTCAAGCATGTTCTTTGATTATTTCTCTCTCCATCTCTTTCTTTCTCTCTCTCTCTCAAAAAAAAAAAAAATCGGTTTGTCAGTGGATAGATGCATAATGACAACCCAAATATTTATATAAAAGATCAAGGGCAAAATGACTTAAAGCATCAAAAACAAGGCAAAAGACCAGTACTTGCGTTTCTCCGTGGTGGTGCAGAGAACTGGGGCTAGTTGAGTGTTGAGTTTGGTATACAAATAAAGACTCCTGCTGGAATCCTGTTCTACTTTGCTACTATGGCCGAACTTTAAAATTGGAACAATTTTGAAAGGCTAGGGCATCCGCTTGCTTTTCTCATTTACAAGGTACCTGAATATGTGTGTGCAATTTAAAGGTTTTTCAATCTAAATAGGAAAGTTTATCCTTTTCAATTTAGGATTTGGTGGGTGTGGCAATCTTGGAAGACCTGGGAAACAACTGGTGTTTAGTTTGAATGATACACCTGGCTACCATTAAAAGTGTATAATTATAACCTATATGTAGACTTTAAATTTTTAACAGATTTATCTAAACTTTCAACATTTTTACCTTTGAATATAACCATCTAAAACTATCTTGCGGAAGAAGATGCAGCGGTATTCAAAACGTTGAGCTAATATAAAATCAGAACCATTTTTAAAAAATCCCTCGAATACCACCACCCTCCTCAGTTAACATTTATAGTCAGGAAGGAGGCTTTCATTTTATCGAGTTCCAAGAAGTCAAATGGATTATTTTGCAGAGTTCAGACCTAATGTCTAATTCTATGAAGACTGACAAGATAGTCCTCTTTCTGTTCGTGAAGAACCCTCCCCCTCCCTCCTACCCATCCCCATGTCTTAATTAACATTTTGCAAAATAAATCTAGGGATGCGTGTCCCGAGTTGTAGGAGCCCCCCCCCCCAACACACAAATCAGCTGGAGGAAAATAAGAGAGGGGAGAAATAAACGCCTCACAGAAGAAGCTCTACTCGCCAGAAGAAAAAGGTCGAAAGTCATTAACATGTAAATGGTGCTTTTCCCATTCCAAGGCACCTTAGCGCCGAGACTGCCCCGGGGACTGGACAGGCTCCGAACGCCACGTTAGGCAACTCGGGGGCGGGGGCGGGGGCGGGGGCGGGGGCGGGGGCGGGGGCGGGGGGAACCCGGCCGGTGGCCAGACCCTGCCGGGAAGAGGGACGTGCCGCCAGGGGCACTGGGTTCGGGGAGGGCCGAAACCTGGCCGAGGGTGACATTGTCGAGCCCTTTCCGGCACAGCCTCGGTTCCTTCCCCCTAACGCGCTCCATTGGTCCTGTACACTGTAGCCTTTCCCAAAAAAGAGCGCAGGAAAAAATAAAGATGTACAAAGACTGCCGCTCCTCCTCGTGTGTCTGTAGCGGAGGCGGAGGAGGAGGTGAGAAGGGTGTCCCACATCGCTGACTCCAGGGTGTAAACAAGATATCCCAGGAAACTCTGTGAAGTTTTATTTGTATATGTTGGGAGAGAGGAGGACAAAAGGGGAGAAAAGCTTTAAAAGAAAAACACACACATTTTTTATTTTTTTGGTTTGCAGCCGCACGACTGCCGAACACTGGGTTTCTTTCGCTTTGCACCAGGCAACGACCCTGGACGCCACCTGCGCGCCCCGCGCGGAGTCGGGGGTGGAGGGACGGTCCCCGCCCGGGTTCCCCGACGCCCACTGCAAAGGGCGGTGAGAATGACAGGCCGTGAGCCCTCTCGCCGGCACCCGCCCGACGCACCAACACGCCGAATTTCGAAACGCAACCTCCCGGCCGGCCGGGCCGAGATTGCGGCCGAGAGGAAGCGGCGCACGGCCGCCGCGGAGGCTCCTCCCCTCGCCGGTGCGGCCCGGGAGCACCTGGCGGCCGGGCGAGGGCGGCATGCAAAGCCCAGGGCGCCTTTGCGGCGGCTGCGTCCCCGCCCGCCTCGCCGGGCCGCGCGGGCGCCGGGCCCGCTCGCTCCACCTGCTCCCCGCCGGCCCCGCTCCTCCCCCGCGGCCGGGCCCCGTGCGCCCGCCCGGCCGTCCGGGCCCAGCGCCCGGCGGGCCCGGCTCACGCAGTTGGCGCAGGCTGCCCTACGCCAGCGGCGCAGCGCCCGCCGGCCCGCCCTCCCCCTGCGCTCTCCCCGCCCCCTCCCTCCCTCGCAGGGGCCGAGCGAATGTAGCCCGCGAGAGAAAATGGCGGCGGCGGCGGGGAATCGCGCCTCGTCGTCGGGATTCCCGGGCGCCGGGGCGGCGAGCCCCGAGGCGGGCGGCGGCGGGGCGGCTCTCAAGGCGAGCAGCGCGCCCGCGGCAGCCGCGGGGCTGCTGCGGGAGGGGGGCAGCGGGGGCCGCGAGCGGGCTGACTGGCGGCGGCGGCAGCTGCGCAAAGTGCGGAGCGTGGAGCTGGACCAGCTGCCGGAGCCGCCGCTCTTCCTCGCCGCCTCGCCGCCGTCCTCCTCCCCTTCCCCGTCGCCGGAGCCCTCGGACGCCGCGGCGGGCGGGAGCGCCTTCCAGCCTCTGGCGGCGCCGCAGCCCCACGGAGCCGCGAGCCGTGGCGGCGCCCGCCCTCCGGAGCCCGCGGCCGCCCCGGACAGCGGCGCCCCGAGCCCCGCGGGGGCCGAGCCCGGGGAGAAGCGGACGCCCGCCGCCGAGCCGCCTCCTGCAGCGGCCCCCGCCGGGTGAGCAGCGCGGCCGGGGGCGCGGCGGGGACCCGCGGGGCGGGCGGGCGAGGCAATGAATGAACGTCGGGATCCGAGCCCTCGGGGACCCCCTCCGACCCCCTCCGGCGGCGGGCGGCGGCGGGCGGCGGCGGCCGGGGCTCGGCCCGGGGGGCGGCCCGGGGACCCGGGGCGGGGACGCGCCGGAGAGTTTGTTATTGTGTGCGGACATGTGACAGGCGTGCGAGCCGCGCCGCGGGGACCGTAGAGGTGAGGTGAGGGGCCCGGGGAGCGGGACTCCCCGAGGTGACCCGGCTCGGGACCGCGGCGCTGCGCTCGGGGCCGGGCTGGGGGGCGGGCAGCAGCGCGGCGGCGGCCCTGGACGAGAGTCCCGGGATCGCGGGGGCTGAGGCCCGAGCCTGCAGGCTGGCGGTGGCCCGGAAAGGGGCGGGGTGGGTGCGGAGCCCAGCCCGGGGCCGGGGGGCGGGGGCGGCGGCGGGGGCGGCGGGGGACGCGGTGAGGTCCTCCCGACCTTGACAGGCGGAGCTCCTCGGCAGGTACCGGGCGGGCGGGGACCCGGACGCCGGCAGCCGGGCCGCGCGGGGCTCGGGGCTGCAGGCTCCGTCCGCCTGTCAAAGCGGTGCGGGCGGGCTGCGGACTCGGGGGCTCGGAATATCCGAGGACTTGGGTCTCCCCTCTGCGCCCTCGCGGGGCTCCGCCTGTTCTTGGGAATGCGCACAGCGCCACTGAGATTTGAGTGACTTCGGTTTGGAGTTTGAATCTGGCCTTTGAAGTGTGCGTTCGGCGGAGCGGTGCGAGAGCCGGACCGGATGCGTCAGCCATTCAGTCGCGCCGCGGCGGTGCCCGCTCCCCGCAGCCTGTGCGGCGCGGCCGGGGTCCGCGGCCCGGGTGCGGGGCGTCCTGCGGGCTGCGGCTGCGCGGGCTCCCCGCCGGCGGCCCCCGGGCCCCGCTAGTGCGGCGGCGCCTGTGCCTCACGGTACGTGCGACCCAACGGACCCGCCGTTCCAGGCCTGACCCTTTCTGTACAACTGAAAAAAAAAAATCTTTATTTTAAAGAAAATTCTTAAGTGTGACAGCCGTAATCCTTTTTTTTTTTTTTTTTAAGGAAATCTGGGGAGTGTTTGCACAGCATAGTCCTGATGAGTATTTCGAGTTGCTGGAAATGTTTTTGTGATACTTAACCGTTGCCCCATGGAGTCTCCTGACCTTTATTCTGAGTATTTTAAACACTATGCCTTATATCTGTTTCCCTTGTGAGACGAATTTGGCAATAGGAATCCTTGGTTTGGGTTAATTATCTGAAGTGCTTTAGCACTTTGTTGAGTTCGATTTCTCTATTTATTTAAAACCGCAGTTCATTTATTACCAGGAAGTTGCACCCCCCCCCCCAAAAAAAACCCTAAAAATTATGGTCAACGCTGGGCCGTGGCAATCTTGAGAGGAAAGGAGATTTGTGGCTGTGATAGTTTACTGTGTGCACTTGTAAATATAACTTAGTCTAACAAGAGTTAGGTTTCTCTATACTTTCCTACTTCTGTGAAGATTGAATTAAAACCTCACTAGAATAATTCTTTGAAGGCAATTTATAGTACAAATGAGCTCCAGATAAAAATATTAGGCATTAAATTTTAAAAGTTAATTGCATCTGTTCTCGTGAGAGCAACTTTAGAGCATAATGTTAGAGCATGACATTGCATCTGTTCTCGTGAGGGCAACCACACACCGTAAGAGGACTAAGGTGGAGGCAGATCGAATTCAGGACGGAGTAACCCCACGTTTAGTTTTTGCATTTTATAACACAGGTTTTTTTTTACCCCTCTTTGTAAAGGAGCTCTTTGTTTAATGAGGTAGTCAGCATTATCATTTTTAAAAAATGAATTTCATTAGCCAGTATGCTAATGTCATACCTACAGACTTCATTTATAGTAAAATGTTGATTCTCTAATCTTGAAAATACAGTGATTTCTCCTTCCATTCCTTGTCTGTGGGATTGAAATTAATTTGCACCTATTTGTATAAATACTTGGATTATAGAGTTCAGTGAACTTTACATTTTACTTTTTGACAGTTTTTTTAAAAATATTTTATCTATTTATTCATGAGAAACAGAGATAGAGAGAGAGAGGCAGAGACACAGACAGAGGGAGAAGCAGGCTCCATGCAGGGAGCCTGACATGGGACTCGATCCTGGGACTCCAGGATCACACCCTAGGCTGAAGGCGGCGCTAAACCGCTGAGCCACCTGGGCTGCCCTTGACAGTAGTTTCATTTGTGCTTCCTAGAGGAAAATAAAGCACTGATATTTTGAAGTATTTTTATGTTTCAGTAGTAGTATAGATCTGGAGCTCCCTTCTGCCTAAAGACTTACCGTACTTTTTAAAGAGAATTCTATTTTAATTTCAGAATTTACTTCAGTTTTTTTTTTTATCTTTGATGTAGAAACTGAAAATGTAGAAAATACATTTGCAGAGTATAAATTATGTAAGTTATACTCATATTAAAAGATTTTATGTCTCCCTCTCCTTTAGGGTAATAATTGAAATCAATGAAAGTTTTGTGCCTGTAAGTGGCGCCCAAGGGTTTGGAATTTTAACTTCTATTACAGAATTAGGAACTTTTTCTTCCTATTTATTGTCTTTGAAGAAAAATTACAGTGTTACTCTCCATTGAACAGGCTGTTGTGAGTTTGGTAGATATAATTACTCTATCCTATTTTTGTGACTTAAAAAAACCCTAACTATCAATTTGCTGGCCCCATGAAAGAACAAGATATGCTGTGCTTGTTAATGTTAGTTTTTGCTTAAAAATAAAGCTATTTCATAGGCTGCTTTTATATCCTCATATAGCCTTCAGCTTTCACTTCCTTTTAGAAGCTGCTAGGTTAAAAATATAATTTAGTGACTTTTTACTAGAGTAGATATAGGAACTTTATTACCCAAAAATAAGTTATAAAAAATTAAATTGATGATTTTTATAAAAGAGTAGAAGTAGTTAACATAAAATTAACTTAAGTGAATTTGTAAGTTTTGTGGTTTTGAATTGTCTCAATTCTGTTTTAAATCAGGTAAGAAAATCAGTGCATTCTTTATTGTATTTAACCTTATTAAATATAATTCTGAAAGAAAAATGTCAGAACTGTAGTTGTCGCCAACTTTTATTTTCTTTTCATATCTGATTTTGGCAAGGGTGACTGGTTAACCAACATTCCTTAATGTATGATTTCCAATACTCTATAATAACTCCATTTTGTTAGATACAAAGCCCAGGAAGTAGCCCTGTTCATTGATATTCTTTCCCATCTTCTATCGTACCTCACGCATATGTGGCATGTTTTAAAAATGGTCATTGACTTACTGACTTGAAGATTTCAAAATAAGAAAGGAGTGTTCTTTGTTTTCAACAAGAGCAAAATAACCAGCTACAGCTTGCCTAGGCTGTCTGCTCATCAGTCCTTGACACTGGCTGTGAGCATTCCAGAAGAAGAAATAATGGGGTGGCAAGGCAGTTATGGTGAATGGATTCCCCTGAGGGAAGATATGGGGCATTCAGAAGTGCTCTGAGTTAGAAAAGCACAACTTTTTCATTTGTAACCCATTTTCTTGGGTTGAGAAGTATTTTTCTCTGTAAAGAAGGCAATAGAAAAACTGGCATAGGAAAGTAATAGTCTCCAGAGGCTGCTTAAGAGCTACACCATATTGCACCTCTAACCTTGGGAATACTTTGCGTATATCAGATATACCAAGTGTATCCTTAAACTTGGTTTTTCTCTGTCCTTGCCTTTTTATATCCTAAGTCAGAAGTCAGAGCTACTTAAAAATGTAAATGGGTAGAAGATTAATGTGAGGAAATGTGCAGTTTAGGAACAGACCCAAGTTGTCTTTAACAAATAATTTAAGAACATTTTTAAACATGAAAGAAGTAATCAGGAACAGAATTAAATGTTCAGTGCAAAGCAGTGAGATTAGTCAGGTGCTCTTCTTATAGCAAGATTATAGGAGGATTTTAGCTGTGGCTGAAACACATTCATTGAGCATACAGATACATTTGGATTCCTTTTATGTAGTCACCTTTCTTGCCTTCTGCAGGTCAGGCTAGTTAGTTATATATAGTATCTCATTTCATTATCACTACAGCCCTCCAAGGCATTGTCATTTCTATTTTCAAGAGATGGAAACTCAGATTTGATGCTAAAGCCCTGTGATCACATACCTAGAAGAAAGACCTAGATCAGTCTGACTCCACAGTTAATTTCTTTCCACCTTCTATGCTGCTTTTATTTTTCCAAATTAATAATAAATTAATTGGTAATTTTTTAAGGAGGAAGTTCTGCAGGAATCCTAACAAACATAATAAATAGAACTCTGCTCAGTGCCTTAGCCAATATAGTTGTTTCTTTGTATGTGTATATATTACATAGTTTTCTGTAACGTGTTAGGCAAGGAGAATAATTGATTCATGCTCAGTGTTTCTTAGATTTTTTGATTTGTGCTATAAGTGGGGGAAAATAAAGAAGCTGAAATTAACATCACTCATGAATCTAAACCATCACACATGGAGAGAAATGGTTTCAGTATAGCTGTACCTTGTTCCTTTGTGGTTTTTTTATTTCATTCATCCAAAGTTTACGAATCTCTGTAAGACGACCCAGATTAAAAATTAGTGCTCTGAATCTCATCCACAGCCTTACACACTGTTTTCCTATACTGAATACAGTGGTATCTCCCTAACTTTCTGAGCAATTAATTGGCCTTCCAGGTTAATAGTCAAGGGTAGTGGCTTTGTTCTGATTTCTGCTTGTATATTTTGGTCTGCTAGTTTTTGCTCCTGTCCTTTGGTCTCTTTCCCCTTTCTTAGGTTAGGTCTGTGCTGTAGTTTTTCCATTTCTAGAATAATGGAAAAAGGAATCTAGATACAGATTAATTTCAAACTATTTCTCCTTACACTTTTAAGAGGAAAATCATGAAATTGCAAGTTCAGATGCGAATTTTTTTAAAAGATTTATTTATTTATTCAGAGAGAGACAGAGAGAGAGAGGCAGGCAGAGACACAGGCAGAGGGAGAAGTGGGCTCCATGCAGGGAGCCTGACGTGGGACTCGATCCCGGGACTCCAGGATCACGCCCTGGGCTGCAGGCGGCGCTAAACCGCTGCGCCACCGGGGCTGCCCACGATTTTTTTTTTTTTTTTCTTAAAAGAACATTGAGAGGGGTTATAGGGAGCAAGAAACTCAATACATGCCAATGGTGGTTTTAAAACTTAGTCTTTGTTATTAGTAACAGCAACTCTGCTAGTTAAGAAACCCTTAGGAAATGTCAAATATGCTCTAGAGTATAAGATAATAAAAAAAAATCCTTATCTTCATTTACTTTATGGCATATCACAGTTGGTGTAGGTATGTTAGATATGGAAGGGGGTTCTGTGTTGTTAGTGATTGTGTCCTTTGGAATACCACCAGTCTGGTTAGTTTGGTTTAATAGATTGAGATGTCATACAGTACAAAGGACTGTTAAGTTATTAATACCCACAAAGCACATATTTCTGAGAGTAAAGTATGACACCCGGGAATTATTAATGAGGCCATCGGACCTCTTGAAGACTGGTGGAAGTCCTTGGAGTTTACACAGTGCTGTAGTTAGTGCATTAACTAAGTTTATCACATGAAAATATAGTGATGATGAGTGTATATAGAGTAAGGAAAGAGTAGATACTGGGTGGAGACTCTACTGTTGACAAATAGACTGGATCATTACCTTTTGTAATTGTCTATAGTCATTTAACTGGTATATTATCAAATCTTCAAACTGGTCTTACAGCATTCTAAATACTAAATATCAGTTGTTAACAAACAAGGAACTCTTACTATTCATACCATTGCCGGGTACCTAGACTAGTGTCCAACACCCATGAATATTAGGTGCCCATAAATGTTAGGATGAATTAATTTCCTGAAGTGATTATTTTTAAATTAGTGTATCTGAAGATTATAGTGATTTACTTCGATATGATTTTAATCATCATCTAGTTTAAGGTAAGTTTTGAAGGCAAGGACTGTTTCTTATGTAGTTATATATAACAGTAGTTGGTATTTAGCAATCTGGTTGATAATATTGAATGTATATAATGTATAACTTAAATTAGCTTAATAGCTAAGTGTAGTTACAAAGAAATTAGAGCCATGCTCAAACTGTCAAATATTAAGAAAATTGAATTTCTGATATTTGAAGTGGTTAGTTACTTGGGCCAATGGGTAACCCTCCTAATTTTCTTCTTAGCCCTGGCAATTCTTCCTTGGGGGCCCATCATCACCATCTTGAACATTAATATGAGAAGATCCTTAGGGTGATCCTAGGGCTTCTGTCATTGTGTCTTCTTCATCCCCACCACTAATGCCTTTAGATAATTATTGATCATTCACAAGTGATTGCCAAATTTATTTTCCTAGCCACGATCTCTCCTAAACTCCACACCTATGGTTGTCTGTATGAGATTTCCATACTCAGATATCTAAAACCAAATTCAGGGTTTTCTCTACACCTGGTCTTACAAATATATTCTCTGCTCATGAAATGGCAGAACCAGAACCTAGGAGTTACCCTTGATGACTCCTTGTATTTAGTCCACCATCACAGGCTGGGGATTTGACCTTTTTACCACATTTCTAGGCCAGGGTTCCATGATCCTATATTTATACTGATGTAGTCGCCTCTTGACTTGTTCCCAGTATCCGTTCTCCCTTCCAATCTGTTCTCCATATATATTTTAAAATTTTATTTATTCATGAGAGACACAGAGAGAGAGGCAGAGACATAGGCGGAGAGAGAAGCAGGCTCCATGCAGAGAGCCCGATGCAGGACTTGACCCTGCATCCCTGTTCTCCATATTATATGGCCAGAGTGATCATTGTAAAATGTTAATTTGATTATAACAATGTTACTCTAGAAAAGTAAACAAGATTGAGTATAAAAACTTTATTTTTTTAAAGATTTTATTTATTTAAGAGAGCAAGAGAGAGCATGCGCACGCGCGAGAGAGACAGGCAGACAGAGTACGGGAGCAGAGGTAGAAGCAGACTCCCTGCTAAGCAGGGAGCCCCCTGCAGGGCTCCCTGCGGGTCTCTATCCCTGGACTCTAGGATCATAACCCAAGCGGAAGGCGGACACCTAACCAATTAAGCCACCTAGGTGCCCCCAAGATTAACTATAACAACTTTGGAAAAGGGCGCCTGGGTGGTTAAGCATCTGCCTTGGGCTCAGGTCATGATCCCAGGATCCTGAGATTGAGCCCCACCTGGGGCTTCCTGCTCTTCTCTTTGGGGAGCCTTCTTTTCTATCTCCCTCTGCCTGCCAATTCCCCTGCTTGTGCTCTTGCACTCACTTGCACTCTCTCTGTCAAGTAAATTTAAAAAATAAATAAAACTAAAAACTTTCAGAAGCTTGCCATTTGGTTAAGGACCAGGGAATCCTTAACTTCCCCTACCCAGTCCCTCCCCTGTCTGGCCCCTGCCTGCCTCTCCAAGTCTATCTCAGCTCGCACTTGCCCTTGTTCTCTGCAGGATTGCCTTCTTTCATTTCCTCAAACTCAGCACACTACCTCCTGCCATAGGGCTTTGGCATGCACTGCATGCTCCCTCTGCCGGGAACACTTTCCCCAGTCCCAAGTCAGTACTTGATAGTTCAAATCTTAGCTCACTGGTACTTCCGCAGGGAAGCTTTTCTTCCCTGATCTCTCAGACTGGCTTCATAGCAGTGTCCCTACTCTCAGTGTTGTGGTTTTACATTTGTTATCTTATCTGATGAATGGCTGCTTTCTCCAGAAGACTGTAAGACCTGAGTGGAGAGTGCCTGTGGCTGGACAGGGACTCAGCACCTAGCAAAATGCCTGGTCCAGAGTAGCCCCTTGGTAAATATTTGTGGAATAAATGAGTAAGGATAATAATGACACGACAAGTTCAACTTAGTAGGTTGTGTGTTCTTCACCTTTGGTCAGTTGTAGTCTGGGACCTAGCTGAGACAGGATTAAACAGCAGAAGGCTTGATGATTGGTATTGCCACGTTCTCAGTTTATGATAGATTCATTGGGAGGTGTCTAGACTAGAAGACACGCCAAGTGTTTTGAGTAAGGTAGGACAGCTTAATGTGGTATGGAGGAAATAGCTATATAGTAGTCCCTGCCTCCCATTTCCACAGTTTCACTTTCGGAGGCTTCAGTTACCTGTAATCAGTCACGGTCTAGAAGCAGACTATCCTCCTGACACTTCATCAGGAGGTCACTAGTAGCTTAATGCTACATCACAATGTTTATGTCATTTATCATGTTATATCATCACAAGGGTGAGTACAGTATAGTAAGATTTTGAGAGTGTGACCAAGTTCATATAACTTTTATTAAAGTATATTGTGATAATTATTATTACTATCTTACTGTGCCTAATTTATAAATTAAACTTTATTGTAGGTATATATGTATAGGAAAAAAACATACTATACATAGGGTTCAATATTATCTGTAGTTTCTGGCATCACCTGGGGTCTTAGAATGTGTCCCTTGTGGAAAAGGGGAGACTGCTCTATTGCATGATAATCTGCTGTAGGTTAGAAGAACTTACTATCTGTATGTAATTCTTTTGTACTTACTGGGGGGTGAAAATATGTGTGTATGTATATTTATGTATATGTGATATCTATATTCATGTTTATACTCATATATACATAAATATACACATAAAGGGATTATGCATTAATATAATGATTCATTTTTTTCAAATTCTTAGAATGTTATGTAAACTTAAGATACCATTTTAGGATTCTTATCCCTTGAGTATATTTATATTTTGTGTATAATTATACTCAAGTGTTATGCGTTAATTTTTCTCTTTTAAGTACTCTTTTTTTTTTTATTTTTTTATTTATGATAGTCACAGAGAGAGAGAGAGAGAGAGAGGCAGAGACACAGGTAGAGGGAGAAGCAGGCTCCATGCACCGGGAGCCCGATGTGGGATTCGATCCCGGGTCTCCAGGATTGCGCCCTGGGCCACAGGCAGGCGCCAAACCGCTGCGCCACCCAGGGATCCCTCTTTTAAGTACTCTTAATGTAAACTTAAAATACCACTTCTGGGATTCTTATCCCAATAATCCTATTTCATGCAAAATATATTAATTTTTTATTAATAATTCATCTTGGAATAAATAGTTCACATTTGCATCAAAGAAAAAATTTGCGGGAAACCCGGGTGGCTCAGCGGTTTAGCTCCGCCTTCAGTCCAGGGCATAATCCCGGAGTCACGGGATCAAGTCCCACATCAGGCTCTTTGCGTGGAGCGTGCTTCTCCCTCTGCCTGTGTCTCTGCCTCTCTCTCTCTCTCTCTCTTTCTCTCTCTCTGTGTCTCTCATGAATAAATAAATAATTTAAAAAAAAAGAAAAAAATTTGCTAGGCGAATACTGTGTAAGATTTTACGAACCAAGAGCCCACGTTAACAGAAAACATTTTAAAATTTACTGATGGTAACTAAACCCTGCAACCTCCCTTATCTAGAACATGGTTTAGCACTAAGAAGTAAGGAAAAAAGGCTCTCAGCTGCCAAAGGGCCTGTAACAAAATCTGTCCTTTGAAGTTCTTTGATTTTACACTTAACGAGTTCCAGGGGCATTGGCTCAGGATTCACTGACACTTATTTAAGATATTATTCTTGTAGTCTTATCCATTTGGTATCTCCCAACACACAGTAATCAAAAAAGCAGCCAATTAGAAGGACTAACAGAATGAGGAAGGGACAGGTTCCCTGATGGCAGCAGTATAGTCAGAGAGAGAGAGATTTGACGGCAAGAGAGGAGAGAGGGAGGGAGAAGAAGACCACACAACCTGGCTGTCAGGGGACACCTGGTATGGGATCTTTCATTTCTACATGTCTGGATAGCTTCTCAGATTATACATTTTATTTATTTGTTTGTTTGTTTATTTAAAGATTTTATTTATTTATTCATGAGAGACATAGAGAGAGGCAGAGACATAGGCAGAGAGGGAGGAGAAGCAGACTCCATGCAGGAGCCTGATGCAGGACTCGATCCCAGAACTCCAGGATCACGACCTGAGCCAAAGGCAGATGCCCAACCGTTTGAGCCACCCAGGTGTCCCAGATCATAAATTTATTAAATGACAGAACTTTCCATATTACTTTTTGGGTATCAATTTCCTTATATGTAGAATGAGTGTGATCAGGGTTGTGTTTTGTAATGGTGAGTGTGGTGGCTCATCATTGTAAGGTTGTGGTGTTTCTTTCTACTTGGTGAACTGAATTAGGCTTATTATATATCAGGATTTCCATTCAAGATAATTGTAGAATGTATTTTGATCCTTAATGTGGTAAGCTTCTAAGTTACGTAGAAGAGATTTTCCTATGACCTTGTTGATACTGCGTAAATGATATGTTCTTTAGAATTGCATAAAGTTGGACAGTACTCATTAGAAATGTCGTGTGGATTGTCTGTGGGGAAAATCTTTCTTGCTTTATTTGTTGGTCTGAGTCACCTTATAGCCTGCAGTTTCTTTAAGAAACTTGTTAATCACCACCACCACCACCACCACTGGTATACACTGACCTTTCTCCTAGGAAGACTGAGGAGTTAGGCAGTAAACTCCAGCTTTGTAACATTGATCAAGTTACTTGATGACTGCAAGATTTTTGGTTTAATTTCTTGCAAAAACATTCCTCATGTCTGTATGCTCTAAGATGATAAGTGTTTTGAAACACATTTCACATTTCTTCTTTTTGCTCCTTCAAAATAATGAGTTGATTGTATCTCATTAATTTTCCAGGTTTCTATTAGTATTCTTAAATTCTGCTTTGGGTAGTAAGTAAGATTATTTTCATTAAAACTTAGATTTTAGAGATTCCTGGGTGGCTCAGCAGTTGAACGTCTGCTTTTGACTCAGGCGTGATCCCGGAGTCCCGGGATCAAGTCCCACATCAGGTTCCTTGCATGGAGCCTGCTTCTTCTCCCTCTGCCTCTCTCTCTCTCTCTCTCTCTGTGTGTGTTTCTCATGAATAAATGAATAAAATCTTTAAAAATAATAAATAAATAAGTAAATAAATAAAACTTAGATTTTATAAAAGACGTGACAGATTAATGTAGATATTAACATTCCTGAAAAATTTTAGTGTTATAAGTTTATTTTGAATCTTGAAAATATGTTTCACTTCTGATGCACTGACATCTCTGTGCCATTGTACAAGGTCCTAATGATGTTTCTGGGATTCAGAATTTACAGAATTAAACTTCATTAATAAAATTATTGGGCAATCCTTTTAAAAGCAATAGAACAATTAATTTTTAAAAATTTATATCTTTATCATTTAACAAAAAGGACTACTTGTATAATAGACTACTATACAATTTGCTTTTTTTCTTGACAGTGTTATCTTGATAACCGAGCTGTCTTTTTAATGACTGAATAATATTCCATCATGTGAATGTCACATTAGCCAGTTTCCTATTTTTAGACATTTATATACTTTGTTTTCAGATTGTTCTGTTAAGCTTCAGTGACTATCATTGTACATACATTTTCAAATATTTGTGCATTTCTATAAACCAAATATTCAGAAGTGGAATTGCTGAGTCAAAGAACACACATATTTAAAATTTGACTCCAGAGCTCAGTTGCCCTGTCAAACGGTGTACCAGTTTATATTTACCTCACAGTATGTGAGAGTGCCCTTGGCCCCACATTTTGGCCAACATTAGGTATCATCAATCTTCCACTTTTTGCCAGTCTGGTGGCTAAAAAAATGGTTTCTCACTCTAATTTGTAATTCTTAGCTTTTTAGATCATTGTACAATTTGTCCTGTTTATTACTGGTTTCATATTTCTTTGGTATATTTCCTTTCACACATGGGTAAGAATTGTTCATTTTTTCTTACTGGTTTGTAATCATCCTTTGTATATTAGAATTTTAGCTCTGATATGTATTATAATTGTTTTCCTCCACTTTTATGAGTTATGAATTTCAGTTACAGTATTTTTCCATAAAGAAGCTTTAATTATTTTTTCAAATTTCAGTTCTTTTCATTATTTCTATTTAAGTCTTATAGAATGGCTTTCTAGAGATGCAGTGTTGTATAGTCCTCAAGAGTACAAGTACATGAGTTCTAGTCACAGTTTCACAACTACAAGCAGGGTAACTGGGCAGTTACTTAGCTTCTTTGCACTTCAGTTTTCATAACTATGACATGAAGATGCCACTTTATAGTTGTTGCAAAGACTGTGTATTTGTATAGTTCTTCAAACAGTGCATGGTGCATGGGGAACACTATGTAAGTAATACTGTTATTATTCCCTAATTGCAGAATTATCACACTTCATCAGTGTTTTATAATATTTTTATGCATTTTAAAAATATATGTATATTTATTTGAGAGAGAGAGAGAGAGAGAGCACAAGCGGGAGGGGCAGAGGAAGAGGGAAATGAATCTCAAACAGACTCCATGCTGAGTGTGGAGCCTGATGTAGTGCTCGATCTTATGACCCTGAGATCAGGACCTGAGCCCAAACCAAGAGTCCAACACTTAACCAACTGAGCCACCAAGGCTCCTGTTTTTATGTTTTTAAAAAAATAATCATTGATCCATCTGAAGTTTAAGAGGTGACAGAGGGCTCTAACTTTATTTTTCCCAAATGACTAACTAGGTGTTCCAGTACTATTCATTGATGAAAAACATCCCCTTTATCATATACTAAATTTTCAAGCATTTGGAAATTCCCAAATACATTCCTTTATTCCAGATCTTTTCTTATTAGGAGCCTAAACTCCTAAATAACCACATTTCAAATTTTTTACAAAAATTTAAAAGAAAGTCATTGACTAGAGAAAGAGGAGATATCAGGAGACCATTAACTGTATCTTTGCTGACTCATTCTGATGGATATTTTGGTTCCCGAAATGTCTTGGCTTCAGTGACAGAACCCTGCATCCAACTACCTCTGGGATGGTTTCTCTAGAAGATGCAGCTCTGGCAGTCACTGCAGCTTCCACATTTCCAAACTGATTACTTGTGCTCTCCAGCATTCCCATCCTTTCCCTCCAATCACTTGGTTGTTCTGGATTCCTGTTGGTAATGCCTGCTACCATCTCCCAAGTTGCCGTGCTCCTACTCTTCTGGCTTTCTCCTTGTCAGTGTCCGAGCAGCCTCCGATTCTAGTGTTGCCAGTTCTCTGCGGGCTTTGGAATCTACACCACAGCTGCTAACCCGGGGTGATGCCACTGTCACCTCATCCTGATTCTTGCAAAGTGTCCTTCGTAACTAGTCTCCTACTTTTAGACATGTCTTCCTGTCTTTTCCCTACACCACAGTTAGACTGAGGCTTCTACAGTTCAGGTCTGACCTTGACACTTCTGTCCATGAAACTTTCCTTCATCTTCAGAATGAAGTTCAGACTCCTTATTATATAGCTCAGAAGCCTCTGGCGACCAGCTCTGCTTCCCTCTTAGCTCCCCCTTCCAGGACACCCTGCTCCAGGCATTCTAGGGCCATGTTCATATTTTTGTTTTCCCAGCTTGCCCCTTTTTTCTTAGTGTGCTGTTTCCTCTATCTGGAATACTCATTTTATCTCCACTGTGAGATTTTTTTTTTAATTGTTTTTTTTCCCTTTGTAATAAAGAGTTATTGGTATTCTGCTAAATATAAACGTGGCTATTTGTAGAAGTCAGTACTGTGTTGTAAATTTTGCTGAACTCTTTTGTGTAAAGTTCTTCAGTATCTGTGTTAGATTTGCTACTTTTAAACCTCTTCAGTTTTTCTTCTGTCATTGTGTTGTGGTCATGTCTTAACTGAACAACAGTGTTTTACAAAGAGTTGTTTGTAAAGTGCACATTTTTATAAAGTGAGCCAGATTTTTCAATTTGTATTAAAATTTCAAAGGTGCAAAGTTTGGAAAATATTTTGGTACCATGCAATGTATTACTGTCTTTGAGAATAATCCCAAACCATCATTCAGAGAACAAACATGCTAAAATGCTGCAAGCACAGACAGGGCTTGATTGTGTCCTGGGCACATCATCACAAGGTTTATATCAGCTGCCTGGCCTCCTTAGGAAAGGTCCCAAGGTGCTGATGGGCTATAGGAAGACAGGCATATCAGATGTGGGAAATCTCTTTTTGTCTGTTCTGTGGGTACTCTCTCTAGAGAAACCAAAAGACAGAGCAGTAAACATGCCAAGGTGAATGCCTATTGCCAGTACTCTTATCCCCCTCCCCCACCTTGACACTGCCACTGTCCGTGCCTTCAGGAGCACTCCGAGTCACTGCTGTGAACCAGGCACCAAGGTGCTGGGAACCCAGCAGGGATGATGCCTGTGAAGGAGTTTAACAAGTTAACAGTCTTCTGATGACACGGGTTGTGCAGGCCTTAGTCAGCTGGGAGTGAGGCCGGTATAGGGAGGGTGTTCTGGGAAATGAGAGGTCTGTGCCAAGTCCCAAAGAATGCAGAGTTATTAAACAGGTGAAAGGGGCTTGCAGGGAGGTTTCATGACTGCAGCAAGCAGGCCTCCTGCTACCATGAAGAACTGCAAGTATAGTTCAGATAGCTTTGGGTGGAGGGCAGGGTGTAGATGGGGCTCAGGAACGAAGCTGGGGACAAGATTTCTGTCTCTGTTAGAGAGGCATGCAGAGCTCCCTGCTTCCATATTGCTCTCAATGGCTAGTCTTTACATTTTTGTGCATAGGACAAAACTTTTGTAGTTTGACAGGTTATCACAGTTTGCTAGGAAGTGGATCAGGAGACCCAAAGGAGTTGCATCAGAGCTGGTGCAAGATAGTCTGCAGCCACCTTTGCACTGCCAACAACTCCCACAGTTTCAAAAGTTCACAGATTGGGAAGTGTTCTCTTGCAAAACAAATTCCATCCACTTTGATCCTGAATGTGGTTTTGGAACTGCACATTTATATTTCAGAGATGGCACAGCATAGTAATTAGGAACCTGCATCCTAAGAGTCAGATCTGTTAGCCATTTACTACTGTTGGTCTCCAGGGAACTCACTTAACTTCTCTGAACTTCACATTTCCTACCTCAGAAATGGTGTAAGTGGAGTGATTAGATGAAATAATGAAGCATGATTCTTGACCCAGGAAAGTACTCAGGAAAATTAACTGTCAGTAACATCACTGCAAGTAACCATGAAGACTCACTAATTAATAATTTGTGCAGATGAGGATAAGGTTAAGAGATTCAAGGTTACCTTATTAGCTACCATTAGTTTAGCAAAGGTAGTGTGTGTAGATTATACATCATCTTGAGAGCAATTTATTTTTCCTTATTATTTTGAAATTATTTACTAGAATACATGAAAACATAACTTTCAAAACTATATAAAACGGTATAAAGCATATCACTGGTAGTACATAGATCTGGAATCTCATCACTTTATGAGGACATAAGGCTAGTCTCCTAGGTTTGGTTTTTCTCATCTGTGAAAAGAGGAGGTTGACTTACATATTCTCTTGGTTCCCTTAAAGCTCTAGCAACTTCCCACTAATTTAATTTAAAAGTTACCCCAATTATTGAAACAACAGTTGGTTTTTTGAACTTACAAACTCTTAGAATTTTAAACCTGGATATCAACACTAAGGAGAAATAGTAAGGAAAATCAGTGAAGGCTCAGAAAAGAGAAATCATATTTGTTAAATGACCTTAAATGATGAGAAAATATTTACTGTTTTAAAGCCTATAACTATACTGGGAGAATAGTGTTTTACAAAGTCAAGAGAAATTAGGCCTGAGTAGTAAGCATGTTTATGTTTAACAGATACTGTTAGAGAGTTTTGAAAATAACTTTAAATATAATTTTTGGTAACTAAACTGTTTAAAATGGTCTTTTTTAAACATCAGCTTTAATTGTATAAGGAACAGATATCCCCAGGGATAACCTCTAATAAGCAAGGAGGTCTAATAACCTCCTTGGACTTTTTTCTGTGCTTATAAAGTTCTTTCTATAAATGCCCATATGTATACATACTTTCCTTTTTACTTAAAACTTTATTTTGTGTTTGGTGACACTTAATTGTATTTTTTCCTGATTATGAAAATTCAAATTTAATTGTACGGGGTGGGGGGTCTTTTCACATAAATTGGATAGAGTTGGCAATTCTTAGTAAGTATGAACTTTACTATGAATTTTTTAATCTAATAATTTGGGGCTCAAGTTATAGAAAAATTAGACTTTCAAGTAGATTTAGAATAGGACTTTTTAACTGACTTAATCATTGTGATTGTACCTAATTGAAATGTATCTACAGAAAACTCTTGCCCATACACAGAACTGAAGCTGCTTTAATTCATTGCTGGGTACATCCAATACTAATTACTGTTTGTCTTAGGTACCTGGTAGTGAGGAATACTTGACCCTTTCTGCTTCCATCACAACCCGTACATTTAGTTCCAGTTGTTGGGATCAGTTATTCAGATATTTGGGAGTAGTTACTACATGCTGTAGGCTCCTGATTTATTCACAGACACAGCTGTGATGAGAAATAAAGGAAGTTCTTTTGAGTCTCGGTTGCATTAACACCATTCTTCTAGGTTATTGTGACTGATTGTGATAACTAGCAATAGTTTTTGTTATCACTAATAAGGTAGGTAAGATTGTCATTTGCACAATGCAAACTCAAATCATCCTGCAGTTTTATAAGTGCATGGTGGAACATTCCCTCCACTGCAGGAGGATTTGCTAGGGGTTTTAAATAGTGCCAAAGATGCATGAGAACAAAGCCTTCCTTCTTGGGGCTTAGATCCATAAAGACAGTTTTGGCACCAAAGAGAAAAGGTTTATGCTCAAGAACTTCTTGCTTTTTCTTCTCCCTCTTCCTGGGCCAAGTTTTGGTGATAAGACATAAAACCGTTGGTGTCTGAAGTCAGCTTATCTCTAAATACAGCAACTTGGTAAAGAAATGTGCTCAGAATTACATTGTGTAATAAAATGCTTTATTCTTATCAAAGGTTCTCCAAAATACTGAATGTCGCAGATATTAATTACTAAAAACAAATTAGTAGAAGTTTCTTATCTGAGTAGAGAATATGGTTGGCCAAACACTGAGCCAAATGAAAGTATTTTTTCTGAGTTGTGTCTGTTTCATATTCCCCTGCCTACAACACATACACACACCCCAACCCCTCAAACACACACATGGGTCTTGCCTTTTCTTTCACCCATACAGACAAATTGTTCTGGGATTTGCTATTACAAGATCTTCAGTAAGCCACCTACACTGAATTCTTTGCTATATATATATATATATATATATATATATATATATATATATATATATATATATATTTTTTTTTTTTTAAGATTTTATTTATTCATGAGAGACAGAGAGAGAGAGAGGCAGAGACACAGGCAGAGAGAGAAGCAGACTCCTTTCAGGGAGCCGGACGTGGGACTCGATCCCTGGTCTCCAGGATCAGGCCCTGGACTAAAGGTGGCGCTAAACCACTAAGCCACCCATGCTGCCCGAATTCTTTGCTATATAGCAAGGTTCCTATAATGCCACTGTATTCACACATTTTCTTGTATTTCTCAGTTCTTATTAAAAATAAATCTTACTTTATAAATCATTTATTGAGCATTGATAGGATTTGCCTTTGTGATCAATCTGCTCGGCACCTTGAATTACTTATACCATACTTTTACTACTAGGCTGATTATCTGTTCTCATGTTATCGAGTTACTTCTGCCCCAGTATGTTACTTTGTGGAAATGCAGAGCACAGGATCTACATTTTATACTGGCTGAAACCGGATTGTTTTTAAATCTATCACAGAAGTTAGCCCAGAGATCTAGAAAAATATGGGCTATCAATTATTGATTTTTTAAAATACCTAATCTAGGATTGATTTTTTTAAATTGTACTAACGGAGATTGCATGTATTAAAAACATAGATAATAGCACTTCTATTTTGTTAAAAGTTTCTACTTAAGGGGTATATTTTAAATGTTCATATTTTCCCATATGCTTCGTGACCCACATTGTGTCAAATCTTCTTAAGTACAATATTGTATCTTTTTTTCCATAAACCATTGAAATATCCTTGGAAATTTTATAACTTCACCATTCTAGCTCTTTCTTCTACAACTCTTTACCTGTGAAAATGGGACAAAATCTTGGGTTCTTAGGATGATGTGTAAAAATTTGGGGTTTGGACACTGTGAGGACCTGATAGCCATCACCACCTCTCCTCCAGGATTGTATGTCATGGAGGAAATGGTGAAATCAGCGCTTTTAGCTGTTGTGGCTTTCAGTTTCTGCCCAGCAGCCCAGTAGTTATTTTGGGGTCTCTTCTATAATCTGGGAAGTGAAACATTATTGAGTCTCACCCTGGATCTTGGGCAAAGAGGGGTCCTCTGCTATGCTACAGCTAAAGCCAGGTAGACTGCCTGGCCCCAAGGAGTTCAGATACCACAGAACTGCTGTTAGATAAGACTTACTCAGGATATTGACTTGTTCTGCCCTGCTGGAGCATAGAGGCCGCCAACCAGACTTTTTTAGGAGACTGGATCAGGAATAGGTGGAATGGAGAACAGAAGGGACTGTTGCTAGTGGCAGTGGTAGCAGCATCAGCCAGAATCAATGTTTACAGCCCGTGAACTACAAAATACAAAACTTAATCATTTATTATAAGGTGATTAGACTCTGACAGAGGGAGATGGACCACAGAAGACCCAGGCCTTAATTTTTTGTTAACCTCTGATTTGTAACCCAATGTTTTTCTAATTGTTCCTTTTGTAATTCAAGTTCATTCAGACTAAGTACTAGTGGGCCTTTTGACTGTCCTTTCAGAAACTTGGTAGCTTGTTCATTTCACTTATTAAATAATATTTGGAATCATTAACTGTGTCTTTCTCTCAGAACTTTAAACATTTAAAGATTTTTCGTATATTCTAATCTATTTCAAGATATTTACAATTGCTTATATAGGACTAATTAGAAAAAAATAGGAACAAATGAATTCGATAAGAATTTTTCTTTGACTTCTCAAGAGTCAAGTAGCCCCAACATAAAGGTGAAAAAAAAAAAAGGTAGAAAATACTTTGAAAACCAAAATTATTCTGGTAGAAAACTTCAGTTTTCTTTCCTGTTTCAGTTAAAATGAAAAGCCTAATCAAATTGCAGTTCAAATTCAAGATTTCTTTATGAACACATCTGATTCCTTCTTTTTCCTTTCAGCTATTGTATAGGGAATTTTCTCATGTCTAGTTGAAAGGTATTTAACCTGCTGTCCAGGAGCTGATTGTGGTAGACTAAGTTTTAGCATTGCCTCACACCAGCTGGCCTGTCCCCAATACCATCTTCCCACCTCTGCAGGACATTGAGTCAAGTAGTTTAACGACTTTGAGTTTGTCCTTATCTGTGAATTGGAAATAATACCTTTCCCACTTCGAGAATTTGAGAAGATCAAATGAGATGATGGATATGAAAGTGCTTTCAAAGGGTAAAAATGAAGTACTAGGATTTAGGGTCCCAGCATTTTAGAATTCCAGAGTGCAAGCAGCTGCCTCTCTAAATATCACAGTGGCATTAGAGATGTTCAGTCACCAATGGGGGTGGGGGGGGGGGGCTGAGTGAAGCCATGGAGTGCAGGGCTGGGGTGGCTGGCCAGTGCTGATTCCCCTCAGCTTGTCCTAGTTCAGCAGGGTACTCCTGTGTGCCGATCTTATTGGAAAGAGCAGTAATAATTCACTTCCTCTATGCCTGGTCCACTGGTTTCTCTCGTTTAAGCCTTGCTCTGTCCTTGTGAAGTGCAGTTTTATTCCCATTTTACAAGTGAGAAAGAAGATATTGTGAGAGGTGAGATGACTTGGCAGCTATTAGGCAGTGAAGCCTGGATGTGAACTCTTTTAAGTTTGAATCTAAGACTGTGCCCTTAACTTTTATAATAATCTTTCTTTTTTTTTTTTTTTTAGATTTTATTTATTTATTAATGAGAGACAGAGAGAGAGAGAGAGGCAGAGACACAGGCGGAGGGAGAAGCAGCCTCCATGTAAGGAGCCTGACATGGGACTTGATCCCCGGTCTCCAGGATCAGGACCTGGGCCAAAGACAGCACTAAACTGCTGAGCCACCCGGGCTGCCCTGGTGATAACATTTTAAATTATGTTTAGGTCTCCCAAAATATACAGGAGGCATCAGTGAAGCATGTTGATACTTTTCACTGTGATATGAAGTTCTTATAAAATAAGGACAGTTGTAAACACAAATCTTTTTTTTTCCCTGTGTTTACTGTCCTAGAGAAGAGATTTGGCTCTAGGCTGCAAATGTGGTTGAATTCCTTAACACACAGACCTTTGCCCACAGAATGGGAGATGTACTTAAGGTGCGTGCGCATTAGAAGTGGTCATTGTTAACACTGGAACCTTCACCCTTAAGAGAGTGCATGCACAGACCTTGTCTCCCCTGAACCCTGTGACATAGCCCTCATTCCCATTTTGCAGTTGGTGGGAATACCTCAGAACAGTTAGCCTCTCCACACAAGTGAAGTAGTAAGAGGCAGAGTAAAAAATCTGACCCTGTTTTGTATATACACACACACTCCCTCCTGTGCTGCTTTTCCTCAGCTTACGCCTGAGTGTCCTAGAGTGTTTCAGACATTTTGAAATTTCTTTATACCTAAATGTAGTTATTAGAACTCTTTATAAGTGAGTCCTGAAAAAAATTGTTTTCATGTCCAGTGATTTTAAATTACAGCTCAGTTCAGACTTCAGCATTCTTTTAGTTGATATATTTTAATTGTTGGTTATTCCTATTTACTAATTTGTGTAAAGATGTCAATATCTAAGGCTAACATCTAATACAGAGGTACGCCTAAGTGAATTTTAATTTACTTTTTCCTTTTCTAAAATTTAAATTCAATTTGCGAATATACAGCATAACACCCAGTGCTCATCCCATCTAAGTGAAATTTAATCCATTTATTCTCTTGTTGATACTTGTTCTCACCTAGTAATATAAGTTAACAAATACCTGCCTGCCAAGTGTGGGATCTTTAGTTTGTGTTCAGCAGGCAGCTTCTTTGATAATTAAAAGAGCTTAGTGGCTTTGAGAGAAATCAGTAATCTCCCTGACCCTGTGCTTCCCCCCACCCCCCACCCCCAAACAAAGGAGATTATCTTTGAGTTTAACTATAGAAAGGCCACTCAGGTAAAAATGAAGCTCCTGCAGGGCAAGAAAAATATATTTGCCCTTAACTGTTTTCCCCTTATTTTGTTTTCTTAAAAATAATAGTAATGTGTTTGCTGTCCTGTAAATCTTACATATGTGCTCCTTATATAAACTTACACTATCACTTCAACTCAGTCCATGTTTACTGGTGTACTATGTACATACTGCTGTGCTAGGAACTCATTTGGGAAGATAAAGAGATGATTCAATTCTTGTGCAGTCTAGCCAGTTATCGACTACTGATAGCTAGTTTCAGGAGAGACTCTTGGAGAAAAAAAGTAGTTGTCCATTCTACATGGACTTGACAGTATTCATGTATATACTAGGTATGAGGACAGCTTCATAAATGCTGCCTGTTGATTATCCTTTTAAGGTACAAATGATGTAGGCAGTAAAGAAAAAAAAATGAAGAAGCATACTGTTATGCTTTAAGAAAGCCCTCTTAATAAAAATGTATGTTGGCACACACAAACACACACCCCAGAAAAAAATGAAGAATGATGCAGTGTCAAACTCTTGAAAATGATTTTATTATGTATATTTTATTTGTATACATCTTTTAAGAAAATTTCTTGTGGACAGTAAGATAGGCTTAATCTTACATCTTATTACGGTGATAATGATTCCAGCTTTGGGAATGAAGTTTCAAGGCTTCTCATGAGTGTTTCTAAGGATACCTTTGCTCAGCTAAACCCTGGGTTATTCAGAATCTTTCACAGTTGCAGAGAATTGAGGAATGAACTTGGTGGGCAAGTTTAATTCCTTTACAGATAGGCCCTGGCTCATTTCTGGACCTCTGAAAGAGTAGTAGGGAAACTGTAACTCAGGTTCCTCCTTCTGAGGAGTGCCAGGATTTCCTAGAAGAGAGCAGAGGAACTTGCAAAGGAGCCTGAGATATCATAAGACACACCCGAAAGGCAGGGGAGAGGACATTGTCTAAGAAGAAAATGGTCTGCAGTAGCAGTGCCACTGGGCAAGGAAATCCAAGGGTGGCAGAGTATGTCTCCTGACCAGTTTTTGTGGAGTGAGTGGTGGGCATCCGAGCCACTGTGCTTTGTTAGGGGGTAACAACAGTGAGGAAGCACAGGCTCCTCTTGAGAAGCTAGTAGAGGATAGAAGGGGAGTGAGGGGAAGGCCTAAGGACTAGCAAAGGCAAAGAAGCATTTTAGAATTGATTTGGTTTGTTTTTATAGAAGGCTAGGAGAGGGAAGAACGCGTATAGGCTAAAGAGATGGAGGAATGAAGGTTTTATTGTTCAAGTAGCAAGTGTGCTTTTTTTTTTTTTTTTTTTTGCAAGTGTGCTTTTTTGAAACACTGACATTTCTCCAGGAGGAGGCTTGGAGGGTACTTGACTGAATGATGAAGAGGAAGCCAGACTGTGATTAAAACTGCCATGGTTATGAAATATGTAGATAGGCATTTTTTCTGTGTTTAAATTATTGTAATTCATGACGAAACAAAACACTCAACAAATTTATTAAGAACTGGTTATGTGCCAGGTACTAGGACTACACCAGTGATGGAGCAGACAAAAATCCCTGTTCTTACAGAGATTATGTTCCAACAAAACATGGTTGTAAGTGTGCTTGGAACCCATTTCGTGGTTTCTACATGCAGAGTTTGTTCATGTTTTATGGACTTCTCTGTGGATGGCAAGAAACACTTTTTTTTTTTTAAGTGACTTTCCCGCCCAAGTGTTCAGAAGATTGTTTTTTTCCAAGCCCTCTTGGTGACTCCTTACATTTCTCGATACTTTCCTGGAAGTAGTGTCTTTATCCCATTTTTAATTTGGTCAGCACACATACCTGACTGCTAGCCAGTCAGATTTTGATGTTTGAAGGTGTAGTGTGGCTGTGCACTTGGGGAGGTGATCCAGGACTACTTTCTTGGTAATAATAAAGTATCAAAATTTTAAAGTATTTTTAGAAAAATAGCTTAGGACAGATTTAGAAATATCACTATAACTTATTTTGTTGCATAACTAGTAGGCTTTCTTGAAAGTGGTAGAGAGATGGTTTTTACTTGGTAAGTATGTGGTTTATCTTATCTCTGCCTCAGGTAGACGGTGACTTATTGCTTATCTATGGCTGATTGCTCTGTCATTGACAAATTATGCCCTCTAAACAATTTTTTAAGTTTTGTATCTTGTTTATGTAAATATCAAATTGTGATTAGAACGTGGTTGAGAACAGCTACTTTATGTAGCGTATCCATGAAGACTTTGGCCATCTATTCAGTTCTGTTGAAGAGAAAGAACCTAGGAGTATCCCGTGCAATCTGCCATCCTGAGAATGGTTACTTGGAACAATGAACAAAATTGATTATCAAGTCTCTAGTTTCATGGTTTACATTAATTAATTCTTTTGAATTTTATGTTTTGGTCATCTTTGTATTTTTAACACAGAGCTTTCATTGTACTATTCTCCCAAATCTTAAAATAAAATTGGCATTCTAGAAATAGATGGTCTGTTTTTCATGCAATTCCTGTGGCTTCAAATGTATCCTGCCAGCTGTATCCCCCTAAACTAGGAGAACCCAGGTTTGAGAAGTCTGGGCTTGGGGTTCCAGCACTGCTGCTTCCCTGGACACACCCCATTTATTGGCTCCCTTAGCTAGTTCCCTCAACTATGAAGGTTGCTTCATAGTAAGATGTAGTCTTATGGCTTCTGCCTCCCCTCCCAGGAACAAAACCTGTTGGGGTTTCCTTCAAGACTTTTTATTCTTATTAACCATGGGGAAATCAACAGGCATTAACAAAATAGAGTCATGGACAAGTTCCAAAGTATGGGAAGTTTTTTCACTAAAATATAGATGTCTAGGCTCATGATTCTTGGCTTCTTTTACTGGAGATGAAATCTTTCACTCCACAAGTAGTGATCCCAGCTCTGCTTTCTTTCTGCAGCCCCTAGAGGTAATAGTGTGTACTTGGTTTATTTTGTGTGTGTGTGTGTGTGTGTGTGTGTGTGTGTGTGTGTGTGTGTACTTGGTTTAAACTAAGGCCTCAGTGAAGCTTATTTACATCCTAGAGATCTTTCTGGTCTGGAGGCTTTTATTGAAAAGACATTGCTTCCTCCCAGCCAGCCATGTGCAGGTACCAAGCATTATAAGCTCCATAATATTAGAATGGAAAGCCAGTAAGACGTGGGCCTTATCTACAAGAAAAATAGAGCACGAGAGGAAAGATCAATCTGTTCCTTTAGTAAGCACATGTTTCTTAAGTACGTCCTGTATGCCAAGCTTTCTGCTGGGGCAAGGGACATGTTGAGACCCATTTCTGCCCTCAAAGATCATTTCTTGCCCTCACAGTCAAGTGTTGGAGACAAATAAGTAAGAGGCCATTATAATAGTGCTATTTACTCAGGATAGAGGAATTCACCCCTCACTCCAACCTCAGACTGAGTTAGAGGAACTGTGCCTGGTGGGGAAGGCTGAAAACAGCATTTGGGATAGTTTCTCTAAGGTAGAGATGACTCTAAAACTTGAGTGCTAAGGTGGCAACTACAGGGCATTGAGACCAAGAGATATGCCTAAGGAAACTAAAAAAAATTTACTTTTAATTTTTCCTTTTTCTGTATAGTAGATAAATTACATTTTATTATCAGCTTTGTTTCATTTTTCAACTTAAAAGCTTTGAGGTTGAGTATCAGCCAGAATGGTAATGAATTGAGTCAGAGTTATTCCAGGAGAATATTCACATACGTGCTTATGAAAAAGAGACACTGCCACAATTTAAAACAGGAATACTCTGTGTCTCTCATGAATAAATAAATAAAATCTTAAAAAAAATAAAACAGGAATAAACACAATAATACAGTTTATGTAAGTAGAGTCTTTTGCCCCATTTCCATTCAGATTTTTATAACTGAATTGATTAAAATTAGAAATGGTTATAATGACAATCTTTTTAAGCATATACTAAACTAAGTCATAAGTCAGAACCAGCTATTTTAAAATGAATGCAATTATTTGGTTCTACTGAATTTTAGCTTTTGCTACAGTGAAAAGAAATTGTCATATTTATTTATAAACACCTCCAGAATTTTGTTGAAATGAGGGAGATAGTATTTAGGTAGGCAGAAAGTAATGATTCAGACTATATCTGGGACAGGATATGTCAGAATGAACTAATGTGCCTTCTCTTTAAAGTGATTAGTAGTGCAAATGACATCTTTGATATTAATATTCGCTTAAGTGACATTTTTAAGGAAAGAGTGCCACCTACTGAATGAAGATTTTCTTCTTTGCCTGTCATTCCATTCTAGAATGTTCAGTTTCATTTTGAATTCTTAGTTTTTTCAACAACAAATAGTTTATGCCAGCCAAAAAACAAAGAATTTAGGTTCATTTCTGATCTCATCATCCAGTGGATTAAAATAGGGTAGCTAGTATTCTTAGGCGAATTTTGTGCCCCCAAAAGTAGTTGTAGAGAACAAAATATAAACATAAATATGATTCAGTACTTCACAAGTTTCAAAACCTTCCCATGATTTTAATGTATTCATTGACCCAACGGTTTTTGTTTGTTTTGTTTTAAGATGGGTATGTGTACAGTCAGTGAGTGGGAATAGGTGAGCAAATGGCTGGAAAGAAATTATTCCAAGGAATAACTGACAGGGTTTTATAAGAAGCATATTACATTAGTGTACATCTAGTGGAGAGACTTCAGTAACCTTGAGAATAATATTAGTACAGACATTATTTGATCACAACTTGGCCATAGGTCGTTTGGGGAGATTGCTGAAGTCAAGTTGGAAATCCAAATACCTATTTCACAATAATCTATATGGTACTTTTGGTAGTTATTAACAAGATGTTATCTTAATAGTGAAAGGTTGAGAACATGAACAATTAGCAAGCACACCAGTAACAATTAAGAGATTTTATTTGAGAATTTTACATGGCCATTATTTATGGTTTATTGGCACATTTGTGGTGTTTTGGCTTAATTTACTGCTGGGCATCAAATGTTCACAGTTTTTTCCTTTTGTTTATTGGACTATGTAAGTAGAGAGTGATTTTTTTTTTCAAGAGGAGCTAAACTGTATGACAGATGGTGTATACTTGCTGTTGTAGAGTGATTATACAGCCCACTGAAGAATGATATTTTGGGTCAAAATCCTGAACTGAAAAACAAAAATACAGTGTAGGGTATTAGAATTTATTCCATATAAAATGTTTTTGTCATCTAATCCAGAAATGTCAAGCTTGTGTTGTAAATACCAGATGTAATAAACCACAGGTTAGTTATCATGTTTTTAGTTTAAAAAATAAATTGGCATCTAAGATAGTACATCTTTTAAAAAGAAAAAGTTAATTGTAGTGATATCTACTCTTATATAAATAAAGACTAATAATTGGCCAAGTGAGTGATAGGCATTCTCCGAAAACAGTTTTTTTAAAGATTTTATTTATTTATTCATCAGAAACACACACACACACACACACACACACACACACACAGACATAGGCAGAGAGAGAAGCAGGCTCCATGCAGGGAGCCTGATGTGGGACTCAATCCTGGTACTCTAGGATCACGCCCTGAGCCGAAGGCAGGCTCTCAACCACTGGGCCACCCAGGCGTCCCCGTAACGTTTTTTTTTTTTAATTTGAGAGAGACAGAGAGAGAGAGCACGCTCACAAGCAGGTAGGGGAGGGGTAGAGGGAGAGAAGGAAAGAGAATCTCAAGCAGACTCCTTGCCGAGCACACAGTGCTCTAACCCGTGACCCTGAGATCATGACCTGAGCTGATATCAAGAGTCAGATGCTCAACTGACTGAGCCACCCAGGTGCCCCTCAGAAAACATAATTTTTAATAATACAAAATAAAACTATTTTAGCAGTAATTGGGTTTTCAGCACTCCAAATGACACATTAAATATTAATGTATCGGGCAGCCCCAGTGGCTCAGTGGTTTAGCGCCGCCTTTGGCCAGGGGTGTGATCCTAGAGACCTGGGATCGAGTCCCACATCAGGCTTCCTGCATGGAGCCTGCTTCTCCCTCTGCCTGTGTCTCTGCCTCTCTCTCTCTCTCTCTCCCTGAGTCTGTCATGAATAAATAAAATAAATAAATAAAATCTTTAAAAAAAAGAATTATCCAGAAGAGAGATTTAAAAAAATATATTAATGTATCCTAGATTTTCTTCATTTTAAAAAAGCAAACTATCACTTTTGTGACATAGATCAAGAAACATTTCTGAAATGATGACATCACATGATGGAAAAAAAAAAAAACACAAAAAACAGGCTGCAGAGAGTTCTGGAACCATGGGAGTTATAATTCAGATTGAGCCCTTGTCTCCAGTGCTGCTGGAGACTTGGCCAGAAAGCATTCATGTTTTGTTTCTCATTTCTGGCTACTACTTCACATCTTTTTTACTTACGGAACTTAAATATTGCAAAAGTGGTTGTGTCTTTTAAGAAAGAGAAATTCATGGTTAATTTGTTTTTTTAAAAAAAACTAGAAGAGTTTTTAATGTAAAACAACCTAAAAATCCATGTTTTGTGGTCTCTTCTTTCTTGAGTGTTCCTCCTGACAGTTGTTTGACATTTCTAAGAGAACTTTGATAGAATCTTTTAAAAACAATACTCCCCCCTTTTCATAATTAGGTTTAAATTATTTTATGCTAGTGACCATTGAGTGTATGGAGGCTGAAAGTTTAATATTTCCTAGCCTAAGTTTTCACAGGGTTTGTGGATCTACATATGTACTTTGCTAATGATGCTAATGATGTTAAGAAAGGATTCTCACATTTTAATATACTAGGAGCCACTAGTTGATAGGAGTGGCAAAGAATATTTTACGCAAATAAACTACTAGGAGGTACTCTCTAGATTTAACAAATAGGGGAGTTTATGAGTCATGTTGAGCTTTCTATTTTTTGATATTATCTTTCCCTTGCAGAACTAGAGCACATATATAGTGGCATATTAATAAATAAGTCATAATGTTCACACTGGATGACCCTAATGTATTGCCTTGTAGTCTGATCTGGTCTGGTAAATTCTGGAATTCCAGAAAGGTTATGAATTACAGACAGTCTTGTCACTGGGTAATGGTACAGTTAGGACTTGACTGTGAGTTTCCAAACTCCCCAATCCTATTTTTCTTTGGTTCTTAAAGCCTCCCACAATGTGGAGAGAAGTAGTATGGCCAAAATCTTTTAAAAAGCACATGGTACTGAACATGTACAGAAAAATACAGAGGGAAAATATTAGGAAATAATATGAACAGCCATAAAACTTGCCTGTATTTAATAAATGTTAATATTTTATCATACTTGCTGCAGTTTGGCATGTGAATGTATATACTTTATAGGAATAAATACTAAACAGTTGGAGGCCTTCTTGTCCCCCTGCCTCCATCCCGGCACCTCACAGATAGCAGTCTACCTGGTAGATTTGTATAGCAATTATCTCCTAAAACTAGAAAAAAAAAATTATTTTGCTGGTTTCATCTGTTTTTCAACTAACGTATTATTTAAATTTAAAAAAAAAGAAAGAAAGAAAAGAAAAAGAACCAGCATAGTGTATAAGGGGAAGGATGGGACTTTGAGGCCAAAGAAACCCAGTTTTAAAACTCAGAATTTGGGCAGCCTGGGTGGCTCAGCGGTTTAGCACCTGCCTTCGGCCCAGGGCCTGATCCCGGAGACCTGGGATCGAGTCCCGCGTCGGGCTCCCTGCATGGAGCCTGCTTCTCCCTCTGCCTGTGTCTGCCTCTCTCTCTCTCTCTCTCTCTCTCTCTCTCTCTCTCTCTCTGTGTCTCTCATGAATAAATATTTAAAAATAAAATAAATCTCAGAATTCCCACTATGAATTCTTTTTTTTTTTTTTAAGATTTTATTTATTTATTCATGAGAGACAGTAAGAGAGAGAGGCAGAGACAGGCAGAGGGAGAAGAAGCAGGTGAGCCCAGTGTGGGACTCCATCCTGGGACTCCAGGACTACGCCCTGGGTTGAAGGCAGGCACTAAACCACTGAGCCACCCAGGGATCCCTGACTATGAATTCTTAATCCAAGTTAATTGATCTTTCTGCAAGAGTTTCTTTGTCCCCACCATGAAGTTGGTGTGCTTCACCTTGTAACCACTGTGAGAATTAGAACCACTATATGGACAACATCTAGCATAATACCTAGTACAGAGGAGGTGCTCCCTAAAGAGTAGTTTTAACCAATATCATCATAAATAATAATAGTAATAGTTTTAGTAGTTATATTTTTTGGGTGCTTTCCATGTAATTGGGACTTTTTAAGTGTTTTATTCATGTTCATTCACTTTAAAACTGTGAGATGAGAATTATATGCAAAGGGCTTAAAACAGTGAAAGACACATAGGAAAGTAAATCATAAATATTACCTATCTCCATTTTGCAGCAGAAATTAATAGGAAATTAGGGAGGTTAACTTCCTTTTAGGCACTCTACATATATGTTAACTTATTTAATCCTACTAGTCCTCTCTATAATAGGTATTACTATCCCCATTTTACAGTGAGGAAGTTGAGATACGAGAAGTTAAACAACTTGGGCCAAAGCCACAGCTAATAGCATCAGACCTTGGATCTGAATCCAGGCAGTCTAACTCCAGAGTTCACTGCCCTTATCACTGTGCCATACTTCTTATGTATGTGGCATGACTTCTGTATCTCCCGTCCTAGAAACATATCCTTCAAATTATGTCATCTCTGGTGAATAAGACACCTTTTTGGTTTTGTTGTGTGTGCAACCCAGATTTTGCTGGTTTGAGTGGCTATTGTTCCCATCAGTACTCCTAAGATATCCCACCCAGCCACCCCTTGCAATACTTTTTAAACTCCCCAATGTGGGTCTGACATGGCTTGTGAATGCATTTGGTCTGTTGCCCTGTAGCTGTCTCTGGATAGCACTGCCTCCTTGTCCATTGCCTTTACCTCCTCCTGCTACACTGGTCTGACTGCCTTCCCACCAGTTACTGCCAGGAACAAGAGTGCTCCCACTGTGCCAGAGCTCTGGGAGTTTGCAGTGAAGTGGACTTGTGCCCCAAGTCCCTTTTTTATTTCATATTCTGGGACTGTAGTCTAGGCATATGGAGATTAGAGAAAATGGCTTGTGGGTTTTTTTGTTTGTTTGTTTGTTTGTTTTCCTTTGGCTGATGTCTCATCTTCACCCAAGACCTAAGTCCATTACAAAGAGTAAGTAGACGGGCAAATTTTAGTGATAAACTCTGGCCTCTGCTAACAATTAGACGAGGCCAAGTTTGAACGTCTGACACCTACTTCTCTTAGGATGGGTTCGTATTGGGTGATTTTATCCATCTCTGAAGCTGGCTGTCAAATAATCTTTTCCCCTCATATTTTGAATTTTTAGAGCATTTGTTGCACTAAAGACATGCTGAATTTTGTGATAGCTTGAGAAGTCTTGTATTAAGACAGTAAGACAGCTAGTGTTAGTTTCTTCTCTAGATTTTTCTTAGACATACTAACTTGAGCCAGAAGGAACTATAAAGATGATTCAGTACAGATTCCTCACAGTATATCCTCCAAACCACTACTCTATCAAAGGTGTTCTGCTAAGAGGGACTTCTGTGCCAAATAAGTGTGAGGAATGCTGTGTACCTTTTTTCCTCTCTTGGAAAATTAAGTGCACATAGGTTTTTAAATAAACCTGTTTAACTTCATTTTATCTCCTGTTTCCTAACAGCAGGATCATAAACTGTTTAGTATTTTATAGAACTTTATTTTCACCAAAGTTATATCTTTTGTCTTTTAAATTTTTTAGCCTTTTTCAGCTCCATGCCTGCCAAACCTGTTCTTCCCTTGAAAATTACTTCCTCGGATCTTTCCAGGACTCCCCTAGATAAAATAAAGGAGGGAGATCCATTCCATCCTTGCAATTATTTATGATATATTAAAATACTTCTATTATAACAGAGATGGCATAATATTTTCTCTGTTGTGCTAGACTGAGCCCCTGGAGGGATAGAGGTCTTTTTTATCTTTCATTTCTTTACCCTGTTTTGTATTTGTATCTCTTGCCTAGCACAGAGCTTACATGTAGTAGATGTGCCAACATTCATTGAACAGAGTGGTTTTCTAGCATTAAAAAAATAAAGAAGAAAAGCAGCATTTGTCAGGAAGTCATTCTTCCTCATTCTGAGCATCCCAGTTAACATGCCTTTCCACCAGCTAGAAGGAAGTACTATAGAAATAGTATCAGCTGTTCTGCGGCATTTGAAAGAAATCATTCTCCTAGCAAAGGCTGTAAGAGGGCTTTGTGCTCTAATCCAGTGCTATATCCTCTTCTCCATTAATCTGGGAACATTAAAAACAGCTCAAGGGTTTTTATTAACATAGATGGTATTCACTCAAAATGTTATATTTTAACTGTAAACCAACTTTTCTTACAAGAAGGGAATATGTACAGTAATAGACCAATTTCCCAATTATTAGCCTTATTCATTTGATCTCTTAAGAGAATACTCAAACTGAGCTGCCATGGTTTTTGAAAAATAATGGACTCTGTAAAAATGTAGTTACACACCCAATGGAAAAGGTTCCAAAGAAAAACATACACCAGAGCTTCCAAATAACATTGATTTGGGACTTTTTGATAAAAAGCAAAATGGTGACGGAACAGCCATCCCTTCCAACAAACCCTTGCCCCTTTACCTGCTTTGTACCATGAACTATATACTAGATGGAGGACAGAACACAGTGCTTTGCTAGAAACTGTCCCACAGTAGTGGTGTAGGGAGTTCCAGTGTACTTCTCTAATGTATTGTAAAAGCTCACTATACTTACACATCATTTGTCATTTAGACATTCTCTACCCTAGATTTGTTATGTAGCACAAAAGGGGAATTCTTAAAAGGAAATACACATTTAGCCAAATGCTATAAAATATTAGCATCCTTTTCCTTGCTTACTGGTCTGTGTTCAACAATTAAGGAAAAGGATGCTCATACGTCCCATTTTTTTCCCAAAGGTTTCTAAAGGTTCTTCGTCAAATATCAAGGACACACAAACGAAGGAATAAACAGTGGAATTTTTAGCAGTGAATGCCAAAAGAATACAAGCCTATGGGATTAAACGTTTTTGAAGCTTTCATGGGTTTTTGTTGGAAATGAATGAAAAATGGGACCATATTGGTTTTAAACTGCCTCTGTAAACATTGGCTCTCAGAAACTAGTTTACATTAAGCCTGGTAGATCTCCCAATTTGTGGTTGTGAAGAAAATAATAGCGTGACTCTTTCCCCCTGGAAAGATAAGTAGAAGGGTAGTATTATTTAGAAATATTGTTACAAAGGTCATTACTTTGATGAGTAAAAAAAGTATTTTTGAAAAATATTTAAGTAATAAACATTCCACTGGCAGCTAGTTAGCTTTTCAGTCCATTTGTTTTGTCTGTCATTGTTCGCAGAATAACATTCATTGTTTTTCTGTCAATAAGATTTTCATGTATTTTGTGAATCGATGAATCTTAGAAAATCACAAAACTCATTTCTCTCCAATTCTGACCAATTTTGTAATTTTCACATGTCTACCATAAATATTACCATTTCAGGACGCCTGGGTGGCTCAGTGGTTGCGCATCTGCCTTTGCCTCCGGGCATGGTCCCGGGGTCTTGGGATCGAGTGTCGCATCAGGTTCGCCTGCTTCTCCCTCTGCCTCTCTTTCTGTGTCTCTCATGAATAACTAAGTAAAATCTTTAAAAAGAATAAATATTACCATTTCATTTTAGTTCATAATTTATGTGACAAGTCAGTGAATTTCACTAACTTGAGTCATTATAGAACTGAAAGCATATTTCAGTTTCACTTTAGTCTAATTTGTTTTTTTTTATGCCCGTACATGAGGGGTGTTACCTTGAAAAGATGTCTGCCCTCACTATCTCTGCTTTTTTTCTTTGAGTGTTTACAAATGTATTTTATAATTTCAAATTGCTAATATTGTAGGATTTTTATTTCTTTGCTAACTTGATTACTGACTTGACTTGTCTTATTTCCTTTAGTTTTCTTTAAATTCGTATTGCCTCTTGGCAGGTTTTAACGTCTTTTGTAGACATTTTCTTGACCAGTCATTACTTGTGATTATTATCTTATATATTATCTAGCTTGATAAAATATAATTATTTTCATTTGATATAAATTGATTTTCAGATTCATCTGTTAGTACATTTAGAAGGAAGAGTAATTTTTTTCCCCAGATTTGGATAGAATATCACAACTCCATTACCACATGATGTCATCAGTAATGCATATTGGACTGATCTCTTTGTGGTAAATTAACTTGAATATGGTAGTTTTTAATGGAATCTGCCAGCTACATTTCTGAGAGATAGGGATGTACCAAGGAAACCTCTTAACCAAGTTTTTGCATTGCTGTTTTATATTCTTCCTGGGACTAGGCAAGTGTTGAAGAGGTGATTTTGAAAGATATTTTCCATTGTATCTTTTTCTTAGTTTATCTTGTTCTTAGGCATAGGAAACACAGCCCCTTTTGTTTGATGATATTTATTCATGAATAAGCATGTCTACCTGAATGTCTAACGGTGTTTTACCTTCAATATGTCAGTAATTTTGGAAGCTACTGAAGTCCATCCTGAAGGCTTGTGTATTAGTTACACAAGATTTACTTATCCTGCAAAGCAGTTTTATCAAATTCATATTTGAATATTGCTATGAATATTTGTGATCAAGAGGTGCCTTTTAATCATAAAACAGTTTCGAGTCGAATTAAACAAAAATGCGGTTTATAAAAGAAAACAACCTAGAATTTTTTCTTTCTTCACTTAATAATTCATCCTCCAGGGGCACCTGGGTGACTCAGTGATTGAGCTGCTTCCCTTGGGCTCAAGGTGTGATCCCAGGGTCCTGGGATTGAGCCCCACCATCAGGCTCCCTGCAGGGAGCCTGCATCTCCCTCTGCATGTGTCTCTGCCTCTCTCTGTGTGTCTCTCATGAGTAAATAAATAAAAATTTTTAAAAAATGTATCCTCCATTCATCATGATATTGTCTTAGTTGGTAGTTTTCAATATGTTATGTACATCTAAAAATACATTTTTGGGGGATCCCTGGGTGGCTCAGCAGTTTAGCGCTGCCATCGGCCCAGGGTGTGATCCTGGAGTTCCTGAATCAAGTCCTGCATCAGGCTCCCTGCATGGAGCCTGCTTCTCCCTCTGCCTGTGTCTCTGCCTCTTTCTCTCTCGGTGTCTCTCATGAATAAATAAATAAAATCTTAAAAAATAAATATAAAAATACATTTTTTAAGGATTTATTTATTTATTCATGAGAAAGACCAAGAGAGAGAGAGAGAGAGAGGCAGAGACATAGGCAGAGGGAGAAGCAGAATCCTGGCAGGGAGCCTGATGTGGGACTTGATCCCGGATGCTGGCATCATGACCTGAGCCAAAGGCAGGCACCCAACTGCTGAGCCACCCAGGCGTCCCTCATTTAAAAATATTTTTAATTGTGTCTGACTTTATAACAGTTATAATTACCAGTATAATTGGTTTCCTTACCAATCCCTTAGAGTTTATTCAAAATATTTTTTTAAGATTTTAAAAATTTATTCATGAGAGACATACAGAGGCAGAGACACAGGCAGAGGGAGAAGCAGGCTCCATGCAGGGAACCTGATGTGGGACTCGATCCCAGGACCCTGGGATCACACCCTGAGCCAAAGGAAGATGCTCAACCACTGAGTGCCCAGGCGCCTCATGGGGCTTGAGCTTAAACCCCAAGATCAGGAGTCACATGTTCCACTGACTAAGCCAGCCAGGTGTCCCAAAATACGTTTTTCTTTTTAATTCACTTGAATTCTCTAGAAGGAGCCTATGAGGCATGTAGTTTACTCTATAGACTAGGTCATAGGTAATTGACTGCCAAAAAAAATTCCATGTGGAGTTGCTACCTTTATGAATACTTTGATGGTGGGGTGGCTGGGTTTTGCACTTGGTTAAGTGTACAACTCTCGGTTTTGGCTCAGGTCGTGATATCACATCAGGTCATGAGATCGAACCCTGAGTGGGGCTCTTTGCTCAAGTTAGAGTCTGCTCTCTCCTCTCCTTCTGCTTCCCCTCTCTAAAATAAATAAATCTTTTTTAAAAAATGCTCTGATATTGTCTAATAACTCTCTGCTTTTTTGGTAAACTCCCTGTTACTATATTTGCACAATGACTAGTAAGCTAATATTTTACAGATTACTAATTTAGAAGTCAAAACCTTTTGAATATTCTTCTTGTTCTCTTTGAAATTGTTTTTATGTCTAAGAGACACTATGGTAGAAGTTATGGGTTAAATGTGCTATATGTGTCTGCTGATACAACTTCTGCACAGTGTTATTTCCCAGATACTTGTTTATTAGAAGTGATAGCCAACTACTTCTGACTGAATCAGCAATTGTTTGGAGTCCGTGGATGCTCTCTTGGTAGCTGCAGAACATGCCAGGGGAAAGGCCCTGCCCTCAAAGCACTTGTACTTTCCTTATCTAGGTTGGCTTAAGTCAGCTAGTTAGCAAATAGTTACAGTATGATTACCCATTAATATATTATGTTGGTTTAATTCTGATTAATTTCATATATACTCTTCACATTTCTATACTATATTCAACTTTTCAAAAATCCTGTAATTTTTGCTGAATATCTTTAATCTTAAAACCTGGATTAGGTGACATTTTAATAGAAACTAATCCATGATATCAGATACACTAATTTTTAATATGTACAGATAATTTGGAATAATTTTTTTAAAGATTTTACTTATTCGTTTGTGAGAGATATAGAGAGAGGCAGCAGAGACCTAGGCAGAGGGAGAAGCAGGCTCTGATGTGGGACTTGATCCTGGGACCCCAGGATCACAACCTGAGCCAAAGGTAGATGCTCAACTGCTGAGCGACCCAGATGCCCCTGGAATAATTTATAAATAGGAATCAATCAAAACACTGAGGTGGTATTAAACTACTTACAATCATTGCTGACAATAAGTTATATTATTGTCTTTGTTATTTGGCTTCCATATTATTTAACTTTTGATGTTGTTAATTAGAACGTGAGATTTTGAGGGTGAGATTCTGTGCCTGTATCTCTCGAAGGACTAATTAGGAAGATTTGTGTAATACTAGAAATAGCTGCCCCCCCATAAAGACTTCAGATGGAAATTCCACATATTATAAAACTGATTATACCATAGCCATATCCATATTAAGAAACCAATAGTCCTTTGTTGTGCCAAAGAAAATGGCTACTCCTTATGGGGAAAAAGAAAAGCGATTGCGTTTCTCATTGTAAATAAATAGCTGTGCCACTGTGAGTTCTCAGGGTCAAATATTACTGAGCATAAGTTGGAATAAAATCTTTTGGGGACTAATTATCATACATATGTGAGCCATTTCATATACCATTACTTCTTATGTAAAATTAGGTATGTTGCAATTATTGTATTACAAAATGGAAGGATTGGACCAACCGTTGATTTTATTTAATTCTTCCTGCTTAGAATAGGGAAACCATCAGTAGTAGCCTGTGTCTCTTGAGAATTATGGGAAAATAGAGCTATTACAGATAGTTTGGCTTCAGATCTTGGTCAACAAGTTTTAAACACTTGTAAATACTCGTTTTCTTTTTGACTTGTAGGATATGAGAGACTGTGGAATCATTGCTATCTGGGTTTATAAATCCTGTGTTTTTCACATACAGACTTTATCACCTTGGACATATAACTTAAACTCCTTGGGGGTTTTTGGTTGTTTTTCCTATCTGCCAATGGGATAGTAAAAATCCCGTCATGAGAATTGACTGAGGTGACCCACGTGGTGCTGTTAGCACAGTGCCCTGTCCTTGGTTAGCGTCTGTTGTTAGCTTTATGCTTATTTGTTAGCTATGTTAGCTTTTAGCTTTACCATATACTCTCCCCATTCTTACCTAAATCATTTCCTTCTCTTGACTTTTACCTGGAAACTCAAACTTTAAGGGTCTCACAACAGAGTAGTTTTGTTTTGGAAGATAGTTCCTCTCTTCTCCTCTCCCCTTGGTCACAAAGCTTGTGGATTTTAGTATATGAATTCCTCCTCTCATGAGAACTTCCCAAGTGGACCTCAGTTGGGTGGGTCTGAATTGTGCCTATCCTAAACAATTCACTGTATTTTTCAGGGTTCCTTGAGATTCCTTGGACACTGAAGAATTGACTTTCTTTCTATATAAGTTGCCTATAATGTGAACTGTTCTGGAAATCTATATATACTAAAGTTTAACTTCATTAATCTCTAGAAAGGTTTCATATGATCATTATATACTCTTACTACAGGGAAGTGTTCTATTAATGAAGACAATTAATGTGCTTCTTTAATTCATAAAATAATCACCATTGTAAAAATGCTCTTTGTATTCTCATCAAATAGATAAACAGCACAGATAACCTCCTATTGAGTCATTGTAAAAACAAAATCAGAGTTGACAGTGACCTGCCATAGCAGTCAGAGTCAGACTGACCAGGATTTGAATCCTGCCCCTGCTCCATATATACTGTGTGACCCCAGGCATGTAAATCAGCCTTTCCAAGCCCCAGATGGTAATAACCTCATAGGCTTATTTGGAGGGTGAAGTACATGTAAAGCACTTAATACCATGCCTGGCATGTAACGTTAATTTTTCCTATTATGACATAAGTCTGGCAGTTATTTCTCCATATCACTAGTAGTTGACTAATAGACATTTTCATGCTAAAGATGAACCATTTAAGAAATACCTTTTAAAAATTATAATTAACTTGGGGGATCCCTGGGTGGCGCAGTGGTTTGGCGCCTGCCTTTGGCCCAGGGCGCGATCCTGGAGACCCGGGATCGAATCCCACGTCGGGCTCCCGGTGCATGGAGCCTGCTTCTCCCTCCGCCTATGTCTCTGCCTCTCTCTCTCTCTCTCTGTGACTATCATAAATAAATAAAAATAAAAAAAAATTATAATTAACTTGGTAGGATTCTATTTTTGAGTGTTTTTAGAATATCTTCTGTGTGCCATAGCAAGTGTGTTGTATTAGTGCTGTAGTCAGGCTCTTTGGAGATGCAGGGAAGAGAGACCTATTAGGGTTTATTTCAGCGCTATGTAAAAAGGACCCATGAAGTTTCCTTTCCTCCATTCAGCGCATACATTGGGCCTCTGGAGAACTTGGTTATTCACCACCAGGGAAGTTTAAAAGTAGTTCTAATCGTGTTAACAGCATATCAGAGTACTTGGGTACAACTCTATGTTTATTTGCATTGCTTTTTCCCTTCTCTCCATCGCTAACCATATCTTCCTTCGAATTTCTTTTTCTTCTCCCTTATTTCTCATTGTTCCTACTTATTGCTTTGCTATTTTTCTCTATTTTGATGCCATTCTTCCTGCAGTGACACTATCTGTGTATCTTGCAAACACCCATAGTGGGCAGATCTGGTTAAAATGTACCATCCAGTATAGAGGGTCTTTGGACCAGGGTTCATTCTTGCACTGGCCAACTGTGGACTGCAGGATGGGTTCAAATGTATAAAGCATCGTGCCCCCCAAACATCAGGCACCGCCACCCTTGGAAGAGGAGGTGGCTGTCGCTGGTTAGGGCCCCTGGCTTCCGTTCACATGCCTTTTGTTGAGGACATTTGCCACTGATGATAGAAAAATGAGTAAAATGTTGTAACCTGTCCCAGAAAAGCTCCTGTTGGGATGAGGTAAGAGGCAGATATATGAACTAATATTCAGCTTTCTGCTGTATTATAATTATTGTGAACTAAGCGGGGGAGAGAGTGGCAACTGCTATAAAATGGTAGTAGGAAATTCTTTACTGAAGGCATGTAAGATGATAGGGTAATTCTGTCAGGGAAGAAAAATCATCTGCAATAGCAGCTATGACATGCCTTGGGGTGCTTAAGAAGAGAGTATTTTAGTGCTTTGAGAAATAGTGGTTAGTTTTTTTTTTTAAGATTTTATTTATTTATTTATTTATTTATTTATTTATTTATTTATTTATTTATTTATGATAGAGAAAGAGAGAGAGAGGCAGAGACACAGGCAGAGGGAGAAGCAGGCTCCATGCCGGGAGCCCGATGCGGGACTCGATCCTGGAACTCCAGGATCGTGCCCTGGGCCAAAGGCGGGCACCAAACCTCTGAGCCACCCAGGGATCCCCAGTGGTTAGTATTGAAGGGGCTCTGGGAAGAGGGTCTAGTATATGACACCAGTGAGGTCAATCAGAGAGTTAGAAGCAGAACTAGGAAAAAAAATCACCTCCTAGAAGTTCAGGGAGAGGTGAGCTGGAAGAGTGACAGTCCAGTCAGTAATAGCTGCTACCACAGGGCGTCAGCAAAGAGAGGACCGAGTGGCTTCTTTAAGAAGTGGCCATTGAACTATCTCATCTGTTAGCAGATAAATTCTGTAGATCTAGAGAAAGGGACCAGAACAAGAAGCCTAATAACCTCAGAAGAGAAAGGTTCTTTGAACCTCTACGTTGATCTCAGATTCATTCTGAGAAATGTTTAGAACCCCAAAAAAAGCAAGAAACATGTTTTCTAAATAAACAGGAAAAGAAGATAAAGCTTAATATGTAACAATATTTAAGTTTCTTATATTTGGCTAAAATTTCATTTATTTTTAAAGTCTTCAAAGTAGTTTCTCAAAATATGTATATTTTGTCAAAGAGTCAAATAAAAAAAAAAGAGTCAGAAATGTACAAGCTATTACTTTAGTTAAAATAACAGGTATTGGTTTTAGCTACTAATGCAAAAATAACTCTCCAAAACACTCATGTTTAACCAAAGTGAATTAGAGGCCTTCTAGTCTCCTGGTGATTTAGCAACTATCTGTTTAGATTAGTTTATGTAAAAAAAAAAAAAAAAGATGTTTCCTGTTAGAGCTATAGTATTAATTGGATAGACATGACTGCTATATACATACACGCATGATTTTTTTCCTAGCAAGTAGAATAGGATTTACTGTATATTTCATTGAATCTAAGATTTCATTGGTTATAAATTGAACCATTACCTTATATAAACCCTACCATAAATTTATTTATTTATTTATTTATTTATTTATTTATTTATTATTTATTTATGATAGTCACACACAGAGAGAGAGAGAGAGGCAGAGACACAGGCAGAGGGAGAAGCAGGCTCCATGCACCGGGAGCCCGACGTGGGACTCGATCCCGGGTCTCCAGGATCGCACCCTGGGCCAAAGGCAGGCGCCAAACCGCTGCGCCACCCAGGGATCCCCCTACCATAAATTATATTTGATTGCAAGAAGCATTCAGATTTCAGATACTAAAATGCAACAAAATATACATTTCAGAATTAATGATCTATGATTATTATTTATGGTTTATATTTGCATATTAATTTAGGAACAACAAAAATTCCTCTATTTAATATCTAAATTGCAAATGTAGTCTTAATTAAATGCAGGATGTAGTCATTAAATTTTAAAGTTAGGAAGGTCCTTAGGGCTGTCAAAGATGTTCACAAATGATCATTCATTTAATATATGCTTTGAAACCTACCATAAGCCAGACATTGTTAGATGTTGGATATATAATGATGAATAAAACAATGGTCCCTGCCTTCAAGGAGTTTATAGTTCATGGTGGGGAAATAGGTTTGCAAATTGCAATGAGCACTTTAAAGGAAAAGTACAGTGCTATGAAGAAATTCCTAACTGAGATTGGGACCACCTCCGAGGTATAGAACAATAGTTAAAATGAGTAGAAATGAACGAGGTAAAATTTAGACAAGAAGCAGTCTGTGCAAAAGCCTTGAGCAGGAGAGATGTTGGAGTATTTCAGGTAGTGAAATAAACAGGGATAGGGTGGAGGTCTAGGTGACTTGAGTTGAGGTAAAGACCTTATAGTGCATGGCCACGTAGGACCTGTTAAACTGTCAGACTTTTGGTCTAAGCCCAGGGAGTGCCACTGGAGGATTTTAATAGAGGAAGTGACCCTGGCAGCTCTGTAAAGCCTGGACTGGAGTAAGATCAAAGTGAAGAAGCCTTGGTAGGAGTCTATTGTTAGTACAGACAGGCTAAATTGGCAACTTGACCTGGGGGGTTGTGAGTAGAAGATGCATTTTCTTGACAATAATTTGCCAGTATTACCAAAAATCTTAATTTGTGTTCAATTTGACACAGCAGTTCAGTTTCATGGCATTAGTTCTAAAGAAATAATCTTAGATATATGTAAAAGTTGAGCTACTAATATGCTCATCTCTGTTACTTATTAAGAAATGGGTTTGAATTACAGTATTTTTAAACAAGTGAAAAGGAAAGAGGCAAATCATGCAGACTTTAAGGAGGCCATATCATTCATTTGTTTAGACAGGGAGAGTCTTATTCATGTTTGGGTGAGTGCTACTGAGAGAGACACTGAAAATAGAATGGAGAAGAGATACTCATAAAACAAATTTGGGGGAAGAGAGACATTTAGGACCAAAGGGAAGATAGGTTCCTTTGGTCCAGGAGTGCTGGAGCTTCTGGGGTAAAAATGCACTGCAGTTCTGCATTGTGACTTATTTTTTGAGAACTAGCCTGGGAACATAGCCACGCCTTGCAACATTGTTACTGGAGGGAAAAGTGTTTGCTTTTCAAACCAGAGAGTTGTAAGTGAATTTTTGGTTATGCAATCAGCCCATAAATTGGGTTGCCTGTAAATCCGAGCTTCCCTGGGTAAGTAGTAACTGAACAGGATGAAATTTGAGGAAAACATTTCTCTACTTGCCCTCCCCTTTTCCTTCTCTTTGCTCCCCCACTCCTTCTCATTCCTCTTCTTTTCTTCTCCTTTTCTTTCCCTTTCCCTTCCCTCCCTCTCTTCATTTCCCTCTCCTCCCTCCCCCTTTCCCTCTTATATACCCCACAAGTTTATATTTTATACCATAATCAGAGCAGGAAAAACAGATAGGCACTTATAAGTAAATAAAAGAATCTCCTTCCTTCCTTCCATTCTTTATTTACTTTTTTTCTTATATAGCCTCTTTCTCTTGGACAGTTTTTTTATACCTGTGTGGTGGAAATATTCTACTGTATCCTCTTAATGCCCATTTGCAAGTTTCAGATATTTTGTGCTCTTTGCATTCCTCAAACTATCTAGACCAGTCTCTCTGCACAGAGGTGTTTAACTTTTTGATTTCCACTCCCCTCACAGAATGGATGCTTCAGGAAAAGCGGTTAACCATTTCCTTTCTAGTGCATGTTTAGTTTTAAGTAGGTTTTTTGCTTGTTCTCTGAAGATACTGCTGCTCTGTGGTTGTAATTAGCTGGAAAATTCCTTAGAGCAGTTTGCATTTGACTTTTTAGTAAGCTTGTGGTTATCGTCTCTGGTATTTCCTTGAGTATTTCCTTTTCCTATCTGTGTAAGAAAAAAAAAATCACTGTTCTGTAGCATTATAAAATGTCCAAAATAGTTATTGAAGCTAGTGTAGTATTTTTTAAATTGTTACTTCTCCCAGAGTGCAAAACTCTTTCCTTATGAATCAGGTTTTAAAATCCATGCTTATGTATATTGTATTTGTTTTTTATATATATATATATAACTATATATATAAAACTATATATATATAACTATAGTTATATAGTTATATAATTTCAAATATATCCACATGTGGATATAAGTATATTTGAAATTAGCAGATACTTTACTACTTAGGCTCTGTGGCATTAATTCTCAAAAGTACTAACTTACAGATTATTTTATTTTCATAACTCCACACTATATTGAGTAAAGGTCAAGTGTTTGTACCAGTTTTTACTTTTTATATACAGAGTATCCCCAATGCTTTGATGTGGAATTATTGTTGTGAGAATACAAATTTAATCATTTAGGCTTTGAACAAATATTGTGGAATCATAGAAGATGGATTAGGTTATACTTAGCTTATTAAATATTTAACTTGGGATCCCTGGGTGGCGCAGCGGTTTGGCGCCTGCCTTTGGCCCAGGGCGCGATCCTGGAGATCCGGGATCGAATCCCACATCAGGCTCCCGGTGCATGGAGCCTGCTTCTCCCTCTGCCTGTGTCTCTGCCTCTCTCTCTCTCACTGTGTTCCTATCATAAATAAATAAAAATTAAAAAATAAAAAAAAATAAAAAAAATTAAATATTTAACTTTTTCAGAAAATGAGCATATCCAGATTCAGTCTGTATTGACTTAAATTATTATAACTGTTTGGATAAATTATTGGAAATCCTGGAAATCCTTAAATTATTGGAAATCCTACAGTAGTAAAATACTCTTCTAAATAACTGTCTTAAATACTTTAGGATGTGCAAGTGGTATAATTGGCAACAATGCAGTGCTCATGAATGTGTTCGTAAATGCCATGCTTAATGTCTTGGGATCCGTTTTGTTAACTACCTGGGAACAAAGGTTCTGCATTAGTATTATTAGTAAGTCTGTCTGCACCTTCTAAATATATTTTCTTTTTAAAGGTATTTTTAAACTCACATTATCATGCAGTGTCGAACAATACAGGGATGATTCACAGCGATACTTTATTCTTGGCTTAAATCATTTGAGGGTTTTTAGCAGTTATCTTTTTAGTTATATGTCCATTGAAAGTATAAAGTACTATTTGCTCTTGGAAATTATTCTTTATATATTAACCTCATTCTTGTTTTTCCCTGCATTTTAGTCGTGAGATGGAGAATAAAGAAACTCTCAAGGGGTTGCACAAGATGGACGATCGCCCAGAAGAACGAATGATTAGGGAGAAACTGAAGGCAACCTGTATGCCAGCCTGGAAGCACGAGTGGCTGGAAAGAAGAAACAGGAGAGGCCCCGTGGTAAGTCACTGTGGGTTACCTGCTGTAAGGAAAAAAGAGTAGGAGGAAATGGGAAATTAAGTATCCACAGATCCTCTTGTAAGCTTTTTTTTTTTTTTCTTGATTTTAAATGCAGTTGTTTCATTTGCTTGATATTCTAGCCACTTGGAACAAAATATAGCTAAAATTATGCTCACTAAGCATCTTAAACTGTTCGAGAAACTAAGCTGGCTGGTTTGGGGAGGTAATGCTTAAAGCAACACTGCCCTCTACTGTCAGTATCTAAAATCCTTTTAGTAGAGATTTATATTGTACCTTAGAAAAAGAAAAGCATTTTTTTTTCTCATTTTATTTTGATAGTCTGTCTCTAAGGGAGGATCCAAAGATCTGAGTTCCAGAAATCAATCCAGAAAACCAAACAGGTTGAATAGACTCATGGGGTTTGAGGTAAATTTAAAAGATACCCAAGGTTTTGATCTAGAAAATCTAGATCCTGGGATTAGGAAAGGCATACTCTATACTTTGCCATAGTTATTTTCTTCTAAAGCATACAAATACTATGAAATGTGCTTGTCTTTCTTTTTTTTTCTTTTTTTTTTCTTTCTTATAAAGGATGTAGACCTTGATTGTTAAGTGACCCAGTTATCTGTCTGTATCAGCAGTTTTTTTTAAGATTTTATTTTATTTATTTATTTATTTATTCATTCATTCATTCATTCATTCATTCATGAGAGACACAGAGAGAGGCAGAGACACAGGTGGAGAGAGAATCAGGCTCCCTCTGGGGAGCTTGATGTGGGACTTGATCCCAGGACCCCAGGATTACGACCTGAGCCAAAGGGAGATGCTCAACCAGAGCCATCTAGGTGCCTTGTATCAGCAGGTTTTTATTTGCTTTTTGTTTGTTCTGTATAAACAAAGATGACAAGTTAAAATTTATTACATTTGGGGGAGGGCAAAGGGATGGTGGGAATAACCATAAAAGTTATTGAGTAAACTATTCATTTGACATTTCCCTTAGCTATATGATCATCTAGGCCTATATTCATCCTACTTGCCTTTATTTTTTTTAAGAGGGGGTGGGAGAAGCAGAGGGAGGAGAGAGAATCTTAAACAGGCTTCATGCTTAGTGCAGAGCCTGACATGGGGTTTGATCTTACAACCCTGAGGTCATGGCCTGAGCTGAAATCAAGAGTGGGATGCTTAGCCAACTGAGCCACTCAGGTGTCCCCCACTTGCCTATTTAAGTAAAAATTTAATTCCTCAGCCACATTAACCATGTTTCAGATGCTCAATACATCATCATTGAACTGCGTTATGTGTTGCACATTTTACCCACTGGTGCTAACCCAGGGACCTAATATAGAATATAACTGTTCCTTTATATACCAACTTTTTAAGCTAAGCTACCACATTACCCATGAGTCTTTTCCTTTCCAGCTAAGCTTCCACATTTCTTCCATTTGTTTTTCATGTGAAGTAGTACGGTGAGAACCCCCTACAGTTTCAATAATCATATCAGAGGATTCAGATGAAGAAAGAAATACAGAATTTATCTTAGAAAAGAGAAAGTTCTAGGGATCCCTGGGTGGCTCAGCGGTTCAGTGCCTGCCTTTGGCCCAGGGCGTGATCCTGGAGTCCCGGGATTGAGTCCCACATTGGCCTCCCAACATGGAGTCTGCTTCTCCCTCTGCCTGTGTCTCTCCTCTCTCTCTCTCTCTCTCTCTCTCTCTCTCTCTTTGTCTATCATGAATAAATAAACTAACCTTTAAAAAAAAAAAAAAGAAAAGAGAAAGTTCTGTTTAAACAGTTTATAGAAGGGGTAAATTTCTGCCCAATTAATATAAAGAACTTTAAGCCATATGAAGTTTGAATATGCTGCTTTCTGGAGCTCCTTGTGGTGGTGGAAAGTCTAAGTCTTTTGAGAATACCATAAAGCAGAAATCACAACTTTCTGAAAAGCCAGTTCTTTATTACATATAAACTAAGGACATTCACTTATCTAAGACCAAATTTTGTTTTTTCTCACTGAAACCTTTTTTTTCAAATCCTCAAGTATGTTACCTGTATGTAGGACAGAGGTAAAGAGGGAAGAGATTTGTGGAATAAGACACACAACACATAGTCCTTAAGTTCAATTATACTACCCTACATCTCATAGTTTACAGATTTCATATTACCCTTTAGAAGTTTATAATCTACTTGGAAAGTCTGATTTTTTTTGTTTTTATTATGTTTATATTAAATCAGGTCCTTGAAACATAAGTGATGTACAAATATCTCCAATTATGAAAATGTAACTTATTAAATAAAAACAAAAGCATGAAATATCACAGAACAGTATGTGACTGAATGCAAAAAACAAAAAAACATGTGGAGTGGGCAGAGAGCAGTAACAGATTAGAAAGAAGAAAAATGTGTTAGGCTGATAGAGTTAAGTGTGCATTTGTAAAGGGAGTTAACCAAGATGGCAGTTTTCACCAGGTGAAGGCTAGAGTGTGCTGGTGTGCTGCAGGCTAGAGATGTGGATTAGGAGGGAGAGTAGGAGTGGAAGCCCAGGAAGAGATCAGGTTAGTCATGTTTGGTAGGCATAGCAGCTGGCAAGTAGAACAGTAGGAGAGTAGCGGAAGAAAGGCAGGGAAGGTTGGCTAAGGCTATAGTGTTTTAGTCACAGCTAGTTTAGGTCTGTTGAGAAACAACAGATCTTGCAACCTTCATTTCTGCTTGACAGACTGCTCTTCAAATGTGTAGCTTCTTGTAGTCATTCTGAAATATATGTCGAAACTATTGTCATAAAACACTGCCAAAAAAGGCAAAATATATTAATCAGACTATTTGGGCACTTAAATTATGCCCATTATTGTTTTCAAGATCCTGCATTTTGTCAATACAAATGAATAAGAAAACGTCTCCTTGAATCTAGTTGAATAAATTAACTGTAGAAGGTAAAAGTGCTTATTTTTCACATTTGTTTACTAACCTATGATTGTTGATTTTGAATGTTAAGTAATTTAGGGCACATGATAACAGATCATACTAAATTCTAAAATTATGTATAACGTCTTAACTAGTGATGGAGCCTAAATGAATGAAATCTGTGGATAAAAATAGTCTTAACATTTATTGCTTGAAGTAATACTAAATGAAAGTTGATATACTGTTACATTTGTATAGCATTGTGTAATGAAAAGGACTTTATTTCTTTGTTGTATTTACTTATTTTTCTTATATTTTTAAGTAACCAAACTAGTAAATTTGTTTAATTTAGGTGGTAAAACCAATCCCTACTAAAGGAGATGGTTCTGAAATTCACAACCTGGCTACTGAGTCTCAAGGAGAAGGCCAGGCAAGCACTGCATCACCCACTGCTAAAGGCCGACGCAGTCCTTCTCCTGGCAGCTCCCCATCTGGTCGCACAGTGAAGTCAGAATCTCCGGGAGTTCGGAGAAAAAGAGTTTCCCCGGTGCCTGTAAGTTAACGTTTCAACAATTATGTTAACTTTCTACAATTTTACAGAAAAGTTTGACAGCAATCTGTTAGAGCAGCATTTCTCCAGGTGTGGCCCACAGACCCTTGGTTTGGGGAGGAAAGCAGGTCCTGAGACCCTTCCAATGGATCCATTAGATCAAAACAAATTTTCTTTTTTTCTTTTTCTTTTTTCAAAACAAATTTTCTAAGAAAACTGAGATGTTACTTGCCTCTTTCACTGCATTAATATTTACAGTGGTGGGTAAAGCTGATGCATTCATCTAAATTAAAGCTATAACAACAGAAACTGTAGCCTTCCTGGGGTATTTGTGGCATACTTAAGACAAATGAAGGAAGGAACTTCAATAAAGACAACAAATTATTTTTCACTAGTGAGATTTATTTTTTTTAAATATTTTATTTATTTATTTATTCATTCATTCATTCATTCATTCATTCATTCATGAAAGACAGAGAGAGAGGCAGAGACACACGGCAGAGGGAGAAGCAGGCTCCTCGCAGGGAGCCCAGTGCGGGACTCAATCCCAGAACCCTGGGATCACGCGCTGAGTTGAAAGCAGATACTCAACCACTGAGCCACTCAGGTCCCTTCACTAGTGAGATTTCAAGCAAAAATTAGAATTCCAGGAAATTCATATCTACTACTGTAAACTTGCAGTTTCCCAGTACTTAAAAGAATTTTATAATGAGATTAGTGATGCTATCAAATGTGATTATTTTTCATATATAATCACACAGTAGGAAAAGTTGGTTGGTGTGGTTTCAGATTCTACATCAGTCTTTAAGAAACCATTTCTTGGGAGTTATCAAAGAACTGTGTTCATAATTATTGGAAGAGTCTTTTAAAATACCTTTTCCAGCTACATATATTTGTGAAGCCACGTTTTCTTCATGTATTTTAACCAAAACATCATTATCACAGCTGGCTTACTGTAGAAGCATGGATGAGAATCCAGTTGTCTATATTAAATTAGACTTCAAAGAGATTGGCAAAGTGATAGGTGCTGACTTTCTGAGAGAGAGAGAGAGAGAAAGAGTGGAAGAATGAGACTTCTAGTGGCAGAAATGCAAGTTAAAATTTACTTTATAAACTTGAAGAGCAAATGAGTGGATAATAGAATGATTATGATCATGACCACAAGGGGGAGATTTGGTTTTCCTCAGATCAGCGCATAAAAAATCCTTTTAGAAGTAGCAGCACCTGGGTGGCTCAGTCATTTAAACTGCTGCCCTTGGCTCAGGTCATGATCTCAGGGTCTTAGGATTGAGCCATGCTTCAGGCTTCCTGTTCAGCAAGGGGTCTGCTGCTTTCTCTCGCTATTTCTCTCTGTCTCTCAAATAAATAAACTCTAAAAAGAAAAAAAAATCCTTCCAGAAGTAAATTTTAAGTAAATCTTTTTACATTAAAGCCCAAGATACTAAATAAATAAATAAATAAATAAATAAATAAATAAATAAAGCCCAAGATACCCAACAGTATTTATTTGCTTTATGTTGACACATCTTTAAATGAGCTATTTTTTTTAAAGCATATAAAGTCTTGTTATTAGCTCATGAATCTCTAAATTAGGTGGAACTCTGCAGGAATGACTTATGTCTGTTCCCCATCGTACCTGCTAAAGCTGGAATATCCAAGATGCTTCCTTATCATGTGTCTGGTACTTCAGCTGGGATGCTAGAACAGTTGGAGGCTGTTGGCATCTCTTCTTCATAGCATGGAAGCTGGGTTGCAACACCACGTTTTGTAAGCCAGGAGATCTTATGGAACAGATTTTTTCTTTGTCCTCAGAGAGAACCCTGCTGACACCTGTTTTTGGACTTCTAGCCTCTGGAACTATGAGACAAATTTCTATTAAGCTCCCCCACCCAACCTCCCCCAAAAAAAGGCTACTAAGAGGGCAAATCCAGTCTGGAAGCTTTTATGAAGCCACTTTGTTTCCTAATGCCTTATTGCCCAAAAGTAGTAACATGCTAGTTGCAAATACAGAATTAGTGTGGTGGGGGACCACACAAAGGTATAAATGCTGGGAGGTGTGGTTTATAGGGGCCATCAAAGTATAAAAGTCTACCACAAGTATATACAGAATTGCATTTCCCCTTCCCTCCCTCACTTTAGGATATATGTTAGTCAAAGTTATCCCTCATTTTTTTAAACACCAAGTTAGCATTTCATTATCTGGATAAATCATAGTTTATTTAATGAACTCTACATACTAATGGATATCATGCATTTTCCTCTTCATTACTAAAAAACGGTATTGCAAACATACTTTTTATATATGTATCATTTTACACATCTGTGAGCATATCCATAGTCTGAATACTTAGGTCTATAGTATGTGCATGTGTACTTGTTTTTTCTTTTACTTTTTAATAACTGCCCATTAAAAAAAAATCAGTATTTTTTTTGGATTGAGATATAATTCCTATACTATACAATTCACCTCTTTAAATTATACTATTGATTAGTTTTGGTCTTTTCAGAGTTGTAGCCAGTAATTACAGTCAACTTTAAAACATTCTCATCACCCCCATAAGAAACTCCAGGCCAATTAGGCCAACCCTAGGCAACCATTACTCTACTTTCTGAAGTCTATATATAATTTGCCCACGCTGGTTATTTCATAAACAGTAAATGGAATCATGTAGTGTATGTGGTGTTTTGTTACTGGCTTCTTTCACCTAGGATCATGTTTTGAAGGTTCATCTGTAGTATAATTTGTATCAGTACCCCATTTGTTTTTGTTCTGTTTTCTGGTTTTTTTTTTCCCCACAAAATATGTTTATTAATCAGTGTATGCATTGATTTTTGCCATATACATATATATTTTAAAACAAAAATTATCTATGCCATATCATTCTTGTTATTTTTGTTTGTTGGTTTAACATTCAGAATAAATTTCCAATCAACATAGTTCTCTAATTATATTTGGAAGTACTCCATTTTTAGCTATAGAATAACATTCTTTTGTATGGATATACACATCTGGTTTGTCCATTCATTTAGTTGGACTTTTGAATTGTTTCTATTCATGGTTATTATGAATAATGCTGTTGGGAACATTTGTGTACAAATCTGTGTATATATCTTTTCACTTCTCTTGGGTTTATACCTGGAAGTGGAACTGCTGGTTCATGTTTTCCAAAGCAGCTGTACTATTTTATTTTCCCACCAGCACTGTATGAGGGTTCTAATTCTTTGTTCTCACCAACATTTATTATCTTTAAAAATTAAATTAGGCATAAAAAGAACTAGAATTTCCACTGGGCATTGATGGAAAAACCAAGTTCTAGGAGAAACAGTGAAGTGGAATGAGTGGTATATATCACCTTTGCTACAGGAGTTTTTGTCAGCCTTCAGTAAAATAAATGCCTTAGTCTGGGGCGAGTCACTTGCCATTAGTTCTCTATAGAGTCTACCACAGGAGGAATTCCATGTTAGTGTTTATAAATTACCAGTTGCAAAAGAGCATTTAGTAACACCTTAAGTGGAAGCCAGGAAATTGGATTTTAATTTTTATCACTAGAAAGAAGTCATCTTTATGCTTTTTTATCTTAGTTTACATAATACTTTTCAAAGTACTCAAATATTTACATTTTTTAAAATTACCACATTTGTCTCAATCAGCTAAGTATCATTAGTTACAGGGATAACTGAGATTTTAGAAGTTTGTGATGCGGTATGTTAGATAAAAGCATTTGTAAAATGCATTTTGTTCCATTATATTTTGGAGCATTTTTTCAGAATATAAAATGCTACATGGCCATCTGGTATGACCCTTTTTTAGGTAATTGTGTCTTATCAAGAAGTAAGCAATTTACTTAATACAAAAACAATGTTGTGAAGTTTCAGAGTGGGAGAATCACACCACCTCGAAGAGCCCCTTCACCAGATGGCTTCTCACCATATAGCCCAGAGGAGACAAACCGCCGTGTAAACAAAGTTATGAGAGCCAGGCTGTACTTACTGCAACAAATAGGACCCAACTCTTTCCTGATTGGAGGAGACAGCCCAGACAATAAATACCGGGTGTTTATTGGGCCTCAGGTAGGATCTTTGACCATTTTACATTTTATTAGTATCTGGTATTAACTCAGATGTATATACCATAACATTCTTAAAGTTACATCACTTAATTTTCTTTAGTAAACTAAAGTGAATTTAAAATATATTTTGTGTTTACTTAATAAACATTTTTATTTAATGTACTTGTGAAGGTCTCTAGTATACTTAATATACTTAATATATTTTTCTTGCATATCCTTACATATCTTACCATATAAGAATAATGAAGCAAATTAGTAGCAACTTTGTTAAACTCAAAAAGATAAAAAAAAAAGTGATCATCTTAGAACCACAGATTTATTACTCATAGGTTCTCTTTTAACTCTAGAACTGCAGCTGTGGGCGTGGAACATTTTGTATTCATCTGTTGTTTGTTATGCTCCGGGTATTTCAACTGGAACCTTCAGATCCAATGTTATGGAGAAAAACTTTAAAGAATTTTGAGGTAACTTTTAATAAATGCTTTCGAGTAAAATTACTAACAAATTTGTATGGCTCATTCTTGACAATTTTCCATGAGGTGTAAATTTAATTAGACAGCAGTCATTCTGAAGGCATGAAGATATTTAATTATTATTTGAGGCTTATCTCTTATAATCCACTAATTAGTTTTTTCTTCCAGACTGTAAAGAAAGTAAACACTGACCTATAAAAATACTGTCTTTAGTAACCTATATATATTACTTTTGAAGCTCTTAAATTGGCTTTGTGAAAAATTTATGAAATAAAAGACAAATAATTCAACCTCTAGAACTCTTCATATGTATATTATGGCACGAATATCATTGTTACTGTCTTTTTTCAATGTTAGGTTGAAAGTTTGTTCCAGAAATATCACAGTAGGCGTAGCTCAAGGATCAAAGCTCCATCTCGTAACACCATCCAGAAGTTTGTTTCACGCATGTCAAATTCTCATACATTGTCATCATCTAGTACTTCTACATCTAGTTCAGAAAACAGGTTAGTACTTTTTAAGGAATTAAAAGCATTAATCCAGTGTTACTTTCTAATTTTAGAGGTATTTTTTTATATCTATTAAATTGCTCTAAATTAATTTACTTATTGAATCTTGACTTTTAAAGTTAAAATCAGGGGTAAGCAATATTAAAGGCCATCTAAGTATGTGTGTATATACACACATATATGCATACATATATAGGGACTTTTTATCCTGAACAACTACACTGTTGAAAACTGGCACCTTAAATATCAGAATAGTCATTTCACAAGAAAAGTCAGGTGGCAAGTATAAAATATAAGTGGCTGCTGTTTATCTGTCATTACTTTGTGCCAAGCACCTAAAATGGTGTCTAATTCTGTTCATATACCAACCTGATTATCACTCTCTTGCAGACAGTGAAGCTGAAGCACTGTATAAAAAATATTCTGTAGTTCTTTTATAAATAAATCATATACAAGCCAAAGTGGTTTTCCAAAATCACTTTCAAATGTAGGACCTTTAAATTGAATGACATCACTTCTTTTAATGATCTTGCCAGAGAATTCTCATTACAGGCTATTTTACTTGTGAGAATACAAGGATGCTCTTCTAAACAGACTAATCGTTAGTATTTAAGAGATAAAGTAGCCATTAATCACAGTTATTTAAAATCTGCGCTTCTCAAACTCTTCCATTTCCTAACTGCTGATAAAAATGAACACGTAATGCTAAAGGGTCTGAATGAACATGTAATGGTGAAGGATTTTTACACTCAAAATGACAGGTGTAAAAAAATTTTCAAATCTGTAGTATTATTAAAACACCTGTGAATTTTCTTTCTTTTCCAAGTTCTTTATTGGGTTTCTTCATTGGTTTTAATGTAAAAATGAGTTTTTTAAATTACTCCAGAAAGGAGTGCTGCTTCTCTTAAAAGGGCACTTCTGATATGTTCCTGAGGGACCTGTTTGAGAAGCACTAATCTTAAGTAATTAAATCCCATCTTCATCCCATCAGTTTTTTTAAGTGTTGTAACTGCTTCAAAATTCATGAAGAATAGATCAGGCCAAGGGATTTGTGAAGAAAAGAATGGAGAGACCCTATGGGAAAAGTAAATGTTTGAATTTTCTTATTTTTGATTAAATGAATAGATTTTAGAATCATAGAGTTTTACAAGTTTTTTGGGAATTAGAGATTTCTACTTTACATGGTTCGGTGATAATTGAAGCCAAAAGAGATCATGCAACAGCTCAGTTGAGTAAAGGCAGAACCAGAACCTCAGTATCTTGACTTCTTGTTCAGGTCTCTTTCCCTTAACTCCTTATCTCTTCAAAATAGATGAAAAAAAAAATGAACTTTATTTGTTAAGCTTCCTGAGCCAGACTTATTCTGGAACCATCCTCCCTTTGATTCACATTCCTGTAGTTTTTTATTTTGGAAAAAAAAAGTTTAAAACCAGGTAGTCAAAGTCAAAATAGAAAGTTTCTCGCTAAAATGAACAAAGATAACTTCTAAACATGGGCTAGTCATAATATGGAGGTTTTATTAATTTGTTTGGTTTACTATATCTGTGGGGGGGGGAACCACAGAAGCTATAATCTTGATATACTGGGATTATGCTGTGTAGCTAAGTAGATTAATGTTTCATGTAATCGGAAATTTTTATATCTAAAGACTACAATTTTTTTTTAAGACTACAATTTAAAAAACAAAACAGGAAATTTATCTGGAGACCTGACTGCATTGTATTAATTTTAAATTATATAAGAAACAATTAAAGCCAGAATTCGGACAAATTGAATATACTTTAAAAATTTTGATGCAGTAAGTGTACTTTTAAGAAAAAAAATTTAATCTGAGAAATGCAAAAGATTTATATATATATATGACTCTTTGTCACAGTATAATATAAAAAATTGAAATACCCAGCAAGGGAATGGTTAAAATATACTCATATCAGGAATAGTTCATACAGATACTAAAATTATGCTTCTGGGGTGCCTGGTGGCTTGGTTAAGTATCAGACTCTTAATTTCAGCTCAGTTGTCATGATCTCAGGGTTGTGAGATTGAGGCTGTGCAAAGGCTCTATGCTCAGCAGGGAGTCTATTTGGGATTCTTTCCAATTTTTACCACCCTTCCCTCTGCTCACACTTGCTCTCTCACACGCTTTCTCTCTCAAATCTTTTTTTTTTTTTTTAATTTATTCATGAGAGAGAGAGAGGCAGAGACACTGGCAGAGGTAAAAGCAGGCCCCACGCAGGGAGCCCAACACGGGACTCGATCCCAAGTCTCCAGGATTAGGCCCTGGGCTGAAGGCGGCGCTAAACCGCTGAGCCACCCGGGCTGCCCTCAAATAAATAAATCTTTAAAAAAATTAATGCTTCTGAAAAAAAAATGCTTCTGAAGAATACTGAATGGCATGAAACAAAATGTAAGTTATAATACCGTATATTACGCATGAACCCAGTTTTTACATATAAAGGTATTGTGGGATCCATACATATTTAATGAGCAGAAATTTTAATGGTTATTAATAGGTGGCATTATTATGAGTGACTTTTATACTTTAAATACTTTGAGCTTTAAGATTCATCAGGTCACAGATTCATCTCTGTCACAACTACTCACCTCTGCCCTTGCAGCTCAGATAGCCACAGAGGATAAGTGAATAAATGGGTGGGGCTCTGTTCCCGGAAAACTTTATTTACAAAAGCTCACAACAGACTAATTTGATCTCCTTGTAGTACACTAATACCTCCTCTCTACTCAAATGACTTTACTTCTGATAAAACTTGCTAAAAAGGGGATCCCTGGGTGGCTCAGCGGTTTAGCGCCTGCCTTTGGCCCAGGGTGCGATCCTGGAGTCCCGGCATCAAGTCCCACGTCGGGCTCCCGGCACGGAGCCTGCTTCTCCCTCCTCCTGTGTCTCTGCCTCTCTCTCTTTCTATGTCTATCATAAAAAAAATAAATAAATCTTTTTTTTTTAAATAAATAAATCTTTAAAAAAAACTTGCTAAAAAGAAAATGTGAAATGTAGAAGTGAGAAATGTTTCTACTGCTTTCTTAAAATATGAAAATACAGAAACAGTTCATGTCCAATAATAAATGGATGAAGTCAGAAAAGCATTTAAGAAATAAGTTGTACCTGCAATTGGACTGAATTGTGGAATTTTCTTTTTTCTTCTAAATCTTTTGAATAAGCTCACTTTGATGTAATTTGAAAGTTACTTGACCTGGGATCATCTCTGCCATTAATATTTTTATTATAGATTGTTGTGTAAATCATTTCTGCAGTGTTTTTGTTAATTTTTATCATTACTGCATGCATATTTTGACAGCATTTCCTCACTCAATATAGCTTCATTTTCATGAAGAGAGCTAGAAGGGGCAAATGAGCAGGAGGGAGAGAGACTAGTACGTGTGCCTTTACCTCAGGAATCATCCATCATGACTTTGCTGGACCTGTTCAGCTTTTATGAAAGTTTTTTAGGAAACTGTTACTTTACTGTCAACTATTCAGACCTGTTTTTCAGGAATTATAGCTTAAAGTTATAGAAGTGTAATATTAGGCTCAGAGAAAAGCCTGAACTTAGTAGAGACTCAAATTTGTATGAGTAAGTAGATTATGAGTTATTCTCCTGAAATTAAAGCCTACCATGAAGTGATTTTATGATCTTTGGCAGCTTCTTTAGCATTTCAGAGCCTAATCTTTATTTTATAAAGGAAAATACTGATTTTTAAAAGCTACTCATGACATCATGAAGGTTCAACAAAACTTTATGAAGTAGAAAACAAAACCCCCGTCTCTAGTCTGAGCTGCATACAAAACTAACTACTGTTTAACAGTTTAATACAACTTTTAAAAATTACATAAAGAAAATCGAATTCTCTGTACTATTTGTTTATACTCACACACTACTACTACTCTCATCTTTGTTTTTTAAACAAATGTAAAAGTCATGCTTTATATTTTGATCTGAAACTTGCTTTTTTTTTTTTAAACTTTTGATACCTGGAACAGTTTTCCTGGGTCAGTACAAAAATAGACACTACTTTTTTTTCATGGCTGTATAAGATTATATAGATATGCTACAATTTATTTTGCTATTGCCATAATTAATGAACATTTAGTACACCTCTAATTTTTTGCCTATTAAATGCAACAAATTTTCTTTTTCTGTTTATGTATTCCAAATATCTCTGTAGGATAGCATCCTACAAAATAAGTTTTTTAGGTCATAGATATGTTATATTAAGTAATTTAAGAAATACTAGCAAATCCCTTTCCAGAAATTTCATTTTTTACTTCCACTAGCAGTATATATGAGAACTTGTTTTCCTATGCCAATACCCAGGCCAGATGTGACCAACCTATACAATTTGTGTCAATCAGGTTATTTAAAAAAAAAAAAAAGTTTTCATTAAAATGCATTTTGTACTTCATTTTTCATACTTACTGGCTATTGGTATTTTTCATTTCAATTGCCTTACCTTCTTTGCCATTTTACTATTAAATTACTAGTATTTTTCTTGCTGATTTTTAAAAGCACTTTCTGTATTAAGAATAGTCTAATACATAGAGTATCCTTCACATATACCTGATAAAGTTGCAGGTTCACCATAAATGGAATCATTCTGTACAAATCAGAATTCTGGCATGGTGTCTGGTGTTCTTCACCACATAGTATGTTATGGATGTATGTTTTTGTCATTGTTTGTGAATGTCTTGGAGACTTTTTTTTTTTTTTTTGAGATTTTATTTATTCATGAGAGAGAGCGCATGAGAGAGAGAGAGAGAGAGAGAGAGAGAGAGAGAGAGGCAGAGACATAGGCAGAGGGAGAAGCAGGCTCCATGCAGGGAGCCTGATGTGGGACTCAGTCCCCGGACTCCAGGATCACGCCCTGGGCTGAAGGCAGGCACTAAACCACTGAGCCGCCCCCAGGGATCCCAAGCCCGAGCCCTTTTCTTTTTTTTCTAAAGGCTTCACAGTGTGTGAGTGTACTGCTTTTTAAACTTTTTGATGTTCATTTGGTTAATTTTTTCTTTATGCTAAATACTGCAGAGAACATTCTTTCATACATATATAATCTATTATATAGATTATAATACAAAAATAATAAAATCTTATTTTGTCTCTTTATTTTCTTATGATATATTCCTAGAAGTCTAGTTGAAAGGTTTTGTATATTAACAATGTAACATATGTTTCTAGCTTTGTTTCTAGGAAAGTTGGACCAGTTTATGGACCCACACAAAGTGCTTCTGATGGGCCTTCAAACTTAACATGGAGTAGATGAGTTCTAAGGTCCTCTCCAGTAATTGAAACCTTAGAACTATTGGCATATAGCATGTTTGTATATAGTCAAACCTTACAACAGTTTGTTTAAAAGGTACAATAGCAGAATTATGGGGCTACATGGGTCTCTTAGATTGTACTTCATATATTGAATTGTATTCATAGCAAGAAAAGGTTAATTCATACCCACAACCTATAAATATTTAGTGGTGCGAATCTTATTTAAAATTAGTATACTAATGGGAGAAATAAATACTTCCCAAATAGTTCTATAGAAAATGCTCTTAACAAGCATTTCTAATTAGTTTTTTCATATTTAAAGAACCCAAAACTGCTTTTAGCTCTGGTGTTAATCCTTTATTATATTCTTTTGTGTCTAATGCTTTCCTCTCCCCTTCCTTATAGTATAAAAGATGAGGAGGAGCAGATGTGTCCTATTTGCTTGTTGGGCATGCTAGATGAAGAGAGCCTCACGGTGTGTGAAGATGGCTGCAGAAACAAGCTGCATCACCACTGCATGTCAATCTGTACGTGGCTCTTCTCCTCCCCGTGCTTACCCAGCACAGTTAGCACATGAGCCCACTATGTGAGTTAGGGTTCTAACATGACTTTTAGGGAGACTAGGGAGAGAAGAAAAAGAACTTTAGGCCCTTATTTAAAGTTTTCACTAGAGTTGAGGATCTGTTAGGAGATGAGGTGTGTGAGCAAAGAAATGTAATACAGTGTGATATGTGTAGTAACGGAAGGCAGGCACAGAATTTAAAACAAAATTCTGGTCTGGAAGATGTATGTGGAGGTGAGGAGGTGAGAAGATCTGGGCAGGCATGACAGGGTAACATGAAAGCAAGTTTTGGAATAACATAACTAGGTAACCAAGTAGGTAGAATGTTTTCAAAAACAGCAAAATACATGTTGTAACTTTAAAAAATAGCATTTGCAGAAGGTACACGTTAGAATAATTTTGCCTCCTGTGTTTGCCTGCTTCTACATAAATATATGAAATTATTTTTTGAGATTCAGTATAAACCTATACTAGCCATTAGCAACAATTATTATATGTAACTACTTAATGTTAAGCATTTGTATTTTTTAAGTGTTTTCCTTTAATTTTCAGGGGCAGAAGAATGTAGAAGAAATAGAGAGCCTTTAATATGTCCCCTTTGTAGGTCTAAGTGGAGATCTCACGATTTCTACAGGTAACAATTTTGAATTAATGAATTGGATATGTTTAATAAAAAATAAAAATGTTCTCAGGGTGTTATTTAAATCTTTTAATTTTTTTAAAAAAGCTTTTGTTAATTTTTCGTTTAGCCATGAATTGTCAAGCCCTGTGGATTCCCCTTCTTCCCTGCGAGCTGCACAGCAGCAAACCATACAACAGCAGCCTTTGGCTGGATCACAACGAAGGAGTCAGGAGAGCAATTTTAACCTTACTCATTATGGAACTCAGCAGATTCCTCCTGCTTACAAAGATTTAGCTGAGCCATGGATTCAGGTAAGTAGTTCTTGTTCTTCATTTCTCAAATAAACCTTTACAGACCAATTAATGTAGCTGTCTACCAGTTGTTTATAATTTAAGGAAATACTTTTGCTTGCCTCCCTCATGACCGATAATTTGATCGAAAATTTTACCTTTGGTGTTAACACTCTCCTGCTTATTATAGAGCTTAAACTTTGAAAATTCCTGGAGTCACACCTCCCAGCTCTAGAAAAATCTCTAAACAATCAGACATAAAGGATTATCTAAGGATAGACACTAGACCTCTTCAGTGCTAACCTGTTCAAATGTTTAATCCCATTCCTACTAAGAATTTCTATCATTTTTCTTGTTTATTACCATTTAAACTCAATCTTGGCCTGGGTGACTCAGCGGTTTAGCGCCACCTTCGGCCCAGCGCAGGATCCGGGAGATCCGGTCCCATGTCAGGCTCCCTGCATGGAGCTTGCTTCTCCCTCTGCCTGTGTCTCTGCCTCTCTCTCTCTGTCTCTCATGAATAAATAAATAAAATCTTTTAAAAAATAAAATAATTAAAATAAACTCAATTTTTTTCTGTATTCTCATGGCATATAATAGGTGCTTGATAATTGCTGAGTGGATGAATAAGAAAAAAAGTATAGTGTTTGCCTTATATTAGCTAGCCATTTTTATTTGTAAGGGCAGTTTCTGTTCCTTCACTTTCTCTTCTGATGAAATGCTTTTTCTTCCACAGTAAATTGGAATTTCTTTGGTGGGTTGGTGGGACTCTAATGATTTTCTTTGTCGTTGCCTACTTTGTCTATTATTTTTAAAAATGTAGAATCCCAAACCAGTCTCTCCAATAAACAATAGTGAAGTAAAATATTTTCAGTAATCTGTTAAATTCTGTTCAGTACTACTAAATTTGTAAACAGAGACACTGACTCAGCTTGTATATCATAAGGATTTGTTTCCTTTTTCTTTTTATGATTTCTATCTTCCTGTAGCTTTTGAATTCTCTTTTCTCAGTAATGTGTTATGAATCTAATAAAATCTGCAAAATTAATAAACACAAATTATTTCTTTTATCTGGTTCACTAATGGTACTAAACGTAAGCCCTCACCTGCCCCTTCAGGAGTCCTCAAGAGAACTTTCAAGTTGATACTTAACTATTGGATGCTATCTTTCAAGGTAGTGGTCTAATCAGTTTTGCTTAAGCTTTAGGTTGGACTGTGCCTATATACTCCTTGTTTTTTTTTTTTTTTGATGCGATACAAGACAGAATTAAGCCTTAGATTATGGTATGCTATTTAACAATGAGTGCCAGCCATATAACAAATTGTATTCTAGTTGACTTATTCTCCTTTACTATCACCTTAGAACACATTTAAATAAATCATCATTCGTTTTTCCTAAAATTGTGTTTATTCATCTGTAAAATTCAGAAATTTTTCATATAAATTATGTAGGGTATTAAGTTTACTTTTAGCTAATGAGCCCATAATGTCAAGACCATGTACCCTTTCCTTGATTTAGGGACTCTGGCATTGCAGGCATGGTAATGATGACTGTAATGACATATAATCATAGGCATGTCACTATTCTTTTTTTTTTTTTTAAGATTTTATTTATTTATTCTTGAGAGAGAGAAGGAGAGACAGAGCCAGAGACACAGGCAGAGACAGAGCCAGAGACACAGGCAGAGGGAGAAGCAGGCTCCATGCACTGGGAGCCCGATGTGGGATTCGATCCCGGGTCTCCAGGATCGCGCCCTGGGCCAAAGGCAGGCGCCAAACCGCTGCGCCACCCAGGGATCCCGCATGTCACTATTCTTTGCGGATTTGAACACAAGAGTTTTTTTCTTTTGTCTTTAGATTTTTCCACTCCATTTATAATAGTTCTATTTTGTTGAGTGTTTCTTTTTCTTTAACCTTTTTCTACAAGACAAAAAGCACATTAAAAGTTTTTGACTTAACTGTTGTCATCTAGAGGAGAAATATTCTATCTCTTGGACACTACAGTGCCTTTTTTTGGTCTGGCTTTATCTTGCTTCAGTTTCTTCTCTGTTAACTACCTTAATACAAAGTTTGGATACTTCATAGATTTTTTTTTTGTCATAAGCATAGGAGTACAGAAGCATATATAAATATATATGAATTTTAAGTGGCTGGACATATTTGAAACTGTAAGATTGGTGAAAATTTGAGAAATGTCCACAAGTTTCCTTTCATAATAAAAAATCATGCTTATTCCCAAATACTTTAGGTTCATTAGTTTTTCTCCACATTGAATTTATTGTGTTTGTTTGATTATAGGTATTTGGAATGGAACTTGTTGGCTGCTTATTTTCTAAAAACTGGAATGTAAGAGAGATGGCTCTCAGGCGTCTTTCACACGATGTTAGTGGGGCTTTGCTCTTGGCAAATGGGGAGAGCACTGGAAACTCTGGGAGCAACGGCAGAAGCAGTCCGAGTGCTGGAGCCAGCAGTGGGTCTTCCCAGACCAGTATCTCAGGAGACGTGGTAGAGGCATGCTGCAACGTTTTGTCAATGGTCTGTGCTGACCCTGTCTACAAAGTGTACGTTGCTGCTTTAGTAAGTAGCTTTATTACATAACTAAAGCATTATGGGTGGTTTTTTTAGAGCTTGTAGATATCACTCTTAAGATGCAATGAAACTTACTTTACCTGATTTAATTTTGGAAAATCCAAATTTTTATTCCATAATCCCAAGAAATTGCAATTTTCCATTAATCTCTTCATTCGCATTTTACTTGTTTTAATCTATTCAGGTTTTAATCTATTAAGGTTTTCTTATACACTGTTTACTTTTCTCCCCTAAAATAGCCATGTCTTGCTGGTCATCTCTTTAAATTTTCCTTACACCTTACACATGGTCAAATTAAAAACGCTTTATGGGATACCAAGTGATTGTAGTTACTTTGATTTTTAAAAAATTTTCTATTAGACATTAAGGAGAACTGGTTATTAATAAACATTGTACAGAAATTCAGAATCCTTTTCACAGAGGAGGGCTTCATGACATAGATGACTGAGTTTTTCTAGTTGAAGCTATTAGAAGTTGTCTTTCATGAGTGGGATGGAATGATGAAGAGGTTGTTTAATTTGCAATTTTTGAGGCTAATTTGACTTTCTCCATTCTGAGTATCCATATCTTAAGATAGGGTTTTTCGATCTTCGCACTATTGACATTGAGCCAGATAATTATTTGTTGGGGGCAAGAGTACTGTCTTGTGTACTGTAGGATGTTTAGCAGCATCCCTGGTCTTTACCTACTAGATACCAGCAGCAAACCTCTCTTCTCCCTCCCATCCCCTTGATGACAACCAAGAATGTGTCTAGGCATTGCTGAGTGTCCACTGAGGGTCAAAATTGCCCCAGTTCACAACCACTGCTTTAGAATCATTCTTACCTAGTCAGTTTTTAAAACTCCTTAATCTCTCTGTTTATTCTGGCTTTTTCTAATCCATTCTCTAGCAACTATGCTAATGCATAGCCTGATGGTTATGAACATGAATTTGGAGTTAGAACTGAGTGATCTTATAATTTATCATCCTGAGATATTTGAATAATCTAATCTGCTAGTTAAACTAGGACTAGCCTAGGCAGTCTGAACATAAGGTCACGATTATATAGAGACCTTAATTCAAATTCTGGTTCTTCCATTTGTTAAGCAGTATGACTTCAGGACTCTTTAAATTTCAGCTTTCTCACCTATAAAAAAAAATAATGAAAATATTACCTCCTTAAAGACCACTTTATTTCCTAGCTTAGAAACCTTTAAAGGATTCACTTGCTTTAGCAGCACTTCCAAAAGTATATTTCATGGCAGTTTGGCAGGATTATGAAAAGTTCCCTGAAGAAAGTTCTGAGTTAAAATTGATGAACATTGAATTATAGAAGTTCAGTGAGTCTGTTCACTGCAAGGCTCCCAGGAACCTTCAATAAGCTAATGTACATTAGGAATTTATAAGAGCAAGAGGTAGAATGCATTATTTCCCAAATCTATCTTTACTGTGGTCTGTTTTTTCATGTAGAATATCCAGGGACCAGCGTACTGTAAAGACCAATGTTTTGGGCCCAACTTTTGACCTGTTCTTGTTACTGTTTTCCAACACAAACCTTCAGGCACACTTGACTGTTCAATGTACTGCCTTACTGTCGGGTTTTCTTCTTAAGTTCAGATGGTTTCCCATCTAGTTTGTGAGCTGTGGGGTGAAGGGACTCTGAGAATCCTACTGTATTCTGTTTCCTCTGTAATTAGTGTGCCACGCATAATGGAGGCAGAAATGGCTCCTTCCCTTAAAGCTCTCCATTCTCTTTCTCCTCTCCTTTTTGTCCTTCCTCTTTTCCCTTTCCCCTCCCTCGCCATATATAATTCTTCGCTGAACCACTGAGAGTTAAAGGAGTCATGACATGACATTTCACCTTAAATATTTTAGCATATATCTCTTAACAAATACATTCTTCTGTATAACCACAATGCAATCAGCAGACTCATGAAATTTAGCATTAATAACAATACTCTTATGTACTTATAAAGTCCATATTCATATATCCCCAGTTGTTGCAACCGTGTCTTTTACAGCTAAGTCGCAGATTTTACTCAGTTTTCACCAGTTTAATTGGTGTCTGTTTAATGTCTGTTTTCATTAATGTCTGTTTTCTATTTTAGGGTCCAGTCTAGACACTCACATTGCATTTAGTTGTCATGTTCCCTTAATCTCTTTCCATCTGTGACAGTTCCTCAGTCTTCCCTCATCTTACATAGATCTTGACACTTGAAATGTGCTGGCCACTTATGTTGAAGAATGTCCCTCATTTTTGGCTTAGTATTTTCTCATAATTTGATTGGGTTTATGCATTTTTTGAAAGAATACCAGAGATGATGTGCCATTATTAGTGTACTCTATCAAGGGTACATGATGTTACTGTCTTATTATTGGTGATGCCGTCATTTATCACTTGGTCAAGGTGATGGCTATTGTGTTTCTTGCTATAAAATTACGGTTAATAAATGTCTTGGGAAAAATACTTTGAGACTAAGCAAATACCCTATTTCTCTTTTTTGCCCATTTGTCAGTGGGTCTTGCCTACAGCAGTTATTATTGTGGTGTTCAGTGGTGATTTTCTGTTTCCCTCATTCCTTCTAAATTAATTGGAATTCTTCTATAAAGAGGAACTGTCTCTTCTCCATTTATGTATTGATTCAGTTTTTATTATTTTTTTATTCAGTTTTTAAATTTCTAATCAATATAGGCTAATGGGTATTTTCACCTATGGATTATAATCCAGGACTATCATCATTTAATTTGTTGCTTATATTATTCCAGCTTGGCCACTGGAAGCTTTTTTTTTTTTTAACTTACTTTGAAATTCATACTTCAAAAATAGCAGAAGTAGTTCAGAGAGCTGCTTTCTACCTCATGTTTTATTTGTTATCAGTATAGATTCATGGATTTTTTTTATTTGTGGGTTATAATCCTTTCCTGTCATTATTTTATTAAATTATCTCAGATTTTGCCAGGGTCTCTGATGTTTCTCAAATGCAGTTAAACTGACCTTCAGTTTTTTCCTCCCAGAAAACATTGAGAGCCATGCTAGTATATACTCCTTGCCATAGTTTGGCAGAAAGAATCAAACTGCAGAGACTTCTCCGGCCAGTGGTAGACACCATCCTAGTCAAGTGTGCAGATGCCAATAGGTAAGGCCCTATTAATGAACTGCTTCACACCCTCTTATATTAAAAGCCTAGCAACAAGCTTCACACCTGGTGAGTATTTGATACATGTTTATTAAATGAGGCTCTGAATATTGTTTTCTAACATGAGATTTGAAATTAAAATATAATACTTAAAGCTGTTGAACACTAGGGAGAAGTACTGATGGCAAGTAAAAACCAGGCTAACAAACTGCATGGATAACCATATTTTTGTGTTGTGATTTTCTTTTATTTTAAAATAATATTTCTTAATCTCAAATCCAGTTGAAAGAACAATAGCTATTATATACATAATCTCATTTTAGAGAATGAGTTACACAGGATAAGAACCAATAAAATCATTACACCTGCTTAAAAAACCAAACCATTCCATATTTGCTGTGTTTACTGACAGTTTATGCTAAAAAAAAACCAGCAACAAATTGCATATATCTGTGCAACATCCTCCAAAACTGACAAGGAACAAGAATAATGCTAACTAGAGGGGTAAAAACAAGAAGATAGAGAAGTGAGGTACAATTGTAGTGAAAATAAGCTCAAACTCTGCTTCAGTGGGACCACTGGTTTGTTCACTATTCATTTAATGAGGACAGCTCCCGCCAAAGGTTGTCAGTTGTCGGGCATTCTCACCACTTTACATCCTGCCCATCTGACAGGAGAGGAAGCACTGAATCGCCATTGTTGTGCCCCTGCCATTACATTCATTTGGAACTTGCTCAGTCACACGATGTACATTGTAGGTGTGTAGCCAGTCTCAAAACCTAGGTGCTTAGATTTGACTTCTCATTTCATGAAGTTTGTCTCCACTGTTTTCTCTACTCAAGCCTATGGATGGATTGAAAGTATTAGAAATTATCTTGTTAGAGAGAATACTATAATACCTGAACAACATTAAGCAAATTATCAAATAATTTGCAAGATGCATAGAAAAATTATAGGTTTTCAGTATTAGAGTACATATTTTTCTGAGAACATCACTGCTTTTGTGACATTTGTTGTATTGTGGGCTTTCTGGAATGCTAAAATTAGGTTGTTTACCTGGTCACTTCAATGACGGAACATTATAAAAAACAGAGTAAAGAGATTTTAAAGTATTTGGAACTCACTCTGGCTATTTAAGAGAATATAAAGTTTTGGATGGGAAGGTTTTGTTTTTAATGTAAGAGACTCTTACTGAAAATTCAGAAATTAAAATGAGCCTTTTTTATTTTAAATGAATTAATCAAAATATGCCTTTCATCTGGTTTATTTTGATATCAGTATTTGTTCTCTAAGAGCCACTGCTAAAGATTCTGTGTTTAACACAGATAAAATTTATGTAATTAGACCCTAAATAATGAATACAATTATTTGTAGGGACATTGTTAATGTAATTTTAGTGGTGGAAAAACAAATACCTGTGGAAACTTTTTTTCCCACTTTCACACATAGCATCACATTAGTATTGTCCTTTGAATGTGTATTTTATCCAAGATCCAAGTCTGATGTTGCTTCTTTCATTTTTAGTCGTACAAGTCAGCTGTCTATATCAACACTGTTGGAATTATGCAAAGGCCAAGCAGGAGAGTTGGCAGTTGGCAGAGAAATACTTAAAGCTGGTAATAACTTTTTACTTAATATAGCAGGTCTTACTATTTTCCTTAGCTGACTATCGAATCCTATAATCTCTGATAGGGCAGTTGTATACAGGACTTTGGAGTAACTGTGTAAATGGATTTAGTCACCTAACAGTAGAAATATGAATTAGCCAAAGAAATTCTTTTTTAAAAGATTCATTTAATCTGAGCAGGGGGGGGGCACGTGCGCACATGTGTGTATATGCATATAGAGGGAAGGGCAGCAGGAGAGGGAGCAGACTCCCCACTGAGTGCAGAGCCAAACACAGGGCTTGATCCCAGGACCCTGAGACCATGACCTGAGCCGAAATAAAGAGTAGGATGCTTACCTGACTGAACCACCCAGGTGCCCCTAAGGAAATCTTAAAATAAATATAATTAGAGTATTATTCTTGGCATTATGCTCTTTTGATGTTTTGTTTTAGATTTTATTTATTTATTCATGAGAGACGCAGAGAGAGAAGCAGGCTCCCATGCAGGGAGCCCGATGCAGAACTCGATCCTGGGACTCCAGGATCATACCCTGGGCCGAAGGCAGGTGCTCAACTGCTGAGCCACCCAGGCGTCCCTGTTTTAGATTTTAATATCACTGTTTTTCAGTTATTTTTACTTTCCTTTTCATAGGATCCATTGGTATTGGTGGCGTTGATTACGTCTTAAGTTGTATTCTTGGAAACCAAACTGAGTCAAACAACTGGCAAGAACTCCTGGGCCGCCTTTGTCTTGTAGACAGACTGCTGTTGGAATTTCCTGCTGAATTTTACCCTCATATTGTCAGTACTGATGTTTCACAAGCTGAGCCTGTTGAAGTCAGGTAATTTTTCTTCTGCAAATAGATTACTTTGTTCTTCCTTCCTGCCCCATCCCTACCCCCTAAGAAAGACACATTAGATTTATGAAAGACTCAAACTACAGAGCATATATAAGTTACTAATACCTTAATCTTCAATTGACATAAAAACCTCAAGTCTAGGCTAATTAAAAATTTATAGATCCTCCCCAAAAAATTATCAATCCTTTGTTCTGAAATGACATTTTTAAATGTATACGCTTTAAAGTAGTACCTTCTTTTTATTTGCGTACATTTTGCAGTAATTTTGACTTGTCTAGTAATTGAATGTGTCTTTTTTTCTTTCAGGTATAAAAAGCTGCTGTCCCTCTTAACCTTTGCTTTGCAGTCCATTGATAATTCCCACTCAATGGTTGGTAAACTCTCCCGAAGGATATATTTGAGTTCTGCAAGAATGGTTACTGCAGTACCCCACGTATTTTCAAAACTATTAGAAATGCTGAATGTTTCCAGTTCCACTCATTTTACCAGGATGCGTCGTCGTTTGATGGCTATTGCAGATGAGGTGGAAATCGCTGAGGCCATCCATCTGGGCATAGGAGACACTTTGGATGATCGACATGACAGCTTTTTGCAGGCATCTGTCCCCACCAGCTATCCAGAAGCCACAGAGAACAGCCCCCTTGAGCGTACAGACCATTTAGAGAAAACTGGAAAAGGACTGTGTGCTACAAAACTGAGTGCCAATTCAGAGGACATTACTGACAGACTGGGCAGCATTTCTGTAGGACTTCCCAGTTCAACAATGGAGCAACCAAAGCCAATGGTTCAAACAAAAGGCAGACCGCACAGTCAGTGTTTGAACTCCTCTCCTTTATCTCATCATTCCCCGTTAATGTTTCCACCCTTGTCAACTCCTCCTTCATCTGCCCCATCTGCACCACCTGGCACTGGAACAGAGGTCTCTAAGCATAGACCTCAGGGATTCACTCCCTGCAAAATACCTTCTGCATCTCCTCAAACACAGCGCAAGTTTTCTCTACAGTTCCAGAGAAACTGTTCCGAAAACAGAGACTCAGATAAACTTTCCCCCATTTTTACTCAATCAAGACCCCTGCCCTCTAGTAATATACACAGGCCAAAGCCATCTCGACCTACCCCAGGTAATACAAGTAAACAGGGAGATGCCTCAAAGAATAACATGACACTTGATCTGAACAGTACTTCCAAATGTGATGACAGCTTTGGCAGCAGCAGCAATAGTAGTAATGCTCTTATACCCAGTGATGAGACAGTGTTCACCCCAGTAGAAGAGAAATGCAGGTTAGATGTCAACACAGAACTCAACTCTAGTATTGAGGACCTTCTTGAAGCATCCATGCCTTCAAGTGACACGACAGTAACTTTTAAGTCAGAAGTTGCTGTCCTCTCTCCTGAAAAGGATGAAAATGATGATACCTACAAAGATGATGTGAATCATAATCAGAAATGCAAAGAAAAGATGGAAGCTGAAGAAGAAGAAGCTTTAGCAATTGCCATGGCAATGTCAGCGTCTCAGGATGCCCTCCCCATAGTTCCTCAACTACAGGTTGAAAATGGAGAAGATATCATCATTATTCAACAGGATGTAAGTATAGTCTTGAAGAGATTAGAGAATTTCCTTGGAGCAAGCTAAAAGAAATCTAATTCAGAAATGATGCTTTTCACATGAGTTAATCATTAGAAGCAGTTTTTCACATGGAATTATACAACAGTTTTGTATCGTTGCTTTACCACAAACACTACTTGCCTATTTCAAAGGCATTTCTGATTGATTCTGTAATGGTGATCACTTCTGCTTTTGACACTGGTCACCAGCACTGTCCCTTCAGAACTTTATAGGTGGTTTGGGAAGCCAGACTGAACAAGAATAATACTTTGCCAGACTAATTTTACAAACTCTTCCTCTTTTAACTTAACAGTAAAAAGATTGCTTTCATTTAATATGTAGACACCGGAAACTCTACCAGGACATACCAAAGCAAAACAACCTTACAGAGAAGACACTGAATGGCTGAAAGGTCAGCAGATAGGCCTTGGAGCATTTTCTTCTTGTTACCAGGCTCAGGATGTGGGAACTGGAACTTTAATGGCTGTTAAACAGGTAAATATCTAGTGAGCACATAATGACTTAAATTATAAAAACAAAGCATGAGCAAATAAGAAAAAGGATATGTCACTATGTATATATGCTTTAGATTCTTTAATTTTCAGAAACCCAGATTTCAAAATAAATACTGCCAGCACCAAAAGCATCATTAATTCCTTTTTTTTCTTTTAAGGTTTTATTTATTTATTCATGAGAGAGAGAGAGGGAGGCAGAGGGAGAGTCAGGCTCACTGCAGGGAGCCTGATGCGGGACTCAAGCCTACGACCCTGGGATCATGACGTGAGCTGAAAGCAGATGCTCAACTGAGTCACCCAGGCACCCCTAAAAGCATCATGAATTCTAATGAAAAGCTGAAGCATGATTATTTTAACTATAGAAATGATCCCTGAAAGTATATAGTCTTGAAGCATGATTATTTTAAGATGCAACATCGGGGATCCCTGGGTGGCTCAGCGGTTTAGTGCCTGCCTTCAGCCCAGGGCGTGATCCTGGAGTCTCGGGATCGAGTCCCACATCGGGCTCCCTGCATGGAGCCTGCTTCTCCCTCTGCCTGTGTCTCTGCCTCTCTGTGTGTCTCTCATGAATAAATAAATAAAATCTTAAAAAAAAAAAAAATAAGTTGCAACATCAAGATGGACCTCCAGGTTCTTGGTCTTTTTTGTGCTTTTTATAAGCAAGAGTTATGGTTTCCTACTCCTTTTAGCAGTGTTACCAGTGCAATATCATCTTGGGATCTCTGTAGCTTACTTTTTATTAGTGAGCATGTTTATGAAGATAAATAATAAAGCTTTCATTTTTTTTAAAGAATTTTTTTTTAATTTTTATTTATTTATGATAGTCACATAGAGAGAGAGAGAGAGAGGCAGAGACACAGGCAGAGGGAGAAGCAGGCTCCATTCACCGGGAGTCTGACATGGGACTCAATCCCGGGTCTCCAGGATCGCGCCCTGGGCCAAAGGCAGGCGCTAAACCGCTGTGCCACCCAGGGATCCCAAAGCTTTCATTTTTTTTTAAAGATTTTATTTATTCATGAGAGACACAGAGAGGCAGAGACATAGAGGGAGAAGAAGAAACAGGCTTCCTGCGGGAGCCCAGTGTGGGACCTGATCCCAGGACTCCGGGATCACGCACCCTGAGCCAAAGGCAGATGCTCAACCACTGAGCCACCCAGGCATTCTTAAAACTTTCATCTTTAAATTCTGTTGGTTCTTCCACGGATAGGCTTTTCTTATTCTATCTTTAGACAGTTTTGGAGGATTGGCTATGTCCCAGTTTTTTCCCTATTTCAGTGCTTCTTAAGCTAGACTCTTTTCTGTAGAAGATTTTGACTTGGTTTTTAAAAAATTATCTACATTGCATCCATGAACATAAATGCCAACTTCTGTTAATATATAAACTGATTTGAATTTGTCCATTTCAGATCAGATTGTTAGTAAAAATTGTAAATGGAAATTCATCAGAATTCAAAACTTTGTAAACATGGTTATTAAAACAGGTGACATATGTCAGAAATACATCTTCTGAACAAGAAGAAGTAGTGGAAGCATTAAGAGAAGAGATCAGAATGATGAGCCATTTGAATCATCCCAACATCATTAGGATGTTGGGAGCCACATGTGAGAAGAGCAATTATAATCTCTTCATTGAATGGATGGCAGGTATGTTCCTGTTTTAAATTGCCAGTGATAGTACATGAATTTAACTTTCTGGCTGACATTGAATTTAGGAAAAACAGTTTAATGAACACTTGTTTTTAATAAGTAGTTTGAATTTCTAAAAGCAAGTCACCCCTACCTAACATAATATGAACTGTAAATACTTTGTTCTGTCTTACATTGATTGATTGATTGATTGGCAGCAAAGTTTACAGAGTGATACTACAAAGCTCCCAAAGAGGGAGGGAACCTGAGAGGGTTGGGTTGCCCGTTTTGTCTTACATTTATTTTTTTTTTATTTTTTTTATTATTATTTATTTATGATAGTCACAGAGAGAGAGAGAGAGAGGTAGAGAGACAGGCAGAGGGAGAAGCAGGCTCCATGCACCGGGAGCCCGACATGGGATTCGATCCCGGGTCTCCAGGATCGCGCCCTGGGCCAAAGGCAGGCGCTGAACCGCTGCGCCACCCAGGGATCCCTTGTCTTACATTTAAATAAAAATAAGATATTGTCTCTACCTTTCAGAGTTTTTCAGTGTTTCTTTTTAAATGATTGTATAGCACTGTTTTAAAATTTTTTTTTTTTTTTAATTTTTTTTTTTAATTTTATTTATGATAGTCACAGAGAGATAGAGAGAGGCAGAGACACAGGCAGAGGGAGAAGCAGGCTCCATGCACCGGGAGCCCGATGTGGGATTCGATCCTGGGTCTCCAGGATCGCGCCCTGGGCCAAAGGCAGGCGCCAAACCGCTGCGCCACCCAGGGATCCCCAGCACTGTTTTATAGAAATATTTTTTTTTTTTAAAACCTGCTATGTATAAGACCCATATTTTTCCAGGCAGCCATCATCAATGAGAGATGTTCTAACTTGACAGTATAAAAATGAAATCAAGATAGAACTTGGAAAACTTATTGTAGGTCAACTAGCACTGAGAGAAAACTGAACCTTATTATCTGCTTGAACAAATACAGACTAGGTTTTATGTGGTATCATATCATACATACAGTAAGACAAGTAACTTAGGATGTATTGAACAAATAAATGCTTGGTTTCATTTCTTAGATTTTTTTTACATTTGAAGAGTGGATTTCTATTCACATATCCATTCTTTAGTATGTTCCCTGATGTTGGTTGTAGCTGCGTTGATAAGATTGACTATTATAAATAATTCTTAGTGAGGTTTATTGAGTTTGTGACCTGTCCCAGGTCAGAGCATTCCCAGGAGAATATGAAACCTAACGCTGGATCTTCTGGCTCCTCCGTTCGCTCTACCTTCTGCTAAATAACATGTTTAGCACTGTTTACTTAAGTCTTATTTTTTAAGATTTTATGTGTTTGAGGGAAACACAGAGATAGCGACCAAGATAGCACAAGCGGGGAAGAGAGGGAGAAGTAGGCTCCCCGCTAAGCAGGGAGTCCCACTCGGGACTCCATCCCAGGACCACAGGGTCATGACCTGAGCCGAAGGCAGATGCTCAACTGACTGAGCCACTCAGGTGCCCTACCCTGCAGCTTAAGTCTTATTATGAAAAGTATTTTATACATCTTCATCAAAAAGACAGGTGAATTGTACATTGCAAAAATAGTTTGGTGCAAAACTGTTAAGTTTAAAGCTTTCTGAAATCTTGACCTTTCAAAAAAACTAGTTCGTGAAAGTTTGATGAAAATGTTTGACAGGTTTTGAGATGACTAGAATGTGTTAGTTTTTAAGTCCATTTCGCTTCTGATGCAGAGTATAAACTTAACATTTCAAATGTGAATGTGAGCTCTTGTGGTGCAAGCTTATGTAACCAAAGTGTAATAAGCGGTTTTAATTTTGGCTTAAGTTTATGATAATTAGTATTATATGTTTGTCTTCTAGGGGGATCTGTGGCTCATTTGCTCAGTAAATACGGAGCCTTCAAGGAATCAGTAGTTATTAACTATACTGAACAGTTACTTCGTGGCCTTTCCTATCTCCATGAAAACCAGATCATTCATAGAGATGTCAAAGGTAGGAATTCTTTTAATTACTACCTACTAACAATAAATAGAAAACAAATGAGAGTTTTACAACTTGGACCTTTATTGGCAGTTTCTAACTTAAGATCAACTATCAGATTGTTTTTCCTGAGTAACTCAAATTACTAGAATTATTAGAAGTGAAAGGAACCTTGGAGTCATGAAATCTGCCTTCCTCAGAGAGACTGATTTTTCCAGTCTCACTGCTAATTGATGGCAAACCAGGTATAAAAATCAGGTTTCTGATTTCTTGGTCTCATGATCTACTACTGCCTCCCCAAACGTTCCTGTTTCTAGTTTTATTTAGAATAATTGGGGTATCATGAGCTTCTTTTGAGAAAAATCCTTTAAGATCTTTTGCAGTTTATCTTATTAAGAATAACTGTTTTCTGACATGTATGTGTGACTAGTATTCAAATAATTTTATAACATTAACTTTTATGAGTTATAATTAAGGAATTACACTATTTTGAATTGGTCTAGGTGAGTATGTTTCAATAGAACTGTCTTAAAATGGAAACCACTAAAATTTTAACTTTGAGGGAAGATTTTTGTTGGGAACATTAAAGGTATTCAACACTTAGTAACATTTCATTAAATGTCTGCCTTGATCTCCTTCTGCCTTGTTACTTTGATCTTTCCCTCTGAAGATTTGGATTTTATTTTCACATTGTTGATACCTGTGTGCCTTTTTTAGCAAGAATGAAGTGAATCAAGAGGGGAGATTTCTCTGAACCCTTCCATGCCCACTTCCTTTGTTACTGTCCTATTTCATTAGTAGTATTTTACTGAGTTTTGAATCTATTCTTTTGTTTTTTAACATACAAGGTCATTTGCTCTTTTTGTTGACAGGTGCCAATTTGCTAATTGACAGCACAGGTCAGAGACTGAGAATTGCAGATTTTGGAGCTGCAGCCAGGTTGGCATCAAAAGGAACTGGTGCAGGAGAGTTTCAGGGACAGTTATTGGGAACAATTGCATTTATGGCACCTGAGGTGAGAAGCAGCTGTGAATGTGATGGCAAAGTAGCTGGCTTTCCATGTGACAGAATTATAGCAACTTAGGTTGCAGTGTTGTTCCGTATGTGCTTACCAATGAGAAGATTATGGCTCTAAAATAAGGTTTTAATGATATCCTTGATTTCAGACTCTTAATCCCTGACTTTCCATCTTTGTCTTGACAAAATTCTAAAAGAGCAGGCTTTAGTAGACTTGCTTATAAGACCATTGCCAACAGAGAATTTTGGGGTAGTTGTACTACTTGTTTTGTAGTATGCCCAAAGTACACATAATTAAAAATCTTAACAATTGCTCTCTCTCTATTCCAAAGGGAGATGAGCACACAGAAGCTAGTCTTCACAGTAGTGAAGAAATTTCACATAGTATTGCTGTTCTGAATCAGGCTTCTTCAGTTGTGTTCCACACTCTTCATGTTTATATGTAGTGATAATTGGTTGTCCTCTGGCCCCACAGTGACTTTAAGTACACAGGGGCTGCTTGGATATTCTGTGATCTGACTCCTTTTCAGAATCTCACAATTCTCCAAAGTACTTTTGTGCCACGTAGGAGATTAAGCTTGTTAATGAAATAAATGAGACATCAAGGTAGTCCATGGAGTTGCTGTCTGTACCATTGTTTTGGTCTGAAATAAAACCTAGAATACATGACTACAGAATATTTTTCTCTTTTGTTAATGAGTCATATTTCTAAATTAACTATTTTAGGTACTAAGAGGTCAGCAGTATGGTAGGAGCTGTGATGTATGGAGTGTTGGCTGTGCTATTATAGAAATGGCTTGTGCTAAACCACCTTGGAATGCAGAAAAACACTCCAATCATCTTGCTTTGATATTTAAGGTAACTATAATATAAAAATTACTTTTTCTGCTGTAATTGGCAGGAGGCAGATTTTCATGGGTTCCCCTTAACTCTCAATCTAATGTCAAAGCATGTATCCTCCTTGAAATAAATATGCATATATGTATCTCTCGGAATTCATACGGTGTGATGAATGTTGGTGACATGTACAGTCGGTCCTCGTTTTTCAAATAGGCTCTATAAAGTCACTTCGAACAATGAGTTAGCAAATAATGAATCATTATTCTTAGGTGAAATATGTACGTAAGTATATCCAACTTTCAAATGTAAAAATGTAGAGCTCTTTATGGACACAATCCACAAATCTTTAAAATCTGATTTACTATTTTCTGTATTTAAAAAATTTACACGAGTGAGGTACCAAATCCCGTCTGTTCTACCTTTCTGACAACTCTCAAATCCATTCTGTCCATTTCCAGCGGAGAAGAGTATAGTAGTTTAGATTTTTAGCTTTTGATCCAGACATGTGCCAGTTAAAAACTCAGGCTCTGGAATGATACAGACCTGATTTCAAACGGTGGTTCCAGCCTTTAAACTTTAAAAAGCCATGTGACTCGGGAAATGACTCCGTCTGCCCTCTGTTTTCTTGGTTATAAAACGAGTATAATTACAGCATCTACTTCATGGGATTATTATGGGAATAAAATCTCTGGGCCTGAGTAACTCGAAATCCAGTGCACCAGTACCTCAGTACCTCTCAGCACCTCCCCCAGTCCTTCCCACACTTCCATATCTTCCCCATTCTGTGCAGTTGAGTTTCTGATGTACTAAGCGGACTGGCCAGGTGTGGTCTCAGTAGCTTTGAATAGCTCTCTGTGCTGAATGATAGAACATGTATGATGAAGCAAGGATGACAAACCATCACACTGCAGAGTATGAGGAGAGCATACAGTATGAAGTGAATACTTTACCTGTCTAATCATTTTGATGTACTTAGTCATGTTCATTTGAGACAAGGAAAACCATAGATCCATCTGCTCAGGATGTGTTTGATTAAATTCTGAAATCCTAAAATTTGAAGATTCTTAGAGGAAGCCTCCCATCCAGTGGGTGAGTTTTTCCAGAGACTCCCTGTCAGGAAGCAAGTCCACCAACTTCAGCTTCAGTTCTTCTATGTACAGGATGCACGTGTACTTCTAGATCAGAAGCTTCTATTGTGGAAAGTTTAAACACGCTGGTGGTTTTTCTTACAGATTGCAAGTGCGACGACTGCTCCATCAATCCCCTCACATTTGTCTCCTGGTTTACGAGATGTGGCTCTTCGGTGTTTAGAACTTCAACCTCAGGACAGACCCCCGTCAAGAGAGCTACTGAAGCATCCGGTCTTCCGTACTACATGGTAGCCAATTATACAAATAAACTATAATGGAGACAGGATGCTCAACAAGAGCAAAACTTTTGTGGGGAACCACGCTGATAATCTGCTGGCCTTCATGCCACTGAACAGCTATGAACAAGACCAGTGGGGAACCCTTACCTAAGTATGTGATTGACAAATCATGATCTGTACCTAAGCTTAGTATGCAAAAGTCCACAATTTGTGCACAAACTGTAAACCGTGCCTTTCAAAGAACTGGCCATAGGTAAACAGGAAAGCAACGAAGTTTTGCATGACTAACAAGCATATTTTGGGTTTTTTTGGAGCACTTTTTCAGCAATATTAGCAGCTGAGGGGCTCAGGATCTATTTTAATGTTTCAATTTTTCTTCCATATCGTGATGACAAGCAGGGGGTTCTACAATTCCGTTCAGTTTTTTTTTTTGTCACTGGCTCTAAATCAGTATCTGCCTCTTTTAGGTCAGAATATGCTATAAGTAGCAGTAAATATATTTTTAAAAGTTGATAACTTCTTTATGAACCACAATTGACCTTTATTTTTTAAATTCCTGGGCAGTTGTGGTTCACTGTGCATTTTACTGTTGGCCCATTCATTTCGTTTTTGGAAATTATGGTTCTATATTTTCATTTTACCTTCATTTTGTTTAATATTCAGGGAAAGGTGATCTTTTCAAACCAGAAAAAAAAAAATAGAACTAGGTGTGAACTAGGGTTTATTAAATATCTTGCTATTGCAAGAGGTTTTGTTTTAATACAGATTTAATTTTGTTTGTTTTAAAAATTGGAATATAATAAAATACTACCTTCACTGAGTCAGTCACTGCTCTTTTCATGCAGGTTAAATATAAATTAAGTGAAAATCAACATTCTCTGTGATGCAGCTCACAACCAAGATCAAGATTACCTTGAAATTGTTTTTTTTTAATGTATTGGTTTCTTTTGTAGGAAACTTCACACCACTGAAGTCTTACTTTGTATGTAACAATCCATTGTTCATCATCACCACTAATAATATTATTAAACTGCTATTTTCCTTCTACCATGCATCATCTCCTTACAGTAGGCCTGGCTGATACTTAAAGGAAAATTAACTAATGACTCAACTACCAATGAGTAATAGTGTTTTTACAAAATAAATTTGCTTGTAACTTTGAAAACATGATCAGAAAGAAAAGTGAAATTGAATTTCACTTACACACTAATTATTGGATTTTGCACAATTATCTAATGGTTTTCATCTGAGTTGAATTCAGATGCATGGAATCCTGAAGGAAAATGGCAGCTCTTTTATCTTTTTGTAAGTCTTTTAAATCAAGTACTGATTAAATATTTAATACAACTTTTTGAGATGTTAAGTTTTAACTCTTCAGAAGCCAGTTGAATTATTGCAGAGTGAAACAGAATTGGTTATTCTCAAAGACTCAGGATAAACTAAATAAGCTATATAGAGTACATTTTAAATGTACATCACAAATTGGAAGTAAAATAAGTTACAAGATAAGTTTACAAGGATATATTGCATATAATTTTTAAAAAGCAGGTTTTTTTTTATGTGAATGTGTCTCTTAGTGAAATTTTACATTCCTTTGTTTTGGAAGATTGGCAATATTTGAAGAGTTAAAAATAGTACCGAAATGTGAAGTTTGGTAGCTCTAAATGTGTTGTACTTGACTGTCTTTTTTTTATTTTCTTCTTTTTTGTGTGTGTGACTACTTAGAATTTTCACAACCCTAATAAGATTGTTTCCGAGTTTCTCATGTGCAAGCTTTAATGGATGCACTCTTGCCATTTTATGTACTGGAAGATCACTGGTCAGATTAATACTGTGTCTGACAGAAATGTAAACTGTATAAACTGAGGAACCTCAGCTAATCAGTATTACTTTGTAGATCACCATGCCCACCACATTTCAAACTCAAACTGCCTCTAGATGTCCAAATCCATTGTTTGAGTTTGTTTGCAGTTCCCTCAGCTTGCTGGTAATTGTGGTGTTTTGTGTTTTGTTTTGTTTTCAATGCAAATGTGATATAATCTTATTTTCTTTGGATCAAAGCTGGACTGAAAATTGTATTGTGTAATTATTTTTGTGTTCTTAATGTTATTTGGTACTCAAGTTGTAAATAATGTCTACTGCTGTTTATTCCAGGTTCTACTACCTCAGGTGTCCTATAGATTTTTCTTCTACCAAAGTTCACTTTCACAATGAAATTATATTTGCTGTGTGACTATGATTCCTAAGACTTCCAGGGCTTAAGGGCTAACTTCTATTAGCACCTTACTGTGTAAGCAAATGTTACAAAAAAAAATCTCTGGGTTAAGAAAATTTGGCTTAAATGTATCCTTTGTTATTTTAAATATATCAAGATATTTTAATTAAAATTTTTACCCCATTGAACCAATTTTATAGTATTTGTACCTATTTTGGTGTTTGTCTTTATAGTAAATAAAAGTTTTTGAACAAAGGTTGGAATTTTGTTTATTTTGCCAGGTGCCCAGTTATGTCCTGTATAGCTAAAGGATCCAGACCAAGATCATATGTTCCTCCTACTTGTCAAGTTTCTTCAGTTTCATTCAGTCCAGACTCATTCCTCAGTTTTTTCTTGACCTTCAGGACCTTAGTATTTTTTAAGATTACAGGCTAATGTTTTATAGAGGTCCTTCACTGGAGTTTGGTGCTTCCTCATGCCTGGATTCAGAGTATGAGTTTGTGACCAGAATGTGGGAGGGGTGACGCTGTGCTCTTCTTGGTGTGTCTTACCAGGAGGCGCTCCAAAGCCAATCTGTGCCAGTGCTGGTGATACGGTGATCATCTGAGTAGGCCTCACTCACCACTATCAAGTTACTGTTTCCCTTCATAATATCTAGCTTTATATTAAGTATTGTGCAGAGATGATACTTTGAGACTATGTAGTTTGTTCTTCATTCAACTTTAGCCCTCTGCTCTTAGCTTTCCTGAATTCTGAATTACTACTCTGACACTTGCCAATTGCTGATTTTCTAGTTCTTGCATTCTTTCTGTATTTTATTAATGGACAGTTTGCTATAAAGAAGAGCTTCCTCTTCTCCCATTTATTATTCATTTATATAACAATGGATTTGTGGATTCCTATTCAGTGAGAGAAAATCCATTACTGTCATCATGTATTTGCTCAAATTGTCATTCTCAGCCATTGGATGCCTCTTGAAAGCTAGCTTCTGTGTCCCAACTGGCAAGCCACCAGTATTCATTGCTCTTGGGTGTGCCTTTGTCACTGGCTCCCAGACCTTCCTGGTAGACAAAACTACTATATATATTCCAAGTAGTTTCTCTTGTGCACAGATGAGAAATATACATACATACATACACAAACCATGAGTTCATACCAATCTAATTTCAATTTACCACCACTAGGGTTCTTCATTCAACCTTCCCCTCATTCCATATTTTTAACACTTCCCTGGACAAAAAAACCTGACCCCCATGTACCTCAATATATGGTATATTAAGATCCATATATTAAGATCCAATATATGGATCTGTTCAATATATATATATGCTTTATCCATATATATATATATCAAGATATATATATCAAGATATATTCATATATATGGATCTTAATCTCTTCAAGTCCTCCCCCTAACCCCCTGAGTAGCCAATCTTCCTGATGCCCATCAGGCTTCCTTCCCTGCATGGCCCCAACCCCTGCTGGACTGCCTTTGTTCCCATTTACCTGTGGGCTTTAATACATATTTGTTCCACATATTTTTTTTAAAACCATCTTACATGTATATATAAAAGTTGTATTATACATATTGCAGCATATGTATACGATATACTTTAGTTTTTAGAACAGTTTTAGGTTTACAGTAAAACTGAGCAGAAGATTCAGAGATTACCCATATGCCTTCTGGCCCCATTACTCACAGCCTCCCCCCCACTATCAACATCTAAGGGCTTTTTGACCAGAAGAAAAGCTCTTCCAAAAAATTTTGTTTTTCTTTTAAATCTTAAGTGAAAATTATAACTCTTCGAACAGTCTACCTTATATGACTTGGTATGTTACGTACTTTCACATAAATACTACTACTATTCCAAGGCAGTATAGATTAAACTTAACTGACTCCATCCACACAACTCTTTTTATATTGTATGGAATTGAAAAAACAATAAAAACTGCCCTCTTATGTTAAACTGATTAGAAGAGGAATGAAGAATTACTCACTAGCAAGTATTTGTCAGGCAAACCTTAGAACACAGTGATTATACTCCATTTCACAAATGCAGAAATGAGCCAATTTCAATCATTCTGCAACATAAGCTACAACAGGGAGCTCCCTTGGCCTGCCCCACAGTTTCAGTCTTAGATTGTACCTGTGCTTGTGTACTCATTTCCACTTTATTCTTCATTTTTCTGCCAGTAGTCATTTCTCACAGGATCAAACTTAATCAGAAACAAGATGAATTAACCCTACAAAATAGGTAATATCATGGAGTAAGTGTGAGTTCAGACAGCATTTTGTTTTAAAGTTTCTGTATAATTTGAAAATGCGCATCTTTTTTTAAGAGAGGAGGGGGAGCAGAGATGAGGCACAGGGAGGTCGTGGGGGTGGGGGGGAGGGAGAGAGAGAGAGAGAGAGAGAGAGAGAGAGAGAGAGAATCATAAGCAGGTTCCATGCCCAGTGCAGACCTTGATGTGGGGCTCTATCTCACAACCCTGAGATCATGACCAGAGCTGAAATCAAGAGTCGGATGCTTAACCAACTTAGCCACCCAGGCACCCCCCAAAATGTGCATCTTTTAAACAGGCTCTAGATACTACTATTAAAGTGTATACTTCTGTCATTTCCAGAAAACAATACCTTTGAGAACAGGTTTTTGCCTTATAGGAATTAAATTCTATTGTTCTTTGATTCTATTTAAATGGCATTAATAATTGTGTAAAAGGACCATATCTGCAATTTTTAGGTTTCTCCTTTCTTGATTGTAAGCAAAAAACTCAGGTTGAATTGACATAAAGGAGGAAAGGATGGGCCTTTTAAAGTAGGTCATAAAGATGGACCTGGAAACCACAGAGCATGAAACATACCCTGGGTCAAATCTGGCTCTGCCACTTGCCATTTGACCTTTTGAACCTCCATTTATTTCTGCCTCTGTAAAAGTGACAGTGTTGTATGAAGTGAAGAACCTATGTAAATGGCCTAGAACATTGCCAGGCACGTTGGATGCACAATATATGTTTGTATGAGTGCATGAGTGACACAAAGGTTCCACACTTAATACCTGTGTGGCTAGAGGTGTCCTTAGTAGGGTGTGTGGCCAGTCTGACAGTCCAAGCTAAACTCAGGTTCAAGGTCCATGCTTGCCATGTTGGAATGGGAAGAAAAAAAAATAACAGTGCCCAAGCCTTTAAATTTTTAAAAGAAACTGGAAATCTATATTTTATCTACAGTTTTCTGGTATTTAAACACTGGGAGAAACTAATTTAAAATTTGGATTAGTAATTATAGGCTAACAGAACTCATATGCTAGATCTGACCTGTGTGGCCAACCACGTTCTGATCTGACCTTAGTCCAGACTTATAAAACAAAAGTAGAATATTGGAAGAGAATCTCGGCTTTGGAAAAGTGAATCCAGGACTTTGACTTCTAAGAGCTGTAAGAAGAGGGGAAAGTGGAGATGCTGATCATTGATGCTAGAGAAGAAACCTCTGAAGAGAGAACTGATGTCTAATTATATGCACTAATGTGAAATGTTTACCACGAGCCTCATCATCAGGTAGCAAGTTATGCATATGTAGCATTCAAATACGCCATCATCACCGTGATACAGTTGTCGTGAATTTTATTTGACAACAGATATTCTGTCTGTATTATGTGAAGAAAGAACTCCATCCGTGACTGAAGCCAGTCTCATCACCTTGTAGCCACGCTGGAGTCACTGTAGCCCACGCCTCATGGCCCTCATAGTTTGCCAGCCACGCAGATATAAAACGAGGATAGCCTGACGGTAGAAAAGGCAAAGCCATCACACCCCAAAGTAGCTTTTCTGACAATGCTGACATTCCTGTTATAGTTTAGAGATAAATTTTTTTTTAAATTTTCTATTTATGATAGGCACACAGTGAGAGAGAGAGAGGCAGAGACATAGGCAGAGGGAGAAGCAGGCTCCATGCACCGGGAGCCTGATGTGGGATTCGATCCCGAGTCTCCAGGATCGCGCCCTGGGCCAAAGGCAGGCGCCAAACCGCTGCGCCACCCAGGGATCCCGAGTTTAGAGATAAATAAATGTTATTTTCCTTTAAAGTCAATTTGCTGAAGATTTCTCAACATGCATAAAGACATAATAGGAGGATGAGGGTGTATCTAGGGTGAAAGGGAAGGAAGGAGAAATAAGATGGGATGGGAAATACTGAGAAATCCTTGGCAGGAAGGAGCATGAAACAATTTTGTGAAGATCACTCTAGTAGCATCTTGAAGAAAGATCAAACAGGGTGGTACAAGAAGCAGAGACAAAGTCAGGAGATAACTGCAGTGTCCAGATAAATTATGAACGGGGGTGACTGGGTGGCTCAGCCGGTTAAGTGTCCGACTCTAGAGCTCAGCCCAGGTCTTGACCTTAGGGTGTGGAGTTCAAGCCCCACACCGGGCTCCATGCTGAGCTTGGAGCCTACTTTAAAAAAGAATTGTGAAGGCAGAGAGTGACATCAACAGCATAATAGGTCCTAACAAAACTGAATCATGAAGAAATAAAATGTGAACAGACTGATAACAAGTAAGGAGACTGAATCAGTAATTTTAAAACTCCCAAAAGTGAAAAGCCCAGGACCAGATTGTTTCACAGGTGAATTCTATCAAACATTAAAGAATTAATATCCTTCCCAAATTTTTCCAAAGAACTGAAGAGTAGGCAACACGCCCAAACTAATTCATGAGGCCAGCATTACCCTGATACCAAAGCCATATGAAGACTCTACAGGGAAAGAAAACTACAGGCCAAAGTCTCTGATAAATATGGACTCAAAAAAAATCACATCAAAACATTATCAAACTGAATTCAACAGCACATTAAAAGGATCATACACCATGAACCCAAGAGGAATTTATTCCTAGGATACAAGCATGGTTCAACATATACAAATCAAAAAATGTGATATGCCACAGAGATACAGAAAGCTTTTGACAAAATGGCAATATTGTTTTATGATTTTAAAAAAAAAGCACTCCATGATTAGGGTATCAAAAGAACATACTTCAATATAATAAAGGCCATACATGACATGTACACAACTAACAGCATACTTGACTAAGTTTTCATATATGTAACTTCTTTTCCCTTAAAGTCAATGTACATAAAGATATTTTTCAACCTTTATGTAAATATACTGACAGGATGAGGGCTGTATATGGTTGTGTAGATGAGAAGTTGAAAGCTTCTCCTCTTAAATCAGGAACAATCAGGGGTGCCTAGTCTGACCAATCTTACTCAACAAAGTACTGGAATTTCCTGGCCAGAACAATAAGAAAAAAGAACTAAAAGGCATCCAAATCAGAAAGGAAGAAGTAAAATTGTCATTGTCTGCAGATAATATAATCATATATATATAAAATCTTAGACTCCACCAAAAACTGTTAGAATAAATGAATTCTCTAAAGTTGAGATACAAGATCAATGTAGAGAAATGTGGCATTTCTATACAGTGTTAAAAATTAGCGGAAAGAGAAATTAATAATCTCATTTACAATTGCATCAAGAAGAATACTGAGGAGTAAATTTAACCACAGAGGTGAAAGACCTGTACTCTAAAAACTATAAAACATCGATGAAAGAAACTGAAGATGAATTCAAGGTGTTCTGGAAGAATTAATTTTAAGATGTCCATACTATTCAAAGCAGTCTATAGATTCAATGCAATCCCTATCAGAATACTAATAGAGGCACCTGAGTGGCTCAGTCGGTAAGCGTCCCAGACTTGGTTATGGCTCAGGTCATGACTGCACTAGTTTTGAGATTGAGCCCAGCAATATGATTTATAATCATATATAAATACCATACTCACTGACTGAGTGGGGTCACTCCACTCAGTGAGGAGTCTGCTTGAGAATCTTCCCTTCGGCCCTTCCCCTCATGTGTGCACTCCCTCTCTTTCTCAAATAAATACATCTTAAAGAAAAATACCAATAGCATTTTTCACAGAACAAGAACAAAGAACAAGAACAAAGAATCCTAACATTTGTCTGAAACCACAAAAGACCCTGAGTAGCCAAAATAATCCTGAAAAAGTAACTAAGTTGGAGGTATCACAGTCCCAGATTTTACACTATACAACAAAACTATAGTAATCAAAATGGTATGGTACTGGCACAAAAACAGAAACACTGATCAATGGAAGAAAACAGAGAGCCCAGAAGTAGAGCCACACTTATATGGTCAATTAATCTATGACAAAGGAATCAAGAATACACAATGAGGAAAAGACAGTCCCCTTCCCAATAAATGGTGCTAGAAAAACTGGACAGCTACGAGTAAAAGAAAACACTTTCTTACGCCACATACAAAAATAAACTCAGAGTGGATTAAAGACCTAAACACAGGAGATAAATCCATAAAAATCTCAAAAGAAAAAATAGGCAGTAAATTCCTAGACCTTAGAATTAGCAGTATTTTTTGGTTCACTCTCCTCTGGCAAGGGCAACAAGAGCAAAAATAAACTACTGGAATTAAAACAAACTAAAAAACTTTTGGACGGCAAAGGCTGCCATCAACAAAACAAAAAGGCAACCTACTAAATAGAAGAAGATGTTTGCAAATGATATATGCAATGAGGGGTCAATATCCAAATGTATAAAGAACTCATACAATTAAACACCAAAAAACAATATGATTAGAAAACAGGCAGAGTTCTATAGTATACAGAATAGTTATTTTTCCAGATAATATGTACAGAGAGCCAACACACATCAAGAGATGCTCCCCATGGGGAGCCTACTTTTCATGCTACCTATGTCTCCACCTCTATGTCTCTCATGAATATAAAAAATCTTTAAAATAAATAATATATATACATATGTATTATATATACATATATATTATATATATATATATATATATAGTTTTCAGTAACAATGTGCATATCTAGCTTCTCAATCTTGGCTTCTAAGGCTGACACTGTAAATGAAAAGAAACAGTGCTCCTTATATAAATAACCAGTTTCAGATCTGGAACAATAAAATATAAAGTGAGCCTAGTACATAAGCCTAATGGAGCAAATCAAAAGGATACAACTTAACAGGGCTCCTACAGAACAATCTGGGGTAATTTGATCATCAAATGTTAGAAACACATCATTTCATGAATGCCAGTGTAGCAATGGACTCAGGCAAAAATCCTCATTGATGCTGAAACCACTGAGTGAAATACTGAAAAAAAGGATCCTCTCATGGCCACAGAACATCACTCTAGAGATTATTTAAAAATACAATGGGAAACCAGTATCTTCCAGTAGAGGTCTGTTGTCACTAGAAGTGGTCATAAATAGCATCGCAATACAAGAACAGACTGAAATGATGTGACTCTTGATGTGATGCAGTAAGAAGTATACATTATATATATCTTTATCATCAAAATTAGAAGTCTACCTTTTGCCAAAAGTGTCCAAGTTGAATTATGAAGAAACAATCAGAAAAATGTTGAACATAAAATATTATGCAAGACACCAGGTCTGATATCTTCATAAAAGTTTTATGTCTTGGAGCATCTGGGTAGTTCAATCAGTTAAGTGTCCGACTCTTGATCTCAGCTCTGGTCTTGATCCCAGGGTTGTGAGTTCAGACCCCATGCTGTGTCCACACTGGGTATGGAGCCTACTGACTGACTGACTAAATAAATAAATAAATAAAAGTTATATGTCATGAAAAACAAATAAAAGCAGGGTAGACTAAATTAGACCAGATTAAGAGACTAAATGCAATACATGAACTCTGATCCAATTTAAAAAACAAATAATAGCTTGATGGGATGAGTACTGGGTGTTATGCCATATGTTGGCAAACTGAATGTAACTAAAATAGTAGGGACTCCTGGGTGGCTCAGTGATGAGCGTCTGACTCTGGCCCAGAGCGTGATCCTAAGTCCCGGGATCGTGTCCTACATCCGGCTCCCTGCATGGAGCCTGCTTCTCCCTCTGCCTGTGTCTCTGCCTCTCTCTCTCTCTGTCTCTCATTAAAAATAAATAAAATCTTTAAATAAATAAATAAATAAATAAATAAATAAATAAATAAATAAATAAAATATTTAAAAATATAATAATAATTAAGAAAAGGAAAAATAAGAAACAAATACCAAAAGTCATTTTTGAGACAAGAGAAATTTAAGTGTGGACTATATATTCATGATGCATATGATATTGGGATCACATAGGAAAATGTCATTCTTGTAAAGCTGATGCCTGGAACTTACATTCAAATGGAAAGGAAAAAAAGAGACAAAAGGAGGCAACGTTGCAAAATACTGACAACTGGTGAAACTACTTAAAAGGCTGTTCATTGTACTTTTCCATAGGTTAAAAATTTTCAAATAAATTTTGGTAAAATATGTCTAAGTTTGTATGTTTTTTGGTTTGTCATCATTTCTTTTTTACATTTTACCTTGATTTCCTTCTTTTGCCGCATCTGAGTGGCAATTCTGCCCACACGAACTGACTGACCACCAGTTAAAGAACTACTTAGACAATTACATAATATCCAGAAGAGGGCAGCAGAGTAAAACTTTTCTTTAATTAACGAATGCTTGGTGTGTTAACTTTGCCAATTATCTGAAAATCAGACTTTACTTCACCTCTCTCATGAATAAAGCAGTTGTATTAGTATTCCTCTTAGAAAACTGAAAAACTCAAAAGGCAATCACTGAGACTTCTAAAATCTAGACTCAATGTTTATTATCTGACAGGACATTCCTACTCTCCCATCCTCTCTGCTAGACAGTTACAACCAGACAGGTTATATCAGGACACCTGATAGCTTTTTTGACGTTCTCCTGTTCTGAACACCCCTCTTGCTCCCAGCTTTCCACCCCTGCTCTCACCCATCCATCCACCATCCATCTACCCACCCACTCACCACCTACCTGTCTTGGCAACCTATTCCTCTGAGCTTCCTAAACTATTTCTGCATGCTAGTGCTCTGGAACCTTCAATGACTCCCTATCACCTACTACCTCAGATCTCAACATTTCCAAAGGTGTAATCTTACTTGGCCTGAAAACTTTATTTCCTACTACTCCAAAGGCAAATTTTTGCTTTACTCAGATCATTCTATTTTTGCTCTGTATACCGACTGGGTTCAATCCCATCTCTGTACTTTTGCTCATGCCAGTGGTTCTCAAACTTCTTGGTCTCGTAATTTGGTGTGAAAGGTAGCTGAAACTAACTGCACTGAATCTTCCAGTTGATATTCAGAGATGCCACAACCAACAGTGTACCACACAATTCTTTAAGGCATCATTCACACTACTGTCCTAATAGATTTGTGTATTTATTACTTTCCACTAGATGGCAGTAAAGTGTCAGGAGGAAGCGGAGGCTTTGGCTAATCCAAAGACTAGCAGAGCTCATTTCTTTTCTTCTTTTTATGGTTCTAACACTCGATTTTAAAAACATTTTCATCTCCAGGCTCTATTACACTTTTGAAAATTATCAAGAGTCCCCAGGGAGCTTCTGTTTACATGGGCTGTATCTACTGATATTTCCCATATTATATGAAAACTAATGCTTTAAAATATTTACCTGTTAATTCATAAAAATAAAAATTCAACATCTATTACATCTTAATATAGATCACATACCTTGATGAAAAAACAGCTAATTCTCCTCACCCTGCCAAGCAGTGAGAAGAATGGCATTTTTTATATTTTTCCACAGGTATTTTATTTCTAGCTTAATAAAAGAACTAGATTCTCAAGACAGGGGAAGATGGCAGAATAGGAGGACCCTAGGTTCACCTCACCCTATGAATACAACTAGATAACTATCAGATCATCCTAAATACTCCAGAAATCGACTTTTAGGCTGGCAAAACAACTCCACAACTAAAGGTAGAGGCCACCCTGAAGAAAGTAGGAAGTGCAGAGACGTAGTTTGGGAGAGAAAGAGACTGTGGCCGCTGCGGTGGGGAGGGAGCCATGGTCGCAGAGAAGGGCTACAGACAAGTTAAAACACAGCGGAGGGCAAGGGAAAAACGAATCCCCCGTAGCAACTGGGGTAGAAAGCAAGCAAGCCTGAATTTCTTGAGTTCTTCCAACCAGCCTGGCTTAAGGCCTGGAGTTCTAAAGGTCAGCATGCTTGGCTCCAGAAGAGCTCAGAGGACATTGGGGCTGCTCTTAGAGAAAAGTCAGGTCAAACATCCTGCAGACTTACAGCAGAAAGAGCAATCTGAAGAGCACCTGGGGCACACATGGTGAGGTTAGCTGCTCATCTCAGAGCATGTCACAGAGAGGCAGTGTTCATGGTGAGACTCCTCCTGGTAGAAAAGAACTCACAGGCACCATTTCCCATCCTGCCCCTCATAAGAAGCACAGAGCCACCTGCAGGAACCAGCACAGACACTACCTAACTTACTTACACCAAGCTCTGCACACCCAAGCTTTGGTGGAGCTGCCCCTATCAGTCAACATTTGCCTCAGTTCCAGCTCAGTGGGCCCTTCCCCCACAAGACTAGCTCAAACCTATGCTCACACCTCACATCTCCTGATGTTATAGAGTTTTGGGCACCCTCAGTTCTGGTGGCACAGTGGCAACAGGTCTCTCATTTCACAAGCAGACCAGAGTACACCTACTTGAAACTCACCACTTTCAGACCAGACACCAAACACTGCCCACAACAGGCCAAGAGCCTCTGCAAATGACTGGCCTGAAGGATAAGGCAGCCAAGACACGCAAGCAGAGCACACACAGCACACAATGGAGATACCCTCAGTAGCACCAGGCCTTAGGAAACAGATGACACTACACTGCAGGGACCTCTTCATAAAGCCATTACTCTCAAGAATAGGAACCATAGCTGACTTTCCTAACACAAAGAAACAGGCACAGAGACTTAAACAAACTGAGAAGACAGAGGAATTTGTCCCAAATGAAAGAAGAGGACAAGGCCACACTAGGGATTTAAGTGAAAAAGATAGAAGTAAACATGCCTGATGGAGAATTGAAAGCAGTGATAAGGATACTCCCTGGGCTTGAGAAAAGAGTGGAGACCACGAGTGAGACTATTAACACATAGATAAGGAACAACACAGAACAGATAAAGAGCTCAGTAAATAAAATGAGAAACACACTTGACAGAATAAACAGCAGTTTGGAAGAAGCAGAGAGAAAAGAATTATGCGAAATGAGAATAGACTTAGTGAACTCAGTGACTCCATCAAACATAGTATATTTGTATCACAGGAGTCCTAGAAGAAGAAAGAGAAAAGGTGGCAGAAACTTTACTTAAAGAATAACTTCCCTGATCTGGGGAAGGAAATAGATACCCAGATGCAGGAGTCACAGAGAACTCCCCAAAAATCAACAAAATCAGATTCACACCAAGACATATTATAATGAAAATGGCAAAATATAGTGATAATGAAAAGCTATTAAAGGCAGTGAGATATGGGGCACCTGGGTGGCTCAGTAGGTTAAGAGTCCAACTCTCAATTTCAGCTTAGGTCTTGATGTCAGGGTCCTGGGATTGAGACCACACCAGCTCTGCCCTCAACAGGAAGTCTGATTTTCTACCTCTCTCTCTTTGCCCCTCCCTGTGTACATGTGCTTGCATGCATATTCTTTCTCTCTCAAAAGAATAAATAAATCTTTTTTAAAAAAGCAGCAAAAGAAGATAGTTATCTACAAAGGAAATCTCATACTGCTATTGCCAGATTTTTCGCCAGAAACTTTCCAAGCCACAAAGAAGTGGCATGATATATTCAAAGTGCTGAATAGGAGAGGAGCCTGGCTGGCTGTCAATAGAGCATGTAGCTCTTGATCTCAGGGGTCATGAATCTGAGTCCCACAATGGGTGGAGAGGTTACTCAAAAAAAAAAAAAAAAAGCAAAGTGCAAATGGGAAAATCCTGCACCTGCAAATAATCTATCCAGCAAGGCTATCATTCGAAATAGAAGGAGAGAGTTTTTCCAAACAAAAACTAAAGGAGTTGGTGACCATTAAGCCAGCCCTCCAAGAAATACTAAAAGGGACTCTCTGAGTGGAAAGACAAAAATGACAGTAAAAACACAAAAGCAGTAAAAATTAATATTTCTGTAAAGTATTGGTCAAGGAACTCACAAAATAAAAGTCTGTAAAATACACACCATATACCTAAAACATGGGGAGGAGATAAAGAACAAGTTCAAACTTAAACAACCATCAACTTAATATAGACTGCTATATGCAAAAGATGTTGTTTTTCTTTAAGATTTTATTTATTTATTCATGAGAGACACAGAGAGAAGCAGAGACATAGGCAGAGGGAGAAGCAGGCTTCCCATGGGGAGCCTTATGTGGGACTTGATCCCAGGACCCCGGGATCACGACCTGAGCCAAAGGCAGGCGCTCAACCATTGAGCCACCGAGGCGCCCTGCAAAAGATGTTATATACAAACCTAATGGTAACCACAAATCAAAAACCACTAATAAATATGCAAAGATTAAAGAGAAAGAAATCCAAATATATCACTAAAGAAAACCAACAAACCACAAAAGACAGAACGACAAGAAAGGACCAAAGAAAATCTTCAAAACGACAAAACAAGTAATAAAATGGCAGTAAATACATGCCTATTAATAATCACCCTGAAAAAAAAAAAATATATATATATATTTTTTTTTTTTATGATAGTCACAGAGAGAGAGAGAGAGGCAGAGACATAGGCAGAGGGAGAAGCAGGCTCCATGCACCAGGAGCCCGACGTGGGATTCGATCCGGGTCTCCAAGATCGTGCCCTGGGCCAAAGGCAGGCGCCAAACCGCTGCACCACCCAGGGATCCCAATCACCCTGAATATAAATGAACTAAATGCTCCAATCAAAAGACATAGGGTGACAGAATAGAATAAACAAATACAAAACCCATCTATGTGCTGCCAAAAGAGACTCATTTTAGACTTTTTAAAAACACCTGCAAATTGAAAGTGAAGGAATCAAGAAACATATCGTGCAAATAGAAGTCAAAAGAAAGTTGGAGCAGCAATATTTATATCAGACAAAACAGACTTTAAAACAAAGACTAACAAAAGACAAAGAAGGACATTATAAAATAATGAGAACAATCCAACAAGAAGGTATAACAATTGTAATTACTCACTCACCCAACATGGGAGCACCTGTTTATTAATATAAAACAGTTAATAACAGGGGCACCTGGGTGGCTCAGTGGTTGAACATCTGCCTTTGGCTCAGCTCACGATCCCAGGACCCCGGGATCGAGTCCTGCATCGGGCTCCCCACGAGGAGCCTGCTTCTCCCTCTGCTGTGTCTCCAACTCTCTCTCTGTGTCTCTCATAAATAAGTAAATCTTTTTTTTTTAAAAAAAGGAGTTAATAACAACATAAAGGAACTAATTGATAATAATTCAACAATAGTAGGACACTTCGACATCCCACTTGTATCAATAGACAGATGATCCAAACAGAAAATCAACAAGGAAACAATGGTTCTTAATGACACACTGGACCAGATGGATTTACCAGATATACTCAGAACACTCCATCCTAAAACAGCAGAATATACATTCTTTTCATGTGCACATGTAACATTCTCCAAAACAGATCACAGATTACATTCCATTACATCCAGAACGCTCTCCTTCATCCCTCAGCTCAAGCCCCTGGCAACTAGGAGTCTGTTTTCTTCCCTATAGTTTTGTCTTTTAAACGATGGCCTGTAAATGAAATCACGTATGTAGATTTTGAGTCTGCTCCTTTCACTTAAGTTAATCACTTGAGATTCATCCACATTGTTGTATTATCAGTAGTTTGATCCTTTTAATTGCTGAGTAATAATCCATTGTGAACATACCATGTTTTGTTCATTCATTTACTAGCTGAAGGAGATTTGGGTTGTTTCCAATTTTTACTGATGACAAATAAAGCTGTTGTTAACATTCTCCTGGGGAAAAAAAAGCATCCACAAAGCAAGCCTCAACAAATTCAAAAAGACTGAGGTCACATCATGCATCTTTTCTGTCCGCAACACTATGAAACTAGAAGTCGACCACAAGAAAAAATCTGGAAAGACTACAAATAACATGGGGGTTTAAGAACATGCTACTAAATAATGAATGAGTAAACTGGGAAATAAAAAAACAAAAAAGTACATGAAACAAATGAGAATGAAAATCCAATAGTCCAAAACTTTTGGGACACAGCATAAGCAGTTCTAAGAGGGAAGTTTACAGGAGTACAGGCCTACTTCAAGAAACAAGAAAAATCTCAATAAAAACCACCCAACCTTACACCAAAAGAAACTAGAAAAAGAACAAACAAAACCTAAAAACAACAGGAGAGAAAAAGAAAAAGATTAGAGCAGAAGCAAATGATACAGAAGCTACAAAAAAACCCAACAGAACAGATCAATGAAACCAGGAGCTGGTCCTTTGAAAAAAATCAGTAAACTGATGTAAACCTCTGGCCAGACTTATCAAGAAAAAGAAAAAGAACCCCAAAAAATCACAAATGAGAGAGGAGAAATAACAACACACACCAGAGAAATACAAACAAACATAACAGAATATTATGAACAACTATATGCCAACAAAGTGGAAACCTAGAAGAAACTGATTAAGTTCTAGGAACTTACAACCTACCAAAACTGAAACAGGAAGAAACAAAAAATTTGAACAGACTAAACCCCAGCAAAGATAAGTGAATTCGTAAAAAAAAAAAAAACTTTCAACAAACAAAAGTCTTCACAGGCAAATTCTGCCACACTTTTTAAAGATCTTATTTATTTGAGAGGGCACACAAGCAGGGAGAGGGGCAGAAGGAGAAGGAGAAGCAGACTCCCATTGGGCGTGATCCCAGGGCCCCAGGATCATAACCTGGGCTGAAGGCAGATGCTTAACTGAGCTATCCAGGTGTACTCCATCCCTTGTGAAAAGATTTTAGAATTCTACCAAATATTTAAAGAAAATCTAAAACTTATTCTTCTCAAACTACTCCAAAAAAGGGGGAGAGGGGTAAACTTTCAAATTCATTCTAGGAGGCCAGCATTACCCTGATATCAAAACCAGATGACGATACCACAAAAAAAGAGAACTACAGGCCAGTATCTCAGATGAACATAGATGTAAAATCCTCGACATACTAGCAAACCAAATCCAACAATACGTTGAAAAAAAATCATTCACCATGACCAAGTGGGATTTATTTTTGCAATGCAAAGGTGGTTCAATATTCACAAATCAATCAGTGTGATACAGCACATCAATAAGAGAAAGGATAAAGACCATATGATCATTTCAATAAATGCATTAAAAGTATCCAACAAAGTACAACATCCATTCATGATAACAACCCTCAACACAAGTTTACAGGGAACATACCTCAATATAACGATCATATATGAAAAACCCACAACTAACATCACCCTCACTGGGGAAAAAATTGAGAGCTTTTCCCCTAAGGTCAGGAACAAAATAAGGATGTCTCACCACTTTTTATTCAACATAGTACTGGAAGTCCTACCCACAGCAGTCAGATAACAAAAAGAAATAAAAGGCATGCAAATTGGTAAGGAAAAAGTAAAATTTTCACTATTTCCAGATGACATGATACTATATACATAAAACCTAAAAGACTCTCCCAAAAACTGCTAGAACTAATACACAAACTCAGTAAAGGTGGAGGATACAAAGTCAACATACAGAAATCTGTTGCACTTCTAAATATCAATAAAGAAGCAATAAAAAAAAAGCAATAGAAAGAGAAGTTAAGAAAACAACCCCATTTACAACTGTAGTAAAAATAATCAAGTCTCTAGGAATAAATCTAAACAAAGAGATGAAAGATTTGTACTCTGAAAACTATAAAAAATAGTAAAGAAATGAAAAGTACACAAAAAAACGGAAAGCTATTCCACATTCCTGGACTGAAAGAACAAATATTGTTAAAATGTCTATACCACCCAAAACAATCCACACATTTCATGCGATCTCCATCTAAATACTACATTTATTATTTTACATTTACTACATTCACTGAATTTTTCACAGAACTAGAACAATCCTAAAATTTGTATAGAATCACAAAAGACCCTGAACAGCCAAAGCAATCTTGAAAAAGAAAAGCAAATCTTGAAAAAGAAAAGAGTTATCACCATTCTGGACTTCAAGTTTTATCACAAGCTGTAGTCATCAAGACAGTGTGGTACTGGCACAAAAACAGACACATTGATCAATGGAACAGAATGGAAAATCCAGAAATGAACCCACAATTATATGGTCAATTAAATCTTTGACAAATCAGGAAAGAATATCTAATGGGAAAAAGACAGTCTCTTCAATAGTGTAGGGAAAACTAGACAGCAAAATGCAGAAGAATGAAACCGGACCACTTTTTTACACCAAACAAAAATAAATTCTAAGTGAATTCAAGACCTAAATGTGAGCTCTAAAACCATAAAAACCCTAGAAGAGAGCAGAGGCAGTAATTTTTTTCACATGGGCCACGGAAACTTTTTTCTAGATTGGTCCCTTGAGGCAAAGGAATCAAAACCAAAAACAAACTACTGGGAATACATCAAAATAATGTGCTGTCCTCTGCACAGCAAAGCAATCAACCAAACTAAAAGGCAATCTATGGAATGGGAAAAGACATTTTCAAATGACATATCCAATAAAGGGTTAGTATCCAAAAAATATAAAATATAAAGAACTTATCAAACTCAACACCTAAAAACCAAATAATCTAATTAAAAATGGGCAAAAGACATAAACAGACATTTCTCCAAATTAGACATCCAGATAGATGAAAAGATAGTCAATATCACTTATCATCAGGGAAATGCATATCGAAACTACAATGAGATATCACTTCACTCCTGTTAAAAAGGCTAAAATCAGGAACACAAGAAATAACAAGTGTTGGTGAAGATGTGCATAAAAAGGAACCCTCTTACACTGTTGGTAGGAATGCAAACTAGTGCAGCCACTTTGGAAAACGGTATAGAGGGTCTTCAGAAAGTTAAGAAAAGAACTATCCTACAATCCAGCTATCATACTACTGGATGTTTATCCAAAGAATACAAAAACACTAATTCAAAGGGATATATGCATGCTTATTTTTATAGTAGCATTATTTACCAAACTATGGAAGCCTACCACTGATCAATGAATAGATAAAGAAGATATAAATATACAATGGAGTATTATTCAGCTATAAAAAAATAATGGAATCTTGCCATTTGCAACACAAATGGCAGCTAAAGACTTTAATCCTAAGGGAAATAAGTGAGTCAGAGAAGACAAATACCATATGGTTTCACTCATATTTGGAATTTAAGAAACAAAAAAAAAAGCAAAGGAGAAAATGAGAGAGAGAGAGAGAGAGCGAGAGAGAGCGATACAGACTCTCAACTATAGAGAACAATTTGATGGTTACTGGGAGGGTGAAGTGTGAAGTAGGTGACGGGGACTAAGGAGTACACTTCTTTGGATGAGCACCAAAGGGTTAAAATAATTTTTTTAAAAAGAAAAGAGAAAAAGAAATTAAAAATGGTCCATGTCAATATACAAATGGATCAACCATAAAAAAAAAAATTAAGAGCTGGATTCTCCTATATGCTTCACCCAACAAGTAACCTCTAGAAAACTTCACTGTACCCTTGAGAAGATGGGAATAAACAAACATAAATAACATCTTAATACTACTATGAAAGTCATTTTGACCTTGCAGATCTCTAAAAAATCCTAGAGGCCCCCAATGTCCACAGGGTAAATTATGAGCACTACTGGCTTATACTATCCCTTCTCTTCCACCTTTTTTCTACCTATTTCTTTCAAGGACTCCTTAACTCCAATAACTCATACTATGGTAATTAATATTTAATTTTTCTAAATTATATGTTTTTCCAATCAAAGTGTAATCTTTGGAAGCTGGATCGATGCACATAGTTATGGGTGAATAAATACTTGCTGGTTATATTACCCACATTAGACAGTGTTGGTATTCAAATACCCTCCAGAATACCTCCCATCTTTAAACATCATCTCTGTTCCATCAGAGAACTGTTAGGTTCTGCCTCCAATCTACTGTTACCTTCCCCTTCAATACACCACACACACACACGCGCACGCATACACACCAATAAAATTCCATTCAGGGAACAAGGAAAAGAGACTAAAAATGTATCATTTAATTCATGCAAAATAAGCCTGCCTGTCCTCTAGCTTATCATTGGAAACACTTTGTTTTTGAGAGAGAGAGAACGCATATGCATGTGAGTCATGGTGAGGGGCAGAGGGAAAGAGAGGGAGTCTTAAGCATGTTCCATGCCCAGTACAGAACCGACTCAGGGCCTAATCTCATGACCCTGAGATCATGACCTGAGCCAAAATCAAGACTCAAATGCTTACTCAAACGAGCCACTTTGGTGCCCCAAGTTTGAAAAACTCTTCTTTCTTCAACAAACTCAAAGTTAGTGATTCTAACCATAAAAAATTTCATAAAATGTCAGGATATCTAGTAGTATGTCAACATAAACTCAGTCTTTTCCTCATTTTCCACAGACAAAAAAACCTAAACCCCCTCCTCTGCAAGTGGAGAAAGGGAGTAAGACCCCTCTTTGGTTCGCCAGAATAGGACAGACAATGGTAGGTTCACTCAAAACAGCTCAGCAATTCCCTTCTGCATTTCCCTACAAGGTTGGTTTTCTCATTCTAGGCTATTTACATCTCATCTTCTCATCTCAAGCCTCCCTTATTCCCCCAATAACTTCTCAGTTAACGATTTTACCTCACAGGTTGCTAAGAAACTAGAAGCTATCAAACTTAGCCTCATCTTTCTTTAGTCAAACCCACGAATACACCTTCTTCTGAGCCCACATTTTCTTCCTTCCCTCTGGCTACAACTAAAGATGTGCCTCTACCCTGTCAGAGAATAACCTCTCCACCTGTGCTCTCATTCAGCTCCCATCTTCTCAAAGATTTTATTCAGGAAACTATTCATACATCTTTATTGATTTCTTTCTCTTTGTTGGATCATTCTCATTGGCACACAAATATGCCAGAGAGGTTTTCATTTTATCAAATTCCTCTCTACTTGTAGCTCCATTTCTCTGCCTCCCTTTCAGTAAAACTTACCTAAAACGTTGTGGATGCTTCTCCTTTCTAACTTCACATTTTCTCCTCAACACCCTCAAACTTGGGCAGCCCCGGTTTAGCGCCGGGTGCAGCCCAGGGCATGATCTGGAGACCCTGGATTGAGTCCCACGTCAGGCTCTCTGCATGGAGCCTGCTTCTCCCTCTGCCTGTGTCTCTGCCTCTCTCTCTCTGCATCTCTATGAATAAATAAATAAAATCTTAAAAAAAAAAAAACCTCAAACTCACTCAAACTACTTTTGCCCAAATCATTATGGGACCACATCTTGCAAAACTCATGGTCATTGATCAATCTATGTCCTTTACTATTTTTTCTTCCCAGGTGACATACAGCCCTCTGGCTAAAGATTCTAATTTTATCTCCAGGTATGGCTTCACTTTCATGCTATCAGATGTGGATGTCAAACTAGTTATTTGACATTTCTCACAGACATTTCAAATCTTCCCCCTGCCACATCCATCAGCAAGTCCTATCAACTCCACCAAAAAATAATCCTAATCCATCCATCCTTTCCACCTTCACAGTTGCCACTCCAGGCCAAGCTATCATCGTCTTGCACCTGAACTACTGTATCAGCTTCTTAATGAACCCTCCCTGCAGGGTGACTGCCCCCCTATTCTCTACAAAAACTACTCAAAGTGATCTTATAAATACAAAAATCACACCCTAATGGCTTTCCATTCACTGAGAATCCCAACTCCTTATCAGATCTAGATCTGCAAGGCCCTATGTGATTTGTCCTTTTCCCTGACTTCATCTTTCCCTTCTTCCTTACTACCATGTTCTAACCACACTGGTCTTCTTTTCCTTACTTGAACATGTCAAGGTCCTCCCTTATCACAGTGCCTTTGCATTTCCTATCCAGAGACTCTTCCCCACAGATCTTCCCAAGTTTGGTGACTCCCTGTAATTTGGTCTCAGTCATTCATGTCACCGTCCTATCTAATGTTGCTATTGCTATTCTCACCAGGCGAACCTTATAAAGACAATTAAGTCCCAGCAGGAAACAGATGATACACAAATAAGTTATCCATCATACTTTCTTGTCAGTACCCTGACTCATTTTCAGGCCACTAATTACTTGCTGACATTATTGTTGTATTTATTTCGTATCTGCTTCCTATACTAGAGCCTTGAATGTAGAAGGTATTCTATAAATTACGTACTGAAATCTCATTTTGAATTCTAGAAGCTACAGTATGTCTAGAGACACATGCCCTACTTGTGGGTTCTTAGGATATTACTCATATAGATTATCTTTCCACATGGCATTTTTGTGATTTATACCATAAATGGGCATTAAATGATAAAATATAGCACACGTATCTTATTCTTAATTGTGTAGGGTCTTTGGAGATTTGAAACAACAATAAGAAGTAAGGGCAAAGAATCTGAGAGAAGTTAGCAGTTTGGGACAGCAGCACATTTCCATACCTATCAATGCTAACATTTCACTTGTAACGTATATTATAAAATTGTCCACCAGTCTGTTTCTCATTTATATATATTTCAACTCTTATGTAAATCATTACAGACGCAGATGATCATCTAATCATCAACACTATCAACCACCATGACCCAAAACACTAACCATAACAATTACAGAATATAGACTCTTTTCAACTGTGCATGGTATTATCACCAAGATAGAATATTACATCCAAAGACAAAACAAGTCAAAAAATTTAAAATAACGGAAGCCATGCATTTTCTCTAACCACAACACAATTAAGAACCAATTACAATAGGATGCCTGGGTGGCTCAGCAGTTGGGCACCCGCCTTTGGCTTAAGGCGTGATCCCAGGGTCCCAGGATTGAGTCCTACATCAGGCTCCCAATGTGGAGCCTGCTTCTCCCTCTGCTTGTGTCTCTGCCTCTCTCTCTCAGTCTGTCTCTCTCATGGATTAATAAATAAATCTTAAAAACAAAAAAGAAAGCCCCAAATATTTGAAAATCAAAACACACCTCTAAATAATCCATAGATCAAAAAAGAAATTATAAGGGGAACTTTAAATACATTTTGTACTGAATGATAATGAAATTACAACATCTTAAAATTCCTGAATGATCCAGAATAATGTTTTGAAAGAAAGTTATAACTTCAGAAGCTTATATCAGAAAAAACTGGATAGAGCTAAAATGGCAGAGTAGTTGTGGGACCCCAGGCTTGTCTTATCAATCAAACATAGCTAATTACTGAATCATTATGAAAACCTAAGAAATCAATCTGAGGACTGACAGAACAAACAGCCCAAGTAGGTGGAGAGAAGAGGTCACACTGTCAAGGTAGCAGGTGCAGAGATGTGATTTGGGGAAGAAAAGGATGTGGGTGTTGTAGAGGGGAGGGAGCACTAATCACCCAGAGGCAAGAGAGAGAAAGACGTGCACAGGGATCACACAAGGAAAAATTTCCCAAAAGCCATTCACTGGAAAAATGAGAAGGGTTGAATATTTTGGGTTTTTTTATAATAAATTTATTTTTTATTGGTGTTCAATTTACCAACATACAGAATAACACCCAGTGCTCATCCTGTCAAGTGCCCCCCTCAGTGCCCGTCACCCATTCACCCCCACCCCCCGCCCTCCTCCCCTTCCACCACCCCTAGTTCATTTCCCAGAGTTAGGAGTCTTTATGTTCTGTCTCCCTTTCTGATATTTCCCACACATTTCTTCTCCCTTCCCTTATATGCCCTTTCACTACTATTTATATTCCCCAAATGAATGAGAACATATAATGTTTGTCCTTCTCCGATTGACTTACTTCACTCAGCATAATACCCTCCAGTTCCATCCATGTTGAAGCAAATGGTGGGTATTTGTCGTTTCTAATGGCTGAATAATATTCCATTGTATACATAAACCACATCTTCTTTAACCATTCATCTTTCGATGGACACCGAGGCTCCTTCCACAGTTTGGCTATTGTGGACATTGCTGCTATAAACATCGGGATGCAGGTGTCCCGGCGTTTCATTGCATCTGTATCTTTGGGGTAAATCCCCAACAGTGCAATTGCTGGTTCGTAGGGCAGGTCTATTTTAACTCTTTGAGGAACCTCCACACAGTTTTCTAGAGTGGGTGCACCAGTTCACATTCCCACCAACAGTGTAAGAGGGTTCCCTTTTCTCCGCATCCTCTCGAACATTTGTGGTTTCCTGCCTTGTTAATTTTCCCCATTCTCACTGATATGAGGTGGTATCTCATTGTGGTTTTGATTTGTATTTCCCTGATGGCAAGTGATGCAGAGCATTTTCTCATGTGCGTGTTGGCCATGTCCATGTCTTCCTCTGTGAGATTTCTCTCCCTGTCTTTTGCCCATTTCACGATTGGATTGTTTCTTTGGTGTTGAGTTTAATGAGTTCTTTATAGATCTTGGAAACTAGTCCTTTATCTGATACATCATTTGCAAATATCTTCTCCCATTCTGTAGGTTGTCTTTTAGTTTTGTTGACTGTATCCTTTGCTGTGCAAAAGCTTCTTCTCTTGATGAAGTCCCAATAGTTCATTTTTGCTTTTGTTTCTTTTGCCTTCATGGATGTATCTTGCAAGAAGTTACTGTGGCTGAGTTCAAAAAGGGTGTTGCCTGTGTTCTCCTCTAGGATTTTGATGGACTCTTGTCTCACGTTTAGATCTTTCATCCATTTTGAGTTTATCTATGTGTATGGTGAAAGAGAGTGGACTAGTTTCATTCTTCTGCATGTGGATGTCCAATTTTCCCAGCACCATTTATTGAAGAGACTGTCTTTCTTCCAATGGATAGTCTTTCCTCCTTTATCGAATATTAGTTGACCATAAAGTTCAGGGTCCACTTCTGGGTTCTCTATTCTGTTCCACTGATCTATGTGTCTGTTTTTGTGCCAGGACCACACTGTGTTGATGACCACAGCTTTGTAGTACAACCTGAAATCTGGCATTGTGATGCCCCCACATATGGTTTTCTTTTTTAAAATTCCCCTGGCTATTTGGGGTCTTTTCTGATTCCACACAAATCTTAAAATAATTTGTTCTAACTCTCTGAAGAAAGTCCATGGTATTTTGATAGGGATTGCATAAAACGTGTAAATTGCCCTGGGTAACATTGACATTTTCACAATATTAATTCTGCCAATCCACGAGCATGGAATATTTTTCCATCTTTTTGTGTCTTCCTCAATTTCTTTCAGAAGTGTTCTATAGTTTTTAGGGTATAGATCCTTTACCTCTTTGGTTAGGTTTATTCCTAGGTATCTTATGCTTTGGGGTGCAATTGTAAATGGGATTGACTCCTTAATTTGTCTTTCTTCAGTCTCATTGTTAGTGTATAGAAATGCCACTGATTTCTGGGCATTCATTTTGTATCCTGCCATGCTACCAAATTGCTGTATGAGTTCTAGCAATCTTGGGGTGGAGGCTTTTGAATGTTCTACGTAGAGTATCATGTCATTGGCGAAGAGGGAGAGTTTGACTACTTCTTTGCCAATTTGAATGCCTTTAATGTCTTTTTGTTGTCTGATTGCTGAGGCTAGGACTTCCAGTACTATGTTGAATAGCAGTGGTGAGAGTGGACATCCCTGTCTTATTCCTGATCTTAGGGGAAAGGCTCCCAGTGCTTCCCCATTGAGAATGATATTTGCTGTGGGCTTTTCATAGATGGCTTTTAAGATGTTGAGGAATGTTGCCTCTATCCCGACACTCTGAAGAGTTTTGATCAGGAATGGATGCTGTATTTTGTCAAATGCTTTCTCTACATCTAATGAGAGGATCATATGATTCTTGGTTTTTCTCTGGCTGATACGATGAATCACATTGATTGTTTTACGAGTGTTGAACCAGCCTTGTGTCCCGGGGATAAATCCTACTTGATCATGGTGAATAATTTTCTTAATGTACTGTTGGATCCTATTGGCTAGTATATTGTTGAGAATTCAAATGGTTCTCCAACCTTTTATTTTCAGGCTGTAGGTGTCCTTCTGTCTAAAATGAGTCTCTTGTAGACAGCAAATAGATGGGTCCTGCTTTTTTATCCAGTCTGAAACCCTGCGCCTTTTGATGGGGTTGTTAAGCCCGTTCACGTTCAGAGTTACTATTGACAGATATGAGTTTAGTGCCATCATGATATCTATTCAGTCCTTGTTTTTGTGGATTCTTCCACTGAACTTCTTAAAGGGGAATTTTAAGAGTCCCCCTTAAAATTTTTTGCAGAGCTGGTTTGGAGGTCACATATTCTTTCAGTTCCTGCCTGTCTTGGAAGCTCTTTATCTCTCCTTCCATTTTGAATGAGAGCCTTGCTGGATAAAGTCTTCTTTCTTCTCATTTGGGACCCTGAATATATCCTGCCAGCCCTTTCTGGCCTCCCAGGTCTCTGTGGAGAGGTCTGCTGTTACCCTAATGCTCCTCCCCATAAAAGTCAGAGATTTCTTGTCTCTTGCTGCTTTAAAGATCTCTTTATCTTTGGAATTTGCAAGCTTCACTATTAAATGTCGAGGTGTTGAACGGTTTTTATTGATTTGGGGGGGGGGGGGATCTCTCTATTTCCTGGATCTGAATGCCTGTTTCCCTTCCCAGATTAGGAAAGTTTTCAGCTATGATTTGTTCAAATACATATTCTGGCCCTCTGGCCCTTTTGGTGCCCTCGGGAACCCCAATTAAACGTAGGTTTTTCTTCCTCAGGCTGTCCTTTATTTCCTTTAATCTATCTTCATGGTCTTTTAATTGGTTGTCTCTTTTTTCCTCAGTTTCCCTCTTTGCCATCAACTTGTCTTCTATGTCACTCACTCGTTCTTCCACCTCGTTAACCCTCGTCATTAGGACTTCTAGTTTGGATTGCATCTCATTCAATTGATTTTTAATTTCTGCCTGATTGGATCTAAATTCTGCAGTCATGAAGTCTCTTGAGTCTTTTACGCTTTTTTCTAGAGCCACCAGTAGCTGTGTAATAGTGGCTTTCTGACATTGAATTGTAATCCAGATTTTGTAACTCTGTGGGAGAGAGGACTGTTTCTGATTCTTTCTTTTGAGGTGAGGTTTTCCTTCTAGTCATTTTGCTCAGTGCAGAGTGGCCAAAAACAAGTTGTATTGGGAAAAGGAGAAAAAGAGAGGAGAGAAAGAAGGAAAGAAAAGAGAAAAAGATAAAAGAAAAAATGAAGAAAAAAAGAAAAAAGAGAGGGAAAAGAGAAAGAAAAAGAAAGGAAAAAAAGGGTGGGGTAAGCAAACAAATCAAAAAGAAAAAAAAAAAACACGCGGAGTATCTTCTGATTCTGTATACATTAAGTCCCTTAACTTCCCCTGGAACTGGTCCCTCTAGCTGGTCTTCTGGGGGACGGGCCTGTTGTGCTTGATTTTCAGGTGTAAGCACTTGGGGAGCTACTCTGCCCCCTGCCTGGTGCAGGGCTTTGTGGGGGTTGTTTACCCCGTGAGGCTCCAGGAGGAACAACCACAGTGGCGGCGGCCAGCTCTGGAGCCCTGGATTCAGCTCCCGCAGTAACGGAGCTCTCTGTCTGCAGAGGCTTGGATGCTCCGGGGCGGGGCCGCTGATCTGCTCAGCTCGGGGCAGGAGCGTCCTTGCTGTCCTGGGCCCTCCCGGCCTCTGCCTGTCCCGGTGGGAGTCCGGGTCCTGGGCCGTGTCCCCGGCGCCCAGTGCTCCCGGGCCTGCGCTGTTGGATTCGCGCTCCCTGCCACGCAGCCGCCTCTCCGCGAGCTGCTCCCGGAGCTGCGCAGCCCCCTCCGCACGGAGCCTCTTCCTCTGCGGTAGCTGCCTCCGAGTTGCTCCCGGGACGCGCAGCCCCCTCTCCGCGGAGCCGCCGCCGCCCGAGCCCCTCCGAGCTGCTCCCGGGTAATACGTGTGCGCACTACAGCCCTTAGGGAGCTCGGCGCACTCTCCCCGGTAGGCAGTTGCTCTGTTAGTGTCCCAAGGAGCCTGAGGGCATCCCCGCTCTCCTGGGGTCCTGCTCTAACTACCTGCGAGAGCCTTTCCACCCGGGAAGATTGGTGCAGCTCCTGCTTCTCGGGACGGGGCTTTCCTGTCCTGGGGGCACTCGCCCTGCCCTTAGCCGGACTCCTTGCGGGGCCCCTCCCCCTTGGATGCTTTTTGTTTCTTACCCCCCACCCCCACCCCCCGGCTTCCTACCTTGATAGAAGTGCAAACTCTTCTCACTGTAGCATTCCAGCTGTTCTCTCTTTAACTCTCAGGCCGAATTCATAGATTTTCAGGATGATTTGAAGGTTATCTAGGTAATTTGGTGGGGACAGGTGATTTGGGGACCCTATTCTTCCACCATCTTGCCCCTCCTCCGGGTTGAATATTTTGAGTTTTGACAACCAGAAGAACTGGAAGACTAGAATTTTAGAGGTCAGTGCCATGGTTGATGTGGAGCCTAGCAGACCCTGCAGCGTGCCTGTAAAGGAGGGCAGAGAGTCCAGTAGTGGATAGCACAATCTGAGGATCCCCTAGGACACACTGGGAAAAATGGTTCCCCCTTCTTGGAGCACATTTGGAAGAGGTAGCATTGCCTTCCCACGGACAAAAGGGCTGTTGGGCGCCATTACCTTCTCCCGTCCCTCAGGCGCACAGGCACAGAAACACCTATCAAGATTCATCCAAATTCCAAGCTCCTATGATTTGGTGTGACTGTCCTTCTGGGAAAAACCTGCACCAGGCCCAGAACAGTGAGACCCTCCCATTGAGGACCACTGTAGATCTGTCACATGCCAGGTCCTTAAAGTTTGGAGTTTTAAAACTCAGCCAGCCTCCCTGGGATAGAACACAGGTATACTGTGCTGCAGGGCAGCAGACAAACCAGACACAGACAGGGTAAAGGCAGGGATCTGAGGGAGGCCTGGGACACATGAGGGGAGATTGTTCACTCTCTTGTGAGGGCTTTCTGAACAGTGATGGGCACAAACTCCATTTTTCAGGGAGAAGGGAGAGGACCGGTGTCATTTCCCTCCCTACCCTCCTATGGTGCAGCGAAACACCAACAGTGGAGGGAGGCATAAACCACTTATACCAAGTGGTTTACCCTCCCCCTGTATTCTGCATGTGCTTCTTTAATAGGACAAGTGTGCATGAGAACCAGAGCAGCAGCCCCCTCCCCCAGAAGACCAGCACAAACCCACCACATGCACCAAATCTACTGACCATAGAGTGCTGCAAAGCTTCAGCTCTGGGAGCAGCAGCAGCAGGTATCTTTGAACAAGGAGACCAGAGCACACCTAGTTAAAACTCACCACACTCTGGCCAAGGTACAAACACTCCCCACTGCAGGCAAGGAGAAACTCTGCAGAGGGCTGCTGATCAGAGGGAAACAACAGCCAAAACATAGCAGTAGAGTGCACAGAGCATACATCAGAAACACTTCCTGAATTGGCAGGCCCTGGACAGTTTATGACCTTTTCTTAAAAAGCCATTACTCTCGGGAGCAGGAAACATAACAGGCTTTCCTAACACAGAGAAGATGAGAAAGACCTACACAAAATGCCAACATGAAGGAATTCATCCCAAAGAAAGAAAAGGTCATGGCCAGGGATCTAATTGAAACAGATATAAAAAAACTATGCTTGATCCAGAATTTATTTATTTATTTATTTATTTATTTATTTATTTATTTATTTATTTATAATCCAGAATTTAAAACAATAATCATAAGGACACTAGTTGGGCTTAGAAAAGTATAGAAGACACTAGGGAGTCTCTTACCACAGAAGTAAAAGACCTAAAAACTAGTCAGGCCAAAATTAAAAGGAAAAGAATGCTGTAACTCAGCTGTGAAACCAACTGAATATGATGACCACAAGAATGGAAGAAGCAGAGGACTGAATAAGTGATATAGTGATAAAATTATAGAAAATAATGAAGAGGAAAAGAAAAATATTGGATCACACATGTAGACATAAGGAACTCAGTGACCTCATAAAAGCATAATATTCATATCACAGGAATCCCAGATGAAAAAGAGAAGGGAAGAGGGGTAGCTTGAGGAAATTATAACTGAAAATTTTCCCTAATATGGAAAAGAAAACACATATCCAAATCCAGGAGGCACAGAGAACTATCGTCAAAATCAAGAAAGGAGGCCAACACCAAGACATATCACAGTAAAATTTGCAAAATATAGAGATAAGGAAAAAATTCTAAAAGCAGGGAAAAGAAATCTCTAACTTACAAGGAAAGACAAATAAGGTTAGGAACAAATTTCTCCAAAGAAACTTGACAGGCCAGAAGAAAGTGGCATGATATACTCAAAGTACTGCATGGGAAAAATATGCAACCAACAACTCTATCCAGCAAGGCTATCATAAATAGGAGAGAAAGTGAGCTCCCCAGACAAACAAAACTAAAGGAGTTCGTGACTGCTAAACCAGTCTTGCAAGAACTATTAAAGAGGATGCTTCGAGTGGGAAAGAAAGACCAAATGCAACAAATACTAGAAAGGAACAGAGAAAATCTTTAGAAATAACTACTTAACAAGTAATACAACAGCACGAAATTCTTATCTATTAATCATCACTCTACATGTAAATGGACTAAGTGCTAAAACAAGATCTATCGATATGCTGCCTACAAGAGACTCATTTTAGACTTAAAGACACTGGCAGATTGGAAGTGAGAGGGTGGAGAACAATTTATCATGCTAATGGACATCAAAATAAAACTGGAGTAGCTATACTTATATCAGACAAACCAGACATTAAACCATAGACTGTAACAAGAGATTAAGAACAGCACTATATCATTACACAGCGATCTATCCAACAAGAAGATCTAACAATTGTAAATATTTATGCACCCAACTTGGAAGCACCCAAATATATAAAACAATAACAAAGGAACTCATTGGTAATAAAACAATAATAGTAAAGAACTTAAATACCCCATTTATAGCAATGGACAGATCATCTAGTCAGAAAATCGACAAGGAAACAATGGCTTTGAATGACACAGTGGACCAGATGGACTTAACAGACATATTCAGAACATTTCAACCTAAAGTAGCAGAATCCACATTCTTGAGTGAATTCTCTAGAATAGATTACATAATGGGTCACATTATCAGACCTCAACAAATACAAAAAGAAGATTATACTGTGCATATTTTGACGACAATGCTATGAAACTTGAAGTCAACCACAAAAAAAAAAAAAAGGAAAGAAAGACCACACATACATGGAGGTTAAAGAACATCCTACTAAAGAACGAATGGGTCAACCAGAAAATTAAAGAAGAAATTTTGGGGACCCCTGGGTGGCTCAGCGGTTTAGTGCCTGCCTTCAGCCCAGGGTGTGATCCTGGAGTCCAGGGATCAGGTCTCGCATTGGACTCCCTGCATGGAGCCTGCCTCTGCCTGTGTCTCTGTCTCTGTCTCTGTGTCTCTGTCTCTCTCTCTCTCTCTCTCTCTCTCACTCTCCCTCTCTAAGAGAGAAGAATACAGACCTACCTCAAGAAGCAAGAAAAATCTCAAATGCACAATCTAACCCTATACCTAAAGAAGCTAAAAGAACAACCAGGAGAAGGGAAATAATAAATAAATAAAGCGAGGAGAAGAAGGGAAATAATATAAATTAGAGCATAAATAAAAGATACAGGAACCAACAAAAATTGGTAGAACAGATCAATGAAACCAGGAGTGGTTCTTCGAAAGAATCAATACAATTGATAACCCTCTAGTCAGACTTATCAAAAAGAAAAGAGAAAGGACCCAAATTAATAAAATCATGAATGAAAGAGGAGAGATCACAACCAACACCAAGGAAATACAAACAATTTTAGAAGAATATTATGAAAAAATTATATGTCAACAAGTTGGGCAATCTGGGAGAAATACATAAATTCCTAGAAACTACCATATCAACTACCAAAACTGAAACTAGAAGAAACAGAAAACTTGAACAGATCTATAATCTGCAAAGGAACTGAATCGGTAATCAAAAGCCTCCCAAGAAACAGAAGTCCTGGGTCAGACGGCTTCCCAGGGGAATTCTACCAGACATTTCAATAAGAGTTAATACCTGTTCTTCTCAAATGGTTCCAAAAAACAGAAATGGAAGGAAAACTTCCAAACTCATTCTACAAGATCAGCATTACCTACATCCCAAAACCAAAGACCCCACTCAAAAGGAGAATTACAGGCCAATATCCCTGATGACCATGGATGCAAAAAATTCTCAACAAAATACTACCAAATTGAATCCAACAGTACATTAAAATTATCATTCACCACAGTCAAGTGGTATTTATCCTTGGGCTACAAGGGGGGATTCAATATTTGCAAATCAGTCAATGTGATCCATCACATTAATAAAAGAAAGAATAAGAACCCTATGATCCTCTCAAAAGATGCAGAAAAAGCATAGGACAAAGTACAGTATCCATTCCTGATAAAAACCTTCAAAAAAGTAGAGATACAGGGAACATATCTCAACATCATAAAGGCCATATGTGAAAAATCCACAGCTAATATCTTTCTCAATGGGGAATAAGATTTTTCCTCTACAATCAGGAACAAGACAGGGACGTCCACTCTCACCATTGTTATTTAACACAGTACTGTTAGTCCTAACCTTGGCAATCAGACAGCAAAAAGAAGTACTAGGCACCCAAATTGGCAAGGAAGAAGTCCCAAATCTACACTATTTGCAGATGACATGATACTCTATATAGGAAATCTGAAAGACTTGACCAAAAAATTGCTAGCACTGATACATAAATTCGGTAAAGTAGCAGGATAGAAAATCATCAACATACAGAAATCCTGCATTTCCATTCGCCAATAATGAAGCAGCAGAAAGAGAAATAAAAGAATTGATTCCACTTAAAATTGCATCAAAAACCATAAGATACCTAGGAATAAGCCTAATCAAAGAGGCAAAGGATCTGTACTCTGAAAACTATATAACTTTTATAAAAGAAATCGAAGAAGACACAAAGAAATGGAAAAATATTCTATGCTCATTGATTGAAGAATATTGTTAAAATGTCTATACTACCCAAAACAATCCACACATTTCAAGTAATCCCTATCAAAATACCATCAACATTTTTCACAGAACTAGAACAATCCTAAAATTTGTACAGAATCACAAAAAACCCTGAACAGCCAAAGCAGTCTTGAAAAAGAAAAGCAAAGCTGGAGGTATCACCATTCTGGACTTCAAGTTTTATCACAAAGCTGTAGTCATTAAGACAGTGTGGTAGCAGCACAAAAACAGATGCACTGATCAATGGAACAGAATGGAAATTCCAGAAATGGACCCACAATTATATGGTCAACTAATCTTTGAAAAATCAGGAAAGAATACCTAATGGGAAAAAGACAGTCTCTTCAACAAACGGTGTGGGAAAACTGGACAGCAAAATGCAGAAGAATGAAACTGGACCACTTTCTTACACCAAACAAAAATTCAAAATGAATTCAAGACCAAAATGTGAGCCCTAAAACTATTCAAAATCCTAAAAGAGAGTAGAAGGCAGTAATTTTTTTGACATGGGCCATGGCAACTTTTTTCTAGACTGGTCCCTTGAGGCAAGGGAAACAAAGGCAAAGATGAATTATTGGGACTTCATCAAGATAAAAAACTTCTGCACAGCAAAGGAACAATCAATGAAACTAAGAAAACTTTTTAAAAATGGGTTAGTATACAAAACCTATACAGAACTTATCAAACTCAACACCCCGAAACACATAATCCTGTAAAGAAATGGGCAAAAGACATGAACAGACATTTCTCCAAAGACATACAGCTAACAGACACATGAAAAGATGCTCAACATCACTCATCATCAGGGAAATGCACATCAAAATTACAATGAAATAGCATCTCACATCTGTAAGAATGGCTAAAATGAACGACTCAGGAAAACAGGTGTTGGTGAAGATGCAGAGAAAGGGGAACACTGTTGGTGGGAATGCAACCTGGTGCAGCCACTCTGTAAAAACAGTTTGGAGGTTCCTCAAAAAGTTAAAAATAGAGCTACCCGACAGCCTAGCAATTGCACTACTAGGTACTTACTCAAAAGATACAAAGATACTGATTTGAAGGGACACATGTACTCCGATGTTTGTAGCAGCATTATCAACAAATTATGGGAAAAGCCCAAAAGCCCACTGAGCAATGAATGGATAAAGAAGTTGTGGTATATATGCATACACTGGAATATTAGCCATAAAAAAAGAATGAAATCTTGCCATTTGCCATGACACGGATAGAGCTATGGTTATGGTGTATTATGCTAAGCAAAACAAGTTAGAGAAAGACAAAAGTCATATGATTTCATTCATATGTGGAATTTAAGAAAAAAAAAAAACAGATAAATATTGGGGAGAAAACGGTAGACCATGAAAGGCAAACCATAAACAGACTCTTGGGACACAGCTCAGTCAAACGTTAGACTCCTGGTTTCAGCTCAGGTCATAATCTCAGGATCAAGAGATCAAGCCCTATGCTGGGCTCCAAGCTCAGTACGGAGTCTGCTTAAGATTATTTTCCCCTTCTCTTTTCCTCTTCCTCTGCTCTTCTCCCTACTCTCTCTCAAATAAATAAATTAAAAAAATCTTTTTTAAAAAAAGTCCAAAAACCACTCTTAACTGAGGGTTACTGGAGGTGAGATCTGGGTGGGGGTATGGGCTAAATGGGTGATGGGTATTAAGGAGAGTACTTGTGATAAGCACCGGATGTTTTCTGTAAGTGATGAATCACTAATTCTACTCCTGAAACTAATATTCCACTATATGTTAACTAACCAGAATTTAAATAAAAACATGAAACAAAAAAAAAAAAAAGAAAGGAATAAACAAAGGTCTAAAATCAGTGATGTAAGGTTCTACATCAAAGCTCAAAAAAGAGTAAAACCAAAGTAGAATGTATAAAATAATAGAAACGGAAATTAACAAAATAGAAAATAGACAAACATAAGACAAAATTAATAAACCCAAAAGCTCTTTGAAAAACAGAAAACTCCCAGTTACAACAATGAAGACAAAGCAAGACACAAATTACCAATATCAGGAATGAAAATGGGATTTTCATTAAAGATCAAAGAGATAGTAAGACTATATTAGTGAAAACTTTATGCCAAACAGTTTGCCAGCATTAATGAACAAATTCCATGAAAAATATCTTACCAAACCTGAAAGAAGATAAAACAGAAATTTTCAATAGCTTTCAAAGAAACTGAATTCAGGAGAGGGGGATCGAGTTGGCAAAGTACGAAGATCCTGAGCTCACTTCCTCCCACAGACATACCAAAACCCACAACTACATACAGAACTATCTCTGAAAACAAACTGAAGACTACCAGAATAGATCTTCTACAACTACAAAGAGAAAGCCACATCAGAATGGGTGGAAGGGGCAGACATGTGAAGTCAGGATTCACAGCCCTTGCACAGTGATGCCCTGCAGGAGGTATAACACAAACATATAAGCCTTCAAAAAGGAGTAAGAGGTCCAAGCCCCACATCTGGATCCACAGCCAAGAGACATGCTTGGGAAAGAGGAGCCCCCATAACACCTGGGTTTGAAAACCAGTGGGGTTTACGTATGGGAGACCCAGATGGCAATAGGAAACCAAGACTCTGCAATTAATGGGCAGGTGCATAATCTGGGGAATAGCCCTGCACACCAGTGAGTCCACACCAAGTGCAGCCCAGGAGGGTACCTGCAGCTCAAACAGGGGAGACCACTAGGGAACCTTGCTCCAGTAATGGATTGGGGATGGGGTTGCACAACTGGGTCTGACAGGATACCTTCTGCATAAAGCCATGCAGATGGAAGATATGACTGATCTACCTACAAAGAAACACATACAGTTAGGCAAAAGGAAGACATGAAGGAATAAGTTCCAAACAAAAGACAAGACAATACCTCAGAAAAAGAACTAAAGAAAAGAGAGATAAGCAATAAACCTGAATAAAAGTTCAAAGTAATGTTCATAAACTCAGGAGAAGAATGGATGAACAACACTGAGAACTTCAATAAACACACACAAAATAAAAAAAAAAAAGAATCAATCAGAGCTCAAGAATAACTGAAACGAAGAACATATTAGAAGAAAACAACAGTAGATGAGATGATCCACAAAAATGGATCAGGAACCTGGAAGACAGGGTAATAGAAATCACCCAATTTGAAAAGCAAAAAGAAAAAAGAATCAAAAACAGGATAGCTTAAGAGACCTATGGGACAACATTCCCAGCAAGAGCATGCTGGGAAGCACAGAAATATTTGCATAATGGGTCGCAGAGGAAGACAGACATAAAGGGGCAGAAAACCTATTTGGAGAAATAATGACAGAAATTTTCCCTACGTGGTAAAGGAAAGAGACATCTCATTTCAGGAAACACAGTTTCCTAAACAAGATGAACCCAAAGAGACCCACACCAAAATATATTATAATCAGTGTAAACAGTTAAAGACAAAATCTTAAAATCAGCAACAAAAGCAACTAGTATGTATAAGGGGACCCTCAAAAGACTATCAGCTGATTTTTTTCAGCAGATTTCAAAGGCCATTAGGAAGTGACACAATATATTCAAAGAGTTGAAAGGAAAACATTTATAACAAGAATACTTTACCTGACAAAGTTATCACTCAGAACTGAAGAGGAGAAAAGGAGTTTCCCAAATAAGCAAAAGCTAATGGAGTTTATCAACATCAAAACCAGTCTTACAAGAAACACTAAGGGAACTTCTTTAAATGAAAAAAAAAAGGCATTAATTAGAAATAAGAATATGTGAAAGAAAAAATAACACTGGTAAAGGTAAACACATAATAAAGATAATGGGCCAATCACCTACATAGCTAGTTATGAAGGTTAAAAGACAAAAGGAGTAAAAAAGTAGTAAAATCATCAAGACCTAAAATAATCAAAGGATACACAAAATAATAATATGTAAAATATAACATCAAAAACATAAAATGTTGGGGATAGGGGGACTGTAGTGTTTTTAACATGAACCTAAATGGGTTTGAGCTTAAATGACCATCAACTTAAAATAGACTGCTAAATACTTAGGATGTTACATATGAACCTCATGTTATATATGAACCACAAAACTAAATACTAAAAATAACAGATACATAAAAAATAAACAGAAAGGAATACAAACATAATACTAAGGAAAATCACCAAATCACAAAGGAAGAGGGTAAGAGAAGAGAGAACAGCAAAAACAACCAGAAAACAATCGACAAAAACAGCAAGCAGTACATATCTATCAATAATTACATTAAATGCAAATGAACAAAATGCTCCAATGAAAAGAAATAAGATGGGGGTGCCTGGGTGGTTTAGTCGGGTGTCTGCCTTCAGCTCAGGTCATGATCTCTGGGTCCCAGCATGGAGCCCCGCATCAGGCTTCCTGCTCAGCAGGGAGTCTGCTTCTCTCTCTCTCCCTCGGCCCCTCCCCACTGCTCGTTCTCTCTCTCAAATAAATAAAAATCTCAAAAAAAAAAAAAAAAAAAAAAAAGACGTAAGGGGGAAAATGGATAAAAAAAAAAAAAAACAAGACCCACTTACAGGCTGCCTACCAGAGGCTCACTTCAGATCTAGACACACAAAGACTTAAAGTGAAGAGAGGGGGATCCCTGGGTGGCGCAGCGGTTTGGCACCTGCCTTTGGCCCAGGGCGCGATCCTGGAGATCCGGAATCGAATCCCACATCAGGCTCCCGGTGCATGGAGCCTGCTTCTCCCTCCGCCTGTGTCTCTGCCTCTCTCTCTCTCTCTCTGTGACTATCATAAATAAAAAATAAAAAAATTAAAAAATTAAAAAAAAAAAAGTGAAGAGAGAAAAAGATATTCCATACAATTAGAAACAAAAAGAAAGCTGGAGTAATACTTATATCAGGCTGAAACACTGTAACACACGTGCTGTAACTAAATACAAAGAATGGCATTACAAAAGATAAAAGGATCAATCCAACTAGAGGATATAACACTTAAAAACATCTACACACCCAACACAGGGGCACCTAACACATAAAGCAAATGTTAACAGACACAAAGGCAAAAATGGACAGTGATAAAATAATAGTAGGGGACTTTAACACCCCACTTACATGAATGGATAGATCATCCAGACAAAAAAATCAATAAGGAAACAATGTTTTAATGACATTGGTTTTAAATGACATGTTATACCAGATGGACTTAAAAAAGTATTCTATTCCAAAACAGCAAACTACGTATAAATAATAAATAAAACCTTAAAAAAAATCACAGAGGAAATAATGAAATAGCTAGTTCTTTGAAAAGATAAACAAAATTGATAAACCATTACCCAGATTTAAAAAAAAAGAAGAAAGAAAGAAAGAAAGGAAAAGAAAAGCAAAGCCCAAATAAATAAAATCAGAAATGGTACATATAACAGAGAAGGTACATATACCACCACAGAAATACAAAGGATTATGAGAAAACTGGAATTAATAGGCTAAAAATGAGATAACCTAGAAGAAATAGGTAAATTCCTACAAACATACAATCTTATGAGATTGAATCAAGAAGAAATAGAAAATCTACCAAACCCATAACTAGCAATGAATTTGAATCAGAAAAAAACAAAAACAAAAAACAAAAAACCTCCCAACAAATAGGAATTCAAGACCAGATGGCTTCCAAGTGAATTCTACCACACATTTTTTTTTATTTTATTTATTTATTAGAAATAGAGAGAGAGAGAGGCAGAGACACAGGCAGAGGGAGAAGCAGGCCCCATGCAGGGAGCCAAACATGGGACTCAATCCCGGGCCTCCAGGATCACACCCTGGGCTGAAGGTGGCACTAAACCGCTAAGCCATCGGGCCACCTCTCTACCAAACATTTAATGAAGAGTTGAAACCTGCCCTTCTCCAACTATTCCAAAATATTGGTGAGGAAGGAATGCTTCCAAACTCATTCCACAATGTATTAGCCTGATACCAAGAGCAAAGAAAAATGCCCATAAAAAAGAAAATTACAGGCCAATATCCCTGATGAACGTGATGCAAAAATCCTCAACAAAATATAAGCAAACTGTATTCACTAATACAATAAACATGCAGCATGATCACCTAGACTGCTTTCCAGGTACACAATATTTGCAAATCATCAATGTAATACACCACATTAACAAAAAGAAGGATAAAAATTACATGATCATCTCAATAGACACAAAAAAGCATGTGATAAGAATCAACATCCATTATGTTATGTTATGAATTTTTATGGTAAAAATTCTCAACAAAGTGGCTAAGAGGGAACATACCTCAACATAAAAAGGGCCATATACCAACAACACAAAAATAATGTCATACTCAATGGTGAAAAGCTGAAAGCTTCTCATCTAAGATCAGGAATAAGACAAGGATACCCACTCCGAAAAAAAAAAAAAAAAAGATACTCACTCTGGACACTTTTATTAAACAAAGTATTGAAACTCCTAATGACACCAATCAGACAAGAAAAAGAAATAAACAGCAACCAAATTGGAAAACAAGAAGTAAAAATGTCACCATTTGCAGAAATGTGATTCTACATATATAAAACATAATAATACCACCAGAAAACTATTAGAATAAATGAACCTAAAGTTGCAGGATAAAAAAAATAATACACATAAATCTGTTGCTGTATAGAACAATAATAAAGTAGCAGACAGAAAAACTAAGAAAACAATCCCATTTGCAATTTCATCAGAAAGAATACCTAGGAATAAATTTATCCAAGGAGGTGAAACCCACACACTGAACACTATAAAACAGTGAATAAAAAATTGAAGACAATACAATTAATGAAAAGAAGCTCCATGCTCTTGGATTGGAATAATGAGTTGTTGTTTTAAGATTTTATTTATTTGACAGAAAGAGAAGCTACAGATTCAGTGCAATCTCTATGAAAACACCAATATTTTTCACAGAACTAAGTTAATTAATCGAAAAATTTTCTGAAACAAAAAATGCCAAATAGCCAAAGCAATCTTGAGAAAATACAACAAAGCTAGAGGCATCACACTTCCTGATCTCAAACTATACTATAAAGCTATAATAATCAAAAAGTGTGGTACTGGTACAAAACCAGACACACAGATCAGGAGAAAGAGTCCAGAAAAACACTACACTTTGCAGTCAATTAATTGGCAACAAAGAAGGTTAGAATATACTATAAGGAAGAACCAATCTCTTCAATAAATGGTCCTGGGAAAACTGGACTATTATGCTACATGTAAAACAATGAAACTGGGTCACTTTCTTACACCATATACAAAACCAAGTCAAAATGTGTTGAAGACTTAAATGTAAGACCAGAAACCATAAAACTAGAAGAAAACATAGGCAGTAAACTTGTGGACATCAGTCTCAGAAATATTTTTTTGGCTCTATATCCTCAAACAAGGGCACCAAGAACAAAAATAAAGACATCGGACTACATCAAACTAAAAAACTTTTCCATGGTAAAGGAAACCATCAACAAAATGAAAGGCACCCACCTGAATGGGAAAAGATATCTGCAACTGATAAGACAGATAAGGGATTAATATCCAAAATATATAAATCAATATAAAACAACTCAATATAAAAAAAAACAATCCAATTAAAAATGGGTAGCAAACCTAAATAGTCATTTCTCCAAAGATATATAGATGGTTAACAGACACATGAAAAGATGGTCAACATCACTAATCTTCAGTGAAATGCAAAGCAATACTACAATGAGATATCACCTCACACCAGTCAGAATGTTGAGTCTCAAAGACAAGAAATAAGTGTTAGCAAAGATACAGAAAAAAGGAACACTTGGGTACTGTTGGTGGGGATGGAAAATGCTGCAGTTGCGATAGATAGTCTGGAGGTTCCCAAAAAAATTAAAAATAGAAATACCTATATAATCCAGCAATTCCACAGCCAGGTATTTACTGGAAGAAAACAAAAACACTAGAAAGATATATGCATCCTCATGTTCACTACAACATTACAATACAACAGCCAAGATATGGAAACAACTGTCCATCAAAAGATGAATGGATAAAGAATATATGGTATACAAATATACAATGGAATACTACTCAGCTATTTAAAAAATGAAATCTTGCCATCTTGCTAAGTGAAATAAGTAGACAGAGAAAATCATCTATCACATGATTTCATTTATAACGGGGAGCCTAAAAACAAAACAAAACAACAAAAACAGAAACAGACTCATAGATACAGACAGTAATCCTGTGGTGCCACAGGGAAGACAGGCAAAAATAGGGAAAGGAGAAGTTTGTACCTAAAAGGATGTGAGGCTTGATCCTCACATAAGGATAAAGACAGATAAGATATAAGATAAATAAGAAAGCAACGTACACCATAGGGAATATAAGTAATAATAAAGTTACAACTTTGTATGGTGACAGATGGTAGCTACATTTATAGTGATCACTTCCTTTTTTTTTATATATGTGTGTATATATATATATTTTATATTATTTATTTATTTATTCATTAGAGACACAGAGAGAGAGGTAGAGACACGGAGGAAGAAGCAGGCTCCATGCAGGGAGCCCAATGCAGGACTCGATCCCCGGGCCCCAGGATCACGCCCTGAGCTGAAGGCAGACGCTTAACTGCTGAGCCACCCAGGCATCCCGTCCCTGGTGATCCCTTCCTAATGCATATAAATGTTGAATCACAATGTACACCTGAAAATAATATTGTATAACAACTGTACTCCAATCGTAAAAAAATGAATTCATTATCAAAGAAAACTACAGGTTCAACGGTTACACTGGTGAATTCTATCAACAATCAAGGAAAGAATAAAAGCACTCATATACAAATTTTTGGCTTTTTTAGAAAGTAAAGAAGAGAACACTTCTCAATACATTTAAGAGGTCAGTGTAAACAAGCCTAACACCAAAACCTGAAAACAAAACTACAAATAAACCATGAGGCTGAAAAACTTAAAATACACTTCAAAATAAATATGAGACAACAAAAGCAAATAAAAACCTAAAGAGTATGACCAAAGTGTTACTCATAACTGAGTTAGCTCCAGACTTCCAGGATGGCACAACATTTGACAATGTGTCATTGTAATTTACTACATTAACAGAAGAACATAGAGAAATTATGTTATCATCTCATTAAACAGCAAAGAAAGCCATGTGATATTCAACATTGAATATTAAGACAAAAATTCCTGACAAATCAAAACTAAAGAGAACTTTTTAAACTCAAACTATTCCTACCAGAAAATTACAGTAAATATTAAACTTGATGGTAAAACTTTAGAAATAAACAGAATAATAAAGCAGAATTATACAAACTAGTATGGGGAGACACCAAAATATATTTCTGAATAAACAAAAGAAGTTGCAGATATTGATAGTAGTTTAAAAACACTCACACATATTTCTATGATTTTCTGTAGGAATATGCACAGGTATATAAATACATAGAAATAAGACTTGCAGAAAACCCATCAGTCTGATAACTTCTGAGGAAACCAGGTGAGGACCAGAATTGGTGTAAGCACAGGTCAAAGGGAGTGATTAAATGAGATTTTAGCCTTATTTACCATGTTTCTATTTGTTATTAGAAGAATGTTGTTTTTATGAATAACTTAGGTAATTAAAAAGTAATTTTAATACCATAAATTTAAGTTCAACATAATACTGGAGGTCCTAGCCAGAACAATTAGAAAAGAAACAAAGACATCCAAACTGGAAAAGAAGTAAAACTGTCACTATTTGCACATTACATATTATATACAGATAATACATCAAGAAAACCTTAAAGACTTTATCGAAAAACTGTTCTAATAAACTTGGTAATGTTACAGGGTACAAAATCAGTATATAAAAATCTGTTGTTTCTATATCCTAAAAATGAACTATCAGAAAGAAAAATTAAGAAAACAATCTCCTTTACAACTGCATCAAAAAGAATAAAATAGAAGGACATCTGGATACGTCAGTTGGTTAAATGTCTGACTCCTGATTTTGGCTCAAGTCATAATCTCTGATCATGAGATGGGGTGGCACATGGGGCTCCATGCTGATTGTGGAGCCTGCTTAAAATTCTATCTCTTCCTCCCGCACCCCAAAAAAGATTTTCTCTCTCCTTCTGCCTCTATTCTCCTTCTCTCTTTAAAAGAAGAAAAAGAAAAAAAAAAAAAAAAGAATAAGTTGAAATAAAATTAACCCAGGAGGTGAAAGATCTATACCCTGAAAACTCTAAGACATTAACAAAAGAAAATGGAAGCAGCAGCAAGTATAGGAAAAGATATTCCCTGTTCAGGGACTGGAAGAACTAATACTGTTAAAATGCCCTTAGTACTCAAAGCAATCCACAGATTCAATGCAATTCCTTTCAAAAGTCTGATGGCATTTTTCACAAAAATAGAATAAGTAATCCTAAAATGCGTACAGAACCACAAAAGATCCCGAACAGCCAAAGCAATCTTCACAAAGATGAGCAAATCTGGAGGCCTGCTCCTTGATTTCAGAGTATATTACAAAGCTACAGTAACCAAATAGTATAGTGTCAGTATAAACATAGATGATAAAGGGAAGAGAAAACAGAGTCCAGAAATAAACCCACACTTACATGGTGAATTAACTTATGACAAAGGAGCCAAGAATATACAATGGGGAAAAGATAGCCCTTTCGACAAATGGTGGTGGAAAAAGTGGGCAGCCTTGTGCAAAAGAATGAAATTGGCCTACTACCTTATACTATACATGAGAACAAACTCAAAATGGATTAAAGACTTAAATTGAAGGCCTGAAATCATAAAACTCCTAGGTAATAAGGAAAATACAGATGGTAAGCTCCTGCACATCAGTCTTGACAATAACTGTTTTGTTAATCTAACACCAAAAGCAAAGGCAGCAAAAGTAAAAATAAACAAATGGGACTACGTCAAAGTAAAAAGCTTCTGCACAGCAAAGGAAACCATCAACAAAATGAAAAGGCAACCTATGGAATGGAATAAAATATGTGCAAATCATATATCTAATAAGGGGTTAGTATCCAAAAAATATAGAGAAATCCTACAACAGAAAGAAAAAAAAAAAAAAAAGCAAAGACCACAACCCAATTTTTAAAAATTGGCAGAAGACTTGAGTAGAGGGCAGCCCGGGTGGCTCAGTGGTTTAGCGCTGCCTTGGGCCCAGGGCCTGATCCTGGAGTCCCGGGATCAAGTCCTGCATCAGGCTCCCTGCATGGAGGAGCTTCTCCCTCTGCCTGTGTCTCGCATCTCTCTCTCTCTCTCTCTCTGTCTCTCATGAATAAATAAAAATAAAATCTTAAAAAAAAAAAAAAACTTGAGTAGACATTTTTTTGCAAAGAAGATATACAATATGGCCAACAGACAAATGAAAAGATACTCAACATCACTAATCTTCGGGGAAATTAAAATCAAAGCCACAAGGAAATAACACCTCACACTTGTTAGAATGGGTATTCTGAAAAAGACAAGAAATAACAAGTGGGAAGTTCTCATGCACTGCTGGTGAGACTGTAAGTTAGTGCAGCTATTAGGAAAAACAGTATGGAGGTTCCTTAAAACATTAAAAAAAGAGAACTATCATATGATTCAGCAATTCTACAGCTGGGTATTTTTCCAAAGAAAATGAAAACACTTACTAGAAAAGATATATGCACCCCTATGTCCACTGCAGCAATATTTACAACACCAATGACATGGAAACCATGGAAGTGTCCATCAATGGATGAATGGATAAAGAAACCAAAGTGTGTATATGTATATAGACACATACAATGGAATATTACTCAGCCATTAAAAAGAAAATCTTGCCATCTGGGACAATAGAGATAAAGCCTGAGGATAGCATGCTAAGTGAAATAAGACAGAGAAAGACAAATACTGTATAATTTCGTCTATATGTGGAATCTAAAAAACAAAACAATATAAAACAAGCTCATAGAGAATAGATCGACAGTTGCCAGAGGTTGCCAGGGGCTGGAGGGTAGAGGATGGTTAGAAAATAAGAAAAAAAAGAAAATAAGATCTGGAGATGTAATGTACAGTGTGGTGATTGTAGGTGACAATACTCTACCGTATATTTGAAAGTTGCTAAGAGAGATCTTAAAAGTCCAAGAAAAAGGGACGCCTGGGTGGCTCAGTGGTTGAGCATCTGCCTTCAGCTCAGGGCGTGATCCTGGGGTCCTGGGATCAAGTCCAGCATCAGGCTCCACATAGGGAGCCTGCTTCTCTCCCTCTGCCTGTGTCTCTGCCTCTCTCTGTGTGTCTCTCATGAATTGAAAAGAAAAAAAAAAAAATAGTCCAAGAAAAAAAATGTAACCATGTATGGTGACCAATGTTAGATCTATTGTGATCATTTTGCAATATATACAAATATAGAATCATTAGTTGGACATGTAAAGCTAATATAATGTCGTAAGTCATTATGTATCAATCAATGAATAATTGATAATAATTATTGATAATAATCAGGTCTACACAAAATGGTACTGGATGGACAACACAGATGAATACACTACATGATAAAAACTTTTAAAACACTGGAAATATATACAAAAACTGCTTTAAAAAAAAAGTATATTACCACAGCTAAGTATTCTACTAGTTCTTTTCGGTTCCTTTTAAGTGTAGAGACCATAAAATCACTTTCTTTGAATGCTGTTTATCAATGCATCCTGGAACTGAATGGACTCCATTTAGCAAATCAGGTAAATCTGGGTGATGCCAATTTACCAAACACAAGCACCTGACCGCAGAGCCTCCAGAGTCTGCCGACATCCTTATACTATTATATTGGAGTGAAACAGAGACTCTGGCAGATATTCTTTCCTTCCTTGCATTCCTCTTTTGGAATTGAACAAATTGGTCCTAAAGCTACCTGCCTTTACCTGGATTTTCACTAGGTCTCACCTGTTCATTTTTAGACTTCTGTTTAGGATTTCACCTTCACTCTCTCAGGCAAAGTCTAGGAGAGCATTTGGCGGCCTGACGAGAGGGCACCGACACATGTTAATGAACACTTACTGATTTGCAGGTAGTTGGAGGTTCTTGTAGCCGGCGTCCGCCGGAGCCGAGCGTCTGTCCTAAGTGGGTGTGCGTGTAAGTCCACGAGCGAACCGACAAAGCAAAGGCGGACGCCTCCACCTCCGACTCCGCCCATTCGGCCCGCGCGGCAACAGGGGCCGGCCCGGAGCCCGCCGCAGCAGCACCCGGAGAGCGAGCCCCGTCGCCCCGGAGCAGCGCGCTCCAGGCGGAGGCCAGGAGGGGCGGGACGGCGTGGCCTCCGCTCCTCCCCGGGCCGGGGCGGGCCCGAGACCGCGGCCCTCCTCCCCGCGCCGGCCTCGTCACTGCGCCGCGGGACCGCCATGCCCGGCCGCCTGCTGCGGGGCCTGTGGCAGCGATGGCGCCGTTACAAGTACCGCTTCGTTCCCTGGATCGCGCTGAACCTAAACCACAACCCCAGGTGAGAGGGCGAGACCGGCAGGCCAGCGGCGCCATGTTTCGGCCCCACGACGGCGACCCGGCGGCGGGACGTGAGGCGAGGGGGCCCTGAGGGGGCGGGGCCTCCGGCGGGCGGAGCTTCAAGCGGACTGAGTCTCAGGGGGTGGAGCTTCGGGCGGCCTCTGGGGCCCGAGGCGGGCGGGCCTTGTGGGTGGAACGTGGGGGCGGGGCCAGAAGGGGCGGGGCCCGAAGGGGCGGGGCCGAGGCTGGCGCCGTCGGTGGACAGCTGGGATACAGAAGGGGGCGGGGATACGGGGGGCGGGGAGCCGGAGGGGGCGGGGCTGTGCCCCAATCTCCCAGGGTACCCCGCGCCGCCCGGTCTGCGAGGCGGGCGTTGCCCGCGGGCGGAGGCGCGTTCAGTCCTTTTTCGGTCTCAGCTGATCCGGGGCTCTGTCCCGGAAAAAAATAGAAACTTGTCAAAAAGAACAAAGCTCTTATAGCGTGAGGGTGCGTGGTCTTGTCTCCGCCAAGGCACAGTTAGGCGCTTGAAATCCCTTAGAAAAGCCAACCCGAGGTTTATTTTCGCAGCTCCGTAGTTCATCAGGTGAGGGCAACAGCTCGGACTGATGCATAGAAACGAGCAAAATGCCACTAAAAGCACGTCGGAGTGTTGGGTTGAGGTCAGGGACGTAGCGAGCGGCGGCCCTCGGCAGCGGCGTGCTAGCGACCTGCGTGACCTGCGAGAAGTTGGCTGAGCGCTCGCTCAGTGGCACGCCAGCTCCACGGAAGGCCAGTTCATAACCAAAGAGCTTTTCCAAAGTTTCATTCGGCGGAAACGTGAGTTCAGGGCCATCCTTACCATAGCATTGTGAAGCGGGAATTGTTTTCCTTTTGTTAAGAAGTAAAAATAATACCATCATGCAAATTTAAGTGATGCAGCCGCTGAAGAAGTACGTACCCCCCGGGGAGAACGTGACAAAGTGTACCGTGTTAAATTTGTCTTTGAAATTACACGCCTATAAAAAGAGCCATTGCAATAGGAGGATTCTTATGTGATGTTCACGTAACGGCTGTATAGTGGGAAAAAGAACTATCTAGCTCTGTATGGGCTTCTGGCTGTTCCACTTAGCAGCTTTAGGATGTTGGGCAAGCGCCCCAACATCTCCAAGCCTGTTTCCCTGTCTGCAAAGAAGAGATCATATAAGGACCCAACAGCATTTGGTACAGTTAGAGCCTTCACAGATACTGACTGCTGTTAACTTGGGTAGGTATTGTCTGGAGTTAGGTAACTAGAGCTACTACCCCCAAACAACTTTTTCTGAACATCTTAGTTTTATCCTCTTCAGACACAGAACAATCGTCATTAAGGCCAGTTACTCAAGGCATGAAGGCATAAAGCCGGGCTTTTATCAGTTTAAGGGTAGTGAACGGAAACTTTTCCCGTTTTCAGGACCCTCCGATATGTTCCAGAGGAATCCAAAGACAAAGTTATCTCAGATGAAGATGTCCTAGGAACATTACTGAAAGTTTTCCAGGCTCTATTCATAAATGATCTCAATAAGCAATCAGATATCTTGACTATGCTTCCAGAAACTGTTAAATCAAACTATCACGACCTACTGTCAGTTCAACATCCAAGGGTGAAACTGCTTGAATACAGACATCAACAGCAAAATAACTTTAAGCCAGAAGAGATTCTTTATAAGACATTGGGTTTCAGTGTTGCCCGAGCAACTAGCTCATTGATTTCTGCTGGAAAAGGTGTCTTCGTTACCAGAGGATTGGTACCAAAAGGCGCGGTTGTATCTATGTATCCTGGTACTTGCACAATTAATGCTTTGCCAAGAGTTCCTGTTTGTTGATTAATATAAGTTCAAATAAATACATAGCCCTGTAATCCTTCACATAAGCAGTTGAATTGGAAACTCAGACTTCCACAATTTTTAAATCTTGATTTGGAAATTAACCATAAATTATTTTATGTGTTAGAAAGCATCCTTGAATATTTGTTGGAATAAATGCACTTTTTACAGAAATTTTTCTAGTCAGTGTTTAAATATGGAATATAGTATGGCCTACTTTGATAAAATGAATTACTTAGAAAGCACTGTAGAATAAGTCAGTTGGCTTACATAATTGATAAACTAAAGGTAAAAATAGTATGGGTTAAAAACAGGAAAGGTGGAATTTAAACCCATAAATCGGTGAATAAAGACCTTCCTGTCATTTCTACACTTGGCAAGTAAAGCAGCCTCTTGGCAAAAAGACCATTGTCTAGGATGCTCAATAGAGAAAGATGGTATTATTTGGTGTAGCACTTAATATGTGTGAATGTTTGAGTCAGACCAATATTTTCAAAAGGTCATTCTACTATTTTCTAATTTTACATCCCTAAGCAAGAAAGTTGGTTTCCTCCTACACAACTAACCTAACTTTACAAAGACTAAATGGAACAAGCTGGCAACAAATGAATACTAAAACAAATTTGGGCAGCCCGGTGGCGCGGCGGTTTAGCGCCGCCTGCAGCCTGGGGTGTGATCCTGGAGATCCAGGATCCAGTCCCACATCCGGCTCCTTGCATGGAGCCTGCTTCTCCCTCTGCCTGTGTCTCTGTCTCTCTGTCTCTCTGTCTCTCTCTCTCTCTCTCTCTGTGTGTGTGTCTCTCATGAATAAATAAATAAAATCTTAAAATAAATAAATAAATAAATAAAACAAATTTAATAGATTAGCATGCCTGGTACACAGGACAAGCCCAGTAAATATTTATTTTCTCCTTTCCTCGATTGCCAGTGAAAAGAAAAATAACCTGAATGACAGGCTCATTTGTTCCTGTTTTGTGTACATTATTTAATCGGTTAGTAACAAAATACATTTCTTAAAAGACTTTTTAATAGATGTCAAATCACAGTCTACTTTAAAAAGCCAAAACAAAACACCCCCACAACTTTGTAAAACTGGACCTCAGATGTGGTGTTCACATTTTAATTAAACTAGTCACATTTTATTTGGCTGGGTGAGCAAGTTGGTCCTCTGCTCCATTTACTATTAAGCGCTCTTCAAAGGAGGAAAGTAGACAAAGAGAATGTGATAATCTAGGCTGGAGGCGAAATATTAGAAAAAGGTAGAGAAATTAAAACACTTCCTTTCATGTTATGTTTCATGTTATGTTTATCATGTTATGTTTCCTTTCATGTTATGTTTGTTTCAAAGAAAAGTCCATATGTTTATGATTTTTACATGTTGCTATCTCTTTATCTTATTGTGTAATAGGTACAGTATATCAGAAGTATGAGCCAATTTTTTTCCAATCCATTGGAAACCCATTTATTTTTAGATGCCTGGATGGGGTACTCATTGATGGAAATGACAAAGGAATATCAAAAGTTGTATACAGGTAAGTTAGTGCCCATGTTCAAACTTAATATAGGACCACAGCAAGATGACTATGACCACTGGCTGTTTTACTTTAAATAAAAATCTGTTCAAGCAGCTGCTCATTGGCAACTCAGTTGTCCTATTGGCAAGACAAAACCTTTTAAAGAGAAATTGAACTTGTTCAGTTCTAGGGCTAATTTTACACTTTGGGATTTTATTGTAAGATATAAAAGAATAATCCCTAACCAATGCTTTCACCTGTTTCAGATCTTGCAATGGGAGGGATCAACTTGGTCCCTTCAAAATGAGTGATAGTACTTGGCTAACATCAGAAATTTGTAATCCACTGGCTGTAGGGCAGTATGTCAACAATTGTTCAAATGGTAAGTTGGCATCATGGGTCTGTGAGACAGGATATAAATACAGCAGTGGTAATTTTCTTCCTTTGTCCTATAATTGAGTGCCACAGGCAGTTAAATTTAACATCTCAGCTTTTCAAAGCCTGTAAGTAAACTATAACATTCTGGGGGCAGGTAGTAGAGAATTTGGGGAAGTAATGATATACATTGAGTAAGTTACTGTTTTTCTTCTGGTTTTGCAACAAATGTAGACAATTGGTAACTGCTCTTTTGATCATTATTTTAGCATTGTTTTAATAGTTAACTTAGAGATCATTTTGTCAGTACTTCAGTCGAGCCTTGTAAGTTAAACTGGTGTCCCCTTTCTGCTGCTCCATGTCTGAGTGTCTTATCTTCCCATAGGGCTTGACTTTCCCAAAAGTCTAAGTTTGATTTGGCTACATTTAGCATAGCTTTTGGTGTTGGGGAGATGTGAACTTGAAACCTGACTCTTCTACTTAATCTTTAACCTTTCTGAGCCTCTGTAAATAATAGGGTCGCCTGGGTGATTTAGTCCGTTGAGCATCTGACCCTTGATTTCGACTCCAGGCATGATCTCAGGGTTGTGATATCGAGCCCCAAGTTGAGACCCTAGCTGGGCCCTGAGCCAGGTAGGCAATCTGCTTGAGAGTCTCTCCTGCTGCCTCTCCCCGCACTCACACATGTGTACACTCTTATCTCTAAAATAAATTTTTAAAGAAGTAAATAATAAAACATATAATCTGGTAATGCCTGGAACATATTAGTGATTATTAATTTGAGCATGTACTTATGAGAAAACCACACATCAAGTGCCATAATTCAGTACTATTTTCCATGACCTTGTAAAATGGCTGTTGCTAAAAATGATGTACTTGTTCCTAGACAGAGCAGCTAATGTCTGCTATCAAGAATTTGATGTGCCTGCAGTTTTCCCTATAGAGCTGAAGCAGTATCTTCCAAACATTGCCTACAGCTGTGACAAACAAAGGTCAGTCTTTTTCTATCTCTTGTCTTATGCTGTACTTAAAAAGCATTTTCCAGGGCACCTGAGTGGCTCAGTCCATTAAAGTGTCTGACTCTTGGTTTTGGCTAAGGTCATGATCTCGGGGTCCTGGGATCAAGCCCTACTTGGGGCTTTGCACTAAGCTGCTAAGCTTGTTTCTCTCCTTTGCTCTCTGCTCCTCCTCCAGGGCCTAATATCTCTCTCTCTCTCTCAAATAAACAAACATTAAAAAAAAAAACAAAACAAAACACATTTTTCCAGAAAAAGCTATATAGAACTGGTGGTAATTTTTTTAGTCAAAATTTGTAACTTAAATTTTGATTTTCATCATACCTGAATGTGTTAAGGTAGGCTTATTTAAAATGTAAAATTATCCATTAACTCCATTCATTCTGCTTATTAGCCATCTTTATGTGGTCATTTAAAAGTATCAACCTTAAAAAAATAAGGTATCAACCTTAAAATTTTTTTCGTGATTCTGTGTTTTTCTACTTAAAAAAATCTTCAAATACATTCTTACTTTAATCATTTTAAGGATCATGTTCTTCATCTCACCTGAGAGCACCCAGTTGAAGGAAAAAGCCAAATTACACTATTATTTCTCTTGCCAATTTCATAGGTTTGGAAACTTAACAATGAAAAAAAGATAAATATTCAGAAAATACGTATTTGTAATGTAATGTTTATTTTCTATTCATTAAGTGGAAAGTCTACTGAAAGTATTCGAGTAACAATTTCTAAATATAATTATGTAGAGCATTAACAATGCTATAGGAAGATATAATGTTAATGCCATTGAGCTGCCAGTTGTTAGTAAACTTTATTTTGTATGGGCCCCATTAAATTGTAAGATTAATGAGATTTAAAACATTATTTTCTGTGCTTAAAACTTGATAACTTCTATTTGTGTGTATTTGTATATCTAACAGTTTAGGGTTTTTAGCCATATATTCTGGAATATAATGTCATTACTGTTCAACAAGTATAGGAAATGTTAACTGAGTAGAAACATTGAAGGTTATATATGTCTTATGATGTCCACAAAAGTATTTTTAACTTTAACAAAATATAATACTTTAATAAAAGTATTATTATTTTTTGAGAGGGAGAGAGGGAATCTTAAGCAGGCTCTGAGCCCAGCACAGAGCCTGACACGAGGCTCAAATTGACAAGCCTGAGAATAAAACCTGAGCCAAAATCAAGATGTTTAACCAGTTGAGCCACCCAGGAAACCCAAAATTCCAATAGATTTTAAGTAATGTTTCCAGCTTTGCAGAATACAAGATACAAATTAATTTTAAAGTGCTAAACTATCATAAATGTCATTTCAAAATGCTTTTTGTGATACCAGTTTTGGGAGCCTGAACATAAAAATAACATGTTCAGAAGTAGTCAGTTATAAAAACTTACTGACTTGTGGTCTTTTTAAATGATATGGAATAGACATAATGTACTTTAAAACATAATTAGTTAACTGATTAATTTTTAAAGAAAGAAAGAGGATAACCCCATCAGGGATAATCCTCATGGGAATCAACTAACTTAGACAGTGGTAAGGAATTTGCATAAAATTATGTCTGTAAAATCTGTCTTGGTTATATTAAAAATATGAACTTGGATCTGTTAACACTTAGAACTTTTGTATATTTTGCTTTTTGTTTTCAGCCCACTTCGATGTGTCATTCTTGTAGCACTCAGGGACATCAAACAAGGAGAAGAGCTTTTTTCAAATTACTATACAATTGTCAGCTAACTGTGAATTAGAAAGTAGGTTTTCTACTCAGCTGTTAACTCTAGATGTTTTTGTTAATTTTATCTCCTAGTTCCACCTATAGAACAAATATTTTGAGGCCTAATTAGAATGTGAATTTTTTGTTATTGATATTGTGTTGGTGATAGAAGCTATTTGCTTCATTACAACTTCAAATTTGTAATGCAATTTCAATTTTAATTGGCTTTCCCCTACACAGTAGCTTATTAAAACCTACTGCCTGAACTTAAATTTTCAATTTTTCTTTAATTTTGTATATCTTTGTGGTGGTTTATAAAATTTCAGCCAAGCCATCATTTTAACTGTACTTTTATGTAATAAACTAAAGCCAAAAATATATGTTGTGTTATCATGAATTGTGTGTGTATGTGTGATTTAAAGATTGTTTTAGCTAGGTAAGGGGGAATTGGAATTCAATCTTATTTGAACATTCACACACATATACAAAGTTTGAAAGTGAGAGGTACTCTCTCTTTAGCATGGAAATACAGGTAAAAGTGGCGTGGAAGGGACATGTATTCCCCATTCTCTTATTTCAGTGGGGAGCGCTGATATTAGTGAAGTTCCTGACCTCACTCTCCATCCATTGGAGGAGGAGTGATTTTCTGAGATCCTCTCTGGAGAACTAGGCCCCCATGGTTCAAACCGCTCTAGTTCCTTCTCTGTGGGCTTTCTGCCCAGCCAGTGACAGAGAGAGTTTGGTTCAGAGGTGGAATATTAGTGAGCTGGCCACAGCTCTGAAGCCACCTTCTACAGTGAGTTTCATTCGTGATACTTACTTTGATCTCCATCCACCTGACTCCTGCATCTAACTCAGTTACAAATCTGGATGGAGTGGACGGTTTACTTATTGGACCCCTCCAATCCTAACATGGAACCTGTATAACCAGATTCTAACCACCTGAACAACAGCTTTCCTCACTTCATTTATTGCAATTTCAATAGCCTTCTAATTGCCCTCCCTGTTTCCACTCCTGCTACCTCTACGAATGGATCACCAAGAGAGGTTCTTGAACTCAAATCTTGACCCACCTCTGCTCAAAATCCTCTGATTACCCTTCAGATAGTGTAAGAAATGCCCAAGTGCTTCACATATATGATATAGTCACTCACCATCTCTTCCCTCATCTCTTACTCATTCTACCCCAGGCACTTCTCCCTCCTTGCCACTCCTTGAAGCTGCTGGGCGCACTTGCACTTTGGGCTTCTGCACTGGTTTTCTCTGCCATGGTCTTCCCCCAGAGTCACGTGGTTCATTCCCTCCCTCCGCCACCTTGCCCCACCATCCTACTGAAATTTACAATCCCCAACTGCCAGCCCTGAAAATTCCCATTACACTTTCCTTCTTTGTATCAGATTTTTCATGCATGGACAGTAAATGTATATTTGTGACAGCATCTGATTCTTTTTCTCAGCCTCAGCTTTTGAGTCACCAAGATCCTGGGAAAACAGGGAGACTAAGCTTATTACAAAAAAAAAAAAAAAAAAAAGCCAATCTACTTGACCAAACTTGACCAAGAAGATCCTGTTACCCAGAACCTACCATAAAATACACAAATACTAACTCCTGTGGACACATTTGGGGGGGCTAAAGTATTTAGGAGTGAACTCTTGCAATATTGAAAAATTTAAAACTAGTTCAGGAAAAAAAAAAGGCATGTTATATAAGAAAATAACAAGTATGGTAAAATGTCAATTGTTCAACCTGGATTTTTCTTTATTCTGTTCTCTTAACTTTTGTCTTAAAAAGTTTTTCTTTTAAAGGTAAGAGCAAAGTCACCACTAGTATAAGGGTAATTTAGGTCATCATGTTTTTAGTGAATACCTACTACTATGTACAGGGTCCTGAGTGAGTCAAAGAATAAAACATGGTCCCTGCTCATAAAATGCTCATGGTGGGAGTATAAAGCTTGCCTAGTGTCATGATTTGGTCTGCACTGGAGAGGTGACCGAATTTTTTTAACATAACATAGATATTTTAAAACAATCATAGATCTTTCTTACTAAAATGATTGTTCAGACTTACATTTCATTTCTGACATACTTCTGAAATGCTTTTATGAGTCCTATACCAGAAAACAACTTTGTGGCAGTACAGGCTTTACCTCTATAATAGCCGTCTCATCAAAACTAAAGTGAATGTCAACTAGTGTATTAAATCTAGGAACACATGAGCACTTTTGGTCTAAAACCACAAATGCAGGGCCCCTGTGCACAGCTTTGTCAGAGAATCCACACACAGAAAAGGAGGATTTGAGAACACCTACCTAGTTGAGAAATCATCAGCAGTCTATGTATGTCCTAGGGATGAGGACAAAGTGTATATAATGAAATACCCAACTTACAGACGCTCTGAGGCCTTTGAGAAGTCAGTGAAGCAGCAAGCTCAAAGCCCATCACTGACAGACATTATGGCCAACAAGGATGTCTGTAAGTCACAAGACATTCTGTTCCTACAAGGCTTTCCTCCCTCCCCTAAAAGCCTGAAGTACTTTGTAACCCTCACATGTTACTTGGCTGCACTCTTGGCTAGATTCAAAGCACTGGTGCTTGTCCCCACCTGAAGGCACTTCTGTGTTTGTGTCCACCACAGTCTGCACACTAAGGTTCTGTGGTGGCTGTGCATGAAAGAATGTGGTTTTAGACAAGTAACCAAAGCAGAGGAGTCAGAGGCTTGCTTTCATTTTATCCTCTTCGTGTCCTTATACAAAATCTGGACCTTATGTGCAATCTGATTACTGCATATTAAGAATGGACTAGAATCTCTCTCCCTCTTCCTCTGTCCCTCCCCTCCATGCTCTCTCTCAAATATTTTTTTTGAAATTTTTTAAAAGAACGGACTAGATAAAGCTCTGCTCAGAGCAAATGAAATGGGAACAAATTTGTGAAATTAGGCTAAAACAAGATCGTCAGCTTGAAAAGATGAAGGTTTAGAGAAGATATTTTCTAGAGTCTACTAAACTATGAATACTATGGATAATAATGACTAATTTACAATATGTCAAATAATAACGTCTGATCAAGCTTCAGATATGTCTTCCTAAAATACAAAGTTACCTATGAACAGTGTTTGAAACATAATAGACATCCAATAAGTATTTCCTGAATTAAAGTATAATAAGCCTCACTTTGGAATGGCTGCTTCATTATAGATGGAAATTTGTCATAGATGATTTAAAGAAAACTTATTTTTATCTACCAACTTTGACACTTACCTATCATATTTACTACAGCAAAAAACTGAAAAGTGGTTAAGTTTCTACCCATGTGTTATAGCTTAAGATCATTAAATAAAAATTTAATTGCCGCAAATACTCACACGAACCAAGAAAAAAAAAAGATTTCCAGATTTTTATTTCTGGAACTGTACACCAGGTATTAAAGTACAACAAATACAAAATAATGCTCAAAAAAATCAGTGTTTATGTACAAATATTAAAATCAATGCAACAATAGCAACTTCCTCTTGAACATCTGATACTAAAACTTGTTGTGATTGTCACTAATTAATCTCATACTCACAGGGTACTTATTTCAAACTGGGACAATTGGAATCACTGGTCATCTAAGAGGAATTTTTAATATCTACCATATTTAACAATAAAACTAATAGTTTCCTCCTTTTAGTGAAAAAATTAAGAACTTTTTAAAAAACATAGTAATGTCAATATTTTTATAAATTATTTCAATTTCCATTTGTAGACAATGTGCTTTGAAACTCTGGGCAAACAATCTCCTTGGTGGTCAGGTTTATTCATTAGTTTACATTCAAAGTTGAAATATTTACTGGAGACTTTGGTTAAATTAAATAGTATCACTATGCTCTATTAGATCTGACGTTCTCAAATATTTATGACCCTCAATTTTAAAAATTAAAAAGGAAACAATTGCACAATTCTTTGACCTAATTGTACACACTTTAGTATTGTTTAAACAGTATTCTACATCCTTCAAGTAAATTCAGCAGTTGACCATGACAAGAGGAAAACCAAACATTTAAAAAGCTAGCATGGAAAAGATGCAGTACGACCAACAAAAGTAAAGTATTGCTATAATCACAGCACCAGTTACACTTCTAAATGAATCCGCTGTCCTCTTCAAATTCCCTGTACAGAAAAGATACATCAGCCAACAATGCAACAGCTCACCATGGATTTTTGGTTTGTTCATAAGAAAATAATGTGGCAAAAGAAAAAAAGAATTTATCACAGTTTGTTATAAGAATTGTGCTTAACACTTGATAATAAAGGCATTATTGTTTCTTCATAAAATTGCAAATCAGTAATTTTCATGCTCTCAAACGCAATTCTTCTAATAAACAGTAACAAATTCTCTGTTAAGATGCTTAACTGGAGGGGGAAAAAACCCAGTAAACCCAGCGTTCAAAAGAAAATTCAATAAATAGCTATTTTACATGGATAAAGTCATAGTGGTACAATTTATGAATGTCACATCAAGCATGCACAAAAATGGTATTATACATGGCAGAAGCAGTCAGAAAATATTGAATTAGATCTAAAAAGATATGAAGAATTTACACATATATATACAAAAATCTTGCAAATTATTGCCTCATTTTAACAAGGAATTAAAAGTAAACGTTACCAGCTAGTTAGCACTCTCTAAGAGGCTAAAATCAGATTGACATTTAAAAATCTATTAAACTAGCTGGAATTTATTTTTCTCTCATATCATTTTCTGGATTTTGGTCAAAAATCTTTATTTAAATAACTAAAGTGTCCATTCAACTTGCTGATAATCAAAACTTTAGATAAGAAACACTGTTTCCATCTTTTATCAAGATCCCAGCAATGCATAGATAAACTGAATATGTTACTGCATCAGCTACTGAGAATGGGCATGTTCATTTAAGTGCAACTGGTATTAGCATTCAGTCATCTTTGTGTAAATTACTTTATACAAACCAGCCACTGTAAACCCAGAGTGAAAATCAAAGTTAAAACAATGGAAGATTATGGCCAGTATCTTACTAAATTATAAAAGGTATACTGATTTTTAACAAAAGAAATAAGGTTCAAAGTTTAGCACAACACCACAGCAATAAGAAGCTGATAACTTGGATAAAAATATCTTAAAGCAACACAGAGCCCAGGCTACCCATTATTTACTGTGTGCATACAGGAATGCTAGACTTTAGATGTATAAATTAGAGACTGATTTTAAGTTATTAATTTAACTACTTTTGTCCACTGTGCTAAACTAAATTTTATAGTAAATATGCTACTGCGTAAACACTTCAAAGCAATCTTCATTAAAATGCTGCAAAGAAAAATAAGAATACACATCATCCAAAACTAAGGATGTCATTGCAGTTCACAGTTTGTATAATAAATACCCTCCCTTTCCATCACTACAAAGGTCACTACAACCTATCTATTCATCAGCACAACCTTGAAGCAACTTATTCTTACAAATATGAGCACTGCAGCCAAACATTTAAGTTTTTTGCAAAGCAAGACAACTAGTAGCAATTGAAAATTAAGACGGTGCAAAAAAAAAAAAAAAAAAAAACCCAAAGCAAAATTCTGTTTTAAACTAAATTCTAAAAGCAAAGCTTATTACACCCTAATACTGTATTACATATTGTTTGATTTCACCTTTTAACTTAAAGAGCAAAAAGGCCAAAGTTTAGGACAATGGCTTCTCATTCACAATGTCTGGAATAAAGATAAAACTGAGTATGAGATGCATCTGAACGTCTCTCACTTTTTAAAACTTAAAGTGGTAAAGTACCATTCTATTTCAGATAGAAACTCACATTTTTCTTGCCAACTGTTCAAGCTAAACAAAAAAGTTTAAATATACTTCAAGGTTCTACTGCATTAAGTGTAAAATCTAGAAGTCCCTCCAAAATATTAACACTTTGAACTGCAGTGCTACAACTTAAGAAGTGTCCCAAAATGTAAACCATTGAGTGGCAACATCCTAGGCTTTGTAGACTGTGTCCTGTAAGTCAGTTGCCTCAGGATAAACTAAATTATTAACGACCAGTATGATTTGTACAATAATAATCTTGACAATGGTGGACAAAACCCCATCTGAATACCACATCTTCAAATGCCAAATATTTAGCCAATAAATGAAGGTACACAGAACTCTTCCCACAGTAAAATGACCGATTCTGTGTAAGGTAGCCCTGGTCTAGAATTTTGAAACAGGATCCAAGCAAGCGTCTTCATAATGTGCACGCGGTTCCTTGTGCTGGCTTCCATAAAGATGGACTTGCTGTTTTGTAAACTGAAGTGCTCTAGTTGAGTAACATGAGAGAAGTTTCCATTTAAAAAAAAAAATCCTTGCATGTTTGTGCAGTTTAAAGAAACCTACCCCTGCTTTTATTTAATTAAGAAAATAAAACCAAAAAATGCTACATTGAGCAGGGATTGGGATCGGTACCTGTAAACATTGTGATTCCACTGCATCCATTACGGCAAAAGGAATTTACACGAAAAGAAGCCACTCCATTCAGTTCAGAACATCTGTGCTGGTTTTGAGCTGGTGGCCTCTGTCTACAGGTTTTAAAACTGGGAGTGAGGGCAGTGGGGAACAGAAAAGAATAGAAAAAGAAGGGAGTGGAGAAGAGGTACTGGGGGATGAGGAAGAGATAAGCAGAGCTTAAAGCTGCACCACAGAGTTCAATCTTAGTTCCCAACTCTGCTAATCATAGTTCATTTCCACATTTATGGATTGAAAAATGAAAATACTCTTGATAAATCAAGATATAGTTCTATACATACTGACATCACTGATGTCATAGTGAAAAAGGTTCAAACTTCCAGTGAAAGACTAAGCAAACCTGATCCTTTCCTCAAGTTTACTGGTACTGCACACCCACTGTTTTTGGCCGCAAATACTCACACGAACCAAGAAAAAAAAAGATTTCCAGATTTTTATTTCTGGAACTGTACACCAGGTATTAAAGTACAACAAATACAAAATAATGCTCAAAAAAATCAGTGTTTATGTACAAATATTAAAATCAATGCAACAATAGCAACTTCCTCTTGAACATCTGATACTAAAACTTGTTGTGATTGTCACTAATTAATCTCATACTCACAGGGTACTTATTTCAAACTGGGACAATTGGAATCACTGGTCATCTAAGAGGAATTTTTAATATCTACCATATTTAACAATAAAACTAATAGTTTCCTCCTTTTAGTGAAAAAATTAAGAACTTTTTAAAAAACATAGTAATGTCAATATTTTTATAAATTATTTCAATTTCCATTTGTAGACAATGTGCTTTGAAACTCTGGGCAAACAATCTCCTTGGTGGTCAGGTTTATTCATTAGTTTACATTCAAAGTTGAAATATTTACTGGAGACTTTGGTTAAATTAAATAGTATCACTATGCTCTATTAGATCTGACGTTCTCAAATATTTATGACCCTCAATTTTAAAAATTAAAAAGGAAACAATTGCACAATTCTTTGACCTAATTGTACACACTTTAGTATTGTTTAAACAGTATTCTACATCCTTCAAGTAAATTCAGCAGTTGACCATGACAAGAGGAAAACCAAACATTTAAAAAGCTAGCATGGAAAAGATGCAGTACGACCAACAAAAGTAAAGTATTGCTATAATCACAGCACCAGTTACACTTCTAAATGAATCCGCTGTCCTCTTCAAATTCCCTGTACAGAAAAGATACATCAGCCAACAATGCAACAGCTCACCATGGATTTTTGGTTTGTTCATAAGAAAATAATGTGGCAAAAGAAAAAAAGAATTTATCACAGTTTGTTATAAGAATTGTGCTTAACACTTGATAATAAAGGCATTATTGTTTCTTCATAAAATTGCAAATCAGTAATTTTCATGCTCTCAAACGCAATTCTTCTAATAAACAGTAACAAATTCTCTGTTAAGATGCTTAACTGGAGGGGGAAAAAACCCAGTAAACCCAGCGTTCAAAAGAAAATTCAATAAATAGCTATTTTACATGGATAAAGTCATAGTGGTACAATTTATGAATGTCACATCAAGCATGCACAAAAATGGTATTATACATGGCAGAAGCAGTCAGAAAATATTGAATTAGATCTAAAAAGATATGAAGAATTTACACATATATATACAAAAATCTTGCAAATTATTGCCTCATTTTAACAAGGAATTAAAAGTAAACGTTACCAGCTAGTTAGCACTCTCTAAGAGGCTAAAATCAGATTGACATTTAAAAATCTATTAAACTAGCTGGAATTTATTTTTCTCTCATATCATTTTCTGGATTTTGGTCAAAAATCTTTATTTAAATAACTAAAGTGTCCATTCAACTTGCTGATAATCAAAACTTTAGATAAGAAACACTGTTTCCATCTTTTATCAAGATCCCAGCAATGCATAGATAAACTGAATATGTTACTGCATCAGCTACTGAGAATGGGCATGTTCATTTAAGTGCAACTGGTATTAGCATTCAGTCATCTTTGTGTAAATTACTTTATACAAACCAGCCACTGTAAACCCAGAGTGAAAATCAAAGTTAAAACAATGGAAGATTATGGCCAGTATCTTACTAAATTATAAAAGGTATACTGATTTTTAACAAAAGAAATAAGGTTCAAAGTTTAGCACAACACCACAGCAATAAGAAGCTGATAACTTGGATAAAAATATCTTAAAGCAACACAGAGCCCAGGCTACCCATTATTTACTGTGTGCATACAGGAATGCTAGACTTTAGATGTATAAATTAGAGACTGATTTTAAGTTATTAATTTAACTACTTTTGTCCACTGTGCTAAACTAAATTTTATAGTAAATATGCTACTGCGTAAACACTTCAAAGCAATCTTCATTAAAATGCTGCAAAGAAAAATAAGAATACACATCATCCAAAACTAAGGATGTCATTGCAGTTCACAGTTTGTATAATAAATACCCTCCCTTTCCATCACTACAAAGGTCACTACAACCTATCTATTCATCAGCACAACCTTGAAGCAACTTATTCTTACAAATATGAGCACTGCAGCCAAACATTTAAGTTTTTTGCAAAGCAAGACAACTAGTAGCAATTGAAAATTAAGACGGTGCAAAAAAAAAAAAAAAAAAAACCCAAAGCAAAATTCTGTTTTAAACTAAATTCTAAAAGCAAAGCTTATTACACCCTAATACTGTATTACATATTGTTTGATTTCACCTTTTAACTTAAAGAGCAAAAAGGCCAAAGTTTAGGACAATGGCTTCTCATTCACAATGTCTGGAATAAAGATAAAACTGAGTATGAGATGCATCTGAACGTCTCTCACTTTTTAAAACTTAAAGTGGTAAAGTACCATTCTATTTCAGATAGAAACTCACATTTTTCTTGCCAACTGTTCAAGCTAAACAAAAAAGTTTAAATATACTTCAAGGTTCTACTGCATTAAGTGTAAAATCTAGAAGTCCCTCCAAAATATTAACACTTTGAACTGCAGTGCTACAACTTAAGAAGTGTCCCAAAATGTAAACCATTGAGTGGCAACATCCTAGGCTTTGTAGACTGTGTCCTGTAAGTCAGTTGCCTCAGGATAAACTAAATTATTAACGACCAGTATGATTTGTACAATAATAATCTTGACAATGGTGGACAAAACCCCATCTGAATACCACATCTTCAAATGCCAAATATTTAGCCAATAAATGAAGGTACACAGAACTCTTCCCACAGTAAAATGACCGATTCTGTGTAAGGTAGCCCTGGTCTAGAATTTTGAAACAGGATCCAAGCAAGCGTCTTCATAATGTGCACGCGGTTCCTTGTGCTGGCTTCCATAAAGATGGACTTGCTGTTTTGTAAACTGAAGTGCTCTAGTTGAGTAACATGAGAGAAGTTTCCATTTAAAAAAAAAAATCCTTGCATGTTTGTGCAGTTTAAAGAAACCTACCCCTGCTTTTATTTAATTAAGAAAATAAAACCAAAAAATGCTACATTGAGCAGGGATTGGGATCGGTACCTGTAAACATTGTGATTCCACTGCATCCATTACGGCAAAAGGAATTTACACGAAAAGAAGCCACTCCATTCAGTTCAGAACATCTGTGCTGGTTTTGAGCTGGTGGCCTCTGTCTACAGGTTTTAAAACTGGGAGTGAGGGCAGTGGGGAACAGAAAAGAATAGAAAAAGAAGGGAGTGGAGAAGAGGTACTGGGGGATGAGGAAGAGATAAGCAGAGCTTAAAGCTGCACCACAGAGTTCAATCTTAGTTCCCAACTCTGCTAATCATAGTTCATTTCCACATTTATGGATTGAAAAATGAAAATACTCTTGATAAATCAAGATATAGTTCTATACATACTGACATCACTGATGTCATAGTGAAAAAGGTTCAAACTTCCAGTGAAAGACTAAGCAAACCTGATCCTTTCCTCAAGTTTACTGGTACTGCACACCCACTGTTTTTGGGCCCTTCACTCCTGTCACTCTGAGTGAAGGGCGGCATGCTGATGCAGAGCATGGGCACCGATGAAACCATTGGTCTCACTGGCAGACAGACTGCCAAAGTCAGCCACGGAGACAGCCATTTTGGCACTGGTGATGTGATGCGTGTGATTTTCAAAGTCCACACCCAAATTATTTACAGAAACCTCATTCATAAAGGATTCAGGAACAGCAATGCCCATTTTCAATCTCTTTGCTGGTCTTTCTGACTCTTCACTGCACATGTTCATGGGGTTTAGCTCCGAGTGATAAAATCCAGTCTCAAATAAATTAAAACAATCACTTTCCCCATTGCTAGGCAGGGTGAGTAACTCCTCTGTTACCACAGGCACATGATTGACTTGTCCACGGGGTGTGTTGCCCAGTGGAGGAAAGCTATCATCCAAACAATTCACATCCGTAGGGTTGCACACAGTTGCCACACTGTTGGTCAGAGCTAAAAAGAAAGAGAAAATGGTTGAAATACATGGTCCCAAGTCATGAAACAAAGAGGACACAATTTTGCCCTAAGCCAAAGAAAAAAAAAAAGATGCTCATTTTACCTGTCAAGTCACTGGCAGTGAAAGAGTTGAGAATGTTCAGCTGTTGATCAGGAAGCGGCTCAGGTCGATTAGAAGTTAAGGCTGAAGAATTTACGGTTGAACCCAAAGCTTCTGTTTCATCTACCAAACGATCCATATAGTCCCTAAAAAATGTACCCCAATAATTTCAAGACTGCATATCACAGTTAAAACCAGAAGCCTTTAAAATCAAGCCCACGGTACTTACGTAACTCCAGGGTGATGGTTGTATCGTTTCTTTCCAAATCTTGTCTGTTGAGCAAAGTAATCATAACGTTCAGATTTCTTCCACATATAGTAGAATGCTACACATTCAGCAACTGTTCTGGTTCTCACCTAAAAAAGTTAAAATTTTAAATAGAAATCAACAGACCTATTTTTAAGTAACTTTTTTTTTAAAGATTTTATTTACTTATTTGACAGAGGGAGAGAGAGAAAGCACAAGCAGAGGGAGAGGGAGAAGCAGGCTCCCCACTAAGCAGGGAGCCTGATGCAGGGCTCAATCCCAGGATTCTGAGCCAAACGCAAATGCATAACCAACTAACCTAACAAAGGCACCTCACTGGCTTGTTTTTTTGTTTTGTTTTGTTTTTTTTAACAACACTATAGCTTCAATCCATGGGTCTTATTTTCTATCCTCCCAATTATAAATTCTAAACATTTTACTTATAAAAAGTGTCCTTACATTTACACTATTACACTATTTAATCATAAGGATACCTTCAAAAGTCCAAGGTTATTTAAGTCAGAATATGTTCATTTATAAAAATGTGTATCCAGAAATGATCTTCCACCTTTACTGAAAATCTTAAAACTCTGGCAGCCTTTACTTTTCCCCACTGAGTTCCCATTATGATTTTGACTGCCACAGGAGTTCTTAACCTCAAGAAGTCCACGAACAGAATTCACTGGTATCTATTAAATTTCAAAATTATATGCAGGTACACTTTCCTGGGGAGAGGGAATGCAGCTTCATCAGCTTATCAAAAGGTTCCATAATACAAAAGATATAAAGAACCCTTAGAAAGGGGGGCAGCACTCAAATGCATCTGCAATTTAAGATGATTTGCTAGCTAAAGGCAAGGTGTTTTCCTTCAACATGAGTTTGGTTCACAGCTCCAACAAAGTTTCTCAAAAACAACCACCACACAATAATAAAATTTGAGCCTTGACAACTTGGCTCCACATCCAGACTAGAGCTGCTCAAACTGTATATAGCTCCATGTATGAGTTCAGAAATACAAACTTCCGTGTCCTTATCTAATACACGCTTTCTCCACTGCTTAATCAGTATCCAATAAAGAAATTTCAGGGGTGCCAGGGTGGCTCAGTCGGTTAAGCCCAGAGACCCACACAAATGTAAGTCTTCCTTTGGCTCAGGTCATGATCCCAGGGTCCTGAGATCAAGCCCCGCACAGACTCTCTCCTCTCCATCTGCCTACCACTCTGCCTGCTGATCTGCCTACTAGTGCTCCCTCTGTCAAATCACTAGATCAAATCTTAAAAATAAATTATACATTTCTTTTTTTTTTTTAAAGATTTTTTAAAAGATTTTATTTATTTAGTCATAGACACACAGAGAGAGAGGCAGAGACACAGGCAGAGGGAGAAGCAGGCTCCACATAGGGAGCCTGATATGGGACTCGATCCCAGGTCTCCAGGATCACACCCCAGACTGCAGGCGGCGCCAAACCGCTGCGCCACCGAGGCTGCCCTAAATTATACATTTCAATAAACATCATTCACTGTGTTTGTGGTGAATGTAGGCTTCTTGGGGACAGAGACCTTTCCTGTCTTATTCACTGATGTATCTCTAGCACATAAAACAATGTCTGGCAAATGGTAGAACTTAATTATTTATGGAATGAATGGATAGATTTCATAAATCACTGCAAAATTTATGTTTTATTTTGACTTAAACAATCCAGACTTCTTTAAAAATGTTTTATCTACTGACTAAATTAAATATTTCATCTCATCTTTGAAAAAACATTAGGTGTTCATACATACAAAAAAAGGCATTAAACTATTCAACATCTTACTGGAAGGTCTAGCCAATTCAATAAAACAAGAAAAAAGAAAGGTATACAAATTGAGAAGGAAGAAATAAAACTGTCTCTTCACAGATATGATTGTCTACATAGAAAATTCCAAAGAATCAGCAAAACACTCATGGAACTAATAAATAGCTAGGTTACAGGATACAAGATTAATATGCAAAGGTCAACTGCTTGCCTATATACCAGAAAAAACAACCAATATGTAAAATTTAAAAATACAGTAACATTTGCATTAGGACCCCAAATATGAAATATTTAGGTACAAATCTAACAAAGTACATGTAAGACCTATGTGAGGAAAACTATAAAACCATGATTAAAGAAATCAGAGATCTAAATAAATGGAGAGAAATTCCCATTCATGGGTAGAAAACTCATAACTAACTGTCAGTTCTTCCCAACCTGACATATAGATTCAGGGCAATCCCAATCAAAATCTCAGCAAGTTACTTGGTAAAGACTGACAAACTAATTCTAGAGCTTACATGGAAAGGCAAAAAACAGAATAGCAATACCATATTAAAAGAGAAGAACAAAGTTGAAGGACACTACCCAACCAAGACTTACTATAAAGTTACAGTAGTTAAGACTGTGTGCTACTGGTGAAAAAAACAGACACAAAGATAATGCAAGAGAATGGAGAGCCCAGAGACCCACACAAATGTAGTCAACTAATCCTTAACAAAGAGTAAAGTGATGCAATGAAGGATAGTCTTCTAAACAAATGGTGTTAGAACACCTGGATATCCACATACAAAAACAAAAACAAAGAAAGAAACTAGACATAGATATTAACAACTTTCACATAAACTAAAAATGGAATATAGACATAAATGTGAAATGCAAAACTATAAAGCTCCTAGAAGATAACGTAGGAGATAAAGCTAGATGACCTTGCAGATAACAATAACTTTTTAGATGTAACACTAAAAACATGATCTTTTAAAAGAAAATTTGATTAGTTGAAGTTTAAATTAAAATCTTCTACTTTGCAAAAGACAGGAGAATGAAAAGACAGCCAAATACAGGGAGAAAACAGCTGCAAAACACAGATGTGATAAAGAACTACTATCCAAAATATGTAAAGAGCACTTAAAACTCAACAAGGCAACAAATCACTCAATTAAAAAACAGGTTAAAGGTCTTGACACCTCATAAAGAAGATACACACATGGCAAATAGGCAAATGAATAGATGCTCCACATCTTATGTCATCAAAGAAATGCAAATGAAAACAACAAGATACATTACACACCTATTTTAACAGCCAAAATCTAAAACTCTCACAACACTGAATGCTGGAGGAATGTGTAACAAGAGGAACACAGTGCTGGTGGGAATGCAAAATGGTAAAGCCACTTTAATGGATGTTTTGAAGGTTTTCTACAAAACAAAACATACTCTTACCATAGAATCCAGCAATCCCACTCACTGGCATTTAGCCAAAGGAGTTGAAAACTTAAGTCTGTGCAAAAACCTTCATACTAGATATTTATAGCAGCTTATAACTATCAAAACTTGAATGAGACCAAGATGTGCCTCAACAGGTGAATGGATAAACTAGGTATATCCATACAATGAAATAAAGAGAAAGGTATTAAAATACACTATCAAGCCATGAAGACACAAAGAAATCCTTAAAATGCATACTGCTAAGTCAAAGAAGCCATTCTGAAAAGGCTACATAGTATAGGATTCCAACCATATGACATCCTGAAATGGCCAAAGTATAGAGACAGCTATGTGTTGGGGTAGGAGGGAATGAGGAAGAGATTGGAACTGGTTGGAGTACAAGGGATTTTAGGACTGTGAAACTATTCCATATGATACTATAACAGTGAGTATCATTATATATGTAATGGTAAAGATATTACACATTTGTCAGAACCATAAAACACAGAAAGTGAACCATTATGGAAACCATTATGTATCGAGACTTCAGTTAATAATATATCAATATTGGTTCATTAGTTGTAACAAATGTATCCCACTAATGTAAGATATTAATAATAGTGGAAGCTGCATATGTGGAGATAATGGGTATATAGGAACCCTGTGTACTCTCTGGTCAATTTTTCAGTAAACAAAAATTTGTTCTAAAAAATAAAATGAAAAATAAATATGATCTTGACCTACCCACCTACATACTTCAGAATCTCATGTTCCTTTAGGATGAAGAGAGATAATAATAAACAAAGCATATTTTAATTATTCCAAACTATTAGAATATACACACGTAGACACTTTTTTAAAAACTGAATTTATTTTTTAGAGCAGTTTTAGGTTTACAGCTGACGCGAGCAGAAAGCACAGAGTTCCTAGGAACCACCTCCTGCTTCCAAACATGCATAGCTTCCTCCATAGCGGTACATGTTACAGTCGATGTATCTACACCGGCACATCCTTAGTACCTAAAGTCCATCATCTGGATTAGGGTTCACTCAAGTATTAGACATTATAAGGTACTGACAAATATATAATGACATATATCCACCATTATAGTATTATGCAAAATAGTTTCACCATCCTAAAAATCCTCTATACTGTGTCTATTATTCATCCCTCCCTCTACGACAAATCTTGAAACCATTGATTTACTGTTGCCACAGTTTTGCCTTTTCCATAATATCATATAGTTGAAATCAAATAGTATATAGCCTTTCCAGATTGGCTTCTTTGACTTAACAATATGCATTTAAATGTTCCCCCATGTCTTTTTGAAGCTTGATAGCTCATTCCTTTTAGCACTGAATAAAATTCCATTGTTTGGATGTGCCACAATGTATTTATCCATCTACCTCTCAAGGTGTACTTACCCATCCACCTCAAAGGATATCTTAATTGTCTCCAAGTTCTGGCAATTATGATTAAACCTGCTATTTCCATAAATACCAATGAGTACAACTGCTAGACCATATGGTTAAGAGTATGGTTAGCTTTGCAAGAAACCTCCCAACTGTCTTTTAAAGTGGCCAAACTATTTTGCATTCTCATCAGCAATCAGAGTTCCTGCTGCTCCACATCCTCACCAGCATTTTATGTTATTAGAACATTTATAGTTGGTTCTAGTAACCAATGTTTCCTCTTTGAGCAACTATAGTTCTAGCTGCTAAAGAGAAAACATTTTGAGGCCACAAACCTCTGAATAGCTTAGAAAGAAATCAAAGTCAAGAAAAATGGTATAAGGCTAAGACTACCTGCAAAATATAGTAAATATATTTTCCATGAGTAAAGGGTAACAATTATGTATGTCAAAAGACAGATGAGTACACTATCAGCCATACCATGAGCAGGCCATGGCAAATCCCAGTCATGTTTAGAGCAATGTTAAGAAATGTTAATGTCCAGAAAGCATTAGCAAAATCTTCCCTTTTTGCTACCCAGGTGACTTAAAACATATTTGCATATATTCATTGTAATTACTAAGCAATCTGTACGAATTTGCCTAACTTACCTTATTCTTCTGTATAAGATGAAAATCTTTTCCAAAAAGCATGAGTGCATGTTCAAAGCTCCGGCATTCATCTTCTGTCCATGCAGTCATTCCTTCTAAGAAATTTAAAAAGAAACTTCATTGGCCTCAGGCTCTTTTATATGAATTGCTAGTTTACTTTCAGTACATTTCCCCTATAAAAGGCCATGAACTAACTATCTCTCCCTCAATCTCTCTCTCTCTCTCTCTCTCTCTCACACACACACACACACACACATACACACACACACACACAGAGTTCTATATGCAGGTTTCAGTTAGGATTACCAAAAATAAGCACAATACAAAACTTATTTAAAAACAACAATACCAAAATATAAACACTGGTGTTTTTTTCTCTGCATGGTAGGATAAGAATGTAATGTTTTTCTATAATTTATGCTCATTGTTTTTCTGATTTTTTTAAACAATGTGCATGTATTTTTTCAAATTAGAAAAAAAAGGTTATTTCCTTTATGAAAAAAAAAAGCCTATTTTGGTATTGTATCAAAACCATAGTGCTTTTAACTAAAAACCATAAAAAATCAAAACATACTTATTTCAAGTCAGTTTGCAGAGTGCTACACTCTGGAAACCCAATAGAAATAAGAAACAGCCCATGTTCTCAAAAGACTAAATCCCATTCAACTTCTCAGAAGACACTAATGTTAGTGCCCTCAACTCTGGGGCAGAGGAAACTTGAAGTTCTTCACTCAAAGACACTGGGGACAGGTCCCCATTAAGAGTAGTCTACCATGAAGATAAAACAGTTTGAACTAAAGAAAAACCCATATCTAGTTTTTGAGATTAGGAGGAAATAAAATAATTTTCTCAAAAGAGCTTTTACAAAAAACAATTCAACAGACTATCTCACCTACAAATTTAAATGTATGGTTTTCAGCCTATTTTTCCAGATCATTTATAAAATATTACTGAGTATCATTTCATTCTATATATACTTAATGAAAGCTATGGTGCATGCAATATAATGACAAAACTACTGAAATTAAAGTTAGGTATTTTCCTTGATACACACAAAACAAAGCCTAAGCATTATAAAAATTTCACTACATGATTACTAAAAATACCCTTCTTATAATAAATTTGATGGAATATATTATACATGTTTTTTTATCTTTGATCTCCTTTTCATTTCCTGTTTGATTTAAAAAAAAGAAAAAACTTTTTTTCCAATGAAATCATAAAATCATTCTTTTTAATTACTTTGGATATATTGTCATCTCTGGGGTCTGCTTTGTTCTGTAACTATTTCTTCAAGAAAGTGGAGGTGACAGGGGGATAACTAATTTGTATTTGAACAATCTCTGGTACGTCTAAAAATAGAGGGCAAGAAAAGGAAAAAATTATTGGCTATGAAGATGAACACCGATCTTACAAAAGTGATACAGGACTGTTCCATCCTTTACAATACTTTGTTTATTCTAATCCCCAAATGAGTATCCCCTATCATTTCCCTGTCTTGATTCCAAGTGTTTCTTACCTTGAGATGCCTTTCCATTGCAGCAGTACCTTTCAATTGCTTCCTTTATATTATGGTTACACTTGAGAAGTTCATATAATGCCTATAAGAGAAAGGGGGGGAAAAAAACCTATTCAATAAAAATTACCAGAAATACACACTTAACAGCATTAAAACAGGAAGAAAAACAAAACAAAAAGAAAAAACGAACAAGACTAGTAAGAGTCCTGACAAATACTGCCTGAAATGCTCTCTAAATGCAAGACATTTGGAGCTTTTTGCTTGCCCAAACATTTACTCTACTTAACTATCCTGGTGATGGCCTCTGGCATACCAGGGGTTTGTTCATTTTCACTCTACCCCTCAGAAGACACCCACCAGTATCATTCTTGACTTTTGTTTTTTAATTGCCCACCCATCTGAGCCGGGGCAAATTTCCCCATTGTAGATGATTTTTTTCTAATTGGGATAAATTAGAACTGTGGTCTTGTTTCTTGATATCACCTACTCTCTGCCTTTCAGAGTGCTAATAAAAGGGAACAGAAGCAGGCCTAGAATAAAAGGATGGTACTTGATGACTAGGGTTTATAATGGTCTCATGGTCTACTATGAAGGGTGTCATTTTCTAAATATTAGAATTTCTTCTCATTAAATGTTTGGAATTATAAATACACTAAATAGCAGCAGAGAGAACTTAACTGAGAGTTAAGTAATAATCTACCTTCCCAGGTATTTCCAAGGAAGGCAAACATGGCTCAATATTAGTAAACCTATTAATACATCAAAAGGTTAATGATCAGGACATAAGTAATCATTAAAATATAATCTAGATGCTAAAAAAGCATCTGATAAATCAGTATCCATCTTTAATTTTAAAAAGACGATAACCATTATAAGTGTAAGTAGATGATTGCTATTTCACTTAGGATCACTGAGGTTGTTAAAGATACAGAGTGAAAAGTATATGAGAGGGGGAAAATGATGTCAGAAGACAAAACTAGGGGCATCCAAAAAAACCCTTATTAGGCAGTATTCCCAGCCCCATCCCACATACAATTAATAGTATCCTGCCTCTCTAGGTACACAGTGCTTAACAAAGCAAATTTATACAATCTTAATAGATAATACTTTCCAACACTTCCTGAATAAAGTTCAAGAATAATCCAAAAAATACCTTTATTATAAAATCTACAAGTCCAACCATAGAGAATGTTTAAATGACATTATAGCCACAGGATGGAACATACTATCATCATTGAAAAAATTCTCAATGGCAAAGGAAAATAAGTGATTCAACTTAAGGTATGTGCATATGCATAGAAGAAAAAAACAGAAAAGAAAGCGTGAAACAATGTGGGGTGGTTATCATGAGGACTTGGGACTTTTTTTAAACCAGTATTTTCCAAGTTTTAAAAATCTCTCGGAAAAAAAGATATCCTGTTCACATGCAAAAAATATTTGAACCAAATATAAGAAAATTAGGAAGGGCACCTCACTGGCTTAGTTAAGCATCTGACTCCTGATTTCAGGGTTGTGCAACTGAGCCCTGAGTCACACTATGGGCTGGATGGGGAACCTGATTCTCTCTCTGACCTCCCTGCCCCCTCCCCCTTAAAAAGGAAAATCAAGAAGAGACCAGTTAGCAGCTGTTTCAACAGAAATTGGAGTATACCTGTTCATTGTCCCTTGTGTGTGTTCCTGCAGATATCCTATCCATTATTTTTTCATTTCCAGTTCTTAATGAGGTCTCAACAAGGTACTCCTTAACTTTGCTCTCCAAAACCACACCAGGACGCCAAAGTAACTGGTCTTCATTTTCATACACTGATAAAGAAAATTCCATTAACACATTAAAAATAGTGAACACACTCACAGATGTATACAACTGTTCTTCCTTTTCTTTGATATGCTTTACACTGGAACAACTAACTTTGAGAATAACAGCAATTTGGTTGTCAGGCAAGGTGACTCTTGCCTTAGTGAAGACATAAAACATTTTTTTAACTTTATTAAGGGCCAAGTGTTTCAGTGGCTAGAGCAAGAGATTTTTCACGGTTGGATTTAACTAACCTATCAGAAGGCATCTATGCCTAGTAAAATCTAATTAAAACCTTGAAGGGTGTTTTATATTCTCCTAATGAGGGGGTAAAAATAACATGTATAAATTCTTTAATAACCTCACTGGAATTTCTTGAGGTTATCTCTTAAACTCCCTAACTGCCTCTATGATGTGTATACAGGTTTAAAACTGCAAACAAATAAAACAAGCAAACAAAAATAAATAAAAAACAAAATATCTGCGAATAATAAAATACCTAAGAAAGGTAGGTTTTTACTTTACTGATTTTCTCCCAAAGGGTGAATTTTACTTACAGGAGGATGCAGATTAATCAAAAATGGAAAAGAATTATTAACAGTAAGAGAAGTAAACTTTCTAAAATCTCTTAAAGAGGTTGATATATTAATAAGTGAAATGTCACTAAAAAAAGATGTATAAATCTATTAACGCACACATTGCTACCATACTTAAAGCTTCTACTTCACACAATAAAATAACACAGATGGCCAAGTATCTCATTGCTTCAAGTACAATGCATTCTTCAAGTATATGATAAGTACTAAATATAGCTAATAAAATAATATACCGCACTATGTACCAAAGAGCAGGATAAATGCTTTATATATTCTCAACTGTGTGAGGCAGGCATTATTGTTCCCAGTGAGCAGGAAAGTTAAAAATAAAATGTGCCTGTGAACCAGTAAGAATGACTTTTGATGTAAATTTCCTTTCTTCTTTGTTAAAACTGAAATAGGTAAAAGAGTTTGAGTTTATTCCCTTCAAGTACGGAGAAGGTACACCTTCCCTCCTGAATGTGTACCACTGAGAGATGATTACCTCCATTATGTTTAATCTAAGAACTGAGAGCAGCTGAGCATGTTCTTGACTTCAAGGGTTTGTCATGTGGGTGGGGAATGGAGAGGCTGGTCATCTGAAGATCAGCTACTGTTTGCCTTCCTAGGACATCATTTTGAAAGCAGTTTAGGAAAATGTTGTTGCTAGGGGCTGCCAACGCTAACTATTCTAAGGTAGCCAGTCCTCCCTTCCTTTAAATGGAGGATAACCTAACAGAGCAAAGAAAGAAAGAAAAACTCAGGAAGGGTTGTGCAGCTACGCTGCGTTGGCCCCATGATGTCACATGAACAAATCGACTCTATAGAAAACACACATGGCCAAATCTTCAGGCTTCCCAAGTTCAGCTAGGGAAGTGTACCTGTACTTTTATTCTCCACCACACTTTCAGAACCAACTATAACTAGGATCTGACAAAAACGTGAAGAGATACTGATTACACTTAAGTAGGGGTGTACAAAACATGAAACAGAATCCTTGTATTCCACCACCTTCTCTCTCAGGGCTTGCAGAGAAGAATTTCTTCTAGATTCTTTATTCATCAACGGTTTGCTTTCCAAGAAGATTTTATCTCCTATGTGCTATAATCTCCTATTATCTCAGGTCATAACATTCTACCCACTTCTACCAGACTGAGACACAGGCCAAGCAGATGCACACGCAGAGGCATTCTACTACTTTACTGGGGCCTTAGCATCCCTGTAAGGCTACACAGCCTTACTACACAGGGAGAGAAGTGGTTCTGAGTCTCAAAGTTAATTGTGATATATTATTCCCAAGTCAGGTCTAAACCTTTACTGGTTCCAAATCTATCTTTACACTGCAAGGTTGAGAGGCACCTGGGTGGCTCAGTCGGTTAAGCATCTGCCTTTGGCTCAGGTCATGATCCCAGGGCCCTGGCATCAAGCCCCACATTGGGCTCCCTGCTTCTCTTCTCCCTCTCCCTCTGCAGCTCCCCTTGCTTATGCTCTCTCTCTGTCAAACAAATAAAACCTTTAAAAGAAAAATTAATATATACTGCCAAGGATGGTGTATTATCAGATAATTAAACAAACATATTAAGGGGTAACTTGGCCTAACAAATATTATCAAAATCAAAATCAAAAGCCTTACTTACCTTTCTCATCACCATCATACTCTCCAAGGTAAGGGGGGATCTCTGCCTGATACTGTAAACCGATCATTATTTCCTACAAGAAAATTCAGATGTAAAAACAACTTATAAAAATATACTGAAAAACAATTAATTAGTTATTTAACAATTAATCAGTTACTATGAGTCAAAAGAAATTTCATCTTGCAACAGCAAAACTAACTTAAATTACTTCACAAATGTTTTAAAAAGCTATTTTAGTCCAAACTGTCTACCAAGTTATTATGATGGTAACTCAACTTACTTTCCTCAAATCTTCAGGCGAGTTACCACTGTCCGTTTCAACATCTTCAACTTCTGATTCCTTATCTCCATCACATGTAGTATTTGCTTAAAAGAAGAAAATTAAATTTAAAAAAAGTTTTTATTGTCTATTTTTGCAGTACCCAGAAGAGTGCCTGGCACATGGGATTTTATAAAAACCTGTTGAATGAGATCAGTACAAATATACTCAACTTCTTGTAGTATGCTCACATTTTAACACTAAGCAAAGTAAGACACTAAAAATACTTAGAAAGTGCATAGTATCCTTAAAGTGTTTTGGTCTACTATCAAATAGTTTGGAAAGGCAAAAGGAAAACCACTACAGTCACCTTAAAAAAGAACAGAAAACACTGAGGTTCTTATTATGCTCACCCAGAGTTAGCAGATTAAATCTATCAAAATTATGCTTTTGTACACATATACCTGCATGTGTATTTGCATTTGTTAAGTGAACAGTTCTTCCACAATCAAAATACATTAAAAAATAAGCAAGGTTGCAGATAAGAAATTATTTCACTTCAAAAGCCTTTTAAATATTGCTGATTTTTACATTAAGGGGCAACGCCTAGAACTAAAAAGAAAAAAAAATCAAATCACTAAAAAAATTTTTAAATACTTTTTAAGCACCTGTTTTCAAAACAAGGAAAGTAAAGGGTCTTTTAAAAGAAGTCCATAAAATTTCATGGTTGAAGAACTAAGATTGGTTACCATAGCAACAGATGAATCTTGGGAAAGAAAATACACAGCCTTGCAAAACTAACCAAATGTTTTAGGTTTTCAAATAATGTTGGTTCTCCTCTATCCCAATAAAAGGTTACAATCTTATTTGGATTGTAAGAAAATTGTATTTCCATTCAGCTAAACACTGAGAATATTCTGACAAAATATTTTTTTGTCTTTTTTTTTTTAAAGTCTGATAAACTAGTGAATACCATAAAATGTACTTGAGCCACAGTATCAGTGCTACTATTCATCACTAATGACTGAGCTTCTTACATCGTAAAGGCCGAGGGAAGAAATCAGAAGTTTCGTGGGAAGTCACAGACGGTGTCAGGTCATCCGCAGAAGATTGAGTTTCTTCATCATCACCCGACAACAGGTCTTTTGCTATCTCCTCCTATAAGAATTAAGAATGCAGCACTAGAGTTAGAAGTTATTACATCTCATTAAAAAATTTTTTTTAATAAAAAAAGAAATTACACCTTACCAATTTCATTTTAGTCATAAACATATTATGTATTACAATACAATTAAGAACTTGGTGAAGTCCCCTTAGTTTTGAAAGAAGTAAATCTGAAATGCTCCCATAATGTACATAAATATTTTAAAACACTTAACATTTAATTTTATATAATATTTAATAACTATACTATTATACACTTAAATAATCTGCTTAACTTACAGATAAGCAGAAAGCTTATCTGAACCTGTAGGCTATTTTTTAGTGAGTTTACAACAAAAGTCACCTTATTTCTAAGTGATTAACAATTAAATTCACTTTCTGCTAACATAAATAAAACCAAAAAATTCCCCAAACCCCTCTCTTCCAAAAATTTAAAATCTAATGAAAAACTCTGACTAGTTATATTATTTTAAACAAAACAAAGAAATGGGTCTTTTTAAGATTTTATTTATTTATTTACTCATGACAGAGAGAGAGACAGAGACAGAGACAGAGACAGAGAGACAGAGACATAGGCAGAGGGAAAAGCAGGCTCCATGCAGGAATCCTAAAGTGGGACTTGATCTCAGGACTCTGGGATCACGCCTTGAACCAAAGGCAGGTACTTAACCGCTGAGCCACCCAGGCGTCCCAAAGAAACGGGTCTGAATTAACTTGTATCTAAGTATATAGTCATCCGTGGGAGATCCCTGGGTGGCGCAGCGATTTGGCGCCTGCCTTTGGCCCAGGGCGCGATCCTGGAGACCCGGGATCGAATCCCACGTCGGGCTCCCGGTGCATGGAGCCTGCTTCTCCCTCTGCCTGTGTCTCTGCCTCTCCTTCTCTCTCTCTCTCTGTGTGTGACCATCATAAATAATAAATAAAAAAAAAAATTATAGTCATCCGTGTACCTGGTACACAATAGGCACTCAATATTTGCTGAGTGACTATGGTGATTACGGTGTACATTAATATGATCTTGCCTGAAAAGGGGGAGCAACAAAACTCACAGGAAGAGATGTGGATTCCTCTCCCTGTCTGAGATCTAAAAGGCAAGGAAAGCCTTCCAGAGACCACAGAAAGTTAGCAGAAACCACGGCTGTGTGAACCTTCCTCAGCAGGGACTATGCCTTCCCCACAACCAACAATGTTACAGACATATCACCAAGGCCTTGGCTGCTGTGGATGCTGTCACCCACAGAGCCCAAGAAAACAGAACTTCTCTCCAACCACTCCAATACTAAGCTGGCTTGGTTTGAAGGCTTCTGGGGGATTTATTAACCAACGGATTCAAGTGTTCAGAGAATCAAAAAAAGGGCAAAATCTAAGTTTAGATACAGTAGGTCAACATAGGAAAGAAAAACTTCATGGGAGAACACTCAAACAAAAATGTTTTAGGAAGCTATTAGTACTTTTAAAGCAGTGTAGTCAGAGCCAAACAATATTTAAATAGGTTGCCAAAATGATAAAGAGCAATGGGTCAATAAGAAGTTTGTATTTCAGAATTTTAAAATGCTTTCAGTTAAAAAATGAAACCAATCAAATGCCAATGATAATGGATCTGGAATTTTTCTTTTAAATGCTTGTACTCACTTTGTCTAGTGTCATGTCTGGTAGTTCATCAGCAAGTTCACTTGGGGAGCTGTTTGCACTGGAATTTGCCACTGCTGGAATTGTAGGTTCATAGCCATAGAATGCCAGTAAATCTTCTAGAGGCATGTTTCCTTCCTATTCAAAGCCAGGGCACAAACAAACTCAGGAGATATCACAATAAAGAAGCATAGATTAACTGTGATACCGTTAATGTTCATAAAACACATTATCAAAACTGCAGTATCAAATCAAAGCCCAGTTTTAGTTTTTCTTTTTGTACTACTGCTAGAAAATAGGGTTAAACACTTAGGACTATTATTTTTTTTAAAAGATTTTATTTATTTATTCATGAGAGACAAAGAGAGAGAGGCAGAGACACAGGCAGGGGGAGAAGCAGGATCTATGCAGGGAGTCCGATGTGGGACTCAATCCCAGGACCCCAGGATCAGGCCCTGGGCCGAAGGCAGGCGCTAAACCGCTGAGCCACCCAGGGATCCCCCTAGGGCTATTATTAATATATTAACAAAAGGCTAACAATTAACATTTTCATTTTTATTTCTAGTATCATTTCACTCTTTAAAAAATTCCTCAAATATTTGCTTTAGTGATCTTTTTTTTTTAGCATTCACATTAGTATAAAGATTTGCCGTGAAAGAATTTACAATTAATCAATCAATAACTTCACGTAATTTTTCAGCTTGTTTCCTTACAATTAACAGTTGACCACTTAGTTTATCTTCATGTTGATGAGATGATATCTGAAGGGCAACCACTGCTGAGCAATCATTAACACCAACAATTATTTATATATTACTGTTCAAAATTATCCTTTATATACTAGTACCATATCTCTATTCTGTACAACTGTTTTAGGTTTCTCCTCCAAAACCACTTACTGAAGTCTGTATCAATACCACCATCTTACAGGTGACAGAAGCTTAATTCTGGGTTCAAACCCCAGTACCACCAGTTCACTTAATGGCAGCAATACTTTGATAAAACTACATACTCTGGCTGCAATGCTTCCTGTGTTTTACTTACGCGAGGCCACATTTTGGCCACCCTTTTCCCCCAACTAATTAATCTGAAAATAAGTTGTGTATTTTCTTTTTAAAAATATCTTAATTCAACTATTAAAGTGTATACAACCATTTACAATTATTCCGATATATAAATATAAAATAACATATCTATAGACTACTCAATTTGCTCTATGTTTTAAAGATGTTTATGTTCATCTATGAAAAAATTCATTAAGGTTGCTTATGGGTTTAGTTTCCCCTTTAAGGTGAAATGCCTAAGTCATGAATCAAAAGCATGAAAGTGGTAAAGCAGAATATGTAAAATATGCCCTCAGCTGATCACTAAGTGAGCTGAAATAAGCCAGTGATGATTTCTAGAAAGCCAGTGGTTGCTCACCAGGACCCACAGGATATTCAGGCTCTAGAGTTGCCCAAGATTCTGGCCTTCACCCTTACAGGTCTAGAACTTTTATTTTACACTGTGCCTGATTAAAACAGATCCATGCTAAATGAACTTAGAATAAGGTTTACGACAGAAATGTGACTTTGTAAATTTGCAGTAGGAGACATGTGGCTTTCCAGTGACCATACCAATCATGTCACTCATGAAATCCTTTCAGCTTGGGATTGAAATCAGTTAAAAAGCTGCTTTGGTAGCATGGAGTCAGCACAAATGGAGTTGGGATGGTCAGGATGGCCAGAAGTTTGCCCATGCCATGGGGAAACCTCGTGAATTATTCTTCTCCCAAATCAAAGTACAGAACCCCTCAAATGTACCCAGAACCAGATTCTGAGTCTCTCTAAACCTGCTCCTTGCAGATTCCATGCAGCCCACTCCCTGTGGCTCATACTGGTTCTAAGAAGAGATTAGGTTGCAGCTTTTGCAAACCACCTGTTTGTAGTATTTCTTCAAAACCTCATGGTCCATGAGCTGAGGAGATGTCAATTCTCACGCATCATACCCTAATAGCCCACCTTTCCATCAGACATTTACTGGGTTTTAGGTATTGTGCAGAGGTTGCTAGCTGTGGATACAGAAAAGAAATTTATAGAAAAATCCCTGTTCTCAATGAGTTCAGTCTTGATGGAAGAAACTGGGAAGTTAACAACTATAATACAATGTGTTGGTTGCAATCATTAATTCTGGAAATGGTAGTATACATTTGTAGGTACAGAGAAGGGAATAACTACACTCTAGAATAAAGGCATGCATGAGGGTAGGAGGTGCCACATAGGGTGCAAAGACTGAGCTAAGTCTTGAAAGATGAATAAGCATTTGACAGATGAGGGCTGTGTACTAGGGACTTGTGGAGTGTCACAGAAACACTGACTGAGCAGTTACTGGGTGCCAGTAGGCCACTGTGCCAAGTGCCAGGATGAAAAATAGGTCTTACCCTTCTGCTACATACAGTCGGGGGCGGCGGCGGGGGGGGGGGGGGGGGGGGACGACAAATAATGACAATACACAAAAAACAAAACTGCCAATTAAATGAATGCAAAGGAAACACATAGGGTCCTGAAAAACAGAGTAATATAGAGAGTTTACTTTCACAGGGTCAAAGGGAAGACAGAGAGTGCTCCTTACTCCCAGGGCAATGGGAAGTGAATGGAGACTAAAAACACAAGTGGGGGGGGGGGGGGGGGGGGAGTGCCATCACTTTACTTCTTCTTAAATGTTGGGCAGCTACCTAAAGAAAAATTTGAAGAGGTGGAGAGACAAGAAAAGAGTAGGGAGACCACTTAAGGGTCTCATGATGAAATAAGGTAGTGATATAAACATGGAGACATGTAAATAGATGATATATATTCTAAAGTGGAATCAAATGGGTTCCTGGATATAGGAGTGAAAGGGGGACAGAATGAGGTCTCTCCAGATTTCAATATGAGCAACTCCATAAACAGTGGTAACTTTTACTGAGACAGAAAGGACTGAAGGAAAGGCTTCTGAAGGAAAAAAATTAAGAATTCTGTAGAAGACCCAAGTTTGAAAGGACTATGAACCACCTAAGTATAAGAGTCAGGTTGGCCAGCAGCCTGGTACTCAGAGGATCAGGCTGAGCTAAAGATATAAATCTGGCATTCGTTAGCATCTAGATGTATCTAAAAGCCAAAGAAAGTGGGAAGGTAGACAAAAAAGAAAAGGGAATAAATGCTTTCTTAGAAGTACTTCTAGATATATTACCCTACAGGCAATAGGATATATCTGGAAAATTTTAAGCATAATATGCATTTTGAAAGTAACATTCTAGGGGAAATAGAAGAATGACAGCCTCAACTAAGGAAGGGAATTATCTGAGCAAAATTAAGAAAAAAAAAAAAGAATGTTTTTCTTGACCTACTTGATAAAGTGAATAAAAGTGATGGAGGAGTCTAAATGGGATTGCCTGTATCTGGCCTGGAAGGCTAAAACACTTATAGCACCGTTATGAGGCAGAGATATCAGATAGATAAACTTGAGGGTGGAGAGCATGGCAGAAATGATAATTCAAGGCAGAAGCCGAACCAATGGCTTTGAATACGATCATCCAGAAAAGGCATATAGAATGAGAAGACAAAAGCTAGAAACCAGGGGAATGCCATCAATTAGAACATAGGCAAAGAAAGAAAAGCCCATAAACACAACAGAGGGAGATACCAGAGAACTAAAAGAAAGCAGAATTACATAAGCTAAGGAAGAAACAAGTGTGGAGACACCAGGGATATAGTCACTTAGGTCAAATATCAAAGAGAAATCAAGCAAAATAAAGAGTGACAGGAATTCTCTGTACCTGTCAAGCAGGAATTATTGGTGACCCTACAGCCTACTAGGAGAACCAAAGCTGAATCAATGAAAGGGAGAAAGTACATACACTATAAAAGGAGACTCACTAAGGGCAATACAGGGTTCAAAGAATCTCTTCCAAATTTAGGAAACAAAACGTATGAGTGGGATTTTCTATGCTGAAATAAAAAGATAAGTGGAAAGAACAGACTCAGGGATGGAATTACGAGTCAGCCTAGGATGTGGCATATACTCTTGGAACTGTACAGAAAGAATGAATATAAAAGTCAAGTTTGTACATATGGGGCACACAGGAGATTCTAGGTAGTTACTCATGAAAACCTTACTTTCTCTATAAAGACACAAGTAGGATCATCTGTTGAGGAAGCAGGTGACTACCTTAGCAGAACTTTATCAACACATTTAAGGAATGACACTAGTTACCTAATGGGAGCTGATGCTAAAACAGAAATTATTTGTACTAAAACTTGTATAGCAAAACTAGAAAAGATGAATATCTCTGAAGCACTTCACAAATGAAACTTCTATTAGACCTATTAATAAAGGCCTTAAGTCCTATGAAGCATAAAAGAAGTTTTTTCAAAATCGAATGAGTAAATCTGTCTCTGAGATCTGCGGTGGCTAGATCAGCTTAGAAGTTTGATCCAGCATCTTATTCCAGGTACAAAGATTTTTCTCTTCTTTTTCTCAGGTATTATGTTGACCCTATTTTAATTTTAAGGGGCATATCTGAGTCTAGTCACACTTATAAATGAACTATTTTCTCACTCAAAAGTTTTATATCAGGAAGAACACAAAATCTAGAGGCAGAGGACTCATTAACTGCTAACCACTACCATAGTCAAATCACCTAACCCCTCCCACCTCCATTTCTTCATCTGTAAATAGAAAAGCCTCAAAATTTCCTTGATCTATGATGCATAACTTCACATACCAGAAATTGGGATGCATTAGATTACCAATGTATAGATTTCCCACAGTACTGTTCCTCCCTGCCCCTATCTATATTATTTCTAAATATATCATACATTTCACAATCAACAAGACTTCTTAACCAAGGAAATAATGCTAATACTCATCTGATACACCTAATGGTATTCCTGGACTGATGAAAAGAAATTGTCTAAGTATAGGTCAATTTCACATAACACCAGTCTGATATCTTAAGATATGCATTGAGAAACAGTATACACATAGTTTTAAAAACTTAATTTTTAAAAAAACGCACAAAACAGGAAGGATCTATACTAAAGTGTAAATGGTAGAAAAGATGATTTTTACTTTCTTATTTCACAATGAATATCAAGGGAGAAATCTACCTATTATTGTAAAGAACTTCCCTAAAAGTTATAGCTCTAGACTAGTAATTAAAGCCTCAGAAAACAGTAACATGAATAAACTAAAATATAGAAAGACAGGACATAAATCTTATTTTATACATTTAATAACATAATCTAGTCACATAATGTATTCTCTACACCAAAGTACTACTATAAAAAGCTGGGTTTTTTTACCTCTTATTTTCCACAATACATAATGTACTAAAAATTTGTAAGCACTAAAACACAAGCCATATTTATTTATTATAAGTATAAAAACATTATAATTTCTAAAAACAAATATTAACATCAAGTCCCTAAGACTGTGAACATGTATGAATTCCTAAATCAATGTTCTAATAATAAAAGATTAACAGAGTACATTAAATGATATAGAAATAATTTTAAATTTCTTCTATAAATGATCTTTACTCTTTTTTTTTAAGATTATTTATTTGAGAGAGTAAAAACAAGAGAGATCACAGAAGGAGAGGGAGAAGCAGACTCCCTGCTGAGCAAGGAGCCTGATGTGGGGCTCAATGCCAGGACCCTGAGATCACAACCCAAGCTTAAGGCAGATACCTAACCAACTGAGCCACCCAAACACCCCTAATTACCAGCGTTTATTTTTTTTTTATTTTTTTTTTTTTATTACCAGCGTTTATTAAACAAAATGAAAATCATAGCAATAGGACTAGGTATTTTTGTTAATAGCTGAGAATTCTTTACTGTTCATTATTTCTCTAGATCTTTCCCAATGTCCTTTTAAAACCTACTAAACAAGGGGCACCTGGGTAGATCAGTGATTAAGCACCTGCCTTCAGCTCAAGTCATGATCCCGGCGTCCTGGGATCAAGTCCTTCTCCCCCCTGACTATGTCTCTGCCCCTCTGTGTCTCTCATGAATAAGTAAAATCTTAAAAAAAAAAAAAAAACACTAAATAGGGGCATCTGGGTGGTTCAGTCAATTAAGCACCTGACTTTAGCTCAAGACTCAGTCCCAAGGTCCTCAACGGGACCTCTGCTTCCCTCTGCCCCTACTGCCCACCCACCCTACCCCCATTCCACTCATGTGCTCTATGCTCTATTAAATAAAATCTTTAAAAACACCACTGTAAAAAAAAAAAAAAACCTCCACTAAATACAGGTTAAAGTAGCTATTACTACAATCTCTAGAAGTAAAACCTACAAGTCTGAAAATAAAAATCTTACCAGCCCATAAAAATCTCAACCAGATTACATACTCAAGTAGTAACTGAGTTAACACATTAAATGAAATTTTAAGTTCTTATTTTACTGATAAAACAGCTATTTGCATGTCTAAAATGCAGTCCAGTTCATTTTATATCATTTTCTTATTTCATGTTGTAACTATGCTGTCTCCCTATGTTTAACAACAAACACGTAATCAAGGCAGGGGCCTTATGAGACCACCTGCAACTTTTGCCATGGGCCCAGGGTGGTCTTCTGACTTATAAATGTGCAGAAGAGGGTGCCTGGTCAGTTAAGCATCTCCCTTTGGCTAGGGTCATGATCCCAGAGTCCCAGGATTGAGTCCCACATCGGGCTCCCTGCTCAGGGGGATTCAGCTTCTCCTTCTTCCTCTCCAGTTTGTGCTCTCCCTCACTTTCAAATAAATAAATTAAATCTTAAAAAAAAAAAAATACAGGAGAGAAGTGTCTATTCTAAGAAGCCTTCCATGAACTTTCACACTAGGCTAAATACCATTTACTATACACATCCTTTCTCCCATAGCTCTCATCGCTTACTGCCTCCATATACAGTTAACGTATCATATTAAAAATCTTTGTTCCCTTTTGTCACTCTACTTTAAACTGTAAGCTTCTAGAGCTCAGACACATTTTCAAATTGCTCATTTTTGCAATCTGCTTGTAATTCTCCGTTATTCTAGGTTACCCATTCATAAGAGGTAGGAAGGAAGTGCCTGAATAAAGCCAAGGCAGAGCTCAAGACTCTTGGGAATCTTTTCTTATCAAAAAGCAACATTTTATCATCACCCCTTAAAGGAGCAATACCCAAAGTTTTTCTTCTTATTTTCCAACCATTTTATCTCTATATTCCCAAATCTATTTGACTATAAGCTGGTTTCGGTTTTTTTGTTTGTTTGTTTGTTTTTTAATGATTAAATCTAACAGCAACTGTGTTGGATTAATTTGCCAAAATTAGGAATCAGGTCTACCAGAGTAAGCCTGGGGTCTAGATCCTGAAGAATGCCTCTATTTCCCTGTATATTAACATGAAGGGAGAAATACAGTAAAAACTCATCTCTGCCTCACAAGGACAGAGACTATGTAAGAATGTGTCCTGTCTTCTTCAAGAAAAAGAGGTATAAAAACTCAAAGGATTAATCTAATTCAATATTATTCCTGAAAGCTTTGTTACTCTGGGCTGATGAGAAATGTGCAAATAAGGTTAATTTATAGATAAGTATAATCCTACATTTTTTCAAGTGATCCCTATGGAGACCTCTCTCTGTAGTCCTGATATAAATATGTGTTTAAAAATCCTGTTTGATTTCCATTTACAATGATTTGGGGTTTAAGAAATTATAAATTACATTTACTCTTGTCATTTTTTAAAAAAAATGAGGGGTAGAAAATGGGACATTATTACTTTACAATTAAAAATAGAGTAAAACTTTTTCAATGTTCTTTTAGTACTCTACCACAGTACAAGTTATTTAAAGGAAAAGACTTCTCCCTGTGTCTACTGCAGTGTTCAATTAAACTCAGGTGTGACTCCCCAGCAGAACAGTGTGGTATAATGCGCTGGGCTGGGCTAACATTCAGAAGCAAGTTTAGGGCCCACAGGTCTCTCTATCTCATTATTCTCACCTGTAAGATGACCAGATGTACTTCACTGTGCTTCAAAAACTTAAAAATCAGATTAAGAGATAGAAAATAATTCTGAAAAGTCAAATGAAAATCTACTCATTTATTAGGCTTTCCTTCAAAATAATGAGAAAATCAGTGACTGAAAGTTAGGTCAAACACAAAGATGCAGATTCTATTTTTATTTCAGATAGATTGTAAAATAACTTATAACAGAATTTCAAAATCTTTACTATGAGTTTGCTATTAAAATATGAAAGTTAAATCCTTTACCTTTTCTAAGTCTTCAATTTCAGAACTGAAGTTTTTACCCTCATCCATCATTTCCTCTTCTTCAAGAGTTCTTTCATCATCATAGTCATGGACCAACATCTCAGCAGTGGGGTCAAAATCATGATCCTCAGAAGACAAAGACCCAACTGGAATGAAACAAACTGAATCACTTTACATATTTATAACGCTACTTACAAGAGAAAATAATTTGTGTTCTTCTGCTAGTTCCTTTTAATGTTTATGTGTGAGCTTTATTAAATGCATTTACTATATACTTAACAGGTTATAAAAACCATACAGTTCTGAAAAGGTATCTAAATCAGCAAAAGAACAAGGCAGAGTAATTTAAAAACACTTTAATAAGAAGTCCAGTCCATGAGAACAAGACTTACAATGCCAGCAAAATGACTCCATTTAGGAGAAATACTAAAAAAATGTTTTAAAGCTCAAACCTGTTTGTCAGTTAGCTTAATGCATTTGTCCAAAAAGCAAGAGAAAAATGACAGAAGGATTATGAGTGGAAGATTTCACAAGAATCTGTTTTATCATAAGGCTCAATACTTCAGGCAAAGAAAATATATAAATTTCACTCAACTTATAACCCTCAAAGGTACAAAACCCAACAGAAATCTGGTTCATAGAAAAACACAAGTTTTTGTGAAGCAGCTATACAGCAAATCAGTCTCTAAAGGTCTGTCATTTTTCATGTCCATAACTGTATTTCAAGCTCTCCACACAGGCATTAAACTATAAGAGCATACTTTTCTTTAGACTACTAATAAAGCAATTAGTTTTTAAGATTCTGTGAGGAAATATTAAAAATCATATCTACAGGTTTTTGAAAGATGTAACCTGTTGCAAGGTGTTTTGGCCAATTCATACTGGTTTATAAAATCATAATGGTTTTTAATGGCAAATGTGAAGTCACCAGAATATGCTGAAAACCAAGCTGAGAAATGAGTAAGATTCATAATGCCAAGATAATGAAATCGAATTTATGAAAAAATGGAATTTTCTCCATTTTACTCTAGTATCTAATTCAATTAGACCAGTAACTCTCAGAGCAGGAAAAGAAAGAGGTACCAGAATCTTGGTGTAGTGAAAGCAAGAGGTAGAAGGTCGCACATTTAACATAAAAAGTTTTTTTTTTTTTAAGTAAAGCTATTTAACATCTTAAATTTCAAACATTTAAGGATAGTATGAGATCATTACCAAAACACTAATCTACACCAAAGATTTTTCACTATAAAAAAAAACAAAAAACAAAACCACACAGACATAATTCAAAGATTTTGATTCTGAGTTTGGAGAACTCTAATCATTAGTCTTAAAAATAACACAATTTCTCTGGAACTCAATTCCTTAGGAAGCTTACATTACGTTATTTTTTTAACATTGAAAGATATTATCTGTGTATTTCAAAACCTGTTGAAGTACAGATGGTTTAACTTAATTTTAAGGAGAAAGATGAATATTTATTAAAGAGCTCAAAAGCAGAACATCCACCATTATCGATTTCCTATTTTGAGGAATTCCTGGAAACCTCTGCAGTATACAAAGTGTCAGGGATGAAACAGATGGTAACTTTTCCACCTCTTTGAGAGCAGAGCTCTCTCTGTCCTTTTTTTGTAATCCCCACATCACTGGTCACAGTGCTCTTCTCTCTTAAAATGGAAGTAAAGGGCCAGAAATCAAAGGGCCTGAGGGTCTACTCCTGGCTTTGTCCCTGGCTTGCTGAGACCTGAGGCGAGTCATTTAAACTTTCTGGGCCCAGGTCCAGTTTTTCATTTGTAAAATGATTAGTGTTGGCTTAGATGACCTCAAGAGCCTCTTCTAAGCTCTAAAATTTTCTTTAAAATTGGCTACATGATTAGAAACAGGTTATAAAAGTTTGTTTAAACACCAAAACTACACTGTCTTCTTGCTCTTTAGATTGCAACTTCTTAAAAGCAGACAGTGATGCAAAATGGAAAAATTCCATTATCATCCAGATGTTTGGCATCATGTATATAAATATTCTCTTCCTGAAATCAGTTATGACAAAGAAATGTTTGTCTCAAAATTAGAAAAACTTTTAAAAACAGTTTTTTTAAATGTAAAGATGTAAACAGCTACTTAAAAAATAACCACAGATTTCTTCTGCTTAATGATTATTTTATAATACCTTGAAAGATAATCAAGTGAGATCTTAAAAGTCAACTAAATACACAAAGTAATATGCAGGGAAATGGGCTGTTCACTCTAAGGCAACATGTTGTAAGGGAAGATTTGGAAGCTGTTCCAGGCTCTATTAACTAGGTGACTCTCAGTAGAGTTATTCAAAAGTTTTCTCAAGTGTAAAATAAAGGACTTGGAGTAGTTCAGAGGTACTTTTCCTGGAGACTATTAGAGGGAAAAGAGGCAGCCAAAAAAGGGCTGGAAAGAGGGTCAGAAATTGAAACAAAGCTGACCTGTCCATGATGGGATTCAGGGGTGCCAGAAACCCCAAACTGTATGCAATTATGCACACGTGGAGAATTCAGGAGATGATCCCTTGCTTTCATCAGAACCTGACGGTCTTTCCCATTTAAAAAAAGTTAAACCCTACTAGATGATCTAAGGATGGGTCACCTCAAAAATTCTGTATTACCACTTTTCTGTGACAAACTTGAAAATCCTGTTTCTTTTAAGGTAGCTTTTACCTAACCCTCAAGTTCCAAGTTTAATACAACCTATAGTCATTCCTCAATTACGAAAAAGGTAGAAGACAAAAATAAGGAGAGACAGGAGTCATGGTTAGTTAATAAGTAATATAAGTAATCCCAAAGTTTCAACAAATTAAAGAGTTGATTTCTCAAAAAAAAAAAAAAAAAATTGAAATCTCAACTAACCTGCGAAAGTTAGTGGAAAGTTAATTTGGGATTAACTGTTTCAGGCTTGGAGAAAAAAAGGATATGTGATAATTAAAGATATATGACTTTAAAAAGAACACTTGTCTGTTGGCAGCTTGGTAACAAGGTTTTTTTTTTTCTTCAACATGCAAGAAAAAAGAGAGAGAGAGAGAGAAAAGTATAACTTGTTCCTTCCTCAAACAACTGCATTACCAAAATGTACGTTGAAACTTAAAAACAAATGATGCAAAATTCGCAAGACCAATTTGTGTGTGTGTGTGTGTGAGTGTGCGCGCGCGCGCACGAAAACCTCTGGCAATAGATCTCTGAGCTCCCCATTATCCTTTGGGACCCACTGAAGAGGTAAGAAAATAGGACAGACCTGGGCTCGAACTTCCAAAAGAAGCCTAGGAGAGAGAAGAAAACGTGCGGTTAGATCGCGCAGCCCGGGGAAGAGGCAGCGCCGGCAACGGGGCGCAGGGGAGGCGGAGCGCAGGGCTGCTCGCCGCTGCCAAAAGTCCGAGACGCAGCTCCGCTCCAATCGCTCGCGGCCCCCTTCGGGCCCCTCTTGGCCGCCTCGCCTTCCTCCCCGGGTCCCCCGCGCACAGACTCGCAGCCCCGGGACGAAGCCCAGAGTCTAGCAGGCAACTCCGAGCCGCCCCTCCGAGCTCCGCAAGTTACAAGGCGGAGCAGCAGAACCCCGAGCGGCCGGCATCCCGCTTGCCCCCCGAACCCCACCCGGCTCCCCACCGACCCGAACAGCGCCTCGCGGCGGGAGAGATACCCTGTCCTGGAAGGGCAGCGTCCCCCCGGCACCCAGTCCAAGCTCGGCGGCCCGGCAGCCCCGATCCCGAGGCTGTCCTCCGACCTGAGCGTAGGCCAGCTCGAAACTGGACACCCGCCCCCAAGCCAAGGCGCAAACCCCCCATTCTCCCTCCCGAAATCGGAGACGCGGCCCCGCGGTCCCAGAGATGCTGGTTCCTTCCAGGGCGCTCGGTCCCTCCCTAGGCCCCCGGCGAGCCCCGGCCCAGGGGCTCCTGCAGCGGCGCCACCCCCTCCCCCCAGCTCGCGGGTCCCGGGTCCCGGGGGACCAGCCCCGGGCCGCTCCGCTCGCCCTGCCTCCTTCCACCGCGAGCCCCCGGGGTAACGTCCGGAGTCCGGGGCCGCCGCCTTCCCACCCCCGGGGCTGCGGGGCGAGGAGTCCCGCTCGCCCCCCGCGAAGCCGGCGGCCGTACCTGCCGCTCGCCTCGGAGCCCGGAGCAAAGTGGGGCGCGAGGCTCGCGGGCGCCGCAGCCCGGACCCGCCGGTCGGGGCCCCGCGCACTCGTCCCGCAGGACAGCGGCGCAGCCCGCTCCGCGCGCGGCGATCCGGCCGCGGGGGGGGGGGGCGGTTTCCACCCACCCCGGCCCCCGAGAGCGGCGCCGAGGCTCGGGCGGCCGCGTCAGCTGCCCGGGGGCGCCGCGCCGCGCCGTCCGCAGGCCCGGGCTCGCGGCCGCCGGGCGCCGCCTCCCGCCCGGCCCCACCGCGCAGCCGGCTCGGCGCCGGGGCCGGAGCCGCCGCGGCCTAGTCCCGGAGGGAGCCCGCTCCCGCGCCCGCTCCCGCCCCCCGGCCGGCGCCGCCACGGCCCGCCGCCGCCCCGCCGCCCCCGCCCCGCCCGGCGCCCCCCGCGGGCCCGCGGGAAGGGCCCCGGGCGCCCCAGGCCGGCGCCGGGCCACGGGGGGCCGCCGCAGCCCGCCGCAGCCCGGCCGCTCCTGCCCGGTTCCTCTGCTCACCTCCGCCATATTGGTACCTTTAGGGCGAACGAGCAGCGCCGAGCCCAGTCCCCGGATGGGGCGCCTGAGCCAATCGCAGCCGCCGCCGCCGCCGCCGCCGCGGTCCGCCCGGCACCCGCCCGGCGGCGGCGGCGGCTCGGCCCCTTATAGGGCAGGGCGGCCCGCGACGCCCCCGGCCCGCTCGCACGCCCACCCCGCCCGCGCCCGCGCCCGCGCCCCGCGCCGCCCCCGCGCTCGCCGCCGCCGCCCGCTGCGCTCCCGCGCCCGCCCGCCCGCCGCTCTCGCCGCCGCGAAGTTCTGCCCAACTGGAGGCAAGTGGGGGACGAACGGAAACTAGGGCACGGGACGGACCCGCGTCCACGGCCGGGCCGGCGGGGCCGACGCGGAGGACCGAGCCCCGGACGCTGCGGCCCGCGGGGGAGGGGGCGGCCGCAGGCGCGGAGGGGCGCTCGGCTGACTCGCCCACGGGAGGAGACCGGAGGCGACCGGCGCCGGAGACCGCTGGACGGGAGCGCCTCGGAGGACGGACGGACGGACGGACGGACGGACGGCAGGGTCGTCCCGAGTCGGAGGACGGCGACCCGGCACCTTGCGCCCCGCCCCCAAGGGATCTGAGGACTGCGGGGTGCAGACCTGCATACCCCGGCTCTTGGCCCGGCCCGTGGAAGTGCTGTTTGCCAAACAGGCTCTGAAGGATCGCGCCTGTACAGAAAGAAGAACAGGCAAAGGATCAACAAGGCAAAGCGTTTGAAAAGACTTGCACGATTCAGAGGAGACACTCATAAAATATAAACTGCGCACGCACCCATAAAATTAGAGCGCTCCCAGGAGCTGTTAATTGACCCAGGGGTGCACACTCGATAGCAAAATAGTCTATCAGAGGCCCTGAATGGAGTCTCCGTCCCAGAAGGCCGAACGTTTGCTTAGGATCAAAAAGAAAAGTTCTGTGGGCAAGCAGATGGGTGGAGAAGAGAGTGGACGAGGCTTAACGGATGTACCAGCTCTTAACAGGTGCCTTCTGGCCATTTGCTCTTCCAGTGGGAGAGGTAAATCTAAATTTGTTCAAGAACACATGAAAAAAAAAAAAAAAAAAAAAGAACACATGAGAGATCTCAGTTATGCAAAAATCATTTTCATGTGAATAATACCTACTAGTCCATCGAGATCTGACTCTTAACATTCCAAAGACCATTCAATTCGGAGTAGGGTTGCTGAATCAAAGGCCTACAGAAAGAAAGCATCACTGAGCCAGATACCGTCAGACACTAACTCCTGGCAGATCCATATCCACGCTGAACGACTTTAAGCAAAGTACACAGGAATATTCACTAACAAGTCATGGGTACCCCACAGAAATGAATCCCGCAAGTTCAAGTCAATGTGCCAGGTGGACTTGGTCTTGAGGCAGAAAGCCAGAAATAACTACGTATGGAAAAGAAAGTTTAAAAACGTGGAAAAGTCTCCCTTAAGATCCATGGATAAGTCAGATGTCAGATGCAAATACTCAGAAAAGTGTGGCAGATGCTATAGAGACTTGCAGAGGAGAACGCTCTCAGAGCTTTTCTCCCAGTTGTTGCTAAAACATGTAATATTAAATGATGGAGCTGAGGTTTTTGCTCACAAGTTGAGAACCTTTGTAGAAGCTAAAACTCTCCATACTTTTAATGCAAACATGACAAGTCTGCTTTTATGCTGGGGTCACCTTTGATTCCCTCCTCCAAGAGAACATACAGAGAATGAGGCTGAAGACTGGAGGGAAAAGAGTTACTGTCAACATTTTTGTGAAGGCATCTTAAAATTCACATTACTCCACTGGTAAACGTTATTTATTTATGGAAATTTTGGGGAAAAAATCACTTCAACCATTTCAAAACATCGTAAAGACATGGAAAATTACACTTTCCCTGCTGTGAAAGATATCTTTTGACCTTTTGTCCAGCCAAAGCTGAACTTTGAAACCAGAGGCTTGGCACACATTGTATGTACTGTCCTCAATGAGGCGTTTAGAGTTTTCAAAGTTAAAAAAAAAAAAAAAAAGCAGCTTGAAATTAAGCACAAGTGATTAACTTTAGAAATGTTGCAGTGAGCATGCCCTGTGGACAGAGCCATTAAACAGTGCCCTGATCTGCTTGACCACAGCATGAGCCACCACAGACCAAGTCAGGGATCTGAATCATGAAGAAAGATCCTCCAACAGCCTGCCTTGTACTTAACATTAGGAAACATCTTTTCTTCATGGCAAAACGTGGCTAATCCAAGCTATAAATGGAGTCTTAGATTCCATATTGCCACGTCCAGGAAGTGTAGAGACTCATGCATGCACTTGCATGAAATTAGTAGGGTTTCTGCAGATTCTTTTTTTTTAATAAACTGTAAAGATTCCATAGAAGTATTTATAATTTTGACTGTTTATATTCTCATAGTTTATGTAGTCCAGGGAATTAAATAAGGATTCACAGAAAAATAGTGAAGCTAAATTTTCAGTTTAAGGAAGCAGAGCTATTTTCTTGCCTTCTAATCACTAGAGAAAAAGTTTACTGCCCAGTCTTACATAACACATTCCTTTTATGATAAAGTGTGTAAAGTCTACGTATGTACCTGGATCTTCACTTTTTTTGATGACAAGACTTCTAGGAGTTGGTACAGACAAAAAGTCTCCTTGTTCCATAGAGTGGAATAAAAACATTACTTTTTACTGTTGTTTTTATTAACCTGTCACTACACAACAGATGGTATTATAGAGAAAACAAATCCTAAGCTGAACACTACAGGATCACCATGAGATTCCTTGTCTCTGAAAAGCTTGTACTGTAACTGTATTCTAGTATGTGGCATGGATGGGAACAAGAGGAAGGAAAACTCAAAACTGAAACCATGGTAACCCTTTAAGGAGAACCAAAATGTAATAGATCCATCAGCCATCTTTAGAAATGAAATAAATCAGCCTGGGTGGCTCAGTGGGTTGAGCATCCAACCTTGGTGATGACCTTGGTGTGGTGGGATCCCACTCTCCTCTCTGGACCCCTTCAGTTGTGATTCTCCTCTGCCTCACCCTCTGCTCCTCCCACCGCTCATGCACTCTCTCTCTCATAAAAAAAATTTTTTTAAATAAATAAAAACTTAAGTAATCAAGAAAAGTTTACAAATGTGTACTTTGAGACATTTTATTAAAAGATACATAAGATAAAATAAAATGTAAATATAAAAAATGAGGACCAGGAAGTTAACACCAGAGAAAAAGAACAAGAATATTCAGATAATGAGATGTAACACAATAGGAGAGTTAAACCATAAATTTTGGCTCACAGCTTTTTGAAGACAAAGCAAGTAAATAAATAATTGCAATTAGTTGTTTGATTCTCATTGTCTTTGAGGAGAAATATACAAATTTTTCAATGGCAACAAAGCTTTCCAGGACACTTTAAAAGAAAATATCTTGCCTGAGCCACATATTAACAAAATAATGTACAGGTAAATACCCCCTACCAGATCCTCAAACTCATTAGCAGGTTTTACAACACTGTTTCTTTTAGTGACTATCCATGAAAGTTGGGGGTACTATACGGCTGAGTGGCCTACTGAAAGCAGTTTTAGTAGGTCCACAGTAATGCAAATATTTAGCTTTCTGCAGATTCCATCTAACCCAAGGGAAAATAATAGGCTAACCAATATTAATGTCTATGACAGGCATAATGAATGGGTGAAGTAGGCTAGTATGAAGGCAAAAGTGGGGGCAATAGCAAACCAATAGATAATAATCCTGTCTGAATGGGGCAGCCACCAACTGAGTCTCAGATGGGCTCTTGCCTTGTAAGAATGTGGGCCCAGTGCTTCCAGACATTTCAATTATCCACAAACAACTTGAAAGTTGAATTTTTATGAAATCTGTTTTTAAAACTTGCCAACTGGGCTGCCCAGGTAGCCCAGGGATTTAGGGCCTGCCTTCAGCCCAGGGTGATCCTGGAGACCAGGGATCGAGTCCCACATCGGGCTCCCTGCATGGAGCCTGCTTCTCCCTCTGCCTATGTCTCTGCCTCTGTGTGTGTGTGTGTGTGTGTGTGTGTGTGTGTGTGTGTGTGTGTGAGATGAATGAATAAATAAAATCTTTAAATAAATAAATAAAAATAAAACTTGCGGGATCCCTGGGTGGCGCAGCGGTTTGGCGCCTGCCTTTGGCCCGGGGCGCGATCCTGGAGACCCGGGATCAAATCCCATGTCGGGCTCCCGGTGCATGGAGCCTGCTTCTCCCTCTGCCTATGTCTCTGCTTCTCTCTCTCTCACTGTGTGCCTATCATAAATAAAATTTAAAAAAATTAAAAAATATATTAAAAAAAATAAAATAAAATAAAAAATAAAACTTGCCAACTAATTAATTTTTTAACCCCATGTAGGCCAAATAAGTCTAATTAAATCATGCTGTGAGCTTCCAGTTTGCAGAACCTAACCTAGAGTATCCAATTAATATTACCTCTCAAAATGGCTTCAGATAAGACTATCATGCCAATAATTCAGCTCTCCTTTGGATCAAATTACTGGCATTTTTTTTCTAAATATATCTACTTCTGTGAGATTCTCAAATATTTTTTGTTGGAATGAATGACTAGTCTCTAAGAAGGCTAATTCATTTTTTTTTTGGATAATTTATTTTAACAAGTTTTGACTAAGCAAAGATTGTTAACAGAGGGGAGATGCTCTTTGGGGAAAAAAAAAAAGTATTCACAGAGATGAAAAGACAGCGAATCCTCAGTTCATTAGAGGAGAAGAGAACCTGGTCCACAGACATGAGAATCTATCTGACCCATGAGTCAAAGCCATCCTTAAAATATGATGGATACATCATACCTTTGCAAGGTGTCTAAGGTGATCAAATTACATCTTCAAACTTGGTGACTTTAAATTTAAGGTATATTCTCAAAAGAATACTTACAGTCCTCTCCACATATCCAAGTTGACATTTAATTTTTCTATTATAAAGAGTTGCAAAGGATATATTTCCCAAAGTATTGTAATGGTGGTCATTTAAAAATAAAGCCTTTATTTTGTAGGCAACGGGGGGGAGGGGTGGCGGGGGTGGGGTGGGCACCTGGGTCATATAGTAGGTTGAGCATCTGGCTCTTAGTTTCAGCTCAGGTCGTGATCTCAGGGTCATGGGATCGAGCCCGGAGTGGCGCAGAGTCTGCTTGGGATCCTCTCTTCCTCTCTCTCTGACCCTCACTCCCAGATAAATAAATCTTTAAAAAATTAAAAGGAAATGTGTGTAATGGAATCTAAATACCATAACAATTTAACATGTCCATCATTCTTTTTTTATAAATAGAGAATGTGTTTCTTCTTTAACAGTAGGAAATTTTATGATCCCCTTTTCTCTCTGAACTCATATTCCCATTCTATTTCATCCAAAGAATTTTATCCCAGTGTAATATGTTTAAGCCTGAAAGTCTTTTAGTGATGCCCTACTGTCTTTTCTTGCAAAAAAAAATCTCTGTAAACTGACACTCAAAATTAATAATTTCCCTCCAGATTATCAGTCCAATGATTATCTTTTAGTCCAATTATTAATTCATAATTGACCAAAACAATATATATATTATAAATTTTGATTAAAGCTTATTGGACAAAAATCAAAATTGCACTGAAATCAATCTCTTAATAAGATAAATGGGATCTTTAAAAAATTAGTCCATGTACCTATGGATAAACTTTATGTAATGCTGGAATGAGAACAAGTTAACATCTGTTCCATTCTTATTCTTTATGTGTGTAGAAGTAAATTCCAAAAAACCGTATTCAAACAATAAGAGTTTTATTGTTAAACCATCATGGAATTCTTTGAACCTTTAGTAATATATCAAGTTGTAATCTTCCATCAAACATTATTGTTAATAATCTTATACTCGGGCAGCCCCAGTGGCGCAGCGGCTTAGTGCTGCCTGCAGCCTGGGGCGTGATCCTGGAGATCTGGGATCGAGTCCCACATCGGGCTCCCTGCATGGAGCCTGCTTCTCCCTCTGCCTGTGTCTCTGCCTCTCTCTCTCTCTGTGTGTGTCTCTATGAATAAATAAATAAAATCTTAAAAAAAATAATAATCTTATACTCTTATTTTGATTGGCTTCAATTTTGTTGAAAGCAAAGAATTAAAAGCTACCTGATTCCAAAAGGATTTGTTACACAGTCCTTACAGTCCTTCACTACAATTCACTTCAATCTTGATGAATACCAAGAAATACCAAGCCTTTCCTAAAGCTTATCAAATGATTGTATTGGTTATTTTTTTTTTTTCTGTTAAAGGTGAATGTTGAAGCCAATACACTTAGAAAAGGGAGAAAAATGGAAATATTCTTAATTGTAATACTTTCTGGTCAATATAATATTTTTAAATAAAATCTTTTCTATCTTGTCACGCATTTTAAATATATTTTTGTCAAAACCATGGAGCTATAGATTCAGCCCAGTTTGTGGAAAATATTTGCCAGACAAGAAGCTAGCAAAGACTGTCCCCTTTGTCAAACCAAACTGCCAGGTCAGATTTACTTTCTTTCAGAAAAAGTCTGACTTCACTTTTCAATTCTAATGAGCGTGTTAAATCTTATTTTGAAGCATATTAAAAACCATTGAGAAATAAATCACAAACCATGTTACTACAAAATAGATTACTAGAAGCAGGCAATTCAAGATTAAAATGATGTAATATCTAATAGAATTTATTCACTGTAACATAAGTTATAAAAACAAGAGTAATCAATACACAGTTCCTCATTACTTATTTTCACTCAATGTAATGTGTAGCTAAAATTGATAAGTTATTTTTATTGCAAGGGATGTGGTAAAAGGCACAGTAATCCTTTGGCAAATGTGTACATGTGTGTATTGAATTTTGGTATTTGCTTGGGAAACAAAAGAATCATGAGTAAAAAAATTCAGAAATATTCCACTAATTTCATTTGTATTCAAACTTACATATTTGATGATAGAGAAGGCTATGTGCTGCTAAAAATAATCAGTCCAGGAGTTAGCCTTTCTTTTTATTCTTAATATGAAATGGGAAAATATTATAAGGTGAAGTTACATGAGGATCTTTATCTGTGAGTTTTATCTAATGTTCATAGAAATGCGGAAATCTGAAAAAATTTCAGTTTCCTCTCAGAGCCATAGCCTACAATGTGTCTCCCACCAGGGATGCCTGGGTGGCTCCGTGGTTGAGCATCTGCCTTTGGCTCGGGGTGTGATCCCAGGGTCCCTCATGGGACTACCTACGGGGAGCCTGCTTCTCCCTCTGCCTATGTCTCTGCCTCTCTTTGTGTCTCTCATGAATAAATTTAAAAATCTTAAAATAAAAAACTAGTTGAAAATACTTGCTTAAATAGTGTTTACTATTGCCTGTCAATGCTGGTTTCCTTACTTTGCTCTTTCCAGAACCCTCCTTCAAGAGCAATGTATTTTTTGACAATGGTCAGGAGAGAAAAGAAAGAAAGTCATTAAATGAAAATTATTCTGCCTACATTCCACAACATACTCTCTGATATCAGAAGATCCTGACAAAGACCAGAATATTCCATTCTTTACACCATGTTTAACCTAAGAAATATATCTGACAGGAAGATTTAACATGCATTAAATAAGTTCTATAAGCTTATTATATACCCTTTATTTTAATATGTTTCTAAAAATATAATGTGAAGATTTCTTCTTTTATCTTAATAATTCTAATTGTAAAAAAAAGGGGGGGAGGATTTACTTCTTTAAGTGAATTGACCAAAAAGGTTGAACAAACCAATATTTAAGTACTGACAAGTGCTTTGTAATTCTATGTTGTGCTGTATTGGCATGAAAACTAGAAAGAGTCTTGAAAAAGCTTAAGTTGACAATTTCAGAATTTCAGCATTAAGTAACAGGCCACAAATTTGGAGAACTGGGTTTGTGATGGAATGCACAGGGCAAGAATAAACAGGGTCTTCTCTCAATAGAGGATCATTAGCATCTCCCAGGGTATTAGCAGAACAAGACTTACAAATGATCTTGAAGAAAGAATGTACAATTCAAGGAATGCCAGTGACTTTGTTCTCCATCTCCACAATGAATATATTCAGGGTTTAGCTCTACGTGAAAGACTTGAATCTTCTATACTCTTCGTTGGCTTCTCACAATGTGAGCATCTTGCTGCACTAAGTGCAATTCTGGTGTTTAAAGATATAATTGAGGGAAGGGGGCTAGTATAGCTTGGCCTATAAATACAAGCCAACTCCTTCATCTGGTGTTTAACAAAAGAGATACCTAATACTGAAGAAAAATAGCTGCCATTGGACTTTTTGAGAGGCTGTATTTCCATTTTCAATATGTTAGTTTCCTAATGCTTTTTTTTCAGTCCAATTTCTTTTCTTTTTTTTTTAATTTATTCATAAGAGACACAGAAGGAGAGGCAGAGACATAGGTAGAGGGAGAAGCAGGCTCTGTGTCAAAAACCTGATGTAGGACTCGATCCCAGACCCCAGGATGATGACCTGAGCCAAAGGCAGACACTCAACTGCTGAGCCATCCAGGCATCATTCACTTCAATTTTTTAAAAATTATTATCAGGGCACCTGGGTGGCTCAGTCGGTGAAGCATCTGACTCTTGGTTTCAGCTCAGATCATGATCTCAGAGTCATGAGATCAAGCCCCATGTAGTCAGGCTCCAAGCTCAGCAAGGAGTCTGCTTGAGATTCTCTCCCTCTCCCTCTGCCCCTCCCCCTGTGCTCACTCTCTAAATAAATAAATAAATAAATAAATAAATAAATAAATAAATAAATTCAAAATTATTACGCGGGTGCCTAGCTCACTCAGTCGGTGGAGCACACAACTCTTGATCTTGCAGTTGTGAATTTAAGCCCCATGTTGGGTGTAGGGATTAATTTGAAATAAATAAAATATTTAATAAATAAAATAATTATTATGAAGTGTTTCAGGAATATCAGAAAGTATGCCATTTAAGTAGCTTTTTATAAAACTTCCTTTTTCTTTTTTTTTTTAATTTTTTTTTTAATTTTTATTTATTTATGATAGTCACAGAGAGAGAGAGAGAGAGGCAGAGACATAGGCAGAGGGAGAAGCAGGCTCCATGCACCGGGAGCCTGATGTGGGATTCGATCCCGGATCTCCAGGATCGCGCCCTGGGCCAAAGACAAGCGCCAAACCGCTGCGCCACCCAGGGATCCCTAAAACTTCCTTTTTCTTAATTTAGTTTGCACAAACTAAATGTAAATGCAGTGTGATCCCACATTATAAGCATGTATTGAATACTTATTAAGTGCATATTATTTCATTTAATCCTCTCAACTACTTTGGAGGTAGATGTTGTCTCTATATTACACATAAGGAAACTAACAGAGGAATTAAAACTTACTCAGCTTGTAAATGACAGAGTTAAATTTGGGGCCAAATCTGCCTGAGTTTTCTTCATATCAACATGTCAATGAGTACACCAAGAACTATTTTTTTTAAAAAAAGCATTTAGTTGAAACATTGATAATTGTGAATGAGACCAAGCAAACTCTTTTGGAGGAAAAAACAGCCTAAACTAAAGACCAACTTTGGGATTAATCCACAAAACTGGATAAAAGAAATAATGTGTATCATATCAACTTATTGTAATGATAATTCAGTTAGGTAAAATGATCTGAGTTATTTAGTGCTTAAAAGATAGTAAGCCGAGAGAGCATAGACCATGTCCATCTGAGTCCCTCTTTACATGCACTTGGCCTAGCACACTGCTTGGCACATAGTGCACACACACTCAGTAAATATGTGTTGAATGAATGAATGAATGAATGAGGATCTAGTTCAACTATAGCCACTTCTAAATGACCCAAGGTATAGGTATACAGTATGATGATAATAAGCAATGTGTCCTAATGCATCATTTGGAAGGGTGTTCTAGAGGCAGCATTCACTTATTGACCCATTTACAGATCATGTCCATGCCTGGCCTTTGGTTGGATTGGGTCTACCCATGCAACACAGGTACCAGGAAGTCCAGCCAGAGACATGGGCCCTCTGATTCACTGTGCATTCAGGCAGCCCTATTGCTTACCAGTTCTGACTTGTTGCGATCCTTCTCCCTCCCCCACCTCAGATATCTAACTGCCCTTGATGTCGCACCAGAGAGTAATGTCCTCAGGGCCACCTTACTTGTATGACTCACTAGAACATGCTTCCTTGGCTTTCACCCTCCAGGTTCCCTCTGGAACCTCCACTCACCCATAACATAACTGTAAGTTTTTCCTGGTCCACACAAGGTACCTCAGCTCTGCCTGGCCTTCCATCTGGAAGAGGAAGGGACATATTGAACTCACTGTGTTGAGATCTGTAAGGGGATTCACTACAAAGCTACAAGGCAAAACAGCTCATCTCATTCACCAACTTGTATTTCAGCTTTGGAAATACTTACACCCTAACACTTAGCTTTATACACACAAATGAATCCACCCCACTACTGAGTGTATTTCTAGACAAAATTACCACGTCAAAGTTGTACAAGAACAAGCCTATTTTTTTAAGATAGATTTATTTATTTATTTATTTATTTATTTATTTATTTATTTATTTGAGAGAGAGAGTGTGGGAGCATGCAGAGAGGGGGTAGACAGAGGAAGAGAGAGAGAGAGATTCTCAAGCAGACTCCTCACTGAGCATGGAGCTTGATATGGGGCTTGATATGAGACCCTGTGATCATGACCCTGAGCCAAAATTAAGAGTTGGATGCTTAACCAACTGAGCCACTCAGGTGCCCCAAGAAGAAGCCTACTCTTTGGGAGAACTTTTTGACATAGAAACAAGGACATCTGGAACTGGTTATATCAGAAGTAGTTAGGTGCTAGGGCTCCCATAACAAAGTACCACACACTGGGTGACTTCTGACAGCAGAAATTTATTTTCTCATAGTTTGGTTTCTTCGGAGGCCTTTTTCCTTGGCTTTTAGATGGCCACTTCCTTGTGATGTCCTTACATGACCTTCCCTCTGTGTGCATATATTCTTGGTGTCCCTTTGTGTATCCAAAAATCCTCCAGGACATCATTCAGACTGGATTAGGGCCCACCCAAATGGCCTCATTTTAACATAATCACCTCCAAATACAGTCACATTGCAAGGTACCACAGAATTAAAACTTCAGCATATGAACTTGGAGGGACACAACTCAAGCCCTGACATGTGCCCCCTCAGATTCTTTCTGCCCAATCTGCCTCTCAGACTTGCAGCTTCTGCTATGGATGACCAATTCCACACAGGGAACTGTGTGCTGGTGTCTGGCTTCTTGTGCCACTTCTGTACTTGGACAATTTATAAGCTGCAGAGCACAGAATTTGGCTTCTTGAGTAACTGCTGGAGGGGGTGGATGGTGTAAGGCAGAAATGTGAAAGTGTTGATTCTGTATGAAACTAATTCTGATGAGTGCGAACATGGGAGACTTAAGGGTATCAGGCAATTAAATTTCTTCTCTTCTTCCCTCGGATGGATGACTCTTGGGTGCTGGTTCTCCAAGCAACCTGTCCTAGGATGTCCAGTGTGGGTGAGTAGATGCCCCTGCTGAACGACCTGCTGGGCCTCCTGTGGCTTTGTCATGAAATAATGACCAACATAATTATATACCATCTTGCATTGCTTCCCGTGCTTCCCTGTTTGACTTCTCTTTTTCCTCACTCTTGTTGCCATGGCTTTGCATCACCCAATTATTCCCAAATACATCATTACTTAATCCTTGCCTCAGGCTCTGTTTTCTGGAAAACCTAGGCTACACCACTGGCATACTCGACAAATGGAAAATGAGACCAAAAGAAAACCCTGTGAATTAGAGACAAACATTAACAAGGAATCTTGGGCTGATTCTTAGTGGAGTATTAATTAATCAATAACATGGTCCCACATTAATGTGTAGAGTTCAGAAGACTCATCATCATTCTTAATGATGTATAAGATAATACATCAGTCAGTTCCAAATAGAAAGACAGAAATCATTCTAAGATTTAAAACTCTTTTCCTCTTTTCTAAGAGTAAATTCAAATAAATAAATAAAAATAAAATAGAGGAAATTAAACTATGAGCTGAGGTTCCAAACAGAGGTCCGTCAAGTTGTCTGGAGATTTGCAAAAGCAGAAAGTGGTACCATTCCTAAACTGGAGAAACAAAACAAATAATCAGTGGTACCACAGCCCAGGGGCAGGTCAGTGGGGGAAGCTGAACTATGGTATGCTTGCCTAGCTAGAGCTGTACTGAGGATGTAACCAGAGGCAGAAAGAGGGACAAATATCCTGGCTTCTCTCTTCCTCTCTGTGATTTTCTGGCAGTGCCACCCATTACCTGAACCCAAGAAGATGCCCCATGACCCAGGAGCCTGGGAAATAGAATTTCTGCCCCTGCCATATGGAGGAGTTCAAGGGAATTAATGGCACAGGCTAAGGACGAGCCCAGAAAACAGAATAGGTTGGCTTGGAGAAATTGTTAGAGGTCAATAACTTTATGGGCCAGGGAAGGGTACCTTGGGAGAAAAAATGTAACACGGATATAGCATAGCGGACATTGGAATAAAACAGATCTGAGTTTAAATGTTACTGGCATGTGACCTGGGACAAGTCATTTAATTTAACTTAACCTCAGTTTCCTCTTTTCACTCTATGATGCAATCCTCTCAGAAAGTGTGTGTAATACTTTAAAACTGTCCCTCTGAGGGATAAGGAAGCTGGAACTATACCCAATTCCCATCCCTGTTGGAAGCTAATTCCTGGCCCTAACTCTCAGGCACTTTTGTCCTGAGCTTCTGGGGTGCCAAGCGCATTGTCTCAGCCAGATACCATTCTTAGGGAGAGAAACGCAGGAACAATGTGTGCGAGGCACTGTCTGAAAGTGACTTCAGGAGAGACTGAGGAATGTGGATCAAGCACCAGCAGTACCTACTGCTGATGGGGATTGCTGCAAAAGCCCCGAAGATCCTATTAGGCCACAATCCAGCCTTAAATCAGCACAGTTGCACTTTCATGTTTCCCTAGACGAGTACTTTTTCAACTTTATTGACTAATACCCACACTTAGAAATACATTTTTTGTGGGGTTTTTGTTTTTAATATTTTATTTATTTATTTATGAGAGAGAGAAAGAGAGAGAGAGAGAGAATAAGGAGGGGGAGTTGCAGAGGGAGATGGAATATCAGGCTCCCTGCTGAGCAGGGAGCCTGATATGGGCCTCGATCCTAGGACCCTGGAATCATGACCTGAGCCGAAGGCAGATGCTTAACAGACTGAGTCACCCAGGCACCTCTAGAGATATATTTTGACATTGTGACTCAGTACACGTGTGCACGTATATATACGCATATACAACTGAAACAAAAGATTCATAAAATTATACTTATTCTGAATAGCATATACTCTGATATTTTTCCTTTTTATTAGATTTTTTTTAACAAAGGGTTGCAAGGTTTCATGACCCTCTAAAGACCCTTGGTTCATATCCTAGCTATGCAAAGTGTGGACTACTGCCATGACAAATTAAAGAACTGGAGCCAGAATATGACTAGACTATGTCACTATATACTAAAGTCATTAAGCACTAAACTCAACTGACATTTTTTCATAGTAAGATATTCTCAGTGAAGGAAGCAGTATGTCAATTGATATTTTGAAAAGTAAAAAAAAGGAAGTTTTCAAACATTTGCCCTTTTCTGTTATTAAAAGATCCCTAGCCTTCCAAAGTCTTGTTCAGTTATTTCTTGAGATCTCTAAGGAATATTTGGGATGCTGTCATCAAACTACATTTACAGAAGGTCCCCACCCTCTCCTTGGTGCTGATGGCTAGAAGCAGAGTGAAAACCTCTACCTGCTTTCTCTGCTCATCCCTGCAAGAAGGACCACTTGGCCCATACTCCTGGGATCCCTGCTCCTTGTGCCATCTTGCCTCATGGAAACAAGATTCAAATTCCATTTCTGTAGACTAAAAAGAGAAGGAAAACTGGGTCCGCACTACGACTCTGGTTTTCAGGTTGCAGATGAGTTCTGTGCAGTTACCATCTTCCAGGACAGCAGTTCTCAAATGGGAATACCCATCCTGGAGTATGTTGCTACTCAGGTGGACACGTGCCAACATCTGAAGACAATTTGGTTGTCACAATGTGAGGCAGGAGCTTGCTACTAGCATTTGGTTAAGGAGAAGTTAAGGATGTTGCTAAATACCCTACAATGCACAGGACAGGCCCCCATAACAAAGAATTAAATGACCCAACCCGTCAACAGTGCTTTGAAGGAGAAACTGTGCCCTAACCACGCATGCGGTCTTCCCTGTGGTGAGCAGGCACAGAGTGTTTGAGGCTGACTGGTTACATATCTTTATTTTTTCCTAAAGATTTTATTTATTCATGAGACACACACACAGAGAGGCAGAGACATAGGCAGAGGGAGAAGCAGGCGCCCTACTGGGAGAACAGTGCAGGACTTGATCCCAGGACCCCAGGATCATGACCTGAGCCAAAGGCAGACGCTCAACCACCAAGCCACCCAGATACCCTGGTTACATATATTTAATTTCCATTTGTACTCTTTCCTAACTTTGGTCTGCAACAGCCTGCCAGTTCTCCTTCCCAACCTCCCTTTCTTGGTGACCCTTCTTCCAAATCCCAAATATGCATGCCCAGGTCTGAAAATTTAAGAGGCACCTAACAGCACAGTTTGAAAAGGTGTGGCTCTCCCCTGTGCAGAGAAGCAGGAGCCCTTTGTCCCTGAGGGCAAAACAGAAGAGCTTCATACGAATATGAAAGCATCAGTCCCTTGTTCCACGCAAGTAACAAACATCTGGCAAATCTCTGAGTTTTATGCACCCATCTCTATGTTTTAGAATCAGAATCCAAAAGTAAGATAAATCTGTCACAGGGAGATATATGAATATTTTTATTCTAAGAGTTGATAAATAAAGTCTGACTTCTCCTGACTTGAAATTCAATCCGGCTAATTGGTTTAACAATGAAGACTGACTTTGCCATTTAGATTATACAGCAGGCATTTCCATAGACGAAATTGGTTAAACCTGTGGGCCAAGGTCCAATATATAATATACCAGAAATGACATCCTTTGCAATCCCTTAGATTTATAATAGAAAAATCTTCACGTTAACTTAAAAAATATGAGAGGATGGTGATTGAAGTCAGAATACTGATTACCGACAGGACAGAGAGGGCAAGAATCAAGAAGTGAGTGTGAGGGAGCCTGCTAAGTGCTGGAAATGTTCTACATCTCGATCTTTGTGGTGATAATGTGAGTGTGTATAAATATGATGGAAAAGTTCACTGAGCCACACAGTCAAGATTTGTGGATCTTACATAAGTTGTATTTTAATAAAAACAACAACAAAAATAAAGGGGGATTTTCAAAATTCTTTTGTGAGACTATTCAAGCAAAAAAGTTTGAAGACCACTGCTGTAGAAGACAGAGAGGACTAGGTTTTCCTAAAGCCAGGGTTCAAAACACGTATCTCCTCCCCTCTATCCTCAGGACCTCTTCATTCTCACGTGTCTCACTTTCCTCCCAAACTCTCACCAAGTCCCTGGAAGTTTTACTCTAACCACACACCCCTTACATTTTTGAACCACTTCCCTGGGCATTTCTCTCTGTCACCTGCCTTAACTGAGATCTGCTTCTCTTCTTGATCCTCCCTTCCCCATCCACCCAAGACACCCTCCTATCAGACTGCACAAACCTAGAATGAGGAAGTGAGGTCCCTCTCCTTGCTCCTCTGATAGGAAGTCAGGGTGCTCCAACCTGAGAATCCTAATATTCATCATACTGTCTTCATTCCTGGTCACTGTCATTTACTGACTACCTGGCCACTGCCCTTCACCAATGGAGGGTCTGGTATACACACACCGCCTTCTCCACCCAGATCCCTGCTATTCTCTTGGTTGCATTTATACCTGAAGAACAGAAGATCTTAGTTCTGATGAAGTCCAATGTATCATTTTTTTTCCTCTTATGGTTGGCACTTTTGGTAGCCAATGTGATTTTTGTCTTCTCAAAGTTTTCCAAGATTTTCTCCAGTATCTTTTTTTTTCCCCAAAATATGTTATAGTTTTAATGTTAACATTTAGGTCTATGACCCATATTGAGTTAATTTTTATATATGGTATGAGCTAAGGGTCAAGGTTCTTTTTTTTTTTTCCAATATAGAGATACACAGTTGTCCCAACACAATTTGTTAAAAAGCTTTCCCCTATTGAAATAACTTGGCACCTTTGTCAAAAATCAACCAAATATATAGATAGATAGATTTTTGATGGTTCATATATATACATATATATCAAAAAATATATTTTTCATTCATATATATGAAAAATTATATATAATACCTATTACTAGGTTTCATGTTTTATTTCATTGTTCTATGTCTGTCAAAAGGTAATTCTTGAGGGGTCCCTGGGTGGCTCAGTCATTTAAGCATCTGCCTTCGGCTCAGGTCATGATCGCAGGTTCCTGGGATAGAGCCCTGCATCCGGCGGAGCCTGGAGCCTGCCTCTCCTTCTCCCTTTGCCTGTTGCTCACCCTATTTATGCTCACTTTTTCTCTGTCAAATAAATAAATAAAAATCCTTTTTAAAAAGGTAATTCTTGATAACTTATAATAATAAGATTTATAATAAATCTTGAAATCAGACAGTATAAACCCTTCATCTTTGTTCTTTTTCAAAATTATTTTGGCTATTCAATATTCATTATTTCCATGAGTTTCAGAATCAATTCATCAGTTTCTACAAAATGGCTGCTAATACTTTGCTTGAGATTGTGTTGTATCTATAGATCAATTTGGAGAGAATTGACGTCTGAGCAACAGTGAATCTTTCAACCCATGAACATTACAGACCCTTTACTTAGGTCTTATTTACTTTCTCCTAGCAATGTTTTATAGTTTTCAACATACATCTTGTAAATATTTTATTAAACTTATCCCTATTTTATAAATAAAATAGTATTTTTGATACTATTTTGGATGGCATTTAAAATTTTCATTTTACCATTGATTGTTGCTAGTATATAAACATTTAATTAAATTTTGTATATTGACCTTGTATCATACTACTTTGCAAAATTTATTTATATTTTAGTGGCTTTTTTGTAGACTCCTTAAAATTTTCTATGTTCACAAACATGTCATCTGCAAATAAATACAGTTTTACTTCTGTCTTTCTGATCCATGTGCCTTGTTCTTTCGCTTGCTGTATTGCGATGGCTAGGACCTCCAGGACAATGTTGAATAAAAATATTGAGAGTATTTATTCTTCCTTGCTCCTGATATTCCTGGAGGAAAGCATTTCACCTTTTACCTTTTTGGTGGTTTTAGAAACATATTCACAATTTCTCTTATACTCCTCCCCTCAGAAAATGGAATCTTTTTCCTTTCCCTTCAATGTGAGCAGTAGTTAGTGACTTGCTTCTAATAAATAGATTCTGGTACAAAGGGTTGTATGTGACTTCCAAAAGATCAGGTCGTAAATGGCATTGTGACTTCCTTCTTGCTTTCTTTTTTTTCTTGAATCACTTACTCTGGGGGAAGTCATTTGCCAAGCCATGGGAACACACAAGAAGATTTATGAAAAGATCCATATGGTGAGGACCAAGGCTTCCTTCAAATAATGAGTAAGGACCTGAAGCCTTGTCCCAACAGCTTTGTGAATGAACTATCTTGGAAGCAAATATTTCAGCCCTAATCAAGACTTCAAATAACTATCATCCCAGGTGGTATTTTGAATGCAACCTCATGAAAGAATCTCAGTCAGAACCACTTTACTAACTTGCTTTCAAATTCCTAGCCCTCAGAAATAGTGAGATGATAAGTGTTTATTGCTCAAGCTGGTAAGTTTTGGGATAGTGTTTTACACAGCAATAGATAACTGATATAGCCATTAAGTATCATGTTTCCTTTTATGCCCTTTATCATGTTAAGATATTTCCCTTCTATTACTAGTTTGCTGAGAGTGAGTAGGTCATCATGAATGGATCGAATTTTATCAAGTACCTTTTCATATATATTGAGATAATCATATTCTTTTTCACCTTTACCTGTTAATATGGTGATTTCCAATGTTCTTTCAACCTTTCATTCTTAGGATAAACTTTCTCATTTTGATACATCCATATACTGAGAATAGTATCAAACAGTAAAAAGGCATAAACAACTAGTACATGCAACAGCACGGATGAATCTTAGAAACACTCTGGTTCCATTTACATAAAATTCACAAAATGGCAAAGCTAACCTAGTGACAGAAAGTATATTAGTGTTGGATGGGAATTGACAGTAAAAGACAGGAGGAAAGGACGATGGAAATGTTCTATATCTTTTTTTTTAATTTTTTATTTATTTATGATAGTCACAGAGAGACCGAGAGAGAGGCAGAGACATAGGCAGAGGGAGAAACAGGCTCCATGCACCGGGAGTCCGATGTGGGATTTGATCCCAGGTCTCCAGGATCACGCCCTGGGCCAAAGGCAAGCGCCAAACCACTGCGCCACCCAGGGATCCCGAAATGTTCTATATCTTAATCATAGTAGTGGTTATACAAATATATAACTAATTGATCGATACCCTTAAAATGGGTGCACTTAAATGTAAGTGAATTAACTATATCTCAAGAGATTGATGTGTAAAAGTTTATACATGAGGGGCACCTGGGTGGCTCAGTTAGTTAAGCATCTGCCTTTGACCCAAGTCGTGGTCTCGGGGTCCTGGATTGAATCCCATGTGGTGGGGGGCTCCCTGCCTTTCTGTCTCCCTCTGCCCCTCTCCCCAACTTGTGCTCTTTTTCTGGCTCTTTATTTCAAATAAATAAATAAATAAATAAATAAAATCTTTAAAAGTTTATACTTGAGGGGCACCTGGGTGGCTCAGTCAGTTAAGCATCTGACTCTTGATTTCAGCTCAGGTCATGATCTATGGGTGGTGAAATTGAGCCTGCATCAGGCTCTGCACTCAGCTCAGAGTCTGCTTGAGATTCTCTCTCTCTCTCCCTCTCCCTTTGCCTCGCCTGACGGCACATGCATTCTCTCTTTCTCTCTCAAACAAATAAATAAATCTTTAAAAATAAAATAAAACTTTATACTTGAATTCTATAAAACTATGCAGGTTGAAAATGTATTTCCCAATCATGCTCATTAAAATAAAACTGGTAAAACAGTGGGTCTAGGTTATCTTCAAACATGGTTATCTGTGTTGCAACACTAGCAATTTGGTTAATAACCACAGTGAGGGAGAAAACACTAGCCTAGTTAATGGATTTAATCTATTCCTGAATCTAAATGGTTGTTAAGTAAAGGCTTCTGCTGTGTATAGAATTGTTACTGAAATAAGTGTGCTCACTGAGCCTGGTTTCCTAGGGTAAAATTCAGTATGCTTGAGAAATCCAAACCCAAGTCAATTTTCCAAACCAGAAACCTGTACTCAAGTTATCCTGGCCTAAGAAAAGGAGGTTAAACAGAAACACACTCCATGCCTTTTCTGATGGCTTTTCTCTTTGTGCTGACAGCATTTCTCCTTTAGCTATGATAATATTGAAATCTGTCTCACCCTGAATTGGGACTCTTCAGCCTGGAACACACAGAAATGGTACAAATGCTAATAGTTGTTTCTAAATAAACCAACCATAAAAGAGAAGTCACTGATAAGAGAAACGATTAACATTATCAATTGTAAGTTACTGTCAGTAAAAACAGTTAGTTATTATTACCATACCTAGGGCAGAGACTCCTCTCCCTTATCTTTCCTTTTGCAGAAAATAAAAAGAACAAAGGAAATGGGAGTCTACCTCTAAACTGATAATTGCACTGGCCATGCCATCATCCTTGGCACACTCAGGTTGGAATTCCAGAATGATTGCTGTCCCCATGTCAGCCCCTCCTTGGCCCCCCAACTGCTCAGGCCAATCACTGGAGTAGAAGAGAAAGAAAAGCATTAGTGTCCTTCACATCCAACGTTCCTCTTTCTCTACTCTTATTTTGGAGGTAGAATCTGAGAACCCTAACGCCTGCAAGCCTTTTTCCTTCCTGGGTGAAGTCAAGGGCTAATTCTGCCATTGTGATGGAGAATCCCCTTTAGAGGAAACCCCAAGTGTCCCTGAAATCAAGGAAAGGCAGCACACCTGAGTTCAGTAAGCCAAACAGGAGCCGGGAGCCAGCAGTGAGAATGAGGAGACCATCATCAAAAAGACAGATGATAGTGGGTATTGACACGGATGTGGAAAACTGGAATCCTCGTACACTGCTGGAATAAATGTTAAACGTGACAGCTGCTTTGAAAACCAGCCTGGTGGTTCCTCAATAGCTTGAGTATACAGTTACTGCATAACCCAGCAATTCCACTCTTAGGTGTAAACCCAAGAGAAATGAAAGCATATGTCCACCCAACAACTTATACACAAGTGTCATAGCAGCAATATACATAATGGCCAAAACCTGGAAACATCCCAGATGTTCATCAGCTGCGGAAAGAACAAATAAAATGTGGTATATTCACATGATGGAATATAATTTTTCAATAAAAAGGAATGAAGCACTAAAACATGCTACAACATGGATGGATCTTGAAAACATTATGCTACATGAAAGAAATCAGTCACAGAAGAGCATATACTGTATAATTCCATTTATATGAAATGTCCAGAATAGGCAAATCTATCCATACACAAAGTTAAATAGTGGTTGCCTAGAGCAGGGTGGGGAGAAAGATAGATGGCACATAGAAGGGCTGGGGGTTGCCGTGTTTCTTTTTGGGGTGATAAAAATATTCTAAAATTGCTGGTGGTGATGGCTGTCCATTTCTTTTGACTATACTAAAAGCCATTGAATTGTACATTTTGCTTTTTGTTTTAAGATTTTATTTATTTATTCATGAGAGACACACAGAGAGAGAGAGAGAGAGAGGCAGAGACACAGGCAGAGGGAGAAGCAGGCTCCATGCAGGGAGCCCAATGCAGGACTTGATCCGGGGTTTCCAGGATCATACCCTTGACTGAAGACGTTGCTAAACCACTGAGCCACCCAGGCTGCCCCCTGAATCGTACATTTTGTATGGGTGAATTGTATGGCGGATGAATTACATTTCAATAAAGTTATTTAAGTGTCTGTGGGGTGAAGAATCATGGGACCAGGAATGGAAAGCCCAGGAGCTAGCCAGAAGGGAAGGTGAGGAGAGAGAGTAGGCAGGCAGGCTAAGGCAGTTCCTTGGCTAGTGCTGTGAGGTGCTGTTGCTCGTGGTCTGTATTTGCAGCAACTCGAGGCAGTGATAGGTTGAGCTAAATTTGAAGGACCAAGAGTGAGCTAGGTGGTCTACTGTTTTTAAAACAGAAGACTGCTTCTATAATTGGGATTCCAGAACTTCAAAGAGGGTGCTTCTGTATTCGGGTATTTTTTAGGGGGCAGATGGTAGGCACTACACTGACCTGTTTATTTAGGTATTCAGAGTCACGAAGCTTAGTTACTCATGCTCAGTTTGAGACACTTTATCTTCCTTTACCCCACGTAAGGCCTTTTTTGAAACATTCCTTTATGTTCATTCCTTTTTAGTCCCATAACTTACCCAAGCAGCTTCTCTAACCGGCATGATGAATGTCTTTCGATTTGTATGTATACACTTGCATTTTTTAAAAAATATTTTATTTATTTATTCATTCAGAGAGAGGGAGAGAGAGAGGCAGAGACACAGGCAGAGGGAGAAGCAGGCTCCACACAGGGAGCCCGACATGGGACTTGATCCCGAGACTCCAGAGCCACGCCCTGGGCCAAAGGCAGGCGCCAAACCGCTGAGCCATCCAGGGAACCCCTACACTTGCATTTTGAGTGTTACTGTTTTGTAGGCATGCACTCTTAAATTTAGTAAATATTGTTGTGATAGATGGCTCATTGTTTCTTCTTTTTCACTCTACATTGTCTTTTAGACTCATCCATGCTGTTAGGTGTGCCTCCAATTCTTTGCTTCTAACCACTCACTGGTGTGTGTCCAGTACATATTACCTATCTAATCTCCCCAAGATTGACACACAGGTGGCTTCCTCTCCCTGCTACGCTCAGTGATGCACACCGTCCATGAGAATGCTCCTCACAGGCCTCTAGCCCCAGGGAGTGTAAGTGACCAAAGGCCCCAGCTGCAATGCTCTGAAATCCATCTCTATGTTTCACTTAAGATCATACTTCCCACAGGCTTCTCCCAGCCAATGACTGAGTGAAGCAGGGACACTGAGACAGACCCATTTCTGGGTGGCATGGGATTCCTCTCAGAGCTGATTTTGCCTGGAGGATGTCCTGGTGGACTTGAAAAACCTTCCTTCAGCCACATGGCAAGCCAGGACACTTGCACCAACCTTCTTTCCCTCTCTCCTTCACTCAGGACCAGACTTGCATTATGGTATGATGGTCCTCCCAGCCTTCTCAATTTCCTCTCACAGGCATCTCTTCTAGTAAAATCTTTGCATTCAATTGGTTTAATTCACATCTTGGTGCCTGTTCCTTGGAAGACCCAAGCTAATCTATAATGCTATACTGAGCATCCTCAAAATGTCCCCTGATAAATTTGTGTAAAGATTTCTTTTTTTAAAAAAAGATTTATTTATTTATTTGTGATATATACACAATATATATATATATATATATATATATATATATATATATATAGATAGATATAGAGAGAGAGAGGCAGAGACACAGGAAGAGGGAGCAGCAGGCTCCATGCTGGGAGCCTGACATGGGACTCGATCTGGGGACTTCAGGATCGCGCCCTGGGCCAAAGGCAGGCGCTAAACCGCTGAGCCACCCAGGGATCCCCCTGTGTAAAGATTTCTTGAGGATGTACATCCAGGAGGGAAATTTTTGGTCACCTGGTGGGGCCGCATAGCCCCCAGAAGGGGCTGCCCCCATCTCCATTCTTACCGGCAGCACCTCAGGGTTCTGATAGCTTCTCACACCTGCCTCCTTGTGGTATTTTCCAGCTCATGTTTGCCCATCTAATGGACAGAGTTGTGTCTCTTTATTGTTTTAAATTTCTTTCTTCTGATCACTAAAATTATGGATCATGTTTTCAAATGCTTATTAGCCTTTAGGGATTCCTCTTCTGTAAGTTACTTGTTACATTCTTTGCCTATTCTTACATTGAGATTGCCTTCTTTTTCTTTTGGGTTTCAGACATTGCAGACATCTCTCAATTTACCATCTAGTAACTTTGTCCATGATGTTCTTGATTGAACACAAATCCTTGGGCAACTTGGGTGGCTCAGCGATTTAGTGTCACCCTCAGCCCAGGTCGTGATCCTGGAGACCTGGGATCTAGTCGGTCGTCGGGTTCCCTGCATGGAGCCTGCTTCTCCCTCTGCCTGTGTCTCTGTCTCTCTCTCTGTTTCTCATGAATAAATAAATAAAATCCTTAAAAAAAAAAGAACACAAATCCTTAATTTTTTTTGAAGATTCTATTTATTTATTCATGAGAGATACAGAGAGAGGCAGAGATATAGGCAGAGGGAGAAGCAAGCTCCCTGTAAGGAGCCCTGTACGGGACTTGATCCCAGGACCCTGAGATCACAACCTGAGCCAAAGCCAGACACCCAACCACTAAGCCACCCAGATGCCTCCATAAGTCGTTAATTTTAATGTAATCAAGAGTATCTTGGTGAGGGGGAGGCAGTGTTTACATGTCACATGGGCAAGTTACCTCTCTATATTTTAACTTTTCATCTCTGAAGTGGTGGTAATATAAGAGAATCCCACTCATCTGAAGTAAGTTGATATGAGGCAATTGATCAACTAAAAATGGAAAATTATAAAATGCCATATATGTGTTAAACACTTTTTAAAGATTTTATTTATTCATTTAGAGAGACTGAGGCAGAGGAAGAGGTGGAGAGAGAATCCCAAGCTAACTCTGCACTGAGCACAGAGCCTGATGCAGGGTTCTATCTCACAGCCCAGGGATCATGATGTGAGCCAAGATCAAGAGTCAGACACTTAAGCAACCGAGCCACACAGGTTCCCATGTGTTGAACATTTCTTAACTTAAAACATATAAGTAAGCCTTTTTTAAGAGTGGGTTCCATGCTGGGTATGGAGCCCAAAGCAGTGCTTGAACTCAGAACCCTGAGATCAAGATCTGAGCTGAAATCAAGAGTCAGGTGCCTAATTCACTGAGCTACCCAGGCACCCCCAAATAAGCCTTTCTTTATACATCCTTATGTAATGCTTAGACCGTTTCTTAGGCTAACTGTACTTCACATTTTTTTTCTTGTCTCATCTAGATCCATAAAACATTGGTAACCATTTCCAGTTTGGGATTCTTCAAGGTGTAAGCAAGAACTCACATTTTCTAGCTTGTTACCATTTTTTCTCCTATTATAATTGTTCTTATTTATACTTAATTACACAGAGAGGTTTTTTAAATCATCTTTCCAAAGCATTCCAACTTAATTTTCTTCAGAACAACTCTTCACACTCATATTTAGTCAGTTTATGTGCCATTTAACCAAATTGCACAATTATAACAAATACAATAGGCACAAATAGGTTTGGAAATAAAGACAATTTTTTTGTAAACATATGACTCAACATGCCAGAGCAGAAGCACAAGGGTAAACCAGAGTCCTTGGGTGTAAACGTTCCATGTGCCTTTGGAATTCCTCCTTATGGGTCATGGAGGAAATAAATGAAGAGCCTTGTAGAGTCTTATGAGTTGTTCTAGTAGGATCTGCTTACAAATTTCCACCGTTACCTACCTTTTGGCTACGTGTGCTCAATACTGCACCTGGCACGCAGTAAGAGCTCAGTAATTGTTAATCATTAATAGTACTGGACGAGTGGTTTTCAGCCCTAGATAATCTGTCCCTCTCACCTCCCTCCCTCACCTTAAACACATTTTGCAATGTCTGGAGGCATTTTCGGATGTCTCAGCTAGAAAGGTGTTATTAGTATCTAGTGGGTAAAAGCCAGATATGCTAATACACATGCTACAGTGCCCAATACAGTCTCACAGCAAAACATCTATAGTGCCCAAGTGGAGAGCTCTTCAAGAGAACAGGAACCATATAGGTGTTTATTCATGATTGTATCTTTAGCACCTAACATACCTCATGGTCCACAGTAAATATTCAATAAATACATGTTGGCACATTTATGCAAACTGACTCAATGAGAGGAAGTTTTTTGAGATGAATGAGGGCACATCCTCAGAATCAGGCCCGAAGATTTCAAAGGGGACACATACCCCTTTCCCAGAAAATTAATCCAAACCACTTCAGCAACTTAAGTGTCCATCAACAGATGAATGGATGAAGAAGGGGGGAGATATATATTTTAAAAAATGAAATCTTGCCATTTGCAACAATATGGGTGGACCTAAAGGGTATTATGCTAAGTGAAATAAGTCAGCAGAGAAAGACAAATACCATATGATTTCCCTCATATGTGGAATCTAAAACAAAACAAATGAACAAACAAAACAAAACAGAAACAGACTCATAGATACAGGAAACAAACTGTTGGTTACCAGAGGGAGGAAGGGTTGAGTGGGTGAAATAGGTGAAGGGGATTAAGAGGTACAAACTTCCAGCTGTAAAATAATCAAGTCATGGGATGTTATGCCACAGCTAGGGAATATAGTCAACAATATTGTCATAACTTTGTATGGTGGCAGATAGTAACTAGACTTATGGGGATCATTTCATAACACATAAAAACCTAGAATCACCATGACATACATCTGAAACCAATAGGATATTATATTTCAATTACACTTCAATAAAAACAAACTAGAACAAAACACAAATAGCTAGTGTGTTCCAGAGAGACTGGACCTGAACACAGGCCAGGGCTTTATCCACCAGGATACCCTGCTACTAATCAGGCTCATTGAAGACACATGAAAATGATTTTGTGGGATCCCTGGGTGGCGCAGCGGTTTGGCGCCTGCCTTTGGCCCAGGGCGTGATCCTGGAGACCCGGGATCGAATCCCACGTCGGGCTCCCGGTGCATGGAGCCTGCTTCTCCCTCTGTCTGTGTCTCTGCCTCTGTGTGTGTGTGTGTGTGTGACTATCATAAATAAATAAAAATTAAAAAAAAATAAAATGATTTTGATAAAGTAATACAAAACAATCACATTATAGAGAGGGTTGGAGGGACGCCTGGGTGACTCAGTGGTTGAGCATCTGCCTTCGGTTTAGGGCATGATCCCGGGGTCCCAGGATCCAGTCCCACATCAGGCTCCCTGCAGGGAGCTGGTTTCTCCCTCTGCCTGTGTCTCTGCCTGTCTCTCTGTGTCTCTCATGAATAAATAAATAAAATCCTTTTAAAAAATGAATAAGGAAAGGAGGAAAGAAAAAGAAAGAAAAAGAAAGAAAGAAAGAAAGGAAAGAAAGAAAGAAAGAAAGAAAGAAAGGATTGACATAAAAGAGAGCTGCACAGCACACATCCTAAGGACATTTTTAGGGTCACATTCCAGAATATAAAATTAGGAAATCATAAAAGTACACGACCAGTTGTTTTTTCTTTGCTTGGAGACATTTCGCAGAGAGAAGTTTTACATATGGTCCTGAAATTTCTCTGCTCATTCAAAGTTTTGGCTCTCCTTTTTATGGTGTGGATCTACAGAACAACAAATGCCACAACCTTTAGTTCACGCATGACTGTCGCCTGTGTCACTCTGGGATTCAGCCAGGCCTGGCACTGCTCACGGATGGGTGGAAGGCGGAGAGGCAGCAGGCCTTGGATGCATCTCGGTTGGTCCCTAGGGGTCAAACACAAGGGAGAGAGACGGAACCCAGCAGCTGCAGCTGCAGTGAATTCTGGTTTCGCACGCAGGGCAGGCAACTGCAGACAGCCTGAGCAGCGAGCAGGGGAGCAGGCAGTTGAGAGGGAACAGGAGCCCAGCAGGTGTGTGAAGCCCCATACTGGGGCCTTCAAAGTGTATCACCCGTAGAGGTTCAGGACACCAAGCCAGCAGTCGGTCAGCCCTGGGGTATCTGTGATTCTGACCCCTGGGAGCTGGACTGGCAGGGCCAAGGAAGGCTCCTGTTCTAAAAGATAGGACACAGCCAGGTTATTGACAACAGGCTCAAATACAGAAGCCCACATTCGAGAAATGGAGCCTGCTAAAGTAGGTGGAGAATTCAGGAACCAAGTAGTGGCTGCTGAAGGATCTCTATGTGGGTCAGTCAGAGCTTAGCTGGAGTAGAAAGGCTGCACTGTGGGGTGAGGAAAAAGAGGAAACCAGGCTCCAGACTGGACAAAAGGAGATGGGCAGTTAACAACTGTCAGGAGGCTGTGGGATCTCTGCTAGTTTCTGTTGCTCCATTGTGAGCACAGTAACAGGCAACCCAGGAGCCTCTGGATTCCAGAACATTCCCTTTCATATGCTACTATTACTCTACCTGGAGTAGACTCACAGGTCATATCACAGAGCTACTCTCTCAGTGGAGATTTTAAATATTTACAGTATTTTTTTGCAACTGATTGTTAGCTAACTTCTTTTGCTCCTTGCTGCTACCTTACACCTGCACCAGCCCCTAGAGCTCTTTCTGCACGGCCAGCCCTGACCTCTTAAACTTGTGAACAATCTCCTTGAACAAAGCCCATCAGAGATGTCTAAATAGAGAGAGGATGAAATAAACAGGAGAAGGGAGAGAAAGGGACCAGTTCTAGGTGAGGTCTAAGATGGAAGAACACTGAAAAGGAAGTTGTGTAAAGAGAATGCTAGTGTGCTCTGAAGCATTTTGTGGTAGGATTGAGTCACCCTGTGCATAAATCTTTTCAATGCTCATCTATAGAGAAACAAATAAATGGATAACTGAATGAGCAGACCAGTGAATGAATCGAAGAGTTAATGGACTGATAAATGAATGAATGATGATGATAGGAAAATGGCAATGAGTGGCCATCATTACACAGACGTGTATGTGTGTATGAAAGGGGAAAAGATCAAAGGGTTGATGGGTATAATCAGTACACAGAGGGCTACTCAGGCTGTTACAGAGGGATTGGTGAAAAATTATAGGAGATTGACAAGTCCCACAGGGCCTCAGAAACCCTCACCCCCAGGATGGCGACAGACATGTGTGGCAGGTGCACCCTCAAAACTGGCAGCTGTCACGTTCAACTCTCCTTCCCCCATCCAACCATGGGGTGTCAAGCAGAGAGGCCCAAGTCAAGGGACTCACCACTCACCCAGTCCTTTCTCCAACAATCCCTCATTTGACTCCCTGACAATATGAGAGAAACAGAATCATTCACAGAGCATATAAGTAATGCTTTAATGCAAAAGAAATCCTGTGCCTCCGAAAGACCAGCTACCTAACATTGGCTATACTGATACTCTACTCATGTGCTACATGATAGATGGTGAAATTGAGGCTATATAGAGTTAGATGATCTCCAGCTTGATTTTATTCTAGCCAATCCATAGGGGGAAAATGTGTCCTAATGATGTGTTATGGCTGATCTTTTCAAAGTGCATATCAAGTTTTCAAGTGATAAAGGGGGTGAGTACCAGGATCACCTGGGGAGCTTTGTCAAACTTCACATGCCCAGAAGTGCTGGCCCTGTTCTGTTTTACCCTGCTTGAGACATCAGCTACTAGAGAGAGGGCAAGGAACTAGTTCTGAAGTTGTTTGCACTCAGTACAATGCCTACCACTCAGTGTTGGCTCAATATGTAGTTCCTGAATAAATGGATGAATAAACTAACCCTATTGTTTTTATAACTACAGAATTTGGGGATGTCTGGGTGGCTCAGCGGTTAAGCATCTGCCTTTGGCTCAGGGCATGATCCTGGAGTTCCAGGATCGAGTCCCACATCAGGCTCTCTGCGTGGAGCCTGCTTCTCCCTTTGCCTATGTCTCTGTATCTCTCTCTGTGTGTCTCTCATGAATAAATAAATAAAATCTGAAAAAAAAATAACCACAGAATTTGAAGTTTGAAGAGATATTACAGTTCAGCTAAACATCTTATTTAATGACACTTCAGCCAAACAAGGTCCAGAGTAGTGAAGTGATTTGTCTAATATCACACATTTAAATACTTAGCATGGTTACTAAAATTGCAAGAGCATTCAGAGTAGTCAGTATAAAAATGTAAATTAATCAGCAAACTTTTTTTTTGCAAAACGCAAAGCACCAGTTTGAGAGCACTGGTCAGATGGTATGATTGAGAGAGAGAGAAAAAAAAAAAGATACGTTAGGATCACACATCAAAAGTGGGACATCGGGGCCAAGGATCTGTCCTCTCTTTATGTTCTTCCCCTCCACAGTCTGAAAAGCCCAACTGCCAACTAAGCCTTGTCCTACAACTCTAAGCCTACAAAGTACAGCAGATGGACATGGTTTATCAGGAAAGTATCTCCTTCAGCAAGAGAAAAGGAACCAGTGTCACACGCCAATTAGGTGCTTCAAAGAAGATTCTGAAAGAAATGTTCATTAATTGGGAATGATTTAGACATTTCAAGACATAAGATCTCTATTATGAAAACCCTCACCACTACTGAAATGTCTTCCTGAAGCAACAGCAAAGTGTCAAGAACATGGTTATTAGTTTCAGAGGAAAGGCTACTTATTTCTACTGTGAAGAGCCAAGAAATCACTCAACACTGAAACAGCTACACCTTTTTCATTGTGCAAAGACCAAAATAAAAACCAGTCTCTGCTTGCAGGTTAAGTTCTTGTCAATACTCTGCACTCCAAGGATCTATGCATGAATCAACTTGGCTTTAGGTTGCCAGAGAGCAGGGTGTTATTTAAAAAAAAAAAAAAACCACCAAGAGTGATGCTTTCCACGGGGCCACTAAGACACCACCTAGAGAAGATAATGATGAAACACAACATCTTCTTAGACTGTGCTCTGGTGATTGAGCAGCGGGAAGGAAACACTGATGTGTCAACCAAATGGCCCAGACCTTTAGAAAGCAGGAGCACTTTATGAAACCAGGCTCCATAAAGCAGTTCCATCATCTGTCTTCAGATTTAATCCATCCACCCAAATGGTTTAAAACAAAACCAAGCATTGCAATAAAAAATATTTTTAAAATATGTGCATGATCCTAATTAAAAATGTTTAGGGGAGGGGCGCCTGGGTTGGTGGCTCAATGGCTGAGCGTCTGCCTTTGGCTCATTTCGTGATCCTGGGGTCCTGGGATCAAGTCCCACATCAGGCTCCTTCCAGGGAGCCTACTTCTCCCTCTGCCTATGTCTCTGTATCTCTCATAAATAAATAAATAAATAAATAAATAAATAAATAAATAAATTATTTTAAAAAGATGTTTAGGGTAGTTTGTTCTTAGCCACTATATTTCCAAAAATATCTCTCGCATATGCCAATAAAATTGAGCCCACAACCTGTGTTATCTGTGACTTCAACCGCTTGTACCATTCTTCATCTTTGAAGCCAGCTGTTAAAAGGCATTAAGAGTAAGTTCACTTAGCCTCCAAAGAGGATCATTTGACAATGACACACAAGGTCATCCACAGATGCAAAATAACAGTCTTTGCAATGGTGGGTGGCCTGCACCATTGCACAGTGTTATTGAGAGCAGAGACATCACCAGGGACTCCTTTCTGAAATTAAAAAAATGCATTCTCCTTGTTTGCCCTGAGAGAACTGATTTTGAAATCTACCAGTCACATTAGATTTAAAAACCTTGGGATCCCTGGGTGGCGCAGCGGTTTGGCGCCGGCCTTTGGCCCAGGGCGCGATCCTGGAGACCCGGGATCGAATCCCACATCAGGTTCCCGGTGCATGGAGCCTGCCTTCTCCCTCTGCCTGTGTCTCTGCCTCTCTCTCTCTCTGTGACTATCATAAATAAATAAAAATTTAAAAAAAAAAAAAAACCTTCAGATGGCAAGACTTGCAGCATATACAACATTCTATGAGTTCACCCTAAAATAAAAATCATCCTTCATCCCTCATATTTTCATCTAACTCTGGTGTTAATAGTTAAAATAATACAATTTTAAGGAAGTTTTTAAAAATCTCTTAAGTGGGCAGCCCAAGTGGGTCAGCAGTTTAGCACCAACTTCCTCCCAGGGTGTGATCCTGGAGACCCAGAATTGAGTCCTACATTGGGCTCCCTGCATGGAGCCTGCTTCTTCCTCTGCCTCTCTCTCTCTCTCTCTCTCTCTCTCTCTCTCTCTCTCTCTGTCTCTCATGAATAAATAAAATCTTTAAAAAATCTAAGTACTTAAGCAAATCTGAAAAAAAAGTTTTTTGATCAGAATGATTTCCACAGAATGTTAAATGCAACACTTATGTTACTATGTGTGTCTTAGGTTAATAGGTAGTTAACAGCATCCTTCCACGCAGACCTTGACATAGGAAAATGTGGAAGAATGGCAAGAAGCCTGTCCTCCTCCAGGAAAGGCTCACATCTCATTTTCCAAGGAATTTCCATTGTAATAAACTCTCTCTAAAAATATTTTGTGGTGAGATATTGTAATTATAAGTAATGAGACATTTTCTTTTATTGCCCATGATATAACAATTAAAGTTGGCAAACCCTCCCTTGGTCACACTTAACAATCTATGACATTAAAATATGGCTGTTGTTTGGTCAAGGCCAATGAAATTAGGCAACCCTGCACTAGTTCTAAGAATGGAATGTTAAGTTAGCAATTTCACTTTAATGAATTTATGTTAAGAAAATAAAGATATGAGCAAATATTAATATACAAAGATATTTATGGCACGATTTGTCTTCTATGAAAAAAAATTGAGACCGATTCTAATGCTCAATAACAGGTCACTAAATAGACCATGAGACTGCCATAAAAAATGACGATTGAGGGGTGCCTGGGTGGCTCAGTCAGTTATCTGCCTTTGGCTCAGGTCATGATCCTGGGGTCCTGTAACGAACCCCGGGCATTCAGCTCTTTCTGCTTAGTTGGGAATCTACTTCTCCCTCTCCATCTGCCCCCTGCCCCACTCGTGCACACACACACTCTCTCTCTCTCAAATAAACAAATAAAATATATTTTTTTAAAAAAAGATGATTGAGGGACACCTGGGTAGCTCAGTGGTTGAGCATTTGCCTTTGGCTCAGATCGTGATCTCAGAGTCCCGGGATCGAGTCCCACATCGGGCTCCCTGCATAGAGCTTCCGTCTTCTGCCTGTGTCTCTGCCTCTCTGTGTCTCTCATGAATAAATAAATAAATAATTTTTTTAAAAAATATGATTGAAATATAACAATTTTACATTAAACATTGAATAATGGAAACAGTTATAAAATACTGAAGACAGATGAACTTATTTTGAGAAAAAAAATTCATATACAGAGAAAATAGTCCAGAAGAATATATGGTATAATGATGGGTTATGTTAACTTTCTTCCTTCTTTCTAAGTTTTCAAAATAAATATGCAAGAACTTACAAAACTTCATTTTTTAAAAACCCATTTTATAGAAAAGAATAACAATGGAGGCCAAAAATGCTATTTGCCAGATGTTTGTCATAGATACATGCAAGACCTCCTTCCTACATGAAAAGCCAGGATGGGCTAAAAGGATGAAACAGATAAACCCCACATCTCAGTGACTAAATCCAATTAGAGGTTAGTTTTTATAAATGTGATGGTCCAATGCAGCTATCCCTACATACATACCTTTTATAGGTAACTTTACTTAGTACATGGAGGTGAGAATGAGGTATCCTCCCAAGAAGTAGAAAATGAAGAAATGAAAATTAACCCAGCTGAAGCCAAACCAAATTTATCAAATTTCCACCTATTGAGCACAGAACAGAAGAGAATTAGATGGACATTAAAAAGGTGGGCATAGTCACCTATGTCCTATATTCCAGGACTTATTTTTTTCAACTACCAACTCATGATCACGATGCCAGAATAGAATGTTTCATGCGATCCATGACAGAGATCTAATAGATTGGTTAGATGCAGATGACTAAGGATCTGATAACACCCAGATTGAGTTGGTTGACTCAAAAAAATGATTGTATCAAGAGACCTGAAATTGTGGCACAACCAAACATTAATGTAGTCAAATATTTTAACCTGAAACCGAACAGGTTGCAGGTTAAAATGTGAAGCACTCTATCTGAAGAAAGAGTGTTAATAGAAAATGATCTTCAAAGAATTCAGTAAAAGAAAAGGCTAGAAAAGAAGAAGAGTTTGGCAGTTTCTTCATCGCTGTTCAGGGAAAGACGATAATTCATATTCCTTGAACCCTGTGGCTCTCATGCTTCTAAATATTTCACTCACATTGTATCATTTAATTCCATAACAACTCTATGAAATAGCATCTATTGTTATATCCTTCCAACAGATGAAGAAACAGGTGGTCAGGGAGGGCAAATGACCTGCTTTAAGTTTTCAACTTCTACGTGTCAGAGTCAGAAGTCAGTCGATGGTTTCTGACACCAGAAGCTGAGAGTCCGTGAGCTCACTGACCCACAGGGGACATGAAAACCATGGATACTCAAGAGGTACAAAAAATTTAACCTATAGAAAATTTTAATGTCACCAAGTATTCCCGATCAAAGAAGGTCCCGATACCTCCCTCCTTGACCCAATGCCTCTCTGACTTGGGGTTCAGGCTTTGTTACCCATCTCTCACACTGGCTGATTATGTTTCAAGTGAGTGACCCAAGACAGTGAGTTTGCCTAATGGATTTCTACTTTGTTTTTGAGACCTTTCCTTTGTGCAAGAATTGGTGAATGCTGGGTCAGTTGTTTATACATTAACACATTTGAATATTCATAAACAGTATCAGCTTTAGTGTTCCCAAACTGCTTCATGAATAATTCACATGTTTGACAGCAACCTATGTTATTCAATTTATTTAAAGACTACAATCAATATAGCATGCTGCTCCAAAACATAGCAACCAATCCTTTAACTGTAGTGTGCTTTAAAATTTCTTTCCAGTTATTTCTCCATCACACTGAACTACAAATATAGGGTAATTACTAATAATTCTATCTCCATTTTGCATGTCACCACAATCAACATATTGATTGCTTTTTGATTATAATAAACGGTTGGTTAAATTGAAGGTTTGCGATTAAGAATGTTAAGCTCTGATATTTATTTAATTCAACTGCACCAATTTAGGCTCTACATGGTAATTTCATAAAAGCTATTGAGAATCAGAGTAGTTATTTGAATCAAGTTATAAAGAGAGCCCAGTTTCCCCAGGAGAATCTGGCATTTGAGTAAATTACACCAAGTAGGGGTTTGGTTTTGCCTCTTAGAGCATACAAATCACTCCAGCATTATGCTCATTTTGATATGTAAATATCAAAGCAGAGGAAAACAGGAAATTTCTTAGGTTAATTTCTTATTTTAGGATTTACAGAAGAAAGCTTCAGAGAAACACTAAATGAAGTCTCATTTATAAAAACTTTGTCCTGGGCCCCAACTGGCTGAGTAAAGAGAAAAACAAGAATTATGAAAGAAATATGACTGAATGATCACTTTTATAGAGAATTTGAGAGGTTATCAAGATTTTGGCTGAAGCCAGGAAACCCATTTCAAAGGACTGAAAATCTTGCATGTTGTAGAATCCCTTAGGAGGGGATACCAAGTTTTTGTACAAAAACAGTACTGTGATTACAAAGAGCAGCCCAACCTAGAATGATCAGTGACAGGAAACTCTTGCTAACATCGTGCAGACTTCACTTTCACCTCTTTCCTCTTATTCTCTTTGAACGGCCATCTCTCAATACCTTCTTCATTTATTAATTTAAGAAACAAAGTATGTTCCATTGAAACCTGTGTCTCCCACCTCTAGCAACCAAGAACGTGATGAAGTTATACAGAACCAGCTTTCATATTTTCTCAACTCTAGGGTGTGCATACTTTATACTATAATGTTTCTTCAATCAGAATGTGTGTTTAATACATTCTTTCCTTATATCACCCTTAATGATCCACACTGTCTTAAAATGAAACTATGGTACTATTATCACTCATGGGCTCATCTAAACTAGCGTTCTCTTGAAAGTATAATCAGCCTGGGCCATGCCTGACTTTGTACAGAAACCCAAGTCTTTCCTATTCATAAAGCCACTATGGGGACTAAGTCTTCTATATATCCTACATTTAATACCACATGGTTCACTTCCATGTCAACTTTTTGTCTCCTCTCTCCCAGACTATTCCCATACTATTTTGTCCTTCCTTTCTCTTGCTTCAACCACTCCTATTCCTCTCCCTCCCAAATCTTCCCATTATGCTCTTAGGAAACTATTTCTTATGCAAAAATTCCACAGGATTTTCAACATCAAAAGGTGTTGCCTTGCTATCTTGCCTAAACCAAAATCCAGACCTTTCCAAAGGAAACCACTTGCCTTGCCACCCTCTGAGGAGTTGCTTCTTACTTGTTCATATCCAATGTACCCTGAGGTCAAAAGATTAGCTTGAGAGCATCTTCCTTAAACAATGATACATTCAGATCATTATTCTTCCATCCTTGAGTAAAATCTTCTTTTCCTTTAGGGCCCATAACCTGGCTTTGCTGTCCTCCCTTCCTCAACTCCCTGACTTGTTGACCTCCTCATTATGTCCCATTACTCACTATTAACCTTGCTTCTTATCTATCATCTCCCTCTTCCATCCAGTTTGTTATCATTGATGGTTGCTTCAATGTCCATGTGAGAGACCATCCAGCACTTCGGTGTCTTGTTGCTTTATTTATTCAACTTCAAATACAATCACTTTCACCTACTTTAAATGACATATTTTGGACCTCGCCACCACCTAAAATTATTTCACCTCAAAAATCTTCAAATATCCCACTAAAAGGATCATAATCTCCTATCTTGTTCTCTCATTCTGAAATTCCCACTGTTTGTTCTTAACTCTTGTTTCTTCATCCTCTCTGCGTTTCCTTTTATATCTAATTTAGATCCCATACCCCATCACTTCTACTGTTCTCCGTCCAGTTTCCTCTACTGTATTCCTCTTTAATCCTTCCATCACATATATCCAGCAAAACTCCATGACTGGAGAATACAATCACTCTGTAGCATTTGACCATATTAACCATGTAATCCTTTTGAAGATTTCTTTCCTGCAGTCTGTGAAGCCATGGTTTCTTGGTTTCCATCCTACTTCTTTGGCCACTTGTTATCAATCTCTTTTCTGAGGCATCTCTTCTTCTGCCCAGTCTGTGAATGTAGGTGATCCTCAGAGCTCTTCTATTCTCCACTGGATGATATCTGCTATTTCTATGCCTACAGTTATCATCCATACTGTGTCCGTTTGAGTTTTCTAAGAAGCATCCATCAAGATGTGATTAGATGTGCAAGAGATTTTTGGGGGGAGACATCTGTGAAGGATAAAAGGGAGGCAAGCAGAAGTAGGTTGGGAAAAGCAGATAAATCTGATGTCATTTTGACACCTGTGAAAGAAGTGGGCAAAGGAAAGATCAGTAGGAAGAGTCTCAGATGGCCACGGAGTTCTAAGACAGTTTGATTCAGCAAATCTGGAACCAAAGTTGCCTATTAAGTAGTCCTGGGGCTAGCTGGAAAGTGTGGCCTTGGTGTGAACCCAATGTAAGATTCAAAGGGGGTGTCAGCTGGGTCTGTCAGTCAAGTGTGCCTCTCATAGCAGGTTCTCTTGAAGGAGGTCTGAGTAGTGCACTTTCATGGCTATCATCCATGTCAGTAAATTTCAACCTTGGCAGGGCATCAGAATCCTGATGGAGCTCTTTAAATAGATTTGTACCTAGATCCTGCCTCCTGAGAATTTTGATTTAGTTAGACTTAGATGAAGTCAGACATGTTATTTGCAAAAATCTCCATAGGTAATTCTCTGATTCCTAGCCACGTTTGGAAACAAAGATGGCTTGAACTGCTCTATTTAGTCTAGGTCTCCATCCTAAGGTCCAGACCCATATAATCAACAGCCTATTGGATCTTTCCATTTGGATGTCCCAAATTAAAGTCAATATAATCTGCCCCATGCCTGTTCCTTTTCCTGCATTCCCTGCTTCAGTGATTACCAATAACTTTCACCTTTTAGTGAATCAAAAAGTCTGAATCAAAAGCCATGGCATCATGATTGACTCCTCTTTCCTTTACTCCTCACCATCTCTTAGACACCAAGTCCTGTTGATTCTGCCCTCTTGATACTTCCTGAAAATCTCTCTCTTCCCTAGTGTCACTATGTTAGTTCAAGCTATCATTCTTGCCACCATTCTTGTCCCCTCCAATTCATTCTTTGAACCACAGCCAGTGATCCTTCCATAAAATACATTTGGTCAATCTATTGTCTCCTCATGGCTCACAAGATAAAAAGTCCAGAATCTATTATAAATTTATTACACACAAAAAAATTTTTTTAAATAAAATAATAAAAAATGAATAAATAAATAAACTTATTACACAAAGCCATACACATTTGGACCCTTGTCTATCAGGCCTGCCTTAACTCTGGTCAGCATCCTACCTCCTGCTGAGCCACTGGCAGTTCTGGGAGATCTTCAGGTATTTGTATCAGCTCTAACTTCTTCCTGGAATATACTGCCTACTTCCTTTCCTTAATCCTCAATCTGTCAAAGCTCCATTTGAATTCACTTCCTTTGTATACCTTCCTTAAGGTCAATGTTTATTTCCACTTCCACCAAGCTGAGTTAGATGCCCTTGCAATCCCGTCCCATCCCACCATTGCATGTTTCACAAAGATTAATGTGATTCTTCAGGCTATGAACGTGCCTTCTTCACTAGCATATCCCCAGCACTTAGCACATTGGGGCTCTCAGCTATGTACCTTGTGGGCTCTGAGCCATAGAAAGAGCACAGGCTTCAAATTTTACCATGGCCTATTTCTAGGTAACCTTAAGCAAGTACTTAATATCCAGTTTTCTCGTTCATAATCTGAAAAGTATCCCTCTGGATTGCTGTAATGAGAAAATGGATCATTATCTAAAACATGGTGCCTGTCATCCGGGAGTATACCCGAAAATTCCAGTTTTTTTATTCTCTTCACTTTTGCAAGATCTCTGCTTAACACTTCACCTAAATGAATCTGATATGCCATCTTCATTGTTTCCCTGTTAGAGCTGCTTCCTTCCTGTATATTAGACCATCTTCCCACAACTCATTCACATAGCTACCTTCCTCTTTTCTTTGATTCCTTCCATGAGCCAATTCCTGTACCTCATTGCTGAGGCAGACACCACTAATGGTTTTTGCAGAAACTGTGGCGTCAGACATAGCAGCAGATCCATAAGTTACTGCACATCCATGGGAGCAAAGGCTAGGGCTTGAATCCCCAGGTGGGAAATGATAAATATAATTGCTGAAGTGGACACCATTAATGGTTTTTGCAGAAATCATGCTGTAAGATCCTCCATCATATGGACACACGAACTCCCCCAAGAGCAACCAGGATAATAAATTCTGGTGTATCAGAAGTTCTTAGCCAGACCTTGGACATTAAAACACAATCTCGTGTAAGCTTTTGCTAGGGACAAAGCAAAAGCTAGATAACAAATCCTTCTCATTCATATGTTCTTAAAAAAAATGACTTAGGACTCCTATCCTACATACACTAATTAACTAACTAATAAATCCTCTAGTATTTACTGAGTACCTTCTATGTACCAGGCATTGTGAATGGTCTACGGATAAATATAGTTTGGAACTGAAAGTGGTTTAGCACAGTAGTTAAGAGCATGGGTTCCAGCTCCTGTCAACCTGAACTCAAATATATGTCCCAACACTCATTACTTGTATGACCTTAATCAGTGAACTGTGGTGTGCCTCAGTTTTCTTGTCTGTAAGTTGGGTATAATGATAGTACATTTCTGACAAAATTGCAATGAATAAATGTGTTAACACATAAAGCTTACTTAGAACAGTGTCAGCCACAGCATAAATTTAAATATATTAACCATGATTATTGTAGGAACACAGAGGAGGGATATCCAGCCTAGCGTTGGGGACCAAGAAGGGCTTTCTAGAGGAAAATGATGTCTAAACTGATACTAGAAGGATGATGGTAGGTGAAGGAAAGGATGATTTAAGACAGGAACTGAATGTACGACAAAGCAGGTGTGCCACCTGTCTTCCATTTGTCCCTCCTATTTTCACTTTCCTCCACTCTGCTCTTTGTTCAGAGGCTAACTTCTTTGGATTCTTTTTGTGGCTCTTGCTTACTGGTTTCTAGTTGTTATTTGGCCACTGAGAATCCCTGGAAGGCCATTAGAGGGAGATAGGAGAATAGGGCGGTCTTACTCCCTGGTTCTGCTCCCAGGAAGCCACAGCTTCTGCCAATCACCCCCCTCCTCATCCCACAACCTTTCCCAAGCATAAAGAAAGAATCCCAGCCCAAGAAAGTACCTGGAGAAGGAGGTCACCAAGCCTGATATTCTTTAAATCCCTAGATATTTCTAATAATCACTAGATATTTCTAACCCTATTCCAAGTATCAGCCCTGAGGAGCAAAGAGAAAAAAAAAAGCTCTCTTTCTCTTTCTCTTTTTTAAAGATTTGATTTGATTTTACTTATTTATTTTTTTAAAAGTCTCCACAACCAGTATGGGGCCTAAGGCGAGGCTTGAACCATGACACTGAGATCAAGATCCGAGCTGAAATCAAGAATCAGATGCTCAAGCACCCAGATGCCCCTATTTATTTTTAAGTAGGCTCCATGCCCAATGTAGGGCATGAACTCACATCCCTGAAATCAAGAGTCACACATTCTACCAACTGAGCCAGCCTGATGCCCCTATCTTTCTCTTTATATACCCCCTTTTTCCTTAAAATCTCTAAGGACCAAAAAGTTGCATTTAAACTTTTCACTTTTTCTATGTTGTATCCTCTTTCTATCTTGGGGCAGATGTCTTCGATAGCTTAACCATTTGATGGAAGTAGTGTCTGCTTTATGCTATGACATTAACCTCTTTGTTCTGAATGCCTCAGGAGGGGTTCTGGAAATGGGATCCATGAGATGAGTTAGCCCACAGACTACCTGGGACAAAAATATACTGGTTCAATATGCTCACGATATTTTACCTGTTAAACAAAGATTAGCAATAATGTATATATAAAGTACTAGATGAATCCTGGCACAAAAAAAAAGCACTTATACACTACCTGTTATTATTTCCTAGGTTAGAGATGATGGCTGATGCATGATTATTCTAAATTCTTAGGCAGTGATGCTGAAGAGCTTTCTCTACTGCACCCAGATGACTACAGCCCCACTTTCACAGCTTTTATTCTTTCTCATTTTATATTTTTTAACTCTGTATCTGGGTTCTCTGTGTGGAGCTGTGGTAAGAGTTGTCTCAGTCCTATTACCACCTGCCACTCTAATCTGTTGACTATTCTGGTTTCCACCATTCTTCTGCTCTGCCCTTGGGAAACACATTTCCAAGTAGGAAGGGGCCAGCCACTGCAGCTGTCCCTGATTCCAACCCTGCAAAGCTCTCACCAATATAACTTCCTCAGGGCCACCTGAACTTCAGCCTTTGCCAGACCTGAGAGCTGCTGGCACTACCAGGCATGGCCTCTAGGGGCACTCGGGTCTCTGTAGTCATGGGTACTGAAGCTGTCAGGTAGAGATCACAGGAACGGGCTCCTTTACACAAAACAATTTTTTGATCCTAATGTAACTAGAAAAGCACTAGACTGATTTTATTTGCACAGTAGTTCCCAGGTTCTGTGGAGTAGGAGGAAATATTTGCAATCTTGACAAATGAATAATATCTACAATATATAAGGATCTCTGAAAACTCAACAGTGAAAAACAAACAATCCAATTAAAAAATGAGCGAAAGACATAAAGAGACATTTCCCTGAGGAAAATACACAGATGGAAAATAAGCACAAGAAAAGATGTTCAACATCATTAGCCATTAGAGAATTGCAAATTAGAACCACAATGAAATGTCACTCTACACAGCTAAAATCCCAAACACTGACAATACAAAATGCTGTGCTGTCTCCACAATACGGATGTGGAGAAACCCAATCACTCATATAATTGGTAGAAAATGTAAAATGGTATAACCACTCTGGAAAAGAGTCTGGCAGTTTCTTTACAAACAAAACATGATGGGGCACCTGGGTTGCTCAGTGGGTTGGGTGACCACCTGTTGGTTTGGCTTGGGTCCCAATCTCGACGGTAGGATTCCTCTCCCTCAGGCTCCACCCTCAGCATGAGGTCTGCTTGTCCCTCTCCCTCTGCTCCTCCCTCCACCGCTCTGCCCCCCTACCCCTGCCCCGCTCATGGAAGCAGGCATGCACTCTCTTTCTCTGTCCCTCTTTCTTGAAAATAAATAAATGAACAAATAAATAATCTCTTTTAAAAATGAAATATGCAACTACCATACTACCCAGGAGTTGCCCTCCTGAGCATTTACAACAGAGAAATGAAAAATTATGTTCACGTAAAATATGTACATAAATGTTTACGTAGTTTTATTCATAATAGCCCCAAACTGGAAATAGTTCAAATATCCTCTAAAGAGTAAATGATTAAACAAACTGTGGTACATCCATATCATATAATACTACTCAAAAACAAAAGGAAGCAAGCTAGTGATGCACACAACTTGGATAAATTTCCATGAAATTATGCTGAGTGAAAAAAACAACCCCAAAGGTTACAGAATATATGCTTCCATTTATTTGACATTTTTGAAAGACAAATCAGACCAACAGAGAACAGCAGTAGGCAGGAGTCAAGGAACAGGGTAGCAGGTAGGAAGTCAGTTTGGCCACAAAAGAGCGACGTGAGAAATCTTTGTGGTGATGGAAATGTTTTGTTCTGTATCTCAATTGTATCAATGCCTATACCTGGTTGTGATATTGTTCTGTAGTTTTGTAAGATATTACCACTAGGGATGAGTGGGTAAAAGGATTATGGAATCTCTGTGTTATTTCTTGCAACTGCATGTAAATCTCTAACTCAAAATAAAAAGTTTGATTTAATAATGGAAAAATGTCACTTAAAATTCAGCAATTGTTCAATATTGTCATAGTTTATCAGTATTGGTCATTAGCTACTTTGGGTTTACCTGTTATGCCCTTATTAAAGTCATTTTACTCATTTAAAAATATGACCAAGCTTCCTACCTTCAGCCTGCATACACACACATAAATGTACACACATTTACCTAGATATTAAATACTCCTACTCTGGAGGTCTAGTGTGGTGCCTAGGAATCTATATTTCTAGCAATGAGATAATTCTGATATATACTGAAACATTTCTTCAGGTGAAATTTCCTTATTAATCTAAAATAATATTTCAAGGTCACCTATAAGTGACCATGCAGTGTCAGTAGTAAGATAGAAAAGTCCTTGAGCTTTGCTAGGCAAACATCTTCCCAGGAAGTCTGGCTCCTGCTATTTCATAGGACATGCTTCCTTTTGGAGCACATATCCTCCTACTTCCTGTGTGCGTAACATCTTCATCTTTGCTCGCCTCTCCAGACTGCACTTGGTGACCTATTCAGTTTTACATGGAGGAAAAACATGGTATTGAGAGTCTTAGGGTCAAAATGAAGGTTTCTTGAAAAGTACAGATGTTCTGATTTTAAAATAAAACTCCTACTGTTACAGTTCTGGATCCTGCAAATGGAAAAAAATGAGAAGAAAGTGCCTTGTCAAAACAAAAGCTCTGGACTCGTGTAATCACACATTCTTGTCTTGGAGTAAAGGTTCACAGCTAAGCTAAGGAATAGCATTCCCTCCTAAAATCTATTTAAGGTAAACAGGGATTTTAAAAAGACATACAAGTTACCACTGGTACCAAATAGAAAGAATTGAAACCTGCACTAGACAGCTGCTTGCTTCCCAAAATGTCTGGGCAGGATCACAGCTGCAACTTTTCTGAAATCTGAGGAATCAAAATCAGAGAGAAAGTTGGGGGCTAAAGAATCAAGACTTTAGATACCAAAGCATTAGAAAGATGAGAGGAATCTTCATTGACTAGGCAAATAATTCATGCCAGGTCAATTTATATCAAGGCAGGGGAGCAACGCAAAGTCTTTGGGAAAGGGGAGTGGATATACTTTCACATCCTAGCAACTTGAAGACTTTTTTCCAGCATATTTCAAAGTCAAGTATAGACTCTTCTATAAAGCCATTAGACTTTCTCCCAAGGGACAAAGAGATAAACTGTATGTTTTCTTCTCTCTGTTAGAGGCAGGTAGGAAAGAATGAATAGGGACTGGACATTCCTAAAAACTCTGCTTGTTTTTTATATTGGCCAGAGGACTTGGTTTTACACAATGAAGATTTGGGGTAATTAAGCAAAATAGGAATGTATCACCAAGAAACCTTAAGAATCTAGTTCATAAAAGGAATGTGAACCAAGGTGGGCTTAGCTGCTAGGTCCACTGCCAAGGTCATGCCAACCTGGTTGGGTGCCATTGCTGCTGCAGCTACCACTGCCATATACTGAACACTGTCAATGGCTCCACTACCGTTGAACCCTGATGGGTATCACTATTGTCAACATCGCTAGAGAAGCTGTCTCTCCTGAGAACAGGATGAATCAGAACTAAAAGTCCTAATGATTCAGGACCTCCTAAAGTATAGCCTATAAATTTATATTTTATTTATTTTTTAAAGATTTTATTTATTTATTCAAGAGAGACATAGAGAGAGAGATAGAGGCGGAGACACAAGCAGAGGGAGAAGCAGGCTCCATGCAGGGAGCCCAACATGGGACTTGATCCGGGTCTCCAGGATCACGCCCTGAGCTGAAGGCGGCGCTAAACCACTGAGCCACCAGGGCTGCCCTAAATTTATATTTTAAAATATAATCCTCAAGGTGATTTTAAAGATCCCCTGATTTGAGTAGCAATTATTTAAATATGGAATATTAATTGTGTTATTGTTCTCCTCAAAGCTTCCCTGTTTGTTTCATGTTCAAAACTACTCAGTGGCTGATTATTACCTATGGAAAATAAAGTTCAGATTCCTCGGACTAGCATTCAATACCCCAGGTTCTCTGACCCTATCCCATTTTTCCAGACATGTCCTCCTCTCTCTTCTGTGTACCCAACACAGCAGTCCCACTGAACTGCCTGGATCATTCCACAGCTGTGCTGATGCTCCTCTTGGCTCTGCTCCCATCTTTATCTGCTGAAATACTCTTCATTTTTCAGGTCACCTCTACGACATTTCCCTTAATTACTTCTCAGCTTCCTCTGACACATTTCTCTTTTGACATATCACATTATGACTCTGATATAGATTTTTGGCATTTATGGTATTTATAGTAACAGATAACAATCTTTGCATCACCTATTATAGATAGAATAGTTCCTGATTCATAGTAGATATTCAATAAATAGATAAACAAAAGCCGTCTTGGAAAATTTTCCATGCAGGTTATAAAGTACGTTAACCCTGAAAAATGCTTCCAATTAGGGGCAAGGCTTGCCACAAATTCTGGTATCCTAAACAGTAGTCTGTTTTTCAGATTTATATAGATCATGATTCTTTAAGAGGGATGGATGATCACACTAAGTCCCTTCAACTACAAATATTGCTTACGCTAACACTGAATTGAATACCAATGAAACTGTGTTTTATATAGTTAGATCATGCCCCTGCCCTCAAAAGTTAAAATTAAGAATGTCTATTAACTTACAGCAACTATTACATAAAGATCATTACTGTGGATGGTAGCCAGGAGATAAATACTTCATTGTAAATATGTAGCAATGAATTTTAGATAGAAAATTTCAAAAACCAAATACTTATTTTTAAAGTAGTTAAACGCAAAGAAAAGGTTGCTCCTTTACCTCTCAGGTCAAAGTCTGAAGGCCTGGAGTGATTGATTGGCCTAATGATGTGTGGTTAAAAATGAAAAAGGACTAAGTTTTGGATTTTCCTGTGGTCACCTTATGTCAGACAGCCAGTGCTGTGAAATTATAAATACAGTAGTGTTTGCTTTCATTTTTCTTTGTGTCTTGAATGTTTCCTCTATCTTTTGTTTGGAAGTTATAAAACCAAAGCAAGCCAATATGAAAATAGAAAAACAAAGAGCTTAACTCCTTTGCTTTGACCTGGCAGCATATCAGAACTACAAAAACATAGAGGTGAAATAAGTGTGGGGAGGGGTTTTATTGATGGAACTGTGAGGTGGTCAATGAGTTTGGAGATTCCATCCAGAATTCAATCCAGATTCAGGAAAGGATTGTAAAAAATAAAAATAAAAATACTCAACATAGGATGATCTCGTGACTATTCACTTATTCAACAAATATTTACTACATGCTGGCACTCTAGGTCTTGGAATAAGTAAGACATAATCTGTCTCCTTGTAGAACTCATTGTTCAGTGAAGGAAATAAGTAACAAATGATTACACAGATGATTACCCTGAGGTGGTGGAAACAGTGACTACAAAGGAGATGCACACAGTGTAGTGTGAGATGGTATAACAGGAGTCCCAACAGCAACTCACCTCTTGGCCTCCAGACTTTTAGTGTATACCTCTACTGTTTGTCCCCAATTTGTTTAGCTCTTCCTTTTAGTCTTTACAGTCAGTCTTGCCTATTCCAGCTCTCTCTTCTCCAGAGTTCTGACAATCATTAGACTTGTGTCACTTCTATGCATCCAGAATTTGGAAATACCAACAGTTATTTTCTGCATAGTATCCTAGTCTGGACAGAGCTAATTAGAAGAACTATCATCATGGATGATCGCAGACAAGATTCTTCAGATTCCTATCATTCTAAAACAGAATCAGCATTGTCCACAGAATGTGGTGGGAGAGGTCTGCTTTAAATGACATAATCTATGGCCCACCCCTTCAAGTACTCTGTTTCTGTCACTGGCAATGAGGGTGTCATGATAGCCTCTGTGAGATGATACTTCATGTGAAATGCTCACAGCCAGATTTTGTTTCTGCTGCACTCTTGGGGGTTGGAAGCATTATCACTGCTCAGGCATATTTACTCATCAGTATCTATAATATTGACCAGCTAAGACAATGCCAATAACCTGGGAAAGTTCTTGATTTTTACATTAGTTTTTCTCATTTCCTTTTAGGTTATGAACAAGGAGACCTGCTATGACCAAAGACATCACAATCGTAGACATCAATTTGTGAAGAAGCAAAACTGGGGATGAGGGGGTCAACAAAGTTCTGTATAACCCATTTATTCAGACATGCAATATTTGTTCACCTCTTCTACAGACTTTTCTGGGTTGCATGCTAAAGAAGATTCAAGGTGAGGAAGATATAATTCCAATTTCTAAGTAATCAGTTGGATTGAACCGAAATAAAAGGATCAGCCTCAAATAATAATATTGCTGTTAAAAAAAAGTCTAACAAAAAATTTTAATATAACTTGAAAGCAAGTGAAGGAAACTCCCAGGTGCAGGGACACAAAACAGAAGTTGGAGCCAAACCTCTCGAGAAAATATTGATAAATCAATATTAGCATCAGAAGCCAAGGGCCGTAATAATAATAATGGTTTCACTGAGATGAGAGATGGGGATTTGAACTTCCCACAAAAACCAGGCTCACAAGGTTATTTGGCTTATGATAAAGAAATGCGAGGACATTGACCACTGTCCAGGAAAGGGTCAATGGGACTATTTATCCACTAAGAGAAAGTGGCATCTGTCAGAAATCAGGACCCCAAATCTGGGTCACAAGTGTGGGAGGCCACATATTCAGACCACCTTGTGGAAGTGTGAACACCCAGCCAAACAATTAACCTAGAAACCTTTTTGGAACCAATGAAACCTTTAAGGCTCTAGAAGAGGCATCATAAAACTTTCTTAAAAAGATGTCTTCCATGTTGAAAGTCCCCCAAACCATGTCAAGGTTCAGTGATATGCTAGGAGGATACACAGGACTTAGCATATACTCATATTCATGGCTAGGATTTATTACACTGAAAGGATACAAAGCATAATTGGCAAAGAGAAAAGGCACATGGGCAAAATTCAGAGAAAAATAGTTATAATTCTCCAAGAGTCTGCTCCCTGTAAAGTCACATAGAACACACTTAACTCCCCCAGCAAGGATTTGTTACAACATATGAAATGTTGTCTACCAGGGAAGCTCATTAGAGGCTCAGAGTCTAGGATGTTAATTAGGCACTTGGTCAGGAAGGCATCCTCCGCCTATCTCATACCCAGATCCTAGACTCTCAGAAGGAAAATGAAAGTAAGTGTTCATCATAAACCAAATTGTACAATTTAAACAGAGAGAGCCACTCTGATCAGTCCTGATAATAGTGGGACCACTCTTGAATTCTAAGTATGAAGTATAGAACCGCAAAGAGACCTTAAATATTCTCATCACACATCCAAAAGTTAACTATCTGATGAAATGGATGTTACATAACTTGATTATGAGAATATTTATACATATATACATACCACACATATCAAAACATCACACTGTACACTTTAAATACATTAAAATTTTGTCAGTTTAATAAAGCTGGGGTGAGGGAAGAGTAGTAAAAACAAACAAAACTGAAATCCATTTCTGTTGGTTACAACCAAGAATCTTGATGTATATAAGAACAGTATGAAAGGGGGGAACCTGGGTGGCTCAGTCAGTTGAGTGTCTGACTTTTGGTTTTGGCTCAGGTCATGATCTTGGGGTCATGGGATCATGTCCCATGAGGGGTTCAACAGGAAGTCTGCTTGAGATTCTCTCTCCCTCTGCTCCTGCCCCTACCCACACTCTCTCTCTAAAATAAATAAATAAATCTTAAAAAAAAAAAAAAAGAACAGTCTGAAATTCCTTTTCAGGAATTTATTCCTAAAATTATTCCTGGAATTATTTTAAAGTGTAATTTAAAATAATACGCAGGCTCAAGACAACTGGGTGGCTCAGTGGTTGAGCATCTGCCTTTGGCTGAGGGTGTGATCCCGAGATAGCAGGATTCCACATTGGTTGGGCTCCCCATGGGGAGCCTACTTCTCCCTCTGCCTATGTCTCTGCCTCTCTCTCTCTCTCTCTGTCTCTCATGAATAAATAAATAAAATCTTTAAAATAATATATGGACTCTAGAACCTCAAGATTTGGGCACCTGGTGGGAGAAAATATGCATATAGAGACCTGACGATATATATAGTGTGAAAAGTACTGTGACAGACACACCTACAAATCCCTCTGAGAACCTAGTGGAGGGTATCTTTTCCATCTTGAATGGAGCAGGGGTCAGGGTCAGGCTTCACAAGAAAGTAACAAAACATGAACGGAGTCTCTAAAGGGCAATAAGATTTCATCATATAAAGAAGAGAGGAAAAAGAACTGTTTTAAGGGGAAAGATATGATCAAATGTATGGTAGGAGGAAGCTGAGACTAAAGATAAAGTAATTAGGATATGAGCACCATTACCTGTAAGGTTGAAGATAAAATAGGGAGAGTATCTGAAGAAGGCTGTGGGAAATTAAGGAGGCTAAATAGGTAGAACTAAGTTATAAAAAAACGGAAATTGACATTCCAAAATGTTTGCATTGTTCTTGTCAGATTTCTTTTAAAGCCAAAGCATGTTGAACCATCATATTCATGACCCAGGGGGAGAAGAGCAGGTCACTGAGATGGGGAATGGATTGGAGCTAGAGGGCAATATTCCAGCCCCAAGGCTAGTCACTGAAAACGGAAAAACCCAGTAAATTCTTTTAGACTTAAAACAGCCTTATTCACATAAAAGAGCAAAGAGGAAAATAAAACACACAGAGGACAAATAGAAAACAATTAGTGAGATGATAAACTTAAAACTATATCAATAATTAAACTATAAATGGTTTAAACATGCTAATTAAAAGACAGAGGTGATGATGTATCAATTTTGGCTCATCAGTTGTATTATGGACTGAATTTTGTTCCCCACAAATGCCTTTGTTGAAGTGCTAATCCAGAGTGACTATATCTGGATATAAGGTCTTAAGAGCTAATTAATGTTAAATGAGGTCATGTGGGTGGGACTCTAATTCAACAGAACTGTGGCCTTACAAGAAGAGGAAGAGAAGGTGATATTTGTCTCTGTCTCTCTGTCTCCGTGTGTGTGTGTGTGTGTGTGTGTGTGTGTGTGTAATTGCACCCAGAAAAGAAAGAAGGCCAACATTTACAAGCCAGAAAGAGGGCCCTCACCAGAGACTGAATGGACTGGGTCATTGGTCTTAGATTTCTCAGTTTTCAAAATTATGAAAAATAAATTTCTGTTGTTTAAGCCAACCTATGGCATTTTGTTACAAAAGCCTTACAAAAGAAATTGTAACAAATGTACTACACTAATGCAAGATATTAATAATAGGGAAACTGGGGTACAGGAGTGAAGGGGGATCTATGGAAACTCTCTGTAGGTTTCACTCAATTTTTTTTGTAAACTCAAAACTGCTCAAAAAAGAAATTATTTTAACAAAAAGGCAGAAATTGTCCAATTGGTTATAAAAGCAAGATTCCCTGTATAGTGCCTATAAGAAATGCACATTAACTATGAAGACACAAAAGCCTAAACCAGAGGACAGGTAAAGATATACCAGACTAACACAAATCAGAATAAAGCTAGGGAGCCTATATTAATAATCAGACACAAAGCTTTCAAAGCAAAGAATCTTTCCAGTGACACAGAAAGTCAATTCACAATGATAAAATATCAACCTACCACAAAGACACAACAAACTTCAAAGTTAATGTAGTAACAGAGCTTCAAATAAACATAAAGCAAAAATTGATAGAATTACAAAGAATGGTAGATAAATCCATAATTATAGTCAGAGATTTCAATAACCCTCTCTCAGTAATTAATAGAACAAATAAAGAAAAAGTAAGACAATGGAGAAGACTTGAATGCTACTATCAACCAATATGATCTAATCAATGTTTATAGAACACTCCAACGCAAAATAGCAGAAAAACATATTCTTTTCAAATGCATACATATATTTACCAAAATACATCATATTCTGAAGCATAAACAAATCTTAATAAATTTTGAATGACTTAACTAATAATAAGCATATTTTCTGAACACTGTGATATTTTTTATTTAATTTAATTTAAAATCAATAACAGAAATATCTTTGGGAAATCTCTATATACAATTGGTCATTGGATAACAGGGAAGGTAGGGATAGTGACTCATCAGGCAGTCAAAAATCCACATATAACTTTTGACTTCCTCAAAACCGTAAATTACTAATAGCCTACTGTTGACTGGAAACCTTACCAAAAGCATAAACAGTCAGTTAACACATATTTTGAATGTTATATGCATTATATACTGTATTCTTATAATAAAATAGAGACAAAAATGTTATTAAGAAAATTGAAAGAAAGAAAATACACTTATAGTACCATACTGTATTTATTGAACAAAAGCTAAGTGGACCTGCTCAGTTAAAACTTGTGTTGTTCAAAGGTCAACTATAATTGGAAACTAACACACTTTTAAACAACAAAGGGGACAAAGAAAAAGAATCAAAATTAAAATTAAAAAATATTTTGAACTGACTACAAGTGAAAACACAGCATATCAAACTGTATGAGATGCCTGAGTGGTAGAATAAAAAGTGGTCCCCCAAAAAGTCTACATCCCAATCTCTAGAACCTGTGGATATTACCTCATATCACAGAAGAGACTTTGCAGATGTGATAAGTTAAGAACCTTGAGACAGGAAGATTATTCTGAATTATCAGAGTAAGCCAATGCAATCACGGTAATCCTTGTACAGGAACCAACGAGAGGTCATTCTGAGGAGAGAGCAATGTGAACCCGAAGTAGAGACTGAAATGAGGTCCTTTGAAGATGGAGGAAGGGGCTTAGCTAAGGAACAGACAGCATTAAAAGATAAAAAAGGGGAGAGCCTAGGTGACAGTTAAGCACTGACTCTTGGTTTTGGCTCAGGTCATGATCTCAGGATCCTAAGATGGGGTCCTCCATTGGGGTGCATATTGAGCAAGTCTGCTTGGGACTCTCTCCCCTCTCCCTCTGCCCTTCCCCACCATGTGTGCACACACACACACTCTCAAATAAATAAATAAATCTTAAAAAAAAAAACCTGGGAAAGGGGTGTCTGACTGGCTCAGTTGGCAGAGTTTATGATTCTTGACCTCAAGATTATGAGTTTCAGTCCCACCTTGGATGTAGAGATTACTTAAAATAAAATTTTAAAAGAGCAGCTGAAAAGAACAAAGAAACACAGTCTTACCTCAAAGATTCCAAAAGGAACCGGCCTTGCCAACACCTTGACTTTAGCTCAATAAATCTGAATTTGCACTTTTAACCTCCAAAATTGTAAAGGGACAATTTTGTATTGTTTTAAGCCACCAAGTATGTGGAAATTTGTTACAAAGTCAACAGGACTATGATACAGCCCTCAAAATACTACTTAAAAGAAAATCTAGGGGAATAAATGCCTAACTTTTGCCTTATGAAACTAGAAAAAATAAGCAGATTCAAAATAGCAGAAAAGGGGATCCCTGGGTAGCTCAGTGGTTTCGCGCCTGCCTTTGGCCCAGGGTGCGATCCTGGAGTCCCAGGATCGAGTCCCGCGTCAGGCGCCTGGCATGGAGCCTGCTTCTCCCTCCTCCTGTGTCTCTGCCTCTCTCTCTCTCTCTATGTCTATCATAAATAATAAATAAATAAATATTTTTTTAAAATAGCAGAAGAAAGCAAATAATAAATATCAGAGCAGAAAGCAATGTAATAAATATAAAAGTGAAAAACAATAGCTACAAATCTGTGAAACTAAAAGCTGGATCTTTAAAATCATTAAAATTGGCAAACCTCTAGCCAGACTGATCAGAAAAAGAAAAAGAAGACACAAATTATCAATATTAGGAATGATAGAAGTGATATCCCTCCAGATACAACTAATGTTAAGAAAATAAGGAAGTAAGTATTATGAATAACTTTGTGCTAATAAATTCAACTTAGATGAGAAAGGGGATAGATTCTGTAAACTGTGAAAGCTCATTCAAGAAGAAATAACTTGAATAGCCTTATATCTATTAAAGAAATTGAATTTGTAGTTAACCTCCTTCCTTCAAAGAAAATTCCAGAGCCAATGGCTTTACCAAGCTCTACCAACTTAAGGAAGAAATAATACCAATTATATACAAACTTTTCTGGTAAATTGAAGAGCATGGAGTACTTCTCAATTCATTCTATGAGGCCAGCATAACTCTGATACCAAAACTAGACAGATAGGAGGGACACCTGGGTGGCTCAGCGGTTGAGCATCTGCCTTTGGCCAAAGGGTGTGATCCTGGAGTCCTGAGATCAAGTCCCACATTGGGCTCCTTGCATGGAGCCTGCTTCTTCCTCTGCCTGTGTCTCTGCCTCTGTATGTCTCTAGTGAATAAATAAATAAAATATTAAAGGGATCCCTGGGTGGCGCAGCAGTTTAGCGCCTGCCTTTGGCCCAGGGCGCGATCCTGGAGACTCGGGATCGAATCCCACGTCGGGCTCCCTGTGCATGGAGCCTGCTTCTCCCTCTGCCTGTGTCTCTGCCTCTCTCTCTCTCTGTGTGACTATCATAAATAAATAAAAATAAAAAAAAACTTGTCACTTAAAAAAAAAGAAAAGAAAACCATAGACCAATACTCGTCATGAACACACATGCAAATACTCCAAACAAAATTGTAAGTGTAAATTGTATCAAGCAATACATAAAAATGATAAAACATTATGATTACATGGCATTTATCCTCATGTATTCCACATTACATGGGGCTTGAAGAATGCAAGAATACAAGATTGACTTACTATTCAAGTATCAATCAACATCATTCACCATACCTTTCTTTTTAACTAAAAATAAAACAATAACAACCCCGTGTAATCATGTAAATCCATGCAGAAAAAAAATGTTCCCTAATAAATTAACAAACAAACAAAAACTCTGAGAAAATTGGGAATAGAAGGGAACTAACTTACCTAGGCTGATAAAGTGCAGCTGCCAAAATATAATGCTAACATTATATTTAATGGTGGAAATGAAATGTTCATCCTCCATAAATTCAAGAATAAGATGAGAACATGAATTTCTGCCATTTCTATGCAACTTTATATTGGTGGGTCTAACCAGTAAAAGAAGGCTAAAACAATAGATATCAGCCAGTCTAGGAAGAAATAAATAAAACTGTCTTTATTTATAGAAGACATCATTACCTATACAGAAAAAGAGAGGTAATATACTTAAAAGCTACTAAAATTAATAAAAGAGTTTAGCAATGTTGCAGGATTCAAAGTCAATGTACAAAAATCAATTGTATTTCTATACACTAGCAATGAACAATTGGAAATTGAAATTAAAATATTTAAAATAGCACTAGAAATATGAAATACTCAGTGACTCAGTTGGTTAAGTGTCCAACTCTTGGTTTTGGCTCAGCTCATGATCTCAGGGTCATGGGATAGAGCTCTGCATCAGGCTCTGTGCTCAGGGAGGAATCCACTTTGGATTCTCTCCCTTTCCCTCTGCCCCTCCCTGACTTTATCTCTCCTTCTCTCTCTCTAAACAAATAAATACATCTTTAAAAAATATATATGAAATACTGAAGGTTAAATCTGACAAAAGATACGCAAGATACATACACTGAAAACTACAAAATATTGCTGAGAAAAAATAAAGAAGACCTTAATAAATGGAAGAGATGTAGTGTTCATGAAAAACTCAGTGTTATGAAGAGGTCAATTATCCTCAAACTCATCTACAGCTTCAACACAATCCCAATAAAAATAAAAAACCCAGCAGCCTTTTTATAGGAACAGACAAGTCGATTCTGAAATTCACATGGCAGTGCAAAGGACTTGAAATTGCGAAGATGTCTTTGAAAAAAGAAAAGCAAAATTGGAATGTTAACACTACCTCATGTGAAGATTTACTATAAAGCTACAATAATCAAGAGAATGTGTCATCAAGAGAGACAAATAGATCAATGAATCAGACTGGAGAATTCAGAAAGAAACGTACATAAACGAACAGCTGATTTTTTACAAAGGTGCAAAGCCAGTGTAGTGAAGAAAAGATCACTTTTCCCACAAATGATGCTGAAGCAAGTGGATATTCATATACTCAAGAATTAATTCTGATCCATATCTTGTGTCATTAAAAAATTAAAATGAATTACAGGTAGAAAACCTAAAACTTACATAATAACAAAACAGGAGAAATTCCCCGATTGTTGTGACCTCAGGTTAAGCAAAATTTCTTAGATAAAAAGCCAAGAAGGAAAAAAAGAACATTTATAAATTGTATTTTACCAAAATTAAAAATTTCTGATCTTCAAAACACATTTGTCAGAAAATGAAGATGAAAAGCCCCAGATGATGAGCCTGGCTGGCTCAGTTGGTAGAGCCTGCAACTCTTGATCTCAGGGTGTGTGAGTTCAACCCCCACACTGAGTATGGAGATTACTTAAAATTGAAATCTTTGTTAAAAAAAAAAGAAAAGAAAAGCCGGAGACTAGAAGAAAATGTTTGTGAATCAGATTCCTGATACAGGTCTAATGTTAACTATGTTTAGAGAACTCTAAAAACTCAGTAATGAGATTTAAAAGCAGAGACTCAGATATTTATACACTCTTGTTCATTGCAGCATTGTTCACAAGAAACTGAAAGGTGAAAAGTAATCCAAAAAAGTAACCAAGTGTTCATTTACGGAAGAATGGATAAAAAAAAAAAAAAAAAAAAACACGTTACACACAATGACATATTTGGCCTTAAAAGGGAAAGAAATCCTAACACATACTATAATTTGGATGAATCTTGAGGAAATAACACTAAATAAAGTAAGCCAGCCACAAACAAATACTACATAACTCCACTGATAATGAGATATTTAAGAGAAGTCAAATTCATAGGGACGGAATGTAAAATGGTGGTTGCCCAGCTGGAGGTGAGAGAAAATAAACAGCTATTGTTTAATCGATAGAGTTCCAAAAAAAAAAAAAAAATAGAGTTCCAGCTTATCAAGATGAAAGAGTTCTGACAAAGGATGGTGGTGATAAAACACAACAGTACTTACTGCCATTGAATTTTACACATAAAAGTGGTTAAGATGGTAAATTTTATATTAAATGTAAACTTTGCCACAATTTAAAGCAAACTCAGTAAGTAGAGAACAACACAATTTTTTTAATTGGGCAAAATATTTAAACACATATTCCCCCAAAGAAGATATACAGATGGAAAATAAGCATATTAGAAGATGCTCAATATTGTTAGTCATTGGGGAAATGCAAATTAAAACCACAATGAGAAATCGCTACATACCTATTAGATGACAAAAATTAAATCTACTGAGCATACTAAATTTTGGCAAGGATATGGAAATTTTGTAATTTTCATATAGTGCCGATGGGAATGTACATAGGACAATTGCTTTGGAAAAGAGTAGGGTAGTTTCTAAAGAAGTGAGACATACATTTACCATATATAATCTGGCCTTTCAATTTCTAAGTATTTACACTAGAGAAATGAAAACATATGTCCATACAAAGATTTAAAAAAACATTTATAGCAATTTTATTTGTAATGGCTAAAACCCTGGAAACAACCCAAATTTCCATCAACAAGTAAATGTACAAATTGTGATATATATAAATGTATAAACAAATTGTGGTGTATCCATGTGAGACTACTACCTCTTTCCTTTTATTATTCCTTTTTATTAAAAAAAGGAACATGGATATATCTCAAAATAATTATGCTGAGTGAAAGAAGTCAGACAAAAGCAATAGTATATACAGTATGACTTCATTTACATACCATTCTAGAAAATACAAACTAATCTATAATGACAGAAAGCAGATCAGTAGTTGTCTGGGCATGAAAAAAAGGAAGGAGGAGGAACAGGAGAGGAAGAAATTAATTACAAAGGGGCACAAGCAAACATTTGGGGGTGTTGGATACATTCCTTATCTTGGTGGGGGTGGTTTCATGGATGTAGGCATATGTCAAAACCATCAAATTGTATTCGTTAAACATACAGTTTATCGTATGTCAATTTACTTCAATAAAGATATTAACAAAATAAATAAAGGAGTTTTATAAGCTCAGACTTGATCTGCCTCAATGAATTCCAACTGTCGGTAGAGGCAAAGATTGAGGGGCATAACAATTTGGAATTTTCACTATGGGAAATGACCAAGGGAGATGACCTGGGTTGAGAAAAATAATATTGCTGAGCCACGTGGAAAGTTTTGAAGAGGTCAAAAAGTGTTCATTCTCTCTACATTTAGTCAACATAGAAGGCCTCAGGGTCAAAAGATATTATTAGGGTGGAGTGCCTGAGTGGCTCAGTCAGTTAAGTGTCTGCCATCAGCTCAGGTCATGATCCCAGAGTCCTGGGATGGAACCCCACATCGGGTCCCTGCTTAGCGGGGAGTCTGCTTCTGCCCTTCCCCCTGTGCCTTCTCTCTCTCTCTTTCTCTCTCTCTCACTTATTCTCTCTCTCTCTCTCAAATAAATAATCTTTATCTGTGTGTTTATTTAAATTTTTAAAAATTCAATTAATTAACATATTATTAATATATGTTATTATATTAGGGTAGAGGTAGAGGTATTATGTTAGAGGTAGAGGTCAGTGATTTACAGTCTTATATAACACCAAGTGCTCAACACCTCATGTGCTCTCCTTAAATGTCCATCAACCAATTACCATATCCTCCCACCCTGCTCCACTCCAGAACTCCTGAGTTTGTTGCCTATAATTAAGAATCTCTCATGGTTTTTCTCTCTCTCTGATGACTCCCCATGCAGTTTTCCCTGCCTTCTCGTATGATCCTCAGCATTGTTTCTTATATACCACATGAGTGAAACCATATAATTGTCTTTCTCTGATTGACTTATTTCACTCAGCATAATACCTTCCACTTCCATCCACGTTGATGTAAATGGTAAGTATCCATCCTTTCTGATGGCTGAGTAATATTCCATTGTATATATAGACCACATCTTCTTTATCCATTCATCTGTCAGTTGCTTTTCCCACAGTTTGACTATTGTGGACATTGCTGCTGTGAATATTGGCAGGCAGGTGTCCCTTCAGATCACTGCATTTGTATCTTTGGGGTAAATCCATAATAGTGCAATTACTGGGTCGTAGGATGGCTGTATTTTTAACTTCTTGAGGAACCTCCATGCCATTTTCCAGAGTGGCTATACCAGTTTGCATTCCCATCAATGTGTAAGAAGGTTCCTCTTTCTCCACATACTGTCTTGTTAATTTTAGCTATTCTGACTGATGTGGTTTTGACTTGTATTTCCCTGATGCCAAGTGATGTGGAACATTTTTTCATGTGTCTGTTGGCCATTTGTATGTCTTCTTGAGAAATGTCTATTCATGTCTTCTGTCCATGTCTTGACTGAATTATTTGTTTTTTGGGGGTGTCAGGTTTGATAAGTTCTTTATAGATCTTAGATACTAGCCCTTTATCTGATATGTCATTTGCAATAATCTCCCGTTCTGTAGGTTTCTACCCCTGTAGGTTAAGAACCTCTTGTCTTGAGCTGCTTTCAGGATTTTCTCTTTATTTCTGAAATTTGCAAGCTTCACTATTATATGTCAGGGTGTTGATCTATTTTTATTGATTTTGGGAGGGGTCTCTCTACCTCTTGGACTTGAGTGCCTTTTTCCTTCCCCAGATTAGAGAAGTTTTCAGCTATGATTTTTGAAATATACCTTCTGTCTCTCTCTCTCTCTCTCTCTCTCTCTTTCTTCTTTCTCAGGGACCCAAATAACTCCAATATTGTTTTGTTTTATGGTATCACTGATTTTTTTGAAGCCTCCACTCATGGTCCATTAGTTGTTTTTCCCTCTTTTCCTCAGCTTCTTTCCTTTTCATCAACTTGTCTTCTATGTCACTTACTCTCTCTTCTGCCTCATTTACCCAAGCTGTTAGAGCACCCAATTTAGACTACATCTCAGTTAAAGCATTTTTAATTCCGGCCTAATTAGATTTTATTTCTGCACAAAGAGACTCTCTAATGTCTTTTATGCTTTTTTTCAAGCCCAGCTAGTAACTTTATAATTGTTATCTTGAATTCCAGCCCTGAGATTTTACTTATATCCATATCAATTAGATCTGTGGTAGAGAATATTACCTCTGGTTCTTTCTTTTGTTGTGCATTCCTCCTTCTAGTCATTTTTCCCAGAAAAGAATGGATGAAAATCAATAATATTAACCACAATCCAAGCTAAATACACTAGACAAATCCGAAACCAAAAAAGAAAAGAAAAAGCAAAAAAAGGGAGGACAAAGAGAGAATATAACCTCCCAGGTGGACAAAACGTGGTGATCCCACTTGGTCCTGAGTATCTTTTGGTCTGTGTTAGAAAACACTAAATCCCAAAACTGTAAAGAAAGCAAAACTTTTATGTGCAAAAATAAAATTGAATACAGTGAAAGGAAGCTAAAAATGAAGAATATATCTATAAAATGTAAATGCAAAAAAAAGAAAGTTAAAAAAAGACTTAAAAACAAAAAGTTGATAAAATAGGAAGCTATTGAAAAGGAAAAAAAGAAGAAAAAGAAAAGAAAAATTTTAAACTGAAAAATAAATGAATCATGAGAAAAAAACCCATGAATTCTATATGCTATTTTCCCCTAAAGCTGGAGTATTGCAGTCCTGTGTGCTCCCTAAAATTGCTGTTCCCTGTTCTTCCAGCTGGTCTTGTGGGGGAGGAGCCTCTGTGCTGATTCTTGGTTGTCTGTGTGGGCAGAGTTGCACCCCCACACTGAGTATGGAGATTACTTAAAATTGAAATCTTTGTTAAAAAAAAAAGAAAAGAAAAGCCGGAGACTAGAAGAAAATGTTTGTGAATCAGATTCCTGATACAGGTCTAATGTTAACTATGTTTAGAGAACTCTAAAAACTCAGTAATGAGATTTAAAAGCAGAGACTCAGATATTTATACACTCTTGTTCATTGCAGCATTGTTCACAAGAAACTGAAAGGTGAAAAGTAATCCAAAAAAGTAACCAAGTGTTCATTTACGGAAGAATGGATAAAAAAAAAAAAAAAAAAAACACGTTACACACAATGACATATTTGGCCTTAAAAGGGAAAGAAATCCTAACACATACTATAATTTGGATGAATCTTGAGGAAATAACACTAAATAAAGTAAGCCAGCCACAAACAAATACTACATAACTCCACTGATAATGAGATATTTAAGAGAAGTCAAATTCATAGGGACGGAATGTAAAATGGTGGTTGCCCAGCTGGAGGTGAGAGAAAATAAACAGCTATTGTTTAATCGATAGAGTTCCAAAAAAAAAAAAAAATAGAGTTCCAGCTTATCAAGATGAAAGAGTTCTGACAAAGGATGGTGGTGATAAAACACAACAGTACTTACTGCCATTGAATTTTACACATAAAAGTGGTTAAGATGGTAAATTTTATATTAAATGTAAACTTTGCCACAATTTAAAGCAAACTCAGTAAGTAGAGAACAACACAATTTTTTTAATTGGGCAAAATATTTAAACACATATTCCCCCAAAGAAGATATACAGATGGAAAATAAGCATATTAGAAGATGCTCAATATTGTTAGTCATTGGGGAAATGCAAATTAAAACCACAATGAGAAATCGCTACATACCTATTAGATGACAAAAATTAAATCTACTGAGCATACTAAATTTTGGCAAGGATATGGAAATTTTGTAATTTTCATATAGTGCCGATGGGAATGTACATAGGACAATTGCTTTGGAAAAGAGTAGGGTAGTTTCTAAAGAAGTGAGACATACATTTACCATATATAATCTGGCCTTTCAATTTCTAAGTATTTACACTAGAGAAATGAAAACATATGTCCATACAAAGATTTAAAAAAACATTTATAGCAATTTTATTTGTAATGGCTAAAACCCTGGAAACAACCCAAATTTCCATCAACAAGTAAATGTACAAATTGTGATATATATAAATGTATAAACAAATTGTGGTGTATCCATGTGAGACTACTACCTCTTTCCTTTTATTATTCCTTTTTATTAAAAAAAGGAACATGGATATATCTCAAAATAATTATGCTGAGTGAAAGAAGTCAGACAAAAGCAATAGTATATACAGTATGACTTCATTTACATACCATTCTAGAAAATACAAACTAATCTATAATGACAGAAAGCAGATCAGTAGTTGTCTGGGCATGAAAAAAAGGAAGGAGGAGGAACAGGAGAGGAAGAAATTAATTACAAAGGGGCACAAGCAAACATTTGGGGGTGTTGGATACATTCCTTATCTTGGTGGGGGTGGTTTCATGGATGTAGGCATATGTCAAAACCATCAAATTGTATTCGTTAAACATACAGTTTATCGTATGTCAATTTACTTCAATAAAGATATTAACAAAATAAATAAAGGAGTTTTATAAGCTCAGACTTGATCTGCCTCAATGAATTCCAACTGTCGGTAGAGGCAAAGATTGAGGGGCATAACAATTTGGAATTTTCACTATGGGAAATGACCAAGGGAGATGACCTGGGTTGAGAAAAATAATATTGCTGAGCCACGTGGAAAGTTTTGAAGAGGTCAAAAAGTGTTCATTCTCTCTACATTTAGTCAACATAGAAGGCCTCAGGGTCAAAAGATATTATTAGGGTGGAGTGCCTGAGTGGCTCAGTCAGTTAAGTGTCTGCCATCAGCTCAGGTCATGATCCCAGAGTCCTGGGATGGAACCCCACATCGGGTCCCTGCTTAGCGGGGAGTCTGCTTCTGCCCTTCCCCCTGTGCCTTCTCTCTCTCTCTTTCTCTCTCTCTCACTTATTCTCTCTCTCTCTCTCAAATAAATAATCTTTATCTGTGTGTTTATTTAAATTTTTAAAAATTCAATTAATTAACATATTATTAATATATGTTATTATATTAGGGTAGAGGTAGAGGTATTATGTTAGAGGTAGAGGTCAGTGATTTACAGTCTTATATAACACCAAGTGCTCAACACCTCATGTGCTCTCCTTAAATGTCCATCAACCAATTACCATATCCTCCCACCCTGCTCCACTCCAGAACTCCTGAGTTTGTTGCCTATAATTAAGAATCTCTCATGGTTTTTCTCTCTCTCTGATGACTCCCCATGCAGTTTTCCCTGCCTTCTCGTATGATCCTCAGCATTGTTTCTTATATACCACATGAGTGAAACCATATAATTGTCTTTCTCTGATTGACTTATTTCACTCAGCATAATACCTTCCACTTCCATCCACGTTGATGTAAATGGTAAGTATCCATCCTTTCTGATGGCTGAGTAATATTCCATTGTATATATAGACCACATCTTCTTTATCCATTCATCTGTCAGTTGCTTTTCCCACAGTTTGACTATTGTGGACATTGCTGCTGTGAATATTGGCAGGCAGGTGTCCCTTCAGATCACTGCATTTGTATCTTTGGGGTAAATCCATAATAGTGCAATTACTGGGTCGTAGGATGGCTGTATTTTTAACTTCTTGAGGAACCTCCATGCCATTTTCCAGAGTGGCTATACCAGTTTGCATTCCCATCAATGTGTAAGAAGGTTCCTCTTTCTCCACATACTGTCTTGTTAATTTTAGCTATTCTGACTGATGTGGTTTTGACTTGTATTTCCCTGATGCCAAGTGATGTGGAACATTTTTTCATGTGTCTGTTGGCCATTTGTATGTCTTCTTGAGAAATGTCTATTCATGTCTTCTGTCCATGTCTTGACTGAATTATTTGTTTTTTGGGGGTGTCAGGTTTGATAAGTTCTTTATAGATCTTAGATACTAGCCCTTTATCTGATATGTCATTTGCAATAATCTCCCGTTCTGTAGGTTTCTACCCCTGTAGGTTAAGAACCTCTTGTCTTGAGCTGCTTTCAGGATTTTCTCTTTATTTCTGAAATTTGCAAGCTTCACTATTATATGTCAGGGTGTTGATCTATTTTTATTGATTTTGGGAGGGGTCTCTCTACCTCTTGGACTTGAGTGCCTTTTTCCTTCCCCAGATTAGAGAAGTTTTCAGCTATGATTTTTGAAATATACCTTCTGTCTCTCTCTCTCTCTCTCTCTCTCTCTTTCTTCTTTCTCAGGGACCCAAATAACTCCAATATTGTTTTGTTTTATGGTATCACTGATTTTTTTGAAGCCTCCACTCATGGTCCATTAGTTGTTTTTCCCTCTTTTCCTCAGCTTCTTTCCTTTTCATCAACTTGTCTTCTATGTCACTTACTCTCTCTTCTGCCTCATTTACCCAAGCTGTTAGAGCACCCAATTTAGACTACATCTCAGTTAAAGCATTTTTAATTCCGGCCTAATTAGATTTTATTTCTGCACAAAGAGACTCTCTAATGTCTTTTATGCTTTTTTTCAAGCCCAGCTAGTAACTTTATAATTGTTATCTTGAATTCCAGCCCTGAGATTTTACTTATATCCATATCAATTAGATCTGTGGTAGAGAATATTACCTCTGGTTCTTTCTTTTGTTGTGCATTCCTCCTTCTAGTCATTTTTCCCAGAAAAGAATGGATGAAAATCAATAATATTAACCACAATCCAAGCTAAATACACTAGACAAATCCGAAACCAAAAAAGAAAAGAAAAAGCAAAAAAAGGGAGGACAAAGAGAGAATATAACCTCCCAGGTGGACAAAACGTGGTGATCCCACTTGGTCCTGAGTATCTTTTGGTCTGTGTTAGAAAACACTAAATCCCAAAACTGTAAAGAAAGCAAAACTTTTATGTGCAAAAATAAAATTGAATACAGTGAAAGGAAGCTAAAAATGAAGAATATATCTATAAAATGTAAATGCAAAAAAAAGAAAGTTAAAAAAAGACTTAAAAACAAAAAGTTGATAAAATAGGAAGCTATTGAAAAGGAAAAAAAGAAGAAAAAGAAAAGAAAAATTTTAAACTGAAAAATAAATGAATCATGAGAAAAAAACCCATGAATTCTATATGCTATTTTCCCCTAAAGCTGGAGTATTGCAGTCCTGTGTGCTCCCTAAAATTGCTGTTCCCTGTTCTTCCAGCTGGTCTTGTGGGGGAGGAGCCTCTGTGCTGATTCTTGGTTGTCTGTGTGGGCAGAGTTGCACCATCCCTTGCCAGGAGGCTGGGCTCCGTGTAAGCTGCTTCTGGTTGTTCTATGTGGCTGTTATTCCCTGAAGGCTTTCTGTGCCTCTTTAGAGGACAGAAATTAAAAGGGCTGCATTGGGATCTTCAGCCCTGGAGCTGAAAGATCGAGGTCCCCTTTCTTCGGTAAACCCTCAAGGATAAGCAGTGTTCACTTTTGAGCGTGACAAACTCTGCAGACTCCTGTGGTGTGTGCCCACACCGATCTTCTCAAGGAAGCCAGAGGGCCACTGCATTTCTGTCCTCTGCAGGGCCCCCCTGCACTGATAGGTGTCTATGGATCTCACCAGGGATTGTGGTCTATAGTGTTGACTGTAACCTGTTTCCCTGCCAGCCCAGGCACCCTGTTCTCTCTGTGACCCCAAGGATCCTAAGACCCTATGTCCCACCTAGGACTCTGCCCTGCTTCACCACCTGAGCACCTTTCAGGCAGCGACATCTCTCACTGGAGCAGATTTCTGAAGGTACTGGTTTTGTGTTTTGCTGGTCTATCACTTCCCAGTAGCCAGCTTAAGGAGGGTCCCTCCCCACCACCATTTATCTTCCCATATATCCCCTCAGATTCACTTCTCCGCATCTCCTACCCTGCAAAAAGTGGTTGCTTTTCTATTTGTAGGATTCCAGCAACTCTTTTCTTACATTTCAGGTTGAATTCATAGGTGTTCAGAATGATTTAATAGTTATGTAGCTAAATTCAGGGGACCAATGAAACGAGGTCCTCTACTCTTCTGCCATCTTGTCCAATCCCCCTTCCCCTGATTTTAGATAATCTACCTTCCTACCACCTGACAGTGAAACACAAGCTGCAACCCTTTCAACATCTATGTCCATGAATTTGAAGTCTTTTTAAAGCCAAATGCCATATTTATTGTTATTTATAAATTTCCCTTTTTTTTCAACTTGGAAGTGGTCACTGTTTAAGTGATCAGATTAGATTATAGCCATGGGAGTTACCTTAGTTCAATCTTCTAACAAGACTGTTTATCTGGTCTTCCCTGTTACCAGCATATCCACCTTCTACAAAATCCATGATCTTTTTCTTCATTCTACCTCATGGAGAAGATAATTTGAAGGGCCAAAAAAAGTTGTTTCCCTCTCTGAAGGATTTTCCAACCATACAGATCTCATAAATAAGATCCTCCATACAGATGATGCCCTATTTACCAAGAGTTGGAGAAATCAAAGTGTTATCTGTCAGGATAATTGACTTTTCTAAAAATAAGTTTATTGGAGAGAGAAGGAGAGAGAGGAAGAGAGAGAGCATACTTGAGTGGGGAAGAAGGGCAGAGGGAAAAGGAAAAAACAGACTCCTCACTGAGGGGGAAACTCAATGTGGGGCTGGATCCCAGGATCCTGAGATCATGACCTGAGCCAAAGGCAGATGCTTAATCAACTGAGCCATCCAAGAGCCCAGGACAACTGACTTTTTGTTGATTTTTGTCATGACCATACTGGTAGATCAATTACTGATTTCAGGCTCAGGTACCCTACACAGTACGGCTCCACCATCCTCAACATGTTAACAGAAACTTTGCTGAGCTTAATAAAGGTGCCACTGAAGAGCTGACAAAGGTGAAGGAGCGCCAACATCTTTCAGATCTTTGGGCTCATACCATTGATACCTCTGATCCTGAAAACAAATTCCCATTTGGGTTCCACGGTTGCATAGAAATTGCTCACTTTTAGGAGCACCTGGGTGGCTCAGTCAGTTAAGCGTCTGCCTTCAGCTCAGATCATGATCTCAAGGTCCTGGGATCCAGCCCCATGTCAAGCTCTCCTCTCAGTGAGGAGTCTACTTCTCCTTCTCCCTCTGCCCCACCATCCCCCACTCATGCTCGCTTTCTCAAATAAATAAATAAAATTTAAGAAAAAAAGAAGTTGCTCATTTTTCTTGCCACCTCACAATTCAAACCTTACTTCTGTACATCTGCCAATTTTCCCTATTATGGTGCTTAACTTTTTCATAGATAAGTTTCCTTGCCTTTTGAGGCATATTTTGGGCAAATTTCTCAGGTACTTGATCTTCAGCTCTGCAATAATCCTTTTCTTTGTCTTAATGGTTTCTAGCATAGCAGAAACCTTTTTCTCCTCTCCTATACCCTTTTTTGGGGCTGGTAATGAATTTCCTAAGTTATGAGGCTACTTATGAATTTCTTAACCATTTAACATGTGTAAGACTGTGCCAGCATTTTTTTTAAATTTTTTATTTATTTATGATAGTCACAGAGAGAGAGAGAGGCAGAGACACAGGCGGAGGGAGAAGCAGGCTCCATGCACCGTGAGCCCGACGTGGGATTCGATCCCGGGTCTCCAGGATAGCGCCCTGGGCCAAAGGCAGGCACCAAACCGCTGCGCCACCCAGGGATACTTATTAGGTTCCTATACCTTTTTCTTTAATGTGTAACTGATAAAGTTTTGGAGTGTTGTCTCCCTGATGCTACCTTTTCCCATAAGCCCCTTAGCTTTTCTTGTACTGTGGTGCATAGCATGATTTTTATGAGTGAATACATCACAGTATAGCAGACTTTTTCAGAAGTGTGGGGTAGATCCTTGAAATACTAATCTTGGGTCCAACAGCTATGCTCATGCGTGTGCACATGCACACACACACACACACACACACACAGTTTGTTTAAATACCATTGGGCAGGTATGCTATCATATAAGTTAGATTGAGAGCTGACAGGGGAACAAAGTATCCTTTTGAGAGTCAGCCTACACAATGATTGTTTATTTACAGCATACCAGTCCTTTGTTCCTTCTGAGCAATGACTGATCTGGGATGCAATGCCAGGCATTAGCACTGGTCAACCCGCAAAAACAAGTATTAAGTCAGTTCACATGTAATGGATCAGGCTTAGCAGTGACCCACCCTCTTGGCATCTTAGGTGCCAGTAACAATATAATTCAAAGCATGTTCCATCATTGCCTGCATTATAATCACGTGATGAACTCAACAGAATGAAGGTTCCTGGGCTCCACTCCTAATCTGCCAAATCAGAGCCTCTAAGACCAGGACCAAGGAATCAGCATTTTTACAGGCACACAGTCATCCTCAGGGACCTGAACTTTGAGGACCACTGGACTAGAATGTCTACGTGAATTGCAATACAACACACAATGCAAAGCCAGGTTCCTGGGGGCTTGATATATAGCTTAACCACTTTGTAGCTAAAACAGATGGCTCTCATTCTATTTTATATATCATTATTATCCAACCACAATGGCTTTTGTCCAATTTTAGGCCAATACTGTTGAGGATTTGTTATGGGTGCCACATGTTGACCTGTTGTGAGGGAGAAGAGGTTGATAAAATGAAAGAAAAGTACCACAGAGTACCTTGACATATTAGAGAATATTGATTATAGCTGGTTCATTAAGTTCATATCCCATCTGTCTGTCAAAAAAATTTTAGAACTGTTTTTTTTAGAACTTTGAATTAAATTCTCTGATGTGTTCTGAAACAAAGACAGGACATCTGTAGTTTGCTAGTGAATAATTTCTATCTTCTATAATCTCACTACTCATGAACTGTTACTAAGATCTGTAGTTGTGTACAAGATGAGCTGAGAACAAAATAGCAGTTAAAATTGCAGAGATATTATGAGTACATTAAAGGAATATAATTATTTTTCTGGAGAAGGTAACTGTTGTTGTGATATAGCATACATAGTAATGTCTTCTAATCACCAGCAAGTATTAACATGATGTTTAACATTTTCCACCTTGGAAGATGATTCAAGTCACAGGCAAAATAAGGAAAAACCTATACACAATTGATAAATTATTGAACACTACATCTGAAACTAATGATGTACTATATGTTGGCAAATTGCATTTATTTTTTTAATTTATTTTTTTATTTTTTACATTTTTTAATTTAAATTCAATTTGCCAACATATAGTATAATACCCAGAGCTCATCCCATCAAGTGCCCCCCTCAGTGCTCATTGCCCAGTTACCCCATCCCCCTGCTGACCTCTCCTTCCGCCACTCTTTGTTCATTTCCCAGAGTTAGGAGTCTCTCATGATTTGTCTTCCTCTCTAATTTGTCCCACTCAGCTTCCCTCCTTTCCCTTATAATCCCTTTTACTATTTCTTATATTCCCCGTTTGAGCGAAACCATATGATTGTCCTTCTCCGATTGACTTATTTCACTCAGCATAATACCCCCCCCAGTTTCATCCACATTGAAGCAAATGGTGGGTATTTGTCTCTTCTGATGGCTGAGTAATATTCCATTGGGTATATATATATATATATATATATATATATATATATACCACATCTTCTTTATCCATTCATCTGTCAAAGGACATTGTGGTTCCTTCCACATTGCTGCTATGAACATTAAGGTACAGGCGTCCCAGCATTTCACTACATCAGTAATTTTGGGGTGAATACCTGTAGTGCAATTGCTGGGTCATAGGGTAGCTCTATTTTAACTTCTTGAGGAACCTCCACACAGGTTTCCAGAGCGGCTGCACCAGTTCACATTCCCACCAACAGTGCAAGAGGGTTCCCCTTTCTCCACATCCTCTCCAACATTTGTGGTTTCCTGTCTTGTTAAGTTTCCCCATTCTCACTGGTGTGAGGTGGTATCTCATTGTGGTTTTGATTTGTATTTCCCTGATGGCAAGTGATGCGGGGTATTTTCTCATGTGCTTGTTGGCCATGTGTAGGTCTTCTTTGGAGAAATGTCTGTTTATGTTTTTTGCCCGTTTCATGATTGGATTGTTAGTTTCTTGGGTGTTGAGTTTGATAATTTCCTTATAGATCTTGGATACCAGCCCCTTATCTGATTTGTCATTTGCAAATATCTTCTCCCATACAGTAGGTTGTCTTTTAGTTTTGTTGACTGTTTCTTTTGCTGTGCAGAAGCTTTTTATCTTGATGAAGTCCCAATAATTCATTTTTGCTTTTGTTTCCCTTTCCTTCATAGATGTATCTTGCAGGAAGTTGCTGTGGACAAGTTCAAAAAGGTTGTTGCCTGTGTTCAACTCTAGGATTTTGATGGATTCTTGTCTCACATTTAGATATTTCATCCGTTTTGAGCTTATCTTTGTGTATGGTGTAAGAGAATGGTCCAGTTTCATTCTTCTGTGGCTGTCCAATTTTCCCAATGCCATTTATTGAAGAAACTGTCCTTTTTCCAGTGGATAGTCTTTCCTGCTTTGTCAAATATTAGTTGACCACAGAGTTGAGGGTCCATTTCTGGGTTCTCTATTCTGTTCCATTGATCTATGTGTCTGTTTTGTGCCAGTACCTCACTGTCTTGATGATCACAGCTTTGTAATGCAGTTTGAAATCCGGCATGTGATGGCCCCAGCTTTGGTTTTCTTTTTCAATATTCCTCTGGCTATTCGAGGTCTTTTCTGATTCCATACAAATCTTAAGATTATTTGTTCCAACTCTGTGAAGAAAGTTCATGGTATTTTGATAGGGGGGAAAATTGCATTTAAATAAAAAAAGGAATACACTAGTTACAAGTAAAAAATAAATAAAAAAGATCTTAAGTCTGTTAAAGAGATCTATTATCTCTCCTTTTTTAAAAAATATTTTATTTATTTATTTGAGAGAGAGAAAGAAAGAGCATGAGTGGGGATGGGGGTAGAGAGGGAAAAACAGTCTCCCCACTGAGCAGGGAGCCCTATGTGGGACATGATCCCAGGATCCTGGAATCATGACCTGAGCCAAAGACAAGTGCTTAACTGACTGAGCCACCCAGGTGTCCCTATTAATTTTCTCCATAGCACAGACAAACACACATTACAAAATAACTCTCATACTTCCTATGCTGGGAAGAAAAAAAGCAAGTCCTGTCTTCTAGTGTGTGTGTGTGTGTGTGTGTGTGTGTAAGAAAACATTGTAACAAATATGTATTTTTAAAGCAAATAATGAAGAAAATGGACATAAAAGTACAGAATTTCAGTGGATTTGCTTTGTCTCTTTTGAAATTATTGAAACAGAACTACCAAGGTGGAATGTACTATGCATGCTTCAAAAAATGGCACCATGTATAAAAAATCAATATGAGTATTAGCTAAGTGCTAGAAACCTCCATTACTAGAAGTTACATTAACAATTCATCTTGCCCATCTTTTCTAAACAAAACTTGGCTTTACCTGTTCAAAAATTCTCACTTTCTAGTGGCATGACAAGGGTCAAACTTGATGAGGTATTTAGGAGTAAATGTCATGATAACTACAACTTCATTTCAAAGGAGATATTTATAGATAGATAGATAGATAGATAGATAGATAGATAGATAGATAGATAGATAGATAGATAATGTCCAGAGGAAAAAAAGCAAATACAGCAATATATTATTACCGAATCTATGAAGAAGATATAGGGGTGTTTACTGAAGTATTCCTTCAACTTTTCCGATCTTTGAAATTTTTCATAATATAAATTTGAAGGGAAAAAAATAAATACATAATTTAGCTATTTAGTGAAAATATTTAGTCACTCCAGAAACCTCTGTAATCATACCCAAGCCTGTGAGTACAATTTAGCATGTAATTCTGGTTTTATGACTTAGCATGGCACTCCTCTAAAAGTATGGCTGAAGAAAAGGAAGTGTAACCCGAAACCGCCCTACCCACTACAATTCTTTTGATGTTGAGTATACTCCCCTCCAGAAGTATGACTGGTATATTAAATGTTACAATGGTTTTCTATCTTCAGGCCCATTTCTTGAAAGATTTTTTCTTCTTTGTATGATTGACTAGCAACTGAACTGTCATAATATGGAGATCAAAATGAGAAGCTTCTGCAGAGAACAGGTTTTACATTAAGTCTTCAAATCAATAAGATTGTAGAATAGCAAAAGGATTCTAAATAGATTTGAGTCCATGAATAACATTTTATTTATCAAAATAGACAAAAGTGGATTCATTCATGGAGTGAAATCATGGAATCGGTATTTTTCTCCTGGAAGGGTCACAGATGTTTAAATGTTGTATATGTTTACATATTTGATATGTTATGTATATTTCCATTTCATGAACGTGAAGAAACTAGCCTATCTCAGATTCTCTCTTCCTCTCTCCCTGTCATCATCCTTCTTCTCCGGCCCCACTGCTTCTGTCTTTCATCCTTGAAGGGTGGCTCAGGGCAAAGGACCACATCTTATCTGCAGAATGAGGAGAGGGGTTAAAATGCCTCCCAGTTCTCTTGGATCCCACAGCGCTTTAGCCACATTTTCTTTTGCTGGCAAATTGTCTCGTTTATTCTCCTCACCCCCTGGGAACCCACCAGCCTCAGGATCTCTTCAATCAATAGTTTAAATGGCCCCTTTCCTGAAACATGAGCGATGAGATTTTCTTTTTTCTGTCTCGCTACCTCTTGCTGTCTCCTTCTTTCTTCTTCCTACCAGCTTCCATTTCTGTAAGTCAGACAAATGATCACTTTCTGAGTTTCTAATATTAGCCCTTAGGTCATTGACCTATTAACCCTTTCACAGCTGGCTTCCCTCTGCACCTGCTGGACCATTATAGTTCTAAATTCCATGGAAACTGAAAGATTCTTAAAACATACTTAGTAAAGGCTGGTTTCCATTCTCCTAGAAATGCAAGTTCATGGCAGGTGATGTGTCTAATGTGGTTAGCTGGGACTAGTTAAACTCTCTAGTGGATCGCTTGGGTATAACACCATGACTTCCCAGTTACTAAATATTTCCGTCTACGTCACCATGCAAATCAAGTGCCAGATGCAATGTTAAGGTTATGACCAGACAGACACAGAAACAGCAGTGCATAGTTTTCTAAAGCACCTTCAAGATGACAGGTATTGTGCATGTTCATCTGCTGCTATTATTAGAAGCACTTCATACTGACTAAGCTGTTACTGAGGATGAAGTGGATTAAGACTTATGGAGCCTGAATGGTAAACACATGACACAGGGCTTTGGGGACAAGCTGAGTGGCACGCAGTTTTATTCAGCACCACACCTCTAATGCCCAGCAGGGAAGCCTACATTGAGGGCACTTTCTAAGCAGCAGCAAGGCAATTCAAATGTTTGAATGACTCATCTAAATTGACCTTCCATAGCAGCCCAGCAAACCTCATGAGCAAACTGGCAGCATAATGCCATTGTAAAAGCACTGGAGTGGAAGCAAAGGAAGCACAGATGCCCACCAACAAGGCAGGTGAATCACCATGTCCTTCCATGCCTGTTTCCCCATGAAGCTCAAGGACAAGAATATCTGACTCCTACTTGCCTTGTGAGGTTGTTAGGAGGACTTCAGGTATTGCTGACCAAGTGCTTAGAACATGGAGTGATGCTGGAGAGCAAGTACAAATGAATTGCCAAGTTCCAGCAGACACTGAACTCTAGATAGACAGAGGGCATCGTGTCTGTCACTTTTGAATACAAATGTCTTGGGGCAGCCTGGGTGGCTCAGTGGTTTTGTGCCGCCTTCAGCCCAGGGCCTGATCCTGGAGACCCAGGATCGAGTCCCACATCAATCTCCCTGCATGGAGCCTGCTTCTCCCTCTGCCTGTGTCTCTGCCTCTCTCTCTCTCTCTTTCTGTTTCTCATTAATAAATAAAGAAAATTTTTAAAAAAGAATACAAATGTCTCTATTTTATTTTCCTTTATTTTGAGAGAAAGAGTTTTTGTGTGCACAGGTGTTGGGGTGGTGGAGTCGGCAAGGGCACAAGGAGAGGGGAGAGGGTGAATCCCAAGCAGGTTCCATGCCCAGCAAAGAGCCCAACATGGTGCTCGATCCCATGACCCTAAGATCATGACCCTTGCTGGAAGCAAGAGCCCAACACTTAACTGACTAACCACTCAGGGAACCCAGTGCAAATGTCTTTATATGATGATCTAAGTAGTAACTACAGAGCCATTTGATACAAAGTTCAACAAAGCTGTGATGTGACTGCCCCTCAAGAAGAGTCCTAGAGGTAAGGACAGAGAGACAGAGCCGGAGTCTTTGAGAAGTGTGTGCTTGAGATGATAATCTTTTAACAACTACATCTGTTCAGAGGGTGGGAGGGCCAACAAATAGGTATAGAAGATCCTGTTGCCTTGTAGCAGAGACATTTGGTGGAAGACTGCTTGAACTGGGCCAGACCAGAGTGTACCTGCCAGCCATTCTCTGTAGGTCTGACTCATGGACCCTACTAACCCCAAGTGAAGAGAGAACAGCATGAGGGCAAAAGACACATCCAAGTGAGATCTCTGGATGAATCTTGCTTCCCTAGAGGATATTGAGAATAATGAACAAATAATAGTCTGTAGAAAAATACCAAAACGAGAGAAAGGGCATCATCTGCAGACTCAGATAATCCACAGGTTTCAGAGAAGAAGAAAAAAATTTGGAAAATTTTACTTCCTTAAATGTAGGCAAAGTAACTGACCTCTTCTAAACAGATTCAGAAAAGCATAGGATGGATGAAAATGGAAAGACAATAGAATGAAAAGAAAAGGGAGAGGGGGTGAAATGACTCTGAAACAGAAGAACTGAAATCCATAATGGAGATGATAAAGAACAGAATTGGCAATGTGGTGTCACCTCTCTGGAGGGAAGTTTAGCAACATGTGTTTATATCCTTAAATATATACATGGCCTCTGACCCCACAATATTTCTAGGGGTGCCTGCCTGACTCAGTCCATAGAGCATGAGACTCTTGATCTCAGGGTCATGAGTTCGAGCTCCACTTTGGGTGTAGAGGTGGCTTAAAAATAAAACCTTTAATAATAATAATAATAATAATAATAATAATAATAATATTTCTTTAAAAATTAACCCAAGGAAATAGTACTACAAATTTGTAAAAATACAACTACAAGATGTTATTGAGGGCTTTTAAAAAAAGATTTTATTTATTTGAAAGAAAAGGGAGAGAATGTGAAAGGGAAAAGCAGACTCTCTGCTGAGCAGGGAGCCCAAATCAGGACTCGATTCCAGGACCCCAAGATCATGACCTGAGCCAAAGGCAAAAGCTTAGCTGACTGAGCCACCCAGGTACCCCAAGGTCTTTTTTATAGTAGAAAAATAAGTGTTCACCACTAGGGAATTACTGAAATAAATTATGATATTGATATATCATGATATTAAAATGAACATAGCAGTGGGCACCTATAGAGTTTATATATGATATGTATTGTATGCTAAAAATAAAGCAGATTACAAGATAATGCACAGAGTAAAATTTTAGTTCAGTTGTTTAAAAAAGTCTATGGGTGTGAAGTATAGAAAAGAAGTTTGGAAAACCCATATTATTAACTTTTGCTGCTGCATAACTAGCCATTCTAAAACTTCGTGGCTTAAAACAACCATTTCTTTAATTCATTTTTTGTAGAGCAGCATTTTGGCTGGGGTCATTTGGGTGGTTCTGGCCTTGAGCTTTATCATGCATCTGTGGTCAGCAGCCTGTTGGCTGCACCTCGCTAGTTTAGGATAGTCTCAGCTGTGACAGCTCATCTCTGCTCTTCCTGGTCTCTCATTCCAAGGAAACTAACCTGGGGTTGATCACGTTGCTTCCCAGGGTTCTGAAATCAAGAGTGAATCCTGAGCTGAGAACTGGCATATTAGTTCTGCATCTTACTGGCCAAAGTAAATCACAGGAACACCTCATATTCAAGGGCAAGGAAAACAGATACCACATCTTGATTTAAGGAGCTGCCAAGCCATATTGCAAAGGGAGTGGATAAAGAAGGAAGGATAATTGTGGCAATTTTTGCATACAATCCACCACAAGGATGTACTAGCATGTTAGTGATACACATTTAGGACATGTAATTATGGGTGATTTTTATTTTATTCCTTATATTTTTCTATACGAGCAACATCTTTTGCAATGAGCATATATTACTTTTGACACTGAAATCCTAAAACATCAAATGCATAGAGAAAGGACTAGAAGGAATTATCAAAACGTTAACAAAGGTACCATTTGGGTGTATGGTGATGGATATTTTTCTATTTTACTAAACCTCTAAAATTTTCTATAATTAAAAGAAATTACCTTTTTCTTCTTAAGAGACAGAGAGTGAGCAGGTGGAGGGGTAAAGGGAGAGAGAGAAAATCTCCAGCAGACTCCCCTCTCAGCACAAAGCCCCATGTGTGGTTTGATCTCACAACCCATGAGATAGATCATGACCTGAGCCGAAATCATGAGTCTGAGGCTTAACCCACTGAGCCGCCCAGGTGCCCCTAAAATAAATTACTTCAATAATTAGAAAAGAAAGCATAAAAACTTGTCAATGAAAAAGTGTTTTGAAAATTACATTTAGGGACGCCTGGGTAGCTCAGCGGTTGAGTACCTGTCTTTGGGTCAGGGCGTGATCCCAGAATCCTGGGATCGAGTCCTACATCGAGCTTCCTGCATGGAGCCTGCTTCTCCCTCTGCCTGGGTCTCTGCCTCTCTCTCTGTGTCTCTCATGAATAAATAAATTAAATATTTTTTAAAAATTAAAATAAAAATAAAAAGTAATGACATTTAAAGAGACTCTTGACTATAGAGAAAGAACTGAGGGTTGCTATAGGAAGATGGGTTGGGGGATGGGCTAAGTGGGTGATGGGGATTAAGGAGAGCACTTGTGTTGAGCCCTGGGTGTTATATGTAAGTGATGAATCACTGAATTCTACTCTTGGAACCAATATTACACTATATGTTACTAAATTTAAAGAAAAACTTGCAAAGGAAAAAAATAATAAAATAAAATAACTTTTAAAAGAAGGCTAAGCATTAATGTCTAAAAGACCTCCCAGGGGCAGCCCAGGTGGCTCAGTGGTTTAGCACCGCCTTTGGCCCAGGGTGTGATCCTGGAGACCTGAGATCGAGTCCCACGTCGGCCTCCCTGCATGGAGCCTGCTTCTCCCTCTGCCTGTGTCTCTGCCTCTCTCTCTCTCTCTCTCTCTCTCTCTCTCTCTCTGTGTGTGTGTGTGTGTGTGTGTGTGTATGTGTCTCATGAATGAATAAATAAAATCTTTAAAAAATAATAATAATAAAATAAAAGACTTCCTGGAGCCAACAGTGACAGTGTGCCACATTCTGAGAATGATTAACTTGGTTCTCCGCATTTGAAATCTAATGATAGGAAAATCATTTTTGCTGCAAAACAATGGTGAAGCTGTTTGTCTACTTACACAAATGCATTTAGAAAAATATCAGTAACAGTGCAAGTTTCCACATACTCCAACACAATTCAGTAAAACCTCTATGTTTTGGAGTTCCTGGACACTGCCCAGCTGCTATGACAGCTTTGTTATATTGGTTTCCTATATCTGCATTCAACTGACTAGGACTCCAAATGCAGGAGTGACAGATTGATATGCTCTACCCTCCAGCAGCAAGGCCAGGTGAGTGTGAAGAAGAGAAGCCCCTAGAGCACACACAGGAGATACTTCTTGTAGAGGCCAGCCTGCACTGATACTACCCTGGGATAGTAGGGTCGTCTCACCCTAGAACTGGCTGTCCTTTAGAGAACTAACCTCACTCTTCTTTACTGGAATACAAACACTCTCCTATTATGGCTCTCACACTAGGAGTACTGACAGTGTCTTGGCCTAGGTTCCCAGTAAAAAGAGCCTGAAACCCTAGGTTTATGTGTGGATGCTTTACCAGGGAATTCAGGCCAGGGGAAAAGGAGTGAGGCCCAAAAACAGTGAGACAGGGAAAGAGAAAAAAACCAACATGAAAAGGATCTAGCAAGTTGGCCACCAAAAATTGGTAACTCAAAACCATGAGATTGTGCCTCTGAGAAACCACATAAATGGCATCTCAGCATCATCTTAGGAAAGGAAGAGGGAAAAAGAGAAAAATTTATCCATAGGTTCCCATCTTTCATCAGTTAAAATTTCTCCCTTTGAGACATTAATTTCCCCACACTGCCAGGGTACACTGAGCGATACTACTCTTAGATCCAGAAGAAAAAATATATATATTTTGCCTTGAACTTGATGCTCTAGACTTGACCTGCACACCGCAAACCTTGCATAACATGAACACATACCCACGCACATACACAAATATTAGAGAGCATGCCTGCCACTTGGGATCCTACCATCAGCCCTGGCACAGCCCAACCTGTAACCTAAGCATCTGCTCCTGCTCAGACCCCGGGGGAATCCTTCTTCACATGGCTTGCCCTACATCCTCAACACAAAAGGCAACTGTGTCAAAATGCCATGAAAATTTGTGGGTTGTTCCACTGCCAATACTGGAGGCCAACATCCTTTTGGAGTTCAGGGCAGATTTGAGAAGCAGAAGTGCTTAGGTTAGAAAAAGACAAATTTGTTAACTTGTCAAATTCTTCTCAGAAAGCAGGAAGGCAACAGATTCTTTCACAGTGAAGTATTTCCCAATAGTGCCAAGCATTCTTGTTATTCTTTGTGTTCTAATTCACGGCTCTGGAGGAAGCAACAAATTGATGTCGTATTCACAACAGTTGCATATGGTCACAGAGGAACGTTTATAACACCAAATAAGTTGTTGTACTTTTAAATGTGTATTGTCTCTCAGATACTACACCCCCTTCTGTATTTTGCGCTCAGGTGGTTACTGGATCTCTGCACACTACACTTCTATTTTCTGCCAATAGGGAACACGATGGAGTGGTGGGCAGCTGGAAGGCCAGAGAACGGGCGAGGGGGGGGGGGGGCGGGGGCTTGCTCTTCCTTCCTGTTAGCTGGGTGTTCCTGTCATCATCACCTCCACAACAGCCCTTCAGCTCAGCAGCGATACTTGGTTTGTGGCCAGCATTTTGCAGTGGTCCCAGAGCCAGAATCACAGCATCTGCTAGCCAGCCAGGTGGCTCTTCTGTTCAAAAGTCTCCACCCCAGCTCTGCACTGCCCTCCTCCAAACTTCTAGTTTCTTCTTTGTTCTCCCACCCCGAGGCATGGTAACTTCTACTCGTGCTATCTTCAATGTTACCTTTCTGGTCTCTTTTCAGTGTTTTAGTCCTCTGATACCAGTCTGACCAATTCCTTAAATATTTGTTGTTCAATCAACTGGTGTGATTTCTCTTTTCCTAACCGGCCCTAACTGACATAATATATCTAAATGAAGGATAGCAATTCTTCACAGTGCAATTGGGTGAACATTGAGGGCTGGAATTTAAATAAACTTCCAAAAACTGAAGTACAATTTCACTTAAATGCTTTGAGTTTAAATTTTTATGTTAATGAATTATGATGTATATTGGACACTTAGTTTTAATAAATAATCTTGAATATTTTAGAAGAAAAATATCTTGCTTTTAAAACTATGTATCCGTTAGGATTAAAGAGACTTATTTCAGTAAATTGGATTGGGCGATTATTGAGGCTGGTAAATCTGAAATCTATGGGACAGATTAGCAAGGCTAGGGGTTTGCCAGTAAGAACTGATGCTGTGTTCTTGAGGCAGAATTTTTTCTTGCTGAGGAAACCTTAGTTTTTGCATTGAAAGCCTTTCAACTAATGAGATGAGACCCACTCATATCATGGAGGGTAATCTTTACTCAAAGTCAACTGATGATAGGTGTTAACTATATCTACAAAATACCTCCACAGCAGCACCTAGATTAGTGTGATTGAATAACTGAGTAGTATAGCCTCACCAAGGCTGTCAGCTTTAAGCTGACACATAAAGCTCACCATCATTTTTATATATATAATAATTTTGCATAAAATAAATAAGAATATGTTTTATTTTAAAAATTTATATTATTTATATTCTTGTAACTATATTTAAGGTTTGTGTTCCTCAAATATTGTTATATTTGATTTAGAAACAAAAAAAATACAAAAATAGAGCTTAGTAAAATTAAAAAGCAAATCCCTGGGATGCCTGGGTGGCTCAGCGGTTGAGCACCTGCCTCAATCACGCCCAGGGTGTGATTTCTGGATTCCGGGGTTCGAGTCCCACATTGGGCTCCTTGCATGGAGCCTGCTTCTCCCTTTGCCTGTGTCTCTGCCTCTGTGTGTGTGTGTCTCTCATGAATAAATAAATAAAATCTTTAAAAAAAAAAAAAAAAAGCAAATCCTTCCCCACGGAAATATTGACCTGCTGGTTAATATCTTCCTTTCAATACACCCTCTCTGCCCTCACAGGCCCACGCAGAGACTGGGGCAAAAGTACAAATGGAATCTACCCATATTTTCATGTTTTTAATCAATAGTTAAATTTTCCATTTGTTACAAAATTTGAAGTTGCAGAAATTTCATCTATTTGTTCAAGTTGTATATTTGATGAGAATATTTTTCTTGCTCATTTTAATTGTTTTTGATGAGTAATGAAAACATAGAATTTGTTATGTAATGTCTTGTTTGCTGAATTTATAGTGGTCATACCCAACTGAAGGCTGCTCATTTTCCTTATTTTTGACCTTTGAAATTTTGAGCAGACTACCTTTTTCCGAAATTGGAAATCTTGAATACCTTTGCAAAAGACGCTCTAATTTGGCAATGTCCTTAAAATATTTTACAACCAGAGTGTAAAAATGTTTATGATCATTGATATTTTCTGTCAAATTGCTTTATAAAAAACTTCATAACAACTTACTAATATAAATTTTTTCATTTATTAATTTTTTGGTTTAATGTGGTAGGCCAAATTGATGGTAGGTCAAAAATGATACCTTGTTTTCATTTTAATTATTGTTGAGGTGAAACAGTTTCCCAAGTGTGTATTTGAGTCAACACTTCAATTTTTTTTTTTTTAATTTTTACTTTATGATAGTCACACACAGAGAGAGAGGCAGAGACACAGGCAGAGGGAGAAGCAGGCTCCATGCACCGGGAGCCCGATGTGGGATTCGATCCCGGGCCTCCAGGATCATGCCCTGGGCCGAAGACAGGAGCCAAACCACTGTGCCACCCAGGGATCCCTGAGTCAACACTTTATATCATAAGGTATAAAATTACCTATGGTTCCTGACCAAACAATTCTATTTGTTAATTTATTCTAAATAAATAATCCATATTAGGTATAAAAATGTTTTTTCTGAAGTTACTATAATATTGGGAAATTGTAATGAAGTCCAATTGGTGGGGACTTACTGTTAAATTATAATAAATTTGTTTATCAAGTTTATGCAGCCCCTAAAAATGTCTGCTTTAGTAAGGCTAGATGCCATCATGAGGTAGCAGGGCAGGAAGAAGGGGTGGGGAATCTTATAAGAAAAGAAAAACCTAAAACCAAAACTTGAAGATACTAATTACTTGTACATTTTGAACACAGTGAGTTTTTTTTAATGCTTAAAAAAGACCAGAAGAAAATTCATCAAAACAATAATGGTGATTATATTAGGGTCATGAGACTACAAGCAGCTTTTTCTTCTTTAATTGCCTTAAATTTTTCTATAAAGGGGCTATATAACTTTTTAATTAGAAAGTTAAAAAAGAATAATTCTACTTTGAACTTATTAAAAATCTTCATTATTCAGAGCTAAATGAAATATTCAGCTTTTCACTTCTTTTGGATCACCCTGCCTCAATATTTATTGTGAAGGTAGGAGCCATGGGAAGGGGAATCCATCAGGTTTTCTTTTATCATCTCCAAACATGTTTGCCTACCAGATTGCCCTTTCCTTATTGCCTTATAGAAATATCCTGACTATTTTCCAAAAGTAAATCCTCCAACTGTGTCCTCGGTTTGAACTCCTTCTTTCTCTCAAAACTTGGCCTCATCCGTTGTAATCTCTCTCATGTGGACTGCTTCTGTTTTCATTGGATTCTTCCCTGAAAGCTAATGATGCTTAGCATCTTTTCATGTGCTCACCAGCCATTTGTACTTCTTTAGAGAAATGCCTATTTGAGTCCTCTGTCCATGTTTTTAATGGGGTCATTTGCCTTCTAAAATCTAGATTGTAAGAGTTCTTTATAAATTCTGGATACAAGTTCCTTATCAAACATATGATATGTGAATATTTTCCCCCATTTTGTGGGTTGTCTTTTCACTTTTTTGATGATACCATTTTCAGCACAAATGCTATTAATTTAGATGAAATCCAATTTAGTCCAGTGAAATTTTCCTTTTTCTTCTGCTGCATGTGTTTGGTGTTACATCTCAGAAGGCTTTACCTAATCTAAATCCATGAAGATCTATCCTTAAGTTTTTTTCTTCTTTTTTTAAAAGATTATTTATTTGAGAGAGAGAGAGAGAGAGAGAGAGAGAGAGAAAGAAAGAGTACACACATGAATGGAAGGGGCAGAGGAAGAGAGAGAAAAAATCTCAAACAGATTGTATGCTGAGCCTGGAGCTCAACTTGGGTCTCAACCCCAGGACCCTGAGATCATGACCTGAGCTAAAACCAAGAGTTGGACACTAACTGACTTTGCCGCCCAGGTGCCCTTCTAAGCTTTCCTCTAAAAATTATAAAGTTTTAGCTTTTACATTTGGGTGTATGATCCATTTTGAGTTAATTTCTGTACAGTATGACAGCAAGTTCATTCTTTTGCATATGGCTGTCATTTTGCCATTTAACCCAATGAATTGTTCTGACACCCTGTCAAAAATCAATTGATCTGTATGCAACTGATAAATTACTGAACACTACATCTGAAACTAATGATGTACTACTATATGCTGGCTAACTGAATTTAAATTTTTAAAAATATTAATAAATAAAATGAAAAAATCAACTGATCATAGATGTAAAGGGTATATTTTTGGACTCTCCATTCTGTTACATTGATCCATATGTTCATCCTTGGCCAATACCATACTGTCTTGATTACCTGTAGCTTTGTAGCAAGTTTTAAATCTGGAGATATGAAATTTGTCCCTGCTACTTTGGACCTTGGACAAGTTACTTAATCTTCTCTTTCCAGTTTTCTTATTCTCTTCAATGATGGTAAAAAGAATATCTCCTCAATATTATAAAAATTAGTTTGTACACTCGCAGTAAGAGAAAACCTGATTTTTCTGTAGCCATAGGAATGAGTAGCTACCATTATCAGATTTCATTTAATCCATCAAGGACAACTTGCCTCACAGAATGCACTTCTGCAAGCCAATCAATCAGTCCCAGCCCCGCTTAAGTTTTTTTCTTCTTTTCAAATAAATAATCTTTTTTCCCTTCTGAAAGCCAGCCATTCAGGAACACTCCCACTCCACGTGATGCTCTAGTAAAAGGACTCCACTGTCAAATTTGGCAAAAGGCTGCATACTTTATTCCTTTTTAGAGGTTCATAGTGACTCTATCCTCAATCCAGTTCCCCTGGGAAACAGATTGAAATTTGTGCAGGTAGTGTACTTGGGGTGCCTTAGGAAACACCACTTGTAAGGGAGTAAGAGCAGTAAGCCTGGGCAGAAGGAGAAGTGTCTCTACAATACACTGGGCATAGAGACCATAGCTGATGCCACAGGGAGCTTTGGAGCTGGGATACGGGTTCAGAGTTGTTATGCACTGGGGCAAGAGGGGTCAGGCTTCTCTAGTCATTGGATGCAGACTGTGCCAAGGATGAAGGGGAATAATCATGGGCAATTCAACTGTCTTCTGCCAGGACATCTCTCAGGGAGGGACAAGCCATGAGCCATCAGCAGCCAGCTGTTCTGATCCCTCAGCTGGGAGAATGAGTACTTCAGTTCTGAAGCCAGAACCTGGCCTGGGTGGCACAACAGAGTGCCTACCACAGCTCGACTATTCCGACACCAATTCTCTGACACCAAGTGAGTGTCTACAATTTCATTCAAATCTGATATTAATGAACTGGAGTTAGTGAAGACCCCACAATTTAATGCCCTCCGCAGGCAGCCCGGGTGGCTCAGTGGTTTAGCGCCTGCCTTCACAGCCCAGGATGTGATCCTGGAGACCCAGGATCGAGTCCCACGTCAGGCTCCCTGCATGGAGCCTGCTTCTCCCTCTGCCCTTTGTCTCTGCCTCTCTCTGCGTCTCTCATGAATAAATAAATAAAATCTTTAATAAATAAATAAAGCCCTCCTCAAGACTGTCTCCCCTTCAGACACGAACTGCAAATCTCAGAGACTAACTGTGCTTTTGATGGACTATAGATTTAGGAGTTCCCATGATCCCTTCAGTTTCAATTAATTCGCCAGAGCAGCTCACAGAACTCACTAAGCATGCTATGCTTATGATTATAGTTTTCTTTAAGATTTTTATTTAGAGGTTCATAGTGGCTTCCCCTTCAGGCTATGCTTATGTGTCTCCATTCAGCTCAGGTCGTGATCTCAGGACCTTGGGATTGAGCCCATAGTCAGGCTCCCTGTTCAGTGGGGAGTCTGCTTCTCCTTCTGCTCCTTCCCGCCCCCCTGCTTGTGCTCGCTCTCTCTCAATCTCTCTCAAATAAATAAATAAATAAATAATCTTTAAAAAATTATTAGGAGCGGCACTAACAGACCAGTAAGCCAATCATGGAGGCCTAAGTGCAGGGCCCCATGTGACAACAGAGGTCACACACCTATGAAGCTGATCCTACCTGATGAACTCTTTCCTACTGTTTTCTAGTTCAGTAAATGGCAACATTGACCCAGTTTCCCTGGTTTATCATTACTGACTTTTCCTTCCCTCATCTTGAATTCTCCTGCTTAAATATCTCTCAGACTAATCCACACCTCTTTATCCCCACTGCCTACTTCCCTAACTCAGCCTATCATCACTGCTCACCCCAGACTGCTATGGCCTGCCACCACTCACATTGCCTCTTATCTCACTCTTCCACAAGGGCAGCCAGGATAATCATTCTAAAAATGTGGATCTCAGGGTGCTTAGCTGGCTCAGTTAAATAGAGCCTGTAACTCTTGATCTTAGGGTTGTGAGTTTGAGCCCCACATTGAGCAGAGAGATTACTTAAAAATAAAATTAAATAAATAAATAAAATGTGGATCTCATCGTGATCTTCTTCCCCCGCTCCCATCTTCCCCGCTTACAACAACTCAGTGATACCCCTTGCTTTTGGGAAAAAGTTCTAATACCTTAACATGGCTTAAAGGCACTTTCTGATGAGGTCCCTGCTTATCTTAACTCACTACTCCTCTTTGTTTCCTGGTGGCCGTTCCTTTTCCTCTGTCCTTGTTTGATAGAAGATAGGATCCTCTGACATAGAACCAGACTTCGTTAAACAACAACAAAAAGAGCAACAACCGGGGCAACTGGATGGCTCTGTTGGCTAAGTATCTGCCTTGAGCTCAGATTCTGGGATGGAGCTGGTATCAGACTCTGCTCAGCAGGGAGTCTGCTTCTCCCTCTTCTTCTGTACTCTCTCTCCTTCTCTCTCTCTTAAGTAAATAAATAAAACCTTAAAAAACAAAAACAAAACAAAACAAAACAAAAATCAGGACAAATTGCATAAAAAAACATCAAGGGGAAAAACAGGATCAGCTTTAGAGCTGGACCTGACCCTGTGCAGCTCAGCTGCCCCCTCCTGCTGGGCCATGTAGTGCAACAGCACAGTGTAGTGCCTAAAAGCAGGGCCCTTGGAACCAGACTGCCAAGACATTTAATACTTTTCTGCCTCAGTTTCCTCATCTGTACAAACGAGAATAATGGAACTCTCTACCTTAAACTGAGGTTATCAACAGAGCTCAAACTCATTTCTGCTTCTTCCCTCTCCTGTCACCCAACTACCTGATAGCAATCCTTTCTCCTACTCATGCTTTTTGTTAATTGATGGCTTTGGCTTACTCATGGCTTCTACTCCTTCATGGCATCTGCATATTGTTTTATTTCTATGTGAGTTTGACTTCTACTACAATTTGTCAACTGCTCAGGTACCTTTTGAAACTTTCCAAACTTCCTAGGATAGAGATTCTGATAGGTTCAGAAAAATCACTGCAATCCCTATAGGACAACTTATTGTAGTCAGCTGAGGCAAGAGCACCCCCACCCTGGGGCTGTTCCCCTCTGTGGAAGTTCAGGGAAGAAACTTCTCAGAGAGACCTGGGAAAGCTAGCATCTTGGGCAATGGTCCCTGCAGTATACATATGTACACTCAGGCTTAAAGCTTGATACTATCTCTCTCTCTCTCTCTCTTTTTAAGATTCTACTTATTTATTCATGAGAGACACAAAGAGAGAGGCAGAGACATAGGTAGAGGGAGAAGCAGGCTCTTCGAGAGGAGCCCAATGTGGAACTCGATCCCAGGACCTCAAGACAATTCATATTCTTTTATTTTTTAGAGTTGGGAAGGGCAGAGGGAGAAGGAGAGAGAGAATCATAGAGAAGCCCTAGAGCTTGATGCAGGGCTTGATCTCACAACCCTGAGATCATGACCTGAGCCAAAACCAAGAGTTGGATGCTTAACCGACTGAGCCACCCAGGCACCAATCAATTCATATTTTTATCTTACATTTTTTTCACGCATTTGTATCGAAAAGCTATGCATTACCTTCTTTTTTTTTTTCTTTTTAAAATTTCAAATCATTGTACCTTTCCTTGTGTGAAAATACTGCCTGCATTTTTGGGTAAAACAAAACAAAACAAAACAAAACACCTCACTAGAAATAGTTTGAGTAATATAAAAAATTTGCAACTTAATAGCAAAGAAGTATATCCAAATTACTGCTGACTATAGTTATTTCTGTATTTTCCATGTTTTTAAAACAATTATCTTCTTTGGTGTTATGCACTCAAAGAATAATTATGATAAAGTTAGGCAATTCTGTATACCTCTAAAAATCTCATTGAAAACATCATGTTGGCATAGGATCTATCATAGGTGCAGCTGCAGTTAGCGGGATGTACATAGCTTCTTTTTTCTTTTACACTGTTTTGACAAAATAAGATTCATGATTTATTAAAATATGTATACTAAGTGTAATAGTACCCAGATATACTACATAAAACATAACATAGAAATGAAAGTTCATAAATTCATTCCAAATCTAAATAAATTAGACAGCATATTTAGCCCTCCACTGTGTTTATTTCTTTCCTGTACTTTTCCACCCAAAATCTTATTATGAAAAACCTAAAAAATATAGAAAAGTTTAAAAGATTGTCCAGAGATCATCCATATGCACACAGTTTATTTACCCATTCTTCTGTTGATGGACATTTGAGACCTTCCTATTTTTAGCTATTATGAGTAAAACTGTTATATAAATATTGCAGTTCAACTCTCTTTGTAGATGTATGATTTTATTTTGCTCTCATAATGGTGCTCTTCGTGAAAAGTTTTTAATTTTGATGAAGTCTGATTTGTGAACTTTTTTTAATGGTTAATTCATTTGTGTCCTAATTATGAATTTTTTACCTACCCTAATTTCATGAAATATAAAAATATACTTATACTTTTCTATAAGTATAATAGTTTAATATTTCACATTTAAATCTATTATTTAATCTCTAATAATTGTGCGTGTTATAAGATGAAGCATATTATGAAGGTCTTTATTCCATATCAATATTAAATTGTTCCAATACCATTCATTGAAAAAATTCATCCTTTCCCAATGAATTGCTTTGGTGATTTTCTTATACAACAAGTAACCATACATGCATGGTTCTATTTCTGGACTCATTGAACTATTTGTCCTTATGTCAATAGTAAAGTGTCTTAATTACTCTTTTAGATTGTTTGAGATTAATTCTTGACATCTAGTCCTTCAAAGCCATTCTTCTTCAAGATTGACTATCACAGACCTTTTACTTTTTTTCACATAATTTTTGAAATCAGCTATGAGTTTCAATTTTTAAAAATCTGCTAAGATTTTTACAGAATTGTCTTACCTTTATTGATCATGTTGGGGAAACTAGATGTCTTAACAATACCGAGTTTTCCAATTCCTGAAATAACATATATCTCTCTATTTAATTAGGTCTTCAACTTCTCTTAGCAATGTTTTATAGTTCTCAAAACCACAAATGTAGAAGTCTTGCCTATCTTTGAATTCATTCTGGAGTATCTAATGCAATTCTGTGCTCTTATAAATGTAGTTTTAACATTTTTATTTTCCAGTTGACTATTGCTAATATGCAAAAAATATATTTCCTATTGACCTTGTATCTAGATACCATTGCTAAATTCAACTTATTATTCTAGAAACAACTGTAGACTCAGCTGGATTTTCCAACCATCAAATCAAATCATTTGTGAATAAAATGAATTTTATTTCTTCTTTTCCAGTTGTATGTCTTCTATTTCCTTTTACTGTTTTATTGCACTAGCTAGGTTCTTTAGTACAACGTGAATAGAAGTGGTAAGAATAGATATCATTGTCTTGCTCCCAACTTAGTGGAGAAGCATTCAATAGTTCACCATTAAAGTGATATTAACTGTTGTTACTATTGTTGTTTTGGGTGTGCTCCTTACCAAATTGATGAAGTTCCCTTCCTAGTTTTCCCTGAATGACATAAGCTCTCAATTTCTTTGATTCTTGTATTTGCATCCCTTCTTTCATGTAAAAAATACTGGGCTCCAATCATGTGAATATAACTCTTTTTTATGCTGTGATGTAGATGAAATGGCTTCAAAATTATGATCTCAATACTAAAGTTGCTACTAAGTAGGGTACAGGATTTTCCTTTTAAAAATATATGAAAAAAATTAAAAATTAAAATTAAAAATTAAGAAAAATAAAAAATATGTTATATTGCCTTAAGACTATACAGAGTCCTATCTTCTAAAGACAATTGAAATAATTTTTTCCTCCTTATGGTTGTATTGCCAATTTGATATATAGTTAGATTGAATTGTTTCATTTTACTTTCAATTTTGGAGGTTTTTTTTTCATATCTTCTGGAAAGAAAGACAGTTGTGCCTCTTCCTTTTCCATTTTTAATCTTCTAATTGTTTTCCACTGAGTGCTTGTGTAGGCTAAATTCTCATAGAGTTAATTTGTTGTAAAGATGGTGATCATTCTTGTCTGGTTCCTAAAGAGAGCAAGTGTATGTACAGTATTTCCCTAGTGATATACTGCTTTAGAGGGGACTGTGTGGCTTTTCTTTCTTTCTTTTCTTTTCTTTTCTTTTTTTTTTTTTTTTTTTTTGGCAACGGGTTTGCCGCCAGAACACAGGTGTCATGAAAACCACCTCTAAACCAAAACCAAAATGGGAAAAGAAAAGACTCACATCAACATCGTCATTGAAAAACAAACAAACAAACAAACAAACACAGTCGTCATTGGACACGTAGATTCAGATAAGGCTACCACTACTGGCCATCTGATCTACAAATGTGGTGGCATCGACAGAAGAACTATTGAAAAATTTGAGAAGGAGGCTTCTGAGATGGGAAAGGCTCCTTCAAGTAGGCTGGGTCTTGGATAAACTGAAAGCTGAACATGAACGTGATATGACCATTGATATCTCCCTGTGGAAATTCGAGACCAGCAGGTATTATGTGACCATCACTGATGCCCCAGGACACAGAGACTTTATCAAAAACATGATTACAGGCACATCTCAGGCTGACTGTGCTGTCCTGATTGTTGCTGCTGGTGTTGGTGAACTGGAAGCAGGTATCTCCAAGAATGGGCAGACCTGTGAGCATGCCCTTCTGGCTTACACACTGGGTGTAAAACAACTAATTGTTGGTGTTAACAAAATGGATTCCACTGAACCACCCTACAGCCAGAAGAGATACGAGGAAATCGTTAAGGAAGTTAGCACCTACACTAAGAAAACTGGCTACAACCCCGACACAGTAGCATTTGTGCCAATTTCTGGTTGGAATGGTGACAACATGCTGGAACCAAGTGCTAACATGCCTTGGCTCAAGGAATGGAAAATCCCCCGTAAAGTTGGGAGTGCCAGTGGAACCACACTGCTTGAAGCTCTGGTTTGCATTCGGCCACCAACTCATTCAACTGATAAGCCCTCATGTCTGCCTCTCCAGGATGTCTACAAAATTAGTGGTATTGGTATTGTCCCAGTGGGCCGAGTGGAGACTTGGGTACTTAAGCCTGGCATGGTGGTCACCTTTGCTCCAGTCAATGTTACAACTGAAGTAAAGTCCATTGAAATGCACCATGAAGCTTTCATGGTGCATTTCAATGGACCATGACCTCACAAGAGTGAGGCTCTTCCTGGGGACAATGTGGGCTTCAATGTCAAGAAGGTATCTGTCAAAGATGTTCGTCATGGCAACATGGCTGGTAACAGCAAAAATGATCCACCAATGGAAGCAGCTGGCTTCACGGCTCAGGTGATTATCCTGAACCATCCAGGCCAAATCAGTGCTGGATGTTCACCTATGCTGGATTGTCACACAGCTCACATTGCTTGCAAGTTTGCTGAGCTGAAGGAGAAGATAGATGGTCATTCTGGAAAAAAAGCTGGAAGATGGTCCCAAGTTCTTGAAATCTAAGGATGCTGCCATTGTTGATATGGTTCCTGGAAAACCTATGTGTGTTGAGAGCTTCTCTGACTCTCCTCCTCTGGGCCATTTTGCTATTCGTGACATGAGACAGACGGTCGCTGTGGGTGTCATCAAAGTGGTGGACAAGAAGGCAGCTGGAGCTGGCAAAGTCATCAAGTCTGCCCAGAAAGCTCAGAAGGCTAAATGAATATTATCCCCAATACCTGCCACCCCAGTCTGATTCAGTGGTGGAAGAACGGTCTCAGAACTGTTCGTGTCAATTGGCCATTTACATTTAATAGTAAAAGACTGGTTAATGATGACAATGCATCGTAAAACGTTCAGAAGGAAAGGAGAATGTTTTGTGGACCATTTGTTTTGTGTGTGTGTATGTGTGTGTGTGTGTGTGTGTGTGTGTGCATGTGTGGCAGTTTTAAATTATTAGTTTTTAAAATCAGTATTTTTATAAAGATTTTATTTATTTATTCATGAGAGACACAGAGCGAAAGAGAAGCAGAGATACAGGCAGAGGGAGAAGCAGGCTCCATGCAGGGAGCCCGATGTGGGAGTCGATCCTGGGACTCCAGGATCACGCCCCGGGCCAAAGGCAGGCGCTAAACCACTGAGCCACCCAGGGATCCCTAAAATCAGTACTTTTTTAATGGAAACAACTTGACCAAAAATCTGTCACAGAATTTTGAGACCCATTAAAACAAAAGTTTAATGAAAAAAAAAATAGAGGGGACTATGTGTATCTGTTAACAGTGCTCTCTCCTCCATATTTCTCTAAGAACAATCCTAAATCTGCCTTTCATTACCTCTTTTTCTGCTATAATCTTCTTTCCATTCTATCTACCTTTCGTGGCTGATAAATTGTTTTAATCACTTCTGTGGTTGTGTCACTTTTCTGTAGGTTCTGTGAAATGCAAACATCTTTGCTTGGCGTCACTACAAGAATTAATAAGACATAAATGTATTGGGATTGGGTTTTGGATAGAGTATAGATGTGATGCAAAAGCAGAGATAAGGGAAATCAGAGTCATACATAGTTCTGTGTAACAGGAGGCATCAGACAGCCAGTAGCATGAGCTGGAGAATAATAATCCAGAGTTAAGACTGTGAAGGTCAGAGAACAGAGAGGCCAGGTTGGGAATTGCAACTCCTGTTTGAGAGAGGACCTCTTTGAAGACTTGAAGTCCTTTCCCATCGATATTAATGAAGCACAATGATCTGGTTCCAATTTACCTTTCTCATCTTTCATACTATTACTCTTGATAGAGTTCATCAGATTTATCTTTTTGTACCATTTCTGTCCTTGGGATTTCAAATTAGGTTTGTTTTGCATCTGACACTTCAAGTTGGTCCTCTGCAACCATACCAAATACCTCTGGCCACAGACACCGAGATCTCTACAAGACTCCTCCACAACACAAGAGATTTGACTGTATTCTTTGCTCCAACTATTCCCTCTGTTCAGTGAGCATTTCTTGATCCCCACTCCTAGAAGTAATCTCTGGCTCCTCCAAATTTACACATAACTTTATCTGTGCTTCTCTTACGATACCTCAATTCCTACCTTCCGCTATAGTTATTAAAGTACAGACTTATCTTATGAATAAACATCCTTAAGTGACTCAGACTGATCCATCTTTGGATCCCAATAACTTCTAGAATGATGTCCTGATCCGTGGTAATAAGTAGTCAGGAATGAGTGTGGTCTGATCATTAGAGAAAACACTTGGCTCGGTCTTTCTTTTGCTGTCCTTTTATTAATAGAACCTAAGGTTGTACTTGCCTTTTCTTACTATTAAGTAACATACGCTTAAAATCAACAAAACCCTTTGCTTTGGGGTACCTGGCTGGCTCAGTCAGTGGAGCATGTGACTCTTGATCTCGCGGTTGTGGGTTCGAGCCCCATTTTGGGTGTGAAGATTACTTAAAAACAAATTCTTAAAAAAACACAAACCTTTGCTTTTTTAAAGAAGTTTCTTTCCTATGCTAGGTCTCCTTCGACTTCTATTTGTGAGGCTGATCTTTTAAGCTTAAGTAAACTTACTAATCTAGAACAAATTTTATCTTTTGAGAGTCTATCATGTAGTCTGTGGAGATCTTGATTCTATCATCCAATCTGTAATTGATCCCTCCCGCTTTTAGTCATCTATTTGGTAAGCATCTCTTCTAGGTCTTCATGAAGGTAGATAATAAAAATTTGACTAGTTCATGAATCTTGATAAAACTACCAAAAAACACAAACCCGTCCAAGCCAACACAGGTTGATTAATCAGAGGTGTTTGACCACTGTTATTAAATTAGCTAAGAATCTTTTTTTTTTTAAAGGTTTTTAAAATTTATTTATTCATGAGAGACACAGAGAGAGAGAGAGGGAGAAGCAGGCTCTATGCAGGAATGCCCAATGGGGGACTCCATCCCTGGTCTCCAGGATCAGGCCCTGGGCCAAAGGCAGAGCTAAACCCCTGAGCCACCCAGGCTGCCCAAATTAGCTGAGAATCTAACTCACACAATCCATTGTATTATTTTCCACACCACATTTCCTGGACTCATTCAGAAGAATATCATGATTGTCTTTGTCACATGTCTCATTAAACCAAGAAATAGCTATCAACAGCTTCCTCCTCTTCTACCAATCTCCTTCACAGAAGAAAATGAATGAGTTTACTTTGGCATGCCATGTTCCTGATGAACCCAAGCTGGCGCCTACTGCCATATAAAAGGATTCTGATTTGTTTAACAAAGCCAACCATTCACACTCCTTTGGCTCTCCCAGTGTCCAAAGGAAGGTGTTACTCCTACAGGAACAAGAGAACTTGGTGATTCACTCCCAGGAGAGAGGTTACTCCTCTTGACAGCTAATCACAACCTGGCAGCAGGAAAGTAAAGTAAATCAAACTGACATAACTTAGCTTCCTAGACTGCCCAGTGCTGAAAAATTCAGGGAGAAGGGTAGCATCTCACGCCTATTGTTTCTCAGCACCCATACATAGTTCCCAGATCTTCATAACACAAGACCAACCTTTAAAGAACGTTCACTATCTAATCATCAGTTCTTAATGAGAAAAAGTTCACTATCAATTGTATAATATTCATTCCTAAGGGTGTTCCTAAAATACAGGTCTTTGTGGCATAGTTTTGATAATACTTTTCTCTGCCAGGAATTATTTTGGTCAATGGTATCCAATAAATACGTGAATTTGTTTCTTGCCTTACCTAAATCCACTAGTTTTTGGGGTCGGGGGTGTTAAATTTCAATTTGGAAATAGATTTTATCTGTTCTGATTAAACAGGTAAATTTTGAAAACATAATTATAACAGATTTGAGTATTCCCTAGCTCTCAGCTCTCCTTCCAGGCAGACTTCACAATTTTATTAATTAGTTTGTACATGTACATATTGGAGGAATCTTTTTATTCAGGGCACTATTATACACTCCAATAAATTCCTAGAAACTCTGGGTTAAATTGGATCCTGTCCTTACCATCTGAACTACCTATAATGAAATTAATGACAGTTTTGGGTGGGCACGAAAAAGGAACAAAAATAAAGTTTGTGAGTAAAACTGAGTTTCTGTTAGAAGGATTTCCAATATAAAATGGCATTTAACTAGCAGATCCTGGCATAAGATTTTTCAACTTCCAAACAAAATACCTAAGAAGAAAGAAGATAAATACCAAGATCAAAATAAAAAAAACTGATAATTAACCTATGGGGAGAAGCAAGGAGAGAACTCCACTAAGTGTAAGTCAGATTGAAACTGGAAAAGTTTAATCAATTGCTCCCTTCTATGTCACTGGGGAAAACAGCAGCACTCATGGGTCAGACAGAGGTCAGGTAGTAGTAAAGCCCTTTCTCTTGTCCTGAATGAAGAAATAAAAGATGGTAGCAATGAGAAACCTTACACACCCAAAATTCCTCCACATGGTTAGAGGAAACCAGCATCTTCTCTCCTAGTCCTCTCTTCTTTCGCTTTTTAAAAACATTCAAATTAAATAAATAAATAAATAAATAAATAAATAAATAAATAAATAAAATAAAAACATTCAAATTCCATGATACAAACTAGGCAGGAGCTGGGTAATACTGGAGGTGTCATAGTCTCCTGTGTAAACACTGTAGAGACAACAAAATAGGAAGAGCTGTGAAAAATGGAAGTTCTGGCGATTGTAATCCTTCACAGAGCCCACCAGTCAGAGGGTGCTAGAGACTGTGGGAGCAGGAGAAGGTACCATTTCAGGCCAGGGGAATCTCACTGGATGAAAGCTTGCAAGAGGCTGGGAATGGGCTAGGAGTTGCCCAGCAGGTCAGCTACAGATCTGAGAAGGGAACAGGCAAGCTGAAACCCAAGGGCAGCAGTGTGCTGGTGAATAGACTGCCTATCTCACAAAGGCCACCAACCCCCTCCTCCATTTTGTAAGTATTTGCCAATTTCCATGGTGGATCTCAGCTGTCAACCAAACCGCAAGCTAGGAAGAGAAGCACACAGCCCTGAGTTGGAATAAGATGGATCCATCACATTACATTCTCTGACAAACACTAGATGTGGATGGATTTCTCATCATTCTAGAATGAGGAAAGAGGACCCTGTGAGAAAAATGCTTCAGGGCACAGGAAGGAGAAGAATGGTAATAATAGCCAGCTGGACTGAGCGTAGATTACACTAAGTATTTTATACTTTACAAGATACGTCTCATTTAATCTTCATAGCAACTCTATGCAGTAGGAGGTATTTTGTGAGATAAGGTAATATTTGCCCTGTTCTGGCAGCTATTAAGTGGCAGACTTGGTCTTTGGACTGCTGAACTGCAAAACCTATACACTTGAACCCTAAGCTAAGCATAAACTAAACCTGCAATAAATGTCCTGATTTCTTGACTCATTATGATAAACCATTCATCTTCCTTATAAATTATTGTTGTTTTCACTTCTTTCTCTTTTGAATTAATGAGAGATTTATGCCCAGGACCTTTCAATTGCTCTCTCTTAATTTATGACAAGTGGCCTCTGAGGGGAGAATTTTTTTGTGTGGATGAAATGGGGTGTGGAGATGTAGGTGTGGTGGGAAATATGCAGAGAACAAGCAAACAGGGTGCCAGAAGGCAACAGATAGAGAGTAGAGGCTGGAACGGATATTCCCAAACAAAAGCAGCCAGTTATCTATCAATATTTCAGTATTCTCTCCTAAATTCAGGCCAGACTTTTTCTTTGGTATCTGTCATCAGTGTTAACAGCCATATGGATTAGTCATCTCACACTGTAGCTTCATGGTGGCTTGATGTGTACAATGACCTTTATCCCATAACAACTACCTCCTCCCATAGGCACACCTGGGGATCTTTGCACGTCTGTGTGCTCCACCTCTGATATACTGAATTCTGGTAAATTGCTCACTGATCACAACCTTCTGCCTCTCCCACATCTTACTCCTTCACTTGACCTTTGACCAGCCAAGTCCCCAGGGACCGCCTCCTTTGTTTCCCACTAACTTTCCTGGCCTTCTGTTTTCTCTCCTTTTTTAACTCAGCCTAGACCCCAGGTTGTATCAGCTCAATCATTGTGTCATCGATGATCTCAGCACCTTTGCCCCTTTGCCTCCCATCATCATATTCATCCATCCCTCTTCTCAGCCCTTGAATGCAAGTTACTAAGAACATCATGCAATAAAATGATCTAACCTCAGCTTATCCTTCCTCACAATGCCAAAGTCCGTCAGTAAACGCTTTGTACTATGTTTCTCCTATTCCTCACAGAAACTATTTCAAACTTTTACCACTTTCCTTGATTCTCTTGCCCTACAAACGACTCTTTAACCTCAGAAGACCTTGACTTCGTTTCCCATTTAGTAGGAACTTCAGTAGCTCTCTTTTGAAGACTCCACATTCCCAAGTCTGAAAACTCTAGGGAATGTCACAGCCAGGTCTGCCTTCCACACTCAGGAAGAGATGTTCTGGACCTTGATCGGAACCCACTTCTTTCTTGTTGGCACACATATTATTTACATTAAATCCCACTGCTGCCAGATCTCCTGATGATCCTGCAGGAGCTGTGTGGAATATTTAAGAGAGGGCAACTGCCCTCACATAGTAGTAATCTCTTCAAAGCCTTCTCACTCTTAGTTTCTCAAAGTTACAGACCTGGAGCAGAAAAAATAGAAAAATTTCCATAAGCTAAAATCTCTTTGAGTCAGCCTTGATCAAATCGAATTCCAGATTGTACCAGAGGAGCCATATGTTTCAATAATAGGAATCTTGGGCAGATGAGATGTTGACAGGGACATTTTAAGGTTTCAAAACTCTGAGCAGGCCATTGCAGCTTGATACAGAGATAAAGATCAAAGACGGACTCCATTAACCAATCAGATGTGTTGAGGACACTAAAAAATGTAAACATTAGCCAACTTGGGGTGAAGATCCCTCCTTGACAGATTATGTTTCTTATCATGATGAAATTGATTCCTGGCTAGTGTGCATTTAAGAAGTTCAACAGTTACATTTTTATTTTTAACTATAATGGTTTATTGTTATATTACCCTTAATTTTGAGATAATAATGCTTGTTTTACTTGTTTGTTTTGAGAAATTTTATTTCCTCATTGTTACAGGAAGTTCAATTTTAATTTCGTCATCAACATTGTAACTGATCTATTGTAATTAATTCAAACAAGCATAAAAGAATTGTCAGATCCTCTTGGAGTTAGGAAAAATAGACCTATTTTCTTCTTTTCATGGCTCTGGTTGTAAAATAAGCTGTGATTATACCAGAATATTTTATTTCAGTATTTATGGTGAAAAAACACCGATCTACACAAAAGTAAAGTGAACAGAGGATCCCTGGGTGGCTCAGCGGTTTAGCACCTGCCTTCAGCCTGGGCGTGATCCTAGAGTCCCAGGATCAAGTCCCACATTGGGTTATTGGGTTCCCTGCATGGAGTCTACTTCTCTCTCTCTTCCTGTGTCTCTGCCTCTCTCTCTCTCTCTCTCTCTCTCTCTCTCTCTCTCTGTATCTCTCATGAATAAATAAATAAAATATTTTTTTAAAAAAAGTAAAGTGAACAATAAAATGAACTTTCATGTGCATCATCCAGCAGATCATGAAGTTGTCACATTTGTAGAAATGCTTTTAAAAGCCAGTGCAAAAAAAAAAATAAAAATAAAAAAAAAATAAAAGCCAGTGCAAGAGAATAGTGATGGATTGATGGCAGGCCTTTCTCTGTGGGCCTCTCATACTATGTCAATGCCAGAGGAGCGTGCAGCCCTGAACCACTGCCCAGCTCCTCCTCACTGGTGGGCTGTGAGCACTGAAGGCGGCTATACAGGGGTAAAAAAAAATTTTTTTTTAATTAAAAAATAGTAAGCCAATACCTACATTTAGCTGTATATTTAGCAGTGCAAACTGGTCCTTTGAGCAGCTACCTCTAAGGTCCAAGGACACTAGAGCTCTGTGTAGTGCCAGAGCTATTTTCTTCCCAGCACACACCTCAGGGTGGATATTTCTACTTCAGATTTAAGCTTTTCTTTATTTTTATGCTTCATTGGTTCTGTGGTTTGTTGTTTTTTTTTTTAAGACTTATTTATTTTATTTAAGACGGAGAGAGATGGTGGGAGGTGGGGGGATGGGGTTGGAGCAGAAGGAGAGAGAGTCCTAAGCAGGCTCTGGTGAGTGCAGAGCCATAGCTAGAGGCAAGGCTTGATCTCCTGACCTCAGATCAGGACCTGAACCCAAATCAAGATTTGGAGGTTTATCCAGCTATACCACCCCACCCCCGTTTGTGGGACTTTAAAAATTGTTACATAAATCGTACACACACATTCTATTTCATCAAACAGTACATGGGAGTTGTTACTATTTTTTTTCTTTTTTGAAAGATCTGTCTCTTCTTAACTCTGAGGTGACCACTGTTCATGTGAACTAGTTGATTTGAATCATTCACAGCTTATCTTCAAGGCCACACAATCACGTGCAAATATCCTGTGCTAGTTAATAAGCCCTTGTGTCTTAGCTCCAGCCTACTCCCTGTTTTGTGATGGTGGGATTGTAACGTTGCTCTCTGGCTTCCTGTTAGGATCCTAGTTGTTTTCCATTTGTTAGCCCACTGGCTGAGGATTGCTCACACCACCCCCAAAAGCTTTTTCACCCCTGCAGTTGTACCTGTGGCCCCAGGCAGTGGCTGAATCAGGCTTGCAGTATTTTCAACAGTTGCAGAACCAGATTCATCACACACTCTCACTTAGAGATCTTCAAGTTCAATTTTAGGTACCTAGTTAGCCCATTCTAGTTAACTGACTGATACTTAGTTCATTGTTATTGTATGTTTAGCTTTCTCCATTTCATAAATCTGATATGATTTCTCTTCCTACTAGACATGGACACAGAAGTATTAATATGTTAGAATTTTTTCATTCTCCTTACTTACATATTTTTTACAATAAATGGGAAAATGCCCAGTATTTTGCAACTTGTATTTTTCACTTAATGTTTCATGGACAGTATTTCCAAGTCAATATATATAATTCTAACTAATTTTCTCAATAGCTGCATAATATTCTATTATATGGACAGACTGTAATTCAACCATTCTGTGAATGGATGTACAATTCAAGTCTTAATTTTTTGCTATTACAAAAAAAATGCTTCAATAAACAGTCTTGTTCATATATCCTCTATACTGATACATTTTTTTCTATTAAAAAATTACTGACAATGGGATTGGTATGTTGAAGAATGAGGTATTTATATTTGTGTGACACCACATATACTGAATGAACTTGTCATACTCCTCAGTTTATGACACTGTATCATGGATTCCCCTCTAGAGCCTCTAGAAAGAACACAGGCTGCAACACCTTGATTTAATCCACGAGACCCATTTCAGACTTGTGACCTCCAGAACTACAAGATAATAGATCTGGTTGTTCTAAGCTGCTAAGTTTGTGGTAATATATTACAGCAACAATAGGAAACTAATACACTGTTCTTATTAAGTTTAGATTTATGTTATATATTATCTCACAAAGTTCAGTAGCTTCCTATTCACCTAAGCCCACTACTTAAAATTTTTTTTCTGAGTCAACCTGATAAGATAGATGTTACTAGACTGTTGTCCAAAGTGTGAAATTCATGTTTCTCCAACAGCGTATGAAACATTTCCACTAATTCCCAATAGTAAAGGACACTATTGATTCTTTTAATGTTTAATGGTTCACTCATCACATGAGTGAAAAGTGAGATCTTATTGTTTAATTTGCATTTCACTGACTAGCAATGAATCAAAACACTTGATTTGTTGGTTATTTGGATTTATGATGTTTTATGAATGTTTCCTAATTTATTATTTTTTCACTTATTTATGCTATTTTCTTGCTAAAGTATTTTTTTATTTTTATATGTTTACATTTTCTGCTGCTGTTTTGGGGTTTCTAGGCTTGTTTAAAGTCCTTCATGCCCTTCGATGGCTCATGTAAATGCCTACATTTTCTTACAAGATTTTATCATTTACAATTATGCCTTTAATCCAACCAGAATTTATTTTTAAATATAAAATACAGAATTCATTCTAGTCTTTTCCCAATTGCACCAACAGTATTTATTAAGTAATTCAGCCTTTCCTCAGTGAATTGAATTATCACCTTCGCTATGCATTAAATTTTCATTTATACTGTATCTATTTTTAAATTTTGTTCCTTCACTGGTACAATTTGGATTTAATTTTATATTAGCTTTATGCTGTATTCCAATATTGAATAGGCAAGTTTTCCCACACTGTTGTTCTTTCTCTCTCTCTTTTAATGCTTTTCTTGGCTTTTTCCTTATATTATTCTTCCATGCAAATTCTAGGATCCAGTTAAAAGAAAAAAATTTGTATTGAATTAAATTTACAAAATAATTTTGGGAAATTCGACACTTGACAATACATTATTTATTGAGGAAATCTTTTCATTTGTTTCATTATGTCTGTATTTTTAAAAATTGCCTTGCTAAATTTGACTTACTAGCATTTTATTTAAAATTTTTGAACCTATAAAATGAAATTCCTTTTCTGTTTTTTTGTTTTTGTTTTTGTAGGACTACGCTGGATTTGTAAAACTATTGTGAAGAATTTCATGTTTTATGTATTCCAGAATAGTTTGATAAGCCTAGGAATTATCTGTCATTTGAAGGTTAGAAGGAATTTAGCTGTAGCATCGGGGCACCTGGGTGGCTCAATGGTTGAGCATTTGCCATTGGCTCAGGCCATAATCCCAGGGTCCTAGGATTGAGTCTGGCATCTGGCTCCTAGCAGGGAGCCTGCTTCTCCCTCTGCCTATGTCTCTGCCTCTCTGTGTGTCTCATGAATAAATAAATAAAATCTTAAAAAAAATAATTGTCCAGACTTATTGCTTTTTTCATTATTTGAAAACAATTTTATTATGAAAATTTTCAAATATTACAAAAATAGAGAAAATAGTATAATGAATCCTATGTACCTACGACCTAGCTTTGACAATTAATTTTTCATTCTTGTTTCATCTATCTTTCCACTTTTATTTTGCTAGAATATTTTAAAGCAAATCTCAGATTTCATAACATTTCATTCGTAAGTAGCTCACTGTGTATCTCTAACAGATAAGGTTCATTTTTTTTAAACAGCCATGTTATCAAAAAAAATTAAAAAATAAAAATAAATAAATAAATAAATAAATAAATAAATAAATAAGCAGCCATGTTATCATACCTAAAAAAGAAAAAATTCCTGGGCAGCTCCGGTGGCTCAGTTGTTTGGCACCACCTCAGCCCAGGGCGTGATCCTGGAGACCAGGGATCGAGTCCCACATCCGGCTCCCTGCATGGAGCCTGCTTCTCCCTCTGCCTGTGTACACTCTAACTCTCTCTGTTTCTCATGAGTAAATAAAATCTTTAAAAATAATCCTGATTGTTTAAAAAATATCCTTTAGGGGCACCTGGTTGGCTCAGTCGGTTAAGTGTCTGCCTTCAGCTCAGGCCATTATCCCAGGTCCTGGGATTGAGCCCCATGGCAAGCTCCCTGCTCAGCGGAGAGTCTGCTTCTCCCTCTCCCTCTGCCTCTTCCCCTGCTCATTCTCTCTCTTTCTCTCCCTCCCTCTGTCTCTCTCTCTCCCTCTCTCTTGTGCACATACACACTCAAATAAATAAAATCTTAAAAAATATTCTTTTACTTTTGGTTTATTTGAATCAGAATCCAAACGACATCTAGTGCATTGCATTTCTGTTGTTCTGTCTCTTAATTCTCTCTTAATTTATAAAAGTTCTCTCTTATCTTCTCCCATCCTGCCTTCCCCAAGCCATTTGTTGAAAAATCAGGTTGTTTGTCCTATAGTATATTCTAGATTTGTATTTTGTTGTTTCCTTGTAGTTTTACTTAACTTGTTCCCCTTTTCTTTCTTTTTAAATTTTTTTTTATAGACTGAAAGTTAGACAAAGTCTTGATTATGTCTAAGTGAAATTATTTTGGGGGTGCCTGGGTGGCTCAGTTGGCGAAGCATCTGACTCTTGGTTTTGGCTCAGGTCGTGATCTCCAGGTTGTGGGAAAGTTAGACTGTATATTGAGTATCAATTCTTGACTTTTTACTCTTCACAGACCCTCATATCTAAAAAAAAGTGATCAGGTTGTCTGGCTGGCTCAGTCAGAAGAGCATGTGGCTCTTGATCTCTCTCAGTGTAGTGAATTCAAGTCCCCCGCTGGGTGTAGAAATTACTTAAGTAAATAAAGTTTAAAATAAATAAATAAACAAACAAAATTGAAAAGAGTGATCAAGTTCTATCAGTTCTACCTATCTAATAATTCACAAATCTAACCACTTCTCTTCATTTTTCTCTCTCACTTCTCAGTAAAGCCTCCATTTTCTAGATCCTCCCAATGCATCCCTACATTCAGTCTTTCTCTCATCTTGTCCATCTTCTACACTGCAGCCAGAGAGACCTTTTTAAAGTACCAATTTGATATTACTTATTTACTTAAATATTTTCAAAGGATTTGTCAAGACTGATACCTGACTCATAGATATCAGTTATGTCATTATCCTTGGGTCAAACAACATAAGATTCCCATTTACAACTACTTCATATGATTGTATTAGGTTCCCAGGTTGCCATAAAAATTACCCCAACTTTAGTAGCATAAAACAACAGAGATTCATGTTTTCACAGTTCTGGAGGCTAGAGATCCAAAATCAAGATGTTTAGCAGGGCCATGTTCCCTCTGAAATCTCTAGGAAAAATTCTTCCTTGCTTTTTTTCTAGAATCTGGTGACTCCAGGCTATCTGTGGCATTCTTTGACTTGAACTGCATCACTCCAAACTCTGCCTCCATCTTCACATGGCACTCTTTTCTGTGTGTCTCTCTGAGTCCTCTTCTTACTACAACAACAGTCATGAGATCTAGGGCCCACCCTCTACCAGGATGATTTCATCTTGAGATCCTTAACATCTGCAGACACTTTGCATTCTGAGGTTCCAAGTAGGCATGAATTCCAGGGGACTATTGTTTAATTCATTACAATTGCCTACAGACATTTTATGTTACAAAATCTACTCATGTCTCCAGCCTCATCTCTTACCACTGTCCACCTCTCGTTGTAATCTCCAGTTTACACTAAGCCCCTACAATTCTAGGACCACAGGTTGCTTGTCCACACTTCTTCAAAAGGATCTTTGCACTTCCTGCCCACATTTGGAATGTCCTTGCAGCCTCCCTTTGCCTGATTCTTACTATTTTTCAGATTCATTTGCTCTAGGAAGTTTTCTTGAATCTCATCCCTCATTTCCATATGCTTGCCTCACCCCAGATGCCCACTGCACACTAGCTCTACCTCGATCAGAACATGTTCCCCACTATTTCATAATTTTATTTGCTGCACCACCTCTTCTCCACATCTCTATACCCATTTCTTTTCCAGTCAAATAATCATTAAGGAACCGATCATTTCTTGTTTTGTTTTTATTTGCTTTTATATTCTCAGAACCCAACATAGTGCCTAATAGGCACTCTACAAATGGTTATAGAATGAATGAATGAGTGAATGAGTGAATGGATGTCTTTGAAAAGCTGTTCACATATGGTAAGAATTTCCAGGTGTTAAAATTGATATGCAATAGCATCTGTGGTGGTTTCTTTATTCATGTTTGTCTTTAAAGAGAATATTACCTTCATCTGAGGAAATCAAGAGAAGTACTCCATGAATATTGAATATTACATTAGGCAGTATTAAATTACCCCATTTGATTTTGGTGTTGCATGTGATGAAAACCCACTGTGATCTGACCATAGCCCAATTCATTTTGATTATCCTTAGATCAAATAATGTAAGATTCCCAATTATATCCACAAATGTGAATGGTGGAATTACCATATGAATGGGTTTGAAATCCATATTAATATTAACTTTAAAGAAAATTATGTAGTTTTCTTTTCTAAAGAGAAGAAAAGTTTCTATTGAAGTTGGAAACTGTATATACCTACCAGTGAAAGAACCAGAAAAATAGCCTTAAAGAGAAAGTTAAAGTAGATAGTATCGATAATACTTCAGGTAACTCACCACTCTCATATAAATAGAATTTAATTTATTCAATCACCTTGAATAAAATGAGGCCAGGCAAATATTATTAGGCAAAGATTACATTCCATTTAGTTAATCATTTTTGGAATAAAAGGCTCCCAGGATTCTCCAATGTTTTCCTCTTTGGTTGACATAACATCAAGGATTATATAAGTATGTAGCAGGACCTCACACTTGTCAGAAAGGCTAAACCAACAACACGGGAAACAACAGGTGTTGGCAAGGATGTGGCAAAAAAGGAACCCTCCTGCACCATTGGTGAGAATGCAAACCGATGCAGCCACTCTAGAAAACAGTATGGAGTGTCCCCGGTAAGTTAAAAATAGAATTACCCTATGATCCAGCAACCCCACTACTGGGTATTTACCCAAAGAATACAAAAACACAAATTCAAAAGGATACATGTATTCATATGTTTATAGCAGCATTATTTACAAAAGCCGAAATATGGAAGCAGCCCAAGTATCCATCGATAGATTAATGGATGAAAAAGATGTGAGATAGATAGATAGATAGACCACAATGGAATATCAGTCAGCTATAAAAAAAAAAAGAATGAAATTTTGCCATTTGCAATGACATGGATGGAGCTAGAGAGTATTATGCTAAGTGAGATAAATCAGTCACAGAAAAATAGATACCATATGATTTCACTCATGTGTGGAATTTAAGAAACAAAACAATTGAGCAAAAAGAAAAAAGAGAGAGAGATAAATAAAGAAACAGACTCTTAATTATAATGAAATGATAGTTACCAGTGGGGAGGGGATGGGTGGGTGACATAGGTGATGGGGATTAGGATGGCATTTGTTGTGATGAGCACTGGGTGATGTACAGAATTATTGAATCACTATATTGTGCAATTCCTGAAACTAGTATAACACTGTATGTCAACTAACTAGAATTAAAACAAATACTTAAAAAAAAAAGTATATGGCAGGCTAGCTGGATTGCCCAAAAGAAAAGAGCCTACAAGCTAATTGTGCTTGAAGGACATCAATAAGTAGCACATGAATGGTAGGGACAGTTCCTGAAGGCCCTTGGCTCCTGAGGAACAGTGTGGCCCTGTCATGGGGAAGTACTCGTAACTTGTGTTTAATGGAGTTGTAAGGACCGGCCAGAGGTCATCTGGGGAGATGAATGCGGTGTGGCAAGGTTCTCCACACTAACACAAACCCAAGTTTCCAGGGGGCATCAAGAACAGAATAACTCGGAGTGCCTGGATGGCTCAGCGGTTGAGCACCTGCCTTCAGCCCAGGGTGTGATCCTGAAGTCCCGGGGTCAAGTCTGCATTGGGCTCCCCACAGGGAGCCTGCTTCTCCCTCTGCCTGTGTCTCTGCCTCGTGTCTCTCAGGAACAAATAAATAAATAAAATCCTTAAAAAAAAAAAAAAAACCAGAATAACTCAAAGATTGAGGGATTGAGTTGTGAAGAGACTGAGAAGGGGGTTTCTGGTGTCTGATCTTAAGATTGTACCCTGGGAACTAACTCAGCAATGAGGAAGAGATTGATGAGTGGAGAAAAAAATCACCTTTATTCTTCACTTCTTCCCTCCCCATCCTCCCTCCTGTCATCTCTCTATCCTCTCTCTCCCTCTTCTCTTACATACTTGCTGTCTGCCCCTCTCTGGATTATTGGAAAGTAGAAATAAAAGCAAAACAAATACCCATTATTCATATAACCTTTTCCTGCAGCCTATCTTTCTGCGAACAAAGGCAATAGGTGGAAAGAACTAGATATTCTCTTATAACTCTTGTTTCTGAAAATTTATTCATTGTTTTTTAATCCATTCATTTGTTCATCATTCAACAAAAATGTATTGACCCTATAATGTTCTGGGTATATAATTTATCTTCCAGATCAATTATTTTCAATTCTTTTTTTAAGCCATGAAAGCTTTTTTTTTTTTTTTCTGAGTAAAAGATCACTGATACTCAATAGGGAAACCATTAAAGTCGCACTGAATGAGTTGGGTTTTGGGGACACAGAACTTGGCCAACTCCTACCCTACCTTGTCTTGCAGCCCCTGAAAGATTCTGTGAAGCATAGCATACATACCACTGTTCTATAGTGATCACTTTTGGAGGATGCTAATGAACTAATGCATTAAGTTCGTAAACTGATAGCATTATGATAGATAGCAACTGATAGAACTAATCGTTACTCCTGCGTTTACTATACACACTGTACTCAGAATAACCAACTTTTTTTTAAATTTTTTTTTATTATTTATCTATGACAGTCATACAGAGAGAGAGAGAGAGAGAGAGGCAGAGACACAGGCAGAGGGAGAAGCAGGCTCCATGCACCGGGAGCCCGACGTGGGACTCGATCCCAGGTCCCCAGGACCACGCCCTGGGCCAAAGGCAGGCGCCAAACCGCTGCGCCACCCAGGGATCCCTAGAATAACCAACTTTTTGATGAAAAGTTTTCTTTATAGAATTACAGATAGAAAGAAGGAATGATTTTTTAATTCAAATATCACCATTTTGCAATCCTTAATAAATTAGCAGATCTAGTCAGCAAACATCAATGGCTGCTAACACCACAAAGAACAACAACTGGACTTTCTGTGTTACCCAATAAAAGAACACACCCCACCATCCATAAAATTGTCTTGGAAAACAAATCCAGTATAAATCTGGTTAATCAGTAGATCCCACGTACAGAAAATTTAAAGGACATAGGATCATGAAGGACTTCTGTTCTCCACTTTTCTTGAAGCTAGCACTCCATATCAACACCTCTGCCTGACTTCAGGTGTTCTGGCACTAGCTCAGAAATCTAGACAAAACAATTGAGGTACTAAGTGGACAATTTGTTTATCTTTGACCTTCCACACAGAATCCTCTCTCCTCATCTTCAATTTCTCATTCTCTACTGGGTCCTCCTCATCAGCATTTTAATGTGCAATTAGTTCCCAGTGCATTTCATATTACTAAATCGGATGTATGTCAATCTTCATCTTATTTGACTTCTCAGTTGCAACCATTATAGATCCTCTTTGAAGCCAATCTCTTCCACTGCTAGTAGGATATTGCACTCTCCTGCCGGTTTCCCAGTCTCTCTAATAGGGACTTCTTATTCTCTTCTGACAAATCATCTTTACATGTTGGACATTTTTAAAGGCTCAGTTCTGGTTTCCCTTCCTCCTCATTCTGCTCTCTCTCTCTCTTTCTCTTCCTTCCATCTCATCACTCTACCTTCAATTATTCACGTTTTCTCAATGATTTATATGCTGATAACTCCCAAATTTATATTTCCATCCCAGGCCTCTTGGATTGTTTTAAAACATGTCTGTCTATTCTTTGATAATCCTTTCATCAAAGATGGAATCTAATTCCTGTTTACTTAAATATGCTCTGGCCTTATGACCTAACAAATAGAATGTGTATAGCAGAATATGTTTGTTGGCAGGGATGCTATATAACTTCTGAGGCAAGTGAAGTGATCCAGCTTACCCCTGGTTCTCTCTCTCAGGATGCATCCTTTAGAACCCTGAACCACCATATAAGAATTCTGGTGCCCTGAGCTGCCTAGAGAGACAGAGCAGAGACCCACACTAAGATAGAGAGAGATGTCCAAAGAACTTCAGCTATTCTAGACTCAGAGTCTTCCCAACCCAGTGTCAGGCATGTGAGTGAAATATTCCAGATGCCAGTCCCAGCCATCATTTGACTATGACCTCATGACAGACCCAAGTCAGAACATTTCAGTCAACTCGTTTCAGATTTCTGACCCACAGAAACAGTGAAAAGTAACAAATGATTATTATTTATAAAGCCACTAAGTTTTGGGGTGATTTGGTACTTGGCAATAGATATTCAGAAAATCCTCTGACTTCTACACAGACATCTTTGAATTCAGGACACACCACTCCCAAATATTCCACTTTGGCATATTGACTCTTTTGAGCTGAAGGAACTGCAGATGCAGGAAGGACTCTCTGACCTCCCTTTTCCCACCTAAACACAGTCCATAAAATCTCCCATGAGAAAAGCACCCTCCCTGTACAGGAAGAAAAGAACATCCTTATCTCCAGAAATTGGGAATTGATGCTGAAATGGATCTATACAAGTAAAATTACTAAAATAACCCTTGTCTTCTACCAGGCCTGGCTTCCCATATCTCCCCACTTCTCCATAATTTACTGCCCCTAGCCTAAATTCTTTGTTTTATCTCTTCTTCTCAAATATATTGTTTCTTCAACTAAAAGTTATATAAACTTTTTGATCTGGTCACCTTCCTGGGTCTTCAATTTCTAGTGAAGATTTCCATGTACAGGGATGCCTGGGCGGCTCAGCGGTTGAGTGTCTGCCTTCGGCTCATGGTGTGATCCTGGTCTGGGGATCAAGTCCCATGTCAGGCTCCCTGTGAGGAGCCTGCTTCTCCATCTGCCTATGTCTCTGTGTGTCTTTCATGAATAAATAAATAAATAAATAAATAAATAAATAAATAAATAAAATCTTTAAAAAAAAAAGATTTCCATGTACATGTGAAATTCTAATGGGATTTGTATGCTTTTCTCCAATTATTCAGCTTTAAGTCAGTTTAATTCTCAGGCCCAGTCAGAGATCCTAAGAGAATAGAGGAGAAATTTTTCTTCCCCTCTCTCTGGCCCTAGTGTTTTCCAACTTTTTGCCTCCTGTTGAGTAGTTCATTATCTTCATATATAACCCAGCTCTCATTCCTCTAGCTTCATGTTTGACTTTTCCTCAAACAGTGCTTCCCTCGGTCTTTTCATAAATATCATCTGCCTTGTTTTCCTAGAATTCTTACTTGGTATCATCCAGGCATCTATGCAATATTTTTTTAAAAATCCCCAGGGGTAGCCAAGGCAGACAACCTATAAAAAAGATTGACTCTCACCCACATATGCATATATTGGAATGCAGATCCAAGTATTTCATGAAAGTAATTCTGACTGAAGTAGAAAACCATTAAGAACTATTAAACTGGGATCCCTGGGTGGCGCAGCAGTTTGGCGCCTGCCTTTGGCCCAGGGTGCAATCCTGGAGACCCGGGATCGAATCCCACATCAGGCTCCCAGTGCATGGAGCCTGCTTCTCCCTCTGCCTGTGTCTCTGCCCCTCTCTGTGACTATCATAAATAAATAAAAAGAAAAAGAAAAAAGAAAAAAAAAGAACCATTAAACTTTGACATGAGTTGTTGGTGAAAGCAATAATTTCCTTTCCTAGAAGACATTAAAAGAATTAGATTCAGAACAATTTAGGAACCTAAGTAGTAAAGATACAGTCACTTCTAAAGCTAGGATAAAGATCTGAATGGCCAATGGTCTGTAAGGAATCTAATCTTAAAGGCTGATATAGGCTTAGATTAGAAATATTTGTGCCCAAAGCAATATTTCTATATATGCTTCTATCTTGCCTATTCTTACCAAGGGATACATGATTCATTTTTTTGTGGACTTGGTTTCTCTTGGCTTTGATCTTCACTGGGAATGGAAAGAGTGGAATGAACTAAGAATCTTTATCAGAGTAAAAGAAAGGGAGTACCCAAAGAGGGTCAGTAGGACTAGAAATGCCCAGGTCTGCCCCAAGAGGAGAGGAAATGGGACAGGATAACAGACAAGTTAAGAGAGGTTGTACGCTAGATGGATTCATACGGAATTTCCTTTGTGGGGCTTCCATCAACATGCTTGTATCGCAGAAGGAAGGACTGTCTGCCTTATCTTGTGACAAATGTTGGTCATGAATGTAAATAAATAGAAAAATGCCATTGATGTGTAGCATTTAACTATACAGCTTCATATAGCTCCAAACTACGGTATGTTGAATCAAAGAATAATTCTCTGATAAGAAGACACAATAACTGATGCTCTAGAGAGGGAGAGGGAGAGAAAGAGAGAGACATTCACAGAGAGAGAACGGAAGTAATCCTTCATAAATTCCACAAGAAAAAATATTAATGGGGTACCTGGCTGGCTGTCAGTAGGGCATGAGACTCTTAATCTCAGGGTTGTAAATTTGAGCCCCATGTTGGGTATAGAGATTACTTTAAAAAATAAATGAAATGAAAGGCCAGGTTCAATGTCATTTACACTGCAACATATTGGAACACAAAATAAATCAGTATCTCAGTCCTCAGATAATGTAACACAATGAATAACTCACCAAAACGCTGCGTATTTAATAGAAAAGGCCCAAAATGAAGCACTACAGTAATCTAGAATGAACATGAACAGCTTCTGATACTAGGCACATTAAGTGTGAGGCGTTTGGGGAAAATAGCTCTGTTTTTGACAAGTACCACATCTGAGATGACATTTGAATAATTAATATGTTTAGTCTGGATAATATATTTTCAGAAGGAATGTGTTACTCTGGATACAAATTTTCAAACAGCAAACAGCACTTCTTATTGTCACCTCCCATTATGTGTCTTTCATCACCTATTTAGCCAGCTGTGCTGCTATGTAGACAAAAGCAAATATGTAACAGATGCTCCTAGAACTTTAAGCATGAGGTATTTTCAAACATGGCTAGCTACCCTGGTTAAAGATAAAAGGTGTCTGCACTGGAAAACAGATTAGTTTACCAATTAAGAATAACAGATAATGGAATAAAATTCATCACCTCCTAGCTCTGTGATCTTGGGCTAAGTTATTTAAGCTTTCTAAGCTACAAGTCTCCTCTTCTCCCTGGGATGGCTGTGATGATTAAACAAGATGATCCAATTAAAACAAACATATCTGGAGCACTAGGGTGGCTCAGTGGTTGAGTGTCTGCCTTTGGTTCAGGTCATGATCCCAGGGTCCTGGGATCGAGTCCCACATCAGGCTCCCCACAGGGAGCCTGCTTCTCCCTCTGCCTATGTCTCTGCCTCTCTCTCTATGTCTCTCATGAATAAATAAATAAAATATTTTAAAAAATAAGAATAAAACAAATATATCTGGTATAAGGTAAATGTTCAATAGATGTTAGCAATCTATCATTTTTATTGAATTGCATACATAAAAGCTTTGGCAAATAAAGAAATGGTTTGAAGTAAGCAAGTTGATTTGGTGCAGTACTACAGTTGAGGCTGCTGTTAAGTAGGAAAAAAACAAATAAAGCAAAACAAAAAAACTGTATGATTGGAGCTCCAAAACTCCCACCTAAGCTTGAAGCAAAGAAGTTCAACTTTTATCCTCTACATATTGCAGTTGTCATAAAGTTCCAATAAAAAAATGAATACTATTTCTTTTTTTTATGATTCTACTTATTTATGAGAGAGAGATAGAATGCAAAGGGTGAGGGACAAGCAGACTCCATGCTGAGCGCAGAGCCCAATGTGGGGCTTAATCCCAGGATGCTGAGATCACGACCAGAGCCAAAACCAAGAGTCAGTTGGACATTTAACTGAGTGAGCCACCAGGTGCCCCAATACTACAGTTTTTAAAATAATTTACAATAACAGATAGTGGGGAGAGCCTCTGATTTCAAATCCATACATTACATATCCGTGACAAAACTCTTAGAAAACTAGAGCTAATAGAGAACTTACATAATATGACAAATAGTATCTACAAAAAAAAATATACAGCAACAATATACTTCATAGTAAAATGTTGACATATTTCCCTCTAAGATAAGAATGAGAAAGGGAAGTCTGGTTTTCATTCAATATTGTACCAGCCAGTGCAATAAAGCAAGAAAAAGAAATAAAAGGTATAAGGATTGGAAATGAAACAATAAAAGTGTCACTAACTTCAACTAATATGATTTTAAATAAATATCCAAAATAGCCTACAGATAACTATATTTAATGAGTTCATTAAAATTGATGGGTGCAAAGACAATATGTGAAACTCAATTCTGGGATTCCTAGTGTCTCAGTGGTTGATAATCTGCCTTCTTCTCAGGGTGTGATCCCAGGGGATTGAGTTCCACATGGGTCTCCCTGTGAGGAATCTGTTTCTCCCTCTGCCTATGTCTCTGCCTCTCTCTCTGTGTCTCTCATGAATAAATAAATAAAATCTTAAAAAAAAAAAAGAGGGATGCCTGGGTGGCTCAACAGTTGGGTGCCTGCCTTCAGCTCAGGTCATGATCTCTGGATCCAGGATCCCTGCAAGAAGCCTTCTTCTCCCTCTGCCTATGTCTCTGCCTCTCTTTCTCAGTCTGTGTCTCTTATGAATAAATAAATAAATCTTTTAAAAAAGAAAAGAAAAGAAACCCAATTCTATTTCTTTTAAGATATTTATTTATTTATTTATAGTTTGAGCTGGGGGAGGGGTGGAGGTGGGAAGGGTACAGGGGAGGGAGAGAATTCCTAGCAGACTCCATGCTGAGCTCAAAGCCCAGGGTGGGGCTCAATCCCATGAACCTGAGATCATGACCTGAGCTGGAATCAAGAGTCCCATGCTCAACCAACTGAGCCACCCAGTCACCCCACTCAATTCTATTTCTATATCCCAGCAAAAAACGGAACATAAGTTTTTAAAAAGACACAATCTTCAATACTTTCAAAAATATAAAATACATGGTAGTAAATACAGCAAACAAGATATTAGTGGGATAAATCTTGAAAACCTGAAGTATATAGATACAACATGTTCTTAGATTGGGAGACTCAATGTTGAAAGAATGTCAATTCTTTCAAAATTAACTTCCAATTAATTATAATCTCATTAAAAATCTCAACAGAAATTTTGTAAGTTGAAAAGGTGATGGTAAAATTTGCATGAAAATGCAAACAGCTAAGAATAATAAAAACGATTGAAGAATATAAAGTAGAAAGACTCGTTTTACTGATATCAAGGATTATTATAATAACAAAGACTATAAGGTATCAGTGTAAGAATAGAAAATTGCAGAATCCAAAAAAGACCCATATGCATCTTCACTTGCTTTACATTAAAGGTAACGATGCAAAGAAGTGGAGGAAAGACAGTTTTCCCAATTTGGGGTATCCTTGTAGGAAAAAACAAAACTTGGCCTCTACCTCACACAGTACACAGAAATTAATTCCAGATAGATTTTGGTTCTAGATGTAAAAGGCAAAACAATAAAGTCTCTAGAGAGTAACTTAGGAAATTATCTTAATAATTCTCCCATTCTCCCTCCCAGATCCTATATAGAAACCATCTCCAGGAGACAAAATGATCAACTCATTTACATTAACATGTAAATTCTAGGGATTAGATGTAAGATGTACCATTAGAGGTCATATGTTCCAGTTCCTCATCACAGTGGATAAAAAGACTGACAACAGTTTAGCTATTAGCATTTCCAAGCCCTTCAATTGGACTATGGAGTAAATTTCCCACTATAGAAATTAAATGCCAGACTACTAGGCTGAGGAGGAAATTTCAGTCCTCTGAAATCATACCTCTGAATTTGGGTTGTGCCTGAATTGTTTCACTTTGAAGGAGGTATTTTGCCTGGGGCTTTGGGCCATGTAATAGTGGAGGATCCTAAATCCTCAGAAGTTGTCTTGAGGTGGGAGCGGATATGATTCATCACCTAGGGTAGGGTGACCAACTATCTTGGTTTGCCTGGGACTGGGGTGGTGAAGTCAGAATAGTCGCTCTTGACTCGGGAGTGGAATATCTAAAGGCTCACTTATTTTATGTCTGATTGGCAATGCTGACTAATAACTGGGAACTTAGCTGGAATTATCAACTGAAATACCTTTACATGAATTCTCCATGTGGCTGCTGGGGAATCCTCACCATGTGACGGCTGAGTTCCAAGAATAAACACCCGAAGAGAACCAGGCAGAAGTGTGTCACCTTTTAAAGTCTAGCCTCAGAAATCACATAGTATCACCCAGTCACCCAGATTCAAGGAGTAGAACCCTAAATACCACCTCTCCAAGGGAAAAGTGTCAAAGGCATATTGTAAGAGGAGTGGGTAGGAGGAGAGATATTGTTGTGGCCATTTTGGGAGAATACCATCTGCCACAGCTGTATACAGAGCCTACTGAGATACATAGGTGGGGAGTGATGGGGGAAACAAAAGAAAATCATCCTCTCAGGTGCTTCTCATTATCTCCTGCATCTCATCAGGTCAAGTTCTATCCTGTGAGTTTTAGGTTTTTAAATATAAGCTGGATTTCCATAAAGTTATGGTAAAGAGTGAGAGCAATATGGCTGGCAAAGCCATCTGTTCACAGTTCAGTTGTGCTTTATAACTTTGAGGACATTATGTGACTGCAGAGTGGGGGCTGGCCACCTGATGTAGTACAGAGACTATCAGCTTGGGGTTAGAAATTCTCCTTCCACTGGCAACTCCACTATTTCATTTTATGTCATTGGGCAAGTCACTTTTGTGTCTCAGGTGCCTCATTTTTGAAATAAGAGTGATAGTAATACTTGATCTATTCACTTGGCAACTGTGGGAATCAAATAAGTATGAGATGGGTGGCTGGGTGGGTGGCTCAGTCAGGTAAGCTTCTGCCCTCAGCTCACTTCATAATCCCAGGAGAGTCTGCTTCTCCCTCTCCCCCCGCAGCCCCTCCTCTTGCTTGTGCTCTCTCTCTCTCTTCCTCTCAAATAAATAAATAAAATCTTGAAAATGAAGATAAATATGAGAAACTGCTGTGGAAGCATAAAGCTTTACAATTTTATATAAATGTGTCAAGTTTAACATGTGCTATCTTCAAGAAGGCTAAGTATAGAAGCAAAGACAGGAACAGCCTTGGATGAGAAGGCAATATAGATGACCTCTAAGGCTCTATCAGATATGTAATGAAGACCTCGAACCAAACTAATTACTTACACCTGACTTACTGAATTAAAACATTTTTGACCAAGTGAGGATCAACTAACAATTAGATGATAAAACCGTGTCTAATGCATTGATACAATAAATCTGCAGATCAACTGAGGTCCAAGTACATTCATTATTTTTGTAAAATAATAAAGAAGAAGCATAGTTCCTACCATTTTTTATAGATCTGGAGCTTAACAAACTCTGAAACTTATATGGGTGTGTGCCCTTCTGTCATGAACTTCACCTACTCTCTGAGCCCCAGGCTCACATCACTAATGGCCTACTGATTATGGGACAATCAACTGTTCAATTTTACTTAGGAAGGAAAGGATTTCCAGGATGCAGACTTTCAGTGCTCTAACTGGGCAGGACCTAATTACAATGGGACAGATTACACGTTACCACTGAATAACTCTCCCTGGTCACTCCTAAGGTGACATACTCGGCATATCCAGGAGTCACTGACCATCTTCCCCTTCAACACGGTTCCTCATGGTATTGTCTCCAGCAATGCTCAGCACCCTGCTGTGCTGGTACCGTGTTAGAAACCTTGGAGTCATCACAGACCTTTCCTCCTCACCTACCTCCCACACAAAATTAATTAAGTCCTCTGTGTACCTCTTTGGAAAGTGATGTCTCTTTGGTGGTTTAACTTCTTCATCAGCTCTTACATAGACTATTGTAAAGGCCTCCCGTTATAAAATGAAATGTGAATTCTAACACATAGAATAATATGTCTCATGACATATTATTTGGACTCTGTATTCACATTTCCTTATTAACAAAAATTACTAATATATACCTCTGGTCACTGAAAGACTGAGGAAATGGTTCAGAGTAACGGGACATGATAGAATCCTAGATTGGGCGGCAGGGTGTTGCTACAAAGGATGGTGTTGAGACAGTAGGTGAAAACTGAATATGGAGTATATATTAGATAATAGTATTTTATCGATATTAAATTTCTTGAGTTAGATCACCACTCAGTAGTTATATATCTGAATGTCTTTGTTCTTAAGATTTACATGCTGTAGAGATGACATGCCATGATCTTGGCAACTTTCATATTTTCAGCAAACTATTTTTAAAAAATAAGAAGGGGGTAAAATATAAAGTAAACAAGATATCTTAAGTATGCGTAAGCACTTGGCAGCACTATTGAAACAAAACATTAACTAGTCACAGGCTGGCCCATGTCAAACAGTGAGTTCAGAGGTCACATTTACAGCAAATGCGATGAAGATATCAGGTCTAGTGTGAGGTCAACATAGGTCATAAAGCCAAAGGCTTTCTAGAAGGCCCTTTCTGGTCTAAAGAGATTAAGGGGTCCCATCAGCCAAGGTTCTATGAATAAACAATGGGATTTGCCAAGTAAGTGCTTACCAAAGTAAAGGTTGGAAGGAGTCTAATAAAGACAAAAGCAACAAATGTTGTCTATTGCAATTCAGCCTCCCACTTTCTGAATTCTTCGCATCTCTGAATTAAAAAAGGGTAAATCTATAGTATAGGGTCAACTGGCTATATGTCTTAAAGAAACCAGATTAGACCTGACCTTGCTGATAATTTCACCTCTGAGTCATTGAACTTGTGACTAGAGATGAAGTAACAGGCAATGAGGTTGGCCCCTGAGAAGAGCACCAGAGGTGCTCTTCTAATTTGAGGCTTCTAATAGCTACCTGCACAGAGTCCGTTCCCATTGTGTGGGTTGGGAATGACAATGTGTTGCCCTTACACTGCATCTGAGTTTCAAAACCAGGATGGTATTTCTCCAAAACCCAAATTCTTTTTTTTTTTACTTTTATTTAATTAATTTATTTTTTATAAATTTATTTTTTATTGGTGTTCAATTTGTCAACATATAGAATAACACCCAGTGCTCATCCCACCAAGTGCCCACCTCACTGCCCGTCACCCAGTCTCCCCCACCCCCCACCCACCTCCCCTTCCACCACCCTTAGTTCGTTTCCCAGAGTTATGAGTCTTTCATGTTCTGTCTCCCTTTCTGATGTTTCCCACTCATTTTTTATCCTTTCCCCTTTATTCCCTTTCACTATTTTTTATAGTCCCCAAATGAATGAGACCATATAATGTTTGTCCTTCTCCGATGGACTTAGTTCACTCAGCATAATACCCTCCAGTTCCATCCACGTTGAAGCAAATGGTGGGTATTTGTCATTTCTAATGGCTGAGTAATATTCCATTGTATACATAGACCACATCTTCTTTATCCATTCATCTTTCGATGGACACCAAGGCTCCTTCCACAGTTTGGCTATTGTGGACATTGCTGCTATAAACATCGGGGTGCAGGTGTCCCGGCGTTTCATTGCATCTGTAATGCAATCCCTATCAAAATACCATGGACTTTCTTCAGAGAGTTAGAACAAATTATTTTAAGATTTGTGTGGAATCAGAAAAGACCCCGAATAGCCAGGGGAATTTTAAAAAAGAAAACCATAGCTAGGGGCATCACAATGCCAGATTTCAGGTTATACTACAAAGCTGTGGTCATCAGGACAGTGTGGTCCTGGCACAAAAACAGACACATAGATCAATGGAACAGAATAGAGAATCCAGAAGTGGACCCTCAATTTTATGGTCAACTAATATTCAACAAAGGAGGAAAGACTATCCATTGGAAGAAAGACAGCCTCTTCAATAAATGGTGCTGGGAAAATTGGACATCCACATGCAGAAGAATGAAACTAGACCACTCTCTTGCACCATACACAAAGATAAACTCAAAATGGATGAAAGATCTAAACGTGAGACAAGGTTCCATCAAAATCCTAGAGGAGAACACAGGCAACACCCTTTTTGAACTCAGCCACATTAACTTCTTGCAAGATACATCCACGAAGGCAAAAGAAACAAAAGCAAGAATGAACTATTGGGACTTCATCAAGATAAGAAGCTTTTGCACAGCAAAGGATACAGTCAACAAAACTCAAAGACAACCTACAGAATGGGAGAAGATATTTGCAAATGACGTATCAGATAAAGGGCTAGTTTCCAAGATCTATAAAAAACTTATTAAACTCAACAGCAAAGAAACAAACCACCCAATCCTGAAATGTGCAAAAGACATGAACAGAAATCTCACAGAGGAAGACATAGACATGGCCAACAAGCACATGAGAAAATGCTCTGCATCACTTGCCATCAGGGAAATACAGATCAAAACCACAATGAGATACCACCTCACACCAGTGAGAATGGGGAAAATTAACAAGGGAGCAATTGCACTGCTGGGGATTTACCCCAAAGATACAGATGCAACAAAACCCAAATTCTTAACCTAAAAGTTTTGCTGCCATACTCAGACCCTGAACAACCTGGCCATCTACTTCTGTCCCACATCCAACATCTATGCCCACTATTCCTGCAAACATGGCTTAATTTTCAGCTCTATCTAAATCACCTGTCCAACACTTTAACCATAATGCCCTCCATATTATTTCTCATGTGTTGCATCTACTCAGATGACCCTTGACCACTAGGCATGCAAGAAACCTCACCTTGCTTCAAGTTTATAACAAATGTCTGCTCTTTAAAATCTTTAGTGAGGGGTGCCAGGATGGCTCAGTCAGTTGAACAACCAACTCTTGATTTCAGCTCAGGTCACGATCTCAGGGTCGTGGGATGAGCTCCACATCAAGCTGCTCACTTAGTAGGGAGTCTGATTCTCTCCCTCTCCTTTTTCCTCTCCCCCTACTCTCATGCTATCTTTATCTAAAATAAATAAATAGGGATCCCTGGGTGGCGCAACGGTTTGGCGCCTGCCTTTGGCCCAGGGCGCGATCCTGGAGACCCGGGATCGAATCCCACGTCGGGCTCCCGGTGCTTGGAGCCTGCTTCTCCCTCTGCCTGTGTCTCTGCCTCTCTCTCTCTCTCTGTGACTATCATAAATAAAAATTAAAAAATAAATAAATAAATAAATAAATAAACAAACAAATAAATCTTAAATAAATAACTTAAATTTAGTGAGATCTTTTCTGATTCCTCCAAGCAGAGGTTGGTTTTTTCACATTAGACTTTACACAGACTTCTATTATAATTTTTATTTTTAATTGTTTTATTGTTACTTTTATTTTATTTTATTTTATCTATTTTATTTTAGAGACGGAGGGAGCAGGAAGAGAGGGAGAAAGAGAAAGAGAATCTCAAGTAGGCTCCACGTTCAACATGGAGCCCCACATGGGGGCTCAATCTCACAACTCTGAGATCATGACCTGAGCCAAAATCAAGAGTCAGATGCTTAGGTGACTGGGTTCCAGGGTGGTTTAGTCAGTTAGGGGTCTGACTCTTGATTTCAGTTCAGGTCATGATCTCAGGGTTATGGGATTGAGGCCTATGGAGGGCTCTGTGCTCAGCGCTCTCTCTTTCTCTCTCAAATAAATAAATAAATAAATAAATAAAATATTTTTTAAAAAAGTAATTATTTTATTAGATGTGGTAATCTCATTAGATTTTTTTTAAAAATTGACCTTATGTAAAATAAAAAATTGACCTTATATATTAGTGATATATACCAGAGAATTTACAAATGAATTTATATCATATCTGCAATTTGCTTTAAAACAATCCAGAGAAAATAAAAGAGGAAATTAGAATATCTGGCAATGGTGTGGGCACAGGGGAAGACCCCGCAGAGGGTAGAAAGGAGAGACCTGGGCTCCAAGGTCAAGCCTGGATGGTTTGGAGGGAGATGGCATCCAGAAGACATGGAGGAGAAAAGGACAGTAAGGGGGCAGAGGGGAGATCGGCTTGCTTTCTGGAATGTGTGGAGTTTCAGGGGACAGCCGGCCCTCAGAGGGAACCAGCACTGGGGAGGCTGTGAGGGTGAAGACACCGGTGACATGGGGGCTGGCACTGGGAGGGGACTCTGGGGACAAGAGGGACAGGAGGGGGATGAGCACACCCCTAACAATGAAAGATCAGGTGCAATGGGGCACACATGCCATCAAAGGAGACAGTCCAAGCCACATCAGATGTCAGGATCCTACAATTAAGAGCCCTGGTTCAACTGGGAGCTGCAGTTACTTTTCCCTGTCTGTGAGCATTTTTGTCCTGAGCACCTTCAAAACGCCCCTCCCCCCGACAGACTCCCTTTCCTAGGAGGGGGCACTTGTGATACCGGCATGGACATTCCTGAGAGTGAGAACCTGTCCCCACACAGGACGCCTCTCCCCAGCCCCTCCCGCAATGGAGGGACCCATAGGTAGACCCTTGGAGCCCGGCAGGGGGTGCCTGCCTCATATGTATTTATTTATTTGTGAATAAACTGTGCTGGTGTCAAAAAAAAATTTAATCTAGGGTAATGAGAATTATTTATCATATTATATTCTTTTTATTCTTACACATTTGAAAATTGTCATAATATGGGGCACCTGGGTGGCTCATTTGGTTAAGCATCTGCCTTTGACTCAGATCACGATATCAGGGTCCTGGGATGGAGCCCCACATCTGGCTCCCTGTTCATTGGGGCTTCTGCTTCTCCCTCTCCCACTCCCCCTGCTTGTGCACTCTCTCTCTTTCTCTGTAAAATAAATTCTTTTTATTTATTTTTTTAAGATTTTATTTTATTACTTATTCATGAAAGAAACAGAGAGAGAGAAGCAGAGACACAGGCAGAGGGAGAAGCAGGCTCCATGCAGGGAACCCGACTTGTGACTCCATCCCAGGACTCCAGTATCACGCCCTGGCTGAAGGCAGGCACCAAAACGCTGAGCCACCCAGGGATCCCCCAGTAAATTCTTTTTAAAAGTTTGTCATAATAAAAAGATTCTTTTATGATAAATTCTTTAAAAAATAGATTTATAAAACTTGGGATTAAAGCTGACTAAATTTTAATAACTGAAAGTCACCATTAGGCTATGAAATCTACCTAAGATACCCCCAAAGGAGACAAAAGCAAGATTCAACATTATCACCAACAACAAAAATCATTGACTGGAGAATAAAACGATTTCCTTCTTATGTCCTTCCCTCCATCCTCTCCTGTCTTCTCCTTCATCTCTTCAGAAGAGCAGATCCAGTAAAACGAGTTAAAATGCTACTCCTATCATCCAATAAAGGGGAAGCCTGGACTGGAGAAGTGTCTATGGGAATAGATGAAATAAGTGGGTTTATTTACAAAGTTGTGGATATGGGGAAATCTACAAGGATAATGCAGTGATCTACTGTGGTGGCAGACTGGATGCTAGCTCCCTCAAGTATAAAGATTTGAAGAGAGGGAACATAAATGGGAACCAAGATGGAAAGTCATGTGGAGTTGGCCTGTTGTAGAGGAACATGACCAGCTAAAAGACAGCTCCCAGAGAGGGAGCCAGTGGAGCCAATACCCTGACCCACACTTGTCCCTCTGTCCTCTGCAGAGATGACCAGGGGCTGAAGCCCAGGGTAAGACAGGCATACAGCCCTTTATACTGAGCCTTGAGTGGGGCAAAGCAGGGTGGAGAGTGGATTGAGAGGGGCAAACACAAAGTGCCCAGCATGGGCTTCAATCTTTGTGCATGACCTATGTAATGAGGTTCAACGTGATCTGAACACCGCCCACCTGTCTTACATCTGCTGCAGTCACACTCCTAGAAAATGGGAGTATTAGGAGATAACAGTGGCCAATTTATAACCACTAATCATATGAGAATCAAATGAGTGAACCTGTGTAGAGCATTCAGTTTGCTTACTGCTTGGCAACAGTAAGCCCTCAAAAATATTAAGAGAAAGCCTTCTGGACATAGTTCTTTCTCTCTCTCTGAATGTTTTATCTTCCCAGGTACTCTGGGAACCAGGTTTTTTTTTTTTTTCTTTTGTTATGTTTTGCTTTGGTAGTCCGAAAGAGTAGGTGTTCAATAAATACTTGTTCAGTGAATTTCCTCTCACCATCGGTGCTAGGTGTCTTAACCTACGTCATCTCAATGATTACAACCTTAATATAGGTAAATATTCTCATTTTAAAGATGAGGTTATATGAGGCTCAGCAATCCTTCAACTTGCCCAAAGCAGACCAGAGACTCGGGTCTAAAATCCACGTTCTTTGCCCTGTACCAGTAGCCTCACGCAAGAAGGGTTTCTGTGTAGAATGAACACCGGCTGATGAAGTGTCATCCTGACATTTACTCCACTGTGAATCCCCAAAAATGGGTCTCTCCTCACCGGGAACCAGGTGACCCTATGACTTCTATCTGCCAGTAGGCTTTTGGGTCATAGAGTCTCTGCCTGAACAATCTTCGTGTCCCCATGGAACGCTCCATTTCTTGGGTGATAATCAACATCTGTTGACTTAATTAATATGCTAATCAATAGGCTGTCTTCTGTTCTTCCGGACCCTACTTCCAATGTGCTTTGTTTCCCTGTGGGGTTGGGATGCTTCTCTTCCAACTCATAGTCTAGAAGGACTCTCTGCCTAACTTTCATTAGCAATTTCATTGGGCCAGGCTTTGTTCTAGGTGCTTTACACATAACAACCATTTACTCATCATGACAGATGTATGGGATAGGAATTATCCTTATTGCTATTTTAAGTTTCAGGGAAACTGAAGTTCAGAAGAGTTTGGTGACCTTGTTCAAGGTCACACAGCTAGAGAGAAGGCCAGAATTTTGAATCCAGGCAGCCTGATCCAGAACCTATACCCTTATATGTTACTGATGAAGAGCTTATAATTTTCCAATTGGCCACCCTGCCCTTTTCTGTTCTTTCCACCTCTTGTAGTTCTGTGGCCTTCAGCGTTTTCCTGCTCACTGTTAGCCTAAGGGGCATCTTCACATTGTCTCTGCTGTTCCAAGTGACAGTTATGAGCAAAGCAAAGTGAAAGCTCCTTGCCAGAATCTTTGTTGCCCTCCTGCTTGACATAGACGAGTCTCACTTACTTATCTTTGTCAAGCACCTTTAGAGATGAAGCTGCTGAAAGGGAGTTCAGTTCTGTGTTTTATTTTTTATTTTTTCCCCCACAGAACTCATGTGGCCTGGATGCTCCTAGTGAAAAACCAAAACCCAAAACTTCGTGGCAAAGAGCTATTGATTAAAGAAGACTGAAGAGAGAGATAGAAAGCAAGCAGCACAAAAGCTAGAGTAGTCTGCAAATCTTTGCTGGGCACAATGTTAATTTTACTGAAACAATTGCTGTACCAGTTACTTAATGTAACCAAAATAGTAATAAACTCAATTTTAAATTCAAGACATGTATGTTCCTTTAAAATTTAATAATTAGTATTTGCCCATCCTACACATTTCCCCTTTTAATTCTTGCACTGAATTTATACATTTTTTTTAAAGATTTTATTTATTTATTCATTAGAGAGGCAGAAACATAGGCAGAGGGAGAAGCAGGCTTCCCTTGGGGAGCCTGATTCAAGACTTGATCCCAGGACCCCGGGATCATGCCCTGAGCTGAAGGCAGATGCTCAACCACCGAGCCACCCAGGTACCCAATATACATTTTTTTAAGATTTCTTTTTAAAGTAATCTCTAGGGCAGCCCGGGTGGCTCAGCAGTTTAGCACCACCTTCAGCCCAGGGCCTGATCCTGGAGACCCGGGATCGAGTCTCACATCAGGCTCCCTGCATGGAGCCTGCTTCTCCCTCTGCCTGTGTCTTTGCCTCTCTCTCTCTCTCTCTCTCTTTCTCTCTCTCTCTCTCTCTCATGAATAAATAAATTCAAAAAATCTTTAAAAAAAAAAAAAGATTTAAAAAAAAATAATCTCTACACCCATCGAGGGGTTCAAACTCACAACCCTGAGATTAAGAGTTGCATGCCAGCCAGGTAACTCTCATTGAATTTACCTTATAAAATAAACACAGTTAATATAAATTTGATACTTTGTGTTGTCTGTGTGAACAGCCAGAAATTTATAAGAAGATAGTAGTTATTTAATAGGAAACCCTTTTCCAGATTGTGTTTCTTAGAAATAGATTCTTACAGAAGTTAGCCTGTACCTTCATTAGGAATGCTCTTAAAAACAACACCTGAGGGGATCCCTGGGTGGCGCAGCGGTTTGGCGCCTGCCTTTGGCCCAGGGCGCGATCCTGGAGACCCGGGATCGAATCCCACGTCGGGCTCCCGGTGCATGGAGCCTGCTTCTCCCTCTGCCTGTGTCTCTGGCTCTGTCTCTGCCTGTGTCTTTGGCTCTGTCTCTCCTTCTATCTCTCAAGAATGAATGAATAAATAAATAAAATCTTAAAAAAAAAAAAAAAAAACACCTGAGGAGAGGGGGGGGTGGAAAGCAGGATTAATGTCAAGCTGAGAGGTGGGCCTAACAAAGGACTCAGGTAGCCCTATGAGGCTGTCCTGCAGACTGAGGACCCTTCAGAATTGTCCTGAGTGGAAGAGAAGGACCGGGGCTTTTATAGTCCCACCCTCATTTGTCAGTCATTGGCTGCAGGCCAGCCCTGAATGATCTCAGGTAAGGCATTTTCTTGAAACCCAGGCAATCACTAGAGAGCTGACACCTGAGGGTTGACTCCTCCTGGCAGTTGAGGGGATCAGGTCTTCCTTCCTGAAAGGGGTTCTAGGTGGTGTGTGACAATGTCCAGCACAGAAACTAGTTAAATGCTGTAACTCACTGTCTGGTTTTCAGACTCTAAGAAAAGTCACATCACTATATCTCCTAAGTAACAGCACATCTCCCCACTCAAATGCAGTCAGTTGTCTCTTTTTCAGCTCTAGGCTGAGACCATGGCAGAAGCAAAGATCCTAAGAGGCTCCATGAAGCCGAGGGAAACATATTCACAACTAAGTGTAGTACAAGAGCACTCTATGAAGCACCACAGCACAGGCAAAGCAATGTGCTTCTGAGAACAGAAGGGGAAAGATGGATTCTGACTAGAATTCCAGGCAAAGGAGCCAAGTAAGCAAAGCATAAGGGGAATACAAGGGCACAGAAAGGGGATGGATTATAGTTTGGCACTTCTGGCTCTGTCATCAAAGAACATGGAGGATTGAGTTCAGTTAGAATGTGGTGGACTGAAGTGGAGAGGTTATAAGACAGGACATAGGCCTGATTACAGAAATTCTAGCTCCCTATGACTGTGTAACAGGCATGAATTTCAGTGCAGAGACTCACATCTAAAAGATATACTGTAGGGGATCCCTGGGTGGCGCAGCGGTTTGGCGCCTGCCTTTGGCCCAAGGCGCAATCCTGGAGACCCGGGATCGAATCCCACGTCGGGCTCCTGGTGCATGGAGCCTGTTTCTCCCTCTGCCTATGTCTCTGCCTCTCTCTGTGTGTGTGTGACTATCATAAAAAAAAATAAAAAATAAAAGATATACTGCAACCAACTACTACTTCTTATGAATGAGTTTAATTATTTCTTCAAGTCCCAGCCTGCTGGGCTGATAAGAAATGAACCTCAGTCACTCCCCAAGTTTCACCTCAGGATACGCCAAAAAGGAGGCTCTAATACAAAGAAGCAGGGGTCGGATAGGATTTTCTAGTTGTGGCCATCTCTGCACAGAGGTCATGGTGGAGTTATCTCTTGTTTCCATCCATATAACTCATTTCAGTCCAGTGGCTCTGTGCAGTATGTCATACTCAAGACATGGGCCTTTGCAGATGTTTTTATTTTGGTCCACATACAGGCACTCAGACATGTGAATTAATTACAACACATACCAATCAGGAGATTTATCCTACAACATCCAGATTTATTAGTTTTTTAAGTTGAGAGATATGATAACTCTAGGTCTACATTCTCATCTGACAACTCTAGGCCAGAACTAAGAAACCTACCTGGCTCTGAACGTACTTGAATTTGGAATCCCTGCCCTACATCTCCATGCAGTTATTCCTCTTGGAAGGCTTGCTGCATTAAAAAAATTTTTTTAAGGTTTTATTTATTTATTCATGAGACACACACACACACAGAGGCAGAGACACAGGCAGAGGGAGAAGCAGGCTCCCTGCAGGGAGCCCGATGTGGGACTCGATCCCGGGACCGTGGAATCATGCCCTGAGCAGACACTCAACTGCTGAGCCACCCAGGGATCCCATTTTTTGACTACTATCTAGGAGCACCATGAGGTTCTCTGCTGCTCCAAAATGCCAGAGTTCTTCTATGGGATTGATGGAACTCTTGGGGGAGATAAAGATAGGAAATCTGACAAGCTTATGTTTTTCACACTGTTGCAGAGGCAAAAAGCCAGCTACCTGCTTGAATGAGGGAAGAATGAGCAGAAAAGATTAGAAATTTGAAATTAATATCTCAAAATATCATTGGCTGCATATAATAAAGAATTTGGACATTTTTCTCTTGGAGATAACAGTTTCTGCTTATGATGTGCACTCTCCCAACTCGTTTTGGATGATAAAAATATTTAAAACTGCTTAGATGACCCTGATTTTGTTGGCAGCATCAAATCCCCATAGTCAGAGGCCAGTGTAGTGTATGCCTCCTGGGCTGCTTCAGGCCTCACCAGGGTGCTGACCTCAGCCACATCAATGTCATATAGCTTTTTCAAAGAGTGCTTCAACTGAGGATTGTTGGCCTTGGCAACTATAGTAAAAACTAATGCGCTGTTTTCTATCTTCTTTACAAGGAGAACTTGATGATGGCATTGTGGTCTAATTTATTCTTTGGTCCTTGGGTTTCCTTTGGAGTCACAGTGCATGATACCATGGGAAGGCAGGTAACGATTGGGGCTTTTGGGAGCTGTGGCTGCCAAAAAGCCTTCAATCTTGCTTTGATATCATGAGGAGCATGGTCTCCTTTGCCTAAGATGTCATCTCTGTATAAATGTCATAACTAACTTTAATTTCCACTTATGGGCACCTGGGTGGCTCAGTCGGTTAAGTGTCTGCCTTTGGCTCAGGTCATGATCCCAGGGTCCTGGGATTGAGTCCAGCTTCGGGCTCCCTGCTCAGGCTCAGCAGGGAATCTGCTTCTCCTTCTCCCTCTGTCCCTCCCCTCTGCTCATGCTCTTCTCTCTCTCTCTCAAATAAGTAAATAAAATCCTTTTTAAAAATGTCCATGTATGATGACTGATGATCCTTGCTATGGTTATAAGAAATGCCCAGTGAGGGACCCCTGGGTGGTGCCTTCAGTAAAGCGTTCAATACTAGGTTTTGGCTCAGGTCAGGATCTCAGAGTCTTGAGATCAAGCCCAGTGTCGGGCTCTGAGCTTAGCAAGGAATCTGCTAAAGTTTCTCTCTCCCCTCTCCTTCTGCCCCTCCCCACACTTGCTCTCTCTTTCTCTCTCTCTCAAATAAATAAATCTAAGAGAGAAAGAGAAAGAGAGAAAGAAGAGAAAGAAGAAGAAAGAGAAAGAAAGAAAGAAAGAAAGAAAGAAAGAAAGAAAGAAAGAAGAAAGAAAGAAAGAAAGAAAGAAAGAAAGAAAGAAAGAAAGAAAGAAAAGAAAGAAAAGCCTAGTGAGACAGAGATGAGCAGATGAGCTGTGTGGAGAAGGGTGAGAGAAAATAGCAGAACTCTGCTGTGTTTACCACAATCTAAAGTTGAGTCTTCAAGTTAAAAAACTCTACCTTTTTTTTATATACCAAACCAGAGAATCAGCTTCTCATTGTTCAAGAAATCAACAGAAAGCTGAAACCAGTGTCCCAAATGTATTAATTTATAATGAAAAACACAACTGCCAAATGAAGAAGCCATTAATACTGCCTGGTCAGAGCACTCTGTATCTTGAAAAAAATATATACATGGGTAAAATCTGAAAGTAACTGGGTAATGTGGGATCAGGACAGGGGAAATTAGATGGTTTTAATATCTACTGTCATCAAAATGACAGACACACCTGTCTATGTAAGAAAGATACCCAGATATAAGAAAGACAGACTCACCTGTATATGAAAGACAAGTCCACCTGTCTACACTATGGGGTTCCTCTCTGCAGCTAGCTAGTGTGCCTTCTTTGCTGCTGAGATAGGGAAACAAGGTGCCAACTTTGGTCCATGGGAAAGCAGAATAATGTCCCTCCAATGATGTCCACATCCTAATCCCTGGAACCTGTAAATATGCTATCCTCTGTGGAAAGGGGGAATTAAAAATAACAGATAGAATTCAGTTGCTAACCAACTGACCTAAAAATAGATTATCCTAGATTATCTCAGGGGGCCCCATGCTGTTGTAATATACCACATTTTGTTTATCCATTCACCTGATGATGGACAGTTGGTTGTAACAACCTTTTGGCTATTGTGAATAATGTTGCCATGAACATGTACGTACAAATATCTTTCAGGTTCCTGCCTTCAATTCTTTTGGATATATACTCAGAAATAGAATCATATGGTAATTCTATTTAAAAAAATTTTTATGAACTACCACATTATTTTCCATAGTGGCTACACTACATTCCCACCAACAGTGCACAAAAATTCCAATTTCTCTACCTCCTCACCAACACATGTTTTCTGCTTTTTAGATAGTAGCCATCTTAATGGGTGTAAAACGATATGTCAATGTGGTTTTGGTTTGCATTTTCCTACTGATTAGTGATGTTAAGCATCTTTTCAGGTGCTTGTTGGCCATTTGTAGAATTTTGGAGAAATGTCTGTTCAAGTCCTTTACTCATTTTTAAATCATTTTTATTCATTTTTTTTGTTATTGTTGAGTTGTAGAAAAATTTTTTATATATTCTGATAATAGTCTCTTACAGGATCTATGATTTATAAATGTTTTAACCCACCCACAGGTTACTGTGGGGGGGGGGGCTCTTTTTTTGGTTTTAAAGTTCAGCTTGATAGACATATCATCTGCCTGTCCCTTTGGGCATTTGAATTTCTGACCCTTAGCTGATAGTCTTAGATGCAACATTTAACATGCCTCCCTGAAGTTTAAACAAAGCTCCTTGATTAAATTTTGGATATTTTCCACATTCTTCAGTTAGTATTTAAAGACTCTTTCGTTGCATCATTTGTACAAGTGGCTGAACTCATCTGTTGTATTTTGAATCCACCTAATTTCATTTCTCATTAACTTTAATTTGGGAAGTATCTTGCTATGCTCCCTATGCATATGTGATTTTAACTTTACTGATCTTATTCCACCAGATTTGTTTACAGTTGAACCTTGAACAACATGGATTTGAACTGCACCAGTTCACTTACACAGGGATTTCTTTTCCATAAGTACAGTACAATACTGTAAATATATTTTCTCTTCTTTCTGATTTTCTGAGTAATATTTTCTTTTCTCTAGCGTACTTTATTGTAAAATACAATATATAATACATATAACGTATAACCAACGATGTCATCGGTAAGGCTTCTGGTCAACACTAGGTTATCATTAAGATTTGGGGAAGTCAGAATTATACATGGATTTTTAACTGCACAGGGTGGAGAAAGGAGTATTGGTGCCTTTAACCTCTGCGTTGTTCATAGTCAACTGTATTTTTTTCTAGTTTTTAGCCACAATACTTTCATTTTAATCTTTGTCTCCTAAAAGAAAAAGAAATAATTTTCAAATCTGCAATGTCAATAATACCTGAAAACTGCTTGGTTAAATTTATCACTTTTCCATATTTTAAAATTATAAGCAGGTACTTCTTTTGGAAGCAAAGTTAACTGCACAGTGGGAAACAGAGTTCTTGATGCTATCATTTCTCCTTGAAGAAATGTTTCTATGATATCTGTTTGTGGAAGGCACAGACAAATACAACTCATATAGCACCTAGCCAAAAAGATACAGATTTTAAGAAAAACAGGGGAGAGGGAAGCAAAAACAATTTAAAAAAACCAGTAAACAATGGACATTAAGGAGGGCTCCAGATGCAATGAGCACTGGATATTATATAAGACTGATGAATCACTGAATACTACCTCTGAAGCTAATAATACACCATATGTTAATTAATTTAAATTTTAAAAAGAAAAAAAATAAACAAAGTAACAAAATTAAAAGAACATTGGTTTTTGTTTTTAAAGATATTTATTTATTTATTCATGAGAGACAGAGAGAGAGAGGCAGACACACAGGCAGAGGGAGAAGCAGGCTCCACTCAAGGAGCCTGATACGGGACTTGATCCCAGGACCATGGTATCATGCCCTGAGCCGAAGGCATATGCTCAATCGCTGAGCCACCCAGGCGTCCCTAAAAGAACATTGTTTCTGGAGAGATGATAGATTTGGTTCTTTTAATTGTGATAACAAAAGCATACAAATCTCTTCAGTTGCCAAAATCAGTCTACAGAACTAAATTCTATGTCTAGGACCTCAAAGAAGACCTATTTTTTTCCTTTGGAAAAGACCCTAAGAGCACCCTAAATTCTATGTCTAGGACCTCAAAGAAGACCTATTTTTTTCCTTCGGAAAAGACCCTAAGAGCACTGGTATTATACTATATGTTGGCAAATCAAACTTCAATAAAAAATAAAATAAAATAAAATAAAAATAAACACTGTTTCCATGGGAAAAAAAATAAAGTAAGAAAATAAAAAAGAAAAGACCCTAAGAAACACTCTGGATACCATCACATCATTATATTCCAGTTTGGATTAAAACATAGGCCTTGGGATCCCTGGGTGGCTCAGAGGTTTAGCGCCTGCCTTTGGCCCAGGGTGTGATCCTGGAGTCCCGGGATTGAGTCCCGCATCAGGCTCTCTGCATGGAGCTTGCTTCTCTCTCTGCCTGTGTCTTTGCCTCTCTCTCTCTCCCTCTCTCTCTCATGAATAAATAAATAAAATCTTTAAGAAACAAACAAAAAAAATATAGGCCTTGGAGACTATAAAGATCTTACTTAGGCCTCCAGTAAATGTATGTTTTTATAATTTATTGACTCATTACCTTTCATATTAGACCTCAGTTGTAGAAAATGTAATTTATCATACCTCTCAATTCATTGCTTAATATTGAGACCAGCTATGGAATTCTAATTACTAGTTTATTTTAGTTTCTTTTAACCTCCATCCATAATCCCATTTTCCTTTTCCCTACTCTAATGTGTGTGCTATGTTACAAAACATGCTTATGTTCTTATAAAATATGTAGTTTTGTATTGCATGTCTATGTGTTTTAATCTACATAAATGATATGTTATGTATTGTGCTCTATACCTTACTTTCTTCCTCAGCATTGTTTTTTATAATCTACTCATATTACTGTGTGTGTGCATGTGTGTGTGTATATGTATATGTATATATGTATGTACAGGTATATGCATGTGCGTATAATATGTATATATAATTGCTTCTACCTGCATAGCATTCTAGATCCACCATATTTTATGTACCCATCCCTAGCGTGCCTCTGGCTCACGATTACTGAAAACACTGCAAGGAACATCATTGTAGAACTCTCCTTCAGATCCATGCAAGAATTTCTCTGGTATCTGCATGACCCAAGCGCACCTGAGGCACACAGTAACTCATTTTCACTGAATTCTCCCAGAGTGCTTTCCAGAATACCTTTATCCATGTATCCTACTTCCCCATATTCTTGCCAAACTGATGTGGATCATCCTTTCTAAATTTTCCCAATCTGATGGGTGTAAAGTTGTGTACCATTTTTGCTTTAATTTTGTAATCTATCTGCTTACTGGTGAGGTTGAGTATCTCTTCATTATTTTTTTTTAAGATTTTATTTATTTATTCATGAGAGACACACAGAGAGAGAGAGAGAGAGAGAGGCAGAGACACAGGCAGAGGGAGAAGCAGGCTCCATGCAGGGAGCCCGATGTGGGACTCGATCCTGGGACTCCAGGATGATGCCCTGGGCCGAAGGCAGGCGGAGCCACCCAGGGATCCCCTCTCTTCATTATTTGTTAGTCCTCTGGTCTTCCCTTACTTCAAATTTCCTATTCATATCTTTTATTTAGTTTTCTATTCAGTTTCCAATTTTATTCCTAGTGATTTGCAAAAGCCCTTTGTATATTCTAGCTTAAATACCCTGTAAATTTGAGCCATTGCTAATATTTTCTCTTAGTCAGACACCTGCCTCCTAAATTTGTACTTTATTGAACAGGGATCCTTAAATTTCATGCAGTCGCAATGGCATTTTTCATCTCATGTTTGTATTTTTGGATCTTGCTTACCAAGCTTTCTGTCTGGTTCATAAAGATAGTCTGTATTTTCTATTACCTTAGTAAGCTATAAAATCCATTTTGAATCCCCTTTGCATATGGCACAATGCAGTATCCAACTTGATTTTTCCTATATGGTGAGCCAGTTTTCTAATGCTATTAAGAAATAATCCTTTCTACATTGTTTTACAGTGATGTCTTTATCAAATATCAAGTTTCCACATATTTTTAAGCTCCCTATTTTGTTCCATTTTGTTTCACTTCCTATATGGCTCTATACTATTTTTACTACTATGACTTTGGATAAACGTGACTGATTTTATATTTGTCTTGTACTTAGTCACTTTTTTTTTATTTTAAAGCTTTTTATTTATTTATTTATTTGGACAAAAAGAGAGCACAAGCAGGGGAAGCAGCAGAGGGAGAGGCAAAGCAGGCTAGCAGGCTCCCTGCCAGGTAGGGAGCCCAATGTGGGGCTCAATCCCAAAACCCTGAAATCATGACCTGAGCCAAAAGAAGACACTTAACCGACTGAGCCACCCAGGTGCCCCTGTACTCGGTTAATTTTTAAACAGATTTTCAGTGAAGTTATAATACCATTACATTTTCTTTTCCCTTGTTGCAATTGGTACAATTTATCTTATTGGAAAGGGCACATAGTGATTAGTGTGACTCCCTTCATAATGATAGACAGCAATAACTTTTATTTAATCACATTTGTTTCCCCCAAGAATGGAAAAATTATTAATTACACCATGAGTATCAGAGCGTATTCAAGTCCATATCTGCAGCTTAGCTAGGATGTTTACTTAAATCCTTTTCACATGGATTTTTCAAATTTGAGGGTTTCTTTCATACCCCTTCTTGAGGCCCCATATTATTTAGGAATATGGGTGAGCTTTTTCAAGTCCCCTAGTAATTGCCTGGAATTACTTGATTATCTTGCTACCCCCATTTTGGTGGTGGGGGGTGGAGGAGACTTGTTTCAAAGCTTCCACTGACTTGATTTATTTTGGATACAATTCTTAGCATGCCCAATTCCCTACAAACTGAATTCCTCTAGGTTTCGGTTGCCAGACTAAAACTGCCATGTTATGCAGATACTTGCCCTCCAAATGTTTATCTCTTCCCTAGGATAGATGACTTCTTTACCATTTTTGTCTTATTCCAGGTAGCTTTCTGCTAAACTCCCTCACTCTATCTACTTTGTGCAAAGAAGAGGTAGATAATGAAATGTACAACCAGTGTGTCCTTAGAAGGAAATTGGAGCATGGTAAATAAAGGGTTTTTTGTTCTGCTGAACCTTTGGGTGGGTTTGGATATGCAAAAGTAGGTCTGGACCTTAGCTTGGAAGTAGACACCGCTGAGAACTGCTATGCTCTGCATGAAGAACAGGAATTGGCATTGGAGGCTGTAGTCAAGGAAGGAGAGGGTGCTAATGACGTAAGAGACCCAGGAGAGAACAAGAAGAGAAACAATCTAGCTAGTGTATTGCTGAGCCCCTATATGGGTGGGAACTGAAGAGAACAATTTCGGGGAAAAGGACTTTTAAGAAGTGCCCAGTTTTTAGGATGCCTGACTGGCTCAGTTGGTGGAGCATGGGCCTCTTAATCTCATGGTTGTGAGTTTAAGCCTCACCTTGTTGGGCATAGAATTTATTTAAAAATAAATAAATAAATAAATAAATAAATAATAGTTATTTTTAACTTAAATAACTAAATAATTTAATTATTTAATTAAATAATTTAAAATTAATTATTTAATTAAATAATTTAAAATAATTATTTTTAATTAATTAATAGTTAATTAATTAATTAATTAAAATAAAACAGCCTTGTGGAAGCATTAGTGTAGCTATCAAAACAAAAAGTACCCAGTTTTAAAATGGAATGAGTTTACATTGCTTAGCTATAAATATTCACACCCCAGTTGTCTCCTCAAATTTTTATTAAATTCTGACAAAAACAAAAGTTTTTCATGTTAACAGATACACTCATCTATGTGTGTTGTGGGGAAGGGAGGGAGTGGTCGTGTTATGAGTATGTATCAATGGAATGGAAAGGGAATGAAAATGACAAATTGATTCACATGGTGCCAAATGGGACAACCTGGGGCACCTGGGTGGCTCAGTTGGCTAAGCATCTGCCTTTGGCTTGGGTCATGATCCTGGGGTCCTGGGATCAAACCCCACATTGGGCTCCCTTCTCAGTGTGGAGTCTGCTTCTCCCTTCCCCTTTGCCCCCTGTTCATGCTCTCTATCTCAAATAAATAAAATCTTTTAAAAAATGGGACAACCTGGGTACCCATTAACTGACCATGTTCAGTGGAAGCAGGAACTCAAAGCCAGAAGTCATAATAGTAACAAGGAGAAGGAGGAGGAAGCAAAAGAGAAGAAGAAAGAAGAATGAAGATGGAGAAAAGAGTGCCACTTGTAAAGTGTGCCAGGATTTGTTCTAAATGCTTAGCTTTATTTTTCTCCCATATCTTTTATATATATATATATATATATATATATATATATATATATTCGATTTGCCAACATACAGCATAACACCCAGTGCTCATCCCATCACCCATCAAGTGCCCCCCTCAGTGCCCATCACCCAGTCACCACCCCCTCCGCCTACCTCCCCTTCCACCACCTCTTGTTCGTTTCCCAGAGTTAGGAGTCTCTCATGTTCTGTCTCCCTCTCTGATATTTCCCACGCTAAATGCTTAGCTTTAGATATGTAATGGTGGCCATGAGAACATAACACCCAACACCTTGCCTCTCTCTCCCAGAGATGCACAAAAATCTTGGAGAGGGATTTGGACTTTCCACAGTAAGTAGTGAACATTCAGGCCAATCCTATCTAGATTTCATAACACAGCAGAACTCAAGTAACATTTAGAGAGCTTTTAAGCATTAGCCGTTACTTCTAAAAATACTCCATAGGAGGCTTAAGACCTGGTGCAATGGTATATCACAACTTTCTTCTGGCTTCAAGCTGTGTAAGGACCCCCAGACTCATTATTGGAACAAACTTTTGTTATAATTCCCAGTCTTTCACAATGATCACAAATATTTTTTAAAATATTTTATTTATTTATTTGGTAGAAAGAGAGCACAGGTAGATAAAGCAGAAGGCAGAGGGTACAGGCTCCCCACTGAGAGAAGAGAGCTGACATGGGGCTCGATCCCAGCACCCTGGGATCACGACCTGAGCAGAAGGCAGACGCTTAATCAACTGAGCCACCCAGGTGCCCATGATCATGAATATTTTAAAAGGAAAATATTTTTGAAAAAAAATAGAAAAGCTTGCCAGCCAACCTGTTCCTTTCGTGGATACTGATCTTGCATCATCTCTCTTGTCCCTGATGTTGACACAGGCCAACAACTTTCTGCTTTTCTGTAATCTCACTTTAGAGTACCTGAGCTGTTTCCTAGCTTTGTCTATTAACTTCTATTCCTAATCTAGTCAAGTTTGAACTCAGCAGGCCCCAAACTGGTCTTATATCTCTTCCACAAGGGACAAGAAAACACTTTCATAATCACCTTTGAAGGTCTCTGCTTGTTCTCTCTGTAGTAGTTAAGGCAGCTCTTGGCTGCCCTCTTCTGGATCAGGTCCCTAAGCCACTCACTGCTGTTGACCAGCAACCCTCTAAGACCCAACTTCCCCTTTGAGCTGGGATAGGTGGGGTAACCATATCTGTACATCTGCAATTCTCTTCTGCTTCCATGGAATCTTAGCAATGTTATTTTACCTACATAGATTTTTTTTTTCATTTCTTAAATGTGTGGCTCTTTTCACCAATAAGGAATTTTTTTTTTGTGGGGGGGAAGAAATGCTGAGGCCTCTCAGATAGTAAAACATTAAGAAAATTCAGTAAAAATAAATAACATTATCTGGGACTATCTGTTAAACAATCTCTTCCAAAACTGTCACATATAGGTTGAACATCAGAGCCATTTATAAATATCTCAAAATTTAAACAAAAATCATTTATTGAGACTTCCTGGGTGGCTCAGCGGTTAAGCATCTGCCTTTCAGCTCGGGGCATGATCTCAGAGTCCCAGGATCAAGTTCCACATCGGGCTTCCCTAAGTGGAGCCTACTTCTCCCCCTGTCTATGTCTCTGCCTCTGTGTCTCTCATGAATAAATAAATAAAATCTTTTTTTAAAAAATCATCTCTTATACTACTCTGGAACAGCTAATTTTTAAAAGAGAAAATCAAAATATGCAGAGTAAAAGAATATGCTTAATGTTCCTAAAGTTCCCACTTTCCAGTTTGCCCCACAAATTATCTAAGAACACTCCCTTGGCACGTACATGCATACACACACACACACACACACTCACACCTTTTCTTTAATATTATTAAGAAGATTGCTTAGGACTTTCAGACTTTCAATATTCTAGCTATGAACACAGTTTGTCCCTAAATTCAGAGCCTTGTTCTCAATTATATGGAAATGATTATGAGGCTGGGAAGCAATGGGGCAAAACAAAAAGAAAAAGAGGGGAAGCAAAAAGAAAAGAATAAGAAAGAAAAGACTTATACATTGTTGATGGAACTACTTTGGCAAACTGTGGTAATTTCTACTCAGGTAAAATATGACCCACCATTTCCACTCTTAAATATTTACTCAAAAGAAATGAAAACAATCATGCATGTAAAAACTCATGCAAGAGGGGCAGCCCCGGTGGCTCAGCGCTGCAGCGCTTCCTTCAGCCCAGAGTGTGATCCTGGAGACCCAGGATTGAGTCCCACATCGGGCTCCCTGCATGGAGGAGCTTCTCCCTCTGTCTGTATCTCTGCCTCTCTCTCTCTCTGTATCTCTCATGAATAAATAAATACAATCTTTATAAAAAAAAACTCATGCAAGAGTGTTCATAGCAGCTTAATTTATAATAGCTCCAAACTAGAAACAACTCAAATGTCCATTAACACTTGAATAAATAAACAAATTCTGATATATTCATATAATGGAATACTAGCAACAAGAAAAAAAAGAAAAGCTATTACAGTATGGATGAGTCTCAGAAATATTTTTTTGAGTCTCAGAAATATTATACAAAGCAGACATAGAAGAATACACACTGTTTGAGTCCATTTTTATGAGGTTCTAGAAAAGACAAATAGACAAAACTATTCTAAGGTAACAGAAATCAGAATAGTGGCACCCTCTGATGGGGAGTTGGTGCTTACTGGGAATAGGCACAAGAGGACTTTGTGTGGTGAGGGAAATATTCCTTATCATGCCTATGTAGTGGTTACATGGTGTAGACATAGGTAAAAAGTCATGGAGCTATACAATGGAGATTTGTGCATTCCTAAATATCAATTATATTTCAGTTTAAACTAAAGAGCATGGATAAAGAAAAGGAAATAAGAAAATCAAACAGTGATAGGGCTAGGTAAGAGAGCTGCCATTTAGAGAATGTCTACCTATAACCTGTAATCTCATCCAATTTAAAAATAGAATAATTTTAAAAACTTATTTTAATTGCAAATGACATCCCAAATATTGCAGTTGTTCTCTAGGTGCTGCCTTTGCTCAAGACCTGGTAAATATCCCGAGAGGGCTGAATTTTGGCCCTGGAATGAAGGTGAACTTCAGCGATATACAACTTATGAAGTAACATATGGTTCTGCACTTGGTTTGGTGTTCCGCTGTTACTCTTATAACTCTTGAAAATACCATCTTTGAACTGATGCCTGGCAAATGAGCTTCAATGAAGCCAGTGTGGAAATGGAAGAGATTAAAGCATTATGTGTGTCTGCTGTTCATTGCTGCCCATTTGCACATACCACCTGTAATGCCCATGGGCACAGAATTTCTTCCATCCACTAGGGGTGGGAGTTCCCTATGACTCAAACTAAGTACTGGATAGCATAGTACATCTATGACTGAGTAGAGAGGGAGGACTGACAGTCCCCAGGGCCATGTTATCTTCTTACACCAGAACTTGTTTCCAAAACAGAAAAAAAAAGCAGTCATGTTCTAAGAAGCATGAACCATCAAAAACCCTTACCATACCTTCCTACCTTTGCTAATCCCATGTATGAGCCATGAGAGCATGATGATATAAAGTGAAAGGGAAACTAGGGCAACTTTTCTTTTTTTTTTTTAAGATTTATTTATTTATTTATGATAGACATAGAGAGAGAGAGAGAGAGAGAGAGAGAGAGAGAGAGAGAGAGAGAGGCAGAGACACAGGAGGAGGGAGAAGCAGGCTCCATGTAGGGAGCCCGATGTGGGACTCGATCCCGGGACTCCAGGATCACGCCCTGGGCCAAAGGCAGGCACCAAACCGCTGGGCCACCCAGGGATCCCCCAACTTGTTTTTCTTTCCCTTTTAGTCAGTCCTTACTCATCAGAAAGCTGAGGGTAAAATGTGTTGGTACAATGTACGTACACGTGTCAAAAAGTCAAATAGTTGTGCAACCAACACCTCCATCTCATCTCAAGCCACTTAAAAAAAAAATTATTTATGTGGCAGAGAGAGAGAACACAAGCAGAGGGAGCAGCAGGCATAGGAAGAGTGAGAAGCAGGCTCCCTCAAGAGCAGGGAGCCTGATGAGGGGCTCAATCCCAGGACCCTGGGATCATGACCTGAGCTGAAGGCAGTTGCTTAACCGACTGAGCCACCCAGGCGCCCCTCATCACCATTTCTATCATCCCAGAAGAAACCCTCTTACCTAGGGAAGTTGTCATTTGGATCCCTTATTCACATTTATGCTCTTTTATTTCTCTTTGGAAAAGAATCTGAGTTTAAATTATAGCATTATAAAAAGGAAGTGAAATGGATGAGTTAGTTTTATACAGAGTTTCACTGTTCTGGTAAGAACAAAGTATATATATGCAAATACAAACTCCAAAAAATAAATTGGGCAATTTTGGTGATTATGCATGTAAGTTAAATGCTCTTATGTTTGCATTTAAAACTGACGTTGCATACTATATAAATGAATGGTAAAATTCATGCTAATAATTTACTTCAATTTTTCTTTACTTAGAACAACCAGATACCATGACAGGGCAGGAGAGAGACTGTAGAAGATAACAAAACTTTATATTTTGGTGCCTGATTTATTATTTGGTGCTTTATTTTGAATACTTCTTTCCTGGTATTTGAATAAGGGGCCCCACCTTTTCATTTCGCACCAGGCCTCAAAAATCATGTAGCCTTTATTGTGCGGAGCTAAAGCTCTCAAAAAATATGTGTATTGGGGGCAGCCCGGTTGGCTCAGCGGTTTAGCGCTGCCTTCGGCCCTGGGTGTGATCCTGAGACCCGGGATTGAGTCCTACGTCGGGCTCCCTGCATGGAGCCTGTTTCTCCCTCTGCCTGTGTCTCTGCCTCTCTCTCTCTCTCTCTCTCTCTCTCTGTATGTCTCTCATGAATAAATAAAAAAATAAAACCTTAAAAAAAAAAGTAAAAATATGTGTATTGGGGAAAGGACAGAGAAATGAGAAAAATAGGAAGGTGGGGAGGATACTTAAGAGCCCCTCTTCACCTCACAGACTGAGGGCTTCTGCTGCCAAAGGAACTCATCCTAAGTAGGAGAGTCAGAGGATGGAGGCAGGGGTGAGAGAAGAAGGGTAATACTCAGCAAAGCAGTTTGATTATAAGGGTTGTAGGGTGTGCTGTTTCAGTATCATCTGACCGAAGCTTACCAAGATGCTGGCTCTAAGTGGGACATTGACAGAAACTAAAAGAGAAGTTCAGAAAAGTCCCACAACATGAGGACTGTCGTAATTGGTAGAAGGGCTAACCTAAGGATTGAGGTCTGATACCACTGACACCACTGGTGGAGCATGGGGTCAGGGACATCTTTTTCCTTCCCAGAGTGCTAAGTCTTCCAGGGTATTGGTGAGAGAGGTAACATCAGTACACAGTATGTAGGCTAAACAGGGCCTGAAGTCAGCTCATTTCAGTGGGAGCCACAGGGTCATCAAAAGTTGAGGGAAGAGCGCCTGGGTGACTCAGTCGGTTAAGCATCTGTTTTTGGTTAGGTCGTGATCCCAGGGTCCTGGGATAGAGTTCTACGTCAGGCTCCCTGCTCAGTGGGGAGTCTGCTTCTCTCTATCCTTCCCCCTTGCTCATGCTCTCTTGCTCTCTTGCTCTCTCTCTCTCTCTCTCAAATAAATAAAATCTTAAAAAAAAAAAAACTATAGGAACACAGCTATACAAACTTGGAGATGAAATCTAATAGGCACTGAAGTTTTTTTGTTTTGTTTTGAATTCATGAGAGACACAGAGAGGCAGAGACACAGGCAGAGGGAGAAGCAGGCTCCACGCAGAGAGCCCGACGTGGGACTCTATCCCATGACCCCAGGATCACACCCTGAGCTGAAGGCAGATGCTCAACCACTGAGCCACCCAGTTGTCCCGGCACTGAAGTTTTTAAACCACAGTCCCAAATGCTTTGGGTGCCACTCCCATTGAGAGGCAGGATACATGTCCCCCTCTCCTGAATCTGGGCTCTGTGTTTGACCAATGAAATGAGGCAGAAGTGATGCTATGACAGTTTCCAGCCTCAAGCCTTAAGACACCGGCAGACTCTATCTACTTCCTGTCCCTTCTGGATGCTGGCCCTTGAAACCCATCGATTATGCCCCAAGAAAGCTGAAGTAGCTGGAAAAAATGTCTATATAGAAAGGAGGTTTGTGTGCTTGGTTTCATCCCTGGCTGAGTTCTCAGTATCAATCAGCACCGACTAACCAGCAGTGAGGGTGAGCTATATGGGAAGTGGATTTTCCAGCCTCCAGCTAAGCTAGCTGCTTCACTTGACACTATATGGAGCAGAGATGAGCATCCCTGCTGAATGAACCCCATTAGAATTGCAGACCAGTGAACTAAATAAATTGTTGTTGTTTAAAACCCAGTTTGGCATTTTTTTTTATGAGGCAATAGATAACTGATATACTCCTTGGGTTCTACTGGGAGAAAAGAAGATTTGATTTAGGACCTTGGAGTTCTAGCATTTTAACCATGGGAGGTCAACAGAGGATGGAAGGTAAGCACGTAGACCCTGGAGTTAGATTGTCTTGGTTAACATTCCCAGTTTCACCACCTACCAGTTGTGTAACTCCAGGCCAGCCACTTATACTTGCTATACCTCAGTTTCTTTGTCCATAAAATAGAACAATAATGAAATGATATCCCTATGACATTGTTGTCAAGGTTAAATGAGTACTTAGAAGAGTATTTGACACATATTGGCTCTATTATGTCCAGACCAAGAGCATCTTCATCATTTTAAACTATTCCTCACCTGTGATTTATTCTCTTTAGAGCAGCTGTACTTTTTAAACATTTAGTAATGATCTCTCTTTCAGGATTCCACTAGAGTCTGCCTCTTTACATTCTACAAGATAATGTTTTACTTGATTAAAAAGTAAAAAATGAAAAAAAAAAAGAAAAAATCAGCAGCACAAAAAGATGAAGCTCATGCTGAAAGGCCACATATTGGATTTGAAGATGTCAAGTAGGCATATCAATTCATGAATCCAGAGATGCCTGGGTGGCTTAGTGGTTGAGGGTCTGCTTTTGGCCCAGGGCGTGATCTGGGAGTTCTGGGATCAAGTCCTACATTGGGCTGCCTGCGTGGAGCCTGCTTCTCCCTCTGCCTATATCTCTGCCTCTCTGTGTGTGTCTCTCATGAACAAATAAATAAAATATTAGAAAAAAATTCATGCATCCATTCTGTAACATATACTAATTTTGTATTACTTTGTTAATTATAAATATTATAGATGAGCTCTAGGTTATGGGGACACAAGTATTGTTTTTGTCAGCACTTGTCTGTACTTTTAACATCTCTCAAAGTTAAAAAAGAGAAAAACAGATGTTTATTGTTCAAAATCTGGAAAATACAAAATAATAAAGCAATCACCCATAATGTAACAGCCTGGAAGTAATTACTCTGAAAATGTCAGTACCCATTTCTTAGTGAAGGGAAAACAAACCAATCTTCCAACGATTTTATAAAGGTTAAGGAGGTGGCATCTAAAAGCTGGAAGAAGAAGTATTGCTCTTGAGAACTAGTGTTATCAGGGCCTGCAAAATGAGCGGGGGGCATAAAAGAGTACTTGACACAGACACAGGTAACATTTTAAGACAATCAACATTGTTAGGTTTTTTTCCAAAATAAACGGCGGAGAAAAAAAAAAAAAAAAAAAAAAAAAAACGGCAGAGCCAGGCAGTAGGTTCGAGAGTGCTTTTTTTTTTTTTTTAATTTAATTTTATTTTATTTTTTTAATTTTTATTTATTTATGATAGTCACAGAGAGAGAGAGAGAGAGAGGCAGAGACACAGGCAGAGGGAGAAGCAGGCTCCATGCACCGGGAGCCTGATGTGGGATTCGATCCCGGGTCTCCAGGATCGCGCCCTGGGCCAAAGGCAGGCGCCAAACCGCTGCGCCACCCAGGGATCCCCGAGAGTGCTTTTTTAAAGATTTTATTTATTAATTTATTCATGACAGACAGAGAGAGAGACAGAGAGAGAGAGAGGCAGAGGGAGAAGCAGTCTCCATGCTGGGAGCCCGACGCGGGACTCGATCCCCGGTCTCCAGGATCAGGGCCCTGGCCAAAGGCGGGCGCTTAACCGCTGAGCCCCCCAGGGATCCCTCGAGAGTGCTCTTATGGGGAGCACTCCCGTGACTCGGAGAGGTGGCCCGAGTCAGGGAAGTCGCCCAGGGGTTGGGGCCTGTGCGGGTTTTTAAGCCTTATTGGTTCCAGGTAGGACCGGGGTGGGTCCCTTTTGCCAAATTAGGCAAGGGAACACCATGTCCCTAGGTCATTGGCTGGGGTGGGGATAGTACAGAGGATGGGGGGTGGTCTCTGGCTGGAAAGTCCTGGATGGAAAGTTTCGGTTTCCCGTCTAGGCTTCGATTTACTGGAGATGACGTGGCGGTCATGGCTGCCTTGGCCGGAAGATCAGCCATTTTGACCCAATTTGAGATGTCCGCCATTTTGGGTGCCCCTGTCTCTCAGCCCGCCCAACAGACATTGCAACACAATGGTAATAATTTATGCAACACTTTTAATTTTGTATGAACACGTTTAAGAACTTTGCTATTCTTTTTTTTTTAAGATTTTATTTATTTATTCATGAGAGACACAGTGAAAGAGGCAGAGACACAGGCAGAGGGAGAAGCAGGCTCCATGCAGGGAGCCTGACGTGGGACCCGATCGGGGACTCCAGGATCACGCCCAGGGCCAAAGGCAGGTGCTCAACCGCTGAGCCACCCAGGTGCCCCTTTTTAAAAGATTTTTATTCATTCATTGGACAGAGAGAGCCAGAGAGCACAAGCAGGGGGGACCGGCAGAGGGAGAGGGAGAAGCAAGCTCCTCACTGAGCGGGGAGACTGACATAGGGTTCAATCCCTGGACTCCTGGACGGTGGGATCATGACCTGAGCCAAAGGCAGACGCTTAACTGACTGAGCCATCCAGGCGTCCCTAGAACTTTGCTATTCTAATTAGCAGAACCATTCACTTACGAAGTATTCATTCCCAGGGGCACCTGGGTGGCTCAGTGGTTGAGCATCCACCTTTGGCTCAGGTTGTGATCCTAGGGTCCTGGGATCGAGTCCCACATCGGGCTCCCTGCATGGAGCCTGCTTCTCCCTCTGCCTGTGTCTCTGTCTCTCATGAATAAATAAAATCTTAAGAAAAAATAAAATAATCCTTCTCATAAAACAATTTTACTTTTCCTTTGGGTCTGCAGGTAGCAGAATGCTTTCTGGAAATTTATTTCTTCACCCAACTTATAAGTAATGAAGTTATCCCTACAGCAAATTCTGCTGGTTTGTTTATTTCCACTGACACAAGTGGATCTCTTGGGTGATTAAAATCATACTCCTGGCTCTTTCCACATAGAGCCAATGGCATGGAGATTTCACTTGAGGGAAGAGGGTCTCAGGCTGTGGTTTGAAGCTCCTGGAAGTTATGCCCCTGAGGCAGGAGCCCCCACAAAGGCAGAGGATCCCTTGGAGCCCAGCCTGGTGTTTGCTCACAGCAACTGTCCTAACATAGGATAGAGACAGTTTGTAGTTTTCTGGCTTTAAAATATGACACCATCCTCCCTTTGCCCAAAGTACATCCACTAGAGACTAGATTCAGCTGGTTTGGGGCTCCCCTGCTCAGCAGTAAAAACTCTTTCATTCAGTACTCCATCTGGGGTCTCTTATTTTTCCTCCTTAACGAAGTGCCAGAATGCAGGCTGATACAGAAAGTTGTTTTGGCAAGTGAGAGAAGCAACTGAGTTTTTCAGAGGAGTGATGCCTTGGTCAGAAGGTCTGCAGAAAGGAGTAAGGAACCGGTGCTAAGGGAAATGGGAAAAGCTGGTCCCAGGAAAGTACACAGGTCCCTGAGAACAGCAACTGGACACTTGTAAAATTGTAAAAGGTCCAATCAGCATGGTTCTACAAGAGAGTCCTTAAGTATAGAGAGATAATCCTCTGAAAACAAAATCCTTATAAAGGAATGGTAGAGAACACTCCTTTATAGTCATGAGTACATAAGTGACTTAGGGAATAGGAAAGCACCCAAAATTCAATCAAGATTTCTCTTTGGTTTGTGCCCACCCAGGGACATGCACATACATACCAAAAAGATTTCTCTTTGTTAAGTAATCAGATCTAGTGATTCCTCAATTCCTTAGCATTTCTAAAAGAAAAATATGTAAATAAATTTCTGTTTAATCCAAGAATTCCTCCTCCGTGAGGAAAGATAGGAGGCTGGGATAGGGAAGAACTGAGAAGGCCTGAGGGAGAAGTGGGGTGGGGTTGGTGACCTTCATGGATCTGTTCAATTCATGAATGCTGAATGGTAGGCTCATCCCCTGAGGGTGACCTGGGAATCTGAGAGGGTATTTTTCTCTGTTACAAAGATAGCATTTAGTAAACATAAATATTGTTAATCTAACTTCTTTTCCATTTTTTAAGATTCTATTTATTTATTTGAGAGAGGGAGAGCATGTTGGGGGAGGGCAAGAGGAGAGGGACAAGCCGATTCCCTGCTGAGCTGAGCTGGGAGCCTGAAGTGGGGCTCAATCCCAGGATCCTGAGACCCTGGCCTGAGTCAAAGGCAGATGCTTAACTGACTGGGCCACTCAGGTGCCCCAATCTAACTTCTCTTAAAAGATTGACAGTCACCATTTCCTGTGTGGCTTTAATGTACATCAAATACAGCTACTGAGTAAACTGAAAGAAAAGTATTTCTTAGGATGCCTGGGTGCCTCACTGATTGTCTGCCTTTGGCTCAGGTCACGATCCCCGGATCCTGGGATCGAGTCACACCTCGGGTTCCCTGAAAAGAGCCTGCTTCTCTCTCTGCCTGTGTCTCTGCCTCTCTCTGTCTTTTACGAATAAATAAAATCCTTAAAAAAGAAAACTATTTTTTTCATGGAAACTTTATCAAGAAACATTCAGAACTTTAAAAAATACCACTAACAACACAACAGCGAAAATTATTTAAGTCAATATAATGTACTTGGTTTAGACTGCATCTGTAGCTTTTACAGTCAATGCTTACACATATGGGACTGTTAAAAGATAAACTTGAAGCATAGTAAAAATTTTAAGAGTTTATTCGACCTAAAACTGATTCAAATTGGGCAGCATCCAATCTAGCAGAAAGAAGGCGCTCCAAGGAGCTGTTGAAAATGAAGACTTTTACAAGCAGAAGGGAGCAGGAACAAGGAAGTTACGCTAAACAATAAAGAAAGGGGGTTGGTTATTACAAGGTTAGTTGCCCTTAGGGGATGGTAAGGGTGTATCAAGCTGATTACCTAACTAGTGCTGATCAGGCCACTCCAGATTGACTGGTTTAAGATTCTGTTTCTGAGAGAGTCAAAAGTAATTAGGTTAAATCTCCAGTGAGGTGGGACTTAGGACACCATTTGGGGCCTGTTTTCTCGGTTTTCGTTGCTGTTGTTCCTTTTGTTATTTCTGTTTTCTTGTACAAACGTGAATACAATATATGAGTATCCCATTATGCATCTCAGTGAAACTGGAACTGAACATTTACACATTGAACTGTGTTTTATTATGAGTTACTTCGAATGTATTACAGTAAAGGGTGCAACACTAAATATCTGTGATTAACAAAAGGAGAAGGATGTAGATATGTGGAGCTGAGACCCAGTAGCCTAGTGTAAGAGCTTTTCATTTTGGAATCAACAGACCCGTTTCAGAATAAGATGGACACCAGGAAACCTCCCATCCGTGGCTACCATAAACATTTGCATGATGCAAATAAAGCACTTTATTTAGGGTGCTTCAGCACCCTTGCATCCTGTGCAAATAGAGTCACTCTTAGGGGAATATTGGGAAGGTGAAGTAATAGAGGAGTGTGTATGTGTACAAATAGTTTAATAAATAAACTGACTTGGTAGGATGCAAACAAAAACAACTTTATTTCTGCTTAGTGTTCTACATTTAAACCCTCTTTCTGGAATGATTCTTGTCTTTCTTAGTAAGGGACAAAATTTCGGGCATATTCCACACTATTTTCAACATCACTTTTGGATCATTTATACTCCAGGCTCTCACCAATTCATGTTTTCCTTCCCTCAAACTTTAATCTTCTCAGGTTTTAAACCTTTGTTGGAGCAGGGGCGGGGCGGGGGGGGGTTACAATCAGTGTCTTTCCTACTATTTCCCTGCCCTGAATTTCATTGATTCCTCTTGTTTGAGACAGGGAATAGGGAGAGGAAACAAGGATGAGGGGTAGACACAGGGTGCCCTCTAGATTGGATATATTCCAAATGCTGATTCTCTCCCACAGAGTGCTTTTCCAGACACTTAGTAAACCCTTCCCTTGAGAATTAAAAACCCTTGAGAATTTTCTAACCTTAGAAACTGTATTTGTGGAATCCTACTGGCTCCTCTAGCTGGCCACGTGTGAACCTTCCTTAGCTCCTGGTTTTGACAAAGAATCTCTCCTTGACCAAACTCTGGCCAGGCTTCTCTGAGCCTTGAAAAAGTAGACTTCATCCTTGGTCTATAAAGACTTGAACAAGCACTGACAGTTGCTAACATTCCAAAGCTACATCCCTAGAATAGCCCCACCCCTGCCTTCTTAAAGCGCCTGCCTGAGGAAACTCCATGCCACCAGAATAATTTACTGTATGTTCTAGCCAACGCTTGAAGATAGAGCCCCTGTCTCCCACTTTGTAGGAAGGTAGGACTCTAACTTTAATAAGGGCCAGTTAAGGAACTCAGATGTGTTTCACACAGACAAGCTTTTGTGAGTTTTCGTTTCCTTAATTCTATGAAGCCTCTGCTCTCTCCTCTCCTTATTCCTTTATCCTTTCTTTAAAATGCTCAGTCACTTCTGCACAAATTGAAGTTGAATTCAGTTCACACCGGACTCTTTTTCCTATTGCAGCGGTATATTACTGATTAAAATGTGTCCTTACCATTTTAATCAGTGTCTCGCTTTGTCTGTCTTTGATCATTTCCATGGGTTTCCAGTAACCCATCTCTCTGCTGGAGTCACCACGCCCTTCAAGTGGTCTCAATGGGTAAGTCCAACCTCCTTCACTTAGTCCATATCTGGCTCATGGATAACTCATGCATCCTCTACCCCACCAAGTTTTCAATCTTTCAATCTCCCCTCTTCATTAGTTTAAGGATAGATTAAGCACCCTCCTCCCTTTGCCCATTGCCCAGGGTGTTTGGAGAGCCTGAAGAACATCACTATAATAATATAGTGGGTGTTTGATATTCCTTCCCTTCCTAGAGCTAAGTTTTGGCTCTTATAAATATAGATGGACTCATAAGTATCTTACTTTTATCCTCAGCATTCACCTGGTACCTAGGTCAGAGTAGACTTTATATCTATTTGTTTAATGGATGTATGTTTTTGTCATTGGAAAGTACACTTCACGTAAGTTAAAGGAAAGAACAACAAAGAAAATACTGAGTAATGTTATTTTCCTGTTTTAGTTTTATTTCTTAACCAATTTTAGTTTCTCATTGCAATTCTACTTTTCTCTCACTCTGAGTCACCGGCTTTTTTCCCCACAAAGTGATTGCCTTCCTTCACTGCCTATCCATTATGCACTTCTAGAAGTTTGGGTGAATTCATCCTTTGCAGTTGAAAAAAAAAAAAGTTCACTGAAGGAGACTTCCCAGAACCTTTCTCAGATTCCCTTTTCATTCCGCTGATTTGAAAAGAGCTTCTGCCCTGGATGATAGAGGAAAATTGGATAGGATAACTTGTTTCCTTTTCAATTTATTTTCCACAAAAGGGATCCTGCTTTAAAGGGAAACTTATTTATAGGTAGAATAAGTGGATTTGATTCTTCTTTGGGCTAGTCATAGTGTTGATACAAAAGGAGAGAGAAACACCAGAATTGTTAACGCCTACCCCATTGGCTGTTTCAGATGGCCAGTTTCTTTACCAGAAATGGAAAGTCTTTCACCAATGATACTGAATATCATGGCTGGAAGAAAACATTGCATAGTATCAGTCACTTTATAGGATAGAGACCCTAAATTTATAGGTACCCTCCTGACTGAAACGGACAGTAACCCAACACAAACTAGTAAAGCAATAAAGGAAATTTATTTGCTTATATTACTTTGACGTCCAGAGAGGATCACTGCTTTGGGGAAGTCTACATCCAAGGATTAAAAGCATATTGTCAGTGCTCTGATTATGTTTGTCTCTGAGAACTACCTGGTAGGCAGGATGGAAAGTCCAGATTTTTCCTACTGGAAATTTCAGATTTACACCCTTTCAGTTTTAATTTTTTTTTTTTTAATTTTATTTATGGTAGTCACACAGGGAGAGAGAGAGAGGCAGAGGGAGAAGCAGGCTCCGTGCACCAGGAGCCCGACGTGGGATTTGATCCTGGGTCTCCAGGATTGTGCCCTGGGCCAAAGGCAGGTGCCAAACCGCTGTGCCACCCAGGGATCCCCACCCTTTCAGTTTTAGTAGCCAATAGAAAGAGAACAGCGTTCTGACAGCAGCTGTAGAAAATTCTCAGAGGTTTTGTTGTAACTAGTTCAAGTCAGGTGCCCCAATCAACACTATGGCCATGGAGAGAGCATTTTAATTAGGCAGGTCTAGGACATATGTCCGCACCTAGAACTGAGTGCAGGGGTGGGGGGTGTTAATCCCACTCATACTACACAGAATGAGTTCCCTAAAAAAATGGCATTCGGTTATCAGAAGAAAAAGAGACAGAAAAGAATTGCTGGCCAGACATTTCTCTTGCTGATATATGTGGGTGTATATAAGCATATATAAATATATATATGTATATATACAATAAATAAATATATTTAAGTATATATACATATGTATTTGTTTTGTTTTACAAAAGGTCCCCTCTTTAAACTCCCTCCAAGTTTGAGGATTTAAAAGATGGCAATTTCTTACACTTCTCTGTTACCCATTCCAATATTTAATAAATTTCTTCCTTTCAGAAAGCATCTCCTTATTTCTAACAAAAATCACTCGTTTTAATTTACAAGCACATTTACTTTTGTTGTACTCTTGATAGACATCAAACAGCAGTAACAAACTTTGCTTCAATAACCTTATAGCTTGGAAAAAGAGAAAATTAGAAAGAAAAAGAAAAAACAATCAAGGAGAAAAATTACAAATAAGATAGATGCAGGGATCCTTGGGTGGCGCAGCGGTTTAGCGCCTGCCTTTGGCCCAGGGCGTAATCCTGGAGACCTGGGATCGAATCCCACATTGGGCTCCCGGTGCATGGAGCCTGCTTCTCCCTCTGCCTATGTCTCTGCCTCTCTCTCTCTCTCTCTCTCTCTCTCTCTCTCTCTGTGACTATCATAAATAAATAAAAATTAAAAAGAAACTTAAAAAAATAAAATAAAATAGATGTAAAGTAACTCCAAGAGTAAAGAAATATGGTTTTAGGATAATCAGTAGCCTTGGTTATCATTGGAGTGAGTGCTGGAGATGGCTGAGGTTAACACTGGGGTAGAGAGCTTATTACAGAAATTTTGTCAAGTTTTATTTCTTGCCCAATTGAGTTTGTGGTTTGAGATTTGTATCCACTACATATTCCATACTGAACTCATGATTTCCATCTTCCACCTAACCTGTTTGCTTTGGTCTCCTAACTCAGGGAATGCCACCAGGATCAACCCACGTGACAAAATTAGAAACTACATTTAATCATTGACTTTTTTTTTTCCTTGCCTTATCTTCACAAACATTTAGATATAACAATCTCTGGATCTGGATCTCTTGAATTTGTTCACCTCTCTCCCTGCCCATTCACTTACTCATGCATTCCTCATGAAATCTAGAGTCCTGGGGATAAGGCACATATCCATAAGGCACATACCCAACAAATAATCATATAAATGTTTAATTTATAACTATGATCAGTGCTATAAAGGAGAGTACAGGGAGGCAGGGTGTGAGAGGAGGCTGTGACATTTAGGGTGAGGCTTTAAAGCTTGTAAGAACTGGTGGGAGAAAGTGGGAGGCCACATGTGTTCCAGCCAGAAAGACCAGTTTGTATGATGACCCTTCACACAATTGCCTGTGTTACAAGAAAAACGGAGGGGGATTACGATGTGTAGGAGAAACCGAAACCTTTCATTTGGATTACTGCAATCACCCTTTAGCTTCTTTTTATTCTAGAATTTCATTTTCCTAATATTGTTTATTAGGCCCTTTGTAAAGAGTGAACCCAATCATGTCTCTCTTGCTTAAAATACATTAATCTCGCCTTATCCAGAGATGTGTTCCAACAACCCCAGTGGATGCCTGAAACCACAGATAGTACCAAACACTATATATATATATATATATATATATATATATGGCACTATATATATATATATATATAGTACCAAACACTATATATATTATGTTTTTTTTCCATACATACCCAGGATAAAGTTTAATTTATAAATTTGAGTCACAGAAGATTAATAATAATAAATCATAATAAAATAGGGCAATTATAAAAGTCCTTGAACAACGTGGGGATTACGGGTGCTGACCCTGCAAAAATCTGAATATAACTTTTGACTCCTCCTAAATTTTACTACTACTATTGACCAAAACTTTAGTGAGAACCTAAACAGTTTATTAACATGTATTTTGTAGGGATGCCTGGGTGGCTCAGTGGTTGAGCATCTGCCTTTGGCTCAGGGCGTGATTCTGGAGGCCCTGGGATCTAGTTCCTCATCGGGCTCCCAGCATGGAGCCTGCTTCTCCCTCTGCCTGTGTCTCTGCCTCTCTCTGTGTCTCTCATGAATATATAAAATCTTAAAAAAAAAAAAAGGAAAAAAAAAACCATGTATTTCGTTTGTGTTACATACTATAATCCTACAATACAGTAAGCTTGAGAAAAGAAGATGTTAAGAAAATCATTAGGAAAGGAAAATACATTTACAGTACTGTATACTGTATTTATGAAACAAAACAAAACAAAACCCATGTATGAGTGGACCCGCACAGTTAAAACCTGTGTTGTTTGAGTCAATTGTACTCTGTAATAAAAGTTATGTGAGACGGGGCTCTCTCAAAATATCCTATTACTGTATTCACCCTTCTTGTGGTGATGTGAGATGATAAAATACCTCTGTGACGAGATGAAGTGAAGTGAATGATGCAGGCACTGTGACAGAGAGTTAGGCTACTACCAACCTTCTGATGCTACGTCAGAGAATCATCTACTTCTGGGTCCCAGTTCACTGTGGTAATGGAAACCTTGGAGAGGCACCTGGGTGGCTCAGGCAGTTAAATGTCCGACTCTTGATTTCTGCTCAGGTCATGATCTCATGGGTCATGAGATCAGGCCCACGTTGGGCTCCATGCTCAGTGGGGAGTCTGCTTGGGATTCTCTCTCTCCTTCTCCCTCTACTCCTCCCCCCACTACTCATTCTTTCTCTCAAAATGAATAAGTAAATCTTAAAAAAAAAAAAAAAAAAAGAGGTAGAAACCTTAGAAAGCGGAACTGCAGATAAAGGGGAACAGACTGTAAAAGACTCTCCCAAACTTTCAGGATAAACATGTGGTCTCCCTAGTACAGGGTCAAAACCCTTTTGATGTGGTCTCTGTGTTGTTCTCCAGCCCTCTCTCATGGTTCCCAATAGCCTGTATGGAGACAGTTGATTCTCTTTGCATCTTTGTCAATGTCTCATTCGGGCTTATTTCCATCCTTGCACTTTTGGTTTTACAACCGCTTCTAATTAGAAAGTTCTTTACTCCTGGAATTATGCTCAACTCATCACACTGCTTTTTTTGTTTTGTTTTGTTTTTAAGTAATCTCCACACCCAATGTGGGGCTCAAACTCAAGACCCTGAGACCCTGAGCTCAAGGGTCACATGCTCTACTGACTAAGCTCATCAGTCAGTCTACCCATCATTTAGTCTACTGACTAAATTCCCATCAGACTCAGTTTTTAAGGCTTCTTGGAAAGCCGTGTTATAGTACTCTGTGCATGGCTCTAGCATAGTACTTGGCACAGTCTTGGAGTTCATTCTCTTGGCAAAGAATAATATTGTGTAGTTATTATTACTAGGCCCTGCTCTACACACTGGAGGAACACACTCAACAAAATAGATACTATGTCAGCTTCATCCCTCAGGCTGTAAGAATCTGGAGGAGAGATTGTGTCTGTATCATTCCTGAACAGATAGCACAGCAGCAGGGCCTAATATAATAAATCTGAACTGAACTGAGCTAGGATCAAGCCCAGGTCAAATTCCAAAGCCCATGCTATTTCCAGGACTATGTGGAATCCAGATTAATCTGAGTCTATAAAATATAAATACGAGCACTATTAAGAAAAATGGTAGCATGGATCACAACTAACTGGGACCTAGTTCATTATCATGCTAAGTAAATGATGTTATTTTGCCAAATTAAAACTATCATCCTAAAAAACAAAACAAAACAAAAATAAATAAAAATAAACTATCATCCTTGGCTTAATGATTTACCCACTGGCATATTACCATAATTTTTCCACCACTTCCTTCTCTTTCCTTTCCAAACACACTCTGAATTCAGAAATATTTATTTCTATATGGTTTGTAGGAGGAGAAATTAGATGCAACCTAAATATCTTTCTAGAAGGCACTGGTTAAATAAGATAAGGTAAATTCTTTCAATGGGTTCTTACATAATTCTTTTTATTATTACATAATTACTAAAAAAATTATCAACTGTACTGACATGGAAAGATGTCCATATATCACCTACTGAAAGAAACAAATTACAGAATAGTATGTATAGATCAATTTCATTAAAATATATATGTGTATAACATGTATAGGAAAAAATCTAGAAGGATCACAAAAACTTCACTAAAGTTTCACTCTAGAGGAATAGTAGGACATTACTTTTAATTTACATACTTTTATATTGTTTGAATTTTTTATAACAAGCTTGTATTATTTTTCACAATAAAAAGGAAGAAAAAGGTGAAAATATAATCAAAGATGCTCTCATAATAGAAACCACTTACTTTAATTCCTATGAATTTTAATTGAAGTCAGTTAGTGTGAACACAGTTTCTAGTCTTAGTAAAGTTGGAGTGATCTATGATTACTCTAATTCTGAAACTTGAAAGCTTAATAGTAGGTAACAGAGGGGGAAATTTTCAGATTTTACTCCCATCTCTGATTTCTTGATTGGCGTTTGATCATGCCATTTAGCTTCTGTCTATATCTCTATATGCTAATTAGGTAATAAGGCTCAATGTTATGGGAAGCATTAATGCATTTAAGTAGGATGGTTTGGGAGGGTTGCCACTTAGTTACACTTGGGAAGCTACTGTATGATTCAATAAAGTTTCTGATGGATGATGGATTTCCTTTTATTAAATGGGCATTCAGAGTCAAAAGTGGAGGATAGTATCCCAAAATGAACTTGAAAACCCAAGAGGATAAATACAAGGGAAATCCCACCACAGAGAATATTCTTAAGCTGTATCCCACGTTTATTGTACCTAGAATCAAGTTAGCAAAATAACCCAGTTTGGATTCAGTTTATCACACATATTACAGTCTGTAACAAGGTACAGCGGATGGGGACGATTACATCTCAGGGTTCATTGTATTCCATTTCTAGAGATGATTAAGCATAAAACATATTGAAATAGAAATCTTTTAAAAATATTGTAAAATGTGCTTTTCACGTTATGTACAACAATTTACATGCTTATAGACCTGCTGTACTTTTAAAATTGTTAAAGCTGTGTAAAAAAAGGCTGTGTTTTCGAAGTCACATATGGGCAGAGAACACTTAAACATTTTTGCTGATAATTTGTGCTTATGTTAATGGTGTTGCTCCATAGTTCCTAGAACAGAGGGAGGAGTACAGAAGTGGATGTGCCAATTAGGGAAACTGGGCCATCCATAACTGAAGCCTGGAGGAGTATTTGTCAACTTATGTATGTTTTGTTTAAGAAGTAAGTGGTTAATTTTCCAGTGTTAGTCCTATATGAGATTTATTTTTTTAAAAGATTTTATTTGAGAGAAAGAGAGAGAGAGCAAAGTGTGTGAGCAGGAGTGTGGGGAGGGGCAAAGGGAGAGAAGAAAATCTCAAGCAGATTCCTTGCTTGGTGAGGAGCCTGACATGGGGCTGGATCCCTTGAGATCATGACCTGATTTGAAAAAAAGAGTCGGATGCCAACAGATTGAGCCATCCAGATGCTCCAATCCCATATGAAATTTTAAAACTGATCATAGGAGAAAAATCTTGATAAATTTAAATTTATAATCATGGATTATACTGAGGAAACCTTAATGGAATCAGGAACCTTTTCTAATGGAAAGAAGATTGGAAAAGCTCAAAAATAGTAATCATCCTTATTATGTTCAAATAAAGAGATAATAGGACTAGTACAAAATGTTTTAAATTAAGAAATAAAATCTTATGTTAATTTTTAAAATGGAACATAGGAAAAATGAAGTTTTTAAAATATGGGAATTTTAGAACATATGAAATAATCAATGGGCATAGAAGTGTATATATACTATGACACAAAGATATAACACACAAGGAACAAATACTTGATAAAATACATTAAAATTTAAGGTTCATTATTTCTGGGGGATGGACTATAGATAATTTCATTTCTTTATACTCTTCTGTATCTTTTGAGCTTTCTACCATATATACTATTTTTATACTTAATTGAAAGGAATGAACACCAGATTTATTGATCCAGTTTATCATTACATGTTACCATAATTAAGGAAGAGATCATTTCAATATATAATTTTTAATTTTTATTTATTTATGATAGGGACACGGTGAGAGAGAGAGAGGCAGAGACACAGGCAGAGGGAGAAGCAGGCTCCATGAACCGGGAGCCCGACATGGGACTTGATCCCGGGTCTCCAGGATTGCGCGCTGGGCCAAAGGCAGGTGCCAAATTGCTGCGTCACCCAGGGATCCCGAGGAGATCATTTCAAAGTGAAAACTATATACTCTATCATTTTTCATGTTACATAACTTTTTAATTAAAATAAACTTTATTTCTTGTAGAACACAGTTGTTTCTGAAACATTCCTCTTAAAAATGTTTTCATTTTTATGAACCAGTCCTTCTTTCATTCAGATAGTATTTATAGAGTACTTACTCTGTGCCCAGCCTTGTGCCAGGTGCTAGGGACACAGCAGGGAACAAAATGGGCTTGGGCTCATGCCTTATGAAACCCACTGAGGAGAGGGACTCATTAAATCGATCAGCACAAAATTGTGAAACTTGCTAGAAAAAAAGAGGAACATGCAAATATTTTTAAAAATTATATCAAAGAGAAAGCCTTTGTGAGTTTGTAATTTTTTCCAAGTTAGGTAGTTAAGCCTCAACTCACACTGTCTGTGAAGCACCAGAGTGCAATAGCAGGCCCACAACTGGTAGTCAACAGAGAACAAGAGAGGACCTTTGCACTTGGGCAGTGACTTGAAACAGGTAAGGCTGTGCTGGTGCATGGGAACAGGGGCTGAGTGGGTTATGGAGGCTTTAGTCATCTATGCCACCAGTTATATTTACTGAGGACCTTTCATGAGTTGAGTATTTTTTCAGAGAAAGGGAATGAATGGAATACTGTCCCTGACAAGGGTCACAGCACCTAGAAAGGGGGACATACAGGAAAACAAATACTGATACAAATAAGTGTAAATCCATAGGAGAGTCCAGAGAAGGAAGTTCTGAGGTCTACCTGATTATGGTTTACCTGAATGTTATCTGAACAGGCTCTCCAGAGACAAGAAACAAGAATTTATAAAGCAGAGAGTGGGAAGGAGAAAGGCAATCTAGTTAAAGGGAATAATATTTGCATAGAATGTTTAAGAATAAGGGAAATTCTGAGAACTGCAGTTAGTATGGGGCTAAAATAAAGACTACATGTGGGGAAGTGATGCATCTAACAAAAATTGGAGAGTTTACATCTGGGCTGAAACTTTGCTATTGCTATGAATAAATAGGAAAAAGGCATAATTGCTGCTTTCAAGGATATTTGAGTTCAGTGGTAGAAATAGTAAGAAAATCAGCAATTACAATCTAGGGTTTACTAAGTGTAGGAGAAATGATAAGGAAGGTCCTGGACCTTTTCAGGATCAAGGTAGAAGTAGGAATGGGTAGATAATTAATCAAGAGGGAAGCATAGGATTGTACAATGGGAACACAGAAAAAGATATAGTTTCGAGGGACTCAAGGCTTCTGACACAAACATAAGTGTTCAGTTCACTTTTTAAAAAATGATTAGAAAAGTAACATAGTCTCTTATCAAGTATAAAAAATAAAGATCCTTTGTTATTGTGCCACCTAGACATGGGCATGGTTAACAGTTTTGTAACTATTCAGTTAGATTTTGTTCTTTGATTTACAGTTTACTTAGCCAAGCAATGGAACATTAGGTGGTTTCGTAACTTTTTCTTACTGGTAGGCTGTGAAACTGATTTCATGCGACCATTTTCTTTTTACCAAGAAGCACATCATGATGTTTGTTTATCTTTGTTATCTCTACACCCAACATGGGGCTTGATCATGACCCTAGGATCAAGAGTCACGTGCTCTACAGACTTAGTGGTTCAGGTGGCCCCACATCATCATTTTTAATGGCTTCGTATTTTATATATGAATGTACTGTACAATAATTTATTTACTTGGTCTCTTCATTCATAGGAATTCAGGTTGTTTCCCAATTTTTTTGTGGCTATAAACAATATATCAATATCTTTAAAATTGTTGAACACCTTTCCCACTATTTTATTAAAATTAATTCGAAGATGTAGAATAGTTGGGCAAAGAGACTCTTAAAGACCTTTTTTAAAAAATGAAAGCCAAACTATTTTCCAGAAACGCTGTAGATTTTGATTCTTTTTTTTATTTTTTCTAAAGATTATTTATTTATTTATTCATGATAAACAGAGAGAGGCAGAGACACAGGTAGAGGGAGACGCAGGCTCCATGCAAGGAGCCCGACAAGGGTCTTTTTTTTTTTTTAATTTTTATTTATTTATGATAGTCACACACACACACACAGAGAGAGAGAGGGAGGCAGAGACATAGGCAGAGACAGAAGCAGGCTCCATGCACCAGGAGCCCGACGTGGGATTCGATCCCGATCCCGGGTCTCCAGGATCACGCCCTAGGCCAAAGGCAGGCGCTAAACCGCTGCACCACCCAGGGATCCCCTAGGTTTTGATTCTTGATAGAGTTAATGCAAATACGTATTCCTTATAGCCTCATCTACATTCTGTTCTTTTAAAATCTTTGCCAATCTATCAGGTGAAAAGTAGTATCTCACCATTTTATTTTCATTTTTTCCTGATTTCTAGCGAAGTAGAATATCTTTTTCACGCAATTTCTGACATACACATGACTAGCTTGTTTTCGTCCTTTGACTTTCTAAGAGTATGGTTATCTTTTCTGTCACGATTCTTAAGAGCTCTTAACATATTTTGTAAATCGAACATTCTTAGATACCACGGGTAGAACTAAGTATGTATAATTAAATACTAAGCAGTTTGCAGTAAATACAATTGTTTCTCCATTTTGTTATTTTTTAGCTTTATGTCTTGTGCCATTGGAAAGGCACAATTTGTGTGTGCTCAAATCACCAATTTCTTTTCTTTTTTTTATTTCTTGAATTGGCATCATGCTTAGAAATAGATGCTGAAGCAGGTCTTGTCCCAATACCTCAATTACTTCTACTGAAGTACTGTGGTGTGGAGGAAAGAATGTGCATGAAGACCCTAGCACATGCAAGATGGACCGCCAAGTTGGTGGCAACTCGGCTTCACTGTCGTGTCGTAGTAACTACGTTACTTAACCTGAACCAGTTTCCTCATTTGCAAAACGCTACAAGTAACGTCCACTTCCTAAGCTGGTGTATGGACAAAGTGCCTGGCACAGATGCGGCATCCAGCTTGTGAAAATGCTCTTTTCCTTTCTTTGCTCTCGGCGAGGTATTATTTGCCCCCAATATCTCTCTCCAATGCGCCTGAACCAAAAGATTGAGAGGTGTAATTTTCGTTAAGTTTGCATTCAAACATCCTATCAGGGAGCTTTTAGAAGCAGTCAATTAAGCTACAAACCCCAAAACGCATATCAAAGGACCATAAAGGGAATCCCCGGGTGGCTCAGCGGTTCAGCGCCCGCCTTCGGCCCAGGGCGTGATCGTGGAGACCCGGGATCGAGTCCCACGTCGGGCTCCCTGCGTGGAGCCTGCTTCTCCCTCTGCCTGGGTCTCTGCCTCTCTCTCTCTCATAAATACATAAGATCTTAAAAAAAAAAAAAAAAAGAGACCATAAAGTTTCTGCGCACGAAGCCCTTGTGAGCTGGGGGAGTACGGAGAACCAAGGACTTCTTGTTTACTGGATTTTCGCTCTTTGAGACACTTCTCCCCAAGCACATGTGGTTACTTTTCTACCTCTTAGAAAGCTAACTTCACAGGTTTCAAAGACAGCCTTGAGTTACAAAGCGAAAAAGCATCGCTATTTGAGAACCATGACTACCAGGAAATCCACTGAAAAACAAAAACAAAAACCCCCCCCAAAAAACCAAAACTGTGTGTGGGGGGGTGCGCGGGCCAGGGACCCCGTGGAGTAAGAATGCTCACCTCCTGCAGACTTAGCAGGAAGAAAAATGATCAGCACCATCACACCCAGCAGCCGTTTTTGGCTCAAAGGGAATCCGCGCTCAGCTCCCACCGAGTCGGTCTCCGCCCTGCAGCCCGGGCTCCCGTACGTGTCATTTACGCCCGACACACTCGTATTTGCATAAGATGGTGGATCCCCTGCTTCAGGGCGCCAATTAGCCCGGCGCCCGCGCGGCCAGCGCTCCGCCCGCGCAGGGCTGCGCGCCGGCGAGCATGTGATCTGCCTTCCGCCCAGGCCCGAGCGCGGCGCCCGCGAGCCGAACGCGCCGCGGCTGCTGCGAGCGTCCAGGCAGGGATCCCTGCACGCCGCGGCACGCGCCACTCCGGCTCGCGCGGCTGCCGGCCTCCCGGCTCAGCCTGCCCCTCTCACCCTCCCGCAGGCCCCGCCATCCCAGGCTCCCGGCGGCTCCGGGCGGGGGAGGGGCGGGGGGAGGGGGCTCCTGAGGGAGCGGCGGGGAATTCCCCCTTCCACCGAACGTTCCCGATTGTTCACCGTCCTCACGTCAGCAGCAGGGGGTAATCCCCGACTCCAGCTGCTCCTGACGTCACTGCGCGGAGCCACCGCCCCCCACGCGCCCCTGCCTCCGGGGCTTCCTCGACGCTCCGCCCCTAGACGTGGCCACGCCCTGTTCCCCTCCCCCCACCCCGCCGCCCGACGTAGAGGGCGGAGCTTTTTCGGCCGGGGCGTGAGCGGTTGCTTGGGCCAGAAGGTTCTCTGGTGGAGGCGCTCCTCCTGCTGCCCCGCCCCGTAGGTTCGTTCGCACCGCTTCTTCCACACCCTTTCTCCCTCCTCCTTTTCCTCGCCCCGCCTTTCCCCTCCCTTCTCCTCAACCCCTCTAGTTCCTTCCCCGCCTCGCCACCTTCCACGATCTCGCGAGACTTGACCCAGAACATTGCGGATCGGGTCGGCGCCATTTTGGGACTGAGACTGGTTGTGGGGGAGGGAAAAGCGGCAAAAGGGGATTATTCAAAGTACCGAAAACCTCCTCCCGGGATCGAGCGCAGCGGCACCCCCAGGCCAGGGGCACCTCTGGTGTGGCAGAAGGTAACGCCGTCCCCGGTGCTCCGCGCTGGAGTCTGGGGGACGAAGGGGGGCGCCCCTGTCGGCGTCGGGGTTTGAGGGGGTCGGGAGCGGCGTTGGCGGCGCGAGGTGTGAGGCTGCCCGCGGACGCGGCGTGGGGGGTGGCGGAGAGCAGGGAGAGACGGCCGGCCGGCGCCGCGGCGCCCCTCCGGGTACCGACTCGGCCCCGGCGGAGTGGGGGCGGCGGCCGTGGGGAGGGGGTGGGCGGCTTAGGCTTGGCGGCTGGGGGCTGCTCGGCGGAGGCTGAGAGCGGGCCCGCCGCCCCCGGCCGGGTCTTCTCCCCCCGGCCTCCCGCACGCGCCCGCCTCCTGTGGCACTCCTGCTCCTCTCCGCGGGCCGGGGGAGTCGAGGCCGAGTTGTGGCCTTCGGCGTTTCCTCAGTAGCGCGCCCGCGCTCTCCGCCTCGCCGGCTCCGCGGCCGTGGCGGTGCCCCGGACTCGCCGCTGCCAGTCCCCGGAGTCCTCTGGGGCCTGACGGGGCCGCTTGTGTTTGCGGGGAGCGCCGCTCCTCATGTGATTCCCGAGGACGGCGTGGCCCCTTCCGCCCCCTCAGTGTCGGGGGAAACCTGTTTTCTTAATTCGAGGAAATCGGGGACCGACACCTTGACCCCACAGCCGCCCCCGGGAGCCGGGCAAGTCTCCCCCTCAGGCGAACTGGAGCGATGTTCCTGCCCCACGTCTCACCTCCTTACTTTCTACCCTCAGTCGGGGAAAGGTCTCTCTCAGGCATTCTGCCTCAGAGAGAGCGTCTCTCTCTTCGTAGCCCCTTTTCTCTTAAGTTGCATTTGATGCTCCGTGGCCCCACACCTGCCTGTTCGATTTCTCTGGGCCCAGAGAATTGAAAATAGAGGTGGTCCTTTATAAGATTCTGGGCCAGTTTCATGGTTTTAAATCTTACTCGAAAACTATAGGAAGGTTTATATAATCTCCTTGTATTATATCCGCACCCCCTTCCCAGTTGAGCTCACTTCTGGTCTCGGTAATATCCTCTCCTACCTTTCCCTCTCCGTCTAAAGTCTTTTTCATACAGCAGACTGTTTGGGGGGCGATTGCTTGGGCAAAGCTGCTTTTCAGACCCCAGTATAATTGCATAGAAGCGAATTTCTCTCCAGAAGTTGACTCTTGGAGGTGGGGGTTAATTTTTAGCTCAAAATTAAAATTCAATGTGTAATTTAAGGTTTGTTTGTTTTTTTGTGTGTGACTTTTACAGGTGATCGAATTACTCATATATGAAGATCATCTTCTAGGTTTTGTTAAAAGGCCCCGGATATTTGAAGTGGCCATTTTGGGATTACAATGTTTTTGGATAATTTTGCCCCAGAAGTTTATTAAAAGTGGCAAGAACCATCTCTGAAGTCAATTTGTAGTAGTGAACAATTCTACAAGCTACTTAAAGAGACCCAGGCATTTCTTCAGTATTTTGGTTCAAACGGATTATATAACTGGTTAAATTATTTCAGCTGTTTTTTTTGTTTGTTTGTTTTTTTCCCCTCTTTTCCCCCCGACCCCCACCCCTCTCCTGTAGTTGTTCTTCAGCCAAAAACTGTAAGATATGTTTGATTTGTGTACTGAGTAGTTTCAGCAGTTTCAAATTACTGTTTAAATATTGCTGAAGTTTCATGGCAGTTTATTTTTACCTTTATTAAAAGTTTTAGGAAATTTTGACCTCAGCCCTTTTCATGTCACAATGGGACAACTTTTCTAAATGAAGCCATTGAAAGAATCCAGAGTTTTTTTCATTTTATCTTTTATTTACGTGGAAATTTAAGATGTTGCAGTTTTCCAGCAGCGTGGTAGTATTGAGATAGCTGTATGTCTCTCTATATGCTGGTATTTAGGAATGCTCTTCAGATGTGAAATTTTCTTTTTGTTTTTGCTTTTTGGCTCATAAATTGGATATTTCATCTGGAGTGGATAAATACAACAGTGACAAGTACATGGAATAATAAAGAAGACTTTAAAATCTTAAATCCAAGGAACTTGGCTAATTCTGGAGATAGCCATATGAAAACTTTAAAACAGAAGTATGGGTAGCTGACTTGAAGTAACTCTATGTCAAATAGTCATAGGTTAAGTATCTTCAAAGAACTTGGATATTATTTCAGAGGATACAAAATAAAAAAACAAACTGGAAAACATAAAGATAACAGAGAAAAACCCAACACCTTCCTGTGCAGTCCTTTTGGAATTTGTAAGTATTACATGGTGAGCAAACAAATACTCATTTGTAAACTGTAATGAGAGTCAAGTTTATCCTATGTTGGAAGCCTTTCAGTTTCTTGGAATAATACTGCTTGGCTTCAGTTTCCTGGACGGTGTGAAGACTACCGTTAAGTGGATTGAAATGCAAAAAGAGTTAAGAATATTTCAGATCAAACAGTCCCAATGTTACCTTTTTTGTGCTTCTGAAGAAAATGAAATCCCTGTGGTCGTTATTCATCTTAATTTTTATAGCTTCACAGATTGGTGAAAAAGGAAAAAACAAATATTTTATGTGTCTTGCTAGCCAGTTTATACTTTATAAATGTGAGTTTAGGCTGCTTTCTAACGGGAGTTTAGTGTTGCAATTTATTTAGGTAGTTTAGAATAAATTATAACATGGCTTGGTTTTTAAACCTGATGTTTCACAATAAGTCATAATTCTTTTAAATAACTTGATATATTTTCTTTTTGGAAGGTTATGCTGGCTTAAGTTTATAAACAAAGCTTGTTTAAGAAGTTGGAAGTAGGGCCACCTGGGTGGCTCAGTGGTTGAGCGTCTGTCTGCCTTTGGCCCGGGTCGTGATCCCAGTCCCGGGATCAGATCCCCGCATCGGGTTCCTTGTGGGGAGCCTGCTTCTTCTTCTATGTCTCTGCCTGTCTCTCTGTGTTTCTCATGAATAAATAGATAAAATCTTAAAAAAAAATAAAAAAAAGTTGGAAGTATTGCTGTAATAGAGATCCTTTGACGAGTGAGAACTATATTTTAATGGTTCTTACATTTTTCAGTATGGAGTAATAGTGTTTTTAGTGACCATTAGTTATTATCTGGTTTTTCAGTGACTCCTAGGCATAGGAATGTTTGTTATTTAAAAACTCACTTAAATTTATTTTTTAGACCGTTACTATTAGTGAATATGTATGTGTAGCTAAAATTAGAATTTTTCATTTAATCAGCATTCTGAGGTAAAAGAATGTAGTTTTGAACATTTTGCCAAGATGGCTTTATAACTTGTCAGTTGCTCATTTGTTTCAAAAGAGACCTTTTTTTGCTGTGCTATTGAATTATTTCACTTAGAGCATAAGAGATAGTAGAGCCCAGAAGAATGGTATCCAAATAAAACATTTTCTGATCTAAGATTGAGATTAGAATTCAGTAATTCTCTGTTAAAATAGACTGGGTTGTTTTGTTTTGTCTGTCAGAGCTGTGTGTAGTACTTCGAATTGAGGCTCCACTTTTATTTATTTATTTATTTATTTATTTTTTTTTTTAAATTTTTATTTATGATAGTCACACACACACACACAGAGAGAGGAAAAATTTTTATTTATGATAGTCACACACACACACACAGAGAGAGGCAGAGACACAGGCAGAGGGAGAAGCAGGCTCCATGCACCGGGAGCCCGACATGGGATTTGATCCTGGGTCTCCAGGATCGCGCCCTGGGCCAAAGGCAGGCGCTAAACCGCTGCGCCACCCAGGGATCCCTCCACTTTGATTTATATTAAAATATGGTGGGACCATTCTCTGCCTTCTTGCTTCAGAGAATATGCTATTTTATGCATCTCTCAATGGGTTTTCAAGTTACTCTTCTGGGAATATGCATTTTAAATGTGATTAAAAAGTTGAAGTGGAAATGATCTTTTTTCACTGAAAGGAACATTATTTGATTATTTTCCTTTAAATTATTCCTCTTGATCATTACCCAGAGCTGTGGTATCAGGATAAAGATAATTGGAGAAACAGTTTTTAAGAATTAACTTTATAATTTTTGAATAGCTTAACATTGGTGAACTTTGGACAGAGTTACTTACTTGAATGTTTTGATAAATATGTTCTTGGCATCAAAACAGATAGCAATGGTAATTGAAACAATTGCTGGGCTGATTCTCCTCACCCCCCACCCCTCACCTCTTTTTCTCTACTCCATTTTTTAAAATCTGTGGTTAGACTACAGGTCTAAAAATTATAACCATAGTAATTAACATTTGTAGGTGATTACTGTGTCACTTTGCTGTGGACTTTACATTGTATACTTTAGTTTTTAGAATAATTCTGTGAAGAAAGTGGTCTTAACTAAGTTGTATAGGTGAGAAAATTTAAGATTTTGGGAGATTGAGACTGGGAGAAAGTAATTTGGTTAGGATCTAGATTAGATTAGGGTAGGAATCTTGGGCTCCATATTCTTTTTTTTTTTATTTTTTTAAAGATTATATTTATTTATTCATGAAAGACACAGAGAGAGAGAGAGAGAGGCAGAGGGAGAAGGAGAAGCAGGCTCCTCTCGGGGAGCCCAGTGCAGGCAGGACTCAGTCCAATCGTGGACCTCAAGATCATGCCCTGAGCTGAAGGCAGATGCTCAACTGCTGAGCCACCCAGGTGTCCCATTGGGCTCCATATTAATCACTATGCTGTACTGCTTTCTTGTGAATTGTACTTCATTAATTCATTCTATTTGACACTATCTCTGGTATTTTTGTTTTTTCATCTCATATACTGTTTCTCTTTGATTAGTACTCATTACTAGTGGAACTTGGAGTTAAACTAAAAGTCGAAGGTATTGTTGGTGTTGCTATTTGTTAGTAACTTACCTGGTAGAACTTAGCTAAAATTAAAGTGTAGTTTCAGGTTATATTCCTGTCTTATACACCCACATTCTCTTTGCACACATATGAAGCTAAATGCATGTTAGCTTTGATTTACTTTTTCTCTGCTTTTGAACTGAGATAGGTCCATAGATTTATTTTGTGCTTAAAGTTCCTGACACTTGAGAATGGAGGAAGGGGAGGAATTAGTAAGGAAGTAACAGTAGTGAGCAGAAGAAAGAAAAAACGAAATTTAGAGAGGTACACCGGAAATAGGGATGGGAACTTCTACTCTGAGAGTGAAGTTACCAGGTGAAGATACAATCTAAACAGGCCAGATAATGACTTGGATATAACTAACTTTTTTTTTGTTGTTTTATTTTTGGCAAAAATGTTTAGATAGCAATTTTGATCCAGGTAAGGATAGTGATGTAGAAATGTCTGGGAGTTAGGAGATTTTGGTTTAAGGTTTGGAAGATCTAAAAAAGGGCTTAGTGACCCTTGTGTATTTACCCAACATCTTTGGTTTTAGCATTCCATAAAACTAATGGAAATAATTTTATATGAAGGCTTTATGTTAATTGTGAAGTGTAATTAATACATGTGTAACATTTTATTCTAACTTCCAGTATTTTAAGATTCTGATTAATAGATGTCAAATCAGTATTTGTCATAGTCTGAAGTTGTTTCTCCTCTTGTTTCTGTTAATGGCATCACCTGAAACCCATTCATGCTCTGCCCCTCACCATTTCCAGTTTATATATTATATAGCTTGGTCCTTCACTAAGAACGTAACCAACTAACTCATCTCTGCCTTTTAGCTGCTTTCTCTTTTTCTCCATAGTCTCTTATGTGGCAGAAATCTAAAGTACAATGGTTTTGTTACTTTAGCAGCCCATACTTAGGGTGGTAGATTTGGCATGTTTAGGGGGACCAGGTTGAAAAGAGATGTATTCCTTGTCCCCTTCTCCCTCTTTTTAAATGTTTTATATGTCAGGGTTTTCTAAGGGTTTTTTGTTTTGTTTTGTTTTGTTTTTTTGGCTACATAGGTGGGTGTGGGAAACAGTGGTTTGAGAATTCTCTAAAATAGGTCATTTTGGGGATGCTTACATATTTTTCTGGGGAGCGGGTCCATTACTTTGAATAGGAACCTCATGAGAAACAATGTTAGTATTACTGATAAAACTTTTGTGGTTGGATGTTTTTCGGTTTTACCTGCTTGCTTTTCCCCTTTTTTGTTAGGTGCCACACCCAGCAGAATAGTTACAAGGGCTTTTGCTCTATATCCTTTCAAGTAATTGCTAGCTTCTGCATCTTTTTATACAAGGTTATCCTACTCATTTTCTTGTTCTTGAGTCATCTTTCTGTTCACAGTTTGGTGAGTGCCATGTTTTGGTGTTTCATTTTCTGCCCTTAAATTCAGTTTATAGATTATATTTTTTGAAACCTTTTAAAAAGTTTTTTTCTGTACTTATTTTTAGTTAGAAAAAGTTTTAAAATTGTTAAATATGTACTGTTTCCTTTAAAACTCAGAACTTGCAAATACACTTTAAGAAATTCTTAAACTGAGGGGTGCCTGAGTGGCAGATGATATGTGTCTGACTCTTGATCTTACCTTAGGTATGGTGGGTTTTGTTTTGTTTTTATTTATTTTTTTTTGGAGAGGGAGGGGAGAGCGGAGGGGCAGAGGTGGAGAGAGACTTCAAAGCAAGCTCCACGCTGAGTTCCATCTCACAATCCTGAGATGATGCCCTGAGCTGAAATGAGTCTGATGCCTAAATCGATGAGCCACCTAGGTACCCCTCAGCTCAGGTCTTAATCTCAGGGTGGTGAGTTCAAGCTCTGTGTTGGGCTCTACGTTGGGCATGGAGCCTACTTAAAAAAAAATTACTAAACTGAAAAAAAAATATTTTTTAAGATTTTATTTATTTATTCATGAGAGAGAGAGAGAGAGAGAGGCAGAGACACAGGTAGAGGGAGAAGCAGGCTCCATGCAGGGAGCCCGACATGGGACTTGATCCCCGGTCTCCAGGATCAGGGCCCAGGCCAAAGGCTAAACCGCTGAGCCACCAGGGCTGCTCCCTCCCCCCAAAAAACTCTTAAACTGAGAAATTGTCAGGAAGTTCTCTTTATCTTTACATATGCATTGTAATAAAAGAAATTAGTTTCCAGTGAGTACAAATATTTTCTTAATGAATAGGTTTAAAAAAATAACATGATACTTGTGGTTCAGAAGTTTGGCAACAGTTTACCTAGGTGGTTCTGGCTCCCTCTAGGGCTTTCATAAAATCTCCAATAAGGTTACCAGGGCTATAGGTATTGTTTGGGGCTGGAGGATCCTTTTCGAGATGGTGTACTCCTTGGTCTCTCAGCCTTGATGCTGGCTGTTGTCTGGAGGACTCTCTTCCTTACTGTATGTGGATCTCCTTTGAGTTCCTTGAGTTGTGTTTTTTTTTTTTTTTTTTTTTTAAGTAATGTCTACATTTATCTTGGGGCTCCCAGTCACATTCACTGAGCCAGCCAGGTGCCCCTCCTCGAGTTTCTTTGAAACATGGCAACTGCAGCTCCTAAGGCAAGTGATCTGATAGGTAGAATATCTTTTATGACCTATTCCAGGAGTCATTTCTGCCACATTCTTTCTGTTACAAGCAATTCATGAAGTCCAGCCTGAAACCAAGGGAGTATAGTTAGGTTTCATCTTTTCTCAAAAGAATTTGTGGACATTTTACAGAACCACAGTAGGAGGTAATCGTTCACAACCAGTAGTTGTCAGCATAATTAGAATTAGCCAGTCTTCACAATTAGTAGGTTGGGCTGTTACAACTTCAGAGAAGAAAGTGTATTCTAAGTTTATATAAATATAGGAGATTTAAATCTTTATACTTTTATAGCCACAGTCTGAGCTTTGGAGGTAAGGTTTTTTTCCTCTCCTTTCTTGCTAACCTTTCAGTCAGTAGAATGAGAGAATTTTTTTTTTGTCATGGTAAAAAATCCCAAAATTTACCATTTTAGCCATTTTTGAGTACATATTTAAGTGGCATTGAGTACATTCACATTGTTGTGCATTCATCACCACCTTCCATCTCCAAACTTTTTTCATCTTCCCAAACTGAAATTATCTGTACCCATTAAACATTAACTTTGCATTCCTCTTTCCCTCACCCCTGACAGTCACCATTCTACTTTGTATTTATATGAGTTAGACTATTGTAGGTACTTGGCATAAGTGGAATTGTGCAGTATTTGTTGTTTTGTAACTGGTTTATTTCACCTTGCATACTGTCCTCCATATTCATCCATGTTGTAGCATATAGTAGAATCAAATTCCTTCCTTTTTAAGAGAAAAGAATAATCCATTTTATGTATCGTATGTTTATCCACTTATCTGTAAATCGACATTTTGGTTTCTACTTTTGATAGTATGAATAATGCTGCAGTGAACATGGGTGTACATATAACTTGTTTGAATCCCTGCCTTTTTTTTTTTTTTTTTTTTTTAAATTCCTGCTTTTAATTCTTTTGGGTACATACCGGAAGTGGAATTGCTGGTTCATAAGGTAATTCTCTTTTTCCTACCAGCAGTGCACATGGATGGGTTCCACTTGATCCATATTCTTTCCAACATTATTTGTTGTCGATGTTTTTAGTAATAGCCATCCTAATGGTTGTGAAGTGGGATCTCATTGTGTGTTTTTTTTTTTTTTTTTAAGATTGATTGATGATAGACAGAGAGAGAGAGAGAGAGAGAGAGAGAGAGAGAGAGAGGGGCAGAGACACAGGAGGAGGGAGAAGCAGGCCCCTTGCCGGGAGCCTGACGTGGGACTCGCTGGGGGGACTCCAGGATCGGGCCCTGGGCCAAAGGCAGGTGCTAAACCGCTGAGCCACCCAGAGATACCCTCATTGTGGTTTTGATTTGCATTTCTCTAATGATTACTGATAACTTCTCATTTGCTTATTGACCATTTTATATCTTTTTGAAGATGTGTATTTAAATCTTTTGCTGATTTTAAAATTTGAGTTGTAGGAGTTCTTTTTTGTATTCTGGAAATCAACACCTCTCAGGAGGACTAGATTTTGATAGCTACTGTTTATCAATGCTTACCATGTTGCAGGCTGTTCTGTGCCTTTTAACTTGAAGTGAATTAACTAAAGCTCATGGATGGTGTGGGTGGGAATGTCTTACTGTTCTTATTTTACAAATGAGAAAATGAAAGCACAGAGATTTATAAGTCACCAAAGTCACACAACCAGTAAGTGATATTTCTGAACCTACACATTATGTATATCCAGAGCCTAGACTTCAAACTCTGATGGCTCATAGTTAAAGTTTTTAAGGTGATAATATGAGGAAAGTAGAAGTACTACTGTTTCAAGACTGAGAAGATATATTAGCCAGCCACTAACTCTTCTTTTCCTTAGTGAGATAGTTAGGACTTTTTTTTATAATATACCCTTAACATGGGTTTATTCTCATTTAGAAGTATATTACTTTTGTATCACTTCATAATTAATGTTTACAGTATTTTTTTTTGTTTATTTGTTTACAGTATTTTAGATTAGAAAGTGCTTTTCCCAGTTACTACATGAAATGAGTGCTATTTCCATTGAATGATTTAAGAAACTTTGAGATTAATTTACGTAAGATCATCAGTAAGTGACAAAGTTAGGATTTGAATTCTGCTCTAAATTCTTCTGTTACAGTGGATTTTCTTAGTGTTCTAAGTAGATTTTACTCTGGAGCAGCGCTGTCCAGTGAAACTTTGAGGGAAGCATTCTTTGCACGGTTAAGTATGGTGATTGCTCGACATAGGACATTATTTGAAGTGTGGATACTGCAGAGGAGGAACTGTATTTTATTTTTATTTATTTATTTTAAAGATTTTATTTATTCATGACAGACACACACACACACACACACACACACACACACACACACACACACAGAGAGAGAGAGAGAGGCAGAGACACAGGCAGAGGGAGAAGCAGGCCCCATGCAGGGAGCCTGAAGCGGGACTCTGTCCTGGGTCTCCAGGGTCATGCCCTGGGTGGAAGGCGGCGCTAAACCACTGAGCCACCCAGGCTGCCCTATTTTACCCATTTAAAAAAGATGAGATTGTCTTGTTGAATTGTAAGAATTATTTATATGTATTGGGTACATGTATATGAGACATGTTTTGTACATAATTTCTCCTCGTCTGTGGTTTGCCATCGTTTTCTTAGTAGTGTGTTTTGAAGAACAGGCATTTTATTTATTATTTATTTAATTAATTAATTAATTAATTTTTATTTATTTATGATAGTCACAGAGAGAGAGAGAGAGAGGCAGAGACACAGGCAGAGGGAGAAGCAGGCTCCATGCACTGGGAACCTGATGTGGGATTCGATCCCGGGTCTCCAGGATCGCGCCCTGGGCCAAAGGCAGGCGCCAAACCGCTGCGCCACCCAGGGATCCCGAAGAACAGGCATTTTAAATGTGGAAGTAAGATTGCTGTGTGCTCTTTTGTGTCCTAAGAAATCTTTCTCTGCCAGGGTCACAGGATCTCCTGTTTTCCAATAGAAATTTTGTAGTTTAGCTTATTCTTTTAGGTCTGTGATGCATTTTGAGTGATTTTTTTTTGCATGCCATGTGAGCAAAGGGTTGAGGTTCTTTTTTTCCTTTTTTTTTTTAATTTGTAGATGATAAAAAAAAATTTATAGATGATGTCCAGTTGTCCCACTACCATTTGTTGAGAAGGCTTTGTTTCCCATTGAATCGCTTTGTGTAACTGTTGAAAATCAGTTTCCCATATGTGTGGAACTACTTGTATGCTTGTCATTTATATATGTGTATATATATGTACATATATATATATATATTTTTTTTTTTTAAGATTTATTTAATCATGAGAGACACACAGGCAGAGACAAAGGCAGAGGGAGAAGCAGGCTCCTCGCAGGGAGCCTGATGTGGGACTGTATCCTGGAATCCGGGATCATGCCCTGAGCCAAAGGCAGACACTCAGCTGCTGAGCCACCCAGGCGTCCCTCTGCTTTATCTTAAAGTCTTGTTGGCATCTTTTGTTTTCTAAAATCTTTTATAGGAAATGTGGACGAAAAGGAGAAATTGTGTGAAGTAAGTACCTGTTGCAAAATAATGCCATCTTGAATTGATAGAGCAGTCTTTTGTGTGATTTGAAATGTTAGGTATTATCTAATTTATGCTAGAATATACTTTAAAGTAAATGACTATTTCTATTTTGGAAATGAGAAAGGAGGGCACAAACTATCAACTTACTTTAAAACATTGATTCCCCAATGTTTCTGGGATTTCTTGAGTGTTAGTCTGCTAGAGAAGATGTTCATTGCCTCAGAAGAGGTTTTAGTGCCTATTGTATGCCTGCTGTTTCCTTTGCACTGAGCATTAATTTAGTAGCAAGGCAAAAATATAAGATCCCTGAACTCCTCCAGTTGGTCTGCTCTGAAGTTCTGTGAATGCAGAGTAAATAGAATCCTTAAATTTGAATTTTGGTTTCATCCCTTCTAATAAATAATAGCTATTTGATGATGGCCAGGGCAGCGTTTATAAGACTCTTAATTCCTGCCCTAATAAAACTGGTTCTTTTCCTGCTTCACAAGGTTATCATTAGACTCAAGTAAAATATAATGAGTGCTGAATGCTTTGAAATTGTAAAATGATACAGTCTTTATTTAGCAGTACTGTTATGGCTGCATCATGTAGATAGTAGTGATTGAAGGCCATTATGATCAACTAGGAGGGAGAAGACTGGATGGGGAGCAGAGATAAATTAAACTGAAAAGACAGACTAAACAGAAACCAGGTATACTTACTTACTTACTTACTTGCTTATTTATTTATTTTTTATTTTTTAATTTCATTTATTCATAGACACACACACACACACACACACACACACACACACACACACACACACAGGCAGAGACACAAGCAGAGGGAGAAGCGGGCTCCATGCAGGGAGCCCGATGTGGGACTCGATCCTGGGTCTCCAGGATCACGCCCCGGGCTGCAGGCGGCGCTAAACCGCTGCGTCACTGGGGCTGCCCTACTTATTTATTTTTATTTTTATTTTATTTTATTTTTATTTTTATTTTTATTTTTATTTTTATTTTTTTAAAGATTTTATTTATTTACTCATGATAGGCATAGAGGGGGGGGGGCAGAGACACACACAGAGGGAGAAGCAGGCTCCATGCTGGGAGCCTGATGCGGGACTCTATCCCGGGACTCCAGGATCGCACCCTGGGCCAAAGGCAGGCGCTAAACCGCTGAGCCACCCAGGGATCCCCTACTTATTTATTTTTAAGAGAGATTTTATTTGAGAGAAAACCAGGGAGAAGGAAGGGCGGAGGGAGAAGCAGATGCCCTTTTTTTTTAAGATTTTATTTATTCATGAGAGAGAGAGAGGCAGAGATACAGGCAGAGAGAAAAGCAGTCTCCATGCAGGGAGCCGGATGTGGGACTCATCCAGGGACTCCAGGATCACTCCCTGGGTCAAAGGCAGATGCTCAACTGCTGAGCCACCCAGGCACCCCAAACCCAGGTACATTTAGATTGCATTTTATAGCATGTTTAAAATTGATGTAAACATAATGCATTACATTCTTCTGAGGCAATATTTGTGTAACCTGGGATATAATACCATAGTTTATGGTACGCATTTGAGCTCAAATCTATATCTATAATCCAGATCTCTTCCTCATATTCTACTCTTGTAATTTAATATTCTACTCTTGTAGTTTAACTGCATTCTTGAGCTCTCTACTTAGTTTACAAATTTGATATGTTCAAAACTGCACTCATGAGTCTTTTTTAGCTCCATACTTTCTCCATTCTTTTCTAGTTCAATAAATGGATGTACAGTCCATCTAGTCAACCTAAAAAACTTGGAAATAACCTTTGATTTCTGCTTTTCCTCTTGTCTAATCATTTAGCAAATCTGCTTGAAGTAAGTACTTTTTTATTCCACTGCTATTGGACTTGTCCAAGCCTCACCATCTCTGTAACCTGAACTATTGCTGTAGTCTTGTAACTTTGTTCCTCTGCTCTTCTTGCCCCTCTGTAGTTTATTATTCACAGAGCAGGGTGTTCGCACTGGACCTAAGAATAACATGCAGACTATAGCCTTTAAGAATTACTGTTCCCTTCATTTTTCTGCAGTCTTCCTTAATGTCTTCCTAAACCATTTGCCTTTGGCCCTCTTCTTTCTCTTTCTTGAACACACCATGCATTTTCCTTCCTGTTTTGGGGCTGTTATGTTTGCTCTTTCTTCTGTTTTCCCTTTGTTAGCTCAATTTTAGTTTATGTATTACATTCTAGCTGACCCTCTAATCATTTTATGTAAAGTGGGCAACCCTGCTTCCTATATACCCTTTGGATTCTCTTGTTTACTCTAAGTACTTCTTTCAAAGTACAGTCTCTTAATTATTTGATTTACTTTCACTCATATATTCTTCTGAGGGTGGAGGACCTTGTCTCATTTATTTGTTATATTAGTAGCTACCTGCAGAGTAAAAGAATGAATATCTTAGATGATTTAGGTTAATGAATGTTTCCCCCCAGAATTGAGTATGTGCAGGTGGTATTTTTATTATAGAACTGCAGTTTAACTGTTTGGGGACTAGGAAAAATTTATTAGGGGATTATTATTATTATTATTTTAAATAATAAATTTATTTTTGGTGTTTAGGGGATTATTTATAACTTGGTTTGTTAGATTATTTAAAAGTTGTTTTATCTGCCTAGATTAAAATAATTTGTTACATGAGCTTCTAATCTACTTGCAGAAGACCTACTTGGGATTTGCTGTTAGCTTCCTGAAAGAACTGCCTGATAAGGACTTAACTCATTATGACCCTTGCCTTTAAAAGTGTTTCTTAGGGACACTAAGGCACCTGGCTGGCTCAGTCAGTAGAGAGTATGACTGTTAATCTCAGGGTTGTGAGTTCGAGCCTTCTGTAGGATGTGGAGATTACATAAAAATAAAATTTTGAAAGAAATAAAGTGTTTCCTTGTTTGAGCTGGAGGGGTTAAAACCTAGTGAAATTGTCCTCAGGTTTAAAGAGATAAAACAAACTTTAGGTTTCAAGGAGTAACTTTGAAGTAAGTGAGCGAACAGAATTTTTGGCTCCTAGTGTCTTTTTTGAAGAAGAAACATAACCTTATGTTTGCTCCTCAGAGATATAAAAGGAAGTTTGTGCCACAGTTTCAATTATTTTTGATATTACAAATTTTCTCAGTGTGATCTTTAGGTATAAGAGGAGCATGATAGGGATCCCTGGGTGGCGCAGCGGTTTGGTGCCTGCCTTTGGCCCAGGGCGCGATCCTGGAGACCCGGGATCGAATCCCACGTCGGGCTCCCGGTGCATGGAGCCTGCTTCTCCCTCTGCCTGTGTCTCTGCCTCTCGCTCTCTCTGTGACTATCATAAAAAAAAAAAAAAAATTTTTTTTAAAAGAGGAGCATGATAAAGGGTTCTTATAAGGGGCCTTTTTATTTATTTATTTATTTATTTATTTATTTATTTATTTATTTATTTTTGGGGGGCCTTATTTATTAAAGCTCTACAAGGATGCTACACTTGAGGCTGTTACAATGAGTGATGAGATAATTTTCATGGAATACTAGCTAGGTTGAAAACTACTTGAAAAATGCATTCAGCTGATAGGACTTCATAAGGACTTTTCCTATGTAACTTGGTTGCCTTTGTTTTTCTAAGTGAACTGGTAGTTTTCAGATTTTTCACATGAATTACTCTTTGGTTTCTTCCATTAAAATGATTCCTTCTTACAGGGACATTGTGGAAGTGGGGGGGAAAAGTGAGTGAAAATGTTTTCAACTTAGTCCTTTAAATTAGGACCATCAAGGACAGTTTGAGAGGACAGTCTGTTGGAGACTTAAGTTGGCTTATGTTAGTAGATAGCAAGTTAATGACTGCAGTTGGTAGCTCAAAACTATATCTCTTTTATGTGTTTGGGAGATTAAGATCTGTATTTTGTTTAAGGCTCCTTGTAGCTATAGGTCAAGACAGTACCTAACAGGTGAAACTAAAATTTAAGCTCAGAGTTTAGAGATTCAAATAGCTATTATAGGCTAAAATGTTGTATAAGGTGAGCTCTCTACCTAATAATACCTAAATAATCTCAGTTATTTACAGTACATATGTGTATAGTGGTTAAGAATTTCACCTACCACTTAAGAGTGCTCTGACACTGGGGACTTGAAAATGTGTTTGTCTATATAAAAACCTGTTTTTTTTTGTGACGCCTGTGTGGCTTAGCGGTTTAGTGCCTGCCTTCGGCCCAGGGCATGATTCTGGAGTCTCAGGATTGAGTCCTCTATCGGGTTCCCTGCATGGAGCCTGCTTCTCCCTCTGCCTGTGGCTCTACCCCTCTTTCTCTGCGTCTCTCATGAATAAATAAATAAAATCTAAAAAAAAAAACACATGATTTTTGTTGTCGTTAAGATGTAAAAAAAAAAAAAAAAAACTTTGAGAGAGCATGTGTTCACGAGCAGGGGAGGAGCAGAGGGAGAGGTAAAATCAGACTCCCCAGCTGAGTTGGGAGCCTGATGTAGGGGGTTCGATCCTACAACCTGAGATCATGACCCTGAGCCAAAGTCCAACACTTAACCAAGGGAGCCACCCAGGTGCTCCTATAAAAAACCTTGTTTGAAGAAGAGATTACGTCAATCTCCTGGGGATGTACTGAGCACTAAATGAGATAATACTTATAAAACCCTAAGCAAATTGTTTAGCTAATTGTGTGTGTGCACACATGTGCGCCTCTGTGTTTATTCAGTATATATCTTTGGCTTCATAATCAAGAAGTTAAGGTACTTGCATTTCCAAATCTTTCACTTCATGTCAAGGATCCTGTCTCTGAATTTTTTTTTTTTCCTGTTTGAATTCTTTATGAAATGACTAGTTGATAGTGTGAGGCTCGTTTTATAAATTCATTTGTTGAAACTTGTTTATTGGTCTTGGAATGCTGCTTTTCAGCCTGCCTTGGCTTAAGAAAAAGATGGGTAACGTTAAAGTTAGAGGATTCAAGAAAAGGTAAAGTCAGAGCAAAGAAAATTACTTTGAATACATACCCAGTGCAGATTACAAAAAGCACAATGATTTTTAGAGAGCAGTCACCCCCTCATCCCCTCATGCCTGTTTCCCAGCAGTAGTTCGTTTTGTTTGTTTAAGATTTTATTTGACAGTGCACACAAGCAAGAGGGAGAAACAGGCTTCCCACTGGGCAGGGAGCCCAATGTGGGACTCCATCCTAGGACCCCCAGGATCATGACCCGAGCTGAAGGCAGATACTCAACTGACTGAGCCACCCAGGTGCCCCCTAGCAGTAGTCTTTATCTGAAGAAATCGCTCTTTAGGGGATCCCTGGGTGGCTCAGCAGTTGAGCACCTGCCTTTGGCCCAGGGCGCGATCTTGGAGTCCTGGGATCCGAGTCCCGCGTCGGGCTCCCCGGCATGGAGCCTGCTTCTCCCTCTGCCTGTATCTCTGCCTCTCTCTCTCTCTCATGAATAAATAAAATCTTTTTAAAGAAATCGCTCTTTATGTATTTTTCTGGAGAGACCTTATGTGTATGTAAGCACATACTCTTTTTGATGTAAGCAGTAGCGTGAGGTCCACCTTGCTCTACAGCCTTCTTTTATTTAAGGAAATATTTGGAATATTATTCCATATTAATATATGTAAAGCTACCCAGTTCTTTTTATATTGATGGCTTAATATCTACTTAACCAACTCTTTTGCTGTGCATTGGTTCCTTTTTTTTTTAACTGTTAGAAACAACGCTAGTTGTTATCCTTATAGATGTGAGGTACATTCTTCAAAGTGGAATTTCTTTTAAAGATTATATTTATTTATTTATTTATTTGAGAAAGAGGTGCCACAAGCAGGGGGAGCGGCAGAGGTGGGGGAGGAGCAGGCTCCCCACGGAGCAGGGAGCCTGATATTGATGTGGGGCCTCAATCCCAGGATGAGGGATCATGTCCTGAGCCAAGTGCAGGCGCTTAACTGACTGAGCCACCCACGCGGCCCCTAAGTGGGAATTTCTGAGTGTAATTTTGAGAGCTATGCTAAGTTGTTCTTCATAGAGGCGTACCGACTTACAGTTCCAGCACTAATGTAATGTGGTTTCATACTTTTTTCGTGGGTATTTCGCCTTCTTTCTTTCTTTCTTTTTAAAGATCTTATTTATTCATGAGATACCCACAGAGAGAGGCAGAGACACTGGCAGAAAGAGAAGCAGGCTCCATGCTGGGAGCCCAATGTGGGACTGGATCCCGGGACTCCAGGATCATGCCCTGGCCGAAAGAAGGTGCTCAGCTGCTGAGCCACCCAGGCGCCCCATACCTTTTTCTTTTGAATTAGAATGAAAGTTTTTCACATGTAAGACCCTTTTCTGTCAACTCTGTATGTTCTTTAGTTTTTTCTTTTGGTTTGTAAGAACTTTTGATGTATGAAGGGAAGTCAGCGCTTTGTGCAATTTATGACAAGTCTTTTCCCCCATGTTGTTTCCTTTGACCTTGATTGTGAATTTTGTCATGTAGAATGCTTTTTGTGTTTATACTTATAATTGAATATATAAATATATTTTTTATTTTTATCACTTCTGTATCATACTTAAAAAGGCTTTCCTTCCCCCTTCTGAGATTATAAAAAATTTTCCCACATGTTCTCTTTTCACACTTAACTTTTGTCAGTAATTTTCCATCCCTTTCAGTCCTCAAATTCAGGACTTCTAGTCTTCTTTGTAAATAAATCTGATGTAAAGTTTCAGCACAATGTAACCAATTCTGGAATTAATTTGATATCATAATTTAGTCTGCTACATTTCACATTTTAGTAGTTTGAGGATAATCTTTACCATTAATTGCTCCTTTTTTGCTTGTAGTTACGAGGAAGAATGAGCTGATCTCCCTGCCTTCACTTTTTTCCTCCCTCTTTACTACATTCCTTAGTAGTATGCATTCTTCTGGAGGGAGACTATTGTTTAAAGTGCTGGTTTAGAGTAGCTGCTCCTTAAATGTTGATGATTTATGTCTCAGCAAACAAATATATCAGAAATGTTTCTTTATGGGAAGCAGAATTTTCCCAAGTTTATAAAGCAAAATGAGACTTGAAGATTAAGTTATTTTGGTTACTCTCTGAAAATATGTTTGGTGGGGTGGGAGCAGTGCAGAGCAGGAGGATGAGTTAACTTTCAGTAATTTGTGTGGGAGCACTTGAGACATACTGATAATGAACAAAAGAGCATGATTTTTAAGGCAGAAGGATGTTAATTTCTTACTGTCCAGGTCTTGTCATTACTGGTCGTGTAGCTTAGGGGTAAATTACTTATCTCTTATAAATCTGCCCCTTTTTTTAGAGAACACGTTTAAGCTGATCATAGTATATCTTTTGTGTTTCTTTTTCTTTTTTTTAAGCATATCTGGTTCCTTAATTTGAACCCTCATAACTTTGGTATTTTTCTCCTGATAAATACTTCAGATAAGTAATTTACCTATACCTCAACCTTTCTGATAAAGGATTTGATTCTGCAACTTTTTTTTTTTTAAGCATTTGTTAACTCTGTTAGAATGTTCTGGGGGACTGCTTTCTTGAGCCTTTTAAGTATTTTCACTGTTTAGCTAGCACTTTGCTTTGATCACATTGGCTATTAAGTAATGAGTTTATTTGAATTCAGTTTATTCCAGTTGAGTCCAATTTGTTTGCAGTATAATTTTTAAAATGTGCCATTACCAACCCTTACAAGAAAAAGGGTCCTATAAGGAATAGAAAAAAATTCAGGGATGACTTAACCCACTTCAGTTTTATGAAGGAGCTCAATGTGTAAAAATTTGTTTATAGAGTAGGGCTTATTTTTTGGTAGTGAGATTTATTTATTTATTTATTTATTTATTGTAGTGAGTTTTTATGCAAATTAAGTCCTGGGGTTCCTGGGTGGCTCAGTCATTTACGCATTTCCCTTCATGCTGTCTCCTCGCTCACTCTCAAAATCTTAAAAGAAAAAATTAAGTTCATTAAAGTTTCACAGCTCTTGAGTTACATTGTGTATTATACCTTTAGTAGTCTAGAAACTCGAGAATTAGGGGCATCTTGTTTCCAGTAATGCTTTTTTTTCCTCTTAAATTCTTTTTGGAGGGTGAATGTAGCAATTTTTGTATATAGCAATTTAACAATAATTTTCTTTTTAAAGCATGGAAAGATTTTGAATAACTTGAGGTAAACTGAGGGGCGCCTGGGTAGCTCAGTCGGTTACACATCCCACTCTTGATTTTGGTTCAGGTGATATCAGGGTCCTGGGATTGAGCCCAGTGTCAGGCTCTGTACTCAGCAGGGAGTCCCCCTTGAGATTCTCTCCCTCTGCCTCTCCCCCTGTTTGCGCTTGCACATTTCTTTCTCAAATAAATAAATCTTTAAAAAAAAAGGTAAACTGAGAATGAAAAGGGTCTTAGAAATTCCAGGTTAAAGAAGCATGAAGTTAAAACTTTTAAAGGATGGGCATTTGTAATACTCTAGATTTCTTGTGAAATCTATTAATGTGTTAAATTTGAATCGATTTTAAGTATATTAATAACAAGATACTGGACATTGTTTCATGGTCCAAACTGTAAAAAATAGTCAAGCAGTAGAATAATTTCCTTTAGAGGCCATGTTCTGTAGGCAATAATTTTTTCTTTATTCTTTTTATTTTGCAAATTAGGATTTTTAACTTCTAAGTCTTTTGAGAAAGAAGGATTTTTTTTTTTAAAGACTTCATTTATTCATGGGAGACACAGAGAGGCGGAGACACAGAGTGGCAGAGACACAAGCAGAGGGAGAAGCAGGACCCATGCAGGGAGCCCGATATAGGATTCGATCCTGGGACTCCAGGATCACGCCCTGAGCCGAAGACAGGCACTAAACCACTGAGCCACACAGGCGTCCCTTTCTTGATGTTTTTTGCAGTATTTGCCATCCTTTCCTGATCATCATTACTTTAAATACTGGCTTAAAAACAGAATTATAGGGACTCCTGGGTGGCTCAGCGTTTGAGCGTATGCCTTCCACTTAGCGTGTGATCCCGGGTCTGGGGATCGAATCCTGCATCGGGCTCCCTGTGATGAGCCTGCTTCTCCCTCTGCCACTGTCTCTGCTTCTCTCTCGGTGTGTCTCATGAATAAATAAAATAAAAATCTTAAAAAAAAATAACAGAATTGTAGGTCCTGTTTAATTAGGACCTGTGCCATCAGAATCTACAGGGGGAGGGGCCTCTTAGGAAAGTCTGTCACTTTCCTCACTCAGCACTTAACTCAGCACTTAACTCAGCAAATCACTCAGCACTTAACAGTGTGCATACTAAATAAAGTTTCATTATGGTATTAGAGCAACGAAAACAAAATTCAGTGGAACAAAATGTCATAGTTTTTTTTTTTTAAGATTTATTCATAAGAGATAGGCAAGACATAGGCAGACACTCAGTCCCTGAGCCACCCAGGTGCCCCATCATAGTATAGTTTTTAAAAGTTAAAATGTGACTTACAAAAATATGGGATGAACATGTGTCACAGACTGATCATTTTTAAAAAATAATTTTCCTTTTATAACCTGATGCATGAAGATTATGGGTCAGTTATGTCTCTCAAGTTGGCATTTCTCGTGTTCAGACAGGCTGTGCTGCTTTGGTTATGCATCTTTGGCTAGAATATTATAGAAGTAAAGCAGTACTCCCTTTTGCTTATTGCATTCTGTCATTTGGCACACAATTTCAGTTTGTTCCATAACTGATGATGTTCACTTTGATCTGTTCATTAAGGATTTCCCAGGCTATTTGGCTATTTCACTGCAAAACTGTAATAAGTGGTTTTGTTTTTGTTTTGAGGGGTAGAAGGTAACTAGAAATGTATAACCTCCACCTCCTCCTGTAATTTTTCACTCTATGCGTTTATATCCTGATTGATGGTGTTTTATTCATGGGGTTATAATATAGTAGTATTTATTTTTATTGAAATGAAAGTCACATTACATGACCCATTTTAAAACATACAATTCAGTGGCATTTAGTACATTCACAATGATGTGAAACCACCTTTATTAAGTTTCAGAACATTTTTGTCACCCAAAAAGAAAAATCTGTATTCATTTAGCAGTCACTCCCCATTCCTCCATCCCAGCAATCCTTGGCAACCACTAGTGTGCTTTTCATCTTTATGGATTTACTCACGGATATTTCATATAACTGGAATTGTGCAATATGTGATCTTTGGTCTGGCTTCTTTCATTTAGCATGTTTTTTAGGTTAACCCTTTAGCATTTGTCAGTACTTCATGCCTTTATAATGTATATACCACATTTTGTTTATTCATTGATGTATTGATGGATATTCGGTATACTTCCTCTTGGCTGTTGTGAATAGATCTGGTATTGAACATTGTTGTACAAATATTTGAATACCCATTTGCAATTCTTTTGGATATATACACACATGTATACACATAATACATATATTTAGTATTGCTTGGTCATTAATATATATTTAACTTTTTAATAAGGAGTTATTGAACTTTTCCACAGTTTGCACCAATTTACCTTCCCACTAACAATGTACAGGGGTACTAATTTCTCCCATATCTTCATCAGCACTTGCTATGTACTGTTTTTTTTTTTTTTTAAAGATGTAGGTGAGGGGGGAAGAGATGTCTATCAAGTCCTTTGCCCATTTATTTATTCATGAGAGAAACAGAGGCAGAGAACACAGGCAGAGGGAGAAGTAGACTCCATGTGGGGAGCCTGATGCTGGATTCGATCCCGGAAGTCCAGGATCACGCCCTGAGCCAAAAGCAGACACCCAACCGCTGAGCCAACCAGGTGTCCCATTTGCCCATTTTTTTTTTTTTTCCCATTTGCCCATTTTAAAATTGGATTGTTTTTGTTGTTGAATTGTAAGAGTTCTTTATATATCCTCTATACTAGACCCTTATCAGATGTTTTGCAAATATTTTCTCCCATTCTGTCAGTTGTCATTCACTTTCTAGATAATATCCTTTGCCACAGAAAGTTTTATAGTTTTATATTTTAAAACTTCTATTTAAGTTTTATATTTATATAGAGGCCATTTTTTTCTTTTGTTGTTTATCCTTTTGGTGTCATATCTAAAAATCTAACGCCAAATCCAAGATCATGAACCTTTACCCACATGTTTTCTTCTGATAGCTTTGTAGTTGTAGCTTTTATAGTTAGGTCTTATCCATTTTGAGTTAATTTTTGTATATAGTGTGGATAGGAGTTCATTGACTATCCATTTGTCTCGGCACCATTTGTTGAAAAGACTATTATTTCCCCCATTAAATGGCCTTAGTGCTTTAAAAAAAATTAACTGGCCATATAACTTTATTTCTGGACTCTCCTTTCCATCCCATTGGTTTATATATCTTTCCATATGCCATTGCGATTTGATTTTTGTAGCTTTTTAGTAAGTTAAGAAATACAGAAATGTGAATCCTGTAACTATATTCTCCTTCTCAATATTGTTTTGGATGTTTGTGATCCCTTGCAGTTCCAAATGGATTTGAGAATGGCTTTTCTGTGCAAAAAAGGATGTTGGAATTTTAATCGGTAGTATGCCTATATTATATACTCGTGTGTGTTGGTATGCTTGATGGTGTCCTACAGGGCTTTTTGTAGCTGGGGTGCAGAGGTGCAAGAGCAAACAGGCTGGTTTCAGCCACTCGTTGCTGACAAAATCTATAGGCAGAGATATGAGTGGTAGTGAAACAAAGGAATTTATTTTAGTGAGGCCAACACCAAGAAGACATTGGACTAACGTCTCAGAGACTGTCTCCAAAACGCCAAAAATACTTCAGGGTTTATATAAGAAAAATGTGTGGCAAAGATGAGTGGTTCTGTGCAGGTAGGTAGTCAAGGTCAAATCAATCACTGTCCTGGTGTCATTCACTTGACAGAGGTGTCTTGCTGGCTCAAGGCAGTCTTTAATTGCTTGAGAGGGTAGTTTTCTGTTCCTTTCTGGGAATGCTTTGCTCTTAGGGTCAGCTGACTGAACTAAGAGACAAGCTGGAAAGAAGAACCCAACTAGAAAGTTTGAGGTCAAAATTGAGGTTTGACTCTTCCGTAGTTTTTTTTTTTTTTCCTTCCTGCTCCAAACTGATAATTTTAATTGACCTAACTTCCACTTAATCTGATTCTTACTTCTGTTGGCTCAAGTCTTCCATTGCAACTGTTTAGTGAAATTTTTATTTCAGTTACTAATACTTTTTTGGCCCAAGAATCTGTTTGGTTCCTTTCTATGATTCTTAATCTCCTTATGGATATTCTGTTGAGATATTGCTCTGTTTCCTCTAGCTCTTTGTGTTTAGGACATTTGGTGTCTGTGTTCCATTAGAGGGACTGTTTTGCTAATTTTCATTTTTCCCTCCTGGTGAGTGGGCCATACTTTCATAGTTCTTTGAATGCTTTGTAATTTTTGTAGAAAATTGAGCATTTTTAATATTGTAATTTGGAAACTGGGAACCAAATGTTTTTTCCCTCCTATCCTCAGGGTTGCTTACAGTGGGCATGTAGTTGTGTGTTCATTCAGTGACTTTGAAACCGGTTTTGTAAAGTCTGTGTTCTTTGTTTTGGGTAGTCTCTGAAGTCACCGTCCCTTAGCTTGTGGTCACCTAGTGTTTCTTGTTTTTGTTTTTTCAGATAATATTTTAGTGAAGTTGAAAAAATTAATGCAAAAATTTGTGATGAACAAAATAAAGTTTGAATATGAGGATTAGTATGTTATCTAAAGATTATAGATCTTTTCACATGGTTCAAACAAGGAACCAACTCTTACAGTGATTACAGCACAGCTGAGACAGGTTGTAGTCTTTATTTATATATTTTTAAAGATTTTATTTATTTAAGTCGAGAGACAGAGAGGCAGAGACCTAGGCAGAGGGAGAAGTAGGCTTCCTGCAGGAGCCAGATGTTGGACTCGATCCCAGGACCCTGGGACGGCGCCCTGAGCCCAAGGCAGATGCTCAACCGCTGAGCCACCCAAGTGTCCCCAGGTTGTAGTCTTTAATAAGATTTGACTAAAGGTTCATGAATGTTGTTACAGAAATTAATTTCAGGGACACCTGGGTGGCTGTGGTGTGTCTGCCTTTGGCTCAGGGCGTGGTCCCGGAGTCCCGGGATTGCATCCTGCATCAGGCACCCCTGGAGGAGCCTACTTCTCTCGCTGAGTGTCTCTCTCTCTCTCTCTCTCTCATTAAATAAAATCTTTTTAAAAAATTTAAATAGCAGTTTTATTTCTATTGTCCATGGATACTACTGTTCTGAGAGCACTTCAAGTAAGAGCCATTTTACCAAGGTGGAGACACCTTTACCATGTTCAGCTAGTGTTTTGTTGCCAATGCATGTCAAGCCAAGAAGGAATAGAAATAAAGGGAAATTAAAAAGTAACTCTCCCAGTCTTTGCCCATTAGGTCTGTGTTAGGGCATTTCTTCAGTGGTTAGCCAACCATTTATAACTATCTTAGTTCTCATTTCCTCTTTTAAATTGAATATAAAGATCAATCTGAGGTGAAAGCTTAGGGTCTTCTGAGGTTTTTTTTTTGTTTTGTCTTTTGAGCATGTGTCTGGTCTTGGCTCTGTGTGGTTTTCTAAGCTTCCCGGTTATAAGGGAATTCTTTTCAGTGCCATAATTTCCCAAAGAAAATGGTCTCTCAGCCTTTCTTTCTATGTTTTGGGTGTGCTACTGTTTACTTTTTTAAACCTTTTTCCCAAGGCAGAGGAGATTCATGCACCTTACGCTGTTTGTGAGAAATGCCCTCAACATAGCAGCATTTCCTTCCGTGTCAGGTGAAACAAAGGCGAGTACCTCTTGTGATTCCTTAGGTAACCCCCAAGGGGTTATCTGTAACAGGTTTATACAGAGAAACATAATTCTGTGAGAATAAGATCTCTAGGGCTCACTCTAGAACCAGAGACCTGGGTCCCACTCTGTCTTTTTGGGACTTCCAGTGTGCTTGGGAGAGATGAGGGTCAAGGGGAAGTAAAAATGCCACAAAGCTTTTATACTGTTTCAAAGTTTCCGTTTTCTGGATTCAGTGTGCTTGATTGCTGTAAGCCTTTGTTTCAGAGTTCTGACAAAGATATTTCTGACAGATTTTGCTTCATTTTTGCTGTTTCTATTGAAGGGGTAGGTAGGCCCTTATAGTTCCCTGTTTCACCATTTTGTGTTAGTGGTCTTCACATGTGTTTTCTTGTTTTTAATGCTCAAATTGTCCCTGATTTGGCCAGTGGGAACCCATTCAGGCTGGTTTCTATGCCCTTTTGGTATTTCATAATTTTTTTGGACATTTCCTTTTTGCTAAAGTGAAATATTTTAGGCTTATTTTGTCATCTTTCCCCAGCCTTGGAAATCAGCTATTTCTCAAAGCCTTGGTTTTGTTTAGTGGAAAACGGTTTTTAGAAGCCAAGATCCTGTGTTAAGAATGCTTGTTTATTGGAGTCAGGCCCTCTCAGTGCAGAGTTGGGAGAGGTATATAAATATATATATATATATATATATATATATATATATATATATATATATACACACACACACACACACACACACACACACAAATATGTACCTTTGTGGTATATGTGAACCTTAGTATCTTAGTATGTGCCTGTGAATTAATCATTAATTATACTGATAGAGTATAACACCACAGCATTCACTAGTTTTCACCCTGTTACTAGTTACTGGGTTCTTTGACAGTATGAAACTTAGCTTTCATTATTCTAAACACTTACTTGATTACTTCTCCTGTATATAATCGGTCTTATTTTGTGGCCACTGCCACTACCTGTATGCGGACACCCACCTCTCCTTGTTTATCATCTTGACTCTTCTCACTGACGACCCCCCCCCCCCCCCCCCTTCCTCACTCGTTTCAGCTCAGTTCCCCATACCTGACTGTCCCTCTACATAGGTACCTTCCTCATCCTGCTTTGACACTGACATCCTGTGCTGGGCTTTAGTCCTGAATCAGAAGACCCACTTTTTAAATGAAAACTATTAATATATTAAACTAAGCTTATACCAAAGGAGTATTTCACAGGCTTATTTTCAAAAGAGAATTAAGGTTGAATTTGAATAGTCATCTTCTGGATCTTATTAATGAAGGGATTGGAACAGTTGGGCTAAATGAAAAATTTAACCTTTTTGAAAAATTGTATCTAGATAGTCTGGTAATAAAGGGTAGTTGTCTTTTAGAACTTAAATAGTTTTCAAGGTGAAAGGTAAGTAGTAGTTATCTAAATTTTAACGAAGAGAAGAAAACAGTCTGATACTAACTTGCCAAAATCATCCAGTCTAGTAATTGGTTGAGTTGATTTGAATCCAGGACCATTGGACTCTGATGCCTGTGTTCTTTCTTAAAAATCTGCTTTAATTAGTTAAAATGCCTTAATCTTGAGTTGATTTTGCATGTTTTGGGTGGGCTTTGTGACTTTTAAAGTTTTTGGTGTCTGAAATATAAATCATTATAAAGATAGTGTTGGATGTTCATTATGATGAAATCAATTTTAGTTTTTCATTGAAAACATTGGGCATGAACTTGGTGGGTTCAGAAGTAAAAACATTACAGGAAATAGGAAAAATCTTACTCATATTTGTGTACTTTTTGCCAAAGTGCGTTTTTCAGTATGAAGAAATCTGTTTTGGATTTTTAGTTAATCAGTGAGTTTTGGGGCCCCTGGGTGGCTCATTTGCTTAAGTGGCTGCCATCTTAGGTTGATCCCCACATGGGGTTCCCTGATCCGTGGTCAGGCTGCTTCTCCCTCCACACCACTTGTGCTCTCTCTCTCTCTTAAATAAATAAAATCTTTTAAAAAATTTTAGTGATTTTTAAATCAGGCACATGCACTTAAAAATGTACAGTATTTTTTCTTTTTTTTTTTTTTTTAAGGCAGATGCTTAACTGGCCTGAGCTAACTAGGTTCCCCAAAAAGTACAGTATTTCAGTAAGGGCTTTTTTAGAACCAATTTTCCCTTTGGGCAATTATCATTTTAAATAGCGATGAAGTGGTAATTTATATATTAAAGTTTTTGGTGCCTGAAATATAAATCATTATAATTCCCTTTGGGAATTTTCTTATAGTTGATGTTTTAGACTTCAGGCATTTATTCAGAAATAGGTTGTAAATTGATTGAAATTAGAAATTAGGATTTTTGTGCCATCAGCATTTAAAAATCTTTATGTCCATATGGGACCATCAGACCTTATAACGGAATCTGATGGGAGATTCCTAATAATCGGGAATTAATAGGACTACTGATTTGCTCCCCCGCACCCTAGCAGTCTCCTCTAAGTACCGCTTAATACATACATTTTTGATGAATGTATTTTTAATACTTGTTTGTATTAGTTTTTGTTAAAAGACAATTTATCAGTATATTTAAAGATCAAATTGATTTTTTTTTTTTAAAGATTTTGCTTATTCATGAGAAACATGGAGAGGCAGAGGTAGAGACATAGGCAGAGGAAGAAGCGGGCTCCCTGTGGGGAGCTGGAGGGGGAGCCCAATTTGGGATTCAGTCCCGGAACCCCAGGATCACGCCCTGAGCCAAAGCAGACGCTCAACCAGTGAACCACCCAGGCGTCCCTCAAATTGATTTTATTCACCATTTTATGAACGGGGCAGCCTCCTACCTGTCCAAAAGAAAGGAGCTCCAAGGAGCTGTACAAAATGGAGCCTTTTATAGGCAGAAGAGGCCAGGGACAAGGAAAAGGTGGATAACCTCATCCTTCATTAGGAAATGGTGGAAGGGGTCTATCAGGTGATTACCTCACTAGTGCTGACCAGGAAATTCCAGATTGACTAGTTAAGATTTCCTATCTGGGAGGGTCATTTTCCCTCTTTTTTATAAAGATTTTATTTGAGAGAGAGAGAGATCATGGGGGGTGTGGGGTAGGAGCAGACTCTTCACTGAGCATGGAGCCCAACGTGAAGCTTGATCTCAGGTCCCCAGGATCCCCAGGATCATGACCTGAGCTGAAAGCAGCTGTTCAGCAATCTGAGCCACCCAGGTACCTCTTTTTCTGGGAGGATCTTAAAGTGCAATCAGGTAGGTATTCTTGTTGATGGGGTCTTAGCACAGGTGGCTCAATTTTGGGCCTTTTGTTTCTTTTTAACCTTTGCTAGGGAAGCCATAACAAACTACTGCAAACTGAGTGGGTTAAATAAGTTTATTTTGTCATAGTTTTTTGGAAGCTCAGAGTACAAGGTCAAGACTTTACAGTTGGTTTCCTCTGAGACCTCTCTCCTTGGCTTGCAGATGGCCACTCTCTTTCTGCCTCTTTACATGGTCTCTTTTCTGTGCAGCCTTGGTGTCTCTGTGTGTCCAAATTTCCTCCTCTTAAAAGGACAGGATTGGAATGGGGCCCACCCTAACAGCCTCCTTTAAGTTAATCATCTCATTAGGGCCTTTATCTCCAAATATGGTTACATTCAAAGGTGGGGGGAGGTTTCAATTTGGACTCAAGAATTTGTGTGTGTGTAGTGGGGGCACAGTTCGGCTCCTAATATTACACAGGGAAAGGAAGATAGAATGAATTTGGATGGCACTAAGTGTACTTAAAAGTAAATGATAGGGTGGTTCTTTTGAAAGTTTAATTGCCTTTACACTGGTTAAGGGAGTAAAATTTCTTTTTCTATCATTCTAGGTTCCCAGGTTTGGGGCCCTGTAAAGTAGATTGAAAAAAGACAGATCAACAAGAGAAAACAGAAGTTTGTTAGAGGGTGCTCCCACCTGGGAATAACTCAGGGATGGTTAGAATTTGCCAATTCTACCTAATTCCATAGGGGGAAGTAGGGGAGCGGGGGGGGGGGGGGGGGGGGGGGGGAAGGGCACTTAAATGGAAAAACAGGTGACTTCTTGAAAGATAGGTAAATGGGCCCTTAGGAGAATTGATGGGAGAAATGATAGTTTGTGGCAGTGTCTGGGTGTGGTGCTGATTTTGTACCTGTGTCTGTAGGGAAGAGTTGCTCCAGGGAAGGGGACTGATAAATTCTTTTTGGAGGCTCTGTTTTTAGGTACGTTAGAGATAGCAGGAATTAAAATGCCTTCGTGAAACTTAAAGCTTGTGTTATAAAGTGGCATATTTTGGGGTGGCATATCATGATTCTTAAACACACTTGTGTAAATGCCTTAGTATTAGCTAATAGTGTTCTTTACCTTTTTTCAGAACTTGAAAACTTTTGCCATTAACTTTATTTTTTCAAAACTAGATTTAAATTAAAAAAAAAACGAAGGACATTGCAAAAATGAATAGGTAATATTAGTGGTTAGCCTCCTAGGGATTGTTTTTAATATATAAATTACCACTTGACTATTTAAAATGATAAGCTTTAAATTCTTCATTATTTTAGATTTTCCTCAATTTTTGTGAAATTTTTTGGTACAAACTAAAAATGATTTTTCATTCCCTTTAGCTATTGAAAGTGTAAATTTAATGTGACATCCTATCATAAACATCACAAAGTAGCTTAGTATGTAGCTTTTTTAAAAAAAATAAATTAATTTTTTATTGGTGTTCAATTTACCAACATACAGAATAACACCCAGTGCTCATCCCGTCAAGTGCCCCCCCTCAGTGCCCGTCACCCATTCACCCCCATCCCCTGCTCTCCTCCCCTTCCACCACCCCTAGTTCGTTTCCCCGAGTTAGGAGTCTTTTTCTTCTCCCTTCCCTTATATTCCCTTTCACTGTTATTTATATTCCTCAAATGAATGAGAACATACACTGTTTGTCCTTCTCCGATTGACTTACTTCACTCAGCAGTATGTAGCTTAATGTCAGAATAGATAATATCCTTTATCCAGAAACACTTTAGTTTTCATTTTAATTTTTGAATATGTCAAAATGTATAAGATGGTCTAGCGCTTAGAATGCCTAAATTTTTATGTAGTTTCATTTTTGTTAGGTATACTCTTCCATTTGTTTCATAAATGTATTACTGGAATTGGTCATTTCTGGGTAATCAAATTGTATCAGGGTTTTTCTCCTTTTGCTCATGGCTCATATGAGCTTTTACCTAAAGTTTAAACATTTTCATTGCCATGGTGAGTTAACCATTTGTGTCTATTTCTTGTATTTTTCCCCACTTAACCTTTTCTTAAATAGTTCTCTGCAGTTTGGAATAGTGAAAATGGAATATTTCTATAATTTGAGAATTTTTTAAAAAGTATTTTAGCAAGTTGGTATGATGTTAAAGGATTCTGCCATAGAAGCAGAAAAGGAAAGATAAACAGTGATATTCTTTTGTTTTTTAAAGTTTCACTTTTGAGATTATACAATTTTAAGTATAAACATTTGTTAATAGTAAACTCATTGTGATGCACAGAAAATTTGATTCCTTCATCAGTTGATAGCTTTATATTGAAATGAGTACAGTTGCTCAGTTGGCTTCTGCCTTATTAAAAAAAAAAAAAAAAACCACTGAATTTGCTGTTTACATTGGGCTGGCAACTTGAAACTTTTAGTGATGGATGCAGTTGATAGAGGCTCCCAAAAAGTTAAATTTAGAATGCAGAAAAGGAGTTCTAAAATACTTCAGATACTCGTCGTGATGATTGTAATTTAAAAAAAAAACAAAAAACCTTTTCATTATGGAAATTTTTAAACATGAATGTAACTAGAGAAAAAAGTGTTTACACACCTCCTTGTACTAACCTTTATAAACATGTACAACCTCTTTCCAACTATCCTTATTAGCATTCTGTGGTTTTTAAAACAGATTCTAGATAAATCCATGTAATTGTAAAGACTTCAGTTTTTTATGTACCACCATCACACTAACCATTATCACATCTAAAATGAGCAGTAATTTCTTAATGTCATTTAATGTCCCACTAATGTTTAAATTTTTGATTCATAATTTTCATTTTTTTAAAGGTTGATTGGTTTGAGTAAGGATTTGTATAAGGCCTGCGTGTTTGATCTACATGTTAAAAGCCACTTATTTGTTGGTGGGGGACCCAGTCATTTCACCTATCAAGTATCCTGTGATCTGAATTTATTGGATTACTTCCCTTAGATTTCCTTAATTTCTCTCTGTTGAACTTCCTGAAAGTTAGTAGTTAGATCAGATTTCAGATTCCATCTGGGGTATACAAGAATACATTATAGATGATGTCATGTACATCATAGTGTGTCACATCTAGAGACACTTGATGTCTATTTGTGATGAGACCATAATAATTTAAAAAAAGTTTACTGAGATAGTTTATTTATAGTGAAATTGGCCAGTATTAAGTGTACAATTTAATCTTTGAGAGATGTGTACATTTGTGGAACCACAGTTAAGACAAAATCAAGAAAAACCTTCCCTTTGGGTCATAGCCCTATACCCCTAAACTTCAGCCCCCCCCCCCATCTAGTTTCTGTTATATTTTTGCTTATTTTAGAATTTCATTATAATTGGAGTCTTATAGTAGTATGATCACTGTCATTTAGAAGAGCATAAGAAGATAATTTTGGCAAGGAGCTCCAGGTCTAATTCCTTCCATTTTTATATGACAGGGACTTGCCATGAGGTGTTGAAGCCTTGTTTCACTGAGTTGGAGAGACTGGACCTAAATGGCGCAGCATGACTTTGCTCCAGCCTGGCTTAATTTTCCTACTCCACCATCATCAACAAAGGTACTCTTTCTTGCATTTCTCTCTTTGTGTCTACCTCTCATTTGTTCTTGTTGTACACAAATGTAGTTGAAATGCAAAGCCTTTAATGTTTTTGTGGAGAAAATTTTTTTATATTACCATCTATGTTATTTCATATGGGATCTGTTAGTTTTTATTGTTTAAAAAGTTAGTTTTCTGTCATCGTCTGTACCATTTATTTCAGTTGTCTTTTGTACTGATCAAAGTTCTGCATATTTTTCAGTTAAATCCATTGGATACATTGCGTCTTACCTTTATTTGTACTATTCTTTAGATAACTTGCTTTACTTTCTGTTCTATAGGTAATATGTTAAAGAAAAAATCTGAGGTTTTTGAGGTCTTTCCTAATACCCCAAAGACTACTTTTCAGATAAATAAGACTGAATGAGGCTTCACTAAAATTTCAGGAGTGATGAAAACTTTGCATCATTGTTAAATATCATGCCTAAGTAATCTAAGAAATACTGTCATTTTACTTAAAAACCAAAACAGAATAGTTTGAATAAGACTTGCTAGGCCTTGCAATTGTTTTCACTTAAAAGACTTGCTAAAAGAGGAACCTTGGAATTTGTTAAAATCAGTCTAACTGGCTTAATAGCGGTCCTTTGGTTTTTGTTCTTTTTTATTGTGCAAAGGAATCAAGGGAGAGTTTTGATCATCTGTTTGCCTGTTAATCATGCTCCACCATGATAAGGGGTTCATCAACACCTTTTGGGGTATATAGGCAGCTGTTACAAAAACAGTTTATTAAAAGCAACTCTTATGGGAACAGTTTTTATAATTTGCAAAGTTGTTCCCCAGTAAGGACTTGTCAGATCATAATAAATTGGCCCATATTTTGGCCCATAATATTGTACAGATGGATTCTCTGAAAGGTTAATTGACTTGCCTGTTTTTCCTACAGTGACTATGAGTCTAGACTAGAATCCAGGATCCATTTCCTATTCTGTACTCTTTACATAGGACTCATTTGGGAATGCTGCCAAATGATTAAACATCTCATTTCATAGCCTATGCAATGGGATTTGAAATGGTTAGAAAATGGTGGCTTCTATTGATTAAGGTGCTGAGATCACTTCTTAATTACAGATTCTTTGTTTGCCCCTTTTCCTCTTACCTGCAGGTCTTTGCAATTTCCTCCCGCCTTCCCCCTTCCTTTTAAACCCAGCTGCTCTAATCTTGCCCCTAGCCAGCTCATTTTTCAGGCTTACTTCAGAGCCTGAACACATGAGTTTCCTGCTACACACTTTTCTTTTTTCTATTTTGTTTAATTTCTCTGAAATAGGTATAAGACTTGTTTTCATTTTCAAGCAAATTGATAAATTATCAACATCTGGAAAGTTCTAAAACATTGAAAATATTGAGAATAATTTTTGTCTTCATTCAGATGTTAATTGGAAGTTGATTAGCTGTTTTTTTTTTTTTAAAGATTTATTTTTCATGAGAGACAGAGAGAGAGAGGCAGAAACATATAGGCAGAGGGAGAAGCAGGCTCCTTCGCAGGGAGCCCAATATGTATGGGACTCAATCCTGGATCCTGTGATCACGTTCTGAGCCAAAGGCAGAAGCTCAACCTCTGAGCCACCCAGGCATTCCTAACTGTTTGTTTATATGGTGAAATCCTACTGCTTTGCAGAACCTGACCCTTGATTTGGGTATAGGTCTTCATGAATGATGATTTTGAGCGTTGGGATTGCCTATTCTAAATCTGTTATTCTCATTTATTCTACATTACCTACAGAAAATTTATTTGAACTCACTACTTGAAATTATTTATTTTGACCTAACCCAGTGTGATTTTGACAAATACAGACCTTTTGTAATGATTTCTTACACCTTCCATCTTATCCTTCCATGTCTCAAAATCACTATTTATGGGTTCTCATTTATAATTAACCTCTAGTTTTCTGCCAGAGCCCTTTTAATCTTACCATGAATAAATGGAACAGACATTAATTTACTGGGGTGGGGGGACTCTCTGTTTCAACTTAATGTAAGTCTTTCGTTTACTTGTTCAAAGGGATGAGGATGTGAAATAAAAAGTAAAGACAGTTTTGGAAGTGCACTTTTTAGTAGTTTTCTGAGGTGTATAGAATTTTAGCCCCATCATGTGGTGAAATTTTAAACTGCATGTGGTTGATTTTATGTGGAATAAGGCGTTGACATTTGAGCTCTTGATTGGGATCCAATAAAAAGTAAATTTTACATATGTTTTTGTATATACATAGGTTTAACTAAAATAATTGTCACACATGTGTAGTGCATCAATACTTTATCTTGTGGTTTTCTGTTCTCTTATTCCATTAGAAAATGTAAGTTGATACTGCTACTGTGATCCTTTGATAGGTCTATAGTTCCATTTTAGGGAGTAACATCATATTATTGAAGCAGTACTAAACTGAAATGATTGTAGATACTGGAAGAGTTTAGATGCCTCTTTGTTTTAGATGCTTCTCCTGGCCATCTAACTCTAGGAAGGATAATAAAATCACCCCTTTAATCAGGTTGAGGTATTCTTTCATAGTCTTTTTAGAGGGAGGAATATTCCAGGAGCACCTGGCTGGCTCAGTCAGAAAGGCATGTCATTCTTTTTTTTTTGGCATGTCACTCTTGATCTCAGGGTTGTGAACTCAAGCCCCATGAAGGTTGTGGAGTCTACTAAAAAAAAAAAAAAAAAAGGATAGATTCCAGGGGTGTGAAAATACAGGAATTTTTATCCTTTTAAAGTATAAGGTAATACCTGTTTTAATGGTATTCCACTACAGAAGGTACATATTCGTATTTGTATTCAATATTCTTTAGTTATCTCTATGGCTAGGGTGTAGCATTAGTGCATAATGGATTCTTTCATGGTAACATCTAAAAATGATTAATATTTTGCCAAAACGTCTTTTAATAACGCATAAACAGTGTTGGTTTGCATTGAGAATGTGTATTTAAAGTTCAGGCTAAGAGAGAATTGGAAAATTCAGTCAGACTGATAGTAGAGTTCATTGAAAATTTACTATGTAGAGTTTTTGTTAACTAGTGGCTCATATTGTGGTCATCAAAGAAGAAATGGCTACATTATTTTTTAAAGGAATCCAGAGAAAGATTTTAAGTATGTAAAGGGATAGGGATGGTCTCTTTCTTGCCCATAGTAACATGTTTCTTTTTATTCATTATTACATACCAATGATTGTATAAAACAATTTGTGTGAATAAGAGGTAAATTCTCTGTTTTCTTTCTTCCATTTACAAAAGGCTATTTTAAATGGTTTGAAGTTGAGAGAAGTAGATAACATGCCCCAAAGTGCTGGAGCTAAGATAGGCATTCATGTGTGCATGACTTTAATACTTACCAACTTACTAAATTTCTTTTCTCGACTATTAGGTAGTACACTAATTTTCAGAAATAAAATACTATCATGCTTTTATGCATACACCAGAGTGTATTTTTATCCTGGTTTGGATAAATGAAATTTTTTTCACTTCAAAGATGGCATCTCCAATTTCTGTCATCACTGCATGCACATGTAACTTTTCAGTGTCAATGCATAATCTTTTATTGAGCAGACCTACATGGATAATTTGATTAATTTACCAATTGATGGACTAAGCTGTAGGAATGTCTAGGCATCTCTTGAATATATTTGTAGGGTAAATTCCTAGTAGAATCAGTAAATCAGAGGGTTTGTACATATTGATAGATACTGTCTAATAGCTCTCAAAAAAGGTTGTACTGGGGTGCCTGGGTGGTTCAGTCAGTTTTAAGTGTCCCAACTCTTTAATTTCTGCTCAGGTCTTGATCTCAGAGTTGTAATTTCAAGCTTTGTGTTGGGCTCCATGCTAGGCGTGGAGCCTACTTTAACAAAAAAAAAAGTTATTTAAAAGCCCATCAGAATTTTATGAGGGGGACTAATGTTTTCAGTTTTGGCAATGCTGGATGTTATCACATTTTAAAATCTGCAATTAGATGAAAAATGGAACTTCATTGTTTTGATTTGTATTTTTTAAATTATGGTTGAGTATATTTTGGTGCAGTGAATGGTTTTTTAAGAACTACTCGTTCATGTAATCTGTTACTTAGTGATTTGTAATAGCTTTTTTTTTTTTCACGTTGGGGAATTTGCCATACATGTTGCAAATATTACAGCTTATTTGTTTTGATTCCAGTATAGTTAACATAGAGTGTTATATTGGTTTCAGCTGTACAATGTAGTGATTCATCCATTCTATAGATGGTTTGATAATTCTTTGAGAAACCTCACTGAAGATTTTAATGGAACTTACAAAGGATAGATAAAAATTAAATGAATACTTACTAAACACCAATATAGTTTTGTCTTAACATTCTGCTATGTTAACTTTTCTTTTGGAAGTAAAGCATGTATACATTGAAGTCCACTGTAGTATTCACAGTCCTTAATCTTCATTTTTCCCCAGAGGTATTCTCAGTACATGTTCTTATAACTACATATGTGAATGTCAAACAGTATTGTTATGTATGTTAAAAAAATTTTTATCAGTGATTTTCATTTATATGTCTGCATCTTACTTTTACATTCATTATATCTTTGAAATTTTCTCTACCCATGCTGATATCTGGAAATGTTGTGTAATCATCTTAAAACTCTATGGTGGTGTCCTATTTTGTTTATCTGTACTACATTTTATTTGTCCATTTAAGTTTAAATTGTTGATAACGTAACTTTGGCTACTATAGAGAAATACTGCATTGAATATATATATATATTTTTGCATTGAATATTCTTATGCTATCTCCTTGTACACATGGATAAGATTTTTTTTTTTTTTGGATAAGAATTTTTTAGACCAATGCTACTCACACTAATGATTAAGAAAATAACCTGGGGATTTTGTTAAAATGCAGATTTTGATTTCAGTAGTTCTTGTGCAGGGCCCTAGTTATAACAGCCTTCAAAATGATACTGATTCTGCTTGTGTGTGGACCACAGTTTCAGTAGAAGGCTCCAACTCAGATGTAGAAGGAAAATTGCTGAGACTTGGTTAGATATTGCAAAATTCCTTTTCTGTATGGTGTACTGATTTATACTGCTGTATGTTCTGTATAACTATTCTCTTTAAATTCTTGCCAAAACTTTGTTAGATTATCAGTTAAATTTTTTGCCAATCTGTCAAAAAAAAAAAAAGCATTTTCTCTCTTTCATGGACATGGAGTTACATTTCTGTGATGCCTCTTTTGCATCCTTTGTTATTTCTTTTGGGTGGTTGTTTTTTTTTTTTTTTTTAGATTTTATTTATTTATTTATTCACGAGAGATATACACACAGAGGCAGAGACACAGGCAGAGGGAGAAGCAGGCCCCATGTAGGGAGCCCGACTGATCATGCCCTGGGCTGAAGGCAGGCACTAAACCGCTGAGCCACCCAGGTGCCCTGGGTTGCTTTTCTTTCTTTTTTATTTTTTTTAATAAAATTTATTTTTTATTGGTGTTTAATTTGTCAACATATAGAATAACACCCAGTGCTCATCCTGTCAGGTGCCCACCTCAGTGCCCGTCACCCAGTCTCCCCCACCCACCGCCCACCACCCTTAGTTCGTTTCCCAGAGTTAGGAGTCTTTCTTTCTTTTTTTTTTTTTAAATAAATTTATTTTTTATTGGTGTTCAATTTACCAACATAACAGAATAACACCCAGTGCTCATCCCGTCAAGTGCCCCCCTCAGTGCTCGTCACCCATTCACCCCCACCCCCCGGCCTCCTCCCCTTCTACCACCCCTAGTTCGTTTCCCAGAGTTAGGAGTCTTTATGTTCTGTCTCCCTTTCTGATATTTCCCACACATTTCTTCTCCCTTGCCTTATATTCCCTTTCACTATTATTTATATTCCCCAAATGAATGAGAACATATAATGTTTGTCCTTCTCTGATTGACTTACTTCACTCAGCAGAATACCCTCCAGTTCCATCCACGTTGAAGCAAATGGTGGGTATTTGTCATTTCTAATGGCTGAGTAATATTCCATTGTATACATAGACCACATCTTCTTTATCCATTCATCTTTCGATGGACACCGAGGCTCCTTCCACAGTTTGGCTATTGTGGACATTGCTGCTAGAAACATCGGGGTGCAGGTGTCCCTACGTTTCACTGCATCTGTATCTTTGGGGTCAATCCCCAGCAGTGCAATTGCTGGTTCGTACGGCAGATCTATTTTTTTTTTTTTTAATTTTTATTTATTTATGATAGTCACAGAGAGAGAGAGAGAGGCAGAGACATAGGCAGAGGGAGAAGCAGGCTCCATGCACCGGGAGCCTGATGTGGGATTCGATCCCGGGTCTCCAGGATCGCGCCCTGGGCCAAAGGCAAGCGCCAAACCACTGCGCCACCCAGGGATCCCCGGCAGATCTATTTTTAACTCTTTGAGGAACCTCCACACAGTTTTCCAAGTGGCTGCACCAGTTCACATTCCCACCAACAGTGCAGGAGGGTTCCCCTTTCTCACATCCTCTCCAACATTTGTGGTTTCCTGCTGTGTTAATTTTCCCCATTCTCACTTGTGTGAGGTGGTATCTCACTGGCCCCATTTCCCTGATGGCCAATGATGCGGAGCATTTTCTCATGTGCTTGTTGGCCATGTCTATGTCTTCCTCTATGAGGTTTCTGTTCATGTCTTTTGCCCATTTCATGATTGGATTGTTTGTTTCTTTGGTGTTGAGTTTAATAAGTTCTTTATAGATCTTGGAAACTAGCCCTTTATCTGATACGTCATTTGCAAATAAATATCTTCTCCCATTCTGTAGGTTGTCTTTTAGTTTTGTTGACTGTATCCTTTGCTGTGCAAAAGCTCTTATCTTGATAAAGTCCCCCTGGGTTGCTTTTCGTACTAATTTATGACAATGTACATCTGTACACACTATGTATTGTATGTATGTATGTGTGTCATTTTTAACGTCTTTAAAGTTATTTTTTTCAGTCTTGCATATATGTTTCATTAGGTGTATTTGAGTACCTTATAATACTTGTTGGCTATTTTATTTTTTTTGTTGGCTATTTTTAATGGTATTTATTTAATTTAATATATTTTTTATTAAGTAAATTTTCTGTCCAATGTGGGGTTTGGGCTCATGACCTTGAGATCAAGAGTCACACGCTCCACAGAGTGAGCCAGCTAGGTACCCCTAAATGATGTTCTAAAAAGCTTTATTACTGGAGTGTGTGGCTGATTCAGTTGGTAGAGGATGGGACTCTTGATCTTGGGGTTGTGAGTTCAGGCCTCATTGGGCATAGAGCTTACTATTTATTTGTTTGTTTATTGCCATTTTGTTTTATTAAAAATTTTTTTTTATTGGAGTTCAGTTTGCCAACATATAGCATAACACCCAGTGCTCATCCCGCCAAGTGCCTCCCTCAGTGCCCATCACCCAGTCACCCCAGCCCCCCCGCCCACCTCCCTTTCCACTACTTTATTATTTTATTTATTTTAAATTTTTTTTCCCACTACCCCTTTGGAACTTACTTTTAAAAAGCTTTATAATTAAGTCTTTGTCACAGATACATCTTGTGGTAGTGTTGTATCTAGCAACTTTAGTTCATACTCTGTTATATTTTGGATTTTTCATTCACAAATAACAGTTTCCTATCTACCTTTTTAGCCTTATTACTTGTATTTCTTATTCTTTTTATTGTGCTGTGTGTCAATCTGTGAAGGGTCTGGGTTTTATCCTACTTGTAAGCTAACAGGTGCTAGCAGGAGACATGAGATTCCTGGATCAAGGGCCAAGAACTTTATTACTTACTAGCATGATAAGCATGATTTTGGCAGTGGTTCTTCGTGCCCCCTAAAGCCTTTGATGGTTGGTTGACATGGAAGGGTCCAGGTGGATGCTACTACCCTTGGTGCTGACTGGGGAATCTTCCACATTTATAATAAGCCTGCTCTTTGTCCCAAAGATGGATGTTACCTGTCATCTCTTAAATGTTGCTCACTGTAAACATAACCTTGAGAAATGGGCTATACAAAGAGTGGTGGAAGCCTTGCATTCTTGGCACACGAGGAAGAATGGAAGGGAATGCTTAGAGCCCATGGTGGGTTGCCTGTCCCAACAATCAGCTGATCAGCCCTACATGTTCTTGTCCAAACTTGAATTTTTGTATGGTTGTACTACTCTGTTAGCCACTCTGATTATTCTAACAGAGACTAGAGCCAAATCCATTTAATTGTTTTATACAGCATTTAATTAAAGCTTCTATTAACAAAAGTTGGTGAATTCCTTAGATTTCTTTTTGACCAGACCATCACCTTGAGAGGTAGCTTGGCCTGTACTTTCTCTTAGGGGAAAGAAACATCATGTCAAGAAATAACCAGGGCAGAATCCTGGTATTTTAAAAGTATTAATAACTGTTCTTTTTTTTTTTTTTAAATCATAATTCCTACCTAGGAAGTGGCTAAGAAGAGATGATCTCTTTTTTGGATGTGTTACATTCATTGACCAAATTGTCTCATTAAAATGTATGAAGAGTTGAGGAATGTAGGTTTATAGGTTGTTGTGAGTTGAATGCTGAGACTATTCCTATTGTTTGACGATACTGGATGTCTTTGGATAGTAGGGAGTGTAGAATAACTTGAATATTAATACTTGAATATTGACGCATTGCAGGTTGACCTTTATGACAAAAGATGTACTATTATTGGAATGTTGATGGCCTGGAACACCAAAAAAGTGACACCAAAATATATGACATGGATTAATTTCAAGGGTCACATTCCTATTAACCAGTCAGATTGCAATAGCAACACTGTAACCGAACATTTTCAACAGTGATGAAACACTGTTGACAACTCTAAGTAAAGTGATCAAAGGTTTGATATCTAAATATGGCCTCCTTCACAGTGGGACAAATGGATCAACTTTAGGCAGGCTCACAGACTGGCATGCAGAGGTGGCTTCTCCATCAGGAAGAAAAAGTAGTCTATTTTGTGACCAGTCTATGGTGGTGGACAGTTAAATATCTGGTGTGAGGCATGCTGAGGACTTAAGCAATATTCTGATTTTAGTTGTTCTTTATGCCAGCACATCTACTGTAAGTATCTGAGTAATTCAGATTATCTCAGCAGCAGCAATATTTTCACAGTTTATAACCTCAAAGAATTACCTTGAAATATGCCAGTCTCTAGTTTTTAAGGTGATCAATCAGATGACTGGGACATTGGCAACAGTCCCAAGAAGCAGAAGAACATAAAATATCTAGTTCTTAGACTTAACCTAAGGCCAGGGTTGTTGTTGTTTTTTCCTCCTCCATTTTAGCCCATTGTGATGAATGACACTTAATCTACTTGGTCTTCCAGAGTTGTTGGGGTCAGATGGCTGCTGCCACCCAACGGACAATGTCCTCTTTTAACATGGTTGAATCAGCAGAGAATGAACCGGACCCAGGCGAGAGCCTTATTGAACCGGGAGCTTGTTAAAGTATCAGGAAAGGGATAAGGTTTACCCTAGAGGGTAGTTGTCACTTCATGCAAAACAGATGTCTCAGTGGGGGTCAGCTGCATTCTCAAATACTTTACATTTGATCAAGAGTTCAAATGGGCCCCCTTTTCTGTTCTTAGTTTGAGTTCACTTTCATTTTGAGAGCTCAACAGTAGGGCAAGAGCCGTATTCCCTTTGAAAAAGGGATGTACATGTCAGGCACATGGCACTGCTGTACTGGGAAATAGCCTCTCAATATTTCACTACCCATCGAATTTTCCAACTACTATATCTCTGCTTTTTTTTTTTTTTCTTTCCTTCTGGGAGCCTGTAGTGTTTTTGCTAGACTACCTGAAAGGGGACAGGAATCACCTGTCATCTTGTGGTATTCCCTGAATGGAAGAATATTGAGCATTTTCAGTACAAGCATGTAACATTAGTACCAAGCTAAGACACAACAAACAATAGTACGTTGAATTGGCTTAAAAGCCTCACCAGCAAGATCACCCTAATTTCTCTTTCCTGCTGCTGAATTTTGAAACTCCAAAATCAGTTAAATTGAGTCATTGGGGCACCTTATCTCAGTACAGGGCACAAACTAAGAAGTTTTGTACATGCACTTCAGGGTTAAAAATCAAGCTTACTGGAGATTACATGATTTCTTCATCAATGAATGTGGGAAAGTACAGGGTGGAGGAGAATATAACTCCTTTGGGGATTGCATGGATGGTTTGTAAACTTACTGTTTCTCTTCTGATTCTTCCACCCAAGGTTGGTGTTGCTTCCTACTCTGTGTACCTTCTGGCTTCAGCAGACTGCCAGGATGGGGTCTTTCCTTTGCCATGCACTGCACTGACATGTCTCTGCCCACATTCATCAATATCTTCAGCAACCCCTACTTTCTGTTGTCTCCTCATGGGAGTGGGTAGATCATGAATTGTGCATGTGTGTCTAGCAGAGCTATAAAAGTTTGTTCCCTTCTTAAACACCAGCATACTAGACATTCTCATTACCAGCATACTAGACATTCTCACTAAAGCTGCTGAGGTTGATATAGTGTGGAAGAGAAAGGGACCAGGAAGTACAAAGCACACAGAACACTTCCACTACAGGAAACTAGGTTCTGCATTTATTTTGTTTCCAAGTAGGCTGTAACCTTAAATTTTCTTTTAATGGGTTTTTAATCTTTCTAAAACTGTATCCTCATTGTTGGCATCAAGTGTTTCATCTTTGGAGTTACCTTGACTCAGCAGCCACAGCAGTATTGCGTTTCAGGTGGGACCCCGTTGTCGTAATAAGAAATCCAATCATCCTACTTGGGAGAGTTAAATAACCTAAAGCACCGTTTGGGCACCTTGTTTCAGTTCTGCCCTTTGCCAGTTAGCTGCTAAGCACATTGAGGAACCCTTGCTTCCACCTATCACTTGGATGACAGCACTTGCTGCCAAAATCTTGAGAGTCTTTGTTTACACCTTAATGTGGCCTGGAGACCCTTGTATTTGTTTTTTTCCAGTAAATTTAGGTTCTGTTAGCATTACATCCTAATCACCAGAACTGTTAGGGGTCTGTGAATGGTTTGCTTTTTTAACCCTACTTGGAGGCTACTGTGGTAATGTGTTAGTGTTTCATGTATGCTGGCTGAAGGTATGAGACAAGGAGACTATCTTTCATGGTGCAATATGTAGCATGAGGCTGAGGCTGGGGGCAATAGGGGGGAAGCACCAGTAAGTCCTGCAGTGACACTGTGGAAGGGGACTAGTGGCTGACATGGGTATGTGCACTGGGTTTACATTGCAAATGAAGAACACTGCTCATTGTCCTAGAGGCAGTTGTAACGTAAGTCTAGTCCAGAGAAATGGTCAGGGCAGTTTATTATTTTATTTTATATTTTTAAAATTTTTATTTATTTATTCATGAGAGACACACAGAGAAGCAGGCCCCATGCAGAGAGCCCGACACGGGACTCCATCCCGGGTCCACAGGATCATGCCCCTGGCCGAAGGCGGCGCTAAACTGCTCAGCCACTGGGGCTTGCCCGGTCAGGGAAGTTTAAAAAGGTTTTTGAAGTTTTGATTATGATCATAAGAGATTAATGGACTGATACGGGGAAGAACAGCAACTTTTATAAATAGGTGTGACTTTTTATGAGTTTTCATAGATTCCTAGTTTTTATTTTTATTTATTTTTTTAAAGATTTTATTTAGTTACTCATGAGACACAGAGAGAGAGAGAGAGAGAGAGGCAGAGACACAGGCAGAGGGAGAAACAGGCTCCATGTAGGGAGCCCGACGTGGGACTTGATCCTGGGTCCCCAGGATCAGGCCCTGGGCTGAAGGCAGCGCTAAACCGCTGAGCCACCAGGCTGCCCCTATAGATTCCTAGTTTTTAGAAATAGTTTTTATACATTATTTTTTTCTTAAGATTTTATTCGTAAGTAATCCCTCCAGCCAACATGAGGCTTGAACTTAGAACCCTGAGTTCAAGAGTTGCAAGCCCCACAGACTGAGCCAGCTAGGTGCTTCTGTAATATTATTTTGATAATTTAAAAGAAAACCCAAACATTTGTTTTGGGGAAGAGGAATTTGGAAATAAGTCTGAAGACTTAGAATTTCAGCTTCATTTGTCATAACTAATGTATGATGGAGTATTCTATTTTGTTACATAAGAGAAGTACACTAAGTTTTGCCTTGTTTTCCTTAGAATAGTATTTTACTTTTAAAGTTTTTGGGTAAGTATATGTGGTTATTATACTCTTTCAGAATGGTTTCCATTAGACAAAATAGACCAATGGTGGAATCTATCTTAATAAGTTACCAGTTACCAAATATATTGAAAGTAACTACAGAATATTCTTAGCCATTTAGAATTCTTGGAAATAAATTGAGCCAGGTTTTATACATATGTTTACCTATGTGCTTATTTTGTTTCAGTCGTCATTAAATTTTGAGAAGCATTCTGAAAACTTTTCATGGACAGAAAATCGTTACGATGTGAATCGTCGACGACACAACTCTTCAGATGGCTTTGATTCTGGTATTGGACGTCCTAATGGAGGTAAAATTTGCTAAGAAATGAAAGTTTAAGGATAATTTTCTTGATCTTTTAAGAATGTTGATAGTGATTGAATATTTAAACAGAACTATCTTTAAATTTATAATACTTTACCATTATTAAATAAAGGTAATTTTGGAAGGAAAGAAAAAAATGGATGGCGGATGCATGGAAGAAATGGTACTGAAAACATAAATCATCGAGGGGGATACCATGGTGGAAGTTCCCGTTCTCGTAGCAGTATTTTCCATTCTGGAAAAAGCCAAGGACTACATGAAAACAGCATACCTGACAATGAAACAGGGAGGAAAGAAGACAAGAGAGAACGCAAGCAGTTTGAGGCTGAGGATTTTGTAAGTTTCTAATAATTTTAATACAACTGAGGTTTTGACAAGTGCCATTTTACCATCAAGGCTTTCTCTCTCTCTCTCTCTTCTTTTTAAGATTTTACTTATTTATTCATGAGAGACCCCTTATTTATTCATGGGGGTGGGGGCAGAGAGAGAGGCAGAGGGAGAAGCAGGCTTCCATTGCAGGGAGCCCGACATGGGACTCGACCCAGGTCTCCAGGATCAGGCCCTGGGCTGAAGGTGGTGCTAAACCACTGAGCCACCCAGGCTGCCTGCATCAAGGCTTTCTCATGAGATTTTATCACTATGGTTCGTTTTCTATAGAAATCAGACCTGACAGGTTTAATTATTTTTTTAATGTTTATTTTAAAGATTTATTTTTTTATTTTAGAGAGTGCACAAGCCTGCTTGAATGGGAGCAGGAGGATGGGCAAAGGAAGAGGGAGAGAATCTCAAGCAGACTCCCTGTTGACTACAGAGCCCTACTCAGGACTTAATCTCATGGGATAATTATCTGAGCCAAAATCAAGAGTCAGATACTCAACCCACTGAGCCTTGTGTTTCATGTCTGGTAGTTTATTTTTCTGTATATGCTCATTTTTCATTCTGTACATATTTGAGTGGTTGTCGGTAGATGGGACAAGATAGGAAGGTCCTTACTCTCATTGAGTTTCTATTCTATTTAGATGCATTATTGACGTAAAAAGTACTATTTTGCAAGAGAACTTAGACAAGGGGACTTGATGGTTACTTTGGGAGGTCAGGAGAGGTTTCCCTAGGAAGTGACATTTAATTTGGGACCTACTTTGGTTTAGAGGTGAGCTTTGTTAAACCTGGAAGGAAGAGGGCAGCCCGGGTGGCCCAGCGGTTTAGTGCTGCCTTCAGCCCAGGGTGTGATCCTGGATACCCGGGATCAAGTCCCACGTTGGGCTCCCTGCATGGAGCATGCTTCTCCCTCTGCCTGTGTCTCTGCCTCTCTTTCTCTCATGAATTAAAAAAAAAAAAAAAAAAAAAGGGAAGGAAGGAAGAGGGGAAGGCCTCTGACTAAGGTTAGAAGTGAGCTAAGGCCTCTAACTAAGGTTAGAGGTGAGCTTGTAATGTTTAAGGGATAAAAAGGTCAGTATGGGTAGTGACTATTAAACCAGGTTAGAGAGGTTGCAAGGGGTTTTGATTGAATAGGACTTTGGCAGATAAAGGTAAATAATCTTGAATTATTTAAACCTTTAAATTCAGTCTAATTACAGATGTAGTAGGAGGAAGCCCCTTTGGAGGAAAGTCATGTGATCTCATTTAAATTATATTTATTTTAAAAGATTTTATTCATAAGAGACACAGAGAGAGAAAGGGTGAGGGGCAGAGACATAGGCAGAGGGAGAAGCAGGCTCCTGAAAGGAGCCCAATGTGGGACTCAATCCTGGATTCTGGGATCATGCCCTGAGCAATGGCATACGCTCAGCTGCTGAGCCACCCAGGCGTCCTTCATTTAAAAAAATTTTTTAGAAGACTCTTTCAGTTGGATCTTGAATGGATTACAGTGAGAGGAGGGAGACCAGCTAGGAAGCAGTTGTAGTAGTTCCAGAGAAAACAATGGCTTAAACTGGGTAGCTATGATTAGTGAAGATAATGTTTTGGGTATGGTTTAATGGTAAATTGGGTGGAAGTGAGTCAAAGGGTTTGATTGGATTTAGGGCAGGGGAGTGGTGAGAAGAAAGAGAAGAACAAAATATTATTCTTAGGTCCTGTAACGAAGTAACTTTGTAATTGCTATGCCTTCCCACTTTAGTGGTTCATTTTTTCCACTTACTAGTTGCCATAAAATGGAATTTTTGTAATACAAGTAAATTAGTAATGATAATAGTATGATTTCATAGTGTTGTAGGGTTAAATGAGTAATGCAGTAAATCACTTAAAAACAGGGTCTTGACACATAGCAAGCACTCAATAAAACCTTGTTGCTATTGTTATTGTCTCAACCCCCCACTGAGTTGGCCTAGCCCTGTTAGAAATCACCTATAGCCTCCACCAAAGTCTTCTGACGTCCTATTTAGTTGGTATCAAGAAATCATACTGGTACGCATTACATACTCTTGTGTGTGTGTGTGTGTGTGTTGGGGGGGGACTTCACAGTAACGTCAGTATAGTGTTAAGAGTTCACTTTTGTGGGTAAGTAAAATACATGAGGATTTCTTTTATTCAGCATGTTAAGTACCTTTAAGGTATACTGTGTTGCTAGGTAATATGGAAAATATCTGACTGGAAATTTAGGATCTTAAAACTTAGCTTTAGAATACACATTCAATGCTGAACTCAATTTTCTTTTTAATATCCTGTGAATCACTTGTTGAAATAAAAATTTGTACTTTGCTTGGAGAATGTGTGTGTTAATTCATGTAGCAATGAAAACCTGACAACTGTTGGGGAGTAGTCTGACTCTTCTCTTCTTTGCTCTTGACCTTAGGCTGAAAGAGTAATTTTTCCAGTTGGTACAAAGACCACATTGCCTTGAGTTTGCTGTGGTTTTTCTTTTTTTAAATTCACATATTATCCTCAGATAGTTGAGGATAAAAATATTTAAAGATTATTTCTGTGTTTTCCTTCTAGAAGTGAGAATAGACAGTAACCATTTTGATTGTTAGAGTGAGCTGAAAGTAAGGTTTATGAATAGTCTTCAATAGTTGATTGTATCATGCCAGGTTTTTTCTGTGTGTGTACATATATATACACACATATACATATACATATACATATACATATACATATACGTGTGTGTGTATATTTAGTTTTTAGATTTTATTTATTCCCTGAGAGACACAGAGAGCGTCCCATGCAGGACTCGATCCCAGGACCCTGGGATCACGACCCGAGCCAAAGGCAGACTCTCCACCACTGAGCTACCCAGGCATCCTTGTATTATTATTTTTTAATTAATTTATTTGAAAGCTTGAGAGTTGTGTGCCTGTGGAAGGGAAAGGGGGGGGCAGGGAGAGAATCTCAAGCATACTCCTCACTGACTGCTGAGCCCCACATAGGGCTCCATCCTACAAGTCATGAGATCATGACCTAAGCTAAAACTGAGTCTGCTCAACTGAGCCACCGAGGTGCCCCTTCAGTGTGGTTTTGAGATTACTTTAGAAAAGGTTTATTTTTTAAAAATGTGAGCAGTGTTAACATTTGTTTTATTTTTATTCCAATTTCTTTCAGCCATCTTTAAATCCTGAATATGAGAGAGAACCAAATCAGAATAAATCTTTAGCTGCAGGTGTATGGGGTAAGTAATTTTAAATCTATCTTTGAGGGGCATAAAATGTTATTTGTAGATTTCCCTTTTTTGTGTGTGTTTTTAAAAATAAACAGGCTAGAATTAAACTTTTTAAAAAGATGTTTTTGAGTGCTCAGCTACATATAAAGGTAGCACTTATCTTTTAAAAACAGGATACCAGGGATGGGAGAGTTTGATTTGAAATACTTGATTTGCACATATAAGTACATTAAGTATACTCCTGAGTTTTGTTTGTTTGTTAATGGTTGTAAGTTAATGTAATTGAATCAATGTCATTTCAAGAGCAGCCTGATAATCTAAGGAAACAAAAACTTAGTTTAATTTTTCACAGTTGGAAACTTAGTTAACTGAAAACTAAGTACTTCTAATCATCATATGACATAAAATTAATCTTTTTACGTATGAAAATGGTTATACATAAAGAGTGTTAAATAATTGTATAAATTTGCCTATGAAACTAATCTATGATTGAAATTATTTGCCTTTTTGATTGTCAAAGCTTAATGACATTTTTGGGTAATAACTCCCTTTTCATTAAAACTGCTGAGTTTAATTTGATAGCATCTTACAGAAGATTAAACTGCACTCATATTACAAATCAGACAGCTTCTTAAAGATTCAAGTGAAGTTTAAAATAATGGAAAAAATTTAAATGTGAAGATTTGATATCTGAAAAATAAATTTACTTATTTGATGCCAAATTCAAAGGTGATGAATCCACTTTGGAACTTAAACACATGTTCATTTGTATTTTCCTATTGAAAATTATCAGCTTACCAAAAGAAAAGGATTGTGGCTTGTGACACCATACTAGTCCTAATGACAAAGGCATTATTTTAAACTTTGCCACTTCCTGTGCTGTTCTTTATTGTATTTATGGGGTTGATACTCTGGGGAATTATTTTGTTTTCTTTTGATCTCCCGATTTATTTAAGGGCTTTTTAAGGGTGGGGGTGGGGGTGGTCAGACACTTTTGTTAGAACCATGTGAATGGCATTGTTTTTTCTGTATTGCAAATTAGTATTTCTACCACTCTCCCCAGGCCTACACGCCCAGACACACACATACCCAACCAAAAAAATCTCCCAAGCTCCTCTCTTAGGTATGTTTCCTTATTATTCAGTTTTTCTGGGAACAGCTGATTGCATAAGAATATAGAACCACCTGGAAGGTGTTAAATAGAATCTCTAAGAAATTAGGAATAATTTGGATTTGACTAGAATGAAAGTAAATTAAAAAATCAATGTCAGTGAGCATTTGTCATATAAAACTACCTATAGATACTATTGGTACTGATCCTTGGTTAATTTAATAATTTTAGAGATGATTTAAAGGCAAATACATTTTTGAAACTATGAGAATAAAATGTATTAATATAAAGATTTTGGTTCTACTGTTTCAGGGTTGGTCTAAGGATTTTGAGCACTAGTTGAAAAGATGTTTAAAAGGAAGATGTACTCTTTACTGTGCCTTAGGTAAACTAAGAAGTGTGTCTGCATTAGAAAAAAGAAAATGGTTAATTGTGGTTTGATTAACTGTTAAATTCCCAGTACTTCTCATAGGAATACAATGAAGCTTTCATTGTATTACACTTCACTATTCCTTTCTCACCTTCCCCCCCTGGGTTCCCAAATACTGTTTTCCCCATTGCAACATTTAAAATAGCAATGTTCCTGAGGAAGACATGAGAGAATTTTAGGAAAGACTTCAATAGAACTTATCTAGTGCTACTTCCTTCCAGGTAAGTAAAAATTTAATAACGGGAATGTAATATGTATTAAAAAAACAAACAAACTAGTTTGTCCCTGAAACTATCCTTTTGTAGATCAGAAATTGCAAGAGTCTAAACATAATATCCCAGCTAAAAATAATACCTTGAGGGAAAGTAATTACACTGTTTAAAATACAGTTACATAAGTTTAATTCTACTTAGAACTTAATTAGTTTTGGAAACACCTTCATGTAGCTTTTATCATGTCTTTATTGTTTTGATCTTAGGATCGCTTTTTGAATGCCTACGAGTAATACTAAATCTATCCCTAGATCCTTAATAATTTAAAATTAAAAGAAAAGTTAAAGGTACTTGAGTGTGCCTGTGACAGTTGTAAAATATTGTTATGTAATTTTTTGGGATGTGAGAAAGAAAAAAAAATGTGTTTCTATGCTACTCGAGACGTGATTAATGACTGTTCATTTGTGTGTTTTCAGAAGTCCTACTGGCTGTTTTTGTGTCGATGAATTATGTCAGCAATATATTATTGGCAGAGGCTAACATTTAGTACTTAAAGTGCTAAATAGTGAAAATTTCATTCACTAGTAATTAAGCATAATCTTTCAGCTCAGCATTTATTTTTGTGTCTATTTCTTGATAACTTGATGGACTTTTCTGATTTTTTGCTCATATCTGATTATACTAAAAAGCATTGAGGTTCATTTTTAAGATTTTGTTTAGCTTTCTAAAAGCAAATTAGTGACTATTTCTTAAAGGTGGGTTATTTTCTAGAGAATTCCAGTGATACTAGCCAAAAGTATACAGATGGGTGACAAGATTGCATGGAGTTAGATGAAAACCAGTTTTTTAAAAAATGAACTTTGTAAATAGAATTTAAGAGAAAGGAATAATCTTTATTGAATTTCTTTGTAAAAGCATTGTTGGTAGTTTATACATAGAAAAGACTCAACTTTCCTTCAATATCTTAATGTGAAAATAATCGTTAAAATAACAACAAGAAAGTATTGCAACATATGTTCAAGTTGAGAAGGGAAAATTAATAGGACTTTATTAGGCAACCTGACAGAAGTAAATTGGACTCTAATGGATTAGAGTTAGAAGTTTTATTTATTCATCATGTAAATTGTTTCAGAAGTTTTGAGTAATGTAGGGGACCTTGTTAAAAACACCATACATACCCTTACTTTTGACATAAATTATTAAGTTAGTGAAACTCATTTGTTTGAAACTCCTACTACATTAAATTAAAGCGAAAGCCAAAAAGATGTAAGTAGCATCAATTTATGTAAATTAGAAACTCTAATTTTCTGCATTAAAATTAGTGTTCACAGTAGGAATTTTTTTTAATTGCTGTGGTACAGATTGAGTTTGATATTTGTGTATTACTGTGTTTTATGTGACTAAATTTCCTTTTCAAATTAGTGTGAAAATTTAATTCACATGTAGTTAACCCTTTGGCTATAATGCTGTTGTTCACACATTCAGGTTGCCTCTTATATCAAGATGATAACCTTAATCAGTAATTTGGCATCAGAAAACAGTGGACTTTGACTTCATTTGATAGTGTACACTTACAGGCTTCTCATTCTGAACAGTTATAGGCTTCTTGTATTTTTAGTTGGGGATAGCAAACATTTTGAAGTACTTGGCCTAGCTATACTTTAATTCTGTTTTGTCTGCTGGTATAATAATGTAGTGGTTAAAGGTATTTGCTTTGGAATCAGACCTGGGTCTAAACTTTAGGTCTTTTACCTAATGGTTATTTAGACTTTGGGCAGATGACTTAATCTGAGTGAATTTTCTGTGAGATGAGAATGTTTACAATAATTATAATGAAAAAAGCGTTGTTAATAATAAATTGTGTAAGAGGTTTAAATTGTGTAAAGTTGATCTGTGTAAAATCTTTGATCACATTACAGGTATGTAATGAATATTAACTACATTATGATCAAATCTAGTAAGCAGTACATATTCTAGTAGATTTATTAAAAAAAAAACAAAAAATTTCTAAGTGAGAGATCAAAGAATAAAGCAGTAAGTGACTGAAACAAAATATTTACGAGACACCTATTTGGAGAGTATAGTGAAAGACAAAGAGGATGAAAAATTGAGATGCCTGCTCTTAACCATACATGTTACCAAATTACTTTGTATTATAGATGGCACTATTTTATTTTTACATTTTTAAAAAGATTTAATTTATTCACGAGACACGCAGAGACAGCAGAGAATAGGCAGAGGGAGAAGCAGGCTCCACGCAGTGAACCTGAGCCAAAAGCAGACACTCAACCACTGAGCCACCCAGGTGCCCCAAGGTGGCACTATTTTAATTCCGATTTTTTTCTCCAAAGAATTGAACTAGTCCTCTTCCCACCATTGAATTTGTATTTAAGGAAAAAATTTAAGATTACATATAATTTTTTACACCCCTAAAACTTAGTACTAATAGTTATTGTTGACTGGAAGCTTTACTGATAATATGGTCAATTAACACGTATTTTGTATATTGAATGTATTAGATATTCTTACAATGAAGTAAGCTAAAGAAAATACTAAAACTGTAAGGAAGAGAAAATATATTTACAATATTACACTGTATTTGTCAGAAAAAAACTGCATATAGGTGGACTGGTGCAGTTGAAACCCTGTTATTCAGGGTCAACTGTAATATAAAGTAAATATGAATAACTCAGGTTTGGTAATTAGTGCTGCCATTATCCTTTACATTGCTGTTATGTAATCATTGCTATTAAGAACACTGTTTATTTTTATTTTTTTTAAGGTTTTGATTTATTTTGAGAGAGAGAATGAACGTGCAAGTAGGGAGAAGGGCAGAGGGAGGAGAGAATCTCCAGCTGACTCCATGCTGAGTTGCAGAGCCTGACGTGGGGTTCGATTTCATGACCCAGAGATCATGACCTGAGATGAAATCAAGGGTTGGATGCTTAACTGAGCCATCCTGGCGCCCCACTTTGTTTTTAAATGGGCAGGTTTATGTGGTATATTCAGGGCAGTTGTATAGGACATAAGTTAGTCTCTTTTATGTTTATTTCTGTCAGTGTTTCTCATTTTCTATAATGTAAATCAACCTAAAATTTGATATAATATTGAAATATTGGGAGTGTATTTTAGTGGGGGATAGTCTGACTTTTTTAGGCATTTCTAGTATTTTTGAAAAAACATTTCATAGTAACTGTGACAGGAACTATTGTTTTTAATTTTATAGTAAGATAAATTCATATGATTGGAGCAAGATTCTGTAAATTTGGTACAAAGTACATGTTTCTTAAACTCTACTATAAGAATTGAATATGAATGCCTAATCAGTGCATTAGCACTATGTCTGCTTCTCTTTCCTTGCAAACCATATCGTCTTCCTTTGGGTACCTTTATTTTACATTGCTCTTGTCTTTTTTTTTTTTTTTTTTTTTTAAGATTTTATTTATTTTACAAGGAGAGTGCACACAGGTATGTGTGCTCACAAGTAGGCAGAGGAAGAGGGAGAAGCAAACTCCCCTGCTGAGCAAAGAGCCCGATTCGGGGCTTGAACCCAGGACTCTGGGATCATGACCTGAGCCGAAGGCAGATGGTTAACTAAGCTACCCAGGCTCCCTGCTACTTAGCCTTTTATAATTTATTTCTTAGGCTTCTTCTTTCATTCTTTCTTTTTTTTAATTCTTCACATCTGTGGAAGCTTGAATCCACTACTATGAGATCCAGTGTTGCGTGCTCTACTGAGCCAGCTGACATCCCTTCACCTTTTTTAGAGTATTCTCTCTTTGCCCTGAAGGCTGTTTTGAGGAAGAAGCCAGAATATTTCTTGCTCTAGATGTCTAAGAATCAAATTTTAGGAAAGTGAACTTTGTAGTCAGGAACTATGTTGAGGCTTACAGATAAAATATGTTTGCTTATCCTTTTCTATCTTTTAATTTTGATGGTTTATGCACAATAATTTCTTGTTAATTTTTTGTTCTTGTACCTCAGCCTTCTATGTGGGACCATTCTACTTCTTGCAGTACCTTGTTTAAAATTTCCTTCAGTAGGAATCTTTTCTTAGTGATTGATCTTTGAAAAGTTTCACTTCTGCCCTCTTCCATATATGGTTTTTTCGAGTCCCATTTATAATCCAAGATTCTATAGGGTAAATTAATCCCATCTTCAGCTGTTAGGTTCCTTTGTGGGTACTCTAAAGTTTTTTTCTTTACTACTTTTTCTAAAAATGTGGGTTGACATGACTCCTTCCAGATGACCCTTTTCCTGTTGTATTTGTTTTCTTCTTATAGTGACTTTAACGTAAGGACCTACTATAAGGTAAAGAAGAGATGAGCTTGTGTGCTTAATGGGCCTCGTTGAACTAGAAGTGCCTATGAGTCATGTTTGAACTCCTTTAATTGTGATGTACTGATAGAAATGTCCTCTGTTTCAACACTTGAATTCCTCCGGGACCTTGCAATGCTTAGTACCTTTTCTCAGTACCAATCTGATTCTTGAGTTTCATTTAATTTAGAGTTTGAGTACCAGGCTGTTAAGATTTTCTCTTACATTTTAATTTTTAGAATTGCTAATTTAAATCTTTTTTTTTTTCACAATTTTACTCACACATTTACATCATCTGTTTACCAGAATAATTTACAAAACTTAAATTGTTGAGTGCTATTTCTAGTGTTCTACATTCACCTGCATTTGAGATCTTTATTCTTAATTTTTGTTTTGTTGACTTAATTGTGTAGGTTCTTTAGAAAAGCTATGTATTACTGATTTAATTTCTGTGTTGTGTGCCTGAAGATTTCTTCCTTAGTTAGCCCTTAAGACCCTCAAGAAGTTGAAATGTTTGCCTTAGTAGTTGAGCCATCTGTTTATTAACTTTTAGGAATATTGCTCAGTTTACTTTAGGTCCTTGTTCTTTCGTACTTTACCATTAAAATAAATGAAGCATCATATCAGCTCTATATTTTGAGGAGTTTGAAGCTCATATGAACTTTGAGAGTACCTTCGTATCCCTACAAATCCTTGTTTAGTTTTTAAAATGGTCCATAGGAAGTTTGGTTTGGTTTGTTTGAAGTGAGGCATCCTCACAAACATGTAGACAACTCGGCATCTCACAGGATCTTATCTTATTTCATACACAGTGCTAATTTTGTTTTAGATTTTCTGAGCTTTCTCTCATTTCTTTTACCCTAAGCTCTCCAATTATGATGAAACTGATACTTTGAGATTTTTTCGAAGGGAAGAAAGACATTTTATCACAATAATTGTGAACAAGCTCACGTGTAATACTGCACTAAATTCTAGGAGTGTGTAGAAACTAAACTCAGTTTTTTTCATGTTTTAACAACTGCAGTTGGTCTTGAGAAGAAAGCTTTCCAGTTGTTGTTGCTAGTACTATCTTCAGAGTTCTTAGCCCTGTAGCTCTTGTATAATGCCTTCATTGTAGTTAGATGGGCAATGAGTATTTGACTTGGTATTGTGAAAATAGAATCCTGTTTTCTGCTAGTCATAACTTCAGGGAGAAATTTAAAAATAAAGGGACTGTATAGTTCTTTGTTTATTGGTGATAACTTTTTAAGTGAGATAAAAAGAATGAGAATGGGTTAGGAAAAATGTCTTTTTAAGGAGAAGGCAAAAATATAATGTACTCTATATTCTGAGCATTAGGTGCAATTAGGGTGAAGTTTGCATTTAAAAAAAATAAAAAATAAAAATATGCTGAGAGTGTAAGTTAATCTTGAATTGGTCTTAGTTAACATTCTAGGCCACTAGTGAGCTGAAATCATCTGTATTACTTGACATTGCTCAATTCTTGCTATATTTTTAATTATGTTGTAGCTTTATTTCTGAAGCAGGAAGCTCATGCTTATAGCTTATATAGCTCATGCTTACATAGCTTAATTATTTTACCCTGGAAGCAGCTATTATTCTTAAACATAATCAAGGTTTGGAATATGCTGCTTTTTTGGTGGTTTAATTTTTTGCTAAAATATAAACTGTATGTAACCCTTGCTCGTGCTTTATTTATGCAGAGTATCCTCCGAATCCTAAATCTAGAGCTCCAAGGATGCTGGTCATTAAGAAAGGTAATACAAAAGACTTACAGCTATCTGGATTCCCAGTGGTAGGAAATCTTCAGTCACAGCCAGTTAAGAACGGGACTGGTCCAAGTGTTTATAAAGGCTTAGTCCCTAAACCTGCTGCTCCACCTACAAAAGTAAGTTCTACATTTTTAAAAATGCAAGTTTTAAGTTGGTACCAATTAAGTTACTTCAGGAAAAGAATGTTAAAAATTTTACACCAAAGTGTGGGGGTGGGGGGTTGGTGGGTACTGACTTTTAAGTGCAAAGACTTGGCTCACTGTATGTCATTAATTTTAATTATTTTTTAGATGCTGTGTGTGTTTGTCCATGTATGTTTTATCTTCTTTTAATAGCAAATGAAATCTAAAATTTTGTTTTCCCAGATGGATCTATGATATATTTGCTCAATAATATATAGTGCTGTTTCCTTGGTGTTCACTTTTAGGTTTTTGGAGCTCCTACTTGTATTTTCTTGATAGTAGGCAAAGTAAATCTAACTTTAGATTAATAAAACTTTGAAAAAATAGCATAGTAGTCAGATATTTTTATCTGAATATGAAGCTTTGGTTTGATTTGTAGAAAGAGAAATAAGTAGGAATGATTAAAATACATTACAAAAAATGATTTTCTTTATGAGTCTCATAGTAGTCATCTTTATTTTATAGGGTTCACTTTTTCCTCTGTGTTCCAGATGATCTGTTTTCAATACACATTAATACTTGCATATTTTTCTTTAGCCCACACAATGGAAAAGCCAAACTAAAGAAAATAAAGTTGGGACTTCTTTCCCTCATGAGTCTACATACGGTGTTGGCAACTTCAATGCTTTTAAATCAACTGCCAAGAATTTTACTCCATCAACAACTTCAGTGAAAGAGGTATGTCATTTAAAATTATTCCTGAGGAATGCAACATATCTTAATCATGATAATTTAATTAACTGAGCAAAGGGCATAGATACATTAAATGAGTACATTTAAATGAGATATTTCAGTTTTTTCAGAATACTTGATTCAAATACTTAGCTTGCTAATGCTAATCATTTTTGCACTTTAAGAATAATTTAAGTATTTTTTATTTATTTAATTTTTAAAAGGTTTTATTTATTTATTCATGAGAGGCAGAGACACAGGCAGAGGGAGAAGCAGACTCCATGCAGGGGAGTCTGATGTGGTACTCAATCCCAGGACTCCAGGATCACGCCCTGGGCTGAAGGCAGGCATTAAACCACTGACCACCCAGAGATCGCCAATTTAAGTATTTTTAAACAAAATCCCCAAGTATCTTAAAATGTAGAGAAACTAATACAAATACCTAGTTACCAATCAGCTATAAGTAAAAATTTTTATTTTTTTTTTATTTATTTTTTTTTTAAGTAAAAATTTTTAAGAAAAGAATGATGACAGTTGCAACTTTGCCATATGTGATAGAGTTACACTATGCTCTAAGATTGAACCTTGACTAAAAAAAGGAAGATTTGTATTATATAATCTTCCTTTGGGGATGATTAGTGTTAACACTCAAGGGGCCAGAGAGGAGGAGAAGAGGAAGAATGCATATTATTATTTTATGGACTTTGCTTTTGGTAGCTTAAGTTTTTTTTTTTTTTTTTTTTTTTTTTTTTTTTTTTTTTGTCATTTGACCAAGTTTCTGAAGCTTCTAGATCAGGGAGTTCCATGATTAGTTCAGGGTCAAAGGCATTTGTTTCTATGTTGCTACACTGGAAATTGCTCTGTGTACTGTATTGGAACATCATAGCCCCTCATTTTACTGGTTTTTAGTAATAGAAATTTAGAACTGGGATGAAAGGACCAGCATTCTCAGTTGGTATTATGGCTTAGATTCCTTATAGTCTATAGACATTTATTGGCAACACTTTGGCATTATGGTAGTTTTCCATAGATAAAAATCTCTAACATGGAGTTTTAACATTCTATTTTCTACTGTGTTCCACTGTCAAAACAAAATAAAAAAAGGACTCTAGTACATTTCCCTCCCCATCTCCTTCCAGCCCTACCACAAACATTTTCCTTCATGAAATCCTACTTGATAAACTCTCTGTATCTGTGTGTATATAATTATAAAATAGATCTTATTAGAGTTGTTATTAGGACCTTAGAATTCTGTGGGACACAGTTTTAAAAACCACTCCAATATGTATTATAGGCATATTTAAGTAGCTTTAGAATGGATTTTACGAAATTATTTAAACTCTCAGTTTAGAACAGTGGTTGTTAGTAGTGCCAGACCTTAATTGTTATATGGGATTAAAAAAAAAAAAGAATTAAAAAAAATTCTTTTGTTTACTTATTCAGTGGGATAAACTTATACAAGTATAGAGGAAAATAGGCTTTAAAATCAATTTTGTATTGTGAATAGGGTAAAATAGGAAGTTGTAGTAGTTAAACTTTATATCGATATTCTTTATCTCTGTATTTATTACTATTTCTGAATTTTTTCTTAGTGTAATCGCTCAAATTCCTCTTCACCTGTTGACAAACTTAATCAGCAGCCTCGTCTAACCAAACTGACACGTATGCGCACTGATAAGAAGAGTGAATTTTTGAAAGCATTGAAAAGGGACAGAGTAGAAGAGGAACATGAAGATGAAAGTCATGCTGGCTCAGAGAAGGTAATTGAACTAGCAGTAATTCTTGGTTTGACATTAACATGTCATTGAAATATTTGGTCAGATATCACTCAAGACCTTTGAATAAACTTTAATCAAAATAGTCATCTCTCTGAAAGCAAGCTAGTTTACTGTATGTATAAAGAAGGACTTCTTTTCTGAAGTAGATTTTTCTCATTCTGTTGTTGCTGTGCAGAAATAATGTTTTCTTTTGTATTTTCTGTCTTGGCTGCCTTCATCCTTTTGATTTGCCTTTGTTGAATAAATGTGAAGACATAGAGTCAGAAAACTGTGGGTATTCTTCACAGCTTACTTTTATATTTTCTGAGAATATCTCCTGAATTTAATGACTATAATATTTATGTATTATCTGGAATCTATTAAAGTTTTCAACAGATGTAATCTCTAACTCCTTTTTCTTTTTTAACTTCCTACAAATCAGGATGATGATTCATTTAACTTGCATAACAGCAATAGTACTCATCAAGAAAGGGATATAAACCGAAATTTTGATGAAAATGAAATTCCACAGGAGAATGGCAATGCCTCAGTAATTTCCCAGCAGATCATTCGGTCTTCAACCTTCCCACAAACTGATGTTCTTTCAAGTTCACTTGAGGCAGAACACAGGTTAGTGTTCATTTTTACTTTTTTCTTAGCATTTTTTACATCCAGGGTTTTGATGTTATTATAGAATTGTGACTTATTTGAAGTTTTTTTGAACTGTTTACCAAATTTCCTCGATCTTACATGTAGAGTTACATGATTTTTGATACATTCAAAGCTGTGCAACTGACATCACATTCTGATTTTACAGCATTTCTGTCTCCCCTAGAAGAAGCCCTGTGCTCATTTGCGTTTAATTTCTCATTTTTCCTCTATGTCCTAGGCAACTGCTAGTCTACTTTCTTGATAGTTTTGCCTTTGCTGGATATTTTAGGTAAATAGAATCATATATTGGTGTGTTATGCCTGGCTTCTTTCACTTAGCATAATGCTTTCAAGATTCATGTTGTATCGTGTGTCACTATTTTGTATATCTTTAGTGACAAGTATACGATATGGCTCTATCACATTTTGTTCATCAGTTTTGATGGGTATTGAGTTGTTTGTACTTGATGAGTATTCAGGATAATGGTACTATCTGAAAATTCCTGTACACGTTTTTGTATGGACATGTTTTTGGCATTTTGGGTGTGGGTAGTTTCAGGAGTGGAATTGCTGGGACATAAGCTCAACATTTTGAGACTTCAAACTATTTTCTAAAATGACTATACCATTTTACGTTCTTATTAACAACATATGAAGGTTCCAGTTTCTCCCTATTCTTACTTAACCACTCTAATGTTGTTTGTGTTGAGTATCTTTTCAAGTACTTGTGCTTTTCAAGTACTTGTTCGCCATTTGTATGTCTTCTGTGAAGAAATACCTATTGAAATTCTTTTTCCATTATTAAATTGTATTATTTGTCTTACTGATTGTAAGAGTTCTGTATGTATTTTGAATATAGGTCCATAATTACATGATAATTTGCAGATATTTTTCCCCATTCTGAGTTTTTCACTTTTTCAGTGGTGCCTTTTGAAATGCAAAAACTTTAAATTTCGATAAAGTCATTTTATCATTTTTCCCCCTTTTATTCCGTTTTGCACATTTTGTGAATGTTCGCAGTATAGAGGTCCAAATTCATCCTTTTCCATATGGATATCCAGTTGTCTTACTATGTGATTTATTTTTTTATTGCAAGCTTTCAAGAGCACTTTATGCTTTCCATTATTGCAGTTTTTAAACACTTTTTAAATAGTGAAGTCTTAAGTGATTTAGTAGTCTAAGAATTGAAGAGTATTGAAGTCTAGTGTGAACTTTTAGGTTTTTTTCCTCCTATGATTCCCTAGGTAAGATAAGAACAGGTATTTTTTAAGAAATAAATGACTTACCCTTCATATGGTCTTGAAATAAACCACATAGTTCAACATTAGTAAATGAGGCATTTATGGGCTAAAGCTTAATTCCTTCTGATTTTTTGTCGTTTTAAGCAAGCAGATTTTTATTGAAGCTTAAATTGTGGTACAGAAATATACTTCAACTGATTTAACTCCCAACACCATGAAGGGAGAAATGATGGCACCAAAACTTACCTCTCTACTATGTATACTAGTATTAGATTACTATTCAGTCTGTAATCTTCATTTTTTTCTGTTACAGATTTTATTTGAGAGAGAGCTTAAGTGATGGGGATGGGGGTAGCAGAGGGGGACAGAGAAGCAGACTCCCCACTGAGCAGGGAACCCATGGGGAGCTTGATCCCAGGACCATAAGATCATGATTTGAGCCAAAGGCAGACATTTAACCAACTGAGCCACCCAGGTGGCCCTGTAGTTTTCATTTTTATAGGCTTTTTCCCATACATATTTATGCAGTTTTTCAGTGTAACTACTAAAGCAATAAAATGCTAATATGTGTAGTTATATTGTCACATATCACTCTGTAATTGCCTTATGTAAATTGAGTTGTTCTTCTGTTAAAAATGTTTACATTGTTTAAGGCCAGGCTCAGTGTGGAGTGATATGTATATGTTAACAGCCTCGGTGGTTGACTTGACTTTCTGTTTTAGTTTAATGCCATTTCTCCTAGAACTTCATTTAATTCTAAGACAGTGGGGATGTAGGCTATACCTACTGTAGAATAACTTTTAAAATATTTAGATTAAAGACCTCTTTAAGTCTTTGTCTCTCAGGTCCAATTCATACATTATTCTTTATCTCCATAACGGTTTTTGCTCCCCTTTACCAAATGATGTGCTGCCCTTATTAAATGTAGCTGTAACTATTATATATGAGAATACAGGCTTTTGTTTTAATTTTGTAATCTTCCTATACTAACTTGAACTTCTTTTTGCCTAAAATAATTTATTGGGTGGGTGATAAATGTGAATGTTCATTTGCTGAGAGTTAAAACTAGATTATTTTGAGCTAAGTTAACTAGGTAATATCTATAAATTTACTTATTTGGGCAAACTGTATTTTGTTTCTATGCATTTAGTATGAATGGATCAGTAACCACACTTTATTCCCACCCAAAGGGTAGAATTCCCTTTTACTTCATGCTGTAGTTACTGACTTGTAACTCTGATCGTAGGCCAAGTAATGGCTGCAGTGTTGTACAGTGCAGAAAATAGTAAACACTAATTCCTTTTTAAAAAGATAGGCAGAGGTAGACATTTTGGTATTTTCCTCCCATTATTCTAGTAGATCATCTTATATATCTCCTTTGGAGCTACGGTTCTGTAGTATGAATATAATTCATGAAACTTGTTTACCTATTAATTTGGGATCTCTCCCTGTGTTTTTGTTTGTTTTTTGTTTTACAAATGATGCTGCTGTGAGGCACCTGGGTGCCTCAGTTGGTTCAGTGTCTGACTCTTGATTTTGGCTTAGGTCATGATCTCAGGATTGTGAGGTCAAGCTCCTTGAGTTTTGTGCTTAGCAGGGAGTTGAAATTGTCTCGCCCTCTGCCCCTCCCCGTGCTTGTGCTCTCTCTCTCTCTCAGATATAGAAAATCTTAAAAAAAAAAAACAACAACAAATAGTTCTGGTGTGAACATCCTTGTATTTATATATCCTTAAACATTTGTATAAATGTGTATAAAATAGACTACTGGGAATGAAGTTAAATGGTCAAATGGCACACATAATTAAAATAATCAGATTCTACCTGAAGATGTTTTTCCAGTTCCCATTCTCACCAATAATCATTTAAATATTTTTAGTCTGACAGTTAAGTCCTGTGCAGAGAAAAGAAATTATACAAACCAGATGTTCTAATGATTATAGTAAAAGAGGAATTGCCTTTTAAAGGAGATACAGGGGATCCCTGGGTGGCTCAGCGGTTTAGCGCCTGCCTTTGGCCCCCAGGGCATGATCCTGGGGACCCAGGATCAAGTCCCGTGTCGGGCTCCCTGCGTGGAGCCTGCTTCTCCCTCTGGCTGTGTCTCTGCCTCTCTTTCTCTGTGTCTCCCATGAATAAATGAATAAAATCTTAAAAAAAAAATTAAAGGAGGGACGCCTGAATGGCTCAGCAGTTGAGCGTCTGCCTTCAGCTCAGGGTGTGACTCTGGGGTCCCGGGATCAAGTTCCGCATCAGGCTCCTCACAGGGAGCCTGCTTCTCTCTCTGCCTGTGTCTCTGCCACTCTCTCACTCATGAATTAATAAATGAAATCTTAAAAAAATAAAATAAAGGAGATACAGCATAGGCAATAAAAGAATAAAGATAAATTTTTTACCTGTAGAAACTGTGTTAAGGCTGTAGTAAAAGTTGAAACTTAATGGTAAAGTTGGAACTTAGTATCTTTTTTGTTTTTGTATTTGCCTGCAGTATTTTGTAGCAAAAGGAAGTTGAGCCACACAGTTACATAGAAAATACTCACTCCAGTACCTGTAATGAATGATTTAACTTTATTAGTTCTTCATCTGCAGACATAGTAATGTAGAAAGCATTTTGGTGTTTTCTTGTTTGATTCATGAAGATGTGGGGAAGAGCGATTTGCCATTCTATACCTCAATAGAGTGTGATCTTCTTCAGGTGACTTACTAATGGGAGAAAATGGAGAGAATAGGAATTCAGAACTAAGCCACATAGAGCAAGAAGAGAAGTTCCAAAATTGGGATAAACTCTAGGGGGGTTTGTAGGGAACCCATAGTGCATAACGAGATTAACAGTGATGACTACCTGAATGAATATTTCACTTTGTACGTCATCATCCTTTTTTTTTTTTTTAAGTCTTTATATTATTTTGTGGAAATGTTGCACATGCTAAAAAAGATCCCAAGTCAATAAAAAAAGGAAGTAAATGTGCTACTACTTTGGAAGCATTTTAACTTAAATTTCTTAGTTTGAGTTTTTTTCTGCTTGGTGTATAGTATATGTTTAGAAGTATTCCACAGAAACATATTAATACATATTTTGAGGTAACAAAGTTAATGGCTTCTTTCAGATTTTGGGTTTTATTTCTCTGAAAATGGTGGAGTGATACTTCTTTTCCATGGCTTCAAATTTCCATAAACTTTATGTGCATATTAAGTATTTACATTGGTTGAATTTAACAAATCAGGTGTCAGTGATAAAGTTCTCAGGGATAACAATTCTTAGTTCGTATGTGTAAACTAAAGTACAAAATGAAAAATACGAAACATATACAAAAAACACGTTATTATTAGTTTTCTTGTCAAGTTTCAACATTTCATCACGATAGTGAGGATAGTTTGAATGTTAAGGGTGGGGGGTAGGTAAGCATCAAATGAGTGCCAGAGAAATTCAAGGGAGTTTGGGATAGATCTCATGGCTTGAGTACCAGTCAGAAAGAGTAATTCAGAGCTAAATTAAATCTTTAAAGATGAGACAATAATAGGACAGGAAGGGGATGTGAAAGGATATTTAGGGTTGAATACATACTTAAGGGGCAGCGAGTGAAGTATCTTGAAGGAGTGTGTAGTCCTTACTGGAATTAGAGATAACATTGAAAAGGCAGGGCCTTTGAGATTTTTGCAAACTCCTTGATTGCTTCAGATGAAGAATTAGCTCAGGGAAGTGAAGGAATTTGCCTTTGGCTTATATACCTGTTTGTGATAGAATAGGAATTGGGACCCAAGTACTCTGCTTCTAAATCTATACTTTTTCTAATGTAAGAAATTTGAATTTGTGGTCATGAAGTTAAGGAGTTTGTTCTTTAGGAATTGGGAAGCCATTAGAAACACTTAGCAGAGGCTAGTTATTGTGAAAGTATAAGATGTAAGGGTGATAGTCAAAGTGTAAGATGTAATTGGTGTAATAGTTTTAGGGAATGAGGAGAAACACTAATGAAAAAGGAAAGGCGTAGATCACTGTCATCGTATATTCCTAAGTGTAGGGCAAAACATTTGTTTTGAAAGCTCTTCCAGAAACAGTTAATAGTTACACCTTCTGGAGGGAAGGGGGAAGGTGAGATTGGACATTTATACTAACTTCGAAAGAGAAGACTAGAATTCTGTTTGCTTCTTTGCCATCAAGTAAGCAAGTTATTTTACCTGATCTTGATTCTTTATATGTAAAATATGGGTGTTACGTTAAATCAGTGCTCAGTCAGATTCTCTGAGCACTGATACTGAGATTATTTGAAAAGGTACAAGACCCTTGTGGCTGGTTCAAGTTGAGAGATGAGTTAGGTATAAGTAGAGTAATAAAATATTAAAAAAACCAACACAGACCAATACAGTACATGTGGCTATGTAAGAAACTTTGAAATAGTTGAGTCAGATGCATCAGCTGTGGCTGGTTTTCATATTTGCCTGACTGGAGAAAAGTCATTGGCTCCCTGTTATTTATTTTTTTAAGCTCACTGTGCCTTAGATGGAGGTATTCTTTTTAAAAATTGGAAGGAGGGCAGCCCCAGTGGCACAGTGGTTTAGCGCAACCTGCAGCCAGGGGTGTGAACCTGGGGACCCGGGATCAAGACCCACATCAGGCTCCTTATATGGAGCCTGCTTCTCCCTCTGCCTGTGTCTCTGCCTCTCTCTGTGTATCTCTATGAATAAATAAATAAAATCTTTAAAAAATAATAAATAAAAATTGGAAGGAAAAGAGAATAACCATATTAATTATTTTACTTACTTAGATCTCTTCATCGGAATAGCTTTTAAAAAAAGTGGTCTGCTACTGTAGAACATAGTGCCCCTTTCACATTGAAATATATGTTGAGGTTGATGATTGGCATGTACGTAAGAGGTGATACCAACAAATAAATACACTACAAAATGCAAGGTAGGGGTAAGATAGCTCAACCTTTTCTTTCCAAAGTAAAAAAAACTTAATGAGTAGCTAAGAATATGATAGATTGTGGTGATATTAAAAAAAAAAAAGAAGAAATACTGCTTTTACTTTCTGTATAAGAATTTAGCAGTTTTTGTTTTATTTTTAAGTTTCTGGGCTAGAGACCCTTTTCTAAATTTCCAGCCTAGAGAACCTCTGAGGACAAAGTTAAAACAGTCGCGCACAGTTCATTCTGATCTTCCTAACAGTTTATTGGGCTTTAATTTTACCTGTTCATTTTAAAAAAGATTGAAAGCGTATAGTAAGAAAGTTCTTTTTTATGTGTTTTGAGGACTTTATAATGGATCTGGATGGTGTTTTCTTACAGTGTAAAAGGAATTATTCTACTTGGGTGAAGCTATAAATTAACCTATTTTCTTGACTCCCTTTTCAGATTGTTAAAGGAGATGGGCTGGCAAGAAGACAGTGAGAATGATGAAACATGTGCTCCCTTAACTGAGGATGAAATGAGAGAATTCCAAGTTATTAGTGAACAGGTGAGAAGACCTGGATCATAAAAATTCACTTTAAATTGCCTTTCCTTAATTAGAATGACATTCTATACTAAGCATTTTTTAAGAGAAGAGAGATTTTATACCTTTCTATTTAGGAGTTTATTAGACATCACAGTTTAGGTCAGAATTGAATTTGTTTTAAATTGCATTTGTCTACATTGCTTAGGAATTAGTATAAAATGTCAATGATCTGTCATGTTCCAGCCTTTTTTTTTTTTAATAGTATGGGGATAAGTAAAAAGCACCACTGTCTTCACCTTTTATCCCTTTCCTTGCATAAGAATATTTTGTGTTCTGAATCCTCTTGTTTTTTGTTTCCATAGTTTCTTTTTTGAAAGAGTGTTAGGAAATGTTTGATAGAATTGCTAAAATAAAAAAAATTTTAAATGTGAAAAAAAATGAAATTGCTAGGTCATATGGTCGTGTTTAACTTTTTGAGGAACCACCATACTGTTTTTCCACAGTAGCTATACCATTTTACATTCCCATCAATTGTGCTCAGGAATTGATTGATTGAGAATAGCTATCCTAATGGTTGCTAAGTAGGTATTTGATTATGGTTTTGATTTGCTCTTCAGTATTAGTTAATTAAATAGGTGTTGAGCATTTTTCTTGAACTTGCCATTTTATATCCTCTTTGGAGAAAGTTTATTCAAGTACTTGGCCCATTTTTTAATCAGGTGTTGAATTGTAGTACTTCTCTATATATTGTGGATCTTAACTCCTACATGATTTACAGTATTTTCTCACATTTGGTAGGTTGCCTTTTTACTCTTTTGATTGTATTCTTTGATGCATAAAAGCTTTAAGTTTTGGATCCAACTTAACTATTTTTTTCCTTAGTTCCTACTCCTATTATTGTCCTATTCCAGAAATCATTGCCAAACTTCAATGTCGTGAAGCTTTTGCCCTATGTTTTCTTCTCTGTTCTCTAGTTTTGGTTCTTAGGTTTAAGTGTTTGATCCATTTTGAATTAATTTTTGTTTGTGTTGCAAGGACTTACCTTCATTTTTTTGGGTTATATCTCTGAAAACTTTGTCAAAAATAATTTGAGTATGAAGTTGCTCCTCGAAAAACACAGGTTTCAATTGCATGAGTCTACTTAGATACAGATTTTTTTTTTTTTTTGGCGATACTCTACATATATTTTTCTCTTATGATTATCTTAACATTTTCTTTCTTTCTTTTTTTTTTTTTTTACCCTTATTGTAAGAATACTGTATAGCATACAATCTTTTTGTTATCTATAGGGCTTCCTAGTTAACAGTAGACTCTCAGTAGTTAAGTTTTGGAGGAGTCAGAAGTAATACATGGATTTTCTACTGCACTGGGTGGGAGAGGGCAGGTTGGTGCCCTTAATCCTTGGGTTGTTCAAGGATCAACCATATATATAAGGGTTTATTTTGGTTTTCTAATCCATTGGTCTTTTCTGTTTTGTTTTTTTGTTTTTTAAACCAGTACCATATTGTCTTGATGACTGTAACTCTGAAAGAAGTTTAGAAATCAGGAAGCATGGAACTTCCAACTTACTTGTTTTTAAAGATTATTTTGGCTGTTTGGAATGAGAATTCGAATTGAATATGAATTTCAGGATGGGCTTTTCTATTTCTGCAGCAGATAGCTTTGGGATTTTGATAGGGGTTATACATTTTTAATCTAGATTAAATATAGATTATAGGTTGCATTTTAATCTATAGATTGCTTTGCATGTAACATTCTCATCCTAGTAAAAAGTCTTTAATCTAGGAGTGTGGACTCTTTTTTACATTTATTGGTGCTTTGAAAATTTTTTCAGCAATGATTTGTAGTTTGCATTGAAGGAATTTTTGGCCTCTTTTGGTTAGGTTATTTCTTATAGTGTGCATATTTACCATATTCTCAGTTTTCATGTGGAATCTTTAGGGTGTTCTACATATATGGTCATGTCATCTGTGAACAGATTATTTTACTTCTTTTCCAATTTCGTATTGCCTTCCCAGTTTAAAGTTTTTATTCAGAAGTTATTTTTTTAAATATCTGTTTATTCATGAGAGACAGGGAGAGGCAGAGACAGGCAGAGGGAGAAGCAGGCTTCTCACAGGTAGCCCGATGTGGGACTCGATCCAGGGACTCCAGGATCCCGTCCTGGGCCAAAGGCAGGCACTAAACTGCTGAGCCACCCAGGTGTCCCTTGAAAAGTTCCTAGTTATTTTTCATAACAGGATTGTAAAGCTGATAGGTAATAGTTATAAGGATTTTTTTTTAAATTTTTTTTTTTTAATTTTTATTTATTTATGATAGTCACAGAGAGATAGAGAGAGGCAGAGACACAGGCAGAGGGAGAAGCAGGCTCCATGCACCGGGAGCCCGACGTGGGATTCGATCCCGGGTCTCCAGGATCACGCCCTGGACCAAAGGCAGGCGCCAAACCGCTGCGCCACCCAGGGATCCCAGTTATAAGGATTTTTTGTCTTGTTTATTGTACTGTATATTTTACATAAAAACATTGACTTTATGTTTACAGTTGGATGAGTTTTGACAGATGACAGATGCATTATGCCCCTTAGCATCCAGTTCTTTTACTTTCAGGTCCAGTCCCTGGCAGACATTTATTTGTTTTCTGTCATCAATTTGCCTCTGGAATGTTTTAGTAATTGAACCAAGCACTGTATAGTCTTAGATTTGGCTGCTTTCATGCTTTTGAAACTCACCCATGTTTGGTGAGTAATGGTCCTCCATTTTATGGATTTACCAGTTTGTGAATCTGTTTAAACAATTCGTTCTGAATGTGGAGAAAGCCGTCGAAAGAAAGCCACCAGGTACAATTACCATGAGGTAGTAGTTCCAAGGAACAAAATACTGTCCGATCAAGATAGTTGGCTTTCAACTTTGTGATAACTGGGGCAGGTAGATAAAATCCTACTGAGTAATATAAAAATTTTGTGCATTCTATATGTTGGAAAGCAGTGGTATGTAAGTATAATGTCGAATTTTTTCTAAACTAATGATAAGGACATTGATATGTTCATATTAATGGTGACATATCATTTGGCATAGACACCTGAAAATTATTAGGGCTTGAGATTTATATATGTATATATAAATATATATATTTTATATATATATATATAAAATAATATTTATATTTTATCTGATAACAGAAGAATCTGATTTCAAACTCCCTTTTTAAAATTTCACCCAAGATACTATGGACTTTTACATAAATGAGCCCCTGTCATAGAGTGATATTTTAAGCAGGTAGATGGATTCCCATATAAAGCAGAATGTGATGGTTTTAATAATATTTAAGATGAAGGCAGGAGAGAGAGCCAGTGTGCTGGGTATTTGTTTTAAGGGGTATGAAACCATTGTTTGTACGTAAGTACAGGTGTAGTCTAAAGTGTACATTGGAAGACCAAAAATCAGGATGATTAGTTGGGAATATATTGTAATAATCAGAGGAAGGATAAATGAGGGCCTAAAGTAGAGAAATGGTAGTAAAAAATAGTCTTGATGAAACTAAAATCTGAAATAGAATCAGCAGGATTTTGAAATTTTTCAACCTATGTGCTGATAATTGTATCATAACAAAAGAGGAATACAGGAGGAGCTGGTTCTTAGGAGGCTTTTAAAAAACTTAATAATAAGTTAGATGTTTGTGGGGACAGTGCAGACATTTAGAGGAAACAGAGAAAAGATTTAGTTTTTTTTTTTTTTTTTTCTTTTCAAAAGATCTTACTTATGGGATGCCTGGGTGGCTCAGTGGTTATTAAGCCTCTGCCTTTGGCTCAGGGCATAACCCTAGAGTCCCGGGATCAGGTCCCACATCAGGCTCCCTGCATGGAACCTGCTTCTCCCTCTGCCTATCTGTGCCTCTGTCTCTGTGTCTCATGAATAAATAAATAAAATCTTTAAAAAAAAGACAAGATCTTATTTATTAGTGCACACGAGTGGGAGAGGGCCAAGCAGATTCCTTGCTGAGTGCAGACCCCTACATGGAACTCCATCCCCAGGACCTCTGAGATTATGACCCGAGCCCGAGTCAGATTCTTAACTGACTGAGCCACTCAGGCATTCCTCTCCCCCCTTTTTAAAATCAAAGTTTTTCAGCTGATTTCTTTCCACAGCTTTGTGGCATTGATGATAACGATTTGAAAAGCAAGGGTAGAACTTTGGAGGATGGTAAAGGTGTACCTTTAAAAAAGGACCAAGGTGTATCTGTAATCATCACAGTGGCTGAGAACATCAGAGGATACATATGTGGGCCATGGTTTTTCTCAGTAAAGCTAATATGAGGTCATTTGTTCAAAGTGAGGGGGAGGTTAGCTTAAACTTAGTATTTAGGTAGAAAGAAAATCTGTGGAAAATAGAGAAATAGGACAAAAAGAAATTGAGGGCTAAGACTTATTTCTTGTTAAGATCTGTAACAAAGTAAACTGTGATTTAAGTGGCTCTTTTCCTTTGCATCCTAACCTAATGCTCAGGATTTAACGATTAAAAAAAAAAAAAGACCTTTCTAAAATGTGAAACTTCTAGACAGATCCAAGTAATATTATATTGTTGAATTTGGTCTTACAGAAGGTCGTATTTAGAGATTTGGTATAAATTACAGTCTCATGTTTCATAAATGTAATTCAAAAGACAAGTGTTGTTAGAGAGTGTATGTTACCATTATTAATTTATCTTAATTTTGTGTCTTTAAATAATTGTTTCTAATTTGGATCAGTCATACCCCCTTCCCCTATTTGTGATCTTTGGACCCTGTTCTTATTTATTTTACCATACTAACCCCTTTCGTTCTGATCTCTCATTTTCAAAAATAGAAGACCCCCCCCCCTCCCCGTGTTGGAATCTCTGTGGTTAAGCCTTTAAGGGGCTCTATTTGATTTTGTTATTTTGTGTACCTTACTTGAATACTTACCTTCTGGAATAGTTTGTATTCTACTTATTCTGCAAAGTGGGAATAAAGCAGTTTCTGGAGTGTGTTATAATAGCCCAGTTTGGTCAGAATAATAAAATAACAGCCAAAGCTTAATGGCAGGTGATTATATTCTGGTTAGCATCTGAAGGTGTTTAGTATTTAGTGCAACTTTCAATTAAGGAGATGAAAATTTGGATAGGATTATTTAGTATCTTTTTTTTTTTTAATTTTTTATTTATTTATGATAGTCACAGAGAGAGAGAGAGAGGGGCAGAGACACAGGCAGAGGGAGAAGGCAGGCTCCATGCACCGGGAGCCTGATGTGGGATTCGATCCGGGGTCTCCAGGATCGCGCCCTGGGCCAAAGGCCGGCACCAAACCTCTGCACCACCCAGGGATCCCGATTATTTAGTATCTTAACAAGTGATACGGTTCCGTCCACACCTACCCTGTCTTGATTGACAACCTGCTCTTTCCATTACAGTAGTAATACACATTAATTTTATTCACTTTTTGCTTTGGTTGTTGTTAATTATAGTTTTCTAAAAGGTAAGGATTTATTCCTAGGAAATAATTTGTTAGAACTGTTGGATCAATTACCTGTATTTAGTTTTCTGGAAATGATATCATCTGAAATTTTCAGTGTAGAATATAATTTTATTAATGTATTCATGGTTACATTGAATTACAATAGTATTCTTAATTTATAAGTAACCCCTGGAGGATAGGTTATGTATTTAATTTATTTATTTTTGATCTTTTAGTTACAGAAGAATGGTCTGAGGAAAAATGGTATTTTGAAAAATGGCCTGATCTGTGACTTCAAGTTTGGACCCTGGAAAAACAGCACTTTCAAACCCACTATTGAGAATGATGACACAGAGACAAGTAGCAGTGACACATCAGATGATGACGATGTGTGAAGGATTTCCTAACAGCTTTAGAAATTTTAGTGTGATACATCTCTCATACAGTTTGGGGTGAATTGTAAAAATGAAGAACTATAATTTATGTAGTAAAATACCCCATTAGAAGATGATTTTTTTGAGGGACTTCACTATGAAGAAAACCAAGAATGTTGTGTTGGGCTGTGTTGAACATTATTTCTTTGTAAATGAATGTTGTAGAAATGAGGACTTTGGTTGATCCAACATTGACTTTCTTCATCACTGCAGCATTTCTCTGACTAGCAATGTGACGATGTAACAAATGAGATTTTCTCATTTAATAATAAAAAATTGTGTAATGTTTTGCAAAGCTTCTGTCTTAAAATGTCCAGGTCTTAAGAAAAAAGGCAGCTTACACTGTTTTGCTTGCAGAGTCATATCTTTTTCGTACAATGGAAATCCTCAAGTCCACTTGTGCCCCCCTGCCCCCAAAAGGACAATGTAGCATGTTGGCTAAAACTGGAGCAAAGTGCACTAAAACATTAATTTCCTGAACTCAAGTGTTGTACTAGTCACCTTTTAAAACATAAATTGCTCTTTAGCCATTTGTTCGGTTAACGTTACAGGAAAGACTTGACACACTTTCTTCCAAATTTTAAGAGGTGATTTTCAAGAACTTTATTTGGGTATGTTGTCAGACCAGGACTTTCAGAGTTGATGGAAGAGTCTTGTGGGAAAACTTATTTTGATAAATTATTACACATGCAGAAAAACTGATCACACTGACTGGATCTGTCCACACATGGAAAATAAACTGGATTTTCAGAATATTGTTGTTCTCTCTAGTGTTCAAGGTTTTGGTCTCTAAACACAATGTGCTTCATTTACTTATTAAAACAAAGTTATACCTTCTTTATTAAAGATAGTGATTAGTTTAGAAAAAAGTTATGGAAAATAGCCTTTTATTATCAAATGTTTATTAAATCAATGAATGTTAAACAGTCACTTTATTTTCATTTGCATATCTTTAAAATCATTTCTATTTCATTGACTGGAAGAGTAATTTGGCTCTGTACATTTGTATTTCAGTTTTTCTAGTTTTGTTTTCCTGCATTTGCTTATAGCTTCTCTCATGCCATTTCTATCCATGTTTAAATATATGCTGATTGTAAAGAGTATAATCTCAGAGCAAAATGTAGGTTTTAGGTTAGATTAAGCTAATCCACATTTTTTTGTTTGTTTTAAATTGTATTTTCTCAGAACGTTGCAGTGTTTTTGCTATTTCTACCTCAGGATCCTGCTCAAACTCCCAGCTTTTCAAGAGAAGCCAGATTTTTTGTTCACACTGAGACTGGTGGTGATAGGGAAATTGAAAAACAACAAAAGCACACTTTTACCCCCACAAAACTCAGAGGATGAGTTAGAGTGGTAACAAAGTATTAAATACATCTTAAAGTTATCTTTTAAATAGAGTCTTACTACATAATATGCCACACTGCAATCTAGTCACCTAGAGTTAGTGTAGTGCATACATCCACAGGTGAACCTAAAGTATGCTTTGACAAAGCTCTGTCGGTATCAGATACTGAATGTATTGGGGACTCTCAGATTGCACTGTTTAGTTAACAGATTAATGAAATCTATCAGATAGAAAATATATTCGCTAACATAAACTAGAAGGGACTTGAAATGTGGTTTACATTAAAATCTACCTGTTTCCACTGAACAGCTTTCAGAAAAAGATTTCTTAAGAAAAATTTTAAGTATCTTTTCTGCTTTATAATTCAGATAATTTTTTTTGGCCTTAAGTCTCATCTGTCAGCAGTTAAGTAATGTTTATTGTGCATTCATGCGTTAATATGGAATGTGTTTAGTAGTTTACCTTTTATAAGCATGGTTGGGTACAATGAGGTGGTTATTCTACTTAAGTGATAGCATCAACAAGTTTGGTTACTGACTGGGAGAATCCATAGAAATGTATTTCAATAGAACCGTTAAAGCTTAGCAAAATGACTAATGGGTAGCTGGTAAAGACTTGGACCATATGGGTTGAAAGGGAGCTCATAAAGTACAGAAACGAGTTAAATTGCACATCTAGTGTATATTTGTTGAACTCAGAAATAGGCCATGGGTGTCTTAAAAAAAAAAATAGTACTTTGGACTGCTTCATACTCAGCTTCTCTGCAGCAGGTTGTTTTTTACAAACCACTTTATTAAAGTGTAAATTGATAAAAAACCACATTTAAAGCATATAATTTGTTAAGTTTTGACTTCTGTGAAACCATCACTGCAATCAAGGTAGTGAACAGTATCTGTCACTCCCAGACATTTTTTGGTGTCCCTCCTTTGTAATCCTTCCCTCTTATTACTACCTCCCTCCTCAGCACCCCTCCCCTTTTGGTATGAAATGTAATTAATGAGCAAAAATCTTATGGTAATGGGTTTAAAATAACATTTCAAAAATTGTATCTTATTTGCTTTATATTAAGGTAAGGATTAGAATTATATTTCCATAAATCTATTTCTATTAAAGTTGAAATAAATGTAGAAGTGTTAACCTAAAAATAATCAGATTGATTTGATAACATTAGATTTATATTAACTCTTAAAAATTCAATGTCTTCAAGGGCCTGGTTCCTATAAACACACACCTTAAGTTCAGTTTACTAGTATTTATTATGTATTGTTGTTAGAATATGGTTATGCAAACATATTTTGGACTTACTAGGGATGTCTCATAAATGACTTTTGACCCTCCCTCCCAATTCGTTAACCTGAGATCACATTCTACTTGGATGCTCCATAATCTCCTACTCATGACTTTATAAAAGATGTTTTATTAAATAGTGCTTTTATTAGAATGTAAGTATCTGGATTTAGAAAAGGCACACCCTTTTGAAATTTTCCAAGTGAGATTTTAATTTTTATTTTGGGTTACATGATAAATTTAGGAATATATTCCTAGGGCTTTTAAGTAATAGGATATCACTGATTGAGAGCTGGGTATTATGTCTTTGTCTTTTGAACAGTTCATGTTTCTGGAGGTTATAGTGGCCACCTGGTAATGGTGGGTAGTGTGGGCAGGGTATTTCAAACACTAGAAAAACCCCCAGAGCCTTCCCAAGTATTGCAAAGAAGCTTTGCTTATTCTATTGTGCTAGTTAACGTTATTTCTTTGCCTAAGGGCAGCATGCTAGAACTATAGACAGTTTTGGTGCTCCAACAAAAGTAGTGGTTGTATAGAATATGGGCACTTTGGGACACGGACCTGAAAAATTGCAGAGCTTGGAAATGTGTAATTCAGTATTACTTTTTTGTAACTGAGTTTTTCTTGTTTACCTAAGAGACCTAAATTGTGCAGTTAATCCCTTGATGATTGTTTAATTTATCCTGTAAGTTTACTCCACTTACTTTTAGGTAGTATTTGTTTTGTGGAAACTTAATCTGGCACAATGATTGAGGTTTATAGTGTGTTAAATCATGAGACGTTTGGGAAGAACACTTTTCATGTACAATGCAACAGGGTCCTTACTCTTTGTATGCATAAGAGTCGTGGTTCCCAAACTTGTCTGCACATTGGTTTCACTGGAAAGCTTCAAAAAAAAAAAAATGGTGATTTGAGAACTGGTTTTGCCCTTTATGAGCTATGACTTTTTTTTTTTTTTTTAAGATTTTATTTATTCATAGAGAGAGAGAGGGGCAGAGATACAGAGGGAGAAGCTGACTCCATACAGGAAGCCTGACCTGACGTGGGACTCAATCCAGGCTCTCCAGGATCACACCCCAGGCTGCAGGTGGTGGTAAACCGCTGCGCCACTGGGGCTGCCCATGAGCTGTGACTTTAATCCAGATACTTAATGCTTCTAGATGTTCATATCCTAAAGAGTTACTGTGAGAATGAAAATCATGAGGAGTGCACAGTAGCTGCTGCATAAATTTGAGCTTTTTTTTTTTTCTGCTTAACACCATGTTATTCAATAGAAAGCTCTAAGGAGCATGTAGTGTGTTTTTAAAATTACATGTTAGAGAAAGCAGGTTGATCCTATTCCAAATAAGTGTATATGATAAACATCTGGTTGAGTTCTCAATGAATTAAGATTGAGCTGTTTCAATCTCTGCTTTTTTTTTTTTTTTGGTATTATGTTCAGCTATGAACTAAGCTTGATAATCTGATTTAATCTTTGAGGTTTACCAGTTTTCTGAAATGTAATCATTGCACCTTAATGGTAAATCATGTCCTCGTGAACTAATTATAAAGATAGGCTTCAGTGCTTCAAATCTTCAAAAATAGAGTTGGATCCAACAGTTCCATCTTTTCGTGATACTATTTATGGAAATAACAGTTCTAAGCTGGAGTTTGACTCCATTTCTTTTCAATATTTTTTTTCCTTTTTCTGGGATGCTAAAGATAACAGATAATGGGCTGGTGAGTTGTGATGAGAGAGAACCTTTTTTTTTTTTTTTTTTTTTTTGGCTTCTTACCCTTATATGGACACTCTATCATGAGAACAAGCTCAGTGAGTCTCGGTGACATGATTTGAAAAGTAATTCATAGGTGTCAACTTTAGCATAAGAGGCTTATGATTCCGTAATGGCGTTTTTATTTAGATATGAATGCTTTTTTCGTTGGGGAATATACTTTTGTCCTCATAGCCTTAATTCCATTTTAACATGGTTTCTTTAATGATTGAGAAAAGCGCAAACTAGCAATTGACTGAAATTTCAGTTAGTCTGAATACTGTTAATAGGTAGAGTGTAGTTATTTTCTAAGAAGTTCATTTGGTGAGGTGAAAAAAATTTTCCACTTTTTAAGTTTTATTAAAACGTAACAGTGTAGTAGTTTAAGAGTTGTACAATATAGTGGTTGAACTGTACATTACTCAGTGCTCCTTATAACAAATGTACTCCTTAATCTCCAGAGGTGGAAAAATATTTTATTTGGAAATTTTTCCCCTTATTTTTGGATGTAATGCTCTTGACAGTATTAAGCAATTTTTACTATTTTCATGAAATGAGTTTAGAGTTAGTACTTATGCAGAATAGATAAAACCTGTGCGTTGAGAAGTAAGGAGACTAGAGACTGTTTCTCATGACCAAATAGAGGCATAGAGGTTTTGTGCCACCTTTTAAGATGTGCGATGTTTCATTTTGGGAGATTTTTTCTGAGTTGGATGTTGGCAAACTTTCTGTCAAGGATAGATACTAAGTATTTTAGACAATATAATCTTTTGCATCCATTCTGCCACTGTAGCATGAAATCTGCCATAGACCATACATAAATTGAGAAGTCTTCTGCAGTAAAACTGCCCAGCTGGAGATAGTAGTTTGCTGATAACTTATAGATATTAAGGACCAAGTCTTTGTTAACTTTAAAGTGAAAGAGATGTGTTTTTTTTATTTTTACAGTATTACCAGGGTGATCTTTTAGTCTTAGAAATTGCTTAACTTGTAAGAAATTGATTTTGCCCCTTTTAGTTAAACATGGTTGTAGTATTATGTCCACACAGGATAAAATATTATTGCATCCTGAATCACCCTGAAGTGCAAATTTATCAGTGCAGTACAAATAGTGCTTTTAGTGAGCGAATAGGAAGATAACTAGTAAATCATGGGGACACTTTTGAAAGGGCAGCCCTAGTTTCCTTTTCTCCCCTAAGAGTAATTTCTTTCCTGACTTGTTACTCTGCCAGCATTCTCAACTATATATTTTAGAAAGTTAAAAAGTTCTTCATTTGGATTGTGCCTGTGATATTATGGACCATTCTAAAGAAAGATGGCCTTTGGTGGAAACTAGAGCTTTTCTCTGAAGTAATAGAGAAGTATTTGGTAAAGAGTATGTGATCTTTTAAAAGATTTTATTTATTCATGAGAGACAGATGGAGAGGCAGATTCCCTGTAGGGACCCTGATGCAGGACTTGATCCCAGGACCCCTGGATCACAACCTTAGGCAACCTTAGGCTCAACCACTGAGCCACTCAGATGCTCCCCAAAAGCGTCTCTACCAGCAATAGGACATAAAATGGAACAAGAGCTTTGAAATAAGTGAGGGTCCAAGGTTTGTTATTGCAAGTTGCTATTCCAAGGCATCACGTTCACATCAGAATTTCAGTGCCTGCATTTGAATTGAAGTCTAATGGGTACCAGTAAGACAAGGCCCAGGTAATAGCAACAGGTGGTGAAGTTAAGTCTTGAGTAGCGCATGCTTCAGGCTAACAACTAGGCACAGAGAAGACAGTACTGAAATTCTTTCTGGAGTGGAGGTGCGGGAAAGATGGCAAGTCTGATAGGCAAGAGGTAGAATCAGTATGTCAAATCTGAACTGAGGAACTAGATATCAGAAACACTTAACTCAGCTATAGTGAGGCTGCAAGCTGGTGATGTGGTTAAGCCACACCAGAGGTGCCACATGGTCGGTAAACCCATAGACTAACACGTTGTTGCATTAAGGACCCAACCCCACCATACCTAGTGAGAGGCAGGGCTAAACAGCTTCTAACGAAATGAAGTTCAAATCGCTTGCTCTATCCAACCTGAGTAAGAACAGTTCTGATTGAAGAGTAAGTGTACATATGAAGCCTACACTAGTTTACATTAAGATCTTATCTATTCATCCGACAGCACATGTGGGGTGAATAGCAGAGGGAGCGGGAAGAAGTAGGTTCCCTGCTGAGCAGAAAGTCCAATGCGGGGGCTCAATCCCAGGACCCCGGGATCATGACCCGAGCCGAAGGCAGACAGACACTTAACTGATTGAGCCACCCAGGTACCCCTAGTTTACAATCTAATGTCAATGTCTTAATAGTAAATATTTCTTGAATCTGCAACTTCTCAATTTAAATCATAAGCTGACTAAAATGAGGGCCTAGTAGGCCAGACTCTGCTGATTAGTTTGAAGAATAAAGATAACCCCTGGCTGAAGTTGATTACAGCCTTGTAGGAAAAACATTGCAAATGAGTTTTCAAGTATGTGTGGCATATAGGATTAGTATAGGGTAAAGTCAGAGGGTTCAGGGAAGGCTTTCCAGAGGATGTCATAGCTTGGTTTCAATGAATGGATAACAATTTACTAAGGCACAAAGAGCAGAGGGAAATTTTAGGCAAAGGAATTGGCTTGTTCAAGGGCATGCTACAGCCAAACGGGTTCAGGAAACCATACATAGTTCAGTAGAAGTACAGGAGATAGAGGTTAGGCTGCAGGGACCAGATCACAAAGAACTTTGTTTACTGTGTTGACCAAACTTTGATTTCACCCTGCATGCAGTGGGGAACCATCAAACACACTAAAATTGAGCCATCAGACACACTGTTCCTTCTGGTTAGCTTTAAAAATCCCTTAACATGATGGTCCGTGTATGTGATTGCTTAAAACCGTGTGCAAGGACAGGGAGCCTGGCTGGCTCAAAGGAGCATGTAAATTCATCTTGGGGTCATGAGTTCGAGCCCCACAATGGGTATAGAGCTTACTAAAAGAAAAAAAACAAAACAAAACCCTGCAGGACAGTTTGAAGGGTTAACTTGTGAATGCCACATTCCAGGTGTGACTTTAGGTAAAGAATTGTCTAGGTAGAGGAAAACATGTTAGCAATGAAAGAGGCAAACTGCTTCAGGCATGTCAGGGGAAAGTTGATGAAGTCCATAATGACTTCAGAAAAATGAAGTTCTAGGCAGCCCGGGTGGCTCAGCAGTTTAGCGCTGCCTTCAGCCCAGGGCATGATCCTGGAGACCCGGGATCGAGTCCCATGTCTGGCTCCCTGCATGGAGCCTACTTCTCCCTCTGCCTGTGTCTCTGCTCTCCCTCTCGTGCTCTGTGTCTCTCATGAATAAATAAATAAAATTAAAAAAAAAGAAAAATGAAGTTTTTTTTTTTTTGAAAAATGAAGTTCTAAGAAGTAATTTTGTTCTTAATAATAAGTCTTTTTCTCCCCTCTGTGTCCAAAGTAAATCTGAAAGTTTACTAAAAAATAATTGAATGATTTTGGGGAATTACCATAAATGTAATGTTAGTGAATGAGGAAATCCAAAGATAGAAAGATGTGGCCTTGGCTCAAGAAACATGATCTCTGGGACCCCTGGGTGGCGCAGCGGTTTGGCGCCTGCCTTTGGCCCAGGGCGCGATCCTGGAGACCTGGGATCGAATCCCACGTCAGGCTCCCGGTGCATGGGGCCTGCTTCTCCCTCTGCCTATGTCTCTGCCTCTCTCTCTCTCTGTGTGACTATCATAAATAAATAAAAATTAAAAAAAAAGAAACATGATCTCCTTAACCCATATATGTGTATCAATATAACAGTCCAGGGAGGCTAAATCTTGAATTCTTTGAATAGATAGCTAGGCACAATTCAGAATACCTGAAAAAAATTTTTTTTCAAAAAACCTCTCTTTGAATAATGCTTTTGACGTTTCTAAAAATATACTGAATTTACACTTAAAATGTATTCAAAGTCTTCATGGTTTATGCACTTTTCTATGGTTTATTTCACAACTGGGAGGAAGAAGGAATTCCACTTGTTAAATAGTGACCTGTAAGGCTAAGGAGAGCTACTATCAAAGATAGTTAAACATATAACTTGATTTTGGAGGACTTAACCAAAAGTATTCTAAAAATGCTTTAAGTAATGGCAGCATCACCAAAATCATTCACACACTGAGCACCTGCTTTCTCCGTGCCTAGCACTGTCTTGCATGTTTGTGGTGCAAAGCCTACCAATATTACTCTGAAAGGAATATTAGTCTTTTGGATGGTCCAGTTCCAATGTGTCTGTTAGAAAAATAAAAATCACATTTCCTTGGGAGTGCTCCTGAATAAGGAGACCTACCAGAGGTTTACATTTGCACCTTAGCCTCAATAGCTAGAAACCCCAGAGAAGCCTCTAACTGGAGCTCATCTGCAATTTCCTGACTCGCAGGAGAAAGGTGATTTTAACCTGGAATCATAAGTAAGCTGTTAATTCTAAAATGTGCTTGCAGAATAGGTCAAGCAAGAGGGCATTGGGTCAATAAGTGTTACCAAGTTAAAATAGAAGAGACAGTACACTGCTTTTCTTTTTAGTCTTTGTTTTTCCTTTGCTTTATGTTTTGCTATTTCCTTGTGGCTTAGAATGTAAAATCGATTGTTAAAAAGTTTTGTTCTGAATAAATATTTATCTTTTGTATTGCTAAAAAAAAAATCACATTTCTTTCTTTACTAAGATGTGACTTTAGTGAAAACATTTGAGAGTAATATTGGTTGTTTGCCTTGAGTTTTAGCTTTGGATTTAGTAGACAAAAGTTCTGAAATTGCAGCTGCTAACTGACAAATTTTCAAGCTGTTCTTTTTGACTTGGGGATAATTATGAAGAGAGGTTGGATTCTTCTGGAATGTCTTTCATTCCAGGCTGGGTGGCTGTTCATGAGTGTTTGCCTTGGTGTACCTGAGTAGCATAGGCATTCTTGAGTCTCAGAAGGTCCACTGATCAATTGCTTTTGACTACAGGATTCTGAGCCAGCTTCCTGGCCAGGCTATTCTGAGCAATAGATTTTTTTGTGCAAGGGTGCCCAAAAGATAAGGCCAGTAGAGAGCAGGTAGCAAAGTTGTCTTCAAGTATTTAAAGTATTATTAGGAAAAGAGATTAATTGGGTAGTTTTTGTGTGTTGGTTGAATGATCTGACTTGTATGTGCCTCAATTTACTGAAGTATAAGATGGGATATTATTTGGAGCTGTCTCAAAAAAATACATGTAAGGCCTTTATGAGAACTTGGCACATAGTCCACTCAGAAATATTAACTTAATTTTTTCCCCTGTGTATCTCAATGGAAAGAACTCTAGAAGGATAATTTTCTAAATGGGTATTTCATGGATAAACATGTTGACCAAGAAGTTTTAAACATTGAACCTTAACCATTTGCTGGGTGCAGTGGAAAGTATGAGTATTCCCCATTTGTACAAGGTGAAACTCAAGAAGGTTCATAATCTCCCCTAAAGTCTTCCTGTGAATATGTGAGTGCACTGATTGATACTTGAATGAGGTCTTCTAACTTCCTAAGTCAATGTGCTTTCTGCTTAATGAAACAACTAGGGCCAATCCAAGGATGTTGGAGGGGTGCAGAGTTCAGTCACTGAATGAGAAATCTTTTTACTAGAGTTCTTATGAAATAGTTTGCTTGTGAGGGAATGAGCAGTGGCAGGCAGTATTCAAGCAAGAGCTTGGTGACCAGTTTTCATAGATACTGTGAAGGACTTCTTTCATTTGGGAGAATCTTGCCCTAGATGACTGTGATGGTCCTTTTAACTTAGATTGTATGGTCTTAAGTAAATTAAGTTTGTTAGCTCATATTTTTAAAATTTTAATTATTTTTCATTGTAACTCATCTCAAAGTCATAAATAATGTAAGCTACTCTCACTTAAATGTTTTGTGTAATTTACTTGCCTTATGCTTTCTGGTAGCAAAATGTAAGTAACATGACCTGGTACACTTAGCCTTAGAATATACGTCACATTGCATCACAGAGAATATTAAAAAGATATGTACTCCAGGGTTGAAATCTAGCAAAATCAGCAACTTTTACTGTTTTAGCAGAACATTCTTAAGTGAAGCTGTTATTCCCTCCTCCCTTACTGTTAATATCTGGGAGTTAAAAAATAAAATGATTACTGATACTGTTCGGTGTCACCACCTCGATTCAAAGTGACGTACCAGCAATTTACTCATTTCTTTTGTACTATCAGTGCAAATGTTCAACATAATTGTTGCAGTATAAACTCTATGATTCAAAAAGTTAGTCATTGCTTTGACTACCTCAGCATCACTTGTGTTGGCAAGTATTCACGTAAAAGAAGATATTCTTTGATAATGAATTGGCACTAAGTACGAGGTGAATATAAGCAAAATAGTTAAGTTCAGCACATCTATAGATGCAGCCTTTTGTAAGGCAAGTACAGTTTTGAAGATGGGCTATTAACTGAATCTTCACATTACAATTAAAATTTTAACTTGATGAATTACTATATCATTGGAAAATGGCACTCCTGGGACTTCTATACTGAGTCTTCCTGTATTCAGCAGTGTTAATTGTACCAGGGATTTAAATTAGCCTCTCAGTCAATAAGTGTTTTTTTCCCAGTCAGTGCAATACAAAAGATTTGTTTGATGTTTCAGTGGCTTTTATATTTTGGGTTTGGAAAAGCAGGGTACAAACAATTTTTGGCTTTTAAAGAGCTCATGACTTTGATGTTTAAAATATATGCTTTAAACAATATAAATTTTGTTATCTCATAGTTCTGGAGCCTAGGAGTGTGAAATCAAAGTGTTGGCAGGGCCATACCCTCTCTGAAGTCTCTGGGGGAAGAGGTTTCCTTCACTTTTCCTAGCTTTGGGTGACTTCTAACAATCTTTAGCATCACTTGGTTTGTGGCAACATAACTCTAATCCCTGCCTCCATCTTCACATGGCTGCTTTCCCTGTGTGTGTCTGTTGGTTCCTGCTTTCTCTTCTTATGAGGACACTAGTCCTTGGATTAGGGCTTAATCTAGTATGACCCATCTTAGCTGATTACATCTGCAAAGACTTTATTTCCATAAAGTGACATCCTCAGGTTCAGGGTAGTCATGAATTTTGGGCCCACTATTTAACCTAGAGTACAGTATTCCATTCCTTTTTCTTTAAACTCTTTCTTTACTCTTGGGGCTCAAACTGATGCTACCATTTAAGTAACATGGTGAAACTATTTGAAAGAGTTCTACTGAATAAGACACAGCAAGTTAAAAACATCCATAAAGCCGAGAGGAAGATGTTTTCATTAAACTTTATGTATAGCTTTGTGCAGTTTTTTTTGGAGTAGATTCCTTCCTTCCATGAGTTCATTACTTTCAACATTTTTATGTGCAGTGTAGCTCTGAACCGTTGAAAATCAGTTTTTTGATCTCCCTAGGTTAAGCCAACTCCCCTTAAACATAAGAAAAATACATAGTTAATTTTAGCATGAAATATTAAGTTACAAAATAATACTTCAGATACAAAAAAATCTAGAAAAATTTTTTAAGAATTAAAAAATATCATGAATCAAGATCTCAGCATGTACTCAGTAATGTTTCCACAGAGGTGTAAGAAAAACTTGTGGGTTCCAAAAAGCATGATTTACTGGATACTGTGCAGAGACCATAGCAAGTTTAACTGAAGATAGCCACCAAGAGCCCAGTAAGAATACAGAGAACAGAGTTAATCTCTGAAAATGCACAAAATGTATAGTCTGAAGCAGCTACCTTAGAATTTTTGTTTTGACCGAAGGACTAATTTGTTCATTCTGATATGTTCTAACCTGTTTATTTATTTATTTTAAATTTTTATTTATTTATGATAGTCACACAGAGAGCGGGGTGGGGGGGGGAGCAGAGACATAGGCAGAGGGAGAAGCAGGCTCTATGCACCGGGAGCCCGACGTGGGGAGCCCAACGTGGGATTCGATCCGGGGTCTCCAGGATCGCGCCCTGGGCCAAAGGCAGGCGCTAAACCACTGCGCCACCCAGGGATCCCTAACCTGTTTATTTATCCCTCCACAGAACCACCTGTGGTGTGGGTTACAACCTGGGGCCTCGAATCTGAAATCTGAGGCTCCCTCTTCCTTAATTTTGTGGCTTAACTTGACGCATAGTTTAGGCAGAACAGGTGTCTCCTTTTGAATACTGCAGAAGGAAGGGTGGGGCGCAGAGGCAAACCCATAAAAATGGCCAAACCAGGAGGCAGGTGGGAAGACAGTCTCTCCATAAAGGCACTTTTACTTCAGTAAGAGGCTGGGAGTTGGCTGGGAGTGATGTAGGGACAGGGAGGAGTTATTTCGATGAAAGTGTTTTTTGCAGGCTGCGGAGAGAAATGAAGGGAGCTCACCTACACTAGGCCATCCACTGAGTCACTGGGGCTGCTGTATGTCCTTACTGTCACAGGGTAGGTGATGCATAGACATTATACCAAAGAGGCACATAGGGATTAGGCCCAGTAACCCTGCAATGATTTAGGAGTGGTTTCCTCTCTCAAGAAGGACAACAAGGAGGTGATTGGATAGAGGATGGCCGCGATGAGGGTTTGGAAGAAATCACTCCAAGGCCAGTGATGATCTGCATCTTGGTGTGCAAGTCACACATATAGATGGCAAAAAACCCCAGTAAGGATCATCTCATCCACTGTCAGGGAGGATTATCCTGGTGTGGAGGTGCTGAAGCAGATCCGAATCACCAGCCACCATGTAATCTCAGCAAACAGGAGAATTGCCTTTAGGGGTGTGAAAAGTTGGTGCAGGCTGGTGGTGGGGAGGGCAGATGCAGGGCCCGAGAGGCACTGGGAATCTGCCATGGGTTGAGCCGGGGTCCCTAGGGGCACAGAAGATCTCGCGCACGGATTCAAGGATGTTGTACACTCTCTTGACCACACTCCAGCTGGGGAGGCCCCCCTCCACCCCTGCACCTGCACCAATGAGGGAGTGAATCACCTTGCTACCTTAGAAATTTCTTAAAAAAAAAAAACGATATACAAGCATATTTCATTAGCAGAGCAATAACATTATCACATCATGAAGTCTCTGGAAAACACTACAGATGCCTCAGAAAAAAAGTGACAAAAGCAGAAATATGTTGGTATTATAATGAAAGTAGTGTGAACTGAACCTCTAAGAGTTTCAGAGACTCTCAGGAATCTGGGCCCTAGTTAGAGAAGCAATGTCTAGGATAGATTGAATATACTCATATCAAATGACACTAATTATGGGCCCAGCCTGGTAAATGACAGTATTTAATATGGAGCATGACATTCTCCTCTGCAGCCAGCACTAAGGCCACTCCCACTCATTCACCAAGGCTACTGATCATATTTTATTTGTGTTTGTGTCATTATGTCTCTTTGTTCTTTTTTTTCGTCTCTTTGCTCTTAAAAAAATGAACAATGCTCAACAAATGTTCATTGAAAAGAATTTGAACAACTTTATTTCAGTGGCGAACATGGTGAAAATATTTTTAAGCCTTTAGTGCCCTCAGGTGGCACAATATTGCAAAGCAATGTAGAAAAATACTGTATGTATTATTATTAGCAGTAGTAGTATTTTTTAAATCTTGAGCCCAGTTTGAGTTTAGGTTGCTCTTTCTAGGTATTAATAAGTCTTTTCTTCCACTCCAAATTATCTTGCATAAGTCAAATAAATTATTTGGATATCTTCTATCCCCACTTGCATTTCATGTTAATATAGGTTGAAATGTCAATATTTGTTACTAAATGGTTTCTCACTACAGTTATCCAGTTGACTAATCTACTATACTCCACCATTTCTTATTCTCCTGTGGCCAAGAAAAATTGAGTGGTTCACATTGTTGCAGTTAGTTGATGAGAGAGGTGAGTTGTATATTTGGGTCCTTTTCTTTCTTTTTTTCTTTCTTTCTTCTTTCTTTTCTTTGCTTTGCTTTGCTTTTCTTCTTTTCTTTCCTGTAGCATTCTTATGCTACCTTTGGACTTTGATTTAATTCTTCACTATTTAACCTCTTTTTTTTTTTAAAGATTTTATTTATTTATTCATGATAGTCACACACAGAGAGAGAGAGAGAGAGGCAGAGACACAGGCAGAGGGAGAAGCAGGCTCCATGCAGGGAGCCTGACATGGGATTCGATCTCGGGTCTCCAGGATCGCACCCTAGGCCAAAGGCAGGCGCCAGACCGCTGTGCCACCCAGGGATCCCTTTAACCTCTTTTTGGATCTTCATTTCTTTTGAGACATTTATTTCGTATTATGTGTGTCCAGAATATTTTTGTATCTTCATTTTGTATTTTTTTCTTGTTACTGTCTCTTCCAAAATAGATGAGTTTTTTACTTTGTGAATCTGTAGGTTTGCATATTTCGATCCAAAAGAGCAAGGGTGGGATCCCTGGGTGGCGCAGCGGTTTGGCGCCTGCCTTTGGCCCAGGGCGCGATCCTGGAGACCCGGGATCGAATCCCACGTCGGGCTCCCGGTGCATGGAGCCTGCTTCTCCCTCTGCCTGTGTCTCTGATCTCTCTCTCCCTCTCTCTATCATGAATGAATAAATAAAAATCTTTAAAAAAAAAAAAAAAACAACAAAAGGGCAAGGGTGACCCTACTCACAGGCAACTCTTAGATAAATAGAAAATGTTGGTGATTTTCCCAGTTATTATTAAGGAATTCGACAAATGTGATGACATGACATAAGGTGTATTGAGTTCCTTTTACTACTAAAGTTGTTAAAAATATTTCTAGATAATTCAATCACCCTGATGATCAGTGCAGTGGAAAGAATCAGGAGTGAAAAGAACCAGGAGTGAAATACTTGCTTTAGGAATACCCAGTCCAAGTTCAATTCATTGTGAAGAAGCTGGAATGTATTTTTTTCCCCTTTTTTGTGGATGTTCACTAAAGTGATTAAAAGGAAAGGTTGGAAGAATTAAAATTGTTTGTCTAGGGGAAAACTCTAGGGGAGAAGCATACCCAATTTACAATATGACTACTCTTCTATTATTTAAATATTTTGTTTTGTTACTTCAACAAGTATTTATGGAGAATTTAATACATATCAGCCACTGTCCTGAACTCTGGGAACATAAATAGGGGAGGGGAGAGCAAAGATAAAACCAAGATATCACTGTGATCTGCATAAAGGCATTTCAGAAAATTCCCTGCAAATATGTAAAATTCTCCTCCTTATTTTGAGAAATGTTAGCTGGATGGTGGAGGAAAGGGTGTTTCAATGCAAGGGCTTAGTGTGTGAGCAGTATTAGAGGAATGTGTGTGGAGGAATGGGTTAAGGCCACTGTAGCAGACGGAAATCTTGACAATGAAAATATCTGCGATGTTGTCCTGGAGGCAGTGAGGAATTACTGAAGAGAGGTCATATGAGCAGATACATATATTTTAGAAAGATCACTTTGGCCACAGTGTAAAGAAAAGCTAGGAATAGGGTACAATGAGAAATAGGGAGACAGTTCAGAGTGTTGGAATAATACTGGCAAAGAATGGAAAAGAAGTGAACTAAGACAATTGCAGTAGGAATGAAATTGAGGTGTTAGGGAGAGAGAGTTGCTAGGATTTTGTTAGTAAGAGAATCAAGAGGTCAAGGATATCGCTCTGTGCTTGGCTTAGATGGTTGTGTCATCCGTTAAGAAACTGAGAGCGGTGCCTGGCTGGCTCAGTTGGAAGAGCATGCGATCCTTGATCTTGGGATGGTGGATTCAAACCCCACATCAGGTCTAAAAATATAAAATCTTTTTTTTAAAAAAAGAAAATAAATGGAAAAGGAAGAGTGTATTTTGAGAGAAAAAGAGGGTCCACTTCCGATGTTGAATTTGAAGCATTCAAATGGTGAGGTCTAGAAAGCAGTTAGTCATACAGATTTGGAGTTCAGAAAGGGGTCACTGGAGAGAGAGACTAGCTAGCAAAATCTGGAGGGGGGTTGATCTTGGAGAGAAATGAATGGGACTGACTTAGTTTCCTATTTTGATGACTTCTAGTCTAAGTCAGGACCTAGTTAGGAACAGTTAAAACACCAGTAGAAAACCTGTCTTCCTGGGTGGAGAACCATAGAACAGAAAGTTAGGGGTGACTTCCAGAAGTAGATGACCCACAGAAGGAAAACTCCTGATTCTGCCTATAAATTCTGCTTAAATCCTTTGGATAGACTTAGGTTAGAGCCTTAGAGCCTGACCTGGGACAAGGTACTTCATAAAGCCTTAGGTTCTTCATTTTTATTTTTATTTATTTATTTTTAAAGATTTATTTATTAGAGAGAGAGAGAGAGAGAGAGAGAGAACACAAGCAGGGGAGGGGCAGAAGGAGAGGGAGAGAGAGAGTCCTCAAGCAGACTCCCTGCTGAGCATGGAGCCTGCCGTGGGGCTTGATCCCAGGACACTGAGATCATGACTTGAGCTAAAACCAAGAGTCAGAAGCTTAACCAACTGAGCCACCCAGGTACTCCAGGTTCTTCATTTTTAAAACGCAAGAACTAATATTTTGCAGTGTGGTTTTGAGGAGCAGAAAATGCAAGTACTCACGCAGTGTTTCACACGGTGTCTTGCCATATAATAGGTTCTCACTAAATGACTGTTTCATTAATCAGGATTCCTCCGCTAGTGGTAAGCGACAGATCCTGATCTCAAGTTTGTCAAGCAGAAAAGGTGTTTGATCAATACTGAGGAAGAACAGGGGGTAGTCAGCGACTTATTGTCTCTAGCACTTCTCCCCATCTCCTACTCTCCTTCTCTTTCATATACATTCTACCTTGTCCCCTGCGGTATTGTCCCTCCTTATTGTCCCTTTTGTTGATGGCTTCCTCCTTTGGGAGTGGGTGCGGGTGTGGATGTGGAGAAGCCTGGTGCAGAGAGGTCCAGGCTTATCTTCTCTGTGGTAGCAACAGAACAGCTTCCAAAGATGTCCATGTTCTAATCCCACAAACCTGTGGCTATGTTATCTCACATAGCATAAGACTGCAATTCGGGAGCATCTGAGTTGCGCCTCTGCCATTTTTCTAGCCCTCAGTCACGTGGGCCAGAGATGCTTCTGGAAGCAACAGCACAATGGCTGCCCAAGGAGAATCCCAAGTCCAGTTCAAACTTGTATTGGTTGGCGATGGTGGTACTGGAAAAACTATGTTCATGAAATGTCATCTGACTGGTGAACTCGAGAAGTATGTAGTCATCTTGGGTGTTGAGGTCCATCCCCTTATGTTTCATACCAAAAGAGGACCTATTAAATTCAATATTTGGGGTATGGCTGGTCAGGAGAAATTTGGTGGGTAGAAAGATGGCTGTGACATCCAAGCTCAGTGTGCCATGATAACGTTTGATGTAACATCAGGGTTACTTACAAGAATGTGCCTAAGTGGCATAGAGATTTGGTACCAGTGTGTGAAAACATCCCCATTGTGCTGTGTGGCAACAGAGTACACATGAAGGACAGAAAAGTTAAGGCAAAAATCTATTGTCTTCCACCAAAAGAACCTTCAGTACTATGACATTTCTGCCAAAAGTAACCACAACTATGGAAAGCCCTTCCTGTGGCTTGCTAGAGAACTAACTGGAGGCCCGAGCTTAGAGTCTGTTGCCATGCCTGCTCTTGCCCCTCCAGAGGTCGTCGTGGACTTAGCTTTGGCAGCACAGTATGAGCATGATCTAGACTTGCTTGGACAACTGCTCTCCTGGGGAAGGATGGTGCCCTGTGAGAAGGTGCATCTGGAGCCCAGCATCAGGAGCCTCGTCTTACAGGCAACGGTCCTGCGATGTCAGTGGTGCAGCGTGTTTGGCACTTGATTATACAGCTGAGCAGAACATGTGCTTAATCTCTGGGACGGAGATGAATCGGCTTCAGAGTGAATGTGGCAGTTTAAACAGTACCTACATTTTTTGGACCCACACAATTAGCTGTTTTGGAATGCAGCTGTTTTTTCCCTGAGTTTCAAATATAAGACTACTATTGTCACATCACAATATCCTGTGGTGAAATCTCACATGTTATTGTTATTTCCATTCTCTTTCATTTATAACCAGAATAAAGTTGTATTTCAAATACAAAAGAAAAAAGACTGCAGATGAACAGGGATATTATCCTGGATTATCTACATTGGTCCAGTGTAGTCACAAGGACTCTTAAAAGTGGAAGGGCTGAGACGCCTGGGTGGCTCAGTGGTTGAGCGTCTGCCTTTGGCTTAGGGCATGATCCCAGGGTACGGGGATCAAGTCCCACATCTGGCTCCCCACAGGCAACCTGCTATTCCTTCTGCCTATGTCTCTGCCTCTCTCATGAATATATAAATAAAATCTTTAAAAAGCTCAGGTCATGAATTCAGGGTCGTGGGATCAAGCCCCAGGTCAGGCTCCACACTCAGTGGGGAGTCTGCTTGAGATTGTCTCCCTTTGCCCCTCCCTCACCCCAGTCAGGCACACGTGACTCTCTCTCTCTCTCTCTCAAAATAAATAAATATATTTTTTAAAGATTTATTTATTTATTCATGAGAGACACAGAGAGAGAGGCAGAGACACAGGCAGAGGGAGAAGCAGGCTCCATGTAGGGAGCTGGATGTGGGACTCGATCCCGGGACTCCAGAATCACGCCCTGGGCCGAAGGCAGGCGCTAAACCACTGAGCCACCCAGGGATCCCATAAATAAATAAATCTTAAAAAAAAAAGATGAATGAGAAGGAGGCAGGAGAGTACCAGGGAGATGTGGCTACTGGATGTCAGAGTGGTAGATGTGAGAAGGAATTGACCACTGTTACTAGCTTTGAAAATAGAGGAAGGGATCACAAGTGAAGGAGTGTGGACAGCCTCTAAAAGCTAGAAAAAGCAAGGAAATAGATTTTCCCCTAGAGCCTCCAGAGGGAGTTCCTCTGTGCCACTGATTTTAGCCCAGTGAGACCAGTGTAAACTTCTGAAACCTATACAACTGTAAGATCATAGATTTGTGTTGTTTACACCTCCAAGTTTGTGATAGCTTGTTAAAGCTGTCATACAAAACACCATCCCAGCTTGGGTGGGGTGTTTTAGGTTTTGTGGAGCTTAAAACTAATGCAATTTGGGGGGCTCTCTTTAAGAAAAATTCAAAAGAAAGAGACTGTTCATTTAAGATTTTAAAAATTTGTTTATTTGAGAGAGAGAGGAAGCATGAGCAGGAGGGGCAGAGGGAGAGGGAGAATCTGACTCCCTGCTGAAGAGGAGCCCTACATGGGGCTCTATCCCAGGACCCTGGGATCATGACCTGAGCAGAAGGCAGATGCTTAACTGACTGAGCCATCTAGGCACCCCTATACTATTATTCTTTAGGTGGAACAGAAAGACAATCCACTCTTCCCTCTAGTGTCCTTAACTGGAACAAATGGAAAGACTACTGAAGAAAGCATCCAAAATCCAGAAGCAGAGAGTGGCAGACTTCAGCAGACACCTGGACAGCCTCACGGGGCACTATGACATCCCCAGTCAGTTGGGTGAAGTAGCCTCCCCACCCAGGGTATGGAGAAGCCTTCCACCAAAGGCAAGCAGAAGGCAAAGTCGGGGATACGCTTGGTGCCTGCCTGTTTTCTTCTAGAAATATTCTTTTATAAAACACTCTTGTGTCTTCTGCTGCGACAAGTGCTTTCCAAAGCAGTGTGGCCTCTTTCTGTAACTTGATTAAAAGTAAGACAGTCGTTGTAGCACGTGGGTGGCTCAGTTGGTTAAGTGTCCCCCTCGGGCTCCAGTCATAACCCCAGGGTCCTGGGACGGAGTCTCGCATTGGGCTCCACATCGGGCTCTCTCCTTGGTGGGGTGCCTTCTCCCTCTCCCTCTGCCTGCCACTCCCCCTGCTTGTGCATGCTGTGTCAAATAAATAAAATCTATTAAAAAATAAAGATGGTCCTTTTACTATAAAAAAAATTCTATCTGTGCATCTATCTATCATCTATCTATCTGCAGGAAGTTAACAAGGACCTGTGTAGACAGGTTCGGGCTGAGAGAGGACTACGGCCGAGGTGCATCCCAGCACAGGAAGGCAAGGTGCAGGGTGTATGACAGGCAGTGAGCCGCGGGCAGCAGCGCCCAATAAGAGTAGAGCCACGTGGGGCACCTGGACGGCTCAGCAGTTGAGTGTCTGCCTTCAGCTCAAGTTGTGATCCTGGGGTCCCGGGATCAAGTCTCGCATCACACTCCCCCAGGGACCCTGCTTCTCCCTCTGCCTGTGCCTGTGCCTCTCTCTGTCTCTCATGAATAAATAAATAAAATCTTAAGAAAAAAAAAAAAAGAGCAGAGCCAGGTAATGAAGTAGAAAATGGTGTCAAATGCTGGCAAGTGGCTAGAGAGAGATCACACTTAAAGAGTCAGAGGCCTGACATCAATCGCTAACCACTTAAGAACGCTTTGGGAGACGTTAAGGTCATTAACACTGGGTTTGGAGAAACTTTGGTTTGAATCCTGACTGGCTGCCCCCGTCCATCTCTTCACGGCTGACGGTGCTGCCTCCCTCCGCCAACATGTACGCTACGCACAACCACATCAAATTCCTAAGGCTGCCGTCTCCATCTCTGAAGGCCTGGTGGACACACCCCCTTACACCAGTATGGGCACCTGGCCGCCGTCGTTGTCCCCTCAGGGGCCCGGAGGACATTACAGGACACGCACAGGACCCGCCTCAACGTCTCCAACGAGCCGCAGTGGTCGGCGGAGCCTGTTGGCCCCGAGCCCTGCCCGCCCCACTGAGGAAGCCGCGCTGCGCACAGGAGGGCCGCGGGGCCGCGCGGGGAGCGACGCCCGGGTGTGCGGCGAGGCCTGCGCCCCTGCGTCACCGGCGTCAGCCCGAGCGAGGACACCCGCGATCGCCCCGCGCGACCGACCTCGACGAATCCGCGGCGCGCAGCCCGGGCCCGGCAGAGCGGCTCCCCCGCTCGGGAGTCACCCCCTCGCCCGGCTCCTCTCGCCGCGGCCCCGCCGCCCCCAGGGCCGCCCCGCCGGGAGGGGAGCCGCTGCCGGCCGCTGCCGCCCCACCCGGAAGAGGGCCGCGGGGGACTGGGGGCGGAGGTCACGGGAGGTCATGACCTCGGGCCGACCCCTGGGAGGCACCTCGCTGGTGCGGCCTGAGGGGGCCTTGTGCGGTGGAGGCGTCTGGGCGGGGCCTGGCGCTCGGGAGGCTCCGCGGGACCGCACAGCCCGGCCTCCCGGGGGCTGACGCCCCCTTGCTCCCCGCGCTGGTTTGCAAACCAACCCCCTCCCCCCGTCTTTGCTTTCTCTGAAGAAGGCCCTGTGTCCTCAGGCCCGGCGCTCCTGGCCTCTTCCCGCCCTTTCGTCTCCGCTCAGCCTACAAACTTTTCCGGGTCTTTTCTTTTTTCTTTTCTCTTTTCTTTTTTTTCTTTTCTTTTCTTTTCTTTTCTTTTCTTTTCTTTTCTTTTCTTTTCTTTTCTTTTCTTTTCTTTTCTTTTCTCTTTTCTTTTCTTTTCTTTTCTTTCTTTTCTTTTCTTTTTTTTCTTTCTTTTTTTCTTTTCTTTCTTTTCTTTTTTCTTTTCTTTTTTCTTTTTTTCTTTTCTTTCTTTTCTTTTCCTTTCTTTTTTTCCCTCTCTTCTCTTTTCTCTTTTTTCTCTTTTCTTTTCTCCTTTTCTTTCTTCCTTCATCCCTTTCCTTTTTCCTTCCTTTCTTTTTCTTTTTCTGATTTTATTTATTTCTATGACCGAAGGGGTGGGGAGTGGCAGGCAGAGGGAGAGGGAGAAGCAGGCTCCCGCCGAGCAGGGGGCGGCCGCGGGACCCCACCCAGGGCCGGAGATCAAGCCCTGAACTGGAGGCAGCTGCTTAACCAGCTGAGCCACCCAGGCCCCTGTTGAGGCTTCTATATCCGAAAAAGAAACAGCTTTTCACAGAACCTGCCTCTTCTTCCCTCTGGTGGTTTTGGTTAGCAACAGGACCGATTCTTCAGGGTGGGGTCTCGGATGGGTTAGGAGGTGAGCCTGACTTCCATCTCACCCGCTGCTCTGACACGTCCGAACTTTTTCATAATCACAGCCTAATCCCCCAGGCCTGGAGTCATGGGTTCCTTTTTTTTGGAACCATATAAAATTTTTAGTTGTTCATGTAAAAAAAAAAAAAAGGTTGAAATTAGCATTTTTCATATCATCTGATCTAAAATCTTTCTTTTTTTTTAAAATTGGAGCTCAATTTGCCAACATATAGCATAATACCCAGTGCTCATCCCATCATCCCGTCAAGTGCCCTACTCAGTGCCTGTCACCCAGTCCCATCCCCCCCTACCTCCCTTTCCACTACCCCTTGTTTGTTTCCAGAGTTAGGAGTCTTTCTTTCTTTTTTTTTTTTTTTTTTTGAGTTAGGAGTCTTTCATGTTGTCTCCCTCTCTGATATTTCCCCCTCATTTTCTCTCCTTTCCCATTTATTCCCTTTCACTATTTTTTATATTCCCCAAATGAATGAGACCATATAATGTTTGTCCTTCTCCGATTGACTTACTTCACTCAGCATAATACCCTCCAGTTCCATCCATGTTGAAGCAAATGGTGGGTATTTGTCGTTTCTAATGGCTGAGTAATATTCCACTGTATATATAGACCACAGCTTCTTTATCCATTCATCTTTTGATGGACACCGAGGCTCCTTCCACAGTTTGGCTATTGTGGACTTTGCTGCTGTAAACATTGGGGTGCAGGTGTCCCCGTGTTTCACTGCATCTGTATCTTTGGGGTAAATCCCAGCAGTGCAATTGCTGGTTCGTAGGGCAGGTCTATTTTAACTCTTTGAGGAACCTTCACACAGGTTTCCAGAGTGGCTGCACCAGTTCACACTCCCAGCAACAGTGCAAAGGGTTTCCCTTTCTCACATCCTCTCCAACATTTGTTGTTTCCTGTCTTGTTAATTTTCCCCATTCTCACAGATGTGAGGTGGTATCTCGTGGTTTTGATTTGTATTTCCCTGATGGCAAGTGATGCGGAGCATTTTCTCATGTCCTTGTTGGCTATGTGTAGGTCTTCTTTGGTGAAATGTCTGTTCATGTCTTTTGCCTATTTCATGATTGGATTGTTTGTTTCTTGGATGTTGAGTTTAATAAGTTCTTTATAGATCTTGGATATTAGCCCTTTATCTGATAGGTCATTTGCAAATATCTTCTCCCATTCTGTATGTTGTCTTTTAGTTTTGTTGACTGTTTCTTTTGCTGTGCAGAAGCTTTTTATCTCGATTAAGTCCCAATAATTCATTTTTGCTTTTCTTTCCCTTGCCTTCATAGATGTATCTTGCAAGAAGTTGCTGTGGCCAAGTTCAAAAAGGGTGTTGCCTGTGTTCTCCTCTAGGATTTTGATGGATTCTTGTCTCCCATTTAGATTTCATCCATTGTGAGTTTATCTGTGTGTATGGTTTAAGAGAATGGTCTAGTTTCATTCTTCTGCATGTGGCTGTCCAGTTTTCCTAGCACCATTTATTGGAGAGACTGTCTTTTTTCCAGTGGATAGTCTTTCCTGCTTTGTTGAATATTAGTTGACCATAGAGTTAAAGGCACATTTCTGGGTTCTCTATTCTGTTCCATTGATCTATGTGTCTGTTTTTGTGCCAGTACCACACTGTCTTGATGACCACAGCTTTGTAGTACAACCTGAAATCTGGCATTGTGATGCCCCCAGCTGTGGTTTTCTTTCTCAATGTTCCCCTGGCTATTCGGGGTCTTTTCTGATTCCACACAAATCTTAAGATGATTTCCAACTCTCTGAAGAAAGTCCATGGTATTTTGATAGGGATTGCATTAAATGTGTACATTTCCCTGGGTAGCATTGACATTTTCACAATATTAATTTTTCCAATCCGTGAGCATGGAATATTTTTCCATCTTTTTGTGTCTTCCTCAATTTCTTTCAGAAGTGTCCTATAGTTTTTAGGGTATAGATCCTTTGCCTCTTTGGTTAGGTTTATTTTTAGGTATCTTATGCCTTTGGGTGCAATTGTAAATGGGATTGACTCTTTAATTTCTCTTTCTTCAGTCTCATTGTTAGTGAATAGAAATGGCACTGATTTCTGGGCATTGATTTTGTATCCTGCCATACTGCCAAATTGCTGTATGAGTTCTAGCAATCTTGGGGTGGAGTCTTTTGGGTTTTCTATGTACAGTATCATGTCATCTGCATAGAGGGAGAGTGTGACTTCTTCTTTGCCAACTTGAATGCCTTTTATTTCTTTTTGTTGCCTGATTGCTGAGGCTAGGACTTCTAGTACTATGTTGAATAGCAGTGGTGAAAGTGGACATCCCTGTTGTGTTCCTGATCTTAGGGGAAAGACTTCCAGTGCTTCCCCACTGAGAATGATATTTGCTGTGGGCTTTTCATAAGATGGCTTTTAAGATGCTGAGGAATGTTCCCTCTATCCCGACACTCTGAAGAGTTTTGATCAGGAATGGATGCTGTATTTTGTCAAATGCTTTCTCTGCATCTATTGAGAGGATCATATGGTTCTTGTTTCTTCTCTTGTTGATATGATCTATTACATTTATGGCTTTATGAGTGTTGAACCAGACTTGCATCCTGGGGATAAATCCCACTTGGTCATGGTGAATAATCTTTTTTTTTTTTTTTTTAAATAATCTTCTTAATGTACTGTTGGATCCTATTGGCTAGTATCTTGTTGAGAATTTTTGTATCTGTGTTCATCAGGGATATTGGTCTATAGTTCTCCTTTTTGGTGGGGTTTTTGTCTGGTTTTAGAATTAAGGTGATGCTGGCCTCATAGAATGAATTTGGAAGTATTCCATCTCTTTCTATCTTTTGGAACAGCTTTAGTAGAATAGGTATTGCTTCTTCTTTAAACGTTTGATAGAATTTCCCTGGGAAGCCATCTGGCCTGGACTTTTGTGTCTTGGAGGTTTTTGATGACTGCTTCAATTTCCTCCCTGATTATTGACCTGTTCAGGTTTTCTATTTCTTCCTGTTCCAATTTTGGTAGTTTGTGGTTTTCCAGAAATGTGTCCATTTCTTCTAGATTGACTAATTTATTGGCGTATAGCTGTTCATAATATGTTTTTAAAATAATTTGTATTTCCTTGGTATTGGTGGTGGTGATCTCTCCTTTTTCATTTGTGATTTTATTAATTTGAGTCTTTTCTCTTTTGTTTTTAATAAGGCTGGCTAATGGTTTATCTATCTTATTAATTCTTTCAGAGAAATAACTCCTGGTTTTGTTGATCTGTTCCACAGTTCTTCTGGTCTCTATTTTATTGATTTCTGCTTGAATCTTTATTAACTCTCTTCTTCTGCTGGGTGTGGGTTTTATTTGCTGTTCTTTCTCCATTTCCTTTAGGTGCAAGGTTAGCTTTAGTATTTGAGTTTTTTTTACGTTTTTTTGAAGGATGCTTGTATTGTGATGTATTTCCCTCTCAGGACTGCTTTTGCTGTATCCCAAAGATTTTGAATGGTTGTATCTTCATTCTCATTAGTTTCCATGAATCTTTTTAATTCTGTAATTTCCTGGTTGACCCTTTCATCTTTTAGCTCTTTTAGCAGGATTCTCCTTAACCTCCACGTGTTTGAATTTCTTCCAAATTTCTTCTTGTGATTGAGTTCTAGTTTCAAAGCATTATGGTCTGAAAATATGCAGGGGACAATCCCAATCTTTTGGTATTGGTTGAGATCTGATTTTTGACCCAGTATGTGGTCTATTCTGGAGACAGTTCCATGTGCACTTGAGAAGAATGTGTATTCAGTTGCGTTTGGATGTAAAGTTCTGTAAATATCTGTGAAATCCATCTGGTCCAGTGTATCATTTAAAGCTCTTGTTTCTTTGGAGATGTTGTGGTTTGAATATCTGTCATTTACAGAAAGCACCATGTTGAAGTCTTCCAGTATAATTGTATTATTATTTAAGTATGTCTTAACTTTGGTTATTAATTGATATACTTGGCAGCTCCCACGTTAGGGGCATAAATATTCATGATTGTTAGGTCCTCTTGTTAGATATACCCCTTAAGTATGATATAGTGTCCCTCTTCATCTCTCACTACAGTCTTTGGGATTAACTTTAATTTATCTGATATGAGGGTGGCTACCCCTGCTTTCTCTTGAGGACCATTTGAATGGTAAATGGTTCTCCAACCTTTTATTTTCAGTCTGTAGGTGTCCTTATGTCTAAAATGAGTCTCTTGTAGACAGCAAATAGATGGGTCTTGCTTTTTTATCCAGTCTTAAACCCTGCGTCTTTTGATGGGATCATTAAGCCCATCACATTCAGAGTTACTATTGAAAGATATGAATTTAGTGTCATCATAATACCTATTCAGTCCCTGTTTTTGTGCATTGTTTCCTTGGACTTCCTCTTTCTTTTAGAGTCCCCCTTAATATTTCATGCAGAGCTGATTTGGTGGTCACATATTGTTTCAGTTTCTGCCTATCTTGGAAGCTCTTTATCTCTCCTTCTATTCTGAATGAGAGCCTTGCTGGATAAAGTAGTCTTGGCTGCAGGTTCTTCTTCTCATTTAGGACCCTGAATATATCCTGCCAACCCTTTCTGGCCTGCCAGTTCTCTGTGGAGAGGTCTGCTGTTAACCTAATATTTCTCCTCATATAGGTTAGGGATCTCTTGTCTCTTGCTGCCTTAAGGATCTTCTCTTTATATTTGGAATTTGCAAGTTTCACTATTAAATGTTGGGGTGTTGAACGGTTTTTATTGATTTTAGGGGGGGACCTCTCTATCTTCAGGATCTGAATGCCTGTGTCCCTCCCCAAGTTAGGGAGGTTCTCAGCTATGATTTGTTCAAATACACTTTCTGGTCCTCTGTCCCTTTCGGCGTCCTCTGGAACCCCAATTAAACATAGATTTTTCCTTCTGAGGCTGTCATTTATTTCCCTTAACCTTTCCTCATGATCTTTTAATTGTTTTTCTCTTTTTTCCTCACCTTCCTTCCTTGCCATCAACTTGTCTTCTATGTCACTCACTTGTTCTTTTACCTCATTAACCCTCGTCATTAGGACCTCCAATTTGTATTGCATCTCATTTAATTGATTTTTAATTTCAGCCTGATTAGATCTAAATTCTGCAGTCATGAAGTGTCTTGAATCCTTTTTTCCAGAGCCACCAGTAGCTTTATAATTGTGCTTCTGAATTGGCTTTCTGATATCGAATTATAATCCAAATTCTGTAACTCTGTGGCAGAGAGGACTGTTTCTGATTCTTTTGTGGTGAGTTCTTCTTTCTAGTCATTTTGCTCAGTGCAGAGTGGCTAAAAAGTTGTACTGGAAAAAGGAAGAAAAAAAAAAAAAAAGAAAAAAAGGGAAAAAAAACAACAAAAAAGAAGAAAAAAGAACAAAAAACAAAAACAAAAAACAAGGAGGGGTATCCTCTGGTTCAATACATTGTAAATCCCTCAACTTCCCCTAGAGCTTTCCAGTGCTGCTCAGTCAAGAACTTGCTCTTCCCCTGTCCTTCCAGCTGGTCTTCTGGGGTAGGGGCTGCTGTGCTGATTCTCAGGTGTGTGCACCTGGGGGAGCTGCCCGGCCCCTGCCAGATGCACAGCTCAGTGGGAGCTGTTAATCCTGCGAGGTTCCTGCTCCCTGGCGGCCCTGCTCAGTCCCAGGCACAAGGTGACACCAGGAGGAACAACAACAGTGGCAGCGGCCAGCTCCCCAGCCCTGGAGTCAGCTCCCGCAGTAACCACCGCAGTCTCCCAGTCCGTAGGGGCCTGGATGCTCTGGGGGCGGGGAGGCGTTGACCTGCACAGCTGGCTGGGGGAGGGCACCAGGGGCAGGAGCGTCCTCGCTGTCCTGGGCCCTCCCGGCCTCTGCCTGTCCCGGAGGAGTGCAGGATCCCGGCTGTGTCCCCCGGCGCCCTGGGCTCCAGCGCCTGTGCTGCTGGAATCGCTTCGGGGCCATGCAGCCCCCTCCGCGAGGAGTCGCCGCCTGAGCTGCTCCCGGGCCCTTTGGAGAGCTTGGCCCGTGGGGTGTGGCTTGCTCTCTCCGGGTTGCACTTCCTCTGTTAGTGACCCCGGGGACCTGGGGGCTCCACTGCTCCTCCTGGGATCCTGCCTAAGTTCCCTGCGAGCGCCTCTCCCTCAGGGAGGATTGGTAAACCTCCTGCTTCTCTGGGCCGGGGCTTTCCTGTCCTGGGGGCTCTCGCTGCCCCCTTTAGCCCGGCTCCTCCGGGGGCCTCTCCCCCAATGGACTCTTTTTTATTTTTTATTTTCTATCTTCCTACCTTGTTAGAAGCATGAACTCTTCTCACTGTAGCATTCCAGCAGTTCTCTCTTTAAATCTCAGGCAGAATTTGTAGGTTATCAGGATGATTTGAAAGTTATCTAGGTAAGTTGTTGGGGACAGGTGACTTGGTGACCCTACTCTTCCACCATATTGCCCCCCCCCGGGTTCTTTCTTGTTCCTTTGCTTCAACATCTAACCTTGCACCTCTGCAAGAAACACCTCTGTCTTCTCTAGGCAGGATTGGGTAGCTCTCAAGGCATTTTGGGAATTGCAATAAAAATAGATGTTAAGGGCTATCATTTATTACTTGCTTACTACATGTTAGGCATTGTGCCAAGCATTCTTTTTATATTGCTTCATTTAAATGTATAACTCTCAAATCCCTTGTCTTGTGTGCTGTTTGTTTATATATTTATGTTCCCCAGTAGATAGAAAACTTCTAGAGGTCAGGGCCAGGTGGTCTTGATTTGTATACTCCCAGCATGGAATATAGGGCCTGCACATAATGGGAATTCCAGCATTATGGAATGTTTGCTTTGACATGAGGGTCTAACCCATGAGGGTCCTAATTGTGATGGAGCCAATATTCCTCAGCTTGACCCAGAACAAGGCAACCTTCTGGCTCAAGGGTTGGCAAAAGTTTTCTCTAAATACCCAAATAGTAAATATTTTTGACTTTGTAGGTTATTTGCCCACTCTCTTGTAGTTACTTTACTTATGTAATGAGAAAGCAACCCTAGAAAACATGGAAACAAATGAGTGTGGATGTTTTTAATAAAGCTTTATTTACAAAAACAATTGGCCACTGTCACTGTGCTTTGCTAAGCTCATATCTGCAACCTATCAGCTAGTTTAGAACATGAACTTTCCAAGTGGCCAAGTGTAAAGAGCAGAGAGGTACTTTTCATCCTCGTATTTGTCTCCCAGTGACTTGAAGATTTCTGGAGAGCACTGTGGTTTTAGAATGCTTATATCTCTCAACCTATGAAGTCCATAAGGTCTTTTTGTTCCCCATCCCACTTCAATTCATTCTGCTTTTCACTGAAATAAGGCCCTCCTTAGTGTACTAAAGGAAATAAACCCACTAGCCTGTGAACTTGGCATCTGTTTTTTAAAAATATTTTATTTATTTATTCATGACACACACACACACACACACACACACACACACACACACAGAGGCAGAGACACAGGGAGAGGGAGAAGCAGGCTCCATGTAGGGAGCCTCACGTGGGATTCGATCCCGGGTCTCCAGGATCATACCTTGGGCTGAAGGCAGCGCCAAACCGCTGGGCCATCAGGGCTGCCCAGGCACTTGTTTATTAAATAGTTATTAATCTTATGTTTTCAGATAGTTCCACGGTTTTGAATAGTTTTGTAGTGTGTCAGTTATCTTAAAAAAATAACCTAAAATTCTCTGCAGAAAGAACCATGTGACTGGGAATGTGGTGAGTTAGTCAGAATTTTTTTGGCTACAAATGGTGAGAAGTAAACTGGAGTTATCTTTAAAATGGAATTGCTGGGGATCCCTGGGTGGCTCAGCGGTTTAGTGCCTGCCTTCGGCCCAGGAGTCCTGGGATCGAGTTCCACGTTGGGTTCCCTGCGTGGAGCCTGCTTCTTGCTCTACCTGTGTCTCTGCCTCTCTCTCTCTGTCTCTTATGAATAAATAAATAAAAATCTTAAAAAAAATAAACTGGAATTGTTGGGGAGGGAGCCATTGCTGCCTGTCAGCTCTGTGCAGCTCTGTGTTGTTTTGCTCTCAGGCAGGCTTTGTCCTCATTGTAGCCCAAGAAGCTCCAAACTTACTTGCTTGCAGCTAAAGTCCAGTGAAAAGCAGAAAATTTGATTAACAAGCAGTTGCAGTGCAAGTAGTTACCAGTTTATGTATTTAGCTGCTGTGTGATTTGGATAAATAATTTAATCTCTTTAGGTCTTAGCTTCCCCTTCCCCTTAACATAGAGAAAGCTTGTCAGCTTTTGAACTAGAAGGTTGCCTTATTCTGGATGAGACTGAGGAACATTAGCTATATTAGAATATAGGACCCTCATGGCCAACAAACAAATAGCTTTCATTATCTAATAAAACCATAAATTTGTATGCCCTTTGATCTAATACTCCTCAATAAATGGCAGGATGTAAGATATTGTTAATGGTTCTTTCTTTTTTCTTTTTTTTTTTACATGAGTATATATTTATGCATATGTAATTATAGTGTTTTTGTCACTATATTACATATAAATGATATATGTGTATATTTCATATATCTCTATGATATGGTAGCAAAAAGTCACTAGAAACAACTGAAATGTTCATGAATAAGGGAATTTTGGATAAATCATGTTACATCCATACTATGATTATTGTGAAACTATTAGAAAGAACAAAATATGTATGTTACCTGAGGAGGCATCTTTGAACTATTATTAATTATTATTATTATTTTTTTAAAAGCATTTTTTTAAATTTTTATTTATTTATGATAGTCACACACAGAGAGAGAGGGAGGCAGAGACATAGGCAGAGGGAGAAGCAGGCTCCCTGCTGAGTGCAGAGCCTGAAGTGGGGCTTGATCCCAGGACCCTGAGATCATGACTTGAGCTGAAGTCAGACACTTAACTGACTGAGCCACCCAGGTGTCCCCATCTTTGAAATATTATTAAGTGGAAAAAGGAAATTATAGAATATTATGTGTCGTCTGATCCTATTTTAAAAAAATCAAAAAGAAGAAAGTATATGTACATGCATATTTGTATATTTTTGTATGAGCATAGAGAAAGTTATGGAAGGATTCTTAAGGTTGGTTACTTTTGGGGACGTGGGATTGGGTGGGGATGGAGAGAAGATTACCTTTGCATCAATTTTTAATTACTCGATTAACGAGTCCATATATTTGTAAGCTGGCATCTCTGAATACCACTCCAGGCCCTTTTCATTTCCCTCTCTCTTGTTATCTGTTTAGTATGTGGCCCTCCTGGTATTTTCTATGTGTTTACATGGTTATATATGCACATGGAGAGAATTTATAATATTAAAAAAATACGTGACATCATGCTGTATGGATCTTTCTACAATATACTTTTTCCCCTTCACTGTATTTTTTGGATATATAACCACGTTAGCACACGTAAACTACCTTATTCTTTGAAAATGCTGAATAGCTTAAGTAATCAACCATCTACTTTAGCTACTCTCCTGCTGATGAATAGTTAGATTGTTTTCATTTTTTAGATATTACAAACAATTCCAGTCTCCACTTTTGCAGCCTTGTATACATGTTTCTGTTTCTCTGAGAGAGTCACTAAGTAGTGAAATTGCGGGGTTATAGGGTATGTAATTAAAAAAAACTTTCAAAATAGATTTTGGGGAATTTCCTTTAAAAGATGTTGTGACAACTTAAAAAGTTCTAATCTTTAAAGCCAACAAGTAATACTTAGGTAATCAAAAATAGAGAAAATCCATAAAGGTATTTGCTAACTCTCTGTAGATATAAGGATGAGGTTAGGTGGATTTTTACGTGTCTGGGCTCTCTCCAGGGATTCCTCCCATCTGAGGTAGGAGGTAGAGGAAGTCCCCTCAGACAGCAAAGACTAATATGTAGAGAACTTGTTTCTGTCCATATGGCATCTGGAACTTAACTACAAGGATGAAAAAAATCTTTAAATTTACTATTTGGCATTCTCTTGCAGCACTAGCGTGAAAGAAAAGCATCTTTGAGTAGTACCAGAAAAAATTTAATTTATTTGTTAAGTTTTTAAAAAGTAAATGCTACCCCTAACTTGGGACTCAATCTCATGATCCTGAGATCAAGAGTCATATGCTCTACTAACTGAGCCAGCCAGGCGTCCCCAGATTTTATTGGAGTATGTGAAAATAATGGCTGAGGGGAAAAAAGTTCTTTGGAATTCACAGAAAAGTGTGAAATGGGAATATTTCCTTCCGTGACATTGTCACGGAATGTAGAACATTCTCAGATAATTTAATGGGATTTTTAATAGAAATGAAACTACTCAACTAATGAATTTCTTAGCTTATAGGAGGTTTTTAGTGAAGACATGCAAGTACTCTCATACTCCTTGACAAGTTGTATCACTTACCAGCAGAGGGGGCCAAAGAACTTTCCATGATTGGGAGACTCCCTGGCTCCAGAATAATGCGGATCAGGATCACCTTTGCCTGCCTAAATTAATGGTGCTGCCTATACAGTGTTTAAACTTTGGTGTCCAAGAAACCACACCACAGCTTTCATTTACATTATTAACAATTTTTTTAAAAAAAGATTTTATTTATTTATTCATGAGAGACACACACAGAGAGGCAGAGACATAGGCAGAGGGAGAAGCAGGCTCCCTGAGGGGAGCCTGATGTGGGACTTGATCCCAGGACCCCTGGGATCATGCCCTGAGCCGAAGGCAGATGCTCAACCACTGAGCCACCCTGGTGTCCCAACATTATTAAAAATTTATACATAGAATAACATACGCATATTTTAAAAAATATACTAAAACATTAACACAACAAATCTTTTTGTATTATAAAAATAGAAAATGATACAAAATATCCCTACACTCTCCACCCCTTAATTCTCTCCAATTCTACTGCGCAGGGGCAACTATTTTCAACTCTTGTTTCTTTTGCCTTGGAAAAAATCATGTATCTTTTTAATAATATAACATCAAAGTACAGATTTAAAAAATACAGAAGGATGCTTAGTGAAACATATTTTTCTCTCCCACTTGCTTCCTTCATCTCCCATTTCCCTTCACTAAGGGCAGCCACTGTGAGCAGTTCATTGGTTTTCCTTCCAGAGGAAATCCATTTGATGAATCTTTAACAAATAGAATAACTCCAGAAAAGCAATATATTTATATGGATCAAAATTCAAAAGCTATCAAGAGGAATTCAGAGAATGGTCCCCCTTTCACCTCTATCTCTCAGAGGCAAAAAATTAAGTCATGTTTCTGAATTTATCATAAGTCAATAGCTAACGTCTCAGATTGATAAATTCAGTTAGCTATTGACTTTATATTATGGTAGATGGTTTGCCTTTAGGGCTCCCCATTCCCTTTTTCAACCTCTTGATATACATAACAATGACATCATTTTGTAAACCATATTCTTCATTGCTGAGCTTAATATGGGAGTGATTTTTTCCTTATGTGAAATTTAGTTAACCTGGTGTTAATTGTCTCACTTTTTCATTGGCTTAGCTTTGTTGTGCACTTGGCACTTATTCTGCACGCACATCATCAAATTGTCAAGTGCCAAATAATATTTTCCAAATTACCAAAAATATCTTCCCCATTCTCTGTCTTCTTTCCCTAAGCTGAACTGCTTGTGCTCTGAGCCCGTGCAGAGCCCCTGTCCTCTGACTTGCCTTCACCCCTTCACTCTGTTGGAGCTCCTTTTGCCTAGATCCCCTTTGTCTGGTAAATTAATGAAACAAGGAGGCCAATGGGCTGAAGAGGTTCTAACGCTGTGGTGGCCTATGCAAGCAAACCCAAATCTAAGCCTGGAAATGCCTCAAGGTTACAAAACTAAAACAGTAGAGACAACCAGTCCCAGACAGCCAACCAGCTTTTAAGCTTTAGCCAATTATATACTTTCCTTTCTTCTCTTCCACACCTTTTCTATCTAATTGTTTCCCGTGCTCCTGTTGGAGGAGCACTCTTAACCACCTCTGGTTTGATGCTGACCGATAAAATTAATTGTGACTCAAACTCTTAAAAATTTTGATGTGCCTTGGTTTATCTTTTAACACGTTTTACCTTTTCTGAGCTTATTCTTTCATTTTCTGGAGCACATCTTCCAGAACCTTCCCAAAAGGGAGTGCACCTTTACCATTTGAATTCCTTGCAAGTCTGAATGTGTCTTACTTCTTGATAGATACTTTGGCCCAATATGTATTTCCAGGTTAGTAATCTTTTCCCCTACAGAATTTCTCCATTACCTTTCAGTCTCTGGTTGAGAAGTCTGAAGTCACATTGATTCCTGATCCTATGTATGTGACCCGCTTTTATCTTTGTTTATTCCTAGGCCCATGGAATTTTGTGAAAGTATTACTTTGTGTCAGTCTTCCTTCATTTATTCTTTTAGGCATTGAGGAGGCCTTTTCAAGTTCTGGGAACTTTTCCTATATTTCTTTAGTTTCTTCCATCTAGCAGGTCATCTGCTGTTTGTGTCCTCCCCTATAAATTTGTCTATGTGGTTTTATTTATTTATTTAAAGATTTTATTTATTTATGATAGACATAGAAAGAGAGAGAGGCAGAGACAGAGGCAGAGGGAGAAGCAGGCTCCATGCCAGGAGCCTGACGTGGGACTCGATCCCGGGACTCCAGGATCGTGCCCTTGGCCAAAGGCAGGTGGTAAACCACTGAGCCACTCAGGGGTCTCCCTGTCCATGTGGTTTTATATGTCTCATATGCATTTTCTATTACTTTAGTGAAGTCCTGAAAAGACTGAAGAGATAACATGGGCGCTAAGTTGGCCACAGTAAACCAAATGTATCTGTCCCTTTACTTTTTGGAGGATTTCTGAAGGCGGGGCCCAGTGTGAATCTGTGGAAAGCATCCTTGGAAACACAAAACACAGAACCAGCAGAATATCTTTACGTAAATGGTTCCCCTAATAAAAGGGGAATAAGTAAATGGTTTTATTAGAGGAATGTTTTAGAAGAGGTCCCCTTCTCTTTTGACCTTGTCCCTTCCTTGTTACTAGAATTAAAGTGGGAACTATAGACAGGGAAGGGCTGCATTTCAGAGAGATTGACAAGGAAGAACAAGCAGAACGTGGTGACTGCCTGGCTATGGAGAATAGGATCAAAGAGGGAACAGGGCAGACTAGCAGCAGAAGCTTCTTTCTCCAGTGCTTCTATCCCCCGCCATACCCGCCCACCGCCACCCATACTAGGGATCCTTTCACCTTGGGTGTCAGATCCCAGAATCACCGTAGAGAGGCCCTTTTTTGGCCCTAGACAAAATCCTAAACTATAGTGCTTCCTTTGCCATCAAGAAACTTGACTTTTTTTTTTTTTTTTAATTTTTATCCTGTCCTTTGGGTCTTTTCTATACACATCGGTCCTCATTCGTAGTTCAGTGGTTTTCAAAGCTGAAACTATCATGGAATTAGTTGAAGAGTTTCAAAAAATACAACTGTCCCAGATCTACTTATTCAGAAGTCTCGGGGGTTGAGGCCCAGGAGTCTAAATACTGCTCTGCAGATGCCCAGCCTGATTTGGGAAGTGCTGAGGTAGCTAATGGCTTTTCTCAGGTAGAGAATTAACCTCTCCTTAAAGAGAACATGTTGAAGTGAAATGGTGGTGACTTTTGTGGTTCTGGCTTTGTCATGTGGTCCTTGGACTCCTTCCTAACCTGTTGATGGCACTGGTTGGTGAAGGACAACTGGAAGAGAAACAGAAATCGTGTTTGTGTTCTAAGTAACTGTCATGTATGTAGTAAGAAGAGTCTTTAATTTAACTTAGTTGTGATTTAATTTGGCTATGTCAGTGACACTCAAGGGATAGTTTTCTTTGGAAAGACCAGGAAGGAAAGGAAAACAGTAAGGATTATTATAAGGATTTGTCAAACATTTTAAATAAAAAGATGAACACGAGGGGGCAGCAAACCACCGTTCAGGGCAGGGTCTGCACAAAATTCAGCAGGGCAAAAAAAGGATTGTTTTCTTAAAGATCCGATGTGTTTGTTAAATATCTTCTTAAAAAGGTGGCCCTGATATCAGAGCCACTCTTCCCTGAATGATAGTTTTCAATGTTTCCCTCAACATATCCTCATATTTTCTCAAGAAGCACATTCTCATATAGTAGCTGACACTTGTAATGTTTACACACGCTGGGGCCCTCGCAGGGAACCCTCCTAGTTCCTTTTCCAGAGGCTCCTCATGTTGATCCTCCAAAGACACACCACCTCTTCCAGAGAGAAGCAGCTGGAGTAGTTCATTGCCTACATCTTGAGAAATGAGGAAGTGGAAGTCTCTCAGTACAGAGTCCACTAAGGCCCTCACACAGGTGATAGGACTCAGAGACCAGGTTAGGTGTGCGCATGCTCAGGGAAGACCCTGAGGCCCTGCACTTTGCCGAGGGACATTCTGTATAGCCAAAGGCTAAATGGTATATGGCTAGGTCTTTTCTTTTTTTTTTTTTTTTTTCATGGCTAGGTCTTTTATTCTATATCACCTAAGTCTGGGAATTGTTATCCAGGTTGTCATCGTCAGCGTCATCGTCGTCTTCTCCTTCTCCTTTCCTTTTCTTATTCTTCCTTTTTTCAAAAAGATTTTACTCATTCATTTGACAGAGAGAAAGAGAGAGAATGAGTGAGCATGAGCAGGGGGAGTGGCAGGCAGTAGGAGAGCCCCGTGGAGCAGAAATCCTGATGTGGGGCTCCATTCCAGGGCCCTGGGATCATGACCTAAGCTGAAGGCAGACACTTAACTTGTTGAGCCTCCCAGGCACACACCCCCGCCCCCCTCCCAGGTTACCTTCCTAACTAGAACTTTCCATAGTCTATCCAAGCAGGAGAAAAAAAGATGTGCTACATTTTGGTTGCTTAAGTGGCCTTAATTTGGGGTCTTGGTACCATATGATGTTTTCTTGGTACCGTATGATATTTTTGGTTGCTTAAGTGGCTTTAATTTGGGGTCTTGGTACCATATGATGTTTTCCTCTGCCAGAGCCTGGAGTGTTGGGTTACCATGTTCTTCTCCATAAAATGTGTGACCTTGAGCAGGTCACATAACCTCTCATTTGCTAAAGGAAGGAGTTAGCTTAGAAGGTGGCTCCTAATCAGAAGTCTGCACTTCTGGGTCTAGTTTGAAGCATGTGGATCCACAGGCTGCATCGTCTTTCACAGAACCACAGTCTCTGGAGGTTGGCCCCTGGCATGTGCACATGGCTGGTGGAGGCAGGGAGAGTGGAAACTCAACCCACTTCGGGTGGTTCTGGTTAGCTCCCTAGGGGATGAATGTTCAGGCTAGAACATTGCAAGTGCTCCTTCTGACATTCATTCATTCATTCATTCATTCATGTATTCACCAAAAATTCAGCACAACTACACTGATATAAAGGTCTTCATGAGTCTATTTGGAATTCAGATCCACTAAAAAATTACCAAGAAGATCCTATAGAATATGCCATACGCACGCACACACACACACACACACACACACACACACACACACACACACACGGTTCCAATAAGTGTAGTAACAGGCACTTGGTTAGGTAATATTAATATCATTATTTATTTTCTAAATCTCAGTGACCTGACAGTAGCTGATGAAATGAAACCCCTTAGGACATATGAACCAAGAAATGAGTGGCACATAATTAAGTAGCTGATTCATGGGGGTGTGATCTGGGCAAAATGTCTTGAGTTTCTTCATCTTTATTAATGATTGCTTTCTAAAGGGGATTGTAAAAACTACGTTTATTGCCTGGGATGAAGACTAGGATTAAATGAGATCGCATGTGCAAACGCACTCTGTAAGCTATAAAAGCCATAAGCCTTAATAATAATATTGCTGTCATGGCCATCGCCTCTTCTATCAAGCAGGAGTGGTAGAGTTTTCAACCCACATCTCTCTCTCTTTTTTTTTAAGACTTTATTTATTTATTCATATGAGAGACACACAGAGAGAGGCAGAGACACAGGCAGAGCCGGCTCCATGCAGGGAGCCTGACACGGGACTCCATCCCAGGTCCCCAGGGTCAGGCCCTGGGCCAAAGGCAGGCGCCAAACTGCTGAGCCACCCAGGGATCCCCTCAACCCACATCTCTTAAAGACCACAGTAGACTCAGTGGGTTTTTGGTTTGTACACGGTGACCAGTGACCTCTCTAGATTTTCCCTTTTACTTTCTATGAACCACAGCAATCCCACATCTTCATGTACTCAGCCCGAGGCAACTCCGCCCCGGAGCCCCCTTCACACAGCATCCATCTCCTCCAGAAAATAGGCCCTGTGGTCCAGAGTACCTCAGCTGAAGGCTTATCCGCTGTATCATTTAGTTTCTTTGTAAATCATAGGTTTTGTGGTGAATGGTGGCTTCGGAGATCCCAAAGCTCCATTTTTGTTTACTCGGGAAAAGCTTTCCAAGAAAACAGAGCTGAGTGAGCCTGAGAAATCAGAGGAATGTGTCCTGCACTGTCCTCCTCCTTCCTCCCTCCGGGGGCAGGGACCCTTCATATCCCCACCTTGGGCTTCAAGGGAAACCTGTCTTGCTTCAGATAATGCGGAGGGTCTTTTCCCCTGCTGCTTCTTCATTTCTAGAGTGAGGAGAGGGCTTGGTGCAAGAGGGAAGGAATACGTTGGTTACTGGGAGAGGTGCTTTGGGATCAGATGGACCCAAGAAAGGGGTATGAAGGTGCCACAGCGCTGTTGTTCCTGGGAAACACGGTGCCCTTTCCCCTTACAGTTCTTTCCCCAGGGGGAAGGCGAGGCATGAGATGACCCTATGCAGAATCCCCTGATAATGCTACATTTCTAATGAAGTCTCTGCAAGGTGCTCAAGAGGCAGTTTCTTCTGACTTTTTTGTTTAAGACTGATGATTTTTTTTAAAAGATTTTATTTATTTATTCATGAGTGACACAGATAGAGAGATAGGGAGAGACAAAGGCAGAGGGAGAAGCAGGCTCCATGCAGGAAGCCTGACATGGGACTTGATCCCAGGACTCCAGGATCACGCCCTGGGCCAAAGGCAGATGCTCAACCGCCGAGCCACCCAGGGATCCTTCTTCCTACTTTTATACACTGCAGAGGGGAGGTTCTGAGCTCACCAAAGAGGACTTAGGAGATGACCAGCCCAGGTCCCCTGCACTCCCAGATCTCCTGGCCCTGTCTTCTCTGGGATTGCTCTCAGCGGGCAGGTCAGGTCGCTCCTTCCCAGGACACATGCTGTGCCCCTAACTGCTTCCCAGATGAAGACAGATGGGGAGTTGGGCCCCTTCTCATCAGCACTGAACTTGGGGTGGTTTCTGAGCTTCAGATACCCTCTGTGGGGGAGGATCAGCTTTAAAAAAAAAAGGTCCTCGTCCATCACAATTCTAACAGATATGACACTACTCTGTCAAATTTTTATAAACGTTTCAGAAGAATTGCTTTCCATTGCCACCTGAATTGGTTCTGTAACAGTTCTCCCCTCGGGATAGCTGTATGGCTGGTACTTTGGGAAGCACTGACCTGGAGGACTTTGAAAGCTGGCACTATCCTGTCCTGGACCACCACTGGTGGCTGTGGCAGGGTGCCATCTCCATGCCTCAGTCTCCTGGCCTGCAGATAGAATAGGGCAATGACCTGCCTCATGGAATTGTTGTGAAGATGAAATGTGTTAGTACACCTCGACCTCTTAGAACAAAACATTGCTCTTATTAAAATATGAGCCAAAGGCCATCAGTCCTAATTGACAATCAGCTCTTTATGTTGGAGGTTGTTTGTGTCCCTGGGATGGTAGCCAAGCTGGGAATAAGGGCAGAACTTAGGGCCACCTGCCCCTGCTCATCTCAGTATAGATGGCAAGACTTTCCTTCTCTCACCAATACTCATTTAGGTGAGTTGGAACTGCAAGCATTTCATGCTTTTGCTTTTTCTGCTTTTTCTTTTTTTTTTTACAGTGTGCCTGTACTTTTGCTTGGAAAATGAGAATCTATTGGGTTGTTGTGTTTATCCTCTTTATTTCTGGTTAGTTTCTCTTTCTAGTTAAAATATACAAAAAATTTTAAGCTCACAGTATGTCAGGGGGATGTTTAGATCTAAAATAAACTCTTTTGTCAAAATTAAGAAACAAGAAGGACTCATTCAATACATGTACCTTTTCCTTTAGAGATCCTAAATTTTTCTCTTAGACTAAGAGCACCATTCCTTTTAATTAGTATAAATCGTCTTATTTCTGGTGACATTTTAGGTTTTGACGTATTCTGAAAGCAGAACATATTATTAGTAAGATGTTTTTAACAACTGAATCATTCTTACCAAGTAATCAGCCTAAAGCTGACATCTATGGCATTAACATTTCCAAAACAACCAATTTACTATATTTCATCAGAACTTGGCCTCATGTTTACATTGTGTTTTCCCCAAGATACACACACACACACACACACACACACACACACACAGAAAAAGAAAAAAAAAAGAAAGAAAGAAAAAGAAAAAGAAAAAACAAAACCTACGGTGAGAAATTTCTGTTTACATTGTGAATCCTGTTTCTCCACTGGCTTCTGTTTTGTTTAGGAGTTGCCTTTTCACAGCAAGTGTTTTGACTTGAGCACAAAATAAAGGCTGTGTGGTATTTCTGTGTTGAAAGGTCTCATTCAATCCTTGGGGGAAAATTGGTCAGATGAACAATTGATGTTTGGCTCTCTGTACACCTACAGAGTAATAAACCGCAGTGAATACACTGCACTAAGGTAATTCACAGGGATCTTCTTCTTCTTCTTTTTTTTTTTTAGTGGTGGTGATTGCAAAGTACTTCACCTATGTGTTGCTAGCCTCACCTGCTCACAAGTTATAAAGGAGCAAAGTGAATGGCACCAATCCACAGTTCCCAGGGTTGCGTGACCACTGCTGATGCAGGAGGGCACTTATTTCACATTGGCCACCGCCCTGCTGCCCCTAGAAGGCTGTATCCAAGGCTCTTTGCTATTCCTTAGTTCCCAGCTGTTCTTTTCCCTGAAGTCTTGACTGAGCAAATGCCAGGTTATGTTCTATGATGGGCTTGAGACTGTCACAGTGACAATTCTGAGCTATCACCATCCTTTGTATACCAGAGCACCTGCTGTGCCCTTCTTAAAAGCAATTCTTTCAGATTCTGTTGTAGGGCCCTCTCTGCCTGGGTCCAGCAGTGAGTCCTGGGTGTCTCACCCAGGGCACAGTAGGTGGACTGTGTTGTTGGCTTCTTTCCCCTTAGGAACACCCACCTAAGTGCCTTAGATGTACTCATTCAGCTGCCAGCCTCTTTCACATCAACACCTTCAGAACCTTTCTCCCAAACTAGGGTGTTTCTTTTTGGATAACGTAACTCACCACTGGTGTTGAATTTGTTCTTTGAAGTAAGCGTGCATGGGGGAATGATGTAAATATTTGAAGCATTTCAATTGTATTGATTGAAAAGTACTTATTTGAAATGGGTAAATGTGATGGTCCCTCTGTGAATACCCTGCCCCCCACAGAGGCACCCTTTCTGTCACTAAGTGGTAGAGTGTAAGATTACTTCCGGGAGCCCCGTGGGAGGGACCTCTCTACCTGCAGAATAGGACAGTCACCTGCCACATATCTGTTTCAGGGCCATTCTCTCGTCTCTTCTTCTGGGTCTTCAGCTAAACATGTTTGATCTTCTAGCTGTGGCCTTTATATCTTTTCTCCACTCCTTTCTGAATTCCATTCCTTTAATCTGTATTTCATTGTTTCATATGATGTAACTTCCAGTTCACTAATTCTTTATTCTGCTGGTAAACCAATACATTATTTTAAGTTTTGGTTATTGTATTTTTAAATTTTGAATTTCAGCTGATTTCCTTTTCAAATCTGCAGTGTTGCCTTCTCTTTTTTCCAGTTTCCTGCCAAAATTGTTTTGTTTTGTTTTTTTTCTCTTTGATCATGTTGATCATGGTAGTTTTATAGTTTTTATCTGGGAATGTATTATTTGGACTACCTGGAAATTTATTTCTATTGTTATTGTGCTGCTGTTGTTCATATTGCCCTGTCTCTTTGAGGCCTGGTTATATTTGATTGTGTGTTGGACTTTATGTTTGAAAACATTAGTTACAGAAATGATTTGAGGCCTAGAATAATATCTTTCCCCACAAAGGATATTCTTTTGCTTCTGGTAGATTTCTGGAGGTAATTAGAAATGCAGTGCAGGATTATGGTAATTGCAGGGTTTGAGACTTTTGGGCCACTCTAATAACTTTCAATCTGGCTGCAACTCAGAGCAGGGTTTTATTTATTTGTTTATTTATTTATTTATTTATTTAATCTTTTTTTTTTTTTTAAAGATTTTAATTTATTTACTCATGAGAGACACACACAGAGAGAAAGGCAGAGACACAGGCAGAGGGAGAAGCAGGCTCCATGCAGGGAGCCTGACATGGGACTCGATCCTGGGTCTCCAGGATCACGTCCTGGGTGGGGGGCGGTGCTAAACCACTGAGCCACGCGGGCTGCCCAGAGCAAAGTTTTAAAAATTTTTTTTGATTTATTTATTTATTTATTTATTTATTTATTTATTTATTTATTTTTTAAATTTTTTATTTATTTATGATAGTCACAGAGAGAGAGAGAGAGAGGCAGAGAGAGAAGCAGGCTCCATGCACCGGGAGCCTGATGTGGGATTCGATCCCAGGTCTCCAGGATCGAGCCCTGGGCCAAAGGCAGGCGCCAAACCGCTGCGCCACCCAGGGATCCCTGATTGATTTATTTTAGAGAGAGAGAAAGAGAACATACAATATGTGCAAGTTGGGGGAGGGGCAGAGAGAGACAGGGAGAGAATCTCAAGCAGACTCCCTGCTGAGTGCAGAACCTGACACAGGGCTCCATCTCATGACTGTGAGATCATGACCTGATCTAGTATCAAGAGTTCGATGCCTGACTGAGCCACCCAAGTGCCCCATGAGGGCAGGTTTAATTGCAGTTCGCCCTCATGTCTAGAGTGTAGCTCTCAGAATACCCACCCAAGCACTGAGTGACTCACTAGAGACCTTTTGTGGCAGGGTTTGTACTCTGTCTTTTGCTCTCCTATCCTCATGAGCTATTGAAAGTACTGCTTTGCTTTTTAACTACCTCTTTGTGCAAAGGCTGACCCAGAGGTGGGGCCCATCTCTCTGAATTTCCATTTTTAACTAGACTATAGCCCATTTAATTCTTCCCTCTTGTTAGCTATTTGATCCTTTTATGAAAATATTTTTGTATAATTCACCTAGCTTTTAAAAGTTGTCTTCGGCAGAAAAGTTGGTTTGAATGATCTAATCTGTCTTTAATGGAAATAGAAGTTGGGAACAATTTTGTAAAGGCTGCCTAGTGTCTGTCACCAAGGAGAGAAACTTCCAGCTGCTTGTTCTCTGCTACTTTGCTGTCAGAAGTCAGGCATGTGGTCACGGGCGCCCTCCACAACAACAAAGGAAGCACCTCACCTGGGGGCCTCTGGTCCTGTCATCCCATGTCATATATCCAGGGCAGCGTGAGGATGTAGCAGGTGGCAAAAATAAAACTTGAGTGAATACAGAAAACTCTTAGTAGTACACTCTTAAGCTCTCAGTGTGATGGCAAAATCTTGAGCCTATGAAATGTGAGGGAAGGGCCTGGTGGCTGAGAGAAGGCCACGGAACCACCTCTCCAGATCTGAGCTAGAGTGCACACAAAGCAAGTATCTACTCCCACACTGCTTCCTACCATGGTCTCTGCACTTGTAGGATCATTATTTAACTTCTTGCATGCCTCTACTCCACCAGCTTTCAAACTTTAGCATGCATGAGAATTATCAGAGTGCTTATTTCAACACAGGTCCCTGCCACCTCCTGCCCTCCTAGAGTTTCTGACTCAGTAGGGCTGGAGTCCAAGAATTTGTATTTCTCATAAATTTTCATCTGGTGCTGTTGGTTTTGGAAGCACACTTTGAGAATCCCGTTTACTCCATTCTTTAACTAGATTATAAATCTCTTAATGATGGAGACTGTAACTCTTCCTTGGTCTCTCTCCACCTGGCTCCCTGCTAGGAGCCACAGAAAACCTGTTTATGTAACGCTTGTTGACTAAATACATTCAAGTATTGTGTGCGTTGGGGTTTCCTAAAGTGTCCTGAGGGTTTCATGGTAGCTCTGCTGTCTATGGTAATAGTCACCAGGACACTTGACTTGTACATTTCCCCTGCTCCGGTTGTAGAGACAAAAGTATTCTGGGCCAGTAACTGTTGTTAAGGCACTTTCCCCTTGAGAGCATTTCTTCACTTGTTACTTTGAGAAATGAATGTATTCTCTCATAAGCAAGTGCTGGTAGCAACAGGGCGTAAATGCTAGAAATTAGGGTGGTTAAATTTAATCTAATCCCAGCGACAACAGAACATGAAGCCAGAAGGAAAAGCAAAATAAATGTAAAGATAAAAAGTCCAGAAAAGAGAGGAAGAAAGAACCTTCAGAGTCCGAAGCAGGTGGCTCACATATGGTCTTTGGCCATCACCTAACTGCTTCTGGAGAAGGATCCTGGCAGGTAGGCCCTGGTGTTTGCTGTCCCTGGCTGGCAGGTAGGGAAGGACTGCTGGGTAGGTTGGTGGTGAGAGAGGCTGAGCTTTTCTCAGGCACTTGCTTGTTTTCTCTGAGGAGCCTTCTACCTTTGGTGACCCCATGTTCTCCTGATGTTAAGGGTCCTTCCTGTCTGGTGAGCTGGCATGTGGCTGGACATTAGAGTATTAATGACTGAGGGGCATTTCAGTTACTTTATTTAAGTTCCACAGATCATTGATTATCTGCCAAATGCCAGGTATCTCTAGCCACTGGAAGGAAGGAAGGAAGGAAATGCCACGTGTGGCCTCTCCTTTCATTCTAATGGGAGACGCAAGGCCCTGTGGCAGGGGCAGGTGGAAGGCAAAAATGAGTTAGTTGACTGGGTGCTTCCTTATCTAGATTGGAACACTTTAGAAGTCGAAAGGAGATACTAAAAAAGAAAAAATCAGAGTGCAACAGTGTGAAGGAGGTCACCTTTTCTTGTCAGGGGCTCAGGGAGCAAGGAGAAGGTCTCTTTAGGCCAACCTAACCAGTGGGTTGTGGGTGGGGGCTTGGACCAGAATTACAAAAAGTCACTTTGTGGAAATTGTGCTTGTGTGGTGTCTTAAGGCCTGAGCTTTTGCATTTTATTTTATTTTAAAAATATTTTTATTTATTTTTTCATGAGAGACACGGAGAGAGGCAGAGACATAGGCAGAGGGAGAAGCAGGCTTCCTGTGAGGAGCCCAATGCGGGACTTGTTCTCAGAACCCCTGGATCACCATCACCTGAGCTAAAGGCAAATGCTCAATCAGTGAGCCACCCAGGTGCCCCTGAGATTTTGCTTTTTTTTTTTTTTTTGAGATTTTGCATTTTAAACCAGGACCCTGAAGAAGAGGAGCAACTGTTTCTGCCTAACGACTCATTGGTGGAATTTAGGGTGGTTACGCCTGGGGGTGCACAGGAGGAAAGCGTCCAAATTACACTACTCTGGGTGACCAATAGACCTTCTTTATTTAACAAGCATTTATCATTTGTAGGGGCAGCAAAAGTCATTTGATAGTTCACTGTTCCTCATTTCAGAGAAGTAAAATGCCAGTTGATGAACTCGAGCTCTTAGTTAGCTCAGAACTCTTAGAAGCCCTTTCCCCACCTTCTTTAGAGTTTTCTCTGTCTCTCTCGCAGTAAAAGTAAGTAAGCCATGGTGGTAATAAGGTCAGTCCCAGGCTAGGAGATAATTAACCCCTCATATAGCTCTTAACATTTAGATAAAGTTAAATTCTTTGCAGTACAGCTAAATGGCGTCTACTGGGCATGTGCACTCCCTCACTTGGCCTCTGCGCCCCGCTTTGTCTTCATTGCCAGATTTCTTTTCTAATCACCTGGCCTGGGCTTCCAGTCTCACCTGCTGAGAACACATTCTCACAGTAGCATAATTGCATAGCTGTGGCTTGTATTTTGCTACTACTTTGGGTTCCATTTGCTGCAAGTAAGGACATTTACAGTCCCTGGGAGATGTTGAAATAGTCCCAAAATAGCAGACATGCAAATGCTTTGCCTGATTAGCTGCTACTTATTAAAACATATGGTTTAAGGACTGAGTACCAATTTTATGTTTCCCGAAAATACTGTGTGGTCTTGTATAGTGAGGAAAATGGTGGAATATGATGTTTATGGAGCAGTCGGGTCTGTGCATTTCATAGGCACAGGCCATGAATTCTAACTCGGAGTTCATGTTAACATAGGCTTTTTGCATTATGGTTTTGTTTTTTTTTTTTTACATTATGTTTTTTTTTAACATTTTTCACTTTGGTGAGGATTGAATTCTGTTTCCCTTGTTGAAGTAGAACAGGAGATTGCACAACTATATGGCCAATCTTCAACAAAGCAGGAAAGAATATCAAGTGGAAAAAAAGACAGCCTCTATGATCCCAGGGTCCTGGTATCGAGTCCCACGTCCAGAAGTCTGCTTGTTCCTCTACCTCTCCTGCCTGCTTGTGTACTTTCTCTCTCTCTCTCTCAAATGAAGACATAAAATCTTAAAAAAAAAAAAAAAAAAAAAAGACAGCCTCTTCAACAAATGGTGTTGGGAAAACTGGATAGCAATGCAGGAGAATGAAACTGGGCCACTTTCTTGCACAATATGCAAAAATAAATTCAAAATGGATGAAAGACCTAAATGTGAGACAGGAATCCATCAAAATCCTAGAGGAGAACACAGGCAGCAACCTCTTTGACGTTGGCTGTAGCAACTTCTTAATAGACATATTTCAGGAGGCAAGGGAAACAAAAGCAAAAATGAATACTGGGACTTCATCAAGATAAAAAGCTTCTGCACAGCAAAGGAAAAAATCAACAAAACTAAAAGGCAGTCTACAGATGGGGGAAGATATTGCAAATGACATATCTGGTAAAGGGTTCATATTCAAAATCTATAAAGAACTTACCAAACTCAACACCTCAAAAACAAATGACCCAGTTAAGAAATGTGCAGAAGACATGAGTAGACACTTTTCCAAAGATGACATTCCAATGGCTAACAGACACATGAAAAGATGCTCAACCTCACTCATCATCAGGGAAATACAAGTCAAAACCATGATGAGATACCACCTCACACCTGTCAGAATAGCTAAGATGAGTAAAACAAGAAAGACAACAGGTACTGGCAAGGATGCAGAGAAAGGGGAACACTCTTGCACTGTTGGTGGGAAGGCATCCTAGTGCACCCACTCTAGAGAATGGTATGGAAGTTCTTCAAAAAGTTAAAAATAGAAATACCCTATGATCCAGCAGTTGCACTACTGGGTTTTTACCCACAGGATGCAAAAATACAGTTTTGAAGAGATCCATGCACCCCAATGTTTATAGCAGCATTATCAACAATAGCCAAACTATGGAGAGAGCCCAAATGTACATTGACTGATGAATGGTTAAAGAAGATATATAAAGTAGAATATTACTGAGCCATCAAAAGGGGAAATCTTGCCAGTTGTAATGACATGGATAGAGGTAGAGTATATTATGCTAAGTGAAATAAAGCAGTCAGAGAAAGACAATATAATTTCACTCATGTAATTTAGGAAAGAAACAGATGAACATATGGGAAGGGGTGAAAAAAGGAGAGAGGGAAACAAACCATAAGAGACTCTTAACAATAGAGAACAAACTGAGGGGTGATGGAGGGAGGCGGGTAAGGGATGGGCTAGATGGGTGATAGGTATTAAAGAGGGCACTGGTGATGAGCACTGAGTATTGTACATAAGTGATGGGTCACTAAATTCTACTCCAGAAACCAATTTTGCACTGTATGTTAACTAAAATTTAAATTAAAAAGAAAGAATATAAAAGGAAAAAACAAAAATTCAGTAGACTATAGAATTCACATTAAGGCAGTGTGTCTGAACTGATTTGAACAAAGGATACTCTTCAAATTATAGTGAATTGGGGCAGCCCCCTGTGGCTCAGCGGTTTGGCACCGCCTTCGGCCCAGGGCGTGATCCTGGAGACCCAGGATCGAGTCCCATGTCTGGCTCCCTGCATGGAGCCTGCTTCTCCCTCTCCCTGTGTCTCTGCCTCTCTCTCTCTCACTCTGTGTCTCTCATGAATAAATAAATAAAATCTTAAGAAAAAATTATAGTGAATTGAAAAAGCATCACAAGAACTTATGAAATAAAATTTGCATGTGAATTATAGTAGATAGCAAATGTGGAATCAATATAAAGTAATTGCTGTAAGAAATTAAAATTTTTTTTACAATGTAATGGGAAAAATTAGATAAATGAAAATTTTGTTAGGAATAAAAAATAAACTGTACACATTGAGCAAAAATTTATTTTACATACTTTACCTAGAACAGTATTTTTGTTGCTATCGTTGAGGTGTAATTGACATATTAGTTTCAGATGTGCAACATAATGATTTGATATTTGTCTATATTGCATACCATTAGAAGTCCAGCTGACATCTGTCACCATATATAGTTACAATTTTTTTTCCCTTGTGGTGGGAACTTTTAAGATCCACTCTCCTAGCCAAATATGCAAGGCAGTATTTTTAACTGCAGTCATATTACATCCTTATGAGTTACACATTTAATAACTGGACAATTTTTTTACGTTTTATCTATTTATTTATTAGAGAGAGAGAGAGAGAGCAAGTGAGCATGCCTGAGCAGGGGAGGGCAGAGACAAAGAATCTCCAGCAGATTCTGCACTGAGTGTGGGCCTGATGTGGAGCTTGATCTCATGACCCTGAGATCATGACCTGAGCAGAAACCAAGAGTTGGATGCCCAACAGACTGAGCTAGCCAGGCACCCCTTAATAACTGGAAATTTTTACTTTTTGACTTCCTTCACCCATTTTGCCCACCCTCCATTTCCTGCCTTAGGCAACCACCAGTCATACCCATGACTCCATTTTTGTTGTTGTATTTTGTTTGTTTAGTGATTTCACATGTAAGTAAAATCATACAGTATATGACTTTTTATGTCTGACTTATTTCACTTAGCATACTGCCTTCAGGGTCCATCTACATTGGCCTAAGTGGCAAGATTACATTCTTTTTTATGGCTGAATAGTATTCCATTGAATATGTGTACCACATTTTCTTTATCCATTCACCCATGAATGGACATTTAGGTTGTTTCCACGTCTTGGCTGTTGTCAACAATGCTGCAGTGAACATGGGTGTGCATATGTCTTTTTGAATTAGTTTTTCAAGTTAGTATTTTCATTTTCTTTGGATAAATACTCAAAAGTGGAATTGTTGGATCATATGGTAGCTCTACTTTTAGTTTCTTAAGGAACCTCCATTCTGGCTTTTTCCACAGTGATTGCACTCATTTATATTCCCACCAACAGTGCACTAGTGTTCTTTTCTCAACAGCCTTGCCAATACTTGTTATTTCTAATCTTTTTGATAATAACGGTGTGAGATGATAAGTTGTTGTGGTGTTGATTTGAATTTTCCTGATGATTAGTGCTGTTGATCATCTATTCACGCAATTGTTGGCCATCTGTATGTCTTTTTGGGAAAAATGTCTATTCAGATCATCTGCCTATTTTTAAATGAGATTGTTGTTTTTTGCTATTGAGTTGTATGAGTTCTTTATATATTCTAAATATTAAGCCCTTACCAAATCAGTGATTTATAAATATTTTCTTCCATTCAATAGGTTGAATTTTTCATTTTGTTGATGATTTCCTTTGCTATGCAGAAGTGTCTTAGTTTGATGCAGTTCTATGTTTATTTTTGCTTTTGTTCCTTTGCTTTTGGTATCAAATCCAAAAAATAATTGCCAAGACCTATGTCAAGGAACTAACTTCCTATATGTTCTTCTTAGAATTTTATGGTTTTAGGTTTTACATTCAAGTCTTTAATCCATTTTGAATTAATTTTTGTGTATGATGTAAGAAAGTGGTCCAGTTTAATTCTTTTGCATGTGGTTGTCCAGTTTTCTCAACACCATTTACTGAAAAGACTACCCATTGCCCATTGTATGTTCTTGGCTCCTTTTTTTTTTTTTTTTTTTAAAGATTTTATTTATTCATTCATGAGAGACACAAAGAGAGAGAGAGGCAGAGACACAGGCAGAGAGAGAAACAGGCTCTATGCAGGGAGCCTGATGTGGGACTTGATCCTGGGACTCCAAGATCACACAGGTGCTAAACCGCTGAGCCACCCAGGGATCCCTTTGGCTCCTTTGTTATAAATTAATTGATCATATAAGTGTAAGCTTATTTATGAATTCTCTATTCTGTTCTATATGTTTTTTTCTGTCTGACTTATTTCATTTAGCATACTGCCTTCAGGGTCCATCTACATTGTCGTAAGTGGCAAGATTACATTCTTTTTTATGGCTGTACCATACAGTTTTGATGACTAGCTTTGTAGTATAGTTTGAAAATCAGGGGGCATGATACCTTCTGCTTAATTCTTCTTTCTCAAGATTGATTTGGCTATTGAGGGCCCTTTGTGGTTCCATATGAATTTTAGGATTATTTGTTCTATCTCTGTGAAAAATGCCTTTGGAATTTTATAGGGATTGCACTGAATCTATATGAAGAGCAGTGTTTTTAATCATTTTCTTTGCTAAATTTTTTAATGATATTGCTGAGTTAGTTTCTCCTATCAAAAGCTGTGTGGAGCTTATTCTTATATGTTTTAAAATTATAGTCTAATTTGGAAATTCCATTTTGTATTAGGAGTGTTGTAGCAGGAGGAAGATTAAGATCACCTACACATTTTATAATATTCTGGTCAATATGAATTAGACTGCTTTAAATTTCATTACATGTTTTGTCTTGGACAACCTCTTTCTCGGTTTCTTAGAAATCCACAACAGAAATTTTTCATTTTTACTTTGGAGCATTCCAAATTTTTGTATGTTTGATTTAGATACATTTTGGGAGCTACAAACAACTCTACTTCTTATGCAAGGTATCTTTCAGAAGTAGCACTGTGGGAAGTATATGTGTGAGGTATAGATGTTCAGTACTCAATAAAATAAAAAATATCAAATCCATATCCCACCAGTCTGGGGTATGTCATCATTTAAGAGACACATTGCCTGCCTTGAAGATATGGTTTGCCCTGGCCACATCACCAAAAAGTGCCATGTGAGCTTCAATTTGCAGAAATGTCTGGTGCCTAGTATCCTAGCTGCCTGTGGGTCAGGTCAGATGGTCTCTTGTACAGTTACAAGGTGAAGTATTTCATTGCTTTGAGACCCAGTGATTGCACCATTGATTTAATAATAGCTTTTTAGGAAAAAAATATGCCACATATCAGTTACTAAGATCATATTGATTCCAGAAACTTTATTAATTTTTTTTTTGTTTTTTTAAAGATTTTATTTATTTACTCATGAGAGACAGAGAAAGAGAGAGTCAGGGATACAGGCAGAGAGAGAAGCAGGCTCCATGCAGGGAGCCCAATGTGGGACTCGATCCTGGGACTCCAGGATCACGCCCTTGGCCAAAGGCAGGTGCTAAACCTCTGAGTCACTCAGGCGTCCCAATTCCAGAAACTTTAAAATGTGAAAAAATTGATTCATTTTAGAATGAGAGAAATAATAAAGCTATGCATATGTGCCTAGCATTTTTCTAATTTTTGTATATTTAGAAGAAAAATATTGTGTCCTATATATTTATATCATACATACATATTTATTTGGAACATAGTTTAGAAACACTGCCATAAGTTAAAAGGGAATACAGAATATTACTGAACAGAAAAATATCTCATAAAAGTGGTACTAGCCAAAGGAAGCTGAAATGGTGAGAAAGGGAAGTGAAGGCAGGTCTGAAATATTCACTGACAGTAGATCAGGACCTTGTAAATGGGATGCCAGCAAAGTGCTCTGTCTTCCCATGGTATGTCACCACAAAAGGAAATTAGTGTAAAATTTGGGCAACTGTTTCGAAAACCACAAAAGAGCATCTGAATGTTGTGTCATTTTCCTCATTTGTTCTTGCTTAGCTGAGAACAGGAAGGTGCAGGAAGGTCTTATGAGTTGTGGGGTCTCAGAGCACTTTCTTGGCCATTAGGGACACTTTTGGGAGGGGCCAGACTCCCATGGTCCTGAGTTCAGTCATGGCCTTCCCTCCCTGGTCCTATCCCTACCAAGCCAAGGTGCCCGTGCTGCCCTGGTACTGTGCTGGAATATGTCTGGTGGCGATGGGAGGGGGAGAGTATTTCCATATATCTTCAACTGCAGATTCTTTAGGGGCCAGATTAGCAGTTTGAAAGTACTGATTACCACTCCCTTCACCCCTAGCCTTTTAGGTGTTCCAAGTTTCATTAGAACTTCCTGCAGAAATTTGGCCAAAGTACAGAAGGGACATGGTTTCAAACGTACATATTTTAAAGTATCCCAAAAAGATTTATTGGAGAAATAAGTTAAAATTGATGAAGTAAAGTTTTCAGATCTTTTGTGAGGATGGTGGCTGACTTGAGCCAGTGATCAGGGTTCAGACTAGGAGTGTGTAAAGGATGCCATGCCTGAGTGTCTACAGGATTCTAGTGTAGCCACTCTGGCCCCATTAGGAGGATAATGATAGTGACAGAAATTTTTTTCATCCCTCGTTCATTGTTATTTTTCATCATCATCATTATTGTTATTTTAGTTTTTATTATGGCAAAACCCACATAATACAAAATTTACCATCTTAATCATTTCTAAATGTACAGTTCAAAAGGATTGAGTGCATTTGCATTGTCATACAACCAAGCTCCAGAAACGTTCACCTTGCAAAATTGAAACTGTGTACTCATTAAACAACACTACCCCAGATCCCCCTTCCCTTAGCCCCTGGCAGCCACCATTTTGTTTTCTGTCTCTGTGAATTTGATTACTTTAGATGCTTTATATGAGTGGACTCATAGAGTATTTGTCCTTTTATATGTGGCTGATTTCACTGAGCATAATGTCCTCAAGGGTCATTCATGTTGTTACACGTGTCAGAATTTCCTTCCTTTTTCAGGCTGAAGGGACAGACATTTTTAAAGAATCTAGAGAGTAGACCACATGGGCTGGACACATAGAGGGCACTTACTGAATAGTCACAGGATAATTTTTATTTTTCTGGTCATGTTTCTTAAGGTCTTTTAAGAATCTGTGTTTCTAAGTTTCAATAAGCAGAACCGATAAGAATGCCCTGTGGACATGGATGATGGATGGAGGAGACCTATCTGAGGATGCTCTGAGAGTTCCTGAATGTTCTATATTCAGAAAATTCCTATGAATAGAGGACTATTCATTCAAATAGTCTCTGCCCTTGCTGGTTTTCTTAAAAAGACTTTCTTTTTAGCTTTGAGTGGTGGTCTCAACTCACGTGGAGCATGTTTCTGCCCTCCCTCCAGGGGACATTTGGTGTAGTTTGTGGGCATTTTTGGTTGCCACAACTTGGGCGGTGGTGTGCTGTTGGCATGTAGTGGGTAGAAGCTAGGGATGCTGCTAAAACATCCTACAGTGCACAGGACAGCCCCTCAGTGAAGAATATCTAGTCCAAAGGTAAATAGTGCTGAGGTTGAGAAACCCTAACACAGAGGCAGAAATTCAAGAAGGTCACACTGTGTATGTAAGTTTAGTCAACACAGAACATCCAATCATTACACACACTGATGATTCTCCTCTTTAAGAAGGTCTGGCATATACTGAAATAGAACAACGTCCATCTACGTCAAATGCTCAAAGTTGATACAAAAGATCACATCAACAGAGGCTTTCTTACCTAAACACCATTTATCTAAACAACAAAGCCCTTTACACAGCTGACATTCAGGGAACACAGCCCCTTGCCCTGCTCTAGGAGCCCCAGCCCAGAATATTTCATGCTAATGTAAACAGGATAAGCCTTCTCAGCTGCAGTGCTGTTTACCAGGAACCTGCTAGAATAAACTAGGTTGTTAAGTTTAATTTAGTCAGCAGCAGTAATCACTGGGGTTCTTTCATTTGTTGAGAAGCAACAAATGTGTGGGCACATCTGACAGATGCTGTAATCTGGATTTGCCAAATGCTGAGGAACACTTTGGAAGGCTCTTTCTCCCAGGCAAATGATGAATTTATCAGTAACAGTCTCCCTCTCTGACAGGAAGGAGCCAGTTTAAAAGTGAAAGAATCAAGTCTCATGGCTGTCCTCTGAAGGCAGGAATGGAAATGACCTCTGGAGGTCCTCATTACAGCCAGGAATCAGTGAGTCAGTGACAGGGTTGAAAATGAAATATGGAAGGTTTCTATATTATTTTTCTCCCCATAGGTGGAGAAAATACCATTTGATGAAAGTCATATGGGATTTTTTTCACGGTTACCATATTAGAATTCCCACCTAGAGGAGAACAGGGAAAAAGCTCTCAGCCCCGGGAAGAAAGATAGACGTCTAGTTCTATCCAACCTAAGAGCAGAGGCATCTCTTGTTGTAGTAACTGTATTTCTGTGCCAAAATGGACAGCCTTGCCTCTAATTTCTGGCCAGCCTTGATGAGTTAGAGGGGGATTTTAAGTGTGGTAAATGCCTCACAGGGAAACACTAGTGAGTTCACAGGGGGCTAGTTTCAGCTACACCTTTTCAATGATTTCCTCCTGTCTTTTGCTCTGTTTGACATACTACAGTCGTAGTTGTTCATCTGTGCTGGAGCAGGCTGTAGATTAGAATCTACAGGTTTGAATCCTGACTCTGCTGCTATACAGGCCGAGTGCCCTTTTGCATTATCTTTTCCTCACTTGCAAAAATAAGGATGAAAGTACCTGTACCTACCTCATATGGGTATGCAGACTTAAAGGACTTAATATTAGGAAAGCACACAGAACAGCTCCAGACAAACGACGGATACTGTATTTACTGAATAAATGACATTTGACATCTTAAACTGGAAGCTTTAAATTCACACATTAGGGATCCCTGGGTGGCGCAGCGGTTTGGCGCCTGCCTTTGGCCCAGGGCGCGATCCTGGAGACCCGGGATCGAATCCCACATCGGGCTCCCGGTGCATGGAGCCTGCTTCTCCCTCTGCCTGTGTCTCTGCCTCTCTCTCTCTCTCTTTGACTATCATAAATAAATAAAAATTAAAAAAAAATTAAAAAAAAATTCACACATTAGATTGTAACTTGATAGACTTTGGATCCTGGAGCTAAATCGTTACAGGGTGCAGGTATCCTAAAAGTTAACCTGTGTTTGCCAGAGAGCCTGCTTCCCTGGGGCTGATTTTAACCACTTGCAAAGAACTCCACCATCTCAGGCCTGCCATGCGGACAGGGCCAGTCATCCTGGAAAAGGTGTTAGATGGTTTTTATCGGGTCAGCAAGAAACGGATTGTCTGCCTTTCCATCCCCTGAGTGGGTGTGGTGTTGGATTAGCTGCAAATTGGGTGAAGCTGGGAGCTGGGTGTCAGGGGACAAGCTCCGCAGGACCTCTGGTGCGCAGCTGTTGACGGAAATCCGGGCGGCAGGTGACAGGGCCCTGGTGGAGTGGCAGAGTGAGGAGCTTGCGTCAGCTGCAGAACAGGGCCGTGCTCATGGCCAGCTGTGGCGAGAGAGGGCACACTAAGTGACCCATTCAGTGGAGAAAAGGGAATCGGGAAGAGACATTCGCTGCTTTGTGGAAGAGTTCAAATCCCACTCTGTCACCATCTGCTGGATGGCGAGGGCTTGATCTTCTTCTTCTTCTGGGCCCCTGGAACCCTTCATCTTAGGCCCCCATCCTCCAGGAGGAGGGCAGGCATCCCTTTTGGGGAAACTGGCTGAAGAGAAGCAGTCTACTGATACTGGATCTGAGGGTCCCTCAACGAAACAGTGACGTTTTGTCTGATTACAGTGAAGCCCACCAATCGACAAGCCGCGCTGATGCATGGGAGCTTGTCTCAGTGCTTTCTCCTTAAATGTGGATGTGGGTCAAGGACCACTTGGACCAAGGCCAGCTGAGCCTGCCCGGGGCCACAGCAGGAAGCAGGCTGGCACTTCCGTCCCAGCCTGGTTCTCTGGCATCTTCTTTCTCTAGAGCTTTCCTCTCCCCCTGTGTAGAAGAGGGAGGGCACAGATGCTCTGAAGCAAACCAACAAACCAACAAAATGACTTGGAAAGCAATTGTATACAAATAGCTTGCCTACTCCCTTGAGTTCTGAAGAAGTTTAGCCAAAACACAGCCAGAAAATCTCCATAGGTCCCAAGTGCCCGTGTGAGGGCCAGCAGGGGCACGGCTTCACGGGCTTTGGAATGACCAAGAGATGCAGGGACGTAACGTGTTGCTGTCTGCAAGTTGTTACTTCCCACTTGATACCTTTTTCCTTTGAATTTGCCATGGATATTATGCTTGGTATTCAGGGTTGAAAAGAGTGGGGAAGGAGGCAGGAAGAAATTATTTGGAGAGAGGCTGGTAGGATGAAGACTGGCAACCAAAGATTGGCAATGACTTCCCATCTGCCTTGAATTTGGGAGGAGAAGCAAATGAAAAGGCTGGTTCTGAGTAGGGAAAGCCTAGGGCCCAGCACACCTATTGCTTTCTCAGATTTAACTTGATTTTTATTCTTCTGTTTGAGGAGAGAAAGGACTGGCTCTCAGAGAGCAAGGAGGTCAGGCATATCTGCTCCTCTCCAATTATCAGCTTCCTCATTCTTTTTTTTTCTTTTTAAAAAGATATTTATTTATTTATTTATTTATTTATTTATTTATTTATTTATGAGAGAGAGAGAGAGAGAGAGAGAGAACAAGCAGGGGGAAGGGGCAGCTGGAGGGGAGAAGCAGGCTCCTTGCTGAGGGAGGGACATTTGGTGTAGTTTGTGCGCAGGGAGGAGGGAGCTGGACAGGCATGGGGCTGGAGCCCAGGACCCCAGGATTATGACCTGAGCCCAAGGCAGATGCTTAATGGACTGAGCCACCAGGTGCCCCTCAGCTGCCTCATTCTTAAAGGGAAACTTTCAGAGGTTAGCCCAGAAACCTGCTCTCCATGACCCAGGATGGCCATGGTTCTTCTGAAAGGCCAACACATAATTGTCCCACTAATTGTTCCCAGGGCTGAGTTTTCAGCTTAGTTGTCAGGACACTTTAGATCAGGTCTTGTTACGACTTGAATTGTGTTCCTCCAAAGTTCATATGTCAAAGTCCCCTGTGAATGTGACCTTATTTGGACATAAGGTCTTTGTAAATATAATTAGTTAGGATGAGGTCACTGGGGTGGGTCCTAATTCAGTGTGATAGAGGATCTTATAAAAAGAGACACAGGCAGCAAGGAGAATGCTTTGTGAACTAGAAGGCAGTGATCACGGTGATGCTTCTACAAGCAAGAAGTACGGAAGATTGCCAGCAAACCCCGAGAAACGAGGTGAAGGGCATAGAGCTCCCTCATTGTCCTCAGAAGGAACCAGCCCTGCTGACACTTCAGTCTCGGACTTCCAGCCTCCAGAACTGTGAGACAATAAATTTTGGTTGTTAAAGCCACCCAGTCTGTGGTACTTTGTCACCGTAGCCCTGGAAAACTAATGCAGGCACCACTTGAAGGTTTGGACTTCCTGGAAGAAAACACACAAATTCATCACTGCGGGGATAATTGGCCCTGCATTGTCCATACAACCCTCGATTTGGCTTTTGCCAATAACTTTTTGTGCAGTGACTCTTGGTTTTATTCTGTTCCGGATCCCCCCTATATCTCTCTGGTGGAAAATATCCTTGCTGCTTGATGTGTGTGGGGGGGACCAAGAATGGAGCTCTTTGTTTAGAATTTGCGTGGTATACATAAATAACGAGCATATGGGGAACTTTCAAGCCAGAGGCATTTCAGAATTGGGCAAGGGAAGAGAGGCTTCATTTGTTAAAGACATTTCCTGTTCAAGTTCATCAAGAGCTTCCCTACATCCTCCCTTCCCCATGTCCTGCTTTCCCCACAAACCCCAAACATGTAAGAGGCTTTCTTAGCAGCGTAGGCCCAACAGGATGTTGAGAGAAATGGATAAGAAAAAATAGTACATCAGACCAGATGAATGGAAAACGCCCTGCTTCTTTCTATGCATGCAGCTTCAGAATCGTAAAAAAAAAAAATGAGTAAGAAAAATCTCTTTGCAGTGAACATGCCTTAAGTGTGTCTAAATTGTTTATACAAAGGGCAGCCTTTAGAAGTTAACCCTGGCTGTTTCCTTTTAGATACTGGGATGTGTCCTGCAATTCTCATGCAGAGACTTCTACTGCCTTCTGTCTGTCCCAGTCTGTAAAGTAGGGTGAGTGGGTCAAATTTAAGGTACAAAGTCATTCCACCCCCAGCCTAGCCACTCCAAAGAAGGCTTGGCCCTGGGATGATTTGAACTCCTTGTTCCATGAATGCAGGATGCCCCACTTACTGAGTGTTACTTCCTATCATCATGCAAGTGCTCTCTAGCAACTTCTATCTATTGGCTCTGGAAAAGCCCTTTTAAGTGGAACTGTTTCATTAGCTGCCAGGGAGTTAGTGAGGCGAGCTGTGAAAAAGGCATTTGCATTTGCTTGTGTCTGGGAAGGAGGTTGTCTCCTGGTTAGCACAAGCATCCCAGTTTCACACCCCATTAACAGGGTGTCAGTCTGATTTCTTCCTTTCAACCCAAACCACAGCCTTGGGGAAGCCTGCCAGCCTTCCAGTGGTTTCTGATGCAGATCCTCACGGCTTCATGGTCCGAATTAGTGGAAGTGATTTCTCACAAGTTTTAGAAGAGACACTTCCACCTTCAAATATAGTCACAGGAATACATTCCAATGATAAATATACATCATCTGATTGCTTCATATTTTGAATTATGGTGCCTTCTTCTAGACAACCCTCCTGAAGACCAATGTGTAAAATGGGTAATTTGTGGTAATATTAGAAACACAGAATAGTCATGATTTCTGGTATTTGTTAAATGGTATGGTGCAAGAGGTAAAATATAGAACATAAAGCATAACACTGAAGAAATCAGATTTAGGGAAAATGTATCGAAGACTTGTTTACATGGTAGGAAATGCATGTAGTTCTTCATCACGTATCCTTAAAAATGAGGGAGAATGGGGTAGGGGAGGGAGGGAAAAAGAAAAAGAGAGACGAGAGAGAAAGATGAAGTCCATTTGGAGAACTTATCCCCTGTCGTTGAAGAAGGGTAATTTATATGAGTGTCAGGAAAAGTCATTTAAGAGTCTGAGGGGGGAAAAAAAAGAGTCTGAGGGGGAAGCCTAAGGGAGATAATTATGTAGCAACCAAACCAAACCAAACCAAACCAAACCATTTTTCTGATTTTTAGAAGGGTCAATTCCTTGAATAATGTTTTCAGGGTCAAGGCCCAAGGTTTTCTTTGGAATAATTGGCCTGTTGCCTGGAGTCAGTGGTTTGGCTTTTAGAGACAGATCCACTAATCAAAAGCAGCTTTCAGGAGGATTTTATTCTGTCCCAAGCCTACGACAGCTGCTTGCACATAGTATGCCCTCAAATAAGATATTGTCTAATGGATTAATACAAGATTTTATACTGAAGGGCTGTTGGTAGCAGGCAGTTTCTCTACTTATTTTTTCACTACAAAGAAGAGAGAGTTGTCTCAATTGCAGTAAGAGAAATACAGGTTAGAATTCCCAGCTGCAAGCATAAAGATATATTGGTAAGAGCCTAAAGGGGTTAATTAAGTTCTTTCTAGAGGTATTTATGGCAACAGAAAGGTTAAGCACAGCCCTCTATAGAAGAAATGGTAGGACCTTGATGCTCTGTTCCTTGTTTCCCCTTTTCCCTCCATTTATTTTCCACTAGGAGACACAGCCATGCCCAGAGTGGTACTCAATCCCTCTGAGCCATGGGATTTTTTTCTTATAGTCAAAATGCTCTGCCTTTTCGAGGATGCAGGGGTCACTCAGCTCATGTTGTTGGAACCATGTTATAGTATAAAGGGGGTTCATCTCATTTAAGAATTGGTTCATCTGAGAGTGAAACAAAAACTCCAAATAAAATGGCAGAAGCAAAATAGAAATTTAAGAATTTCTGTTTATGATGTTGTCAGGAATTACTATTCTTATTATGTAACTTCTACCTCACGGTCCAAAATGACTGAACCCTAGCCATCATGTCTACCTTCTACCCAGGAGGAAAGGAAGGATGAATAAAGGCATGTCCCTTTCCTATAAGGACACTTCCCAGAAGTTTTTGCGAAAGACACTTTTGTGTACATCTCATTGGTCAAAACTTACATGCGCACATGCTAGTTTTAGAGTGGCTGAGTAATGTGGTTTCTGTTTTGGGCAGTCAAGTACCACCTAAACACCTGGGGGGGGGTGCTATTAAATGAAAGCAGAGGAGAATGGCTACTAGGGAACAACTTATTCTCTCTGCTATGGGAGTAAAAAGGGTATCAGGGACTGTTGGTGCCAAAGCTGGTCACCCAGGCCATGAAGGTACTATCTTTTGCTCTAACTGCCCATAGTTAGATCCCCACTGAGAGGAGGCTGCTTTCAACTGGCAATCACTTGGCACTCCCCTTGCTTCTTCTCTGGGTTTTTCTGAGTAGCTGAATTTGATTTTGAAATCTTGACAGCAGAAACTTTAAGGCAAATCCTGAAGGCGTTTATGAGGCCTTAGAGTCGCCCAGGTTCACTGGAACATAGTACCGTTGCTAAACTCTAATGGAAAAATGCAGTCTGAGGCAGTAAGTCTGGCTGGGGCCTGAAATTCTGCATTTCTAACAAGCTCCCAAGGATGCCATGCCGCTGGGGTGTAGCCCATGTTCTGAGTGCAGGGATTAAAAGAAGGTTCTCTATGGCTGTCCAAGTGTTCATTTGTAGTGCTTCGATGGAGATGAGGGGGTGGTAGTCACAGTGTATCTGTCTGTGGTTCTTACATGCTCCTGTTCCTAAGGATGTTTGAGGAGTTGTTAAAATATAGACGCATAGGATCCCAACTATCATTTTCGCTGTAACAGGTGGCAGGATCTGATTTTCATAAACAGGCACTTTGGGTGATTTGTGATAAAGGTGGTCTAGGAGCTGCATTGTGAGAAATATTGGCAGCAGGTGCCTCAGCCGTCTGTGCAGACAACTGTCTTGACCTCTGGGTCATAAGCCTGTGAGATCCTGGCAATTCTGGACTCTTTTTAAAAACAGTGTAGCTTTATTCATTAAGGGAGAGAGATTTTTAATTTTTAGGATGGGGGAGAATTTCCTCAAAGGCACATTCATCTCCCTTTCCTGTTGTGGAGCTAAGGGTTTTGTTCTTCCAGGAGGTTTGCGGGTGCCTTGGTCAGCTGTGCTGCAATACCACGAAATTCTACCAAGGAGGTGCCTTAAACCACAGACACTGATTTCTTACAGTTCTGGAGGCCACAAGTCCAAGACCAGGGGCCAGCATGGTGAGTTCTGGTGAAAACACTTCCTGGCTTGCAGATAGTGTCTATCTATGGCTGCCTTATGCCTACAACCTCACGTGTAGGGGAGGGAGAGGGACCCTGGGCCTTGTTGCTTTCTGGAAGGGCACTAATCCCATCAGAGGCCCCACCGTTATGACTTCATCTAAACCTAATCACCCTTCAGCACTGAAGTTAGGACTTCAGCACAGGAATTTTAGGGGCATGCAAAGAGATCATAACAGGGGGATTTTGTATCACTGAGAGTGGCACTGGCTGATTAGCTAGAGGTTTGGTGGGAAAGAGGCAGAGGTGGGGGCAGGGGTGAAGAAGAATCAGAAGGGAGGAGGGGGAAGGGGAGACGAAGAAGCCATCGTCTCTTGTCATCTTCTGTGAGCAAGCACTATGCCAGCCATTGTGTTAGTAGTCATGTAGTCCTCACTACTGCCCGATGAGGGGTAGGGGCAATCCTCACTTACCTCAGCTATGTTTTAACACTCTTACATGTATTACACCTTTGAGGAAAGATTTCCCTTTGAGGAAGGGGATAGCTTCCGTGACCACAGGATACTAGAGGCCTTTGCGTCTTGGCCTTTGTATCATTTTCACTGCCTGGAAGGTATCTTCCCTCCTTCCCTCCCTCTGGTGCCTCCTTCCTGTCCCCAGCTCCTCTTTATCACTTTCATCTTCTAACTACCTCTACTTATAAAGGCCTAGTTCAGGTGCCAAAGGATTTCATCCTTTCCAAAGATCATAGCAACCTTCCATGGATTCAGCCTTCTGTTCACATGTTAAAGGTTTCCCTAGGCTTCCTCAGTCAGCCTGTTGACTCATATTGACCATGTCTTTTTATTTTCTGTATTTTTCATGCTTTGGTATCTGGGGCCTTGCAGATCCTGGAAGGACCGGCTGGCTCTCTCAGGGGTAGCCAGTTCCTAGAGATAGTGAGGGACAAGCCTGCTAGTGCATCTTTCATATGCAAACCAAGCTGATGCAGAGCCCGCTCCCTCAGCAGCTCCTTTACGGACCTTTGATATCTCAGGCCACTGTCTGCCTGCCCACATATCCCCTGGGCCAGGTATCAGGCAAGTGAGGGCTGCCTCACGCCACACAGCCTACAGAGATCACTCAAGCTAGCCAGCCTTAAGCTGGTTCACCTGGCCTGTAGCCCTCATTCCTTCCTGTAGAAACCACAATAAATGCTCTTGCCCACATTTGTGCCCTTCCATCCACCTCCTGACTGATTGGTGCTTCCCTGGGTGACACCATGTGGCCAGGCATGCTCAGTCTTTTGGGATCTGAGTATAACGACTGCCTTTTCACTGACAGTCATCTCCTGATCTATTGGTCTTACCATACCTGAAAAATAATAAACCCCACATTTTATTAGCATATTTTTATTGGGGCATAATTGACATACCATATTATATTAGTTTCAGGTCTACTGCATAATGATCTGATATTTGTATATACTGCAAATGATCCCTGCAATGAGGTTAGTTAATCTTCATCACCATACATAGCTTATAGGATTTTTTTCTTGGGATGAGAACTTTTAAGATCTATTCTTTTAGCAACTTTCAAATATGTACTATAGTATTGTCAACTGTAGTCACTGTGCTGTACTTTATATCCCCATGAGTTTGTACCTTTAGACCATTTTCATCCCTTTGGCTCACCCCCAACTGCCTGCCTCAGGCAGCCACTTATTTGTTCTCTGTATCTCTGAGCTTAATAAAACCTACATTTTATTTTTATTTATTTTTTATTTTTTTAAGATGTTATTTATTTATTCATGAAAGACACACAGAGAGAGAGGGGCAGAGACACAGGCAGAGGGAGAAGCAGGCTCCATGTAGGGAGCCCAATGTGGGACTCGATCCTGGGACTCCAGGATCACGACCTGGGCTGAAGGCAGATGCTCAACCGCTGAGCCACCCAGGTGCCCCTAAAACCTACATTTTAAAATGCTCATGTCAAATTCCATATACCATGAATCCCAACCATTTGGCTACTGTGTTCTGCTGAGATTGAAGAGCTGACGAATGAAGAGCTCATTTGGTTGCTTCTCCAGCAGACCCAGTAGATCCAGGTTCTGTTTACTGGGAAATGAACCCATTTAATCCCTGAGAGGAGAACCCTAAGTTGTTTCCCTTCCCTTCCCAAAAGGCTACTTTAAAAAACATTATTTATTTATTTATTTATTTATTTATTTATTTATTTATTTATTTATTTATGAAAGTCACACAGAGACAGAAGCAGGTTCCCTGCAGGGAGGCTGATTCAGGGGCTCCATCCTAGGACCCTGGGATCACACCCTGAGCTGAAGGCAGAAGCTCAACAGTTGAGCCACTAAGGCGCTCCTAGCAGGCCACTTCTTGACAAGAAAACATCCAGTGTTACTGTCACCTGGATTTTCCCTGTCCTCTATCCTGCAAATGCTGGAGATTGATGGTGGTGGGCTCTGCTCTACTGGAACACTGATGTGTATATTTTTACATTTTCTTGGTATTATGATGTTTGACATCTTGAAAAATCTTTCTGGTTGGGGAGAGACTGCCCCTCTGGAAACTAGGGCATACTTGTAGATAGCAAGGGCCTAGCAGTAGCATGCTTTTGATATGCAAACTAACCAATCTAGAGGCGACCTCCTCTTTTACCTTGTATCCCAGGAAGCAGTATGCTTCTGCCTTAATATTCCCAGGGCTACATACCAGGCAACTAGGGACCACCCCCATAGCCCAAAGCCCACCAAAATTATTCAAATTAGCTGATCCCAAACGGTTACCTTGATCTGGGAGGAACCCCAATAAAGACCGTGGCCTAGTTGCTCCTTTTGCTCCTTCTTTTGCTTCCTGGCCATGTTTTTCCACGTGGTCCTGCCAGGTGTGGCATGCCTCCTTTCTCTAGAACCTGAGAATGTAACAAATTTTGTCTTCTTGAGCTTCTCTTGTGTCTACTCTTGTGGCTGCATCTGACTGATTATCTCATAAAAAAGGATAAAACAGGTGACCATGGGATGTGAGGTTCATATATGCTTGGCTGAAGCTCCTGGGAGGAGGAGAGCTCAAGGGACTGTGCCCCCTGCTACTTCTCTGCTTGCCATCCTCTCCCTCCTGTAAACCTAGTGATGTGTGTCCATGACCCCTTTGTGAAACAGTTTCCAAACTGGTCATTAGCCACGCCTGCATTTAAGGATAAAGTGACTTCTGTGATGACAGGAAGTCAATTTACTCCTCTGATACACTGTCGACTAATAACAAGTGGTGGAATCATTGCTTTCTTCCCACTTAATAAATATTCCATGGATAATTGAAGCTTATTGAATTAGTTGGGCCACAAAGGCTTCTTCCTCCTTTCCTGGGAATGTAGCCAGAGCTGTGTTCAAAAGGCACGTGCACACGTGCTTACACTGAACAAATTCCCTGGGAGAGAGAAAGCAGAGGAGTTAGAAAGGCAGAGAAATGCAAGAAGGAGCACCAGAGGAAAGAAATATATAAAAGCTTCAGTAGATTATACAAAAAGAATGGCGGTATATTCCACAAGAGAAGGAGATGATGCTATTTGTGGCTTTGTATATCCTGTTTCTTTTTGTGATCCAACTGAAAGAAATGAATAACGTGGGGAGGGTGGAAAAGCTGATGGAAATCCAGAGCCCGATACCTTGGTGTCATGGTCCTGCCTTTGTCCTTGTTTCCTGAAAGCCAACAGGAGCAGCCTCTCCCGCCTAGTGGAGAAACAGAACTAGTTTTCACGCAGCCTGCACAGCTGGAATCAGAGATAAGGTGCAGAGTTTTCTTTCATTGGCTCAGCAGCCTGTGCCTTTTCAATTAGTGCAGCCAACTTGGTGGGGGACATGGGAGACAGAGAGCCAACACCTGCTCTGTTCTCAGCTGTGGAGGCAGACCACATGGGCAGACCGCATGGAATTTGTGTTTTGCTTCCTTCCCGGGAGAGGAGGACCATCTTAGAGGCAGTCCTGTGGGTGGAGGAGAGGTAGGGCTTTGGACAAAAGACTACCTGGGTGCAAATCCTGCCTACAGTGACCCCAAGTCCTTGGGCAAATTGCACCATCTACTTGCCAGCTAGAAGATAGTGTGCTGAACAGAGGGACTTTGATTCTAAGGGGGAAGGTAGTCTAAGAACAGGTCAAGAGAAAACAAAAGAATAGCAGATTATAATACACATTACAAAAGAAACACAGGGTCTGAGAGACTGATGGTAGAGAAGATGGAGAAGAGGACCAAGTCAGACATGGTTCCTATAGTCAGGGGCCTCCTCTCCTAGTGGGACTGTCTTTCTCTCTCTTTCACACACACACACACACACACACACACACACACACCATGAACAGCTATGAAAGAAAGAAGAAAGAAAGAAAGAAAGAAAGAAAGAAAGAAAGAAAGAAAGAAAGAAAGAAAGAAGAAAGGCAGTGGCATGTAGGTGAGTGAATCTACTTTGGGTGGGTTTCCATGAGGTCAGAGGTGACCTCTAAGGGGGTGACACTTGGGCTAATAAAAGAAGTGAGAGTGCTTGCCGTACAACAGTGGGAGGACATTCTGATTCAAGGCAGCAAGAGCAGCCTACAAGAAGGCCCAGAGGAGAGAAGGGGGTTGGAGCTCTGGAGGCAGTGGCAGCCTAGTGTGGCTGGAGTGCCTGGGGCAGAATGAAGCCAGGGCGCCTGCTGGAGGCCTCCTCACACATGGCTGTGTAGGCTCTGATGAGAATTTTGGATTCTCTTCTAAGTGCAGAAGAAGGCATTTTAGGCAGGGGAATGACACGAGCCAGTTTATTTTTAAAGACATTCATGTCAGTTCTTTCTTAGTCTCCGTAAAATGGAGATACTAATAATATTGCCTTGGGAGGGTCGTGTGAGGACTGAATGATGCTGAACTATAAAGCAGTTAGCCCAGTGGCTAGCACACAGCATGTTGTCTACCATTGTTGTTACTCATGCAAGGCTGGGTCTTGGATCCTAAGCCTGGTTGTTTTCATCCCAGCCCCTTGGAGCTGCCTTGTGGGGACAAGGTGAGGATAGACTGTCTCTGTGTCTGTCTGCCTACCTGTCCTCTTTACGGATAGATGGAGTACACAGAGGTGGAATTAAAATATTTCTCAGAACACAAATTTGGACCTGCTTTGATTCTGACAAATGGGTAGTGAAACTCCAAATTCCCTGACTGTAATAATTTTCATTCAAGAGCTATGAAAGGTCTTCCTTGGGCCTAAGCAACCACAGAATACCTGACTTTAAGCTAAAACCTTTTGGCTTTCTAGTGAACCCTCAATGTTGGATATTCTCTTTCATTCCCATTCCATTGTCCACCCAGTTGTCCTGGGAGGCAGGCCTCTGCGTGTCACATCCCCTCTGATTGGCCAACAATGTGGATGAAGGTGAGAGATAGAGGGCAGATAGGTAAAGGGTCTGAATATTCATTCCTCCTGTTTTCTCCCTGTCCAGCTGCTTGGAGAGTGGCCCCAACTACACTGTGGGTTTCTCTGGATTCAGGTAACCCCTCTTTCCTCTGACATCTCAGGCCCAGAGGTTGTAGCAGTTTCCTCTTGTTGCTACCCAGAGATGCCTTTTGGTTTCCTTAATGCGGCCCACATCTTGATAAATCGTCACTTCATTAAATTCTCGTTAATCACCCCTTTTAGTATGCGCCGTCTGTTCCCTCCTGGGATCCTACCCATATACCCTCTAAGAGAAAACTTCAAAATGTGCCCTTATTATAAAGTTCTAGCAAAGTTAAATGTAGCTATATTTAAATAGATATATTTCAGTGATTTGAGAAGTACCACCCCCCGCACATACATGTCAGCATTTCCAAAGTTAGGATGACTTGCAAATGTAGGTTTTTACTCTTGCTGCCAGTGCTACATCTGTTGCTCTTTTCCGGCGCATGCGTGAACGTGGTCATTGCTGGTTGCCTGGTTATCATTTTAATTGGGGTTTGTTCATTGTTGGTACTATTCAGTGCTGTTGAAAATATTTACATTATGATTCAGCTCTAGAATGACGTAATTGTGTACACAAAGGCACAGAATAGAGCAGTGAGGCATAATTCTGATGTCAGTGTAGCACATATCCATCTTGGCAGAATGGGGACAATTCCATATTTTTAAAGGACTTTATGGGACTTGGGAAAGGCAGTTACCCAAAAGCTGTTGGAGCCCTGTTACATGTGTTACCAAGATATGTGCCAAAGGACTGCCTACAATAGGACAAGTTACCAACCAAAGGCATAAGAATTCCCAAATCCCTTAGAATAAATCTAACAAATTTCAAGGAAGCAAGGAGCTGGTGTCACTGATTGGCAGTCTTTTTTTTTTTTTTCCTTCTTAGTGGTACATAAAATAATGGTGTGCTCTATAAACCGTTAACATCTTAGGTTCATTGAAATAACAATGTTTCCTAGAATGCCATTTCCTGAATTCTAGCCCATGTATTGACTGCAATCCTACCTTTCTGGCAAATTTACAGAGAAACAAAGAATAGCAATCATCCTCAGGCCAGTGGACGACGTGTTTCTCAACTCCACCTCCCAGCCTCTGATCTCACATAGCATAAAGGTTTTGATATTGAGGCTTGATGAATTATCAAACCTCTGAGAAGTTCAGAGGCTCCCTGAGTAGGATGCAGAGGACATTGCTGCTTGGAGGGACAGTTCTCCTTAGCTGGGGTAATTGCATGCTTTACCTACAAGTCTTGATGGAGTAACTGAGAATAGGCCTTAAAATATGATTCCAGGAAGAAATCAGGCTGCAATTGAATACAAATTCAATAAAGTAGGAACATGTGACCCAAAGCACTGCTGCTGTTTTCATTCAAGCTGCTGATGGCTAACACCATAGGGGCACATGGCCTTGCTGGGCAAGCTGGTGAGGCGGCTCCTCCGATTAGGCCGTGGATGCACAGGACTTTATTTAAGAAGAGTTGAAGGTGCTTAAACGTGTCAAGTCCCCCAAATGAAAGTAAGCATGGTCTTCTTGTGTAATATGTATATAAAAGGTAATACTGCTTTTCTTTTTTTTTAATTAAAAAAATTTTTTTTAAATTCTGCTTTTCAAATACCATCTTCCCAGTGTTGTGCTGATGGATAAATGGCTTGAGGGTGGTTTCTGTGAAGATGAGTTTAGAACTCTGTCCTCAAAGTTGAAAAAAAATTAACTTCAGTAAAATCTAGTGGTCTGTTAATGGGTTATATACATAAAGGGTAGGAATCAGAATCAGAGATGGACAAAGAAACTATTGAGGTGGAGATTTTATTCTAAAGATAGTTCACGTGCTGTGCTGGGTGTCTTCCTTTTGTTACTTGGTCCCTCTCACCTCCCTCATTCTTTTTTTTTTTTTTTTTACACCTTGCTCTGCTCTGAAAGTTGACCTGTGTGGATCCCACAAAGGATCTGTCTTCTGGTTTCCACTTGTGTCTGCTCAGTAAGAAGCCCAGTGGATCAGAGGAGGGGAATGAATGAGGCCTAGGACTCCTCGCCCTGAGGCTCTCTGCTGCAAGGTTGCCTGAATGGCTGTATCCATCTGTGGGATCACAGCTCTTCTCAAGATGTGGTCTCTCTACTTCTTCTTCCTCTAGATTCTGGTGCTGTTTCTTTCCCTTCCTCCCTTAAGCCTGGTCAGTATCAGTTTGGCTAAGAATAAGCTGCAGGTTCCTTCTTTGTCCCTGTGGCTCCCCTATACACACAGCTTTGTGAATAAGTTCTCTTACTTCAAGTGTGCCATCTACTTCCCCCCAGAACCCTGATGGCTATAGATCCAGATACTTTCATTTCCATGGGAGATGTTGTCTTCTACAACACTTGAAAATGAGAAATCGGAATTGTTTTGGTCCATTTCATTAGCCCTGCATTTCAGGAGATAAATGCAAAGACCTGACCCCAAAGATCTAATTCCCCGACCTTTTCGGAGTGTCCAGAAGTTTGGATGAGCTCAGATTGAATTTTGGGGGTTTGAAACTCTTGGTCTGGGACAAGGAGGGTGATTTATTTGGAAAGTGATGTGTTGGCTTTAGTGTTGTTCATCTGAATAAGATACTTTAGTGATGACCATTTCCGTATCTCTTATTCTTTAGCTCTTCCATCCCTTCTCGGACTAATAAAATCAGAGACAACTCCTGGCCTGAAAATTAGTGTGGAAATCTAAAAATCTATTCGTGTATAATAGTACAAACTTGCTGGATATGAAGTTTGGTGAGTTTGTCTTTCTAAAGAGAATTAGACTTAACATTTTGTAGTCACAATTGCAAGGGATACCCAAAAGGAAGTAAAGGCTTCTGTGGACAGTTGTTGAGGATGTGTACTGGTACCTGTAGGGGGCACCATTCATACATACTATTATTATGCAGTGCACGACCTGCACCTCTGTGTGCAGGAGTCCAAGGAGGGGCCACGATTGCCTTCAGTGTTGCTGTGCCAGAATTCAGGTGGAGTTTATTGTCCACATTGTTTTTGGCCCCTCTGCATTTAAGCTTATGTGTTAACTTCAAATATCTGATTTATGGTGTGAATTTTGCTTTTACTTTTGGCTCTTTATATAGTATAACTAGATGTTCCCCTTAAAATGTTTCAGTGTCTGAGAGTATTCTGTGGTAAATTCAACTTGGGGAGCACCAGGATGAAGAGAAGGAACACTGGACCTGGTATTCAGAGGCCTGGAATCAAAACTTGACTGGACATTTGTGAACCGGGTCCAAAAGGACTCTCAGAACCTCAAGTTTCTTAACTGTAAAACATGACTAATAGTGGCTTTTTTGTAGATTTCAATGGATAAACAAGATTACATATTTTGAAAGAGCCTGACACACAATAAATGCTTGGTAAATATTGGTTTACTCTTACAAGGCAAAGCCCATAAAAGTGAAATAGCTCCTTATAATGCTGTTCTATGTAAATTTTTAGGAAGGTGAGACTCTCAGGTGCCAGTTTAGAAATGTCTTCTTGCAAGAACTGTCCTGAGAGGCTTAAGAGGGCTGTCCAGTTGGAGTTGAAGCTGGCTGCAGAGATGGAAGTCTGAAGTCCTTGGATCGATCAAAAACTGTTCCTGGCTTGTGCTTTTCCCTCTGACATCTTGAGTCTTCCTATCTCTCGACAGGGCCATCTGGTTAGGAGGCATTTCTCTTTGCATTCAAATGTGTACACAGCCGCCTTTTGTGATTAGAGAGGTCATATAGTTAGAGCTGGGTTCTTTCACTCTTCTCCTGATTTGGAATTCATGTCATCTAGTGATGCTGGATGCTGGGAAGGTGATTTTTAGACCCAAGTGTGGTCCTTCTTGCCAAGATGCTGAAGTATCCCTTATGGATGGATGCTCTCAAACATAATATGTGTGAGGTCCAAAAAAATCTAAGATAAAACCATTGCATGAGATGCCTGTGGATGGTCACCTCTGTGATGGATTCTCATTTGCCGGTTTGCTGCTCTCAGCTCTTCTGGTCATGTCTCTTGAACGTTGTTTTTTTACAGTGATGGGGGTGGGGAGTGGGAAGTGAAGGATGCTATAGATTGGAGAAAGGTTTGACTTGAAAAGGGCCACCATCTATTCTGCTAATGAATTACTCCTGATTCTTGAAGCCAAACTTTTCCATCTTCTGTGATTCCACAAGCAAAACAACCAAGGAGGACGGGTTCCAGTAACAATAAAGATATCTTGCATTTGTATAATGCTTTGTACTCTGGAAAGCAGCTTTGCCTGTATAATCTTATTTGACCCTCTTGTAAACCCAATGAGGTGGTTTGGAAGGCATTATTTTCTTTATTTTACAGCTATGGAATCCAAGAAGATATTAAGTGTCTCGCCATGATCTCATAGCATGTAAGTGATAGAGTCCAGGTCTCCTAGGTCCTAGTCTACTATTTTTTATATTATACCAAATCATCTTGAGCATTCATATTCTTCTTAAAAAGTTTTATTTTTATTTTTTTAAAGATGTTATTTATTCATGAGAAACACACAGAGAGAAGCAGAGACATAGGCAGAGGGAGAAGCAGGCTCCCTGTGGGGAGCCCGATGAGGAACTTTATCCCAGGGCCCCAGGGTCATGACCTAAGCCAAAGGCAGACACTCAATCACTGAGCCACCGAGGTTCCTCTCTTCTTAAAAATTTTTAAATGAATCCTTAATGCTTATGTAATACGTATCCATGATTTAAAATTCAAGAAGGTATAATAGATATGGAATGAAAAGGAAGTCTTCTCCTTTTTCCACTCCCTCAAAAATGTATTGACCCTTTCTGGATGCAATCACCATTCCTTGTTTCTAGTGTGTTCCTTTGGTCATTTACATTTCCTTTGGTTCCTTTACATTTATAAATGTAAATGTATATCTTTCCCCCTTCTCTATGGACTTAAAAAAAATAGGCTGTACGGAATACCCTAGAGAAGTTTGCCTGGAAAAGTTAGGGAATGATCTCACTTAGGGGTTTCTGAGAAATACAGCTGATCTTTGTAGCTTACTTACCTTTTGGGGGTCGGTCTTAAAATGGTACGTTTTAGCTTTACGAATATAAAAGACAATAGCTTTGCACTATGGATCTTGAAAGTGATTGAAGCACATTTTAAAGAGGTTCTTACTGTGAAACTTTTTTCTCAAATGATGGTAATAATAATAATAATAAAATAGAAGTAGTAGCTATAAAATAAAATAAAAATTAAAAAAATGAAGAAGTAGTAGCTATAAGAGATTTACTAAATGCCAATTGTTCTTCTAAGTACTTATTGTGTAATATTTCCTCTAATCCTCACAATATTATGATAAAGGTACTATATTATCCATTTTTGCAGCTGAGAAAACGAAGTCTCAGAAGGGTTAAGTAATTTGCCCAAGGGCACACATATAATAAATGTTGGAACTGGAATTCAAAGCCTGACCTCAACTCTCACATTCTTAACCCTTTTATCACTGTGAAGAAAATAATTCTTGCAAGTTGAAAAGTTCTTGGGAAATATTCCATTTAGGAAGCAGGAATATTTGGATAGCTTGCCCTTTTCACTCCTGGCTTACTTCTGATGTTAAAGTTGTCACTTAGTGTTGTTATGCTTTGGCTTTCTATCTGAAGTCTTTCCCTTCTCCTGCCTGAAGATTATACTTGAGGATCAGGAATTTGCTTTCTGGTTTATAAAGTAATTATTTATCTATGTTCACAATCTAAACCAGTGCTATAAGAGCTTTCTCGTGTTTGATACTGTTTTCTGAAACTTGAAGTCATCTGGATGGGACTTGAGAAATGGCAGTTGGAGAAAGCCACTAATGTAACAGAACTTTGGGTTCTTCTGTACCCCACTGTTAGAGTTAGCTCCCCTAATAAAGCTTCACTATTCCATAATGGCACCATGCATCAGCTGTCCTGATAGGTCTATTGTTTATAATCTTGTTCTCGAGCTCTCTGAGGTGAAGCACCAGTTTGGTTTTTCCCAATCTGTTGCACACCAGTGCTAACTAATGCTCAGTTCCTTCATGTGGAACACACCAGGCTAGTTCCACACCTGAACTGGTCTGCACCTTATTCAATGAGATGAGTCCATGGATGGTGTACTTGGATGTCATGTCATCGTCAGACTGCTAAAGGAGTTACTAGGTGCTCACTCTCTTGCAAATCAACAGTTTGGAAGCCAGCAGTAGTATGAGTGCCACACATCGAGTAGGCCTTTGTACAGGATGCTGTGAACTGATTAATCAAACAAACGAGCGCTAGCACCCAGCTGCTTCACTGGGAGAATTAAAGCCAGTGCTTTCATTTTCTTATTTATTTACAGCTTTAAAAAAAAGATTTATGTATTTATTTGGCGGGGGGCGATGGTGGGGTTGGGGGGAGAGAAAAGGAGACAGGAGGGGCAGAGGGAGAGAGTCCAAGCCCACTCTACACCAAGTGTGGAGTCTAATGCCGGGTTCCATCCCACAACTCTGAGATTATGACCTGACCTGAAACAAAGAGCTGGGCACTTAACCGACTGAGCCACCCAGGTGTCCCTTATTTATTGATTTTGATGAGAGGGTTTCCTCCTAAGTGTGGTCCTACACTTTACCTTTTCTTTTATCGGGGAGGGGGTTGGCTGGTGGACATAACTTGTAACCCAAACTTACCAGAATAGGTATCCTGTTCTGAAGATGAAATAAAGTTGCCAGTGTTATTGAGCACACAATTTTCACCCTTATGGTGCTACGCCAGGAAAAAAAAAATCAATGTGTGCCAGCTGGGGTAAAAACAAAGAGATAAGCAGCAAAAGAGAAAGTTGGAGTCAACATAGCGAAGAGAGATATCCAGTCATCCATTCACCTGAGAGCTATGGAAGGCTCACCTGCTATGTACTCGTCATCCATCCCAAATTGCCTGTTGCCACCCAGCAGGGAGAGAACCTGTCATTTAAACGACATTCTGAAATCTGGTTTTAGGAAAACTGGTGATTTCATTGAAAACCTGAAATCCTCAGTTGAACTTTCTTTCTCTTAAGTTAATGGAAAAACTTCCCCAAATATCATCAGTCATTTCTGAGCATTATTAGTCTATCAGCATATGCCTTTTTGCCATACACCTTTTTGCTCTGTAGGGAAGAAAGTCCTTGTGATATTTTATCGTAGGCTTGGATCACTTAGGCAATGCAAAAGATTGTGAGAGCTAATTGCCTACTCCCGTGATGCTGCTGCACATTGTTGTACACTTCCTTCTTACTCACTGTTAGGCAACTCTAAGTTGAAACTTCATGGGTATTAGCTGGAGCTGCTTTTGATGAGAGGGTAACAAGAGAAATCTCTTCAGGGGTGGGGGTGGTTCTCAAGCAATGATCTGAGCATCATCCAGTCCAGATCACCTGGTGCTTATAAAAATGCAGATACCAGAAATATGGAATCAGAATCTCTAGAGGTGAGATTATAGCATCTGAATTTTTAACAACCTCCCTGTGGAGTCCTGAGCTTATAAAAGTTTAATAACCACTAGTTTGGAGGTGACACTCATTTCAACATAATCCTTAAGCTCTGCCTACATGTCTCCAAGGTGTTTCTCCAGATTCCATGATCCCAAGTATGCTAAAATGCAGGAATTTGTGTCAAAATAACACTAGCTAGCAATGAAAAGCCCTAATCTTCCTGAATGTCCTAAACGTCCCTCTGAGGCTATCACTGTTGCTAGGCTTCCAGCTCCGGCTTTCCCTCACTGTTGGCTTCCTCACTAACAGGGTGCGGCTCCCCCTGTCCTGGGCTGTGCTTTACTACTCCTCGGCTAGGCTGCCAGCATTTCTTTTGAGTCTGTCAACTAGTAGGTTGCTGTCAGTGTGTAAAAGCTCAGCCCTAAAGGTTGGACCTACTAGGGTTGGGTCCTGGCCCTGTTGCTTACCATCTGTGACCCTATTCTGGTTGAATTCTCACACTGTGGTTCCTCATGTCTGAAATGGAGAGAATAATGGTTCATCCCTTTTAGGACTGTGTCAGGATTAAATGAGACTGTCCACATACCTGACACATATGAGTACTCAGTAACTGTTAGCTGTCATGATATGAACACTAAATATGGAAACACGGCATGTATCATTAACGTTACCAGAATCCCTAGATATAGGGCCATTTCCTTGCCTTGAGCCCCAGTTGAGGTGGTGGTCCCTCTGCCCAGTCTCAGGGCAGGGCAATTCTTGCCCCTTGGGCATTGCCTCGCTTGGTCAGAGCACTGTTGTGGGCACACAAATCTACACTTATCCAACTGCCTACTCTCCGCCTTTGTCTGAATCTCCCACAGGGCCTGCGTGCTGACATGTCCACAGGTGAGCTTCCATCTTCCCTCCCAAGCTGACCTCTTTCAGGTTTCCTTTCTTAGCAAAAGGTACCATGATCCAGTTGTACAAAACAAGAAACCTAAAAGGCATATTTCATCCCAACACCACCCTACCCTTTAACTCTCATACAGAATCTGTCACCAAAGCCAGTGAACTTAACTTTACAAATTTCTCTAGCCTATCTATTTCTCTCATCTTTACTGCCACCACCCCAGTTCAGGCTATATTATTATTTTTTATAACCTCAGTAGGTCCCCCTAACTGGTTTTCTGATCTCACATGTGCTGATCCCACATATGCCTTCTCCAATATATTCTCTCCATGTCCAGAATAATTAGAACACAAATTTGGTTAGAGCACCATCCCCCGCCCCTTCATCTATTCCACTGTATGCTTCTTGACATTTATTTTATTTGACATTCTTGACAGGTATATTATTTGACATTAAATTATACTTTTTTTTGTTTGATTTCTGGCTGCCCCCTGGAATGTAAGCTCCATGAAGACAGGAACTTTGTGTTTACTGTAGATGAGTGCCTGACTCATGGGAGGCATTCGACTGTTCAGTGAATGTCACTCTCTGTCAAGGACAGAGGATAAGGACCGTTTGCTCTCAGGATAAGGACCCATAACATGGCCCACAGGTCCTTTGCTCTCAGGATAAGGACCCATAGCAAGGCCCACAGGTCCTGTGAACTCTGGGCCTTAAGTCTCTCTGGCTTTAGCTCCCATTCCTTCTCTCACCCTTAAGCATTGGGGGAAAAGCCAATTTTACCTTTCTTGAAGAGGTCATGTTACTTTCTGCTTCAGAGCCTTTGCATGTGCTGCTCATTCTGCTTGGAGCCTCTTTCTTCACCTAGCTGACACCTTCTTCTCAGTCACATCTCTCTGCAGCAGTGTCTTTAATAGCCTCCCCACACTAGGCTAGGTTTCCTTGTTAATGCTCTTCACTCAGCAATTTTCTTTGTAGTATTTATCACAATGTGCAATTCTATACCCATTAAAGGGATTATTTGATTAATATCTCTATTCCAGTAGCCCAAAGATCCACACAAGCTATGGTCACAGACCATATTTGGGTCCCCAGGATGGTTGGTCCAACCTGCAAATATTGCCACAGTTGATCGTTTATGTATTGTCTGTGGTTGCTTTCATGTTCGAATGGCAGAGTATGTGACCTCATTGACACAAATCAACGGGGTGATTTTCTGCAATTAGATAGAATAGTATATTTTACAAATTAGGAGTTGGTTGGTTATAAATAACATGATATTCTTACTCAGGCTGGGTTCCATCAATGAAGAAATGTATTATCTCACAAAAAGCAAGTTCAGAGCTGAGGCAGTTCTAGGTGTAGGGCATTTGTTTGTTCAACAAATATATCTCCTATGAGCCAAGCACTGTTTTAAGTGTCAGGTATATGGCACTAAATAAAACTGACAAAAATCCCTACCGTCTCAGAGATTACATTCTAGTGGGATAAGGGAAGATCTTTGGATTTTACTCTGAGCAGTATTGGGAGCCATGGAAGGGTTTTGAGCAGATGGACGACTCAAGCAGATAGATGTAGCTTTTTAAGAGGATCCCACTGGCTGTTGTGTTGAGGATAATTTGTAGGGACAAATGCACAAGGGTAGAGCAGGGAGGTCAGTTAGGAGGCTGCCACAATAATTCAAGGGAGAGCTGATGATGGCTTGGACCAGGGTGGTAGTGGTGGAGGTGTTAGGAAGTGATTGGAATCCACATGCCTCAGGATTAAATACAGTGACATTTCAAGGGCTAGAGATGATGCTGTTGTTTTGGGAATTGTGAAATGTGCCTCAAAAAATGTCTGGCAACCAAAAATCTTTGTAGGCATAGAGTGGTTTTCATTAGAACAATAATAGCAGCATCAGCAACAATCCAAAGAAAAAAAATGAGACTCAAATTTTACAAACCTCTGCAGAGCATGTGTGTCAGGTATTAATTTATTATCTCTCAGTTCCATCTCCATCCTTCATTACTTGCTCTGAGATTATGGACCTGGACCCTTTAAGCATTTCTTCTGTGCAGCAAGAACAATGATGTTGATAGAAGGCACTGGAGGGACATTGCAGAAGGAAGGGGGGCTGTGCTTGCTGGTTCCAGTATGTTCAGTTCATCAGTCTTCCACTCTAACACTGGCTGATAGTGTTTTGCCAGGTTGACCAGAGGTAGGCTGTAGGCAGCATGACGAATGATAGGGCAGCGTTTGTTCTACTTCTGTGATCAAAATATGCTACACAGCCACAGTACCACCACCACATTCAGCTCAGCCGTGAGGGTGGTCTGGATACCGTGATCCACCGGCCCTCATCAGATGGCCTTAGCTTTTTCCTGTTGCTCAGGATGAATGCCGTCTGTATTTGCCCCGCTCTTTTCTCAGAACCAACAAAAGAGCAAATGAGCAGGGCTTAAAAATAGCTGTGATTGTCCCGCACCCGGAAGTGGCAGTGCCAGGAGCTTCACACTCAGAGTAAGTGAGGGGAGAGTGAGTGACCCACATGGTTCTCTTTTGTATGAGTCTGTTGTTAATGTTTCTCTGAGCTACTCTCACTCCATTCTAGTCCCAGTTTTGCTGGGCAGGTCCCTCGGTTTTGTGCCTCAGAAGGTTGACACCAGCTCATTTCACGCCTTGGTGCCACCATATCTCAGGGCTGGATCCCATTTTGTTATTCATTTCTGCTTGTCACATGGAATTCCCCAAATAATTCATGTCTCTACCTGATACTACCACTGTGTCTGTAACATATTTCCGAAGCCATACTCCTGCCCTGTCCTAGATCAGATGTCACTACTTTTCTGTGTACAGATGGGATTGGCCCTGCTTCTCTTGAATCTGGGCTCTGATTATGGATCCTTGCCTGGAATTCAGTACCTTTATTGATTTTTGGCTCCTGTTACCTTCTTGCTAACTCTCTGCCCCAGTTCAGTACCTCCTTTGCCTCCCCAGGCTGAGTATCCGGTGCCACTGCCTGGAATCAAAGAACTAATTCTGATATGGTCTAATTACATTAGTTGTGTATCTAGAGCTTAGTAAGAAACCATCTGGGGTTTATCATATCTCATTTATACCAAGGTATCAGTAGTGCTTACCTATGAATGGTAATTGTGGGTTTTTAAAAAATTCTCTTCTCATTTTTTTTGGGTTAAATTTTCTACAATGAATATATATTATTTTTTAAAAAAGATCTTATTTTTTTATTCATGAGAGACACAGAGAGAAAGAGAAGCAGAGACACTGGCAGAGGGAGAAGCAGGCTTCATGCAAGGAGCCCAATGTGGGATTTGATTCTGGGACTCCAGGATCACACCTTGGACTGAAGGCAGGCGGTAAACCACTGAGCCACCCAGGGATCCCCTATATTACTTTTGCTATAAGAAGAAAAAAGTTATTTTTAATTTGAAAATATATATAACCATCAACAATTGAAAACAGTGGCATGCATTTCTAGTTTTTCTTTTTTTAAGATTTTATTTATTGATTGATTTGATAGAGAGAAAGAGTGCACAAGCATGGGGAGAAGCAGGCAGAGGGAGAGGGAGAAGCAGGCTCCCTGCTGAGCAGAGAGCTTGACACCAGGCTCGATCCCAAGACCCTGGGATCATGACCTAAGGTGAAGGCAGATGCTTAATGGACTGAGCCACTCAGGCACCCCTGTCCTTTCTTGGTTTTTAATATTAAACTTTCCTTGAAAGAAATAATCAGAGATAATTTCACTTAGTTGCGATCTGGGGAGGGAAAACTTTTCAAATTCTCTGAAGGAGATAAATCTTATTTTTATCATTTTTCCTTATTTATTTTCATTGCCAAATGCACAGCTTTGAGGAAAAGTTATCTTGAACACTCAAACTTCCTGAGCACATCCTAGTTAGAATAAATAAGCTTAGTTGTTAGAGGGTCCTCAGAGGCTCAGTGTTATTGAGACTTTGAACATATCCTCCATTTTGGGAGACAGGCCTATGATAAGGACATGCCTACTATTGTCTTGGGACCTCATTTGCAAGACTTTCCTATCAGACCTGCAGTTTGGACAGGTGTACGATGAAAATATAACCAGACCCAAAATAAACCAGGCAATAGGACAAGTTTTGAATCTTAATGCATATTAATAGTGTTCACCTCATCCTGGGGATGCATTTTAAAGAGAGATTGAAAGATAAAGGTAGATATTTGAAGGTGTATTTTACTGAGTGACATTGTTATGGGGCAATAAAAGCTGACAATAGCTGTTTTGGACAGCAGCTACTTAGGAGCACACTTACCATTAGTTTACTTTTGAATAAATGGAGTGTAGGGTTTAAGAGCATAAACTTTGAAGCCGAACTGTGTGAGTTTGACTCTGTCACTTACCAGATGAGTGACTTTGGGTAAGCTACTTACCCTATCTGTGCCTCAGTTTCTTCATCTCTAAAATAGGGATAATAGAATCTCAGAGTTGTTGTGAAGATTAAATAAATTAATAGATGCAAGGCATTTAGAATGGTCCTTGGCACATAGTAGGTGCTATAGGTGGGTGAGCTGCTGTTGTTGTTATTCTTTGGGGAACTGGGTAGTAAGGAACTGTTGAGGCCATAGTATGGCAGACATTTTTTTTTTTTTAAGATTTTAATGAGAGACAGAGACAGAGAGAGAGAGAGAGAGAGAGAGAGAGAGAGAGGCAGAGACACAGGCAGAGGGAGAAGCAGGCTCCACGCAGGGAGCCCGACATGGGACACGATCCTGGGTCTCCTGGATCAGGCCCTGGCTGAAGGCGGCACTAAACCGCTGAGCCACCCGGGCTGCTCTGGCAGACATTCTTGTTTGGTTGAATCAACAATCATCCTCAATCCTCTTCTCTTACCCATTTCACCAGAGAGGCAAGAAGAGCTAACATTTGTTCTTACAAATGTTAAGTTGTACAGTTGTCTTTGCAATGAGAAAGGCCATACACCCAGCTTAACCCAGGAGACATCAGTGAAAGTCTATGGCACAATTTCTTGGGATGCTTTTGCTTTCCATATAAAAAAGACAGTTGCACATGTCACAACCCACCCTTCTTACTCTTGCCTGGAACATGGATGTAATGTCTGCCACTATAGCAGGCATCTGTCATTGGCGAGGTAACAAACAGGTGGGAAACCAAGAGAATCTCGGAGATACTAGCTCTAACATCCTGAAGCCTGATAGACATTAAATTTGAGAAAACTTGTCCTCAGGTATTGACTTAGTGAATCCATTTTGTGGGACACTCATCGAGCATTTACTAAGGCACCATTCAGGCACTGTGGATACAAATATGGGTAGAACTATAACTTTTTCCTTGAGGGGCTTACCTTCTGGTGGTAATTTCAGTACAAGGTTGCTTACAAAAATGTTAGCAAAGCAGCAGGCTGGTCTGAGAGATGAGGAAACTCTCTCTGGATGGGAAGGGTATTTCAGTCCTGCAGTTCCAATCAAATAGATGTTTTTACCCTGCTAACTTGACTCCATGATGTTCCCTCTCTGTATTTGTGAATGTAACATTTAAAATAGTGTTATCTCCACTTTGATAGAATTTCATGACAGCATATTTTGTGGAGCTAATTCCATAAAGCCAAGTCAATGCCATAATTAATTTTATATTCAGGATAGTTAAAGTAATCCATTATTTTCCATTATTTTGTGATTTGCCAAAATTATTTTCCTACAGAGCAATTCTTTTTTTTTTTTTTTTTCAGAGCAATTCTTTTTGATGAAAAATTCGCAAGGACAGTTTGCCAGCTTATAGTCATTGTATTGTATTTTGTGGTAATTATGTCAGCCAAGCCTAATTTACCCAGTCAAGTGTTACAGATTCAAATTTAGTCAAGAAGAGTTGATTTGTCTGTCAAATTAAATTTTTACCATGTGAAATTTTAGTGTGGCTACTTTCATATGCTTTTGATTATTTTTCATAGGATAATTTTTAGTTTATAACAAAATATAATTATTCAATCCAGTTTTAAAGAAATCGGTTAAGGCTTCTAGTTATGGATTCAATAAATCATGGAAGTTAAAAGTATAGCAGTACAGCATAGGAAATATGGTCAATGTTATTGGAATAGCATAAAGTGACAGATGGTAGCTACACTTGTGGTCAGAGCATAGCATGTAACGTATAGAGAAGTTGAATCACTATGTTGTACATCTCCAACTAATATAACATTGTGTATCAGCTATACTCAAAAAATTGAAAAAACCTGTTAGAAAAGTTTTCCATGTATTTTTTAACTTTGTCATTATTTTGAGTTGATTATTTCTACCAGTAGTATTTACTATAAAATTAAAAAATTTAAGGTTTTCTATTTATTTTTTTCTAAGCTAATTCATGAGATAATTGGACCAATATTTTTCAGCTATTCTAGGCTGAACTTTTAGGCAGTTCCTGGGATGGAATGGACAGTGGGGGACAGAAGCCAGGTTGCTGTGACATTGAGGGGACAGTGAGAAGTAAGTACAAAGAATGAATCATACCTCTAAGAAGCTTGACAAAAAAGAGAAGGAGAAATATAGGTAGGAGCTAGAACATTTTTAGGATAGTATAGATCTGACGTGTTTGAGACATGTTGAGACAGCAGTTGGGAAAAAAAGACTCAAGTGCAGGGGAAGGGGGTTATCAATAGAGCACCATCAATGAGGAAAAGAGAAGGAACAGGACCAAGGTGGAGAGCTCACTTTGAACTAGCAGAAAGGAGTAAAGATTGGTACATAACTTAATTTTCCCAGTAAAGCGGGAGGCAAAGTCCTCTGCTGAGTAACAAGAGTAGGTGAGGGCTGGTAGGTAGTGGGCTGTGGAAATAATTAATTTGGTTTGGCCTGGAGGCTTTTCCACCTCCTTTCTGGTAATAATGCCCTCCTTCACTTCGGATTTGGCATGCGACCCAGACTGAGTCATTAACTGAAATGAGGGAAGCCTGGTGTAAGTGTAAGTGAATACAACTGGAAGGTCAGTTTGAGTCATATTAAATATAAGCATGTCTGTTACACATCCCAAAGGAAATGTTAAATAGAGCTGGGTGTATAAGTTGGCAGTGGGATGTAAAAGTTCAGCACTTAGGAGAAAGGGAAGATGCCATCTGAGTAGATGGCATGTAATGACCTAGAACTGGATGAGATCATGTAGGTAATGAGTCTCCATGAATCAGAGAGAGAGCCAAACAAGGAGTCCTGAGGCATCATTTAACTCTCCAAGATGGGGTGGGGGAGGAGAAAGGTCTGGGCTGGGAAGAAACCTGGAGAGCAGGGATTTGGTGAAAGGCTTGTTAAGAAAGTGAAGAAGGTGGGAGGGATTCGCTGTGCAAAGGATGCTGGAAGTCATGTAAATTGAGGTCTGCATCGACCTTGGATCTGTCAACGTGATGGTCACTGGCTTTGACCAGAGTAGTTCTATTGGAGATGTAGAGATTAAAAGTCACATTAGAGTTGGTTGAAAGACACATAGAGTGGATTGAAAAGGAGGACAGGAGGCATAAGTAATCTTTTACAGGGAGCAGAGAAAAGGAGTAGTAGTATTTGGAGGATGGATGTGGGTTTAGGAGAGGGTTTCTGTTTTGGTTTGCTTTTTTATTATTTTGCTTTTTAATAGGGAAATATTACATCATGCATATATGCAGGTGGAATGATCCTATGGAAAAGGGAAAATTTAAAAGAGGACAGAGAGGGAAGAACTGTAATAGCAAAGAATTTCAGAAGGTTAAGAGGCAATGGGAATAGTATCAAGTGGAAGGTTTGGACTTAGGGTCAGAGACAGTTCATCTTTTTCGTTGAGGTGAGGCAGAGCATATGGTACAGATGAGGCTAGGTTGGTAAAGTTACTGAAAGGGAAATGAGATAGTTTTCTGTTGATTGTTTTTAGTTTCTTAGTGAAGTAAGGAGCAAGATTATTAACTATGGGATTAATTGTGGTGGTGTCCTAGGGTAAGGTAGACAGTTTGGATAATGTAAGGAATGTAAAGAAATTGACCACTAGTGTTGGAAAAGTTGAGGTCATTGTTGACCTTAACCAAGCCTTAACTGGGCATTTTGTAGCAGTAAGGCAGGTAGTGCTGAGGCTGGGGAAGGAACTAGTTTATGAGGAGCAGGATCTTTGTGCTTCTTCTCTTATCCTGCTGAGAACAGGATTCGGACTGGAGGAGGGACAGGTGGCAGCAATGACAGTGGTGGTTGAGGAAATTACTTGTGAGAAAAGTTGAGAGAAGTTAAAGTTCTTTTTCTGTTCTGGTGCCTAAGTGATACCAGGTAGGTCTATTACTTTATCTATCTGTGCAGAAGGAGAAGCCTGTCTCCAGCAGGGGAGAAGATACCCAGAGGAAGGCTAAGACAGGCAACAGAAAGAGAGAGAGAGAGAGAGAGAGTGAGAGAGAGGAGAGAGAGGAGAGAGTTCAGGACACATTATGTGCAAAGTGGCATCTAGTTGTGCCATCCATTTGTCCTCTCATGGTTTTTAAGCTACAAAAATAAACAAAGACCACTCATATCTGAACAAGAAAGAGTTATTTATTTGGATCTTAGTATGGCAGAGGAGTCAGCCATCATCATTTTTGTTTGACAGAGACTCAGGGGGCGGAGTCAGAGGAGTGGGAGAGCTTTATATTGGAAAAATGGAAAGGCTTCAGGTATTTCCTAATTGGAGGTTGTTGGCATGGGGCATCCTGTGTAATTGGTTGGGGAACATACTTCATTTTGTCTGATTTGTATTAAGTTGAAAGCAGGTCAAAAAATTAGGGAAGTAGGAAGTTATTGACCAAGTCCTGAATGTTTTGGGCCTATTGCCATGGAGGTTGTTGTTTGACTTCCTGGGATGGTTGCTACAGGGATTGTGGATCAGAGTTCTCTTTTTATATATGATCTGGCAATTATTTGTTTTCTGTTCTGTGTCTGGAACCCTATAAATTCTCTTTTTCCTTAAGCTGGTTTGCATTGGGCATGTGTTGTTCATGACTGAAAGAGTCCTGACGACTATAGTGAAGGATTTTGGGGCAATTTGAAAATGACCCTGGGGGTTGGAGGGCTGAACAGGTGAGCAAAACAAACCACAGAGATGATAAACATCATTTTTGAACATCTCTTTTCTACCAGACACTTACATATTTCATGTAGATACTCCGATAATTCTCAATAATCCTATGATGTAGATGGTTATTTTCTCCATTTTTCAAAGATGGGGCAATGGCCTCACAGTAGGCAAGTAAGTTGCTTCAAGTTAGAAAATGACAAAGCCAAGGATTTACTCTTCTAAGGTCCTGTTCTAAGGTCCAGTGTTTCTGCTATCAGCTTCTGCTTAGGATCCACTAGGAAATGGATTTTTGTCCTTCCAGGTCCCCAGCTGGTGATCCCATACCATGACATTCAGAAAGACACCTATGGATTGTCTGCATGTTTCCTGTGTCATATTTACAGGATTCCTATGAACATATGTTAACATATCCTTTGTGGAAGATTCTTTGGGTGGATGTTTATTTTGACTGACTTTATAGACAGCAGTTGTGACATGGATGAAAGCTTAATTTTAAATCCTTGATCAGAGTTTTTTCTCTTCTCATCATATCTTTTGGAAACTTACAGTTCAAAATGATTCATCGATGTTACCAATGAGTGTGATGGGCAGTTCTGCTGTGCAAATTGATATGTAAAGTTCACGTTGTATAGTCCAAGAGACGTCGTGTCTTGATGTAGTGGGTGTGTGTTGAAATAAATGCAACAACAGTAAGAAAAAAATCATCAGTGTATAATTGAAGGAGCATTTGGTGAGAAAATTATCTTCAGATGTGAGGAAGAGAGTCTGTCCTTTGGGAGGGCTATGGGGCAGGGAGGGAAATAGTCTTTATGAGGGTGGAGGGGTTTGTTAGAACCAATTAGAAGCTGACTGGCACATTTTGAGGGCTCTGCTCTCCACTCAGACCAGATCACATTGCTTTAGCCAAGAAGGAAACTGAATTTGTTTTTTGTTTTGTGCATCCCAGTAATCTCCATGGATGATTAGGAAGGTTCATTGCTTTCTGGATCTTGATGGAATAATTAAAAGAAACCCATTTTCCTCTTCTGTAAGATCCTTGTTTGAATTCTTGATGTTCTGTAATTCTCCTTCCCCCCTTTAAAAATCATTCTCCCGGGGCAACCCCGGGGGCTCAGCTGTTTAGCATCGCCTTCAGCCCAGGGCCTGATCCTAGAGTCCCAGGATCGAGTCCCACATCAGGCTCCCTGCATGGATCCTGCTTCTCCCTCTGCCCGTGTCTCTGCCTCTCTTTCTCTCTCTGTGTCTCTCATGAATAGATAAATAAAATCTTAAAAAAAAAATCATTCTCCCTTAGAAACTTGCAGTAAAGATGACATGTTTATTACCTACAGGTGATAAAATTACTAATGTCCCTAACTGTTAGTCTCCAAGACAGAGAAATTTTTCTTCTATCATTTGTATGATTTGATAGACTTTACCTACTTTTGCACATCAATACATTCCAGGAGAGGGAGGAAAGATGCACCTGGAGAGATTACAATGATCAGCTGGGCTGGTCTAGATCCTTGGACCTGATTTTGTTGTAGTCTATCATATGTGAATTTGGTTAACACCTCATTAATTTATTAAAGCTAGGGAACAGAAAGCTGAATAAAATAATGGCTGTGTTCCCAGAACAATTTTCCACAGATGGCTGACTGAGTCCAGTAAACAAAATAAAACAAAACGAAAATCAAGGGTATCATTTGGCCTGTTGTTGATGGTAGCCTCTAAAATTTCATATTCTCTTTAAATGCCTTGGAAATTGGCCAAATAACTGGTCAACCTTCCTGCAGTACTTAGTATTGGTTTCAGTAGTTGTCAGTACAGCTATTTTGTGATAATGGACAACCAGTGTTAGAACCAGGAGTCTTGACTGGATCTAACTTAGATTAGACTTAGATTAGATCTACTTAGAGTTACAGCGGCGGCTTCTTTTTCTTCTTTAAAGATTAATTTATTTTATTTTATCTTTTAAAGATTTATTTATTTATCTTAGAAAGAGAGACTGAGCATGGTGGGGGAGAGGTAAGGAGAGAGAGAGAAGGAGAGAGAGAATCTCAAGCCAACTCTGAGCCAAGTGCAGAGCCCATCGTAGAGCTCTATCTCACCACCTTGAGACCTCAACCCAAGTGGAAACCAAGAGTTGGAGGCCCAAGCAACTGTACCACCAGGTGCCCCTAGATTTATTTATTGATTTTAGAGAAAGAGAGCACGCACATGAGCATGGAGAGGAGTAGAGGGAGAGGGAGAGAAGCAGACTCCCCCTGAGAGGGGAGCGCATCGGGGCTTGATCTTCTAACCCTAAGGTCATGACCTGAGCCCAAATCAAGAGTTGTCTACTTAATGGGTTGAGCAACCCAGGCACCCCCATAGCAGCTTCTTTTGGGGGAAATTTTACCTGCTGTCCATATGGGGAGATGTCCCTTCAAGAAGATGACATGTAAGCTTTAATGTGCGAACATCCTGTGATATAAAGAGTGAATATCAATATTTTTTTTGTAGTGAGCAGCTTGTGGGCTTGCTTTAAAAATGTTGAAAAGTTTTCATACATCTAAACTAAAATTGGTAATATCAAGAGTAGCTAAGTTACACCCATACACTCACCATCCAGCTTAAAAACTAGAACATTACCTTTAAGTTTTAACACCTGCCATATAAATCTCTTTCCTAGTCTTGTTTACTTTCCAACTCATGCATCCTTCTTCCCCATGAAACCACTGTCTTGAATTGTATGTTTATCATTCCACTGACTTTTAAAGTATTTTTCTACATATGTATTCTCTATAAAGAATATATTATTTAGTTTTGCATTTAAAAGTTTCACAAAACAACAATTGCTCATATATAATTTGCTTCTCACTCTCTTAGTGTAATGTTTGGCATTTAGTATTTGTTTAATAATTCTGCAATGTGCAAATCAAGAGCTGTGTATCCAGTGGAGGGAGAGAAGCAGATGCAAATTAAGTGAGGCTTTGGGAAGTAAAATCTGTGAAAAGAAATTAAGGTTTTGGGCTAATGTTTATGCAAATAAAAGGGTGGTTGAGATGTTATGAAAACAATGCTTTTATAATGGATTTTTATGAAAGACTCTGGATTTAAACAGACCTGGATTCAAATCCTACCTTCACCACTTATGGAAATCCAAAGAAATTTTGTTACTATTTCACCTTTGGAAAAAGTAGGATGAGAGTCATTCTGAAAAAGTTTAAGATGTTGAATGTGTTTTATGGATTTGAATGTTTTCTTTTGAATAAGTAAAATGTGACCAACCTTCTAGACATTTGTCCTGGAAAAGTTGTTCAGACTGAAAATACTCTGTCCTGAGGTCCAGGCAGGGTATGGGGGTTGAGATGATTTAGGGAAGGGTGGTGGTAATGAGGCATTTCCTTTCCTTTTTTTCCTTCACCCCCTTCCTTTTCATAAGTGGGTAGTAATATGAGCTCAATTTACTCAGGCTTGGTGGATGAGTTAGGGAAAATCTGAATGTATCCCAGTTCCTGCTTCTCTGGCTAGTTCTTCAGAATCATTTGGAACATCTGTATACTTGCTCTGTAATCATGCCCTTTTATAGTCTTTGTTTCTTTGTGACATAGAGACCTATCTGAATTGTGATAAAGACAAATGAGGGACACCTAGGTACCTCAGTTGGTTAAATGTCTAGCTCTTGGTTTTGGCTCAGGTCATGATCTCAGGGTCATGATCTCTGGGTCATGAGATTGAGCCCCATGTCAGGCTACATGATTAGTGCAGAGTCTGCTTGAGATTCTCTCTCCTTTTCCTGCTCCTTTCCCCCCTACTCAAGTGTACTCTCTCTCAAATAAATACATAAATCTTAAAAAAAAACCCAAATGAGATGATGCTTGCAAAAATGCAATGCCTTACTGGTGGTTGTGCTATTGTTATTATTATTATTATTGCTATTACTTGTTTTAAAGGCTCCACTCAGGAGTCACACTGAACTATGGGAGTCTTCTGTGACCTTTCTCTGTCCTTTGTGCCTTTTCTCAAATCTCTTATGTGGTTTTTTGTTTTGTTTTGTTTTTTGAACACTTAGTGTTTTTGGCATTTACTGCTTATGTCAGTTATAGCTTTTATCATTACAGTACAAAGCTTGCTTACTTTTTTGTCTTTCTCACTAGACTGTTTTTACTGCATGATTAGATAAAAAAATACCCTTAAGATGTGAATATTATATTTACTAAGTATGATTTCAAGTAACTAATTTTCACATAACTTATTAATAACATTTATTAATGCAATTTGGTGTCTAGAAGGCGTTAACTCTCTTAAACACTTAAAACTCTTCTTAAACACTTGAACTAGATAGCAGTGTGAGAAATAGTGGCCTTGTAGCACCATGAATGAAGAGCCAAAATAAGACACGGACACAACACTTGGAAAACTAAAACAAACAATGAAAACAACCAATTAGAGCTCAGAACACACATCTCTAGTGAAAACATGTCTGGATATTTTAAAAGTCTGAAAGTTAAAAAATTTATATTGTAATTAAACATTGCTAGTTTAATTGAAAGTCCATTAAATAAATTGGTGGAAAATCATTCTCATGTCTGCTGAACTACTTTCATAGTTAGCAATCCAACGGCTATACCTGTAAATAGGAGGAAAATTTCTTGAATTTCCTAACAAAGAAAGCATTTTAAAACCATTTTAGGCTATCATTTTCATGAGAGATTGGACTCTTCATTTTTTTAAACAAAGAAGTGAAGCTCAGGGTGGTTAAGAAATTTATCCAAGGAAATTTTAAGTGGGGACAAATCACAGTTCCAGATTTTATATTACCTCTCTTAAATTGTTTAAAAAGTTCCAATCTGCTCTAGTGGGCACAGGTCCTCAGACACTAACATTTGGAGAGTCTTAGAGGGTCCACATCTAGTGCCTTCAGTGACTAAGATGCTCTAGGCCACAAATTACAGTTAGAGTGTTCTTTACAATGAGCTGTTGCCTTTGTGTGAAAATTTTAGGTATAACTTAGTGGTCCTTTTATACAGGTCCACTCTCCCTTTTGGATTAGCTCTCTCTGCTCCTTTCTGAGAACCCTCTCCAGCAGGAAGATGAAGAGGGTGAAGCAATCATGTCTAGGGATGACTTTTGGTTTTATTTGCATACCTGGTCAAGGTCAAGGACTCCAGTGTGAATGCAAGAAGGGCCAGGGAGTTATACAGAGAATCAAGGCAGTCTATTTGTTTTTCTAGAAAACATGCCAGGAGCGAGACAACATCCACTGAGAATAACATCAGTAAGTGGCATCTGTCATCAGAGGGGCTCAAAGTATTTGTGAATAGTTGCTCGTTGAACTGTGAGCCATACCTATGTTGTATCTATGGCTCATTTAAAGAGTAAGAAACTGAATTTTAGCAGGTTGATCCTGTGACTCAGTGGGGAGCTGGGAAATAGACAAGTCTTCTCACTCAGAATAACCATGGTGGAGAATGGATGTTGCAAGTGACAGTAAGCATCACTGTTACCTTAATGGTATTCATTGGACATTATTTTGAACTATGGGAATTATATATAGAGAGGAGGTGATTTCTATCATAGAGGAGCTTTCAGTTAAGTTTGGGAGCTTTGGCTCACGTACAAAAACAAGAAGTAGATAAAGCTAGCAACACTAAATGCCAAATAATGAAGCCAGACTGGAAGTTCAGAGGAGAGAGCTGTTGCTCAGACTGAGGCAGTCAAGGAAGACTTCATGGAGAAAGACCTCGAGGGGCTTTGAGGAAATATAGGACCTAGGGGTGGGCAGGTGATTTCCAGGCTGGAAGATGTGAGGTGAGTGGGAGGGAGTGGCATCTTTTGGGGGTGCCCCCACTGGTATAACCCCTGAGAGGGAAATGCCATCTGAAGTGAGTTTTTAGAACCCCTTTCGAATCTCTCTGATCAGGCAACAAGGTATCTTTTCTCTGAATTCCTTGAAGTGTAATTTCTTTTGGTCTGAAATAACTGACCCTGTCCAACAATCCCTTTGACTGTTACAACGACCAGCCCCAGATTCTACTTTACTTGTTCAGTTTCTTATTGGGCACAGTTCTGCTGAGGGGAACAGTTCCTCTCACTACTTCCTCCTCCCAAGTAGAGAAATTGTCCATGCCTGAAGGAAGTGGACTGAAGCAAACTGAGGTAGTACAGTTTTGTGAAAATCAAAAGAATTTTAAGGAGGGAATGGTCAACATTTTTGACAGATGCAGAGAAGTCACGGAGAATGAGGTCCTATGTGTCTGATTTTCTGTGGTCAATAAAGTATAATTATGTATTAGTTTCTTCATGAATTAGGGTGATGCAGATAATATGAGTCAGCCATTGCCAGCTGTCCTGCCTGAGCTTAAACTTTCCTATGATTCTTACAAATGTTAAAAACTGTTGTTAAAAAAATTCCACCATTATCTATATTGTAAAATTTAAATTGTTTTTTAAAAAAGATTTTATTTGAGAGAGAGAGAGGGAGAGAGACAGCAAGCGGAGGGGCAGAGTGAGAGGGAGAGAGAGACTCTAAAGCATACTCCATGCTGAGTGTGGAGCTGGACTCAGGGCTTGATCTCATGACCCTGAGATCATGACCTGAGCTGAAATTAAAAATTGGGCCCTTCATCAGCTGAGCCACCCAGACACCCCTGTAAAATTTTAATTCTGCTTTAAAAAAATTTCTGCTGCAATCCTCCATCAAGATGTGTGTATCTGGTGTGTATGCTCTGTAGGCTTTTGTTATGTTAAAGAGTTATGATAATCTGTTATCAAGTTAAATGGTTTATTTCAGCATTACACAGAAGGGTATGATTAATTGATTAATGTTAACATTCTCAGATAAATTTATGGAAAAGTTTTTAGGTTGAAAAATCAATGCAACTGATGCTAATTGCTAACCTCCCGGTAAAGTTTATACCTTTTTTTTTTGGTAGGGAAGTTGAAGGAGGACTCTCAGAATCTCTTTCTGGAAGAAAGGACCCAGTTGATTTCCCAGTTAGGAAAAGTCCAGGAATAAATTGATGGGAAGGAGAGATGCTCTGAGTAGGGAAGTAGAGGAAGAAGGGAATGAACAGATTTTGGAGGGGAAATATTTAATGGTAATGGAAATTTTTTTAAAAGATTTTATTTATTGATTCATGACAGACACACACACACACACACACACAGAGAGAGAGAGAGAGAGAGAGAGAGAGAGAGACAGGCAGAGGGAGAAGCAGGCTCCATGCAGGGAGCCCGATGTGGGACTCGATCCTGGGTCTCCAGGATCAGGCCCTGGGCTGAAGGCAGCACTAAACCGCTGAGCCACCAGGGCTGCCCTAATGGAAACTATTGAAGAAAAAAATGTTCAATTCAATTCAATACCAATATCACAACAACTCATTTTTACATTTTGAAATATCCTGCCTCTGCTATGTTAATTCCCTGTCCATAATCATACATTTTAAAAAACATTGTTGTAATCTAGGGTACATCAAATGAAATACCTGCCTTTGACTTAAGATGCACATGACGCAGGTGGATATTTCTACTTAATTTCCATACCTGACTTTCAAACACTTTCCAGCAAGTGTTTGCCTTTTCGTTCCTGAATCTGGCCAGTGACTTCCATTTTTCTCTCTGACAGTTATCATCTCACAGCCCAGGGGCAGAGCCAATGGGAACTTTGGGTTCAGAATCTTGAAAATAATTGCTTGTGGTTGATCTTTCCAGGAATATGCTGTCGGTGGGCATGCCATGCTTCTGTCAGGTTGGGAAAGACCATGAAAGAGAAGCAGAACTGCGGAACATAGAAAGGAGCTCTCAGGAAGTGGGAGAGGTGCCAAGGCAGGGTGGTGGTGGTGGGAGTGGGGAGTGGGGAGGGGTGGGGATAGTGGGTAAAGATAGTGGAAAAGAGGTCTTCCTCTTCCTTTCTCATCCTTGTCCTGTCTTCCTCCTTTGGATGGTGGTAGTGGGGGATGGGGATGGAGGTGGTAGGAGTGGTAGGTGGTGGTGGGGATAGTAAGGGTAGTGGTGGTGATAGTGAGATGAGGGTAGTGGTGGTGGTGGGGTGGTGAGAGTGGTGGCGGAGGGAGTGGAGAAGATGGCTTCTTTTCTCATCCTTGCCCTGCCTCTTTTTCTCCCTTTGACTTTCCCTTTCTGCCTACATTCAAATTCTTTCTGCATCCTTCATTGCTTATTGTCTCATTTGCTCTGGTTTCTTTTTTAGCTCTCTGTCTAGGCCTCCCCCCCTCTGATGCTTGGTGTAGTTCAGAGATTCTCAACCCCATCATCTACCTTTTAAATAAATATTTTGTAATGTCCCTTTTATTTTCTTGAAATTAAATTTATGGGTCATAGAAGCTCAAAACATAATTCAAAAAATCAATATGATGTTCTAACTGTAATATAAAGAATACAAGGAAGTTATTTATTTATTTATTTATTTATTTATTTATTTTGATTACTTTCGTTGTATTTTATTTAGTTTTTATAAATTTATTTTTTATTGGTGTTCAATTTGCCAACATATAGAATAACACCCAGTGCTCAGCCCATCAAGTGCCCCCCTCAGTGCCCGTCACCCAGGCACCCCCACTCCCCGCCCACCTCCCCTTCCACCACCCCTAGTCCGTTTCCCAGAGTCAGGAGTCTCTCATATTCTATCTCCCTTTCTGATATTTCCCACTCATTTTTTCTCCTTTCCCCTTTATTCCCTTTCACTATTTTTTTATATTCCCCAAATGAATGAGACCATATAATGTTTGTCCTTCTCTGATTGACTTATTTCACTCAGCATAATACCCTCCAGTTCCATCCACGTTGAAGCAAATGGTGGGTATTTGTCGTTTCTAATGCCTGAGTAGTATTCTATTGTATACATAAACCACATAGGAAGTCAGTTTAAAATAAAATGATGCACACATGCAAATGTTCAGGCACAGCCATACTAGAAGTCTTATTGAAAGACACAGATGCTTGCACCTACTAGTATTGACTGTGCTAGGTTTTAAAGGAAACAGACATTATCCATCTGAATACTGTTGACACTAAAAATACTTAACAGTGTGCAATAAGGGCTAGAGAAACTCAGCATCTTCTTTTCGAGGCATCTCTGGCTCCTTCCCATTAAATGCCAGTTGCACCCCATGATCACTGTGACAATGGAAACTGCTCCGAAAAAGTTTTAAACACTTTTAGGGTGTGTTTCCACTTCCATTGAAAGGAAGTTGAAATGTTGAAAGGAAGGCTGAATTCTGAGCTTAGGAACCTGTATCCAAGTCCCATCTTTCTCCAGCTGTGTCTTGGTGAATAGGACCCTTGAGGTTTTCAGGGTTGCTGGCACTTTCTGATTGGTGTCTGGGAAGGGCTGTTTGAGTGGGAGCCAATGCTCTAGGGAGATCCTTCTTCCTCATATCTGTGATACAGTCACACATTGTGCTTGGCTTGGTGTGCATGCATCAACCCTTCTTTTAGAAAGTAAGCCTTCTCTCTCCTTCAGCCATGAGGTTCTAAATTCCTCTCTAGAACTTTCAGATACATAGTGCACAGTACATAGTAAGGTATGGAATTCCAAACACAGTACCCTGCCCTCTGAGCCACATAGGTGGACTTACTGCCCAGTCTGGGCCAATCACAGTGCTTCTCTGGGACTGCACATCAAAATTGATGGAGAACAGTTCTCTCTGTTCTGGGCATGATGCTAGATGGTATGAGTTGGGATACTTCTAGAAGCTGTCATTTGAGCTTGTAGAGAGAGCCAGCATGTGGAGGCAGAGTTGAGAGAGATACTGATAGCTGGTAGCAATCTTTGAGGTGAGCAGTATCCCTGTCCCATCCCCTCCTTGCCCATGCTAATTTGAATTGTATTTCTGAGATGGGAAGCCCATAGAATCCTGACTAACACAACTGCATTTCCACACAGTCTTGCCCTTATCTAGAGCTATAATGGGATGCAGTTCTTCTAGAACCGTGCTGTACCATATGATAGCTACTAGTCACATGTAACATTTTTGTAGATACATCATTTTTTGGGAGCAGTTTTAGGTTCATAAAAAAATTGAGAGGAAGGTACAAAGATTTCTCACCTACCCCTGCCCCCATGTATGCACAACCTCCCCCATTATCAGTAGTCCCCACTAGAATGGTACAGTTGTGACAATTAATGACCTACACTGACATATTGTCATCATCTGGAGCCCAGAGTTTACATTACAGTTCAGTCTTGGTACAGATCAGTCTGTGAGTTTGGACAAATGTGTAAAGACATGTCTCCATCATTACAGCATCATGCAGAGTAGTTTCACTTACTTGTTCATTTCTCCTTCTACCCTAACTCCTGGCAACCACTGACCTTTTTACATTGTCTCTGCATGTGTAGTTTTGGCCACTTGAAATGTGACTAGTCCAAACTGGGATGAAAGTGTAAAATAACACACTGAATTTCAGACTTCGTACTAAAAAAAGTGTAAAACGTTTCAATAATTTTTTTTTTTTTTCGTTTCAATAATTTTTATATTGATTGCATGTTACAGTGCTACTTTTTTGGATCTACTGGGTTAAATAAAATATTGTTAAGATTGATTTCATTTTTTTTCCCTTTTAAGTTTAGAGAGAGGAAAATAAAAAAACACGTATATGGCTCCCATCTGTGGCTTGCATTATAGATCTTTTGGACAGCCCTGCTCAAGAATACCTACCCCTAATCCTTACTGCTCCCCTATCAACTTTCCTAGTAATTGAGTCAACAGGTCAGTTTTGTAGACTTGTATACAGAAGGGTTCCTGTATGCATACGCATATCTCAATTTAAAAGTATTATTCTGCTATTTGTATGTGAACTTTGGCCAGGAGACCAAAGGAGGGCTTTCAAAGAGCATGTAAAAGTTCAGTTGCTAGTCCCTTCCCAACACCTCTGTTTACAGTGATCAGCAATGCCATGGTTTAACAATCCCAACTAATGACACACCGCTGGCTTTGAGCCAGTACATAGTGATTTTTTTTCTATGAGAAGAAAGAAGCCTATAATCTTGTCTCTTCACTCCATTGACATTTATTAGTGCTTTTCAAAAAGGCAATGACAGGATTAAGGAATTCAGTTGCAGGCGCAGTTTCTACCATATTTTAGAGAAATGTTGATGGAATGAGAGATTTTATGTGGCTATCAGCACCTTCAGTTTTGTCATTGACAGTAATTGTGGGGTACATGAACGTCAGAGATTCCTAAATTATAGTTTGACAACTCCCACAAATTAGGTCCTGATTAGCCCCTGGAGAGGTTTGTAGGAACTGACAGTGGTGAATTGGCATACACACGTATGTGCATGTTCTCACACACACGGATATACGATGTGTGTGTATGTATGTCAACATAGTCTAAAGTGTTCCTCATTCCCAGAAAGTGATCAAGACCCCATAAGTGAACAGGTAGGGTCTAGATTCTGATGAATTCACTTGTTCAGAGAATATTTGTTGGGGTTACAAGTCTTCATTGAGGGCCTCAGAGCTAGTGCGATAATAAGTGTGTTATTATAAGTAGAGTGCAATAATAAGCATATTTTTGGTTGTTTCGGACTACCAAGGGTAATAGTCATGACCAGAGAACTTACTTCAGGAGTCTGTAGGACCCTCAACCTAGCAGAGACTGGGAAAATGCTGGAAGATTTTGCTGAAGAATCATAGTGCAGTGAGAAGAATATGGAATACAAGTTACAAGATAAGACCTGGATTTGAGGCCTAGAAACCATCATTTACTAGCTGCTATGACTTCAGGGATGTTGATTCACATAGTTTCCAAACATATAAATTAATAATGATGTTGACAATAATAAAGATAATAACCTCCAGGGGCACCTGGGTAGTTTACTCAGTTGAGCATCCAACTCTTAATCTTAGCTCAGGTCTTGATCTCAGGGAGTTCAAACCTCCTCCTTCCCCCTCCCCCACCCCAAGCCTTCCATACTCAGTTAAATAAAGAAATAAAAATAAAACATTAATAATCTCCACCTTGTAGGGTTGTTTAGAGGATTTGCAATGATATATCTAAAAGCAATTTTGTTGATAGAAAAATATCTTTATAAATATTACTTAACTTACTGATTAATAAATACTGTGGCTTTAGATGATAAATACACTTATAGTGTATATATATATTATAGGGTGACAATTTTCAAAAATTGGTCATAAAATGCATTAATAGTAAAATTCCAATTAACATTTAATATTTTTGGATTCTTATGAAGGCATGTTAAGTTTTTGACATGACTTGTAGTTCTTAATTGCCACTCTGATTACGCTAGAAGATATGGGAGACTAGGATTATCAGTTAACCTTGGGATGAACAAAAAAAGAATTTTCTACACACTATTTTATTTTAATTAATTTATCAATTAATTATAAAAAAACTTGAGAGAGGGAGAGAAAGAGAGTGCGTGTACACTGGTGGGAGGGGCAGAAGGTGAGGAAGAGAGAGTCTTTTAAGTAGACTCGGTGCTGAGTACAGAGCCTGATACGGGCCTGGCTTCTATGACCCCGGGCCAAAACTAAGAGTTGGAGTCTTAAACAACTGCACCACCCAGGCATCCCTTTATATAGTGTTTCAAAATGAACCCTGTCCTTCCTATGATCTTCATAGATCTAATGATAATCCATAACTAACACCTAACATCCATTGCAGTTTGCTTAGCAGATTCCAGTAACTGCTGGGTAAGGCCAGACCATAGGGACTGGTCTGTATTCAAGGATGAGGGGGAACAGTGTCTGGGATTTTATTCAAGTTGCTCTTACTTGATTTTCTTCTATGGTGGATTATCAGCAGTATAAAGGATACACATAATATATGACCTGAGTGGATGTGGGTCCCTTTGCTTTCTTTGTATTTCATGGAGATGCCCTCAGAGTTTGTTGGCCTTGGCCAACCTTGGTAAGCTGAAAGTCTGCCAGCTTGGAAGAGCACAAAATCAACTGCCTTTTACACCCAGCATCCATAAATATCTTATTTGGGCACATAATACAACAGTTTGCCCTTTCACCAAGCAGAGTCTCTGAGGTCCAGGTTCTGGTACATGAAATTCTTACTGGGCCACACTGGAAAAATATACTCTAGGCCATGCCATGGGCTACCTTGTCCTTATAGGGACAGTTCTTTCTTTGGCTCCCTGTGTGGACTTAGAGTATCTAAAACACATGCCTGAATTCATGGTCTGTTTAAACTCCATTGTTCAGACGAGACAGAAACAGCATTAAACATTGAAGAATTAGGGAATCAGTTCTTTGGATTTACACTGTCCTTTCTCAGTGGTTTTAAAATAGAATTCCCCTTGAGAAGGCACCAGCATGTTATTGTGAATTAGTTTTATTTGCTGTATTAGATTTCTTCCCTAACGGGAACAAAGCTGCATAAACACCTTGGATCCCTGTGGGATGAAATGAGGTTTAGAAAGGTGGGTGATTGGGCAGAAAGGGTAAGTAGAGGTCACTGAAAATGTGTTTACCTCCTTTATGATTTTTTTTTAGGGCCTGCGTGGGCAAGGTGACCGCTTCTTTGGCTTTCTCTATAGTCAGTTCTGCATTTATCCTCTTAAAGCAAACCTAGTGGAATTGTTCACAGTGGCTGAGCAGGTGGTCCCAGCTACTACCTTTCAGTCAGATGCAGAGCTGCATTCACATTGCTGAGGGGACACTCTTTCCCAAAAAGCTTGTTGGTTTTTAAGGAAGGAGTGTTGGGTTTATGTGTGTGCCTAGTTTGTGAAAAGTGGGTCAGGAAATCCCATTATGCTGTGTTCATAATCAACGGCTACAGGTGAGTATCACTTCTTTCAAAGTGAATTGGCAACTGAGCCCCTGACTAGAAGAACTAATAGCCAAAGACTTTGGAGAAATGTATAAATTCTCCCCATCCATCCATCCATCCATCCATCCATCTATCCACCTATCTATCCATCCATCCATCCATCCATCCATCCATCTATCCATCCAGTCTCCTACTTTACTCGTTTTAGAAGTGTTTACTGAATACTTGTTACTGTGCAGAGCACTGATTAAAGGCTATCAAGGATGCAGCAGTAAGTTAGGTATGGTTTCCACCATCAAGGATTTAATATGAGAGATAAAACATAGGCACACTAAGCCTAAATAATCAGTGAACATTCATTTATAATCCACTGCCCATCCAACACATCTTGTCTATATTAAAAAGTTGAGAAAACACAGTCTCTGTCTTCAACAAGCTTGTAATGTGTGACTGGATTAGTCACATACCAAAATAACTCTTAATAAAAGCATATTATAATACAAGACATGAAGGAGGTACAAAGATAATGCCTTGAGAATGAGAGGGAAGGTCATATGTTTAATTGAGTGGAACTGTGGAGGAGGGGAAAGTAAGAATCTTGAAGAAAGTGAATTTGAACTGGGAGATAGAAGATGAATTGAATTAGGAGAAGAATTAGGAGAAGAAGAATTAGGAGAAGAATTAGGAGAAGAAGAATTAGGAGAAGAATTAGGAGAAGGCACCAGCATGTCCAAGCCCCAGGCTTGGACGTACTGGGGGAGGGAAGCAGGGAGTCATGAGGCATGTTTAAGGAAGAATGAGATGTCCAATTTATTTATTTTTTTAGGTTTATTTTATTTTATTATTTTTTAATAATAAATTTATTTTTTATTGGTGTTCAATTTGCCAACATACAGAATAACACCCAGTGGTCACCCCGTCCAATTTAAATGAAGTGTAAGGCAGTGTGGAGAGGGCAGTAGCAGGACGGTGGACCATTGGGAATCAGTGGGGGGCCATTGAAGGTTGTCATGTCGGTGAGTGACATGAGAGGAGCTGGGCACAGGGAACTAGGACCCAGCAATTCTGGGTCCTAGAGGATTGCTAGGCAGCAATTCACAGAAGTGGAATAGAGGAGGCAGATATAGTAGGTAGATCTATTCAGGGACCAATTAAAATGGCTCTCAGAGAGAGGTGAAACTTGTTTAAAATGGAGTAGAAAGTTTTAGGTTTAGGGACCTTACAGCAGTAGAATCTAAGGACTTTTATTATCTACACATTACTAATGAGGAAATGGTGTTTTCTAAGTCACTGGCTTAGGTCACTTGGCTTGATACACCAGGGTCTGGGTTGGCGTCATCAGCCAGCAGAGCTCCAACCAGCAGGCCACTCCTGCCCTCTCAGTTGCAGCCCAGTAGAACCACAGAGCGTATGGTTTTATGCTCTAAAACAGAACAACAGTGGCTTGATATAAAATAAAGATCAATGCCATTTTCCATATTTAAATGAATAATTTAAAATAATGGATGCCGTATTACTAATTTCCTTTCGATGCCTTGGAGCCAGACTGCCTGGGCTTGATTTCCATCCAGCTCTGTCAATTACTGGCTGTGCGCACTCAGGTAAGTCACTCAACTTCTCTGTGTGCCTCAGTTTCCTTATCACAGTGAAGATGTAATAGTACCCCCCTTACAGGGTAGTGGAACAGATTACATGAGGTATCAGCCAAACCCTTTGAACAATGTCTGCCACAAAGTATATGCTATGTATAGTAGTTATCACTGTTGGGTTTCTTGGGGGTTGCTAATTTCTGCCTCCTCAGATTTTTCTTTTAGGGCCTGCCTCTGCTATCCTACCCCCACCCCCTACCTCTGCAACCTACCTCCTCCATCAGCTCTTACACAGTTCTCAGTAACTTTTCTGTTGTCGAATGTCATGAGAGCCCAGTTCTAAGGCGTCTTGCTTTACCTTTCCCAAGGTTTTGCAGTTAATGTAGGAGGCAATTATCTGGATATTGGAGTTAGATGTAGGTTCAAATCCTGGTTTTATCGTTTAGTCACTATTTGACCTTGGGCAAGTTAGTCTTCTTCCCTTTATTAATTAAAGCAATGCTAGCTACTGTAACCAATAAACCTTCAAAGCACAGGCTTGATCCAGTAGAAGCTTAGTTTTAGTAGAGAACAACAACAACAACAACAACAGATGCTCCTGAGCAGAGAAGGGGTGCAGGCACCTCTTCAGGTTGTGGTCTCTTGTGGAAGAGAAAGAAGCATGGAGAATGATGTGTGGGGCTTTTCAGGGCCAGGACTTGGAGTTGTCTCATCACTTTGACTCACTTTGTAAAGACAGTAAACATTTATTGTCTGCTTGTGAGTTTGAAGGTTGGCTGCAGCCTGGCTGATCTTGGCTGGGCTTGGCTGGGTGGCTTGGGCTCAGGTCCACTCCCCATGTGTTCATCCTGGGGTCCAGGCCCAAAGGGAAGCAGCCACCTGAGGGAAGGACTTTTCAAGGTGGTGGCAGGAGCATAGGAGGTATATTCATTTCCTAGGGCAGCCATGGCAAAATGGTGGCTCAAAATAACAGAAAGTGGTTCACTTACAGTTCTAGAGGCTAGAAGTCCAAAATTAAGACACCAGTAGGGCCATGCTTCCTCTGAAGGCTCTAGGGAAGAATTCCTCCTTGCTACTTCAAGATTCAAGTATTCAAGTATTCAAGTATACTTCAAGATTCAAGTATTCAAGTATTCAAGTATACTTCAAGCTGCAGGTATTCCTTGGCTTGTGGCAACATAATTCCAAACATTGCCTCCATCTTCTGTGGCCTTCTTCTCTATACGGCTGTGTCCTTTTCTGTCTCATTGGATTTAGGTCCATCTTACTTCAGTATGGTTTCATCTAAATCTTTACCATAATTATATCTGCAAAGCCCCTGTTTCCAAATAAGGTCATATTCTGAGGTTCTAGGCAGACATGAATTTTTGTGGAACACTATTTCACCTACTAGAGGAGGAGAAGACCAACATGTATACCACATCTGCTTATATGGTGGCCAACACAAGTCACATGACTAAAACCCAAAGCCAAGAGGCAGGGAAGTGGACCTCTCTTCTAGTGGAAGGAATTGCAGTCACTTGGCAGAGGATATGAACATAGGGAGAGGGAAAGAAATGGGCTAATAATTAAACCCATTACAAGAGCATAGTTTTTAGTGAGCTCAGGAGGAGTGGAAATTGGTCGGTGATTCTATAATAGTTCTACATCCTCCTCTGTGTAATGGGTTTATTGGGAAGTACATACCTTAGGGGATTATGGTGATTAAGTGACAATGTGTGTGAGCAGCTTAGCGCAGTATGTGGCACATAGTAAGTACTAAATTAACGTTAACGATTATTGTCTTTATACAACTTCCACTCCTCCTCTCCCATCTGCTTCACTTCTGTTTATTATCCCTTATGGTTTTTTCCCCCTTTTGCTAATTTTCACCAATACAAGTAATTTTCATTTTGCATAATTCACATCAACCAGAAGAGATATTTTCCTGCTGATGAATCCTGTTATATTAGGGTTTAGAATAAGGGGGTCTCCATTCTAGTGAGAGAGAGCTATTTAGGGCAGGAACTATGAAGACCGTGCCTAACAGTGGGCAACTAACAAGGCAGACAAGTGCTTTGACCTCCTGCAAGGGAGGTTGCTGTGAGTGGAAGTATTCAGGGAGGCTTTCACAAAAGCAGTGCTTTTTCACAAAAGCAAGCTGAGCCATTACCTTTACGAACAGAAATGGTCTGGCTCATTTTTGAAGCAAAAGTTGATCACATAAGGACAACATGGCAAAGGATGCTGTGTCCTCACCCAGGCTACCTCTTGGCTGAGAGATAAGTATGGATATCCTGGGAGTAATTACACTGTTGTTTGGAATAGGAGTTGTTCTATGCTAATGAGTCATATTTCATCATTTCCGGGAATTGATGCCAGGGAAGGGACTGTTGTCGCATAAAACCTTTTTATAAAAATTGTTTATTTGGTGCAGTCTTTATGTTTAACTTTTGTACCAAAATAATTTCTGAATGATGATTCACTACCCACCTACATGGCAGGCCCAGATGCAGCCAACATGAAATGATGTTAGTGTCCATTGTATTCATTTTAAAGAGCCAGTGTGCAGCTTTTGCTAAGGTCTCAGGACTTCTTGAGATTTCTGTGAATGCAGGATTGCAGAACTGCAACCCAGGCAGAGTGTGAAGGAAGGGATGTGACTTTTTTAAGAACTGTCTGCTTAGTTGGAGCACACAGGAAGCCCAAATGCTGCAAATGGACCCAGGGACTCTTGTTTGTCTTTTGACTGTGGATGAGGTTTGTAATTCCGAAAACAGAGAGCAATTGTTTCTACTACCTGTATAGGTTCAAATTTCTGATGGTTTAAATGTGAACTTCTATGTTGAGAGAGTAAAATGGGTTCCCCTGCACAACATGGAGCTGGCTTCATTGTGTTCAACCTGCTACGGTGCACAGCCACAGACTTCTGGCCAAGAGAAGTGGGTGTGGGTTACAAACAGGCAGCCCTTGGTTGATGATGGAGAAGGGGCTCTTGGACTTTGTGGTGGTAAATGGCCCCCCCATCCAAGGGCCGAGCTGGAAGAGGCCCTCGCAGGAGGATTTGCACAAGGGTCACCTGGAGTGTGAGAAATCACCCTTCTTCCACTCATACCTTCCACTCATGATCATGTTCTTTCTTGGTGCCTTGTCCACCATCCATGAGCCTGTGTGTGTGTGTGTGTGTGTGTGTGTGTGTAGCAGGAGGTGGAGAGGAGGCTGGAATCCCAATACAAAGAGTAAGGTGTCAGTGGTCCATTCTCCCTTGTGCGCTGCCACTATGTCAGGGGCATGCCTATGTATACATTTGGCTTCTACTTTTCTGATATTTGCAACTAAACCCTTTGGCTTAGTTTCAGTGTTGGCTATTTTCCTAAGCTCTGCAAAATGCTGCCCCAATGCAGGGAACTGGTGACAGTGTTAGGGAAGAGAAGGAGGTGGCCTAACTGAATAGTGCTATCCTCTAACTCACCAAAATTTTGAGGTGCTATTCTCCAATTATAACACCTGCATGTCACAAATGTGACACTATGTATGTGTAAGTGCTCTCTTATAAGTGGAGCAGGGCTTACATTGGTTGACAAGCGAAGACTTCTAAGGGAACCTAGAAGTGACTCTAGTTGGCAAAATGGGATGGAGGAGGGTGATAAGAATCAGAGGAAACAGAGGAGAAGATGGAGTTGGAAAGGATATAAAGAAGGTCTTCATCCTCAAGTTGCCTTTCTGCTATCCTGCAGACTTCAGATGGAAGCCAGCTGTTGACAGTGGCAGTGAGCCTGGGTATCAAGGGGCAACCCAGAGCAGTGAGCCCTCAGTCTCTAGGGCTGAACACAAGTGTCAGGGGAGATGCTTTGGCAGCAAGGAAGCAGGACTCCTACATTTAGTGATGGAATGTTTAAGATCTGGAACATGGTGGCATGAGAGAAGGACTACCTGCCAGTCTTATACATCAACCACAGAATTAGTGTTATATATATATATATATATATATATATTTTTTTTTTTAATGTATGTGTGAGCCTGCATAGCACTAAGAAGGATGTTGTTACTGAGGGATTGAACCCAAGTGCCTCCAGTGACCAGGTGGTTTATGTAAATGATAGAAACACATGCCTGGGGGTGGGGGATGGGCAAAATGGGTGAAGGCGAGTGGGAAGTACAGGCTTCCAGTTATGGAATTAATAAGTCACGGGAATAAAAGGCACAAAGTAGGGAATATACTCAGTGGTATTGCAATAGCATTGTATGGTGGCAGATGGTAGATACACTTGTGGTGAGCACAGCATGATGAATAAACATATTGAGTTGTACACCTTGTCTGTTGTACACCTGAAACTAATATAAGAAATATAAGAAACAGATGTCTCATTTAAGGGGAGCAGTCATTACTATCCTCTAAACCATTGTTGCCAGAACTTCTAAGTTTGCCAGAGGGCCTAAAGAAAATACTTATTTTCATGTGAATTCTAATTTGAAAGGTTGGCAGTGAAGCCCAACTTTTAATTAATTAGTTAATTAAAAGATTTTTAAATCTTGTAATCTCTACATCCAATGTGGGGCTCCAACCTGCAACCCAGAGATCAAGAGTCCCCTGCTCCACTAACTGAGCCAACCAGGTGACCTGAAGACCACCTTTTTAAAATGCTGCGATGGCATCCCTGGCTAGTGGGGCTCCCAGTTTACATCCTTGGTGCCACAGAATTACTCTCCAAGGTACTAGTGATGGGGAGGTGCCCACAGGTACTGGAGGGATGTGGTACTGACCCAGAGATAACAGGTGAGAGAGAGATGGGACTGCTGCAAACAAAATTATTTTTATTAGGAAACAAAAGCTGGAATTCAGCAATTTACATATTGAGAGCAAACAAGGCTTTATTTAAATATCCATCGATGGAAGATTTGGTACTGAAGGACTATACTTGGACAAGTTCATAAAAGAATCATAAAATAAATGTGATCACTTGATAGCAAGGGCCCTGACATAAAAAGGAGACATCTCTGTGTAGATAATGCAGAACAAGGGAAATAGGACAAATGGAAGAGGACTATACAGGATGGGGAATGCTCTGTTAGCCACAGGATTTAAGAGTTCTCAACAGTCCTTTAGGGAGAATTAAAAGTATCAGAACTCTTTTAGACATCTACATGAAGTCCTGAGTTAAAGTTAAATTTGCTGGTATTTTGGGTGTTTGAAAGACAGGTGAGTAGATGCCTGTATAAGGGGGTCGACAGGTAGGTCCCTAGACTGGATGAACCTTATAAAATTAAATCAGAATTAAGATTCTCGTAACCTTACTGGGCAAAACCAAGTGGGCTGCACCTTCTATGGATTTCTGCCTTCATTTCTCTTTGGGTGTGATACATGCTATACTTAAAAGATAGGTAGGACACCCAGGAAAAGAAATCTACCTGGATCTAACAGTGCAACCTGTAACATAGAAAACAAAGTGTAGTATTGATAAAATTCTTACTTGACCTGTTTCTTGGTAGCAGTATTCCAAACAGTGAGGAATACTGCACCAGACTCCCACATCCTCTACTGTATCATGTTCCTGCATCCTCACTCCTAAAACCATGGACCCCTTCTCCGGTAACCAAGGCAACACAGATGAGTCTCGGCCTGTTTCTTCGCAATGGGGGGTGACTGGGTGATGGGCACTGTGTTCTCCCCTCTGCCACAGTTATGTGACTGCTTTCCTAATATTTATGACCTTAGTTTTATTGGTCACGTTCTTTTTAACCAGGTTTCCTTATAAAGATGCTTCAAGAGAGAAAAGTAATTATGATGATGGCCTTCAGAAATGGCCTTTAGAAATGACCATGTTTCTTTTTTTAAACTTAATTTAATTTTTATTTTTATCTTATTTATTGTTTTAATGATCACATTTCTATAAATCTCAAACCGAATTTGTAGGTTTTCAGGATGATTTGAAGGTTATCTAGGTAATTTGGTGGGGACAGGTGACTTGGGGACCCTACTCTTCTGCCATCTTGCCCCGCCTCTCATGACCACATTTCTAAAGACAATTAGCCTGCTTGTTCTTGGTGGTGGTGGTTTACTAGGTTGAGTAGTGTCCCCCCAGATTAATGTCCTCCTAGATCCAGAGAATGTGACCTTATTTGGAATTAGGGTTATGCCAATGTAGTTAGTAAACATAAGGTCATACTGGATTAAATCCAATGACTGGTGTCCTTAATAGAAAGCCATGTGAACACACAAATGCACATAGAGGAAAGATGTCATTTGAGGATGGAGGCAGAAATTGGAGGCCTACAATTACAAGCCAAGGAATGCCAAGGATTGTTGGCAGCTGCCAGAAGCTAGAACATACAGGGAAGGATGCTTTCCTAGCACCTTTACAGGGAGCATGGCTCTGCTGTCAGCTTGATTTGGACTTCTAGCCTCCAGACCTGTGAGAGAATAGTGTTGTGTTGTTTTAAGCTACCCGGTTTGTGGTGATTTGTTACGGCAGTGCTAGGACGCTAATACAGTGTGGGAGGGCAGTTTTCTTTAATCGGGTTTCCTGTCATGTGACTTGAGTTCCACTAGTAACACACCTGGCTCCCTACTCAGGGAAGGAGGAGTGACTGAATCTGATTGTTGACTTTAGAAGGATAACCTGGGCATGCGTACTCAGCCCTTTGCCCTCTTTCTCTCTCTTAGGAAGAGACTGTGCACAGAGAGCAGGTGTTTTGTGCGGGGAGGTGGGCAGTGGGCCAGCATCAGGAGGCCCACCTGAGAGCAGTATAAGCCGTATCTTCCAACAGCAGCCTTAGCAATGATGAAGTTGATAGTTTAATTCTTCCGCCATTAAAAAAAATTATTTCTCAATTTGTTCAGTATTCATCATGGGTCTGGATTAAAGTAGGGGAAAGAAAGCCCCTTCACACCCCGGCACTAACCAAGTTGTTTCTGTTCTGTAAAAGTGTACTTAATTTCCAGTGATAAGAACATTGTAAGGAGAGGGCTATCCTGAGAGTCCTGTTCTTTGCTCCAGCCAGGGTCATAATACCTCAGCCATACCCCAGCACAGAGAATACAGCCACTTTTCATATCTTCCAGGAAAATGACTTCAGCACCTTCCCAAAGACTCCTTTAGTGTTTCGTATGCTTTTTGTCAGTGACTTCTCTTCCTTGAGTTATGTAGTTGATAGGATAAAAATGGTCTGGGATGGGTTAAAAATTTTAAAAAATAAAATATTTTCTCTTAAAAAATTTATTAACTATTATGATGATTATGTTTTGGTTTTACATTTTTATTTTGAAATAGTTCTAAATATGTAAGAAAGTGCAGAGAAATATAAGGGAGGCCTACGTACCCTGAACCCTGTCGTCTCTAATGGTGACACCTGGGCATAACTAGGAGAACATTATCCAAACCAGGTAGTGGATATTGATACAGTTCACAAAATTTATTCACATTTCAAAAGTGCTACCAGACTTTTCCCATGCCCTAGCTGGGCAGGAGTCCGTCTCTCCCTCCTCTGTCCATGTAGGAGCTTTCCCAAACCTGTTGAAGGCTCCCCTGGGGACAAATGAATAAAGTGGGGGAAAGGGAACTAATGAGAGGTTTCCCAGAGTATTCTGAGGAGAGTGAGTCTGGTGTATAAGAGAAATGGTATATAAAAGAAATAATGGGGGGGACTTAAATATTGCTGTGGGCTTTAGATGCACCCCCCTTGCATGGTGTTGGAGAATTTCAAATATTCGTCTTTATTTTGCAATGTCTTTCAGTTGTTGTAATCTTTTAAATGTTGTCTTGACAGGAAACCACATATGTTGGAGAGGATGTGGAGAAAGGGGAACCCTCTTGCACCGTTGGTAGGAATGTGAACTGGTGCAGCCACTCTGGAAAACTGTGTGGAGGTTCCTCAAAGAGTTAAAAATAGACCTGCCCTACGACCCAGCAATTGCACTGTTGGGGATTTACCTCAAAGATACAGATGCAGTGAAATGCTGGGACACCTGCACCCCGATGTTTATAGCAACAATGTCCACAATAGCCAAATTATGGAAGGAGCCTCGGTGTCCATGGAAAGAGGAATGGATAAAGAAGATGCGGTTTATGTATACAATGGAATATTCCTCAGCCATTAGAAACGATGAATACCCACCATTTGCTTCAACGTGGATGGAACTGCAGGGTATTATGCTGAGTGAAGTAAGTCAGTCAGAGAAGGACAAACATTATATGGTTTCATTCATTTGGGGAATATAAAAAATAGTGAAAGGGAAAAAAGGGGAAAGGAGAGAAACTGAGTGGGAAGTATCAGAGAGGGAGACAACACATGAGAGACTCCTAACTCTGGGAAATGAACAAGGGGTGGTGGAAAGGGAGGTGGGTGGGGGTGGGGGTCACTGGGTGATGGGCACTGAGGGGGTCACTTGATGGGATGAGCAGTGGGTGTTTTGCTATATGTTGGTAAATCAAACTCCAATAAAAAATATACAAAAAATAATAATAAATGTTGTCTTGACACTGTTTTGTGACCCTGGCTAGAGGGCAGTCAGTTCCCATTCTTAGATAGGAGATTAAATCCACACCCCAACCACCTCCTTACTGCTCTCACATTCTGGGCCACTCTCCACCTGTCCTAGTCACGCCTGGCCAGTACCAGAAAACCAGGGGCAGTCCCTATGTCCCAGACCCTGCTGAAATTATTCATACTAGCTAATCCTGGTTTACCCTACTTTGCTAGTTTCTTCCTTCAGAAACCATAATGAAGGTGCTTGTCCACACTTCCCCTTACTTCCTCTGCCTTGTGACTTGCTGCTGCTTCCCCATGTGGCCCCCTGTGGCATGATGTGAGCTCCCTCTCTTGGGATCTGTGAGTGTAATAAGCTATCTTTTAAACTGCCATCTCCTGATCTGTTGTCCTTGCCATTCCTAAATAATAATAAAACCTATTAAAACAGGTCTAGGGACCCTCAGACTATATGCCACCTCTGGGGTCATGACTTTTGTGAATTCTAGGCCACGAGTAGCAAGAAAAAAAAATCATTTCGACTATGGGCTTCGTGCAGCCTTGTTCTTCTGTGCCATTTTTTCTAGATCAGAAAGTGCCAGGGAGGATGTGTGGATTAGGCACTTTGGGTTGAAGTGAGAAAGCATTGTCATTTAGAATGTACTTTCAGGGATCCCTGGGTGGCGCAGCGGTTTGGCGCCTGCCTTTGGCCCAGGGCGCCATCCTGGAGACCCGGGATCGAATCCCACGTCGGGCTCCCAGTGCATGGAGCCTGCTTCTCCCTCTGCCTGTGTCTCTGCCTCTCTCTCTATCTCTCTGTGACTATCATAAATAAATAAAAATTAAAAAAAAAAATAGAATGTACTTTCAGTTTTATGTAATTAAATTAATTAATTAATTTATTAAGGATTTTACTTATTTATTCATGAGAGAGAGAGAGAGAGAGAGAGTGAGAGAGAGAGAGAGAGAGAGAGAGAGAGAGAGAGAGAGAGGCAGAGATACAGGCCGAGGGAGAAGCAGGCTCCATGCAGGGAGCCCGATGCGGGACTCAATCCTGCGTCTCCAGGACCATACCCTGGGCTGAAGGCGGCGCTAAACCGCTGCGCCACCCAGGCTGCCCTCAATTCTTTTAAAAAAGATTTTTATTTACTTATTTGATAGAGCACAAGCAGAGGGATTGGCAGGCAGAGAGTCTGATGTATCATGACCTGAACCAAAGGCAGATGCTTAACCGACTGAGCCACCCAGGTGTCCCGAACATACTTTAAGGTTTTATGTGGGAGATCAAATAGTTGGTTTCAAGGTATTTTAAATTGTGTGTTTTTTTTCTCCTCTTCAATGGGCTCTATTAAAGATACATCAGTACAAGGACCAGTATCAACTTTTGCTATTATTATTATTTTAAAGATTTTATTTATTTATTTGAGAGAGAGAGAGTGGGTGAGAGAGAGGACACAAGCAGCCTAGAGGCAGAGGAAGGAGCAGATTCCCCTACCGAGCAGGAAGCCAGATGAGGGGCTTGACCTCAAGACGTTGAGATTGTGACCTGAGCTGAAGGCAGATGCTTAACTGACTGAGCCACCCAAGTGCCCCGTTAATGTATTTTTTCTTATACTTTTCTATGCATTATTTTTTTCTTTACATATAATGTGTGTGTACACACACACACACATTTTGTACTATCATTTCATATAGAATTAGAACCTAAATATGTCATAAGGAATTCATCATTGCAATTTATCCATGTTAATAATTTTAAATACTTTATGATATTTTATAGGTAGACCATTATTTACTTGACTACTATTCTGTTTCTCGCATTTTGAGGTTATTCCCTGCTAATAATAATAATAATGTGTTAATGAGCAACTTTGTGCCAAAGTCTATTTATTCTTGGGATTATTTTCTTAGAATAGATACTTTGAATTAAAATAATTGAGTTGATGCTAAATTTTTCTCTATGTGCATTGCCCAAATGTACATCTATAAAATGTACATTTTATATTTTGTCAACAGAAAATACCATTCCATATTCCATAATATTGAAAAATTAAAGAGGAAATAGAGAAGTACAATTTAAAAAATTCAAAGCAAAACAATGTGTTCATTTTAGGTTGTCGAATGAAATTTGCGAACTATATGTCTACAAAATAAGATTCCTGAGTAAGATCTATGGAATCAAAATCTCTTGGAATAAGAGACTGGTAACTTACATTAAAAAAACCAACAACAGGGATCCCTGGGTGGCGCAGCGGTTTGGCGCCTGCCTTTGGCCCAGGGCGCGATCCTGGAGACCCGGGATCGAATCCCACGTCAGGCTCCTGGTGCATGGAGCTTGCTTCTCCCTCTGCCTGTATCTCTGTCTCTCTCTCTCTCTGTGTGTGACTATCATAAATAAATAAAAATTTTAAAAAAAAACCAACAACAAATCCTTAAATTGTTCTTGTGTGTGCTGAGGTTCATTTTATTTTACAAGAGATGAATAGAGACTCAGAAATTGGATGTTTTGCATAGGGACACAAGCCCTTGGTTTATAATGTAGAAGGCTTTGAGCACACTGTGAAAAGGTTAAACCAGAAGCCATTTGAGGGAGTCATTAACTCCTGCAATCTCCTGCTCATTAGAGCTGTCTCCTGATCTAACCTGTTGTAATTAAGGGTCAGAAGATAGTTCTATTACCACCTCTTTTTAAACCTGGAATTGTCATTCAACTTATTTTTGTCTCATTCAATAAGGGAAGCCTATTTATTAAGCCATTAGTCAATTTGCTCTCTTAAAAGACAGCTCATATCCTTTGTCCTTTCCTCTACCCAAGTCTTATTTTCTCACTTTAAAACTTACTGTCATGACCTAGCATTTAGTCCAATAGTCTGGAGGAAATTGAAAGAGAGTTTGAGATGAGGAGGAGAGACACCAGGCCTCAGACTGTCCTCTGAGGGCTGGATATCATCATCTCAGCTGTCTTGTGGGGGCAGGGGAAGGCTTCAGTTAATAACTCTATTTCTTTTTTAAATTATGGATATTTATTTATTCATTGAGAGAGAGAGAGAGAGAGAGAGAGAGAGAGAGAGAGCATGCACATGGGTACATGCGTGTGAACAGAGGAAGGGGCAGCGGGATAAGGAGAGAGAATCTTCAGCAGACTCCAGACTGAGCGTGTCCTGATATGGGCCTCCATCTCATGACCCTAAGATCATGACTTGAGCTGAAATCAAGAGTCAGACACTCGTCTAACTGAGCCTTTCGGGTGCCCCTAATAACGATTTCTGAAGTCCTATCTTTGGGCCCTATACAGAATTTTCTGGAAAATTGATGACACAAGAGGACATGATTCTTAGGTATTAATCTACAGAAATGTCAAGTGTTCTGAAAACTTTTAACTGTAGAAAATCTTTTGGAAATAGCCTCCTTTATGATGACATTTTCTTTTAAAACACACACACACACACACACACACACACACACACACACTAGTATTCCTTATTGCCTCTCACTTTAATTTTGGGGGCTAGTGGTCAGGGAAAGGTAGCTGCTAAATATTTATGAGATGGTGATGAACACCTTTTACCAAGAATGCAGAAGGCTGTATATCTAGGTGTCAGATGACTTGAATTCCCAACCTCAGTGTTGCCCTTTGTTAGGTCTGCCATCCAAATCAGGTGAGGCAGGAGAAACTTGACTGCATCTTTTTGCCATGGGATTGGTACTCAAATCTTTTTCTTTCATTCCACTTTCAATCCTTTGGGCACTTAACCCACTTTCTGTACATTCTTGCCTTTTACTCCTGAGATCCCACCACACTATGGAAATAAAAGAAATACCATTGAATACTAGTTCCGTGAATCTCCTCTTAGAATTGAAATTCTTTTTTTTAAAAATAAGATTTTATATATTTATTTGAGAGACAGCAAGAGAGAGAGCATGAGTGAGTGGGAAGGGACAGAAAGGAGCAAGCAGACTCCCCACTCAGCAGGGAGCCCAATGCGGGGCTGGATCCCAGGACCCCAGGATCATGACCTGAGCTAAAGGCAGATGCTCATCCAATGAGCTACCCAGGTGCCCCACAACTGAAATTATTAATGTGAATACAAACATTTAAAATTTGCAATGATTATTTTGAAAAAGACAGTCACCACTTTTAATACAGTTGTAGTGTCAATGGATAAAATTTACTCTGCCTACACACACACAGACACACAAAGAAAGGGGCATTTGTGTAAATATCTCTGGAAGGTTTTTAAATTTATATGCACTATACAAATCATGCATGATGAATTCTAAGTTATAAAGAAAATGTTAGCAAAACGATTGTCAGTAAACGTTTCATTGCTATCACTTCTCAGCTAAATGATTAGTTGGGGCTAAATTGATGATCCTCCAAGTTTTTTTTCTATAATCTGTGTACCCGTTACTACAGTGGGATCACTTATGGTATTAATTAGATAACATTTGTACTAAGTCTGCTAATGAACACAATCTTAAATTATAATGTTCCAGTGGGAACATGCAAGCTGCTTTCCAAATAGGTGGTTTGAAGTGATCTACCTTTTGCTAAATTCCTTTATAATGATCTACTCTACTATACTTTTTAAAGACATTCATAGTGAACAGAACAGTTAAAAAGCTCATGGGATTTAAAAAATTTCACCTGTCATTCATCACACCCTTACCTCTGGCATTCTTCTTTGCACATCAGTTGTTGCGATTTCTTTCAAGATATAATTATATATCCATGTTTTTCACTTCCATTTCCTTTATTGATTTTAGGACAAGAAATTTTTAACATAATGACATTTAAAACAACCGAGGTATATAAGTTTTGGGGAGAGACATTATGGAACCACATAGTAAGGGAATATAATCTTTTCAACTTAATTCAGTCCATGTGTATTGACAAAAGATAAAAGAATTTCACATCATGAAGGAAAATAAACCTAACTCTAAGAATAGTGCATTTATTCCCCCTCAGACCATTCATTCAGTATTTTTAGTATGTTTTTGATCTTTGGTGTTTTTCCAGAGTCTGAGCCAAAGTGAATATTGTCAACGGCTATCCTCCTAAATCAGTGTATGGCTCCCCACAGGCCTTCAATTTAGTGCGAGAAACATTTGTTAATCACCTCTGCCTGTAGGGTAGTGAGATACATAAAGTGCTTTCATTCTGAAGGAAAAGGCCACAATATGAATATAAGCAGTAATAGGACAATACAGAGTTAAATCTTGCATTCAGTAACAAGTGCTATTTATAGCAATGTGGGAAGCACTGAGCTAGTTATTGTGGCTACAAAGAATAAGAAGATATGGTTGTTTCCGCCACCCCCCTGCCAGGGTCTTACAGTCTAATGGTAAGTGGGGAGGGGGGAGGAGGAGTAAGAAGCCAGGTAGAGAGTGAAAAACATTAAATATGGAAATCAATATAAATATAAACCATGGTAAGTTCTAGAATTTTTTAAAAAATATTTTATTTATTTATTCATGAGAGACACAGAGAGAGGCAGAGATATAGGCAGAGGGAGAAACAGGCTCCCTGCAAGGACCCGATGCAGGACTTAATCCCTGGATCAGGCCTTGAGCGGAAGGCAAACGCTCAAGCGCTGAGCCACCCAGGCATCCCAAGTTCTATAAATTAATAGCTTAGGTGCCATGTTATACAAGGCAACCTAGTTTGTGGGTCTTTCTCTGAGGAAGAGACATTTAAGCCAAGATGAAGGATGATCCATCAGTCAGGTTCTTGGCACAGGCAATGATAGTATTTGAGGAGAATCTAACATAAGCATTTTTTACAATGGAGTATACGAAAGCCATAGGGATAGTGTAGCATCTCAAGGATAGTAACACTGGGACCATCGCCTCCCTAGGGCTAAAAGGTGAGGGAACAGATTCAAAACCCACAAGGAGAGAGCCTCATGGAGAGGGGCTGGGATCTTTGGTCAAAGGACCATTTGCTCTGAAAGAACCCTGCAGAGGAAGTAAATGCTGCTGCCCTACTCACCTCTCTCGCTCCTACCCTCCTGCTGGGGCCTCTTGTTGGCTGTAGCCAAGGGGAAGCCAGTGGATATGGGAGGTAGGCCTGAATAGATCAGTTTCTTAGGGCAGAGAGCAGAGAGAGGAATAGTGCAGAATAGATCTGGGGAGGAAATAGGAAATATCTACAAAGATGAGTTGGAATTTACCAGTTTTTAGGGAAAGACGTAGAGTAGGGCATTGGGGTATGAGGTATAGGCAGGCAGAGGGAAAACATGTACAAAGGCCAGGTGTTGAAGCAGGATCACTGTGAAATCCTGGAGCAGGAAGGTCAGTGGTGAGCAAGGTTTAGGCCTTGAGCTGCATTCTGGTCTATATCTATAGAGTGGTGGGAAGACGGTGGGATGGGAATAGGGCAGGCAGGGAGAGAAGATGCACCTGACAAGAAACGTGCTTTGAAAAGCTCATGCTGTTCAGGAGGGACAAGAAGAGGCTAGAGTTCAAAGGCTGTTATTGTTGCTTTGCAATGTTTGTAAATTTTATATTCCAATATTCTGTATATATGGCTCTGGACATTGCTCTTGTTAAATTAATATACGGTAAATATCTTTCCAGGTTAGTACCTTCCTTTTAATAGATGCATAATATTTTGTTATGTATGTAAATGTCTTCTTTAATTTTCCTGAAGGACATTTAGGAGTGGCCACTTGTTCTCTCTCTGCAGTGCTGCAGTAAACATTCTCATCTGAAGCACAGTTCCTAGAGGTGGGATTGCAGTGCGTGTGCTTGTGACCTTTTTGTCGGTACTGCCAAAGTGACCTTGCAAGAAGACTGTACTGATTTTCACTTGGGAGGAATATTTCTAACTGAAAGAAAATTTATTTTTTGTAAACTGGAAAACTATACTTCACTCATAAAAATATCTTTTAATTTTTTCCAAAAACAAATCCAAAAACTTTGTGTTAGGTGTGAGTGCCTCTTCCCCTATATGTCAAGTTCATTTCTAAGTGACCATTTGTATAATTGTGTCACTTTGGGGTTATATTCTTCATTCCTTTTTTTCTTTCCTTTTTTTATTTTTTAAAGAAAACACTCCGTTTTAAATAAAATGACTTGAAAAATAGTAAACAACTTAAAATATTTAATTTTTTAAAAAATCTCTATAAATCCAATTTTAGAATTTAAAATGTGATTATATTCCAGAATTAAAATTCTTGAGGGGAAATATAACACAGAGACGTTTAGAAAACATCAGAGATTAGAGCAAATTCTAATGAGGAATATTTTATTATTAATTAATTAATTAATTAATTAATTTATTTATGATAGAAAGAGAGAGAGAGAGAGAGAGAGAGAGGCAGAGACACAGGAGGAAGGAGAAGCAGGCTCCATGCCAGGAGTTCGACGTGGGACTCAAGCCCGGGACTCCAGGATCGCACCCTGGGCCAAAGGCAGGCGCCAAACCGCTGAGCCACCCAGGGATCCCCCTATTTTTTTTCTTTTTAAAGGACCATATTATTTTCTCTGTTAATTAATTAATATTTTTTAGTAGCTAATAAAAGCTTGGGCAGCTTAACACACAAAACAATGACCAACCAACCAAAGAAACCTGTGAAACTTGGACCCACCACGCAATGGGTATATTTATGTTGCATAGATTTGAACTGCTAATCCCAAACACTATGTGCTTGCATTATTTCATTAATCACAATTCCATGACTATCAAGATGAAGAGGAAAAGAAAAGAAAAGTAATAGTGATTTCTTTAACAGTATGTACTAGTCAGGACATTTTTTTAAATAATAAATTTATTTTTTATTGGTGTTCAATTTGCCAACATACAGAATAACACCCAGTGCTCATTCCGTCAAGTGCCCCCTCAGTGCCCGTCACCCATCCACCCCCACCCCCCGGCCTCCTCCCCTTCCACCACCCCTAGTTCGTTTCCCAGAGTTAGGAGTCTTTATGTTCTGTCTCCCTTTCTGATATTTCCCACACATTTCTTCTCCCTTCCCTTCTATTCCCTTTCACTATTATTTATATTCCCCAAATAAATGAGAACATATAATGTTTGTCCTTCTCCGATTGACTTACTTCACTCAGCATAATACCCTCCAGTTCCATCCACGTTGAAGCAAATGGTGGGTATTTGTCATTTCTAATGGCCGAGGAATATTCCATTGTATACATAAACCACATCTTCTTTATCCATTCATCTTTCGATGGACATTTGGTTGCAGGTGATAGAAGTTAGGCGTGGAAAGGAATTTGCTGGTTACATCACTAGAAAGTGCAGAAGAGAAGTGGCTATAGGAACCGGATCCAAACACTCCAGTGATGTTGACAGACTGTGCTCCCTCCCTTTCTCACTCTGTCTGTCCACCTCCTTCCTCCCTGATACTGTTTCTCAGCTTTTTCTTCTTTCTCACTGCACATGGCAGGCAGGATGGCCAGGAGTCATCTAGTGTCCCCTAGGGAAAGGAAGCTGCTTCTTTACCGCGGAGACAAGGATGATTCTGGGCTGTAAAGAAGCAGCTTAACCTCTCTGAAATGCACTTTCTTTGTAAATGTAAAAGATTTGTGAATTTAAATGAATTTCGTTTGTAAAATGTGGAGCACAGTGCCGGGCATGAGGCAGGTGTCCAAAAAAAAAATGGTGGTTCAAAGGATGGGAGAATGTTGGGAGGTGGTGTGCTTTGGAGAGGAAGATGATGCATTTACTTGTGTTCTGGTAAAGTCTGAGGTGCCCATGGGAACTCAGAAAGAAATTTTGAACAGGGGACCAATGACAAGAAATTAGAACTTGGAAATACCATTTGGGAGAAGTGGTGGGTTAGAATCATAGGGATTTGTTACAGATCTTAAGGCCTCTTTGTTGTAGCTAAAGAAACCCTAGCTCCTTCTAGTTATAGACACCGATTCTGCACTGGGGAGACCTCACTGAGGAGGTGGTGCCCTGGAAGTGAGTTGGAACATTTTCTGTCCTGAGCCTCTTGTGCCAAAACAGGGCTGTGTTCTTTAATTGTTCTTTCAGGAGATTCCTGCCTGGGGCTTGGGTTGTTCCTTTTTCCTATTGCTATTTTTATCCATTGGATGGTGTAGGCTTTTCTAAACCCTCATCTCTTTCAAAGTGGTGCTTAAAAAATCCACACCATTTCTGTTTCCAACTACTATGGGAGGTCACAAGAGTGAGCATTACAGAAAGCAATGTTGCAAGTTGGGACAGTTATTTGGGATCATATTCAGTATCTGTCTGCAGGGCAGAAGTTCTTAGAAGAATCTGTGACCTCTGGAGGGCACAGTCAACCCCTAATAATCCTGGGGGGAAACCAGGTCAGAGAATGCAGCTGTGGAGATATATGAATGTGGTGTCATGTCTAGGATGTAAGCTACTGGTTCTAGGAAGTATTTGTAAAAATTGCATGGAATTTGGTTTAATGTGGATGCTAAATTAGTGGTAAAGGATAATACTAGCCACACAGGATGATGTGAGAGTAGGTGATATGAGAAGAAATACATTTGTAAAAGGGACCAATGTTGGGACATTACATTTAGTAACAGGATAGGTATATTAGTTTTTATTGTCTCTGTAATAAATTACCACTAACTTAGTGACTTAAAGCAATACAAATGTATTATCTCATAGTTTTGTAGGTCAGAATTTGGTTTCGTACATTTGTAGGACCTAGGTCCTCATTTTCTTGCTGGATCTCAGCCAGAGGTCCTTTCTAGCTTCTAGAGGCCACTGTGTTCCTTGGCTCATGGCTCCCTTCCTCTATCTTCAAAGCCAGTAATGGAGGTGGGGAGTACTTCTCACACTTTGAATCCCCCTGACTCCTCTTCTCCCACAGCATGTCTCTGAGAGACTCTCCTGCTGTCTTCTGCTTTTAAGGGCTTATGTGATTATTTTGGGCCCACGTGGATAATCCAGGATAATCTCTCTATTTTAAAGCCAACTCATTGGCAACCTCAATTCCATCTGCAAAGTCCCTTCACACTACTATTTAGATCTGTGTGATCGAACAGCCAGGGGATGAAAATCTGGGAGGCGGTCTTTAGAGCTCTGCCTACCACAAGGGGTTAAAGGGAGCTTCTTCCCCAGGGAATCTCTATAAGGCTCTTTAGAAGTTCTCCCGGCTCTTTGAGAGCTTTGGAAATTATCTGTGTTTATAGAATTGGGGACTCAGATGGTATATCTGCAAGGGGAGAGTGGAGAAAATACTCTGGTGTGTGTGTGTGTGTGTGTGTGTGTGTGTGTGTGTGTGTGAATATGTGTGAGAATGAGAGTGTGTAAGAATGAGTGTCCGTGTTGGAGTATGTGTGTGTGAGTGTGCATGTGAGTGTGTGTGTGTGTGTGTGAGAGAGAGAGAGGGAGGGGAAGGACAGAGAGGGAGGGTTAGCATGCCTATGCTTTTCCTGGAGAGGTTATTGTGAAATCTTTCTTTTTAGCTAAACAAATGAAGAGCTAAATGAAACATGGTAATAGAAACACCACGGCAGTAGAAAGAGGAACAGCGAGGTTGATGGGGCAACTTCTTGCATTTAGAGGAAGGCCCACAGGCGTGGTCAGAGCCAGCCTAAACCTGCATCTGGTGCCATTAGTTGGGGAAAGAGATGCGGCAAAGAAGATGGACCATTGGATTTTTGGGTTGGTTCCTGGATATGTTCAGGAGGTGTTATGGGTGACTGACATTTTTTCCAGATGCATATGTTGCAGTCCTAACCCCAGGTCCTCAGAATGTGGCTGTTTTTTAAGAGAGAGTTTTTAAAGAAGAAATTAATTTAAAATGAGGTTATTAGGGTGGGTCCTAATCCAATACAATCGATGATGTCCTTATAAGAAGAGGAGATTAGGGCACGAATATGTAGAGGAAGAGACCACGTGAGATCGCAGGGAGAAGACCATCTACAAGCCAAGGACAGAGGGAGGCCTCAGAAGAAACCAATTCTGCTGACACCTTGATCTGACTTCTAGCCTCCAGAACTGTGAGAACATAAGTTTCTGTTGAAGCCACATGGCCTGTGGCACTTCGTTATGGTAGCTAGAGCAGATTAATATGGGAGTCTTTGTTCCATAAGGAGGCTGGGAGTCCCTAGCAGAGAAAAGCCTGTAGCTCTAGCCTGTAGCGAACAGGCTTCCTTCCTCTGGTGGCAGCTGAGGTTTCCTCTGCTAGCATGACCCTGGAGAGAACTCTCTGGTGCGTGCTCACAGTCATTGGGTTTCCTAATGGTAGGCTCTGGCCATTTCTGTCCCAGACATCCCTCCTGAGTGGGATTTTTCCTGGCAATTCCAGGGCCTGCCCTGCAGGGGGATGCAAACAACTTGTTCTGGATATTTGGGCTCTCTTCTTATCTCCTTCTTCAGGGTCCTCCAACTATTAGTATCATGAGTCTGGCAAGAGGGCTGTGGCACACTTAGTTTTGTAATGAAAAGAACATTGAAGTGGAAGGTCTGTTGATTTGGGGTCTTCTTTCCAACACTACAAATCATTAGAAATTTTTACTTTGGACAGATTACTACTTTTTTTTTTTAATTTTTTAATTTATTTATTTTTAAAGATTTTATTTATTTATTCATGAGAGACACAGAGAGAGGCAGAGACACAGGCAGAGGGAGAAGCAGGCTCCCTTCAAGGAGCCCGATGTGGGACTCGATCCTGGATCCCGGGATCATGCCCTGAGCCAAAGGCAGATGCTCAATAACTGAGCCACCCAGGCATCCCAGATTACTACTTTTCTTCATCTGTAAAATGAAATTGGATTTTCTTCATTGTAAAATGAAACTGGATTCTACGGTTCTTTAATTTTGTGAACCATTAATAGACATGGGTGATGTAGATGATTTAAGATATGGAATCTGGGGTGCCTGGGTAGCTCAGTTGGTTAAGCATTCGATTCTAGATTTTAGCTCAGGTCATGATCTCAGGTTCCTAGGATCAAACCCCAAGTGGGGCTACCTGGTGCTCTGCACTGAGTCTGCTTAAAAGATTCTCTCTCTCCCTCCCCCTGCTACTCTTCTCTCTCTCTCCCAGATACATATATACATACAATCTTAAAAAAAAAAGATATGGAATCTGAGAAAGCACCACCATATCAACCTGAAGTTCAAACTATCTTTTCTTCCAAGCAAGTGCAGAGAACTTCATAACTTCCACTGCTGTGATGCTTCTATTACTGTGTTTCATTTAGCTCTTCATTTGTTTTAGCTAAAAGGAAATATTTCACAATAACCTCTTCTTGGACAGGATCAGAGTTCAGCTGAGGAAATCCTAAAGATTGGCTATTAATTTGCATTCTATTTTTAACCACACTTCATTTCAGAGAATAATGTTTTCCTCTGTTTGAGTGGGGCTATAGAAACAAAATTTAGCAATGAAAACATGCTTCTCAAAAGCTCCACAGTGCTCTAATGAGCACCTACCCTGAAGGACATGCCCAAGTTCAAAATGTGGAACTCTGAGAATGTAAAATTCTCATCTGTTGTTAATTATTGTTGTACATATTCAAAGTACTGAAGTCAGATGGTTTGTGTTAGGACATTGAATTTTCATGTCCAGTAAATATTTGTATGCACATCCCTTGAATAATGTAGAGTAAACAGAATGATTTCCAGCTTCCTGTAAATTAAGCTTATTTTCATTTTGAAAATATTTGAGGAGGAAAAAAAGCATGCAGGCAAACTTAGGAGGTGCCGTTTGTATGCACCTTCTTTAGGATTTACTATAGCAAAAATGAAAGCATGAAGTGCAGGGTCTGACTAGGAAACTATGGAGTCTTTTCTTGGGCAAAATATTCATTAGCTTCATTCTGTTACTCTCTCTGTTCTCCTTAATCACCATCTTCTATTTCACCCATTGCCCGACCTCCCTCCTCTTCGGTAAGCATCTATTGTTAAGAGTCTGTTTCTTGATTTCTCTCTTTTTCCCCTTTGCTTATTTGTTTTGTTTCTTAAGTTCTACATATGGGTAAAATCATATGGTATTTGTCTTTTTCTGACTGACATATTTCACTTAGCATTATACTCTTTAGCTCTATCCATGTTGTTGCAAATGGCAAGATTCCATTCTTTTTTATGGCTGAATAATATTGTCTTATATATATGTGTGTGTATATATATATATCACATATTCTTTATCACATGTTCTTTATCCATTCAACTGTTGATGGACACTTGAGCTGCTTCCATAATTTGGCTATTGTAAATAATACTGCTGTAAACATAGGGGTGCATATATCACTTTGAATTCATGTTTTTGTATTTTTTTTGGGTAAATACCCAATATTTGTTGGATCATGGGTAGTTCTAATTTTAACTTTTTGAGGAACCCTTGTACTGTGGCTGTACCAGTTTGCACTCCCACAAGCAGTGCAAGGGGGCTCCCCTTTTCTCCACATCCACTCGAAAGTCTGTTGTTTCTTATGTTGTTGATTTTAGCCATTCTGATAGGTATGAGGTGATACCTCATTGTAGTTTTGATTTGCATTTTCCTGAAGATGAATGATGTCAAACATCTTTTTATGTAGCTATTGACCATCTGTATATCTTTATTGGAAAAATGTCTTTTCATGTCTTCCGCTTATTTTTAATTGAATTATTTATTTTGGGGGTGTTGAGTTGTATCAGTTCTTTGTATATATATATTTGGATAATAACCCTTTAAGAGATATGTCATTTGCAAATATCTTCTCCCATTCTGTTGCCTTTTAGCCATGTTGATTGTTTCCTTCATTGTCCAGAAGCCTTTTATTTTGATGTAGTCCCAAGAGTTCATTTTTGCTCTTGTTTCCCTTGCTTCAAGGAGACACATCTAAAAAAGTGTTGCTACAGCTAATGTCAGAGAAATTATTGCCCGTGCTCTCTTCTAGGATTTTTATGGTTTCAGGTCTCACATGTAGATCTTTAATCCATTTTGAGTTTATTTTTGTGTATGGTGTAAGAAATTGGTCCAGTTTCATTCTTTTGCATGCAGTTGTCCAGTTTTCCCAACACCATTTGTTGAAGAGACTACGATTTTCCCATTGCATATTCTCTCCTCTTTTGTCGAAGATTAATTGATCAGATAACTGTGGGTTCATTTCTGGGTTTGGTAGTCTGTTCTGTTGATCTATGTATCTATTGTTATTCCAGTCTCATACTGTTTTGATTACTAAAGCGTTGTTGTAAACCCTGAAGTCTGGAATGATAATACCTTCAGCTTTGTTTTTCTTTTTCAAGACTGCTTTGGCTATTCAGGGTCTTTTGTGATTCCATACAAATTTTAGGATTGTTTGTTCCAGTTCTGTGAAAAATGCTATGGTATTTTGGTAGGTATTGCATTAAATGTGTAGATTGCTTTGAGTAGTATTGACATTTTGTCAATATTTGTTCTTCCATTGCTTGAGCATGGAATTTTTTCTTTGTTTCTTTTTCAGTTTCTTCCATCAATGTTTTATAGTTTTCAGATTGTAGGTCTTTCACCTCCTTGGATAAGTTTATTCCCATACTTTATTATTTTTGGTGCAATTGTAAATTGTATTGTTAATTTCTCTTTCTACTGCTTCATTATTAGTATATAGAGCTGCAACATATTTCTGTATGTTGATTTTGTATCCTGAGACTTTACTGAATTCATATATCAGTTCTAGGAGCTTTTTGGTGGTCTTCAGGGTTCTCTTTATATAGTATCATGTATTGAAAGTTTTACTTCTTTACCCATTTGGATACTTCTTATTTCTCTTTGTTGTCTGATTGGTGTGGCTAGAACTTCCAGTACTATGTTGAATAAAAGTGATGAGAGTGGACAGTCTTGTCTTGTTCCTGACCTTAGGGGAAAAGCTCTCAGTTTTTCCCCATTGAGTTTGATGTTTGCTGTTGTTTTTTTCATAGAAGGCCTTTATTATGTTGAGGTATGTTCCCTGTAAACCTAATTTTTTGAAGGTTTTTATCATGAATGGAAATTGTACTTTGTCAGATGCTTTTTCTGCATCTCTTAAAATGATCATATGGTTTTTATCTTTTCACTTATTGATGTGATATATCATGTTGATTGATTTCTGAATATTGAATCACTCTTACATCCCAGGAATAAATCCCACTTGGTTGTAGTGAATGACTATCTTTAATATATTGTTTGATTCAGCTTACTAGTATTGTGTTGAGGATTTTTGCATCTATATTCATTAGAGATATTGGTTTGTAGTTCTTTTTTGTGCAGTATCTTTATCTGGTTTTGGTATCTGAGTAATGTTAGCCTCCTAGAATGAATTTGGAAGTTTTTCTTCCTTTTCTGTTTTTTGGAATAGCTTGGGAAGAATAGGCATTAATTGGTAATTCTTGGTAGAATTTGCTTGTGAAGCCATCTAGTCCTGGACTTTGGTTTTTTGGGAGTTTTTTTGATTACTGATTCAATTTCCTTGCTAGTAATTGGTCTGCCCAAATTTTCTCTTTCTTCCTACTTCAATTTTGATTGTATGTTTCGAGGAATTTATGCATTTCTTCTAGGTTGTTCAATTTGTTGGTATATAATTTTTTCATAATATTCTCTTAGAGTTGTTTGTATTTTTTGGCATTGGTTGTTATTTCTCCTCTGTCATTTGTGATTTTGTTTATATGAGTCCTTTCTCTCTCTCTTTTGATGAGGCTGGTTGGAAGTTTATCAATTTTGTTGATACTTTTCAACAAACTAGCTCTTGGTTTCAATGATATGTTTTATTTTTTTTTAGTTCCTGTATCATTTATTTCTGCTTTATTCTTTGTTATTTCATTCCTTCTTTTGGTTTGAGGTTTTCTTTGTTCTTTTTCTAGCTCCTTTAGATGTAATAAAGTTAGTGCCATTCTGTTTTCTAATTAGAATGTGAAAATATCTTTTGACCAGAATTGAGTTCAATTTTATTAGTTTAGCAGACCATTTTATCTTAATGAAAATGAACAAAATATACAATTTCTAACATCTGAAATATTCTACAACTATACCATGGATTTCTTTGGAAAAATGTGTGTTTTTTTCTTTTCTTTCTTTCTTTCTTTCTTTCTTTCTTTCTTTCTTTCTTTTTTTTTGATGAGATACACCTTAAAAATTTGAAGTCTCTCACGGATCTAACTGTATAATTTATAGTTGGTCATCTTATAGTTATTGATATTGTTTCAGTTCTTCTCAAATCTTTTTTATTTGTCATCATTAAATAGGTCTCACAGATTTTGTGGAAAAGATTAAGAGAAAGCTTTGATTTGTAGGGAATTAGAAAGTAAACATTTACAAAAAATTTAAAGTCATTAAGTAGGAGTTTGTTGTAGTTAGAGACAAATTGGAAGAGCAGGGAAATGAAGGAGAACTAGCCATTTACTATGGCAACAGAAGTAAAAATAGAAGATGGCAAGTTTTTGTGGCTTCAAGTACCATTGAGAGCAATGTTGTCAGTGCAGGCTTAGGTCTCAAAAGTCAGGTGTTTCACTTGATCAAAAGACATCAGGGGCACCTGAGTGGTTCAGTCAGTTAAGTGTCTTCCTTTGGCTCAGTTTATGATCCCAGGGTCCTGGATATCGGGCTCTCTACTCCATGGGGAGCCTGCTTTACCCTCTCCCTCTGCCTTCTGCTTCCCCTGCTTGTGCTCTCTCTCTCTGTGTCAAATAAATAATAAAATCTTTAAAAAAGACTTCAAATAGAAATTTTCATCTGGGTCCCCAAATGGCCTTAGATTAATGGGAGTTTGCCACTTTGTGTGTGTGTGTGTGTGTGTGTGTGTGTGTGTGTGTGTCAGGGGAAGGGTTTGGGATAATATACATATATCCGAGGACTAATTAGAATACAAAGCATACTGTAAATATTTCAACTTGAGTGACAAAGTTTTGGTGAGAGGCAAAGGGAGGAGTTAATGATGGTTTTGGCTAAGGCAGATGAAGGAGGGGCTATTTTGTAGGAGCCTCAAAGAATGAGCAGTTTTCGATGAACATAGGTATAAATAATAACAAAAACAGAAACTAAGATTTGAATATATTGTGCTAAGCCCTTTTTTAATTTTAATTCTTTTCCTAAGCTTTTTAACTTATTTTTATATTTTTTAGAGAGGGGGAGAGAGAGTGGGCAAGGGCCAGAAGGAGAGAGAACCTGAAGCAGACTCCATGCCCAGCCTGGAGCCCAATGTGGAGCTCTATTTCATAGCCTTGAGATCATGACCTGAACTGAAATCAAGAGTCAGGGGTTTAACCAATTGAGCTACCCAGGCACCCCAGTCCTAAGCTCCTTTATTTTTTATTTTTAAATATTTTATAAGAGGTATATGTAATTGTATTGTAAAGGTGGAGAAGTTGAGGTTGATACAATTTGATATCACACAAACACACTTGAATTCGGATGCATTGCTTCAAGCAACCATGCTCTTGATAACAGAGAAAGGCGGAGCTATGTGGGAAGTTTTGGAGAAATCACAAGGTTTTATGTAGCCTAAGTGTAAGATGTTTGGGAAATGAAGTGGGAGAAAGGTCGAGAAGTGAGGGTGAGGCTAGATTGTGGAATGTTATTTCAAGGATTTTTTTCTTCAGGCAGTGGTGAGACATAGGTTTGCATAGAGAGGTAATGTGATTTGACTAGCAATTGTAGGATAAGTCATGTGGTGGCCCTTGAGGAGGGACAGATTGGAGGTCCAAGGAACAGTTACAAAGCTACTGTAGGACACAGGAGTGATGACAAGGGCAAGAGCCAAGGTGGGGTTTGTGGATGACCAAGGACAGATGTGGGAGGTGGACTTGGCTGGGTATTATAGCTGCTTGTGTTTGGAATGAGGAGTTTGAGTTTCTACCGTGTAGAATATAGTGATGCCCTGGATCTGAGGAGCAGGAACCTGGGAGGAAGACTGTGTGTTAGGTTTTAGGCATGTTGAGTTTGAGGCACTGTTTAACAGCCACATGTCCAGTGGGAACATAGGAAGTCTCTCTCTAGGGTAGGGTAAGAGAATTTGGCACACACACATGAAGGTAAGAATTGAAGCCATGGAACAGAATACAGGACAAAAGGAGGGAAGAGCAAAGCTAGATCTCTAAGGATTTTCCAGTTTTAAAGCAAGAGATGGATGAATAGAAATTAGTAGGAAAAAACCTAAAAGGTATGGTCCCAAAAAGCTTTCTTTAGATTATCCTGGGCCCCAAAGGAGGGTGTTTCAGAAGAGACAAATTGCTAAGAGCTACAGTTGGGTATACAGCATAAATTCTCAAAACAGATCATTGGATTTGACTAGTTGTTTTTCAAATCTTTTAGTGTCCAAACCCTTCACCTGTTCAAAAGTATTAAGGACCCTGTCTTAGTCGGCTTGGGCTGCCATACTAAAATGTCACAGACTGGGTGGTTTAGACTATAGATATTTATTTCTCATAGTTCTAGAGGCCAGGAATCTAAGTCAAGGTTCTGGCACATTTTGTTCCTGGTGAGAGCTCACTTTTGGACAGCTGCCTTCTCTTTGTATCCTTGTATGGCCGAGAGAGAGAAAGCTCTGTTCTCTTTTCCCTTTCTTATAAGGACAGTAATCCTGTCACAGAGGCCCCACTCCTCATGACCTAATTCAGTCTAATCACCTCCCAAATGTGCTACTTCCCAATACCATCATGTGGGGGTTAGTGTTTCAACGTATGAATTTTGGGGGAACACAAGCATTCAGTCCATAACAGACCCCAAAGAATTTAGTTTATATGGATTTCATCTACTGATTATTACTGTGTTAGAAATGGAAACAGAAAAAATTTAAAATAATTATCTTAAAATAATAAAACTCTTTACAATTTAACATCAAATACATTTTATAAAATCAAACTACATTTTACAAAACAAAATTAGGTAGAAAAAATCATATATTTTTAAAAGGATTTTATTTATTCATTCATGAGGGACACATAGAGAGAGGTAGAGACACAGGCAGAGGGAGAAGCAGTCTCCCTGCATGGAGCCTGACACGGGACTCGATCTCAGGACCCCGGGATCACAACCTGTGCTCAAGGCAGACGGTCAACCACTGAGCCACCCAGGTGTCCCTGAAACAAAATGGTATTCTTTTACATATTTTGCAAATCTCTCTCATGTCTAGCTAAATAAAAGGATTCTCATCCTTTTATCCAAAAGGATTCTCATCTTTATCCATGAGGATGGATTCTCATATCTGCTTCTGCATGCAATCTGTTGCCATATTAAACATCATGAAACTTCTGGAAAACACAAGTGTGTAGTTGTGAGAGAAATGAGTGACACAGTCTCCCACTGACTTGTCTTGTTTAACTTTCCTGCCTCCAAACCAGCACTTCTATTTCAGGTACTTGTTTGCTTCTTACCTCCGCCCTGCTCATCACCATTTCACCATTTCCACAGGGTGCAAGGTGGCTTGCACTCTGTGGAAGCTTAGTGTTAAATGATAGAGTGAATGAAGTCAATGGACTAAGGCAAGTGTAAGCCAAGGAGAGCTGAGGGTACCGGTTGGTGATGTCATGCAGAGATTGAGAGTAGTAGTGGGGATGTTGAGTCAGAATTTTCCTGATGTCCTGAAATTGGCAGTAAGAATCCAAAGCTGTAAATGAAGGTCTGTTGCCACACCCTTCACTCCACCCCCGGGCCTGTGTGAGGAGAACCCTGGAAGGGGAGGGCAGTCCCTGAGAGAGTCCCAGGCATGGCAGAGTGTTTATGGTGAGAGGGCTTTTTCTCTCTCTTCCCCGTGGTGATGGATGAACTGGAAATGCTCCAACCATCCTCATAGATCCAAGGAAATCACTCACAAACTGTAAGAAAGGGAAGCTGGCATCCTCCTCCCTGAATGGATGCTTGCCAAGGAACAATTTGCAGCTGCCACTGGCACAGAGGAGAGTGTGCTGAGAGGGTTTTGGAGAAAGCATGACATATATCCCCAAAGGAGGGGAAACGGTGTTCTTGAATATGAGATGAAAGCTGCTTGTCATAGGGGGATTTCTGAATCTGATGGTCCTATGGAAGGAGTCTGTATAGCGGGGGTGATTGGGAATAGTTTCTTGGGGGAAAGGAGAGAAAGGGTGGGGCATGCTCCTCACTGGTGAGGGCCCTGCAAAGGGTGCGAAGGGAAGTGTGAAGGGAAGTCCTCTAACACCATATGAAGGAGCACCTAGGCTAGAGTCAGGATATAGGGTTGCCCCAATGTGCTGTAAGACCAGGTAAGTGATGCTCTGTCTGCAGCTGATGTAAGGGAGGGCTGGCGTCAGCCGAACAATGCCTAATAGAAACACGCACACCGTTATCTTGAACACCACCATATCAGTAGTTGGGACCACAGTAAACCCGAGCAAAATGGCACCTGTTTCCACCACTGGGCCATCAGTTAAGGACTTTTCCTCCTTGTATCTTCCAGCCCCCAACTCTGAAGGCACTGCACCTTGAAGGTCAAGGTAGAGGTGAGGAAACGATATGCCCCAGGATAAGAGACTTTTCCCACTCCCATTTAGGGAGCCAGGTGAGAAGGGGAGCAAAGAAACAGATGACTGCCTTCTGACCAAATCCCCTGAGCCACAGCATGGAGGAAAAGGTTTTGAATCACATGTGGAAACGGAGTTTTAAACAGAATTGGTCTTTTAACAGTTTCAAGTGACCAAAAAATATAAAGTGCGTCCAAAATTTTATTAAAGAAAGGGAGAGTGGGAAGTGTGGCTGAATACAGGAATGAAGCCATTTCATGTTAGTGCCTCATTGAATTAAGATGTCTTAAGGAACCAGTTATAAAGCATTTGGTTTGCTTTCAGGTTCTATGAGCTCATAAGTGCTCTGTGGGCAGTGACAATGTCTTAATAATGTGGCTCCTTGGCATCAGTTGGTGGTGCCTTTGGCATATTAGGAAACCTATAGGTATTTGCTGAACTGAACTGCATATTTCTGTTCTGGGAACCTGGGAACATAGTAGGCTCAGTAGAAGGGATTGTAGGGATTCCTTTAGTTTTCACCTCCTTGAGTAACAGACCCAGAAGTGACACAACGAAGGGCGAACAGCCCTTATGACCAATTTCATATTAGTTTTATTTTTATGCTTTTGAGTATTTCCTTCTTGGGCTGCAGCAATCAGAACAATCAGGCCAAAGGGAACAAGAAAGTGGGATCAATATGGGAAACACACATGTCTGGTCTTAGCCCCAGATTTCAAGGAAAGAAGCATATCTGGGGGATTACAAGGCAGGTGGAGAGAAGAAAGTGATGGGTGTTGAGTGGATAGTTGACTGAGAAAGCCAGTGCCTGGTCTGTCTCTTTAGGTATAAGATGGAGAATAGATTATCCTTTTCATGAAGTCTCCTTGAGAACTGTACTACATGTTTAATAACCCAGGGGATGTATTTACAGAAAAACTTGGCAGTGATAGTTTTAAAATGTCCTTCCTGTTGGAAATCATCACAGACATACTGAGATAAGGAGAGCTAGAAATGACGCGGTCAACAGCTTTCCAGTGTGATATTTCTAAATCTAATGACCAATTAGGGAGGACTGATATAATCCACCAGGCTCCTCTAAACCCAGACTCCATGGAGAGCTAAGCTAATGGGTAGAATGGAATAGTACTTAACCCTCAGGCTTAGGACAAGGGTTGAAAGTGTTGGATTTTGGAGATAAATGGACTGTTGCATAATGGGGGAAAGTGACTGTGACCAGATCTGTGTTTCATTTTCTGCTCTCTGCACTAGAAGGATTGATAACAGCTTGGTTCACGCCTGAGCGCAGCAGACTCAGGCAATGGCGGCCTTTAAATAGAACCAGTGTTTATAGGCAAGAGACAGTAACATTGAGTAGAAGCAATTTTATTTAGGACTGCGGTTGTCAGATAAAGTACAAGATGCCCAGTTCAATTTGAACTTCGGGTAGGCAACAAAACATTTTTAGTGTAAATATGTTCCATGCAAGAGTTAGGATGTACATACACTAAAAAATGCTGACGTTTATTTGAAATTTAAATTTAACTGGGTTATCCTGTGTTTTTATTTGCCAAATCTGGCAACCCTTTTTAGGAATGAGTCTCATCACTGAGAAGTTGCTTTTTCTCCTTTCTTTAGCGAAACCAGGATCTAGTCAAGAGTGACAGGCAAACTAAGTTCAAATATTTGGGTTGGTCCCAGAGAACTTCTGTGTGTACCAGGCTGTGCGGGTGAGAAATCAGCTAAAACCTGGAAGGCTTGAAGACACATAAAGTTCCTCTGACTTTGCTTTTATAGGTGTAAGTTTTTTTTTTTTTTTTTACTGTCTTAAAATACACGTAAGATTTACCAAGTTAACTGTACGATTCAGTGGTATTAAGTACAGTCATGTTGTTGTGCAGCTATTACCACTATCCACCTCCAGAAGTTTTCCATCCTCTCATTCTGAAGCTCAGTGTTTATTTAGCAGTAATTGTCCCTTTCCCCTCCCCCTGCCTATCCCTGGCAAGCACCATTTGACTTTCATCTCTTTGAGCTTGACTGTTTCAGCTACCTCGTGTATGTGGGATCATACCTTATTTGTCTTTTTGTGTGTGGCTTATTTCACTTAGCTTGTGAAAGGTTCATCCATGTTATGGAGAGCAAATTCCATTCCTTTTAAAGACTGAGTAATATTCCATTGTATGTCTACACCAGATTTTGTTTATCAGTTTGTCTGTCATTGAACACTTGGGTTATTTCCATGTTTAAGCTACTGTGAATAATGCTGCTATGAATTTTGGTGTGGAAATATCTTTTCAAGTCCCTGATTTCAAAATTTGGAGTATATTCCTAGGAGTAGAATGGCTGGTTCATATAATAATTCTGCTTAATTTTTTGAGCAACCACAATCCTGTCTTCCATAGTGGCTATGTCATCTTATTTTTCCACCAACACGATGGTTCCATTCTCTCCTCATTCTCACCAACACTTATTATCTTTTTTTTAATAATAGTCATCCTAATGGATGTGTGTAGATACAACTTTTTTCCTATTTTTTTTTGAGTACAGAATTCTTTCATATGTCCTTTATTTTTTATTTTATTTATTTTTATTTATTTATTTAAAAATATATTTTTATTAGAGTTCAACTTGCCAACATATAGTAAAACACCCAGTGCTCATCCCGTCAAGTGCCCCCCTCAGTGCCCGTCACTTGCAATCCACTTCAGTACTTAATAGCTTCCTGGCTCAGAAGCCAGACAATGGCTTGGGGTGACAGCCTGCTCTGACATGGAGCCCTGTGAAATAGACTAATGTTGAAGATGATTTGGTATCTCTGCTACTAAGCTAAACAAGAAAGAATGCTTTCTTTCTCACTCTGGAATAATAGTGGCCTGTGACATTGACATGAAATTATGTCTTTATTGCACCAGATATGTCTGTAAAGTTTAGGTATAGATTTCCCAGGGGGACTTTTCAACTGGCTTGGAAGGTGCTCTCAAAAGAAGAGTTCTTGAAGTGTTTTGAAGAGTGATGGTATTGTTGGGCTAATCATATATCCTCTTTTACTTTTTAGGACATGGCATGAATCTCTTTATGCATGTCCTGGCTTGTTTACTGAAATACATACTCACCCAAATCATGCATCATGATTTTGTAGTCATGCCTCCTAGACCCATGCCTATGAGTCTGGAGAGATTCTTGGAGTCTTTTTTTACTGTTTACATTCTAGTGTCTTTTCCTGGATGTGAGTTCCTAAGATATTCTGAATTTTCAGTAATAACACCCACGATGACAGTATCAGAGACAGGAATGAGCTGAATTCAAGTTTGAAACAGAATTTGCTTTCTCCCAAATCTAATTATTAACCACCTTTCAGAAAATAGAGGGTGACTGTTCCTATGGCAACAGAAGCAGAAGCCTTAAAGCAAGAAAGTGTTCATTGGCTTGGTACTCTTAGCTAGCTCTACACTGATCTGGCTTGCTGGTGGAGGGAACTGAGGCCCCAGGGCCAAATGTAGCTTCTCTGACAGGGGGCTTTCACTTCATAACCCCTCTTCCTCTGTAGTTACTCAAAAGAAATCAATCTGGGCTGTCTTATATGTTTTCCAGCCTCCCCCAGACCCCTTTCCCCACATCCTGGTGTGTTTTGCATATATATATATATATATATATATATATATATATATATATATACTTTAATATTAGCCACTAGTTTGATTTTTATAAAGTACTTTTTTTAAAAAAATTCTATTTATTTATCCATGAAAAACACAGAGGCAGAGACGCAGGCAGAGGGAGAAGCAGGCTCCATGCAGGGAGCCTGATGTGGGACACAATCCCTAGTCCCCAGGATCAGGCCCTGGGCCAAAGGCAGGCGCTAAACCACTGAGCCACCCAGGGATCCCCTAATGGCGATTCTTAAAGGTGTTTTTTTTACTAAGTGAACCAACGGTCTGAGCACCCTGTTTGCAGATTCCCCAGTTATAAATGCCATATTGTTTTTAGTACCCTCAGTCCTACTAAGTAAACTCATATTTACTTAAATTGTATGTGAGTTTGGATTCATTGTTTATGTCTTGAATATTATAAGTAGACAATGATTTGAGCATATGACTACTCAGCATACATGCACAAAGTTTCATTTATGCCAAAATTGATCTGATATGTCATTGGTATGTGTAACAGGCACTTGATAAATACCCATAAATGGTACAGGGCAATGAAGAATGATTGCCAGTGGCATTGCCTATATCCAGAAATGTTAATTCTCCAGCATCTACAGTTAATCATGAGTTTTTTTCTGATACCATGGACACATTAAAGTCAATATATATAACAGGAGATGCATGTAAAATCTCTCTTTCTCCCTGCTTTTGACAACATATGAATGCTCCAGAAACATTTATGTCTGGTAAAGGACAAAGATTTTGAATTACTCTTTTATATAGATGTCAGGTTTTTCTTGACCAAAGTGGTAGGAAAGAGAGCCTGAAGTCATCATCTTGAGTCCAACTGAGGGACTGGAATACACCGTGCCTCCCTACATCTCCATTCTGAACTCTCATAGCTTTTTGTCTTAAAGACTAGACTGAAATTTTATTTATTTTTAATTTTATTTTTAAGGATTTTATTTTAAGTAATCTCTACACCCAACATGGGGCTCAAATTTACAACCCCCAAATCAAGAGTTGCATGCTCTACTGACTGAGCCAGCCAGGTGCCCCTAGACTGAAATTTTAAAATAAATTGGATAGATTGTTAAAGAACTGAAATAAATATATTTTAATGGCTGTATGTGACTGAAAAGTTGTGATTCAATCTGGGGTATCTTTTCCAGAGCTGACTATCCAGTAGGAGATAGGGCTTAACAGAGTGTTGGTAGCATTTACTGGAAACAATTGTATCATGTCTGTTTATGTTTACAGAGTACAGACTCCATGCTTAACCTCTCCCCATTCCTTTTTCTGGGCCTCTCTTTCCTCACCTAAAAAATCTTTTTGTGGTACATCTGTTATATCTGTTCTTGGCCAACCAATCCACTCCTGGCCATGGAAACGGTAGGATAAAGCATTATTGATGAGATAACAGAAGCCAATTTTGAAAAAGAAACCTTAATTTATTGAGCTTGCCTGGCAAGGGAGCTCTGCATTTAGAAACATAGTCTCCCCAAATGGTGCTTTAACAGAGCTTATATGTGTTACCAGGGAAGCACAGGTGGTTCTGATTAACTCTGACGGAAGTGGTGACAAGGACACTGATTGACTCCTAGATCAAAGCAGTGTTGCTTTAACACACTCAGCATTAGCTCTGTCTTTGGTTAAAGCTGGTTTATTTTTATACTGGCCTTGTAGTTCCTGATAGGATTTCAAACAGCAAGGTTTCTCAATACTGTATCCCTAGTGCTGATACGATTTAAAGAATAAGATTCTTAGGGTTATGTGCTTGAATCTTCTTGCTGATGGGGCTCTTTCATAGTTTTACTTCAAGGAAGGGGGGCTGGCAATGGGTGGTGTTAGAGAGCAGAGGGAAATGTTGAAATTAGATCCCAGATCACAACCACACACAGATGAATGCTTGTGCAAAAGAGCAAAGGAGAGAACCCCTGTGCCACCTGAGGTCAGGGACTGCCTGTTGGACCTCCATCCTGTCCCTCAAGTTTAGCATGGCACATGGAACATAACAAGTGCTCTCTAAATATTTGTTGAATGAATTAATAGAGGAGGAAGATGAGGAAAACCATCTCACAGGAGAATAATTTCAGGGGTTTAGGCCCTGAGGCTGTGGCTGGAAGAAGTAGATGAGAACTCCAACCTCCTGGTCCCAAATAATCCTTGAGACAAATCTGATGGCCCCTTGCCTCCAGCACATTCACACCAAGTGGTCACTGATAGCAGGCCAAATTTTGCTGTTATGGTGAGGATGGTAGGGGTGAGGAGAGGAGAAAGGAAAAATCACAGGAGAGGAGTAGAAAGGGAGTGGAAACAATCCCTTTTCTCTTTTCTAGCCTACTGTATTCTTACCTGCTTCAGGCACTCTGCTAGATACTTGACAAATTTGATCGATAGTCTTTACCTTATAAAGTCCTCATAGCAAGTGGTAATTATCTCTGTATTACCTACTAGCCAGGAGCCTACAGCTCAGAGCAGTCCTGTGGCTGTCCTGGCTCACACCAAAGACACCAGAGGCCAGGCCAGGTTGCAGCCCAGTCTGTCTGGCTCCAAAGCCTCTTTCCCTCACTTCTGCAGTGTGGCTGCTCGGTCTGGCCCTCCTGCCCCATGCTCTCTCCCAGATGGGTCAGAGTCTTCCTGATTGTTCAGCGACCTGAGAACTTTGAGGCCCCTGCTGCCTGAAGCAGGAAGCGAATAGGCCAGGTTGGATCCAGAGAGGTCTTTGCTCTGCATCCCTCCCTCCTACCAGCAGACAAGGAGGACAAAGTTTGCCTTTGTGGGCCTCAGAGGTCTGCTTTCCCAGAGTCCTGGCCACTTCTGCCACAGAGTAGGACATGGAGTTGGTGGAAACTGAGTAACCACCTTCTTCTTTTTTTGTTCTTTTCTTGTTTCACACACGCACACACAAAATCAGTGAAGCTTGAAAACCTGATTGTAAAGATGATCTGAAGGAGAATTGCATTAAAGTAATTTCAAAGAATAATAATAACCTGTGAGAAATAGGGAGACTATCTTGTCCTGCCAGACATAACAAAATACCAAAAAGCTAGAGAATCAAACAATAATGGCACACTTTTTGATGGCAATTTGTTAGTATTTATCAAAATTGACATTAGCTGGGATTTCCTTTCTAAGAACTATTCTATAGAAATTAAATGGGCATGAAGAGACCTGTGCTAGGGTGTTCATTGCAGCATTGCTTGTAATAATTTAAAAGTAGAAATGCCCCGAATGTCCATTAGTACAGTAGTGTTATATTAATTTAGTATGCTTTACTACTTTTTAGTGTTACATTAATTTAATAGTATAATAAATTAATTAATTATAGTCAGACCACAGGATGCCATGGACCATTAAAAGGAGTAAGTCAGACCCAAAATGCTGACATAAAGAGATAGGAAATATATTAGGAATGAAGGAATGAAAAAAAGCAAGTAACAGGGCAGTATTGTGTGGCTAGGTTGTGAATGCCCTGAAACATGTTTGGAAGGATACACACAAAGAATTTTCAGTGATTAATTTTGCAATTCGTGGAAAAGTCAAGGATGACTCACTTTTTACCTGATACATGTCTTTGCAGTTCCACTGTTCTGTAACAAGCATATTCATATGTTAATTGTGTATTTAAAAAAACCACACGGGCAAAAACAGAACCTGGTGATTTGGAAAATGTGGGAGATGGAGGAGCTCAAGGTGATTTCAAGGTTTCAATTACAGGTGAATTAACAGAAAACGTTAGGGACAATTGCTGTCATTGGTAGAGGTCCCCCATCTGAAGGCAGAATGTCCCAGGGCCTAGTGTGAGTTAAGTGTCTGTGGTCAAAGGGACCAGAGTGCCCTAAAGTGTTCTGGGAGCTGTTAGGAAATAGTGGCTATTATCAAAGAGATATTAGTATATTGAAGGAAGAAAAAAATAGCTTGGAAATGTAGTAGGTTCCAGCAGAAATTAACAAGGCATATCCCCTGGGAAGGAGTGAGGGGTCCGGGGCAGCCTCTGAGATGGATGAGAAGAGAGCTTTCTCTCAGAGTTGCAACAAGACAATTCTCTTTTCAAGCAGAAAATGAGTTGGATGACTTAGATGACCCAACTGGCTTTTGGTGAAGTACGACAAGCATTACATGAGTAATGTATGAGGCCTAAAAAGAAAGGTTTCCCCCCTATCCCTGCTTCTGATTCCACTCCCCATTCATCATCACTGTTACAGTTTGGTTTAAATGCTTCTAGGCCATATCCTGAGCATTCAGGCTCACATATGAACACATTTGCACACAGAAGCGCACATATGCACAATAGCACATACGTAGAAGTAAAACATGTAAATAAGTGGGATTCACTATGGAATCATCATTTTTTGTCTTGACTGGAGGCTGCAACATGCCAAGCCTGGTTCCCCTCTTCAGTGGAGCCCCTCTCTGCATTTCTTTATGACATTGTCTGTGGCTACTCAGGAGAGAAGGACTTAAACATCAATCTCATGATATTTTTACTGAACGCTTGGGAAAATGATGTAGAGGGATTGGAAATGTCACTGAAGGGACAGATGTTGATGTGGATATAGCTGAAATGAAGTGCAGAGATTTTTGATTGGGGTGGTTTATAGTATAGTGACTTGAAGAATTTGGGTCCCAAAAAATTGAGTTTGAATATGGGTTTCACACTAATTAACTACATAACCCTGGGGAACAAAGGTAGAAGAAAACAAAGGTAGAAGAAAAATTAATAAATTTCCTTACTACCTACAGCCCATTGGCAAATCCTTGAAACAGGCAGAGTGACATTCCTCTAGAACTCAACTGCCACCCTGTTAATACTTTGCTAAGGGCAAAAGGCAACCTTAGCCCGATCCCAGGATCCTATAAATCTACTTTAACATATAAAAATTCCTTTAGAAATATCCTTTGTCAAATGAGTAGGAAATATCAGAAAGGGAGACAGAACATGGAAGACTCCTAACTCTGGGAAACGAACTAGGGGTGGTGGAAGGGGAGGAGGGCGGGGGATGGGGGTGACTGGGTGGCAGGCACTGAGGGGGGCACTTGACGGGATGAGCACTGGGTGTTATTCTGTATGTTGGCAAATTGAACACCAATAAAAAATAAATTTATTATTAAAAAAAAGAAATTTCCTTTGTCTATAAACCCCCAAGATACGTATTGGGAATAATCCCCCAAGCATATGGCTTACCGATGTACATCTGAAGGCTCTCACGACTAAGATTTTATTAGACGGTAATAAGTGACCTTTACCCAACAATAGCTAACCTCCTCAAGATCCTGGAAATCTTGCTTCCAAGGTTCCTTAGAGACTTTTGCTATCCCTAACCCCCTCCCAACTTGACAGTATGTAATGGGCAGCTCTTTCTGCCCATGGGTCCTGTCCCCACACTTTAATAAAGTCACATTTTTGCAGCAAAGATGTCTCAAGAATTCTTTCTTAGCTGTCAGCCTCAAACCCTAATGTCTTTCCTGCATCATAACCATTTAAACTCTTGGTTACTTTATTTATACAATGAGAGTATAGTGGTGCCTACCTTATAAGATGCTTCCAAGGACTAAATGAGGTATAGCTTCTAGAATGCTTTTCACATTGCAAGGCATATGGTGGTGGCTTGATAAAGTCTGTTGCCACTATTATTTCAGATTTAACTGTGTTCCTGTCTCAGGGTCACATTTGAACACACATAGTAATTGTTGAGTTCCATCTGCAAACTGCCATTCCAAAGGTTTCACTTGTCTTTCTTTCTTTCTTTCTTTCTTTCTTTCTTTCTTTCTTTCTTTCTCTCTTTCTTTCTCTCTTTCTATTTTTCCTTTTGTTTTCTTCTATTTTCTTTTCTTTTCTTTCTTTCTTTCTTTCTTTCTTTCTTTCTTTCTTTCTTTCTTTTCTTTCTCTTAAAAGATTTTAGTTGTTTATTCATGAGAGACACAGAGAAGAAGGCAGAGACACAGGCGGAGGGAGAAGCAGGTTCCATACAGGGAGCCTGATGTGGGACTCGATCCCAGGACCCCAGGATCATGTCCTGAGCCAAAGGCAGATGGTCTACCACTAAGCCACTCAGGCATTCCTGTCTTTATTTATGATTTGGGACTTATACACATTTTCTGTGTTCAGTCTGTCATCCCCATTTCAACATGCCAGCCCCCACACAGCATTTTGGAAATGACCCAAGAACAAACCAAAATGCTTCACACACAGCTTCTTGGGCTTTCCTTAAATTAAGTTACGGCTGATCATTTTTTTTGCCTTAAAAAAAATACTTTCATCTCTTACTTGCTTTAAAGGCATAAACTTGGGAATTGACATTTGTTTTTTGATGTCCAGGACTTAAGCGTCTCCTTGCATTTGGACCTGTAAGTATGTGACTGCTTCTGTGCTTGTTGTCACTAGCTGAGTGTTGACTCTGACAACTTATGAGAGGATTGCCTTATATTAATGTGGTATTAAATCAGACTGTGTCTGAGTTGAATATCTGTTTCATTGATTCATCTGTTTATTCAATAAATGCTAACTGAGCATCACTGGGTGCCAGAAATCATACTGTGTTCCGGGGATATGGCAGTAGGTACAGTAAAGAGAGCCCCTTCTTCCCTGAAGCACAGGATCTAGTGGGGATTAGACACTCTAAAGGATGAACTGCTAATGGAGTACTGCTCTGCTGGGCCTGCCTGGGGCTCTGGGGCTCCTACCCTAGTCTGTGAGAGGGCTCTGAAGGAAGTGGTGTGGTGTGGGATCTGAGAGAGGAGTGAGCCAAGTGAGCAGCAGGAGAATATTCCAGGCAGAAACAACAGCATATTCAAAGATCTGGACGTGGGAGAAATCATGGAGCACTTGAGGAACTGAAATAAAACTGATTGGAAAGGGGCGAGTGGGGGTGTTGAGAGATGGGGTGGGACTGAGCCATATAAAGGAGTCATTCCTTCCAGGAGCTTCTTTGATTGGTTTCTGATGATAAGTGGTTAGTTACACGGTCTAAGACTGTTGCTAAGTTCTGTGATGATGACAATATGGTTGGGACCTCAGTGAACTCAGCAATATGTTATTATTCTTTGCTGATTAATGAAATCTTGTCTCTGGCCAAGTAAACAATTTCAGATATATTTTCATAGACGTCAAGAAGACTAAAGTACAGATACCTGTGAACACTTCCAGTTTATATACAGATAGAAAGAACTTGAAAGTAGAGAATCTTTTCTTTATTTAAGATTTTATTTATTAGATGGTGAGAGAGAACACAAGTTGGGGGTGGTGGTGAGGAGAGGTGGGAGTAGGGAGAGAAGAAGACTCAGTGCTCAGCCCGAAGCCTAACACAGGGCTCTATCCCAGGACCCTGGGATCATGACCTGAGCCGAAGGCAGACGCTTAATGACTGAGCCACCCAGACCCAATCTTTTCTTGTTTTTGAGATCTTTCTCTACTCTCCTTTGTTAGTCTTCCTCTCTTGTCTACTTTTTCAGCATTTAAAACTGTCTAAATGTTGTCAAATAGAGCAAACAAAAAGCAGTACATAGTGCTCCAAAGCTCATGGCAACCTCAGTGCTTCAGGGGTTAAACTTTTCTTTTCAGAAGCTACACTTGCAATTATGGATGTCACCAGCAAGGGCTGGTGGAGAGTCATGATTCCTAAAGTCCACCTTTTAGGGCACATGGCATAAAGGAAATCTAGATTTTTATTTTACATGGGATTTCAAACTTCTCTTCATTAGCTAAAACCCCCCCAAATTTTAGGATAATATGATTTAGAAAAACCAGCAAATATAAATATGTTTATCATTATTATTATTTATTTTATTACTATTTTAAAAATATTTTATTTATTTATTCATGAGAGAGACACAGAGAGACGCAGAGACATAGGCAGAGGGAGAAGCAGGCTCCCTGCATGGAGCTGATGCAACACTCGATCCCAGGACCCCAGGATCACGACCTGAGCCAAAGGTAGATGCTCAACCACTGAGCCATCCAGGTGCCCCTAAGTATATTTATAAAAATATAATACTATGTAGAATATCTGATATGCATTTTTAATTTTAACTGATTCTTGATTGTACCTAAAGGATTTCACTTATGGTTTTATTTTTAATTTTTTTGTCTTACTCAAGTAGCAGAACAGTTTATTTCTTAGAAAGAAAACTACTGGTTCCCAGATGCTTGTTCTTCTTAGGATATAAAAATTCTCCTCCTAGCCCAGATTTCTCAGTGAATTCTCCAGTATGCATACAGATCTCCTTCTACTGTAGATATTTCAAGATCTTGAAATCACAGTCTTGAATCTTTAGGGGAGCTGTGAAAGCCCACATGAGGTCTCTTTTTTAAACCACAGTGGAAAGGACTAAATTGTGTCCCAACACCACTGTTGGTTTACTATTTTTTTCTTTTTCTGTAGTTTAGTGTGTGCTTGTGAAAAACTATTTTAAGATAATAGCAGGTAATAAAAACTACTGGCAGAAAGATTTTTAGTGCTAAAAACCAAACTATGAGAAAACTGGCCATTTGATAGCTTTGTAACTTGTTTCTTTATAGGTTTATTTTCCTTATATTTATGCTTTTTAGGGAGTCAGGTAGGCGTGACCAGAAAGGTTTGTGCAATGATGGAAAGCCTTCAGTAAAGAAGTGAGTTTTGCTTCAGAAAAGATGATCAGAGCTCGACATGTTCTTGGCAGTCCAGGAAAGCATTCTCCTGGGACACAGGGGAGTGTTGAGATAAATCGGAATGACAATGAATGAGAGGAGATCCAAATAGATGAGAATTGGGGAAAGAGCCTAGGTTTTGCTGAGAGAGCAGAGGGAGAGTTAGAAGTTGTGAGAAAATGACCATAGGAAAACTGGCTAGAAAGAAAGCCAACTTTGGTTGAATGCACCAGAAGGACAAATGGTGTTTGAAATGTGCTGTGGCTTAATGATATTTAGTGTGTGGCTAGGAAGCTGACAGAGGGAGGGAGATTTCAGAGAGAGGAAAGGCCTTAATCCAAGGTAAAACTGATTCATATTGAATAATGATGAGTAGGATTTTTAGTACAGGGCTGTAATGAAGGGATAAATACAGGAAAAACTATATGGTTATTTCATTGTCCTTCCTCAACACTGGCTTTTATAAGAAGTATTTTGAGAGGTAGTGAAATGCTTCTGCATAGATTACTGCAGTGACTACCAGAGCACCTTCTTCTCAGACTCAATTAAACATTTCAGCTCATGGGGTGACCTTGGCCACCCTTGTCCCCAGTCTACTCAGGATGCCAAGGAACAGGAAGCATCAAGTACCAGTGGGGCAGCGTCAGGTGCTCCTCTCTGTTGGAGGCGATCTTGTAGCAGTCTTTGCCACCACCCACTAGCTGGCCTGGAGTGACTCTCTTTGGCCCCCCACATGAAAGGAAGGAAGCTCCTGTTCAGTGGGTGTAGAAACAGCCCTAACTGAACAGCCTCATGCCCCACAACAGCTAATACCTCTTATAACAACTCCCCTCACATGTTTATGGTCCATTTATAGTTCCACCCAGTCCAGAAGCAGTTCACTAATCAGGAGTAATTTTTGTGGTCAGCCTTGTGTCCTGGCAGCCGAGATGAGGCCATTTTTATCAGTTTAACCAAGGGACAGAGGGAGAAAGTTAACTGAAGGTCAGATTCTCCTGTGGAAAGAAACATGGTTTTGTTAACACCCATAGATATTAAACATGGCTCCGAAGATATTAAACAGTGGACTCCTGTTAAAGTGAGTCTTGTGGAGAGGTTTTGCAGTTTACTGGCCCAGGGCAGCTGTGATAAATGAAAGTCAGTGTGGGGGTTGATCACTGTAAAAGAGATTACCCCTCCATGCCTTTGCCTGCTACAGGCCCCCTCCTTGCCACTGGGTTAACCTGGTTAGCTCAGCACATCAGCTTGGATATACCTTATTTGGTACCCTCCCCTTTAATCTGTGTTATGTATACTTAAGTCCCACCCCCCAGAGTTCTGTATTTCACTGTCCATCTCCTCTGCACTTGTTCATTCTTGCATTCCCAGCACCTAACATAATTCCTGGCATGTGCTAGATGCTCAATAAATCACTACTGAACTTAAGTAAGTTGAACTGATAGTGTTTTAGAGATAACTAGAATTGTCCCCTGAGCTGGGTAAGAAAAAGGGGCCTTTCATGGGTGTACAGCACAGCAGCTGGGCTCCCCCAGAAGTAGACGTTGAGACAAAAGTGTGAAGAGTGTATTTGGGAAATACAGAAGACTCCACCAGGGAATTAGACAGCAATACCGAGAAGGGAAGACAGGATTACAGAGTGTATTACCATGCAGGCTACCACAGTGGGCAACTGGGGCTTAATCCTGTGGGGGCAACTCCTGATAAATGGTGCAAATGCATGCCTCAGAATGACGCCAGGGAGCTGGGGGCATTTAAACAGCAACTCCCCATAGTCGTTGGTTGAAGGCTCCTCTGAGAGGTTTAATTCCCTGGTGTTCTCATGTACCATGTGTGGGGAGAGAAGATTTCTGGAAAAAAAGTCCCAGAGGCAAGAGACATGGATAGGAGCACTTAGACATCACGTGAGCCCAGCATAACACCCCGTGGGCATGGGCAGGGAATAGCCATTGCCTGCTATAGCAGCCTTGTATCCCAGGTTTGGAGTCGACAGGGCAAAACCAGCCTCTTGACTATCCATTGAAAAATGAAGATGAAACTCTTAATCTGATGTAGAGGAAACAGTAGAGCAGAGCGATGAAATACTTTTGGGAGTTGAACATGCCTGGGTTTGAAGCCCAGCTCTGCCCCTTACATAGTTTTCATGTGGAATTTAGTCAAGTGCCAGAGCTTCTCTGTGCCCCAGTCTCCCTCACTTGTAGAACTGGTACAGGAAGGGTGATGTGCGAATCAAATTGAATGTTGTAAATAAAATACTTAAACAGTGCAGATCGTTAGGGCTAGAGATAAATAAGTAAGAGGCTTTTCCCTCACAGGGTTTAAATTTTAATGGGGGAAGACATCTGAGCAAATAAGTTTATACTAATGTAACAGGATAAAATTTAAGATTGTGGCAGGTACAAAGCATTTTGGGAACACAGAGAAGGGGCTTTTAGCACCCCCTGAGGAATCAGAGTGGCTTCCTGGGGGAGACAGTGATTAAAGTCCTGGACAGGGGAGACCAGCCAGGCATGGGGGATTGGATGCTGCATGTAGGGGAATGACTCCCCTGTTTCCCTTTTCTTCATTCTAGTCATGTGGAGTGCAGCAGTTGAGGAGTGAGCCTCTGGCCATCCTCTCAAAAGCTTTAGCAAGCTGAGGTTGGAGAGGGGGGCAGAGGGGAGGGAAGTAAGAGTGGTGAGCGCTGGTGTCTGGCCCAGCCCTGCCTCTAACAAGACTGCTGGCGAATCCCTCATCCTCTCCAAGCCCGCATCTCCCTATCCGAAAAATGAGAGACCTTGCTTAGTGGTAAGAGCTTATGGCTCTGGCCAACCATGCACCTTCTTCGGAAGCTCTGGTTTTATAGACAGAGTCTGGGGCTCTTTGTACAGCTGCTACACTCCATGATTTAGAGGGCTTGCCAAGTACTGGGATTGCCTGATCCCTCCCAAGCTTTGCATCTGGACCTTTCAGTTCTTTGCCCAAATCTCCCAGTTCCCTGGTGCAGACTGCCATGGCCTGGTCCCAGATGAGGTATGCCTCAGATGGGCATTTCCAGTAGATGCTCCTTAGGGAGGATTGACATTTGAGAAGTTGGATAGTTTTGTTTAGAGGGAGAATGTGATTATAGTCACTTTTCCACCCAAGGGGACAAAGATAGCAAAATCAGTTCCAAAGCCAAGTAATTGGCCAAACAGCCCGGTTAAGCCCCATGGGAGTCACCATCTCAGCTGGCTGTTTGCAAAGGAGCTACCCAATCTCGTCAAATCATTTCTTTCTTGTTATTTATCTCCATCATAAAGTAGAGAAGTCAAGCTGCTCATCAGACCTAGTTCTCAGTTAAAGTTGGGTTCAATTGTGAGTATAAAATCAAAGTAACAATAGTTTAAATAAGGCAGGTGTTTGCTCTTTCACCTTGCTTTATATCTTTCTCATATTAATGTCAGGATGTAGGCTGTCTAGCATGGTATGGCTGCTTTGTCCCATGAAGATGGCAGATAGCCAGTTTCCTTCAAGCTTGTGGCTCTGCCACGTAGGACCTCCACGGCCAATGTTACCTCATGGTCCAAGGTGGCTGCTCCCATTCCTGCCATTGTGTCCACATTTTAACAAGTAGGAAGAAGAAAGGTGTGAAAGACTGGATGGTTCCACTCAGGCCCTTCCTGGAAGCTGCATGCGCCCTTTTTTCCTCAAATACCATTGGACAAAACTTAATGGTATGGCCCCACCTAGTTAGAAGGCAGTTTGGGAACTGTTGGTTTTCTTCCCTCCCTCGATGGCCATGTGCCTAGCCAAAAATTGAGGGTTCTATTACTAAGTGAAGAGAGAGAATATATTAGGGGACAACTGACAGTTTCTACTAGTACCTGGAGTGGACCTTTTACAGTTGTGTGTGATCTTGGGCTAGAATTCTTTGAGCCACAGGTTCCTTATCTGGAAAATCACTATAATAGTATTTACATCATGCAGTTTTTGCAAGTCTAATACAAAATTAAATGATGCTTTTGGAAATGCAGTGTATGTCAGAAAACACCACAGAAGACATTATTAGACAATAATTTGTCTTTCACATTTTCTTCATCAATTTCTCTCATGGGAATGGAGAAAAGGAGGAACATAGCAAGTGTGTTTTGGATTGAATAGAAATTACTTTGGAGACAGGAGCTGATCTAGGGGCAAACACGGAGTTTTACTCTGTGAAATCAGGCAGGAAAATCTCAAAGGCAAATGTTCAAATGTTAGTTTTCCAACTGCAATTGGAAAGATGATGTATGCCACTAAAAAGGATTTTCCTTTGGCATTTCAGCATCATTAGCCTTGGCTCAAACCATACATAAGGGAGAGGCATTCATAACTACCAAGTAGTAATGAAACCTTCAAAGAGTTTTTACATCAGAAAGCTTTTATTTGAGTTGAGGGAAAGGGTCTTTAAAAAAAAACCCAAATCCTTTTGCCTATTTTGCCTAACAAGGAGATACTTTATAGCATATGGTCCAGTGCTCTGGGAAAAGAATCAGCATTTTTTTTTCTTTTGATTTTAATGGGACCTGATGTAATAGGAATAGACTGCAGTAAATATTGCATATAATTATTTATTAGACTTTTGGAAACCTCCTATTGCCAAGACCCCTGGGCATGTGGACAAAGTTGGAATATTAGGTAGTAAATACAAGCAGACTGAGCAAACACAGTTGCAATGCCATTCTATTAATGGACTCAGTGGAAACATTGGTTCTACGTGAGGCCTGGAAGTTGGCAAACTTTCTGGTGAGGGAAATGACCAGGTCAGGAGGCAATGCCCTCTTCTCTTTGGCCTGTATTGTAGCTGGGAGCCACACTTTGCTGGAGGGAGGAGGCCTCTATGATTCTTCATGTCCATAATGTACAAGCCTTTGCCATATTTGGCACTGAGATCACATTCCAGCTCACAGAAGAGTTGAATCCATGGGCTGTGGACTCCAGGGAATCCCTGGAGTATAGGTTTCTCCTTTTTCATGGAAGGAACAGGAGGTAGTGAGTGTAAATATCCTCTCATTTTTTTCCCCTGATATAAATAGCCACATGAACAAAGAGGTGCTAAAAGATGAAACTTGAATCAGGCATATTTGGATATAAGCCCAAATCCTTCCAATTAACACCTAGATATTCTGAGTGAATTACCTGCATTTCTGAACTCTTCAGGGTTATTTTGAGGAGAATAGTAGATTCTCAATAAATGTGTCTGAGAGCTAGCTGAGGGATATCTATCATAAAGAAGGTCAAATACAGATGATTTATGGTCCTTCTCTAGCCAGTGAAGCAAATGGGACCTTAGAGTAAGCATGATTATATTCTTAAGTTTTGTATTTTTTAAAAAAGATTTTATCTATTTATTTGAGAGAGAGAGAGAGAGAGAGAGAGAGAGCACACAACAGCATGCACATAAGCTGAGGGAGAGGCAGAGGGGGAGGGAGAAGCAGGCTTCCCGCTTAGCAGGGAGCCTGACATGAGGCTCAATCCCAGGACTCTAGGATCATGCACTGAGCCAAAGGCAGATGCTTAACCTACTGAGCCACACATATGCCTCTTAAAATTTTGAATTTTGAAGGCATCATATTTACTATTTGCCCAAAGCATTCCAACTCAGAATCAGGCAAATGTTCAAATGTTAGTTTGACCTACCTAACCAGGTAGGTTTATAAACCACAGCATTATTTATGGGAAGGGAAACCTACCTAACCAGGTAGGTTTATAAACCACACCATTATTTATGGGAAGGAAAGTATCCTTCTGGCCTAATTTCTTCACTTTGGCTACTCTACTTCACTTTCAAGTTTGGATATTTTATGAAATTCCAGAAAGGAATGGACTTGGTAGGTTGTCTAGAAATGTTTTGTCTTTAGGCAGAACTGCAAGGAGACCACGTGAATGAGTGAAGGAAGGATCCAGCCTTCTATTTAACTTCTCAGTGAGGCTCTGGAATACCAATAATATGTCTGAGTAAAGTCATTCCATTGTGTGGTAGCTATCTTATTTCACTTGGAATTATTCTTCATATAAAACTTCAGCTCCTTATGGTGTAATTTAGGTCCATTTGAAAACTTCTCATTTGACATTGAAAATATTGATATGTTCTTGACACTGGCAAAGCACTGGGATATATATTTGCTTCCTAATAGAAACACAGTATTACTGGTGTTGCATTTTAAATAAGGCCCTTCTTATATCTGAAGAAAAAATTTTCTTTTCAATCTTAACTGTGCTCCAGTTTAAAGTTTTTCTTATTCTTTTTTTTTTAAAGATTTTATTTATTCATTCATGACAGACAGAGAGAGAGAGATGCAGAGAGAGAAGCAGGTTCCATGCAGGGAAACCAATGTGGGACTCGATCCTGGGTCTCCAGGATCACTCCTTGGGCCGAAGTTGGCGCTAAATGGCTGAGCCACCCAGGAATCCCCTAGTTTCAAGTTTTGAATCAATTATTTCAGCCTTCACATGTAGGTATTTAAGCATACCAGAACCCCAATCTCTCCACCTTTCTGATTTCTATATGAACAAAAGCAGCTGATTCTTAGAACCTAAAAAAAAAAAAAAAAGTGATTTTTCTATTTTTGGCTACTAAATGCTCCCAGATTTAGAGAGCTCCCAGATAAAGAGACCAGGTTTTTTTCTATGGAAATATATTTTATAGCACGAAAATTTAAATGGGAAAAACTGAATTAAGAAGCTATAATTCAGTCAAGAAATTAAAATGAACTCATAAAACAGCTTGATTGAATTAGTCCCTTGCTAGTCTGTTCTCTACCTACCTAATATATAATATGAAAAATCCTTTTGTCAGTTTGAAATAAAACTTAAAAAATTTTAAAGTCCCTTGATCAGTGGAAAGAATTCTGATTTGTTTTGCTTTCTCTTTCTCTTCTACTGATACCACTGAAAATAAGAATTTGAGAGAAGTACTTATAAACATGTTTCGTCGAAAACTGTTTGCGTCATCAGTCTTAAGAGTAGAGGGAAAAGCAGGCCCTCAACTTACTCCTGTGTGAATGATTTTTCCTCCTGAATATTTCTGACAGATTTCAATGCAACTTTGATGCAAGGTTATCATGATATACAAAGTTTAATATTTATATTTCAAGACACCATTAAGAAGACAATTTTATCTGTTTCAGTGGTATGACAAAAGAATTACGAAATGTTACATACATTTCTCTACATGTATGTAGAGACCTCTGTAGTTTAGGAAGTATCTTCATTTCCCAGAACCCTGTGAAATAGGTCAGGGAGATATTATTTTTCTTAGATAAGAAAATGGAAGCTCAGAGGTAGAGGAGCTTGTCTTGGGTCCCCCAAAGGGAATGGCAGCTCTGTGGCCATATTTAGTTTTCCTGTGTCCCTAAATTCATGCTGATAGCTTATTGTACTCAAGTCTGTAAAAGCCCTATTTCAAGAGATCCATGGGGACATTTGTGTCATTTCCCATAAAGATCAACCTTTACCTTCGGAATTGCTCTGGCCAACTTTTGCGCATGTGTTCCTTATCACAGTGTCTTGTGTTTCTTTTGCTCCCTTCTCTGAGAAAATCCAGGCGCATTCCAGACCCTCAATTCTAATCAGCTCCGATAGTAGTGAAGCAGGATTGGAGTAACATGGAGGTTATTTGGCACTTGCCCAGTGGCTGTGGGGTAACCTGCTCATTTCTGGTGTTCCTGGAACAAGAATGGTCCTTGGGTACCTGCCACCTCTGTGTGCTGGGTACTTGACTCGTTTTCCCTTCTTAAAGACATGCTCATGTGTTCTCTGCTGCTAATGTCTCGGTTATCATCCCTTTGGTGCCTAACCTCTCAAAAGAGTAGTGCACACTTGGAATTTCTAATTCCTCTGCCCTTATCTTCAATCCGTCCACCTGGCATTAGCTCTGACCTTCCCTCTAAATTATTTTCTCCAAAGGTCACTTCCAATTTGAAGATCCTCATATGTTTTCTCAGGTTTTCTCTTTTTCTTAACTCTTCTGTTCTGTTTCTCTTTCTAGCTCTCCAGACCATTTTCTTTTTTTCTTTCTTATTTTTCCTTCCTTCCCTCCCTCTCTTCTCTTCCTTCTTTCCTCCTCCCTCCTCTTTCCCTTCCTTTCCCCGCTGGCCCCATTTTCTTCTTCCATTCTCTACTAGTGGACATAACCATGATCCTCTAAGCAATATTCACCTTTAACTCTCAGCATATAGTAGGTTTTGGGGTTTCATCTCTGGTCCCAATTTTGAATGATCCCAAATACACAGCTCCAACCATGTGTTCTTTCCTTGGCTTCTTCCTCAAATCTCCAGATACCTATGGCACAGTCGTACCTAGATATCTAGCTACCACCTTAAACTGAGGTCTGCCTAGTCATAGATCCTTCTTCACTTCTCTTGGTGGCATCATTTTTCCTTATGTTTTGTATTATTTTGGGCCCTTCCCTTTTCTTTCCCCAAATACAATGTCAACATTCTTCTGTCCTGATATCTCTCACACCTATGTCCCATTCTTCTGTTCCTGACACCATTGTCATGGTTTAGACAGTCACATCACAATGAATAATCTTTCTTTGGTTTCTATGAACTGTTATCTCATCCTACATGTTTCTGTCCCTGACTAACTGTCTTTTATTTTCCTTCAATATGATTTATCTCTGTGCTTTGAACTGCCACTTCCCTGCCATGTGTTGCTCCATGCACTTCTTCATCCAATTGAAAAAATGAGTTATATCACTCAAACAGAAACCAGTTTGTTCTCTCACAGAAAGTGTAGATTCCTGTGCATTTTAATGTAGCCTGTGCTTCCTGCTGCCCTCTCCAATTTGAGTTGAACACAGGTGGTGAGGAAAGTGAGATCATCTGTTAGTCTTATCTTCTTGTCTTGTGGTTTTTCTGGGCTGATTCCTCTAGTTGGGAGAAATGGCTCCTAACGTGAGGTGTGATAAATGCTGTCTCCAGGGCTATGATTGTTCTGCATTAGACATGAATGCATGCACTTCTCAGCCTCCCAGACATGGTTTACAAAATTCTTTATTGTTTTTCCCTTCTGGGGAGTGATAAGGTATAACATTTCTTATTGATTTTGGAACTGTTTCTACAATGCAAACAAATACCTATCTGAAAAACCTTGTACTAATCACACAAAAATGTGATCATGTGGGTCCTGGAGTGCCAGAATTTCCATAGCTCTAGGTCTGTGGAGATTTTTCTTCTTATTATTCAGAGGTCTATTAAAAATAGTTGTCTCAATGGAAAAATGAACAATGCAAGACCGGATATTGGAGCTCTTTCTGCATTACTTCTCATGGTAGCTTAACATTAGAAAAACTATTGTCTGCCTCATTTCCCTGTTGGTGGATCAAGCCCTAGATTTCCTTGGTTGCTAAATGTTGAAACTTAGTGGAACTTCTTGTCTAATACCTTTAAGAGGATTCTGAATCCTGGAGAGTGGGTATTTCTGGTCCTAGGATACACAGGTAGTTGGTGACAAAACCTAGACACCCTCCCATTCCTTCCACCATGTCCTGTCCTTGGGTCTAATGCTTGAGTGAAGATATTTTAGTGAAACCCAGTGGGCTCACCTTAAAAGTTGCAGAGCCCAGGGCAAGAGTACAAATAGAAGCCCGTATATCCTATGTCGAAATAGTCAGCATTTTAAGGCAGGTTACAAGGTATTAAATAAAATATGCTCTATCTCTGTATCTTGACAAACATATCTTAATAATGTATTGGAAGGCTAGGTTTAAAATTTGACTTTCTAATTAACAAAGCAGGAAACCGAAAATGTTGGAGAGGATGTGGAGAAAGGGGAACCCTCCTGCACTGTTGGTGGGAAGGTGAACTGGTGCAGCCACTCTGGAAAACTGTGTGGAGGTTCCTCAAAGAGTTAAAAATAGACCTGCCCTACGACCCAGCAATTGCACTGCTGGGGATTTACCCCAAAGATACAGATGCAGTGAAACGTCGGGGCACCTGCACCCCGATAGCAGCAATGTCCACAATAGCCAAACTGTGGAAGGAGCCTCGGTGTCCATTGAAAGATGACTGGATAAAGAAGATGTGGTTTATGTATACATAATAATGTATACATCATATGGCTGGTTATGTATACATAACAATGTATACATTATATGGCTGAATATTCCTCAGCCATTAGAAACGACAAATACCCACCATTTGCTTCGACGTGGATGGAACTGGAGGGTATTATGGTGAGTGAACTAAGTCAATCGGAGAAGGACAAACATTATATGGTCTTATTCATTTGGGGAATATAAAAAATAGTGAAAGGGAATAAAAGGGAAAGAAGAAAAAATGAGTGGGAAATATCAGAAAGGGAGACAGAACATAAAAGACTCCGAACTCTGGGAAACAAACTAGGGGTGGTAGAAGGGGAGGTGGGTGGGGGTGGGGTGGGGGTGACTGGGTGATGGGCACTGAGGTGGACACTAGACAGGATGAGCACTGGGTGTTATTCTATATGTTGGCAAATTGAACATCAATAAAAAATAAATTTATAAAAAAATTTGACTTTCTAAAATCTTCAGAGTCTTTACTGCTGTGGTGTAACATGGGAGAACTGGTTCTTGGACATCACCTATCCTTTTCCTTTCTCAGCATCAAATCCAACAGCACTAGGAGGGGCTTGGTGTTTTCATATCCAAGTTCTGTCCACTTCCTTCTTCAAAAAGCTGCCTCTTGGGCTTAGGTGGCACATGCTAGCTGTTCAGTCCATTAGCAGAAGGGCAGACCTCAGAAGAGGCCCAAAACCATGCCAGTAAGCAGGCTTGGGGATGTTTGGGCAAGCAGGATCCTCGGTACCCAGAGAGTGGTCCAGAAGGGAGATGTGAACTCCCCGTGGCCATGTGAACTCCTTGTTTTATAGAAACTAGTCAGAGCTGCAGTTGAGTGTTCAAGTCAGTACCATCCCTTACTTGAATCTAAGAACAGCACCAAAATGAGTAAGAGATCTTGAAACTTGGTTCAGAGGCTCTTTCCACTCTGACTTCATATCATCTGTCCGGGATGCCATTCATCGGGCACAGAGAGCACACCAACTGCACTGACAAGCCTCCGATATAGATGGACGAATTCCAGCCAATCTTCTTTTCTTGCATTACTGGCCTGAAATCTCCCTCCTCTAGTTCCTTGTGTTCAGTTTTGCCCTCCAACCTCACTGCTAGGAGTTCTGGTACAAATTCAGCCTTTGAAAACCTTCTCTTTCAATTGCACTTTGATGCTGGTTCCAGGAGATGTTGTGGCGAAGAAAGAGGGGGAGCCCTTGGGCTTCTTTTTAATTCTCTCTCTTGCCTCCCAGAAGTTCTTTTGCTCCAACTCTCAGATGCCTCTTCTCTCCTCTTTGGCTCCTTAGCCCCCTACTGAACCCTCCTCATGCTTTTTATACTTTAAAAATGTACCTTCTCCTTCCCCTCCCCCCCTCCCTCTCTTCATCAAAACTCTTTGCTTCAGAAGACCTTTGTTAGTAGAAAAACTTTCAGCTAGATTAATTGAAAAGAAAAACTTGGAAGGTGAAGGAGTTCATCTTCGTCCCCAGCCTTTCTTTTCCCACATTTGTGTTGTTCCCATTCTCTCTTCTTAAAATTAGCTGTCAGGAAAGAAAACTAATAGGTCATATATCATATCTCTGAAGTGGAATAAAAGACCCAGTTTCTCCCAAAAGCAGTGTAGCTGTGTAGGTCAGGATTGGTATTCTGAACACTTGAAAAGACTATAGAAGTCATGAGGTGCTGGATGCCTGCAGGTCAGCCTCCTTATCTGTGGTGTGGAGGGAGCTGAAAAGCAAAGTCTCATTTTCAGGGGAGTCATCTACATGTCCTGAGGGTCGCTTTGTAGGAAGAAGAGTAATGGCAACAGTTTATGCCCAGTTTGTGCAAATCAGGATTGTCTTCTTCTTAGGCAGGGAAGTGAATTGCATGGAAGCTTCTACTGAGACTGAGCACAAAGTGTTGAAGAGCCTGTTTCCAACTATTCAGACATTGTTGTTTCCTTCCTTGTGTTGCACCTCCTCACTCTTCCAACACCCTGACTTCTGGAATGGACCCAGCATGCAAAGGCAGGACTCTGTTGTGGAGCTTCTGTGTTCTCTGCTATCCCTTCTTTCAGAACTGATCAAGAGGATAAGAAACCTAAAGATCATCTTTTCTTTCTAATATAAACAATCTGTGGCTACAGGAAAGGGGGCTTGGAACTTGAGGCATAGATATTAATCACATTGATAGTCTGCTTTCGGCACAAGTGACCTTTTCTGCCTGTTTATTTTGACTGTGGAGCGAGAGGCCAGGAAATGCTTTCAAAGAATGGACACATCAGTAACTGGGACGCATGTGTGTGTATGTTCAATGAATGTTTCTCCCCCACAAACAGAAATGGTATGCAGCTCTGTTTCTGTAGTTCTTACAAAGTAATTGAAGTTAGTCCCTCACATTCTCCAGCGAAGAAACTGAGAAATAATTTCAAGTATTTTTTAAAAAAAAATTTTTTTTTTTATTATTTATTTATGATAGTCATACAGAGAGAGAGAGAGGCAGAGACACAGGCAGAGGGAGAAGCAGGCTCCATGCACCGGGAGCCCGATGTGGGATTTGATCCCGGGTCTCCAGGATCGCGCCCTGGGCCAAAGGCAGGCGCCAAACCGCTGCGCCACCCAGGGATCCCTAATTTCAAGTATTAATACAACAGAAGTCTTGAAGATGAACATGGTACCTGACTTTTGCAAACTATTTTTCTGTGGAGGAAACTTTTGGAGGCTGAATGGTGTGGAAAGAGTTCAAATTTTGAAGTTAGATCTGGTTTGTATCTGCTTCCCCAATGGACCTGTGTTGCTTATTTTCTCTGCTCCCATTTCCTTATCTATAAATGTAATGATAATTTCCAAATCTGAGTTATTTTGAAGATCAAATGAAAGAATTTATATGAAGTGTTTGGCACAGAGTTGATGGTCAATAAAATTTAGTGTCCTTTTGTGGCCAGGACTGCTGGTTGCCTAACAGGTATTCCACCCCCTTAAAAAATATTTTATTTATTTATTCATGAGAGACACACAGAGAAAGGCAGAGACATAGGCAGAGAGAGAAGCAGCCTTCCTCTGGGGAGCCCGATGTGGGACTTGATTCCAGGACCCTGGGATCATGACCTGAGCTGAAGGCAGATGCCCAACCACTGAGCCACCCAGGCACCCACCCCCCCATCCCCTTTATTTAGGATGAAAACCTTGATTTCATTCAGATGGCAGTGTGCTCAGTAGTGAGGCCATCCTCATCCTTTACTGCTATATATGATCATGTGACTAAATTCTAACCAGTGAAATGTAGGGAGATGGTAGGTGGGAATTCTGGGAAAGTGCACCAACCTGGAGACAATCAGCAAGACTAGTGCAGGCTCTTTCTAATCTTTAACTCTCTACTTCCCCTGGAAAGTAGACATAATGGCTGGAATTGCAGCAGTCATCTTGGATCATAAGATAATCTTGAGGATGATGCTAAAGATAGTGGAGAAACATAGGTATCTGGACCTCTAACAATACTGTGGAGCTGTAAAACCAGACTAGGACTACCCACTTCTTGCCTTTTTTTTTTTTTTTTTTGAGCTAAATCTGTTTTCTTGTTAGTATCTGTTATTTCTGGCCTCTTGTCAAGCAAGGGAGTGCAATTCCTAACACATTGTCTTGTATGTTCTTATTTAATCTTCACATTTATCCTGTGAATTAGTATAGTCCTTCCTATTTTACAGATAAAGAAACTGAAGTGGAGAGAGTTCAGTATTTTGCTGCCTATACATAGCTATTCTGTGCTACTGCTGATATCAGACTCTATTTGTGGCTTTTTCCACTACAAAGGGTGATCTTGGGCTTTTCCCAAACTTGTTTTCTTCATATGTTATGGGCAATGTGGTGTAATGGTGAAGAGTCCAAAGTCAGGAGCCATACTTCCCACATTTGAATCCTAGCTCTGTCACTTACTGCTTCTAGAAGATTTACCTATAATTTGTGTAACCTCTCTGAGCCCCAATTTCCTGCTCTGTAAAATGAGAATAACAATAACCTCACAGAGTAGATAACATCAGGAGTGAATGAAATTATATATATATAATATATATAATATATGTATAATTATATATATATATAATGCTTAGAACAATTTCTAGCATATAGAAAGCACTATCAAATGTTAGCTATAATTATTCTTTTTTTTTTTTTTCTACTGCAGGCAAATTCATTCACTGGGTACAAAGACTTGGTTGGGACCAAAGCTGATCTTTGAATAGTTTACCACATTTCTACTAGTGTTACAGGCTGTGGGAGTTGTTAGCTAATTCAGAGCTGTTATGAATCCTGAGAGCACATGGGTAGGACTGGAGGCTCTGTGTAATGGCACCATTGGCTTGCTGGGCATCTAGGAATCTCTGATGATGGGAAGTGAAGGGCACGGGAAGAGGGGCTGATAGAAATCTGGGTGGAGAATACCAGGGTCTAGGAGACTAAAAGGTAGATGTATAATGGAGCTTCAAAAAACAAGGTTGGTATCTTTGGGAGGAAGAAGATAATGTTCTAGACTAAAGCCTGTAGAAATGGAAAAAAAGAGATGAGAGAAAAAAAGGTAAGGAAATGAAATCAAGAAAGGACAGGAAAATCCTCAAACCTGGTAAATTATGGCTCATCCAGACTTTACGTTCCTAGGGGTTTCAAATTATGCCAACTTTGCCAAGTAAAGGGGGGAAGGATTAGGAGAGGTTTCCTGTGGGAACATTCCCTAGAAATATAGCTTTTTATATACTTTTCTGTTTTTTGGGGGGCAGAGTGAACCTGATAATGAAGACCATGATGAAGTCTTTGGAGGAAGCATTCCAAAGCCCACTTATGACCAGCAGAGAAGAAAAGGCAGTTACAGACTGATCCTCTTCTTGGGGCTTGTTCCTCTGTGAGTCCTCAGTGAGGACTTGGCCATTCCGTTCCCATGCAGTCTTGCCTGCAGTCTGGCTCCACCTCACGATGTCAGAACTTGGTAAGATTGCTGGACATTTGTTACTCCCCTGTGTGGTTATTGTGAGGCTCCCTGTCAAATTCCCTTATAGAATTCTTTATAAGACCATTAAATGAAAACAGGCCTCTGCACTTGTCTTCATGGTCAGTGGAGGACCGGGTCAGTCAGGTGCTGAGGTGGGTGCGGAGAGTGACGGTGACAGAGCAGACCTGGTCTCAGGGTTTGCCCAAAGGGTGCAAAGCCATGTGAGATGTAATCTGGGACATATTAGAAAGGCTGGTGAGGGTCTCTTCCATATCCACTGGCTTTGTTTGCTGAGCTCACTGCCATCTCTGTTTTTTTTTTTTATTTATTTTACTTATTTATTCATGAGAGATGCAGAGAGGGAGAGAGGCACAGACACAGACAGAGGGAAAGAGCGAGAAGCAGGCTCCATACAGGGAGCCTGACATGGGACTCGATCCCGGGTCTCTAGGATCAGGCCCTGGGCTGAAGGCAGTGCTAAACCACTGAGCCACTGGGCTGCCCTCTGTTTTGAGTTCCACTGAAGTTTGTTTCTGAGGTAGAGGGGACACCTCTGTTTTCAGTGGGCCCAGCTTGGCCTTTCAGTGGGCAGGAATAATTTAGTAGACTTGGCCTCTACATATTAAGTCCTTTGTTTTATTTTTAAGGTTCAGTACTTTCTACCCTCCATTCTCCCCACCCCTTCCACTGTCACCTGGCCATATTGTGTGTCTTAAACAGCTGTTTTGGCTCTCCCATCCATTAGGGATGAACCAGCTGTCTAGAACTGCTACTTACCAGGTGCTGGGAAGCTGCCCTGGGTTCTATTGGTAGTGATGGCCCAAGGCAAGCGGTGAGTCCCATGTCCACAGGAGACAGTGAAGGTGGACTTCAGGAACCATCAGAAATGGGGCACTAGTCGCCAAGAGAATTCAGATCCCCAGGTGCTAGGTAGGCATTGCCCTTTTCTTCCCCCAACACCTTGGTTAGTTGTAGTTTGCTACAGTTCACAGTTGGTTTAAAAATACTGGAGCACAGCCCTCCTTGTTTATCCCATCAAAGTAAGTCCTGCATCCGTTGGCAAAGAACTCTCCAAGTTGAGCTGTAAATATTGAAAGATGTCTTTGTTAGTCACATAAATAACTTTGCAGTGTTGTGTGTGTATGTGTGTAGAAGACTTGTCCAACAGATATTAACCTTTGGCGACTGCCAGGGAGTCTCTTAGATAACCATGGTGGGTGTTTTGGAAAGCCTCTGAAGATTTAGTGTTCTCAGGGCCCAGAACAGCTCAGTGGCAGCCGCTTCCATGATACTGTGGTGGGGGAGGACATGAGTCTGAATCTCCAAATGAACCCTCTGCTCCCCTCACATTACTCTTATTTCAGTTCTGAGGCAGCCACATCAAGTCACCATGCAAGAGCCACTACTTAATAATCTGTTTTGCCTCTTTTCGGTTGGGAAGCTTCTGGTTGGTTTAAGCTGTTTCTTATTGTGTAATAAAACCCCCAAACAGAGTAGCTTAGAACAGCATCTGTCATTCAGTTTGCTCATGAACTTTCATTTCATTCAGGGCTTGCAGGGACAGTTCCTCTTGGGGGCATTTGAAAGCTAGAGGTAACTTGCTGCCTGAGGGCTGGAATTATCTGAAGACTCACTCACGTGTTTGGCACTTGATGTTACCCGTGGCTGGGACTTTATTTGGAACTGTTGGCCAGAACACCTACACGTGGCCTCCCCACGTGGCTGCTTGCCTTTCTCACGGCAGGGAGGCTGACTTCCCAGAGAGAGAGAGAGAGAGAGAGAGAGAGAGAGTCCCTGTGGAACAAGAAAGCACATTGCATTGTTATGTCCTGGCCTTGAATGTCACTTGCCACCATACTCTTTTGGTTGCTGTAATCCTTATTCAATTTATGGAAGTTTGGTTCTTTGATGTTCTTTTTCTTTTTCTTTTTTTGACATTCGTTCTTAAATATTACTTCTGATTCACTTGTTTTGATCTCTTCTGAAAGAACACTAATCATTCCTGTATTGGGGCGATTTTGTCATCCACAAAAATAGTTCCCCCCCTTTTTAATAATTTCCCCTTTTAATATTTTTCCTTCCTTTGTAATTTTCCTCTGCTTCTGGGCAAAATTTTTGTGTGCTTATCTTTTACATATGATTTAATTTTCTTCATTCTTAATATGCTTTGTCAAAGATGAATTAAAATTCTGCTATAGCATTTTTACTGCATCTGTTCTTTATCTCTGCAGGCTTCTTTTTTACTTATTCTTATGTCTAATTCTTTCATCTTTTCTTTCTTTAAAAAAAAAGATTTATTTATTTATTTTGGAGAGAGAGCATGAGTGGGAGGGACAGAGGGAGAGGGAAGGATAATCTCAAGCAGACTTCATGCTGAGCATGGAGCCTGACAACGGGGCTCGATCTCGTGACCATGAGATCACGACCTGAGCTGAAACCAAGAGTCAGATGCTTAACCCACTGTGCCACCCAGGAATCCCATATTTATTTCTTAAAATTAAGATTTTGTATTAATTTTAACAAAGAGAGCAGCTGCTGCCTAATTTTTTTCAATGGTAAATCTTTCTCCCAAATTGTTTTCTTCTATCTCATTTGTACTATGTATACATCTTTCTTAGATGCAGTAGAACATTTTGATGATCCCAATTTTTTAAAAAATTGTTTTTGAGTATAGTTGATATACAATGTTACATTAGTTTTACAGTGTACAGCATAGTGTTTCAACTTCTCTATATGTTATGCTCACCACAAGTGTAGCTACCATTTGACACCGTATAATGCAATTACAATATTATTGACTTTATGTCCCTATGATGTGCTTTTTATTCCCATGAATTATCCATTCCATAACTGAAAGCCTGTATCTCCTTCTTCCCTTCTCTCATTTTGCTTATGCTTTTATGCCCCTTCCTCTGATAATCATCAACTTGTCCTCTGTACTTATAGGTCTAATTCTGTTTTTTTGTTTGTTTGTTTGTGTATTCATTTGTTTTTAGGTTCAATATGAGTGAAGTCATATGGTACTTGCCTTACTAAATCTGACTTATTTCACTTAGCATAATGCTCTCAGGTCCATCTATGTTGTCACAAATGGGATGATCTTGTCCTTTTTTATGCCTTCATATTGTTCCATGGTGTCTATATGCAATATCTTCCTTATTCAGTTGTTTATTGATGGACACTTGGGTTGCTTCCATATCTCAGCTATGGTGAATAATGCTGCAATAAACATAAGGATCCCTAAAGTTTTCTTGTTTTGTTTTCTGCTTACTCATCCTTGAATGAGAAGAAAGCTATTTCAGCGTGGTAGTCATTCTAAACAGCATCACTGTGTTTGTTTGAGACTTTTCATGTTCACCTGGTTACAGTTATATTTATTCTCCCATATGTTAAGCTCAGAGACTGGTGTTTTTCTTTTTTAAAAAATTTTAAATTTAAATTCAATTTAGCTAACATATAGCATATTATTAGTTTCAAGGGCAGAATTTAGTGATTCATGAATTGGATATAACAGCCAGTGCTCATTCCATTAGTACCCTCTTTAATGCCCATCCTCTAATTACTCCATCTCCTCCAGCAACTCTCAGTTTGTTTCCTATAGTTCGGAATCTCTTATGGTTTGCCTCCTTCTCTGTTTTTATCTTACATTATTTTTCCTTCCCTTCCCCTATGTTCATCTGTTTTATTTCTTAAATTCCACATATGAGTGAGATCATAGGGTATTTGTCTTTCTCTGAGTGATTTATTTCACTTAGCAAAATATATTCTAGTTCTATCCATGTCATTGCAGATGGCAAGATTTCATTCTTTTTGATGTCTTAAATATATATACATTCTTACATAATTATATATATATATTCTCTATCCATTCATCTGTTGATGGACATCTGGGCTCTTTGCGTAGGTTGGCTACTGTGGACATTGCTGCTATAAACATTGGAGTGCCGGTGCCCCTTTGATTTACTATTTTTGTATCCTTTGGATTAATACCTAGTAGTACAATTGCTAGATTGTAGGATAGTTCTAATTTTAACTTTTTGAGGAACCTCCATACTGTTTTCCAGAGTGGCTGCACCAGCTTGCATTCCCATCAACAATGTAAGGGGGATCTCCTTTCTCCACATCCTCACCAAATCTATCATTTCTGATTTGTTCATTTTACTATTCTGAACAGTGTGAGGTAGTATCTCATTGTGGTTTTGATTTGTTATTTCTTTGATGACAAGTGATGTTGAGTATTTTTTCATGTGTCTGTTGGCCATGTGTATGTCTTCTTTGGAGAAATGGCTATTCATGTCTTCTGTCTATTTCTTGATCAGATTCTTTGTTTTTTGGGAGTTGAATTTGATAAGTTCTTTATAGATTTTGGACACTAACCCTTGATTTGATATGTCATTTGGGAATATCTTCTCTGATTCCAAAGGTTGCCTTTTAGTTTTGTTGACTTTTTTCCTTTGTTCTGCAAATGCTTTTTATCTTGATGAAGTCCCAATAGTTCATTTTTGCCTTTGTTCCTCTTGCCTTTGGAGATGTGTCTACCAAGAAGTTGGTACAGCCAAGATCAGAGAGGTTGCTGCTTGTGCTGTCCTCTAGGATTTTGATGGATTCCTGTCTCATATTTAGGTCTTTATTCCATTTTGAGTCTATTTTGTATATAGTGGAAGAAAGTGGTTTAGTTTCATTCTTCTGCGTGTGGCTGTTCAATTTTCCCAACACCATTGAAGAGACAGTCTTCTCTCCATTTGGATATCTTTTCCTGCTTTGTTGAAGATTAGTTGAGTTGAGGGTCCATTTCTGGGATCTCTATTCTGTTCCATGGGTGTTTCTGTTTTTGTGCCAGTACCATACTGTCTTGATGATTATAGTTCTGTAATAGAGCCTGAAGTCCGGAATTGTGATGCCTCCAGCTCTCGTTTTCTTTTTCAACATTCTTTTGGCTATTTGAGGTATTCTCTGGTTCCATACATATTTTAGAATTGTTTTTTCCATCTCTGTAAAAAACGCTGGTGGTATTTTGGTAGGGATTGAATTGAATATGTAGATCGTTCTGGGTAGCATAGACATTTCAACAATATTTGTTCTTTTGATCCATGAGCATAGAATGTTTTTCCATTTCTTTGTGTCTTCCTCAATTTCTTTTGTAAGGGTCTTTGGCTTTTAGAGTAGAGATTCCTTACCTCTTTGGTTAGGTTTATTCCTAGGTATCTTATGGTTCTTTATTTTATTTTAATTTATTTATGATAGTCACAGAAAGAGAGAGAGAGAGAGAGAGAGAGGCAGAGACACAGGCAGAGGGAGGAGAAGCAGGCTCCATGCACCAGGATCCCGATGTGGGATTTGATCCCGGGTCTCCAGGATTGCGCCCTGGGCCAAAGAAAGGCACCAAACCGCTGCGCCACCCAGGGATCCCAATCTTATGGTTCTTGATGCAATTGTAAATGGGATTAATTTCTTGATTTTTCTTTCTGTTGGTTCATTTTTAGTGTACAGAAATGCAAGACTTCTGTGCATTGATTTTATATCCTGTGACTTTGCAGATTTTCTCTATGAGTTCTAGACATTTTTGGGTGGAATCTTTCAGGTTTTTTTTTTAAATTTTATTTATTTATTCATGAGAGACACAGAGAGTGAGGCAGAGACATAGGCAGAGGGAGAAGCAGACTCCCCATGGGGAAGCTGATGTGGAACTTGATCCCAGGACTCTGGGATCATGTCCTGAGTTGAAGGCAGACACTCAACCACTGAGCTATCCAGGTGCCCCTCAGATTTTCTACATAGAGTATCATGTTGTCTGTGAAGAGAGAAAGTTTGACTTATCCTTTGCCAATCTGATGCCTTCCAGTACTATGTTGAACAACAATGGCAAGAGTGGACATTCCTGTCATGTTTCTGACCTTAGGGGAAAAATCTCAGCTTTTCCTGGCTGAGGATGATATTCACTGTGATTCTTTCATGTATAGCTTTTATGATGTTGAGGTATGTTCCCTCTATCCCTACATGGTGGAGGGTTTTTTATCAAAAGGGATGCTGTGTTGTGTCAAATGCTTTTTCTGCTTTTACTGAGAGGATCTTATGGTTCTTATCCTTTTTAAAAATTAATGTGGTATATTACATTGATTGATTTTCAGATGTTGAGCCACCCCTACAGGGAGACTGGTGCTTTGCAATAATGCTTGTAGATAGAGATCCTTGTGGACTGGGGAGATATTGGGAGTGATCTGGCCTCTTGAGGAGTCACAGTGAGGAAATTCATCTCTGTGAAGTTTATTTCTGTGCTATGGCAGTTACTACATTGTGAGCTCCCAGCAACTAGGTTTCACTTAAGAGCATAGGCTGGCAGCCATGGGTGTCCCTTCTATCCTGGAGCAACTAGCTAGCATGTCAGAGAAGGTCCCCAAGAAAGGAGAGTGGGAATACCAAATTCCACTGGATTGAGAAGGATCCTGGTGTAGAGAACCCCTCCTGTTTCCACTTGCAGGCTTTTGGTTTGGGTGGCTGTGTTTGCTCTTTGACCCCATGGTTTAGCTGATGGCAATGCTGCCCAACAGCTAGGGCAGAATGGATAATGAGTGGAGGCAGGCCTTCCTAGTTGTCCCCGCAGCTTGCCTTGTCTTCAGCTCTCAACCTTCCACAAGAAGTACATTAGACTAACCTGACAGATTTTTCTTTGCTTACATGAAGTGAGGTTTTATCACCTCCTAGGGAAGAAGAATTATGATAGTTTTCCTTAAGTTTGTATCCATCTACATGATTGCAGAAACCCCTCTACTTTTGTGTATATAAATGATGCCCTTATCTGGTTTGAAATGCAAGATTAGATAACTTCACCTTCTTTCAGTGTAAAAGGATATTGGGACTCCTGCACATATTTCATCACCTTTCCCAAAAGACCTGTTTTGAGTAATTTAGATTTCCCAACCTCAGCACTATTGACATTTAGGTCAGACAACTTTTATTTGAGGGGGCTGTCTTGTGCATTGTGGGCTGTTCACCAGTACCCTCAACCCACTAGATACCAGTATAGCATCCTGCTTATGCATGAGCCACACCCCATGTATGGCAACCAAAAATCCAGCCCTCCCCACCATTGCTGTAGGGTTCTTATTCCTGCTATTTCCAAGCCATCCACATACTCCAAATTTGAGAGGCAGATCAAGGGATCACCTGGTCTAGCCTCCTTCTGTCAAGGAAGGAAAATATTGCTCTTTGCATTCAATAAATGAGGTTACATAATGAAGATAAAGAGAAGAAGCAACTGAGACTCAGGTTTGCCCCTCCATATTTATTTTTGGGAGTAGAACTTCTGGTGTCTTGCCTTCTGGAGCCTTCCCTCTATGCTTCTTAGTCCCAGCTTATCAGTAGATAAAATCTATTCACACAGGAACCTTGGTTGGCAGGACTTCTCTAACCTGTCTTATTTGAGAAAAGAGAAAATGCTGAGAATGACTTAACTGACTTATAATATATACACGTGGGTATTTTTGCTTTTGGAACTTAGGTTGTCTGAAAGTTATCAGTTGCTATTCATTCTGCTGTGTGGGAGGAGGTGACAATGAGGGATGGAGGGACATGACATGGACAGTAGAGTTTCCTATCCTGACTTTCAACTGGTTCTCATCAATGTCTGGGAAGAGCTGATTTTGAAGCAATGGGAGGTAGGGGGAGTGTTGCTTTATTTAAATCCAGGGTGTTTGAGAGAGAGGCCATAGCTCCCAGACAAGAAAATCCTGGCTGGCTTGTAGACCTAGGAGTGAGCAAAATATTGTGCTGGACAGTTGTAAAAATAGTGCAAGGGAGATAGCTCAACTCTGTGTGACTGCTGAAATGATAGCTCTGTAGGTCTGCATACTTAATGCCCTGAATGTTTGAGTCCCAAGGGGGTTGTTAAAGGCCTCATTTAGCATTGGGGCCAGGGGCAGCCTTCAGGAAGATGTACTCCTGAGAATAAGAGGCAGCTCTGTGGTGTCAGGACCTGCATCTCTTCCTGCATCTCCCTTCTCTGAGGAAGAAGAAATGGTTTATTACTCATGTTTGGAATGTACTAGAGGGGGAGCAGAGCAATAAGCAGATTATTACTTTATTTCTTCTGCCGATCTCATTTCTTAGCAGTCTCTGGCAAAATGGTTCCCATTGCACAGGTAAGAAGGAGAGGCAGTCTCAAACAGGTTGTTCAGCCTCTGGGATAGGACACTTAGTCAGAGCTGGAACCTGGAATTTCCACTCTTGTCCCAATCCCTACCTTTACTCCCAGTAGCCATGGTTAATGATGATTGACTCCCTACTGTGTGCAAGTCTCCATGGACACATAATTCCTGCTCTCTGGAGCATGCAACCAGGTAAGATGGTTCAGAATAGATGAGAAAGCCAAAACAAACTCTTGCATAGTAACAACCTGAAATATCAAGATAGTTTGTGCTAAATCCCTGTGGAGTGGCCCATGCAGTAGGTATGGCTCTTGGGTTAGGTGTCCGAATGAAGGCTCCTATGAGTCAGGCTGGGAGGAAAAGGTGGGAACAACATCTCATCTGATCACCACACAATCCTTTAAGGAGGATGTTATTAATACAGTGTTCTCGTTTTATGAATAAGGAAGCAGAGGCTCAAAGAAAGAAAATGAGATGGACAACTTGTGCTATCTTCTTAAGTGCAAGGCACTATAATCAAAATTTATAACAAGTCTCCATCTAATTCCCACTATAATCCTGTGATACATTATCACTATTTTTTTTTATTTTTTATTTATTTATGATAGTCACAGAGAGATAGAGAGAGAGAGAGGCAGAGACACAGGCAGAGGGAGAAGCAGGCTCCATGCACCGGGAGCCCGACGTGGGATTCGATCCCGGGTCTCCAGGATCGCGCCCTGGGCCAAAGGCAGGCGCCAAACCGCTGCGCCACCCAGGGATCCCCATTATCACTATTATTATTATGACTATTGCTATTCTGATTTCACAGCCAAGGAAACTGATGGTTAGCACAACTGAATAACCTTCCCAAGACCATGCAGCTGGTCTGTGACTTCAAGTCCTAATCCTTTCCATTGTAAGCACTTAAATATGCTATTGGCAAGGAAAGAGCAAGTGAGGGGACAGTCATGGCAGAGGGAGTAGCACAGGCAAAAATGTACCTCATACATGCAGACATGTAGCTGGTATGAATGGGAAATATGAAGACCACAGCAGGATTTCTGTGCGAGGATAGTGAGGAGATAAGTTTGAGAGATAATAGAGCTCAGATTTTCTTTTTTCAACTTAAGTTCAGTAGAGATGCATTAGATGGGTGGTAGGGGTGAGTCTGGAAAGCAGCCAGATCACTTAGGCAAGTATCACAAATGTCCAGGAACACATTTGGGGTAATACAAAGGAAAGCCCAGCCAGAGTTGATTGCATCTGGCCTAAGAAAAATAAGTTGATGTGAAAGTAGGTGTCAGGATTTTAAGCACTAGTGACTAGGGGAACAGTAAAGGGGAGAAACAGGTAAATTTAAAGAGGCTACTTTTTTGGTTTTGTTTTAAAGGACATTGCCTTAATTGCTGGGATGCTCTAGGAGTATCAACAACCAACACCACTTGGAATACTTTGATGGAAACAGATTCTATCAGCTTTGCTGAATCAAAAGTCACATAATACCCTTGGAACAATGGAGATACTGGCCAGGACATCTGGTTCTATAGTGGTTGAGCATTTTGTTCTTCCAGTGGAACTGGTCACCTTGAAGCATTTCAGGGAGGCCACATTTTATGAGTCAAATCATCCTTTTGAAGATTCTTTTAACCATTATCTGTATGGAATGCTAAATTGTAACTACTGCTTCTATTATTGGGAAATGGGGGTGGGGGACATGGAGGCATGAGGTGAGTTTGCTGATATCCTTATTCATCCGGTCACCCAATGTTTATTTACTGAGTACCTGCGATCTGCCATTAGCTCTTCTAAGTCTTGGGCACACAGCAGTGAATAAAATGCTCACAGGATATCTGACCTAGACCCAGTCCCTCAACCAACTGGGCCAAGAGAAGGATTATAGTGTGGGGTGTTTTGGGTGTGAGCATACATCCCATAATAATCCCACAGATGTGAACTGCACATTTTGACCTGAAAATCAAATTTGGTCCCATAGTGACTTGTTCAGAGTGTGATGTTCACACATCCCTCAGCCTTTCCAGTGGGGAGTTTGCAGGCAACTGGGTTGCCCTGGATTCTTGTTCCCAATGGAGGCTGAGAAACCCCTTTCTTTCCCCTTTTCTGTTTGACATTATTAGGACCCCAGTCTTGTCTTTGTGATTATAAGAGCAGGGTATCAATCAGACTTGGGAAATGATTTTTTTTGGAGAAGCTTAAGCCACAAGAGTTTATATAAAGGGCTCTTTATACCTCCCCACACTGAGTTTAATTTGAGGGAAGCTTACAGACTTTAGATAAAGCATTTTATTCTTTATATATTTATTATCTTTGCCATATTCTAGTTTAGTGAACATGGAAAACAAGCCTTTTAGCCTGAATGGAGAGCCAAAAAGTCTGGTTTTTTTTTTTTTTTTTTTTAGCTTACAAAAGCCCCAGTCCTCAGTATTTATTGTTTTTTCTTTTCTGTTTTTCCTTAAGTTTCTGTACTCAGTTAGGTTTTGGGCCCTTTCTGGCTTGTCTGGTTTTCACTTTGGACGACATAGACGACCCCCGAGGCTGGTCTCCTACAAAGAGGGAAAAGCCTCTCTCCTCATATTCCTTGGACATGCACAGCAGGTTTTCCTTGGCCAGGCTTCCTCTGTCTCTCCTTGAATGCCTGCTTGTCCTGGAGAGAAAGGCGCACTTATTGTTCTTGGAGAGGGAAGGGTTGAGTTTCAGCTTCAATCTCTAACAGATCACGCTGTCTCTGAAGCCTCCAACAGTCTGGTCTGTTCAAGTCCGAAGGCGGTTTCAGTTCTCAAGGCTTTTTAGGGCCCCTACCCTCTGTGCGGGTGGTTGAGGAGAATGAGCACTGGACACAGGAGTTAAAACCCTGGATTTAGTCCTGGCTCCTCCATTTATTAGATCATTGGACAAGCTGGTTCACTTTTCAAGTCTTAGGTTTTTCTTCTGTAACAGGGGCATGAGATCACTTCCTCAGAGGATTACTGTGAAGACCAAGCGTGACAATGGAGGTGAAAGGCATGTAAATTGTACGTACTGTGTGAAGTTTGGACCCATTTCAGTTTGCTCTGATCCAGGATTCACATAATCTACATGTCCCAGGGTTCCTTATGACGGGGTGGCTCTGGCAACCCACTGGCAGTGATTTGGGTCAGTTGATGGATATGGGAAGGTAGTGGTCTGCAAGAGGAGGGCAGGAGGGAGTATGTGAGGAGTGTGATCAGCAAAGGAAAGGGGATTGTATAGAGAGAAGGGCTGCAGGCAGATGGTGGGGCTTGTTTTGGGAGGGACTTCTTGAGACACAGAGGTTTAAGCAGTATTGCTTTGGGGCTGCACGCACAGAGCAGGGAGAAAGTTCTTCTCTGAGCCTCTGCACAGGACTTAGCATGGCTGCAGCTTGGTGAAGGCTGCAGGAAGGCTGTGTTCTTCTGGGAGTGTTGGAGGTAGCCCTGCCTCAGGCACCATACGGGCAGAGGGCATAGGCACCAGCATGTGCATTGGGCTTGAGTCACTGTCTTCCCGAGGCCTTCCAGGACTGGATCTGATGAAACAGTGACAGGTATTGGTGAGATCTCAAGGGACCTGCCGTGGGTCCCATCAGAAATGTTTGGTGAGACTGACAGGGGTCTGGAGGGCTTGTACTGTTCAAGGGAGAGCAGAATTTAGTGAAATTGTATTACTCGTGTGCACAAGATAGTGAAACCTGAAGTACCAGAATGATGTGAAAGTAGATGATCATCATTTTAGGCATCTTCCAACGTTAGATGCAGAAAAGAACAGACTTTAGTCAGATAAAGTAGAGCTCAAATCTGTGAAAACTGAGTAACTCATAATGTCCCCCTTTAATGGGCAATTTCTTCATCTTTAAACTGGGACTATTACCATTTATTCTGTAGAATAACGGGAAAATTAAAGGTAGAGTGTATGGCAGGCATAGCAGAGTACCCACCATGTGATGAATAGTCGATAAATTACGGCTCTCTTTATTAACATCCTACAGACCAGGCCATGTGTTTCAGTGATGGCACTGGAGGGATTAGAGGAAATGCTGACTGGCATGCACTGGTCACAGGGAACCTAGTCCCACACCTTAGAATCTGGAGCAGTTGGAGAGCTGTTAGAGATTCCTGGAATTTAGGCTGAAGGACTAGAATGGGTCTGTAGCTGGGCAGGTGGGAAGAATGTATCTGTTATTCAGCCCATCCTCCCATTTCCAGAACAACCATGTGTATCAGTTTCCTCTTGCTGCGGTAACAAACTACCATAAACTTGGTGGCTTAAAGCAACAGAAATGATCATTTTACAGTTTTGAAAGTCAGTAGTCCAAAATGGGTTTGGCAGGCCCCTGTTTTTTGGGAAGCTTTAAGGGGGAATCTGTTTCTTTGCCTTTTGCAACTTATAGAGGCCACCCATATTCATTCTATAGCTTATGGCCCCTTCTGCTATCTTCAAAGCCAATGGTGCGGCATCTTCTATCCTTTTTGTCTCTGATTCTTCTTTCATTACAGCTCCTTCTGATTCTAGCTTTTTTGCCTCCCCCTTGCTTTAGAAGGACCCTTTTGATCCCTTTGGGGCCACCCAAATAATCCAGAATAATCGTCCAACTCAAGACCCTACATTTGATCAGACCTCCAAAATCCCTTCCATGTAAGGTAACACATTCATGTTTTGGGGTTAGGATATAGACATCTTCATGGGGGGATGGTCATTATTCTGTCTACCACACAAGCCTCTAGGGTGGTACTTGAAAGCAACTCTCTACCCTGGGGTCCAGTTTTCATTCTGGGGAAGGACTGCTTCTGCACTAGCACTTCTGCAACCCTTGTGGAATTTGTGTGTGTCCCTCCCACTCATCCTAAGCAAGTCAACAAACAGTAATTGTGTCCTATTTGACTTCTTATCTTTTCTCTCTTAATGTCTAGTATAGTGCTTTGTCCAAGGTGGTTATTAAGTGTGTATATTTGTCAAACAAATAAATAAATGCTTTGGTTTATGTTTGAGTAATCCTGGTCATTACTAGTTTTGAGGGGAAACCTTGGAAAAGGGAGAGACCCTAAGTGTGGATGGCTTAGACAAAACCAAGACCCACTGTGAGCTGGTTCTCCAGAGGGGTCTTGGAATTACTGATCTTCGAGAAAGACCTCCCAATTAATTAGATTAAAGATGCTGGTGTAGATGATAGAGTGTGATGGGCTACCATATCTCTCTCAATAGGTGACTTAGGATGTGGTGGTGACCCAGTCACCAAGGGAGGACCAGAGTTGTCTGAATTAAGATGTAAAAGTGGTAACTTCTGTGTTTCTTTCAAAAACACTGGAGAAATCTTTCAGAGTTGCTTTTAAAATATAGACATATATAGTAAAATTATAGGAAAACTAATGTGACAAGTATAAAGCTTGGAGGTTAGAAAGAGTGACAATATGAGAAATAAGTGAAAGTAAAACTTCATATCTCAAAAGAGAGATAAGGGAGAAGAGGCAGTGAGTCGTCAAAATGCCTAAGAAGAGAGCAAAGTGGTCCTGTGTGGCAGTTTCCTGCAGCTGTTGTACCAAAGTACCAAAAATTGGATGGTTTAAAACAACAGAGGTTTATTGTTTTACAGTTATGGTGGCTGAAAGTCTGAAATCAGTGTGTTGGCAGGGTCATGCCCTGTGATGCCTCTGGGGGAGAATCCTTCCTTTCCTCTGCTAGCATCTAGTGTTTTCTGGCAATCCTTGGTGTTCCTCAGCTCATAGGTGTATCACTTCAATCATATGGTCATCCTTTTTCTGTGTTTCTTCACATTATCTTCAATTTGTCTTTTTGTGTTGGTGTTTAGATTTTAATTTTTTATAAGGACACTAGTCCTAATGGATTAGGACCCCCTTTAATGACCTCATTCTAACTTGATTACCTCTGTAAAGACCCTATTTCCAAATAAGTTTGCTTTCTGAAGTACTAAGTTAGGACTTTTATATATCTTTTTTTTTTTTAGAGTGACATAATTCAACTTATAACAACCTATTAGATCCAAGATGGCAACTCAAAGATTAGATTACATTGGGTAAGCAGAATCGTCAAAGGCAAATGACAAAAAACCACAGAGGAAGAATGAATTGTTAGGACAATTTTTTTTCAAAGATTTTATTTATTTATTCATGAGAGACACAGAAAGAGAGGGAGAGAGAGAGGCAGAGACACAGGCAGGGGGAGAAGCAGGCTCCATGCAGGGAGCCTGACGTGGGACTTGATCCCAGGTCTCCAGGATCATGCCCTGGGCTAAAGGTGGAGGTAAACCACTCAGCCACTGAGGCTGCCCTGTTAGGACAATTTTAAAGGAGGAAATGGGCCAGAAAAAAGAAGTAATGGAATATAGTATTTCTTAGCGTCATATCTAGGTTTTCTTGATTTGTCATGATTTGAGATGGGACTCTGGATAAATAAGTAGTTACAAAAGCATAGAAATGAGAATTTACTGGGTATGGCAAGAAACAGTGGGCAGTCCATATTGGCTGGAGGTAGTTCTTAGGAAGCCAGAGGAAGACAGGAATAGAAAGGTGGATTGGGTCAGGCCATGTGAGGCCTTGAAGGCTGTTGAGGAATCCATACTTCCATTCAGTAGGGAGTGGGCCAGGAAGGGTTCTGTGCAGTTGGTTGATATAATCAGAGCTGAGTTTAAAAAAAATTTGATCAAAAAGTGGTAGAAGTTAGGTTAGAATAGGGAGAAATGAAATGTGGAGCTTTCAAATAGGAGGCTAGTGCAAGAGTTAGGTAAGAAATGAAGAGGGCTTGAACTTGGGCGATGGCAGTGGGCTGGCCCAGGAAAGGGACTAAATGAAGGGATCATTTCTTCCTATGGGTAGGCTTACTCTTAAGTGGAAGGAACCTGAGTTTTATTCAGTTTATGGCCCTTACTGGGGGGAATGATTAGAACACCCAGCAATATTAGGTATATGAGTCAGTGTAGTTAAGACTGTAGTTAAGACTGTTTTCTGAACATATCATTGGGTAAACTGCTGGATGGATTTTGAGGCAGTCAAGAGAGATCAACTCAAGGAGTGAGGATAACTGGGGAAAAGGAATGAATGATCTGCATATTTGGAGTAAGCCAAGAAGCCAGATAATGTTCCTTGGTAGGATTCCCTGTACATGGTTCTTTCACACCAAATTAGATTTCACAGTTTAACAAAGCCTTCCTGTGGAATGTAAAGACTTCAGACCATGGATCCAAAATAATCAAAATCTCTAGAAACACTCATTCCTATTGTGATACCATGTTATTTATTTTTCACAGAAGACCAGATGAAAATAAAATTTGCATTGTACTGAATTTTTGCTTTATTTTCTTTGGAATCCATGCAGGGTACAATGGATGAAGTGACAACTGCTAACCCCCATCTCTGGTCAACATAAGCAAAGCTTTGAATTAGAGTTGGGAGTTCTCCAAGATACATGACCAAAGGACTTCTCATTCTGAGATCTGAATTCCATTGTCTTTTCTGTGACTAGCTGAATACTATTTTTCCACCTTTTCAGTGAGGGTGAGCCTGATTCACAAGGACTTTAAAACAATGAAAAAGGCAACATACATGTTGCTAATATCCATTCTCAGAGCCTGGGAAGTCCCTCTATGTTTATTGACTTTGCTGACTCTGCCAGAGACAACTGGTATCAGGGCATAAGCAGACAAAATAGGGCTGGGAAGCGTGTTTTTTGGGCTTAGCTGCTTTTCATGAAATGGGTTATCTCCTGCCTTTTGTTATTAGTCAGCTGGTGAAGAAAAAAAGGAAGTGATATGCTTCTATTGAAGAAGCCAGGGCATGACAATGTGGCTGGCTTCTGGTCTTAGGCATGGGACAACCAAAATAGCTTAACATTTGGCACTTTTGTGACAAATTAAATTGTAGAGTCTCAAGATGTGCCAACCATGCTAATTGGTGCACTGTGCTTCAGAGCATTGCCCCTTTTGAAGCTGAGTTTACTGTCTCAGTTGTCCTTCATTGCATAGATGGAGCCATTTATTGTTAGGCTGAATGATAAGAGCTGATTTGAGAAGGCTCTGTCCACCCTGGCAAGTGCTGGCCTAATGCTCACAAATTTCATGGCATGGGGATTGTGGGGGCAGCTGATGGGGATGAGATGCTTAGAGAGATGATTGATCTTTATGTGATTTTCCTATTGAGAAAGCATTTCTCCCCTAGTTAACTGCTACCATCCACTGTCTCTCCATGTCTACTGATGATCACAGGTCCAGAGGAGAAGAAAGAAAATGATTCTAGGGGTAAATCATGAATAGTGGCCAAAGCCTAAGACAAAAACTAACCATTCTGGTTCTATCTCATAGCTCTAGGTTTCCTGTAAATAATCACGACACAGCTTTTGTTCTGGTCATTGACTCCCAGGGTTCCCAAATGGTAACTTCTTCCAATTTTGATCCAAAGTCTGCTAAATGGCATATCTTTTGGTCCCTAGAATTTTTTTCTTTTTACAAAGCCAAGAAGGAAAGAAGAAGAAAGAGAAGTAGTATTTGTTGAGAGCCTACTATTTTAGCAAGAGTTCTTCTAGAAGCTTTTATTATCTCCTTTAAACCTAAGTGTAGGTGTCCACTGTATAATTTTAAAGATGCTAAAACTGAGGCTTGGAGAGGTTGGACCACTTGCCCATGTTCATAAATGCTTTAAGAAGTGGAACTCAGATTAGAATTCAGGTTTGGCATTTCTCTATGTCACTGTGCTGCCCCTGCCACTTTGCTGCTTGGGCCAGCAGGCAGAAACTCCAGTTACCAGAGTCTTTTGACGCTGCACTGTGCAGCTTTGCATGACTCTCCCCACCTCTTTGTGCTTGGATTCTTGGTTTATATATCAGGATGATAAGTCTGACCTACCTCATGAAGGTCTGCCAGGACTAGAGTTTGTTGTGAGGAATGATAGCTTTAGAAAAAATTAAATTAGTGTTTACTGTAAATCTACAAACATTAGACAGTATTGATTGAGTGGTTTTCTTTTCATTGCCCACTTCAAGCATTGTGCAAACCAAATAAAACAGATCTGGTCTCAGCCCTCTAGACACACGTGATAGCCACCTAAGCTAAATTCACTTTAGAGAATAAATAAATAGGAAAAAGAAACACATCACTGATTGTATAAATACAAACAGATACAGAACATAAACAAACTGATTAGAAACAAAATGTTCTCATAGTGAGAGGGGTAAAATTATCCTGCCAAGTCCTGAGAGGGAAGGGGATGCTTTGGTTAGAGTGCGTCCCAGTGGGAAAAACCACCCATTCTCTTTTGGTAAGTGGTAAATTTTCTTGGAGGTCACGTGCAGGTTTGAAGCAAGGCTATTTGTGAGGGAAGAGCTGATGGACAAACATTTTACATATGGAGAAGGGAAGATCTAGTGGCATGCCGACCTCTATGAGACAGGCCCATTCTAGGGGCGCCTGGGTGGCTCAGTGGTTGAGCGTCTGCCTTTGGCTCAGGGCGTGGTCCTGGAGTCCTAGGGTCGAGTCCCATGTCAGGCTCCCTGCACAGAGCCGGCTTCTCCCTCTGCCTGTGTCTTTGCCTCTCTCTTTCTCTCTGTCTCTGTGTCTCTCATGAATAAATAAAATCTAAAAAAAAAAAAAAAAGACAGGTCCATTCTAAGGGCGCCTGGGTGGCTCAGTTTGTTAAACATTTGACTCTTGATCTCAGCTTGGGTCTTGATCTCAGGGTCATGAGTTGAATCCCCACACATGGAACCTACTTAAAAAAAAATACAGGCCCATGGTAGGCACCCTCACATGTGCTGTTTTATTTAGTCCTAGACCCACTTTATGAATGAGAACTGGAAGTTCAGAGAGGTTACATGTTGTGTTAGATATTGCATAGCTGGTATGTGCACATCTAGGTTCTCATTTGGGTGTTTATGACTCCATAATTTTCTCACTATGCTATGTATCATTAGGCTTTGAGAGGACAAGTTGGGAGATAAGAATGAAACATGCTTGAAAGGAAGAAGGAAAAGACACAACCAAGAGAGTCAAGCAGTCCCAGAGAAGTAGTATAGTTTGATGGGTCTTGGGTGTTCTGAAATGTGTTGTTTATAGCCTAGGTTCTGATGTGTAGGTGATAAGAAAAGAGAACCAGAGCCGAAGGCTCTGAAGTGGGAGGTGTATTAAAATCCAATAATACATGAGATTTTTATCTGGCTCACAGATGGGGTAATGGTCGTGGTTGTGAGCTCAGGTGGTAATAACACAATATGATGATTAGAGTGCCCTCTCTACCCTCAGATCTGCTTATCAAAATTGTGCCTAGCTTCAGCTTCCATCTTGAGTATGACCTTCTTCATGGAGTCTTTCTTGATTCCACCAAACTGGTGCCTTGTCTCATTTCTCTGATATGTATTGCCTCTCTTATTCTTTCTTCAGGAACTTAGCACATTCAACTTGATTTTACCATTATTTTTGGATATGCCACATCCATCTAATCAGTAATCTCCTTCAGGGCAAAGGGGTTCAACTTTGGGGATTCTTCTGGCACCTAGGGAAGGGGTACTTAAGATTTTGAGAACTGAATATAAAAGGCAGTGGGTTGTTTGGGATGAGGGTGGTGTTGTGAATGCCAAGGATCAAGCCAATAGTTCTTGGTGGAGAAGGGGAATGTGCTGGTTCTAGCTATGACTTCAAAAGTTTGAGTTTATTTTTGGCCTCAAATTTTCCTTTTCCATCCCCCATAGCCCTTCTAAGTCTAGTGGATAAAACTGCTCATTCTTTTTTGTGTACCCACAGGGGGGATCGAGGAGAAGAAGGGGAAACAATGTCACTCATTAAGTACTTAAGCCAGAAACTTCTTTATTATTATTATTATCATTTAGAAGCTTCTTTATTATTGAATTTTCTTGGTTGTAAGATGGCACTGATTTTGGAGCAGTATTGTGAGAAAAAACCTAAAAACTACTATGTGTTATATAACTGTGTCAACTGTAAGATCCATTTTGATTTTGGCAAAGGAATTCTGGGATGTAACATGAAGCTCAGATGTCTCATCCTCTGGCTTCTCTCATGTTCACCTAGAGGGGGAACCAAGAACTTCTTTGTAGCCCCGAAGAATCCATGCAGGTCAGCAGTGTAGACATTATTGATAGTTTCACAGGAGAGATGGGAAAGGGGATTTATATTGCTGACCTATAGCAAACGTCTTAATTAATGCTCATGGGCACATTCATTCTTCCCCAAAGCCCTTTCTCAAGCACTACCAGGAGGTCTTTTGATTTCTCTTTTTCCCTAGTTGCAATAGTCTGTAAATGCTTCTTCCTCTCCCAGTTCCCCTCTTCAGTTCCCAAATGTAAAATCTTTATTCTTGTTTTTTTAAAAAGATTTATTTATTTATTTGAGAGAGAGGGAGAAGAGAGAGAGAAGAGAGAGAGAGAGAGAGAGAGAGAGAGAGAGAGAGAGAGAGAGAACACTCATGAGTGGGAGAGTCAGAGGGAGAGGGAGAGGGAGAGAGAATCTCAAGCAGACTCCATGCTGAGAATTGAGCTTGAGGCAGGGCTTGATTCCAGGACCCCAAGATCATAACCGAAGCCAAAACCAAGATTTGGAAGCCCAAGGAACTGTACCACTTAGGCACCCCTCCTTATTCCTTTTCTTATGCAGAATAGTTCCACTCTGTCTTGTCTATACCAAAGGTCTCTACTTGACAGCTGTCACCCTCTTTTAAAGTCAGTTTAGCAATGATTTTCAATGGCTTGAACATGCCCTGTGGGATCTCACTCTAACCTCTGATTTTCTTAAGCTGTTATTTCTTTAAAAGTAATGAAGTCACCACATGACACCTAGTGAATGAATTTTTTTTTGTCATCCAGTCAATATGTCATCTAATATACTCTTTAAGTATTAATGCTATGGAGTAGTTATTATTATCTTTATTTTCCAGACAGAGAAACAAGTACAGAAAGGGAAAGCAACTTCCTAAGTTACAATGACTGGCAGAGTCAGGATTTGAATTCAGGTTGGTCCAACTCTGAAGCCTTTGCTTTCTTCAGTATATGGAGCTGCTTTGTGGCATTCATCTTTGCTTATACCGACTGATCTCTGTATGTGATACCCCCCACCACCTTTTCTAGGAAAGAGTGAACTCTTGCCTATTCTATCAGATGACAAACATAAAACTCAGAATCTACTTGACTGGAAAAAGCCCTGGACTAGGGGATATATGGGTGTGTGGTTGGGTGAGACAGAGATGAATGGTTTTTAATCTAGCTAGAGAAATGGGAATTGTTCTGAGGAGATCATGAATCTTTCAATTTATAATCCAAGGCAGTAGATGTAGGAATGGGAGGGTGCAAGGACAAGCTGTAGCATCAGGGAGACCTCAAAGAGGAGAAAGACAAAAACCCACCACTAAAATCTAATTGGTTATTAGTCAACAACTTCTGCTTTCCTCCAGTCTCCTTTCTGCTAAAGAAGAGCCTGGGTGATGGAGGAGACCATTTCTCTCATTCTAAAAATGTGCCCTTGAAAGAAATTGAGGGATACATGAAGAAATTGAAAAATGTTCCACGCTCATGGATTGGAAGAACAAATAGTGTTAAAATGTCTATGCTACTTAGAGCAATCTATACATTCAGTGCAGTCGCTATCAAGATACCATCAACTTTTTTTTTCACAGAAGTAGAACAAATAATTCTAAAATTTGTATGGAACCAGAAAATACCCTGAATAGCCAAAGAAATATTGAAAAAGAAAACCAAAATGTGGCATCACAATACCAGACTTCAAGCTCTATTATAAAGCTATAATCATCAAGACAGTATGGTATTGGCACAAAAACACAAACACACATCAAGGGTACAAAATAGAGAACCCAGAATGGACCCTTAACTCTATAGTCAACTAACCTTTGACAAAGAAGGAACAAATAGCCAAAGAAGAAACAGTCTCTTTAACAAATGGCGTTGGGAAAATTGGACAGCCACATGCAGAAGAATGAAACTAAACCACTTTCTTCCACCATACACACACACACAAAAATTCAAAATGGAGTAAGGACCTAAATGTGAGACAGGAAGCCATCAAAATCCTAGAGAACATAAGCAGCAACCTCTGTGACCTCGGCCACAGCAGTTTCTTGCCAGACAGGTCTCCAAAAGCAAGAGAAACAAAGTAAAAACGAACTCTTGGGACTTCATCAAGAAAGCATTTGCACAGCAAAGGAAACAGTCAACAAAACCAAAACACAACCGATAGAATGGGAGAAGATATTTGCAAAGTCTTATCAGATTAAGGGCTAGTATCCAAAAATCTATAAAGAACCATCAAGTTGAACACCCAAAAAAACCCAAAGAATCCAATCAAGAAATGGGCAGAAGACATGATTCTACATTTCTCCAAAAAAGACATACAAATGACCAACGAGCACATGAAAAAATGCTCAACACTGCTCTGTATCAGGGAAATACAAATCAAAATCCACAATGAGATCCCACCTCACACCAGCCAAAATGGCTAAAATGAACAAGTTAGAAAACAAGTTAGATGTTGGTGAGGATGTGGAGAAAGGGGAACCCTCTTACACTTGGTGGGAATGCAAGCAGATGCAGCCTTTCTGGAAAAGTGTGGAGGTTCCTCAAAAAGTAGAAAGCTACCCTGTGACCTAGCAATTACACTACTGGGTATTTACCCCAAAGATACAAATGTAGTGATCCAAAGGGGCACCCACACCCCAACATTCATAGCAGCAATGTCCACAATAGCCAACCTATGGAAAGAGCCCAGATGTCCATCAACAGATGAATGGAGGGATCCCTGGGTGGCGCAGCGGTTTAGCGCCTGCCTTTGGCCCAGGGCGCGATCCTGGAGACCCAAGATCGAATCCCACATCGGGCTCCCGGTGCATGGAGCCTGCTTCTCCCTCTGCCTGTGTCTCTGCCTCTCTCTCTCTATGTGTGACTATCATAAATAAATAAAAATAAAAAAAAAAAGATTTTATAAAAAAAAAACAGATGAATGGATAAAGAAGATGTGGATAAAGAAGATTCCAGTATGTGTTTGTGTGTGTGTATTATAATATATAATATAATATGATATATTATATGAATATTATTCAGGCGTCAAAAAAATGAAATCTTGCCATTCGCAATGACATGGGTAGAACTAGAGAGTATTACACTAAGGGAAATAAGTCAACCAGAGAAAGACAATTATCATATGATCTCACTCATATGTGGAATTTAAGAAATGAAAAGGAGATCATAGGGGAAGGGAGGGAAAAATAAAACAAGACGAAATCAGAGAGAGAGACCATAAGAGACTCTTAATCATAGGAAACAAACTGAGGGTTACTGTTGGGGCCGACAGGAGTGAAGGGGATGGGGTAACTGGGTGATGGACATTAAGGAGGGCGCGTGATGTAATGAGCACTGAGTATTATATAAGACTGATGAATTACTGACCTCTACCTCTTAAACTAGTAATACACTATAGATTAATAAATTGAATTTAAAATAAAATAGATAAAATAAAATACAATAAAGTAAAATAAAAATGTGACCTTGAATGAAAAAAGGAGCCTGTGCCAAGGAACTGTATTGCACTCTTGAAGTTGAGGGTTGGGAGACAGGAATTTACAGAGCACTTTAGAAACCCAATATTAAACTTACAAAGATTACATTGTTTGGGAAAAGAAAAGACTTTATACTACCTTGTTTGTGTTCTTCTGACCTTTCAGAAGAGCCTGAGGGCTTTGAGGGGGAAGTGTGGAATGTTGTGCACTGATTGTTCTAAAACCAGTTCCAGTATGCAGAGATTGATTTTTTCTTTTTCTTTTTCTTTTTCTTTTTCTTTTTCTTTTTCTTTTTCTTTTTCTTTTTCTTTTTCTTTTCTTCTTTCTCTTTTCTTCTTTCTCTTTTTCTTTTTCTTTCTCTTTCTCTTTCTCTTTTCCTTTTCCTTTTTCTTTTTCTTTTTCTTTTCCTTTCTTCTTCTTTTTTCTTTTTCTCTTTCTTTCTTTCTTTCCTTTCTTTTTTTTATTCTTTTTTTAAAAAAAAGCTCTGGACTCGAGCTCTGTCTTTATTGCTTTGTTCCTGTGATAGATTCCTTTGCTGTGATATGCCACGGGTACCACTTAGACATTTGACAATAGCATTGGTGTCCAGGTGTTTGCCTTGTAGGTTTGGGAATCAAGCTGGGGATGGAGAACAAGAGGAAATAGAGGGGGACATTAGGGAACAGAGAAAATGAGGATGAGAAGGAGACAGGGGTGTGTTCCTGGGCCCCCAGCATGGTTGAGGAAGAGATTTCAGACCCTATACTGTCCCCCACTACTGGCTTGCAGCTGCCATTGGAATCTGCACCAGGGCTGCTTAGGATGATTGCCCTATTTGCTTCTCTCTCTCTTTTCTTCACCACATGGGCTCATTTATTTTCTTGGCGGAGGAGTGGGGTTTTCCTGCTAATGGGATTCTTCCTCATTCAGCTTCACTACCCTTGATTGTTTTCCTTCTTGGAGCATTTCCATGGAAAGACATTTTATGGTATTTGTGTGGCAGTGTTCCTTAGGTGAGACTCCATACTGGAAATGGCAGACAGGTGGGGGTGGGACAATGGATTGTGGGTGGTCAACCTCCCCGTTGAAGAAGGTTGGGTCTCCAGACACAGAAATTGGCAAGGATTCGAGACAGTGGCAGATGAGAGTTCCTGAAGAAGCCTGGCTGTTGGCCTCCCAGGGCTTTGTCAGACACAGTTCTCCTGAGCTACCTGATGAAACAAGCCAGACCACCACATCCTTTCTGAGATGAAGACCATGTGACATGAAAGAGGATTGCATTTGGAGAGTTTTATGGACATTCTGTTAATGTAAATCCAATTTCCTTTACCACAGAGGTTGTGGTTGGAATTCTGAATCTCTTTTCTTTTGCCTTCAGATAGAATTCATTAAATTGATGTGCAGAGAAACTTCATTTTGCGTTTCTAGGACTGAGTTTATTTGGAAGATATTTATTCTCTAGCAGATATTTATTCTCCTCTCTGCTTAGCCTTCCTGTTTTTTAAATCTCCTTGGCAAGGTCTGCATGTGAGTTCAGAGGGCATGACTACTTTCTGCCTGTATGGTTCATTAAGATCCCTTTAGTGATGGATTTAGGGTTGATGAGAGGAAATACTGCCTTTGGTCTGCCCCTAGCATTTAACAACACCCAGGACAAGGGTACAACTGAAGGTGCACAAAGCATATGTCAGAATATTTGCAAACTATAAGCCACACTATGCCCAAAGCCTGGCCAGCTTCCTTCTTAGGACTCCTACAGGCTGTTTCCTGGGACCAGAAGTTGATGCTCTGGAAGCTAAGGGTTGGGGTCCAACCCTTCCTGTGAACTGGAGTGATACTCTAGTTCTGTTGGGGTCAGGTGAAAGCTGGGTCCATGCCCGGTACTCCTGGCTGATGACCAGGACTATCTGGACTCAGGATGGGAACTATGGACCAAGTCAAGCTCCTACAGAGTTGGGAAGGATGTGTTGTCCTGCACTATGCTGCATTTTTTTTCTTGGGGTTTTAATGTAGTTCTAGGCATTTCTGAAAATGATACTACTGGAGCAGAAGACAAGAGAGGGAGGATGTGCATTTATTTGGAGAAATCCATCTTCCCAGACACATCTGATACATAATTTGTTGTTTCAACTAAAACAAAAGCAAAGGCAGAGGATATGAACCCTTTAACTGTTCTCCTGCCTCTATTGCAACCACACCTTGGCCCCTCAGTCCCCACTGCTGTGGGTAGGGATGCTCATTACACCCAATCCTCCTCCTCCTTTACCTTTCCTTCACTCAATTACTAAACTTTCAAAAAACTTTCTTATAAGGCTAAAAAGAAAAATGGTCTTTGTGTCTTATGTGTGTATGTGGGGTCTTCTAAAACACAAGACCCTGATCAGAGGCCCCTTTGCCTAGTTCTAAGAGAGATGTTAACTACTTTGATCCTATCACTTCACTGTAGTTGGTGGCCCTGAGCTAGTGGGAGGGCCCTGGTCCAGGTTCTTTCTCTCCTTCTCCTCTCAATCACTAAAAGAGTTATGGATCTGCCTAAAATACACAGAGCACTGTGGGTACAGAGAGATACTGGTGATATTTATTTTTTTTCTCTGGTTCCTGTTAACTGGGCATATATTTATGACCATTGATAATAAAAAATATTTATTTCCTGCTTGCTCTGTGCCTGGCACAGTGCTCACACTTCTACTGCAGCAAGCAATTTCGTTGATGCAGCCCAGTGATCCTATGAAATAGATTTTACCATTGGATTTAGCTTACAGGTGAGGAACCTGAGTTCTGGGGAGGTTAATTTACATGTCAAAATCCACAAAGTGAATAGTGAGTCTGACCCAAGGGTCTACTTGCTACCCTTCCTCACACAGCAAGTGGTTTAAGGTAGGACCAATAATGTGATCCGCCTTTCAGGCTTGTGTTTCTGTCTGTATATGCTTCTTACAGTGTCTGAGGCTGATCCATGAGGTTCCAAATGAAAGAAACAACACCCTGTGATAACTAGAATAATGCCTCCCCCTCTAATATCCGTGTCCTAATTCCTAAAACATGTGGATATGTTTCCTTACATGGCAAAGAGATTTTTCAGATGTGATTATGTTATGAATGTTGAGGTAGGGTTTATCATAGATTATTCAAGAGGACCCAGTGTTATAATTTTGTAATCTCAAGATTTCTGGAAGTGAAGGAGGGAGCAGGAGAGGCAGAGGAAGTTATGTGAAGACAAAGCAGAGGTTGGAGTGGTGTGATTGCTTGCTTTGAAAGTAGAAGAGGACCAGGAGCTAAGGAATGCAGGCAACCTCTAGAAGCTGGAAAGGCAAGGAAACGGACTCACCCCTAGGGTCTGTAGAAGATAAGCTCTGCCGATCATTTTAGATTCCTGAACTTCAGAACTGTAAGATAATAAATATGGGTTGGCTTAAGTCACTAAATTGGGTAATGTATTACAACAGCAATGGGAAACTAGTACACTCCCTTACCAAACCACCATAACCACCTCTTGCCACCTTCAAATCATAGTCTCAATCCCACTGCCTTTGAGTTGCTTTGCTTTTCTTCCTGATTAGATCACATCATTTTTTAGCTCCCAGTAACACATTGTGTCCTCACTTTTTTGGACTTAGATTTTGAGAAGTCCCAATGTGTCATCCAATGTTTTAGGGAAAAATAGGCAAGGCAGACAGGCAGTTGTGCAGGGGGCTTGAGGTGACAGGCCAGCCCTTTGGCTTCTGAGGAACTTCCTTTAACTGGGAAACCTAGTAGTTGACTGCATGCAAGTCTATGTTGAATTACTTCTTCCCACCCTAAACTTTGAGTGAAGTTTCTGTACAGCATTTCATGTGTACTGCAGGTATGGTATAGGCTTTTGAAGGACATTAAATGACTATGTTTGGGCCAGGATGGGAGAGGTAAATGCTCCTGTGAAGCCAAAGTGGCAGAGGCAGTAGTGACCATTAACTTTTCCAGGAGTTGCTCACCTACAGGGAATAATCCAAGGTACTTTTCCTGTGGAAAGCAGGTGTTGGCCATAAGAGTTTCAAAATGAAATTCTTTTGTGATGTTAATGTACTTCACTGGACCAATAACTCTTTTCCAATGCTAGGTGTGGGGGCATGATTGGTGAAGCAGAGGACTGTCAACCCCAGGAATGAGCAGAGGCAGGCTCTATGAAGTTAGCTTCTCCACAGGTGGGTTATTGCTCCCTTTATACCTAGCCAGGGCCCCCGTTACCTTTAGCACAAGGTACTGTAGCTGTTAAATAGCACATGTCTTTTGCTAATTTTCATTGTAATCATTAGGTATTCAATGATTGCTAAATACATGCATGCTGAAAATATGCATAAACCTTTTGATCAGCTATAAAGCAGCAGTTTTACAAATTGCATTTATTTTTTTTAAAAGATTTTGTTTATTTATTCATGAGAGACACAGAGAGAAGCAGAGACATAGACAGAGGGAGATGCAGCTCCTCGTAGGGAGCCTGATGCAGGACTCGATCCCTGGACTGGGATCATGCCCTGAGCTGAAGGCAGATGTTCAACCACTGAACCACCCAGGCATCCCACAAATTGCATGTCCTCTAATGATCTTAAAATTCTTTTGAAATGCCATGACCCCCTACACAATGTGATGATTACTGTCTTTTAAGGTTAAAGAAGTGATATGACTAGTGAGAGTAGACTAAAACTGGTGATTACATGCTGCATACCCCCACGTCACCAACTCTGTCTATAGTCACAATACTGGCGTAAGCCTAGAGAATAGTTTGGTTATTTAGGTAATCTTTTGGAATTCTAACATTTGTGCTAAAACCAAATAGGTTTCTGTAGGTAGTCCAGTAGGTAGGACTTTGTAATTCACCAGCTACCTACCAGGTTAGTGTTTTATCTTCCAAAGAAGGGATTGGAAAACATTTACATGAGGGTGGTGGTTGTGGGATAGGTGGTTGCTTTGGAATTGTGGTGGCTGTAAAAATGCAGTGACAAACTGAAGGTATTATTTGAGATGGGAGAGGCGAGTCTGACAAGGGACAACAGAGATGAGAAAAGAAGGTAGGAAATGGACAGTCCAATCAGCAGGCAATGCTCTCCATTGGACCCATGGTTTAGAGGTGCTGATATCCTGGAAGCAGTGCGGCAAGAAAAAAAAGAAGCAATAGCTGTGTTCATTTTCTCCTATTTGCTCTCCCTTTTTCTTCCATTCATAACCCATTACCACAGTAGCTGGTTGGAAAATACAAAGGGATTCAAAATAATTGATAAATGATGATGATTATTTTTATTTTTTACTGAGGAAGTAAGTTTTATATAAACAAGTAGTCAAATCAAATTTGTGATGAAATTTTCAGAGTTCTATCTATAAACTCACAGATGTTCAGTGTGTGTTCCTCATGTCATAGTGCTTATTGGTCCTGTCATCTGATTTACCCCAGATCCTTTGAGAGAGTCTCTGTTGATGGATAGATAGATAGACAGCCATGATGCCTTCTTCATTTCCTCAAGGTGTGAGGAAGAGTTGGTTCCAACATGACTCTTGACCACAGATTAATCTATAACCTAGTTACTGAGCAGTGCTACATTTGTCAGTGTTCAGTCTTTTTGAATACCCTGTATTACTACCTGTTTGAGTTTACTTTGTCTTTCCTGGTAGCCTTCTGGTTTTGAAACGAAAAATCCCAGAGCTAAACTTAGATGTTTTAATATAATGTACAGTCATTCTAAAAGGAATAGGAATTCTTGTGAAAAAGAAGTCATTAAATTCTAGGAACACATATGGCACACACAATTAAAGGGAGCTGCCCAGTTGTTTACAGCTTGCATCGTGATTTGGAGCAAACTCAGAGGCTTCAAAAACAGGTCTTTTTACTTTTCTGAAATGTGTGTTTTGTATTATTCTGGATTTATTGAAATTCTAAGTCTCTCTTAGGAGGCCAGATGAAGGAGTTAGAGCCCATTTATATGGACTCCATATGGGAGAGTAGAGAAGCCACCGGAAGTCAATTTCATTATTCTCTTTTCAATTTTTCATTTTATTATTCCAGCTAAGGACATAGAATATATTGCTGGATTGGACAGCTATATATGTATAGACTCAGAACTGAGAGACACAGTGTGTCCCTATCTGAGATTTCTAAGAAAGTATTGTGATGAGATTTTTCAAATCACATAGCAAGCGTAAGAAATGGGAAGTTCCATCCTAAATTCAGAAGCAAAGACTAAATCATTTTTGGAATTGTCTGTGCTTAATGAATTGAAATGATAGTGTTGATCTTGTCTTTTATTGAAAACTCAGGGGGTTTTATATAGTACTAACATATTTTATGCAATTTCTTTGGAATTAATTTTCCTTTCAATTTGAAGTGCTCAATATATTTTGTCATTTAAATTCAAGCCTACTGATGAAGGGTTGAATTATTTCTTAGTTTTATTAGATTTGGATTTTTTTTAGTGAGTAGTCCTTTCTAGAAAGATTCCACATAAGAGTGCTTCTTTATGCCATTTTATTTATTTTTTGAAATAAATATAGCTAAATATGTTATACTTCATTATGTATTAGTGTCGGCAATGTATAATCAGTCAATTTATAAAAGAATTAAGCAAAGGCTTAATGGAAGTACTGCAGATTTTCCTTTGGAAGATGAATCCTTTGGGTTATCTCTACTCTTAAGTCTTGTTAAAGTTATATTAAGTTACTTAAGCATATTCCTTGGAATGGCCTGATATTTCATCGCATTTTAAAGCATGTGTTTCCTTTCTAAAGCTGTAGGCCTTAATATTGCTGGGGCTGGAAATAAAAATTTCAAATGTCAAAAATTTCTCACTCTGTATTTTCAAAGAGAACAGACTTTACCAATGTGAGTGGTTGATGCTTTAAAAGTTCCAAGCAAATGTTCACTTATAAATGAAATTCTATTCCATCTGCCCAGTGAATCCACATGAAGCATGTCACCTTAACTCCACAATCATTCTTCCTTTGGTGTAGGTCCTTATCTAAAAACCCAGGAGATGTGCCCCCACTAAACAATACCACATAGGAGTTGTTCAGTGATGCTGTAGGTTCCATTCCAATGTATTTCTCAAGGGCTTGGGGAAGAGTGCAAACTCCAGGATTTTTAGGAAAATATAATTGGGGAGAGCATATGGTCAGTCGAATCTGTTATTCCTATCTTGCAAAATCTTTTGATTCCTACTTCTGTATTACAGTATGGAATTTCTAGTATCTCAAATTCCTCTAATTCTAGTATCTCAACTTAGTCCATGTTTCTATCAATTATTGTGGCCACAGCTAGAGCCACCACCCAACTATTAAAGCTATCACATTAAATCTAGTACCCTCACTAAAAAAATTCATAAGTATAACTTCAACCTGATGTAAAACTATGTTTTTCCCTCCTTAGCATAACAATCTTTTAATCACATTTTTCTCTTTGCAAAGAGTAGAGGACCCTTTGTACACAGACTTCCAAGATTTTTCCCTAAAGAGATTAGCAAAGTCCTATAATTCCCTTTTCTTACATGTAAGCTTTTTCCTCAAGTGAGCACCCTCATTCATGTTGGCCTCTGATTCTAGGTCTAGAAATAATAGAAGTGACTATGGTGTGGGGAAAGAGAATTGGTGTGCTGGTTGTTGTGTATTTGCTCTTTCCTATCTATTCTTTATCTTCTCTGTCTTGCTGTGTGCTTTCATAGGCTAACCTCTAAGGATTACATCACCCGGCCTCTCTTGACCTCTGGTTTTTTAATTGGTTTATATCAATGGTAGATAGAGGATCCCAGAGAGTGGTGGGGTGGGGGTGAGTTCAGAGTTTTTATTTTCCCTAATCTTTCTTCTTTTGCCAGGGACTGTATTCTTCTATAACGTTAGCTCCTGTTGGGTGGCTCTCTTGCCTGACAGTTCTTGCTGGGTTCTGGTCACACCTCTTCATTTCCTTGCTCCTTTGGGCTCAGTGATAATGATGGCTTCTTGCTGGTGTTAGCATTGCTTGCCTCATCATATCGTTGGTGCTTCCTGATTCCTTCCCAGACCTCTGTAAATAGTTTTAAATAAAATTCTCTTCAGTGGAAATCCTTGGGTATTCTATATGTTACCTACAAGTATCCTAACTGATAAAATTAACTTTTCTTCTCCAGAATACCTCCATCAGGTAAGGCTGTTTTATTCATGTTTGTGCGACCAAATGATAAAGGCCCCACTAGGATGAGGAAAGAGGTTGCTTTGATTGCAAGGGAGTGTAGCTGGTTATTTGGGGCCTCCAAGTTCTCAAATCATGAAAATTCTACTCCAATTGTTGGGATCCCATTCTTTTCCATTATTGCTTCACATTTAACTACAAAGGCCTACTGAATCTATGAATTCAATCACTGGAGTTTGTTAGGTATTTCAGTGTCTTATATCTCTAAGGCATGAAAGATTCTTTTTTCTAGTTTAGTTTGTGCTTTGATATATATATCCAGTGATTTAAATTTGTTCTTTCTTTTAACTGGCCAGAGCCAACTGAAGAAGCCATCCACTTATCTATACAGAAGTATTCATGTCTTTTGTTGCATGACAGGAAAAGATTGGTCCCCCATAGGCTTGCCTTCAAAAAGCACTACATTTTAAGTGATCCCAGTAAGTACTTTAATGAACTATTTCTTCATTGTTTGCCATGAGTTGCAAGATTCCCTTTACAGGACACGAGTGGGATTTTTACTGCCTTCAGTCTGAATCAGGCCAGATGACCAATCCTAATTTGCCTGTTTCTTTAAGGGTCCATAACCTGAGGTTCCATTCCCTGGTATCAAAATATGTTTCAATCAACATGCTTGATTTCAAGTAAGAGAAATTGACTTTAGGTAGCTTCAGCCAGAAAAGACATTTTTGAAAGGATGATGAGATAATAGAATCCATTCTTGGAAAATGGGACAGAAACTAAGAGTTTAGAAAATAAGGAAGTTAGCTGTAGTCATGCCAGAGTAATAGCCTGGTTAAGATTCTTACCATGGGATCATCCATAGTCATTGATGGCTTCCCTGTGTTACTGAGGCTGTGAATTATTTCTCAAGAGTTCTTCCATTTTGGGGTCACTTTCTCAGGTTCCAAATATCAAAATCTTAGGGTGGAACTCTGATAGCTTAAGCTGTTGGTGCTAATGAGTGAGTATGAGCCTGAGCCTTGCCTCTCAGCAGTATTCACACAGAAGGGAATTCTTGCTAAGTTAAAGGAGGAACATTCAGTTGCTGAAAACATTCAGTTTTAGTTAGCTAAAAATCAAGACAAAAACCAAATGAAACAATCAATGTCTGCACTACCTACCTTGCCTACCTGATTTTGTGAGTGGTAAGAGTCCCTTTGTGGGACCAGTGTTTGAAGAGCAGTCAAGATGACTGGTCACAGTGACTCCAATATGGAAGTATTCACTATGCAAATTGGAGGTGGTTTAAACTTTGTGATGGGAGTCATTTATAATCTCAACTCATCTTCCTTTCCTCCTTTTCCCTACTATACCAATTATCACAGAGTTTGTTGATTCATATTTCACACTACCATAGTGATTTATAATTTTTTTTATTATTTGTAATTTTGGCTGATTAGAAAAATCACTAAGTGGTATACCTAGCATCAAACATTAATAAAGTAGTATTGAGACAAGGTAAAGGACAAGAATGGTATTTTAATTATTAGTTCCTTCTTTTTCATTGATATAATTTTCTCTGTTCCAAATCTTGTTTTCTTGAGTCCATAAAAATTTAAAAGTTGTACATTTTGCATTTGTTTTGCTGCAGATAATTTTTTCCATTTTGATAAAATTGACTATTCAGTCAAGGATGTAATGTTTTGATTTTCATTATTGACTTAATGCCATTTTTATAATAATAGGGGCATGTTCTATATTTCTTCTAGCATTTTGCCAACTCATTATTTAGAAATTATAGATTTCACATAATAATAATAAACTGCCAAATCCCTCTGTTAACTGGAGATTTATAAAAAGCTAATGTTTCCATGGAAACCTTTCATTTATGAACTATAAACACTGTGGATTGCCCTAGAAGATCTCAGCATTCCCACAGGTGAACATAACTTTGTCTTCATTGGTGAGGCCAGCTTTTCCTTCATTATCCAGAAATGAAAAAATAAACAATTTTGAGTAGCTAATATTTCTCAATTAAAAGAAGAATGATATTTGGGAACATTCTGAGTGAGTCTTAGAGAACATGTAGGAGCCATGGAGTTAAAATACCATGTTTGTATTTTAGTTTTTTCTGTTCACCCCAACCTATAGAACAGCTAGGGGAGACTTCTCTTACTGTAGTATGCTCATGAAGGGAATATGAGCAGGAATTTTAATCTCTCTTGCTGGGCCTGTGTATCTTCTCCTTCATTCACCAGACACTGTCTCTCACATGGTACGTGTATGGTTAGAAATGCTTCATTCCTAATTCCAGAGAGAACAGCTTGGCTTTTGACTTACATGTTGTCAAATAGCCAATTAAATAAAATTTTTATTTTGCAAGTGGTGTTAGGGTGTTGTCTAGATAAAATATCTGTCATCATCTCGTACTGGCACATCTGTTGACTGGATTTAACTGAACCCAAAAATTGTAGGGTGGTTAGGACAGCAGATTTGGAATGGGATGAAAAACAAGGCAGGCCACTCATGGAAGCTCTATAGTCTTTATTACTTTCAGTGTTAGCTTTAAAAAAATGACAGCTATAGTTCAGACAGGTTCTTTCATATTTAAAAAGGAAGTCTTAAAGTATCAATTAATTTTAATGAGCAGTCTCTCTACTGATATGTACATATATATCCCTAAAGGCATTCCAACTGTACTTATCAACATCTGGAAGCAGTATTGGGAAAACCGTATGCTTAGTTTCTAACTTCAAAAAGCATTCATTTTTTGAAAGCAATCTTTTGTAAATTCTGGAAGAAGCCTGTGAATAGTTACCAGAAAAGCATTTCAGTGTATTATACTGTCTGAGTTATTAGGGAATCAGATGCTTAAAACTCAACTCTGGAGCAATTTGGAGTTTAGAAAACAAGAGAAAAATATCAGCAATAATGCAAGTAGATTAGAAAAGCTAATATACTGTTATACTCACTGAGGGGCTTCCTTCTCTCCCCCCTCCTTCTCCTTCTCTCCCCTCGCTCCTTCATTTCTTCCCTCTTTCCCTTCCCTCGCTCTTTCTCTCTTTTTTTTGGGCTAAAATTTCAGCAGCTATATAGCTAGCACGCACTCCAAAAGATGAAGTTAACTAATGCTTTGACTAATCAGAAGAATGGGAAACTTTTATTGATAAGTAAAAACTTTAAAAATACTGCTCTGCATATTGAGAAGCATGGGAGAAATGGATGGGAAAGAAAAAAGAACACAGGAAGAAAGCAAAAAGAAAATATACATCATGGGAAAGACAACACCAAAAGTGGCAGTCACCAGCAGACAAAGAGCTAAGACTTGGATGGTAAGAAACAGATAAGGTAGAAGCATGATGTTAAAGATGTACATCAGAACGCACAAATTCACTACTTCAGTCATTCCAGCCACATATATTGAGTTAGTACTATGTGCTGGGCACTAGGAAAATCCAGAAGCTTCAAAGGTAGATGAATCCTGTCTCTGTCTCTGTCCTCCAGGTGCACATTGATGGGTAAGAGTGGGAGACTGTGGACACATGTTATAGGTATGATGCCAAATGCATGAAAATGAAACAGTGGGAGCACAAAGGAGGAGCTTGTCGCCTCTCTTCCTTTCATTCTTTCTTTCACGAACGAGGGAGAGAAGGCTAGAAAAGGCTCAGTAGAAGAGGTGACACTTGATTGAGCCTTAAAGGATATGTACTTCTTTACAGTTTCTGGCATAGTCCAGAAACAGTGGATATAGTCAGAATGAGAATTAATCACCCAACCAATCAGTGATCCTAATGGTGCCAGAGCCTGTCTAAGACAAGTGTTTATGTTTGGTACTACTCAGATGTGCCTTAAGACTTAACTCAGGGACTCCATCTACTTGGTGAACCATACTTTGATCACCCTGGCTTGACCTGTCCTTATTTGAATTATCATAGTCCCTTGAACTGAGTTTAGGCTATGAGCCACTTCGAGATCATATTGCTTTCTACTTGCATGTAGTTTCCCCCACTACTAAATTGTTAATTCCCCAAGGTTCTTGAAACATATCTCTAGTAAAACATGGCATAGGACATTGAATTTATAGTTACAAAATGAGTGAATAAATGTAGTAAGGCCTTTGCCACCTCAAAGGATTATTCTTTAATTATCTGAAAAATATAATACTTATGTCTAGCCCCTTCTTTAAATTCTTGGAATTATGAATGTAAGGCTCAGCTTGCATCCTAGCACAGCTTTATCTCACTCCTGAAAAATAAGCACATCTGAAGGTTAGGACCTGAAGAGTAGTGTAGATATTGACTTTGGATCTTATATGCTTTCAGGAAAATGTCACCTGTGACTAAGAAGTAACAGTTTTTAGGGGGGAATGGGAGGATGGTGGTGAAACTCCAGCCCTAGACTGCTACTCAGGGTAAGTCATGGAGGGAGAATGGGAATCACTTACAGTGGTATGAAATTCATTTGTGAAGGTTACCTCAGTGTTGTTCCATCTGGTGAACTATTGGTTAATAAAAAGTCAGCTGTGTCACCTAAATAGATGGCATTGACTCTATAATATGAAGTTGTGAGATGGGATGTTGCCTCATTAAATTCATCCATTAGCTTGTCAATGTTGATGAACAGGAGAATATCCAAAGGCCCTAAATTTAAATTTTTGTTTGCATTATTGAATTCTTATTTTCATCTGGTGATTCAGGGCTCAATAGTTCTCTTTTGGAAGTTCACCTTACCTATCCCATAAATTTTCTGTGGGTGGTAAGATATGTTTTTTTCAGGTAGCCGGGAATGTAGGTCAGAGTGTTTGTAAGAACTACTCTGCAAATGGAAAGTGTTGCGGTATATAAATCTAAGATGTTATTATTGCCATTACCTCTGCCTACTAATTATATAAATACCAGTTCATCCACCAAAACCCAACTTTTTAATTGAGATTACAAGGAATTTATAACCTTATCTGACTAGCCATCTTTTTTTTTTTTTAATTGCCTTTTAGTGTTTACATGGTCAAAAGTACCAGGCACAAATTATAACATACAGATGAATAGGTAACACAAATAAAAAAGTGACCCACTCTGGACTGTTCTCCATTACTTTAGGAAGGATTGAGGGGAAATAACAGGACACGCAAGTATGAAGCAATTTTAATTTATTTAAAATTAATTGAAGGAGGAAGGAAACTCCAAGTTTTATGAAATAATGTGCCTTTGGAGATTGATTTTGGCTAAATGTATTGTTAAGAATTATGTTGTCATATGAAGTAAAGAACAAGTAAATTCTTTGAAAAATTTTGTCTCAAGCAAAAAATGCTTACAGACTCAAACTTAGATCTTTAAAACACAAGTATAGGCTTCCCAACTAAAAGGAAAAAAGAAGAAATTACTCCTTCCTGAGAATGTGACGATGCCTTACAAAGCAGTGCCCCAAATTATTTTAATTTTTTGGAAAAAAAACCCCTGAAAGATACAAATAACTCTAATATTCAGATAAGTAGAAGGCAGAGTAGATTGAAATAAATATACTGGTCCTTAAAGTTGGTTGAAGATTATCATTGGGTTCATTAAAAATTTTCAGAGATTGTAGGAAGAGATACACTAGCATTTTCTAAGATGTCAATATCTTAGAGACACTCCAAATGAAGAACTATTTCTAGTACCAGACATAATAAAGCAGAATTATTCTAATCTTTCCAAGAATAAAATTGGAATTATTATGTTGGTGTTAGAATTTATAATTTGCTAAGAAGCTGTAGCTATGTTTTTCCATGGTGAAATCCTTGATTAGTGAAATATCTGAAATTATGGACTACAGAAATTATTCAAGATGTGTTATGCTAATAAATAGAAATAAAATGATCTTTATCACATAGCATGATTAGCATGATGACATTACTTTAATATTACATTTCTATTTTGTTTTTATTTATTTATTTTAAGGATTTTATTTATCTGTTTAGAAAGAGAGAGAACATGAGTGCGTGTGAGTAGGGGGAGGAGTAGACAGAGAGAGAGAGAGAGAGAGAGAGAATCTCCAGCAGATTCAGTTCTAAGTGAGAAGCCCGACTTGGGGCTTGATCTCACCACTCTGAGCTGAAATCAAAAGTCGAACTTAACTGAATTAACTAACTCCATTAGCCACCCAGGTGCCCCAACATTTCTATTTTTAAAAAGTTAAGCATTATCTGTCGTTTTGCTATTTTACAAATAGAATGAAATTCAGTAAATTAGACATTAAAATTTGTGTTTCACCAGCAGTTTCTTGTGTTTCACACCAGAAACCAGCTGTTTCACCAGCAATATATTGTATATAATATACAATAATATATAATGTATTATTATACATTATAATGTATAATATAAAACATTATATATGTTTTATATAATATAAAAATTATAAACAACATTAATGGAATATTGGCTGTTTCATTATGCTTATTTAATAAAGGAAACAACTAAAATATGTAGCTACTAAAACAGTGACTGTTGGGGAGTTGAGAAATTTCTGTTAGCTGTTTAGACAGCCAGATTTATCAGTGTCTTTTAAGATAGAATATTTTATTTCCTTGGTGCTTATGTATATATGGATATTATTGACCCATATAATTCGTTATCTTTATACAAAGGAGAAAGACAAAACAAAAATACTAACTAATAAGACTTGTGGCTAACATACACATTTCTATAGGGTTACATGGCATATTGTAAATATTTAAAGCATGAATTAGTTTTTAAGGCTTGGAAATGCTAGTTACTCATTCTGAAAGGACATTTCTTAGGATTTTACTCCTTGTCACTCATTTTCATTTAAGCAGGACAACATTTCTTTGAACCTTATAGTGAAGAAAATAGAATCAACTCTCCTTGAGTTGATAAAGGTCAAGATGTGGTTAGCTGGGCAGGAGCCCACAGTACTCTAATGGAGATCAGTTTGCTGGCTCTATACTAGCAAGAGCAGAGTATTTACCTTGAGTCAATGGAAAGTGGATAAAAGCAGTACCATTACTATGACCTAGAGAAGGAAAAGATGTAAACCCATTTGCATGAAGACCAGTCAGAAACATTTTCTATGAACTATGGGAGGACCAGCCTCATCGTATTCCTGCTTACTGATCCACATCTGCTGGAATGTAGACAGGCTGGCCAGAATAGAGCCCCCAATCCAAACGGAATACTTCCTCTCTGGGGGAGCTATGATCTTGATTTTCATGGTGCTAGGTGCCAAAGTCATGATTTCCTTCTGTATCCTGTCAGCAATGCCAGGGTACATAGTGCTGCCTCCAGACAACACGATGTTGGCATATAGATCCTTGCGAATATCCACATCACACTTCATGATAGAGTTGAAAGTCGTCTCATGGATCCCACTGGACTCAATGCCCAAAAAGGAAGGCTGGAAAATGGATTCAGGGCATCGAAAGCGTTCATTCCCAAGGGTGATCACTTGCCCATCTGGAAGCTCATAGCTCCTTTCAAGTGAAGAGGATGCAGCAACACTGACCATCTCTTGCTCAAAGTCCAGGGCCACGTAGCACAGCTTCTCTTTGACATCACGAACAATTTCCCGCTCAGCTGTGGTGGTGAAGTTGTAGCCTCGTTCTGTTAGAATCTTCATGAGGTAGTCAGTCAGGTCTCTGCCAGCCAGGTCCAGACGTAGAATGGCATGGGGCAGGGCATAACCTTCATAGATGGGCACAGTGTGAGTAACCCCATCCCCAGAATCCATCACGATACCTGTGGTCCGCCCAGATGCATAGAGGGACAGCACGGCCTGGATAGCCACATACATGGCCGGTGTATTGAAGGCCTCAAACATGATCTGAGTCATCTTTTCCCGGTTGATCTTGGGGTTGAGGGGTGCCTCAGTGAGAAGGATGGGATGCTCATCTGGCGCCACACGGAGCTCGTTGTAGAAAGTGTGGTGCCAGATCTTCTCCATGTCATCCCAGTTGGTCACCACTCCATGCTCAATGGGATACTTCAGAGTCAGGATGCCTCTCTTGCTCTGAGCTTCATCCCCCACATAGCAGTCTTTCTGGCCCATGCCGACCATGACCCCCTGATGCCGGGGACGCCCTACCATGGATGGGAACACAGCCCGGGGGGCATCATCACCACCAAAGCCTGCCTTGCACATTCCTGACCCATTATCTACCACCAAGGCAGACAGCTCATCATCGGTCATGGTGCTGGCTGGAATCTTCCAGGCAGGTGAACAAAAGTTAAATATAGAGTAAATAGCAGACTACAGTCTGCTCTCAAGTGAGAGAAGAAACAGACTGAGACACTCTGGAACTGCTTTCAGAGAGGAAATCCTGTGCTGTGATGACAAGTATTTAAAGGTACACACTGGCCCCACCCATGTCCTGTCCCACCAGTTCCCATCATTTCTGGGTGAGGTTGCCTTTGAGGTATTAATAATGATGATGATGATTATACAAATCATTAGTAGACCTTCCTTCATAAAGAGAAAATTGGCTACCAAAAGTGGCCAAATCTGAGGTTACTGTAATTAGGCAACCCACACATGGTTGTCAACATGCTTTGGCTCAGTCTCTAGATAACGATGATGATGCAGTGGGGGATGTAAGAGCAAGATGAAAGAATGCTAGTGAGAGGTAGGAGTAACACTGCTGGGAGGACCGCTCCCTCCTCACTTTACCCTCTGGATTCATCTTCTCCACACTAGCTTTAACTTTTCATTCTTAATATATTGTTCTCATGAGGAGCTCAATGCCAAATATTTTACTTTTTCAAGATTTTCTTTCCCATTGAGATCCTAATCCCACAGGATGTTATCATGATTGAAATTGTTTTAATGGATGAAGATAATGAATGGCCAAGGGTGGCCCGACAGCTGTACTTACCATACATTTGTGTTGTGCAAAACTTAGGGCTATTTAATAGACTTCTAATCCATTAGAGAACAACTAAAAGCATAAAGTGATCAATAAAGTAAACCACTTCAGATTTTCTTTCTTGATATAAATGTGTAACAGCCAAATTATATTAAGCACTTACTATCCCCAGGCACTGTTCAGGGTTATTGGGTCCATGTTGACTGCATAGAGGCTCAATGATTAATTGTGTTGCATGATTTGTTAGATAAAATACAGATTATAAAAATCTTATTCATTTGTAATAACTCTTTAGGTCAAAAATAAACATAATTAAGTGATAAGATAAATTTTAAAATTATATATTTGAGCTGATCTTTAAAATATTTTGATCTTCAAGATTCATGTACTGTATTATAACATCATGCCTCTATAGTTATAAAAACGTACGTACTTGGAATAGTGTTAGCTTTCCTTTTCCTTTGGTTTTAGGATATAGAGTATTACACCCTGATCATTTCAGAGCAGTAGTTTGTTTGGATTTTATTTTCAGTATAGAAATGTAGATGATCTAATAAAACATGTACCATGATATACTGTAGGACCTTAGTAATGTGTTACAGAGAAACTGTGATTATGAAAGTTCATTACTTTGCTCCCATTGTGCTATGTAAACAAGATATAATCTCCCTGTCAGCTCTTAAGTGAAGCCGTATTTCATGCCCACACTTGAGTTCTCCAAAATCACCTTCATTCTGAGCAATTAATTAATTAGTTGTCACTTTGTAAGAAGGAGCAGCAGTCTTTCAGGATTTGTCGGAGGTGTATCTTTTAGTTCAAGGCCATGACAACTAGCTGGTGTCTTTGATCATGAGACTCTTGGAGAATCAACACTGGACTGTGAGTGTCCCTTCCTCTTCTTTGTACACAGCATGAAGTAGAATTATGGTATTACTTTTCTCTGTGTTTTCCTGGTGCTTTTCCTACAATGTGCCTTCAGAACCTTCCTGCTGACAATTGGTTATGGTAGAATGTGTTATACTACAAAATCCAGTTTTGCTTTTCTTCTGACCAGGATTGTTCTATCCCTTAATTTCTTCTGCAACTGCAAAATCAATTCCTCCTTCAACAAAATTAAAGAACTCACCCTCCAGCCTTCACACTGGATGGTTTTGTGTACTTCCTTTTCATGTAGCACAAGCAAGCTTTTGATTAAAATAATGTTTTATGGCTATAGGATGATACATTTGGAAATGCCTTTTTTTTTTTTTAAAGCTGTAGTGAACTGCATGCACATTCTTCAGAACTGAAAAGAAAACACATTGCATTTAGAACCAGCCACCATTTATGACTCTCCAATCTGGAATACAAAATAAAGCCATGTCAGTAGAGAAGCCCATATGGCACCAATGCAGCCCTTAGATTCTGAATTTACTATAGTTCTCTCCTTAGAATTGTCTTTGAGTTGAGAATTGTTTGGTAATGAGACCACACAGCATAATTGATGCCTTGAGAGTGAGACTGATGTGTGATTTTTCTAGAAGACCTTCTAACGTCTGTTTTAATTTTTGTGTACCAGGAGAATTTTTCATCAATTATGTATTCTTAAACTAAGCTTAAGTTCTTTTACTTAACCCCTTGTAATACCAGAGGACCTCTTATAATTCAACAGTCATATAAAAATGTCATCTGTTGGACTGCTTAAAATTTTGAAAAGTAGTAAGAAATCAAATGAATGAGATGTAGGAGATGGATTTACAACTATTGGGCTCTGGGGTGGGGTGGGGGGCTCTTCCCAAAGGTAATCGGTTTTATAACTGACTGGAGTTTACGGATGCTAAGCTAGTTACCTACACTTAAAATTTACGGGGGCCTTTATGACGAACTTTTGGAAGCCTAAAATATCATTTTCTTTCACTTTTGCCTAGTTTGACTATTATACAGATATACAAGCCCCGAGTAAGGCATGACCATGAGTGTTATATGTAAGGATAACAAGCTGAGGTGATTTGAAGCTGTGCCCTACTCCTCATCACAAGCATCTCATGATCTTTTCTTTTCCAAGTAATCTTAGATTTATTCAATCCACAAATCTTTACTAAACCTGCGGGGTACTGGTGATATATTGGTGAACAAAAGCTTGCCCTTATTTTCATAGAGTTTAGTGCCTTGTGGGTAAAAGCCACATCTGAGTAGACTAACCTTGATTGCTGTGCATAGAGCAGCCAGCTTGCATTCTGATGGACACTGCTTATGCTGCACCAGTTGTTAAAAGTTTTGAGTATCATTCCCAAATTCACAGGTAACAGAGCACAATGTGGTTGATATATACAGAGAAGGAGCACAGACTATATGAAGGCAGAGGGAGAGCCCTTGAACCTGGGGCCAGAGAAGAGGACCTTCAGATTGAGTCTCAGAGGATGGGCATGAAGTTGCCAGTGGCCAATGGGGGGCGGGGGACATTGCAGCATAAGCACTATCAACTTGGACAAAATCAGAAAATCCAGAATGTACTTGGAACTAGGTATTTCTACAAGGGTCAGCAAGGTTTTGGAACATAAATCTGAATCTTAACAGGCATGGAGAAGGGAGGAGAACTCTAGAATTGGAAGTAACTTTCCCTCTGGGCACAGAAGATATGACTAGGGGCTCCTCACAGTTGTGCCCATAGAGGCCATGTCTTAATGATTATCTCCTGTCCCCTGACTCTCATCTCTTAACCATACTGCTGAGATTGAGAGTGTTAATGAAGTCTCTTTCTGCTACCACCCTGGGGATCCATTTTAGAACATTGAGGTCAGCTACCTTCTTCCTTGGTTTTTATTTGATTCTCTCCTTGTGCCCCACACTCCTTTGTAGCATTGTAACTTTTGTCTGCCTCTCCCATTGTGTAGATTGCCCTGAGAATCTCCTTCATTTGTGTTCTCAGTGGAGATTTGATACTTGCTTAATAAACAAGTACATGGATGGGTAGGTTGTAAGAGTTTTTAATTACACACACTGATCTATTTGTTGTAGGCATAGCTGACCACGTTTTCCAAGTTAAAAAATTCATTTATTTTATGGTTAAATGCTATTTTATTTATACTTAATATTGATGAAATGACTTAATCATATCTTAGGAACTATAAATGTTCATTCAGAGAAGTCTCCTACATATGGTTTCATTAATCTCTTAAAATAAATCCACTCATAATAGTTACTGTAATAGTTTGTAGTGATTTCCTGTTTGTTTTAATACATTGAACTTTGTACTGAACTTTGTAAAAATATGGAAAATTTAAAAATACAAAAATCTCTTCCCCAAATAAAACCTGACTTACTTATTTTTTTAAGGCAGGTGTGGGCATGAAGGAGAAAGAAATAGCTTTGCTGAGAGACATATTGGCAAGTTCCAGGATGCACTTGGAAGGATAATCTGAATGCAGGAATTGTTCTTGTGGTATAGCTGACCACAGCTCCCCAGCCCTCAACCCATGCTAGCCTCCTTTTTGTGAATAAGACCAAATTCTACTCCCCAAGGTGAGAGGGCTCTGCACTGATGTTTAAAGGACATTGGATTTCATTGACTTGGATTTTATGGCAGTACCTCCTAGCTCGTAGTTCGACTTTGGCTAGTTTGATTGACTTATAAAAAATTTGTTAAGAAGAGGAACAGGTTCCTGTGTGTAGTGGATGAATCTCTGGAGATTTCTTGACTGCAAGGAAAGGGGAGAAGAAGCTGAGGAGGAAGGTCACACAGTTGGAAGCATCAGTATTCACAATAGCTTAGTCATTGCTGATGTGAAGCACATATCACCTAAGACTGAGACAAACTCTAGGTTGTTTTCTGACCCTGAAAGGTGGAGAGAGTAGCAACAAAAACTGTAATTACTGGGGCATCTGGGTTGCTTAGTCACTTGAGCATCCAGATCTTGGTTTCAACTCAGGTCATGATCTCAGTGTTGTGAGCTCTTCCATGTTGGGCTCCAAGCATGGAGCTTGCTTGGGATTCTCTCTCTCTCTCTCTCTCTCCCCCTGCACTTCCCCCTCCTAAAAACAACAAAACTGTGATTACTGGTGACTTAATGTTTGCCAGTCACAATGTTGAATGTTCCACTTGCACATACCAGTTATTTAGTCATCCTTGCAAGGAACCTAGGATTATGATCCCCATCTTAGAAGGATTAAACTGAAGCTTAATGAGCAAACCAGTCAAAGATACACAATGATAGTGGCAGTATCAGGATTTGAACCCAAACAGATAGGTTATAGAGCATGGGCTGCACCTGACAATAGGCTACAAGAAAGAGTGCAGGGCATGTGGGTGCCCCCAGTGAGAGAGGAAGCCAGTTGGGATTGTGTCTGTGAAGTCTTTGTATTCTGTATTGGGAAACATCATCTTAAATGTCCAAACACCATCTTAGAGTGGAGACCAGACTGTATATTGAAGTCAAAAAAAGAAAACTGAATAAAATTCTTCAAAACTTTACCAGGTTTTTCCATGTTAATAGTATGAATATCAGGACATCGTACTCTCTAAATGGGGGGAAAAAGAGTGGTAAGTGCATGTCTGGACTGAGAAAGAAAGCCATTTACAAGTAAAGAGGTGAATTTACCTAAAATAAGAAAAAAGTACGAGAATGATTTTAGGAGGGGATACTAGTATGGATGATGGGCTATTAAAAAGCAAAAACTAAATCAAAGAAAATGCATCCTTTGGATTACAGCCATGTGGGAAGTGGAACTTTTGGTATCAGTTTTCAGACCCCAAATGGCATTGTCCCTAAACATCCAGATTTGAGTATGACATGCGTGCAAAGCATGAACAGTAGATAGTATGGCAAGGACTTTGGTTAAGGGAGCATGGTGAGCCTTGTAGGCATGAGGGTTTAATGTGTATATTCTCCAATGGTCCCTGAAGCAGGCCAAGAGCAGAAGCCAACCAAGATAGACAGGAAGTACAGAATATAGAGGCAGAGGTGGCCAAAGTTGAGAATAGTGAAATTTTAGGCCAAAATAAAGGCCTTAGTGATCAGACCACCTTAAAGAATGTGAGTTGGAATGAAGATTAATTCACTGGGAGCTGAGATGATTCACTGGGTGGGAGGGACTTAGGGCCTGCCAGGTCTTTTTTTTTTTGGGCCTGCCAGGTCTTGAAGGGAAGATCACAGGGAACAACTATGAATGTAAGTGCGATCTGGAGCTAGAGAGATCACAAGTCCATAAGGCTCACTTAATGAGTCCAGTCTTTCATAAAAACACAAGAAACGGGATTCCTGGGTGGCGCAGTGGTTTGGCGCCTGCCTTTGGCCCAGGGCGTGATCCTGGAGACCCGGGATCGAATCCCACATCAGGCTCCCTGCATGGAGCCTGCTTCTTCCTCTGCCTGTGTCTCTGCCTCTCTCTCTCTCTCTCCCTCTCTCTCTCTCTGTGACTATCATAAATAAATAAAAATTAAAAAAAAAAACACAAGAAACAAAGCATGAAAAACGTTTTCACTGACTTGTAGTTGCTATTTATTCTTCATTCTGGTGAACCTGCTTTGTGACTACACAAGTATCATATCTGATTTCTTGTGCATTTTCATTAAGATCATCTACATGCACTTGTCTAGTTATAACCACACAGTGGGATTGTGGACTGTCAAATACTGAAATACAACTAGTCTGTCTTTGAAAGAGTGCTTGCTACTATAGAAATGTGCTGTGCTGGGCCAAGTACATGGAGGGTGGGTGATGTGGAGTGAAAAGACTCATTCAGGTTGGGAAGCTGCATAATTCACTTACAAGGGAGAACTTTTTGACTGGTAGGATATGACTCAATGTAGTTCTTTTTTTTTTTTTTTTTTTTTTTTAGCCAAGGGAAACACTCTTTCTGGAGATCTCAGGAGACATAATGAGGAAATTTTTCCCATATCTGGGACTAGTAGGGCCTCCTGAGAGTTTTCTTAGTTATCCCTTTGCTGACAGCAAGACTTCATGTTATCTGTGGCCAGAAAAAGGATGAGTGGGCAGGCTGACTCTTTGGACTGGGGCTCAGGAGAGGAGGGGAACAGAGCTTATAGAGAAGGTAGGAAATCTGGGTGAAAGCAAGTGCAGTTGAACTATCAGAACTTAAAACCTGTCAATTGATGGTTTCTTTTCCTTTAGTTATCATGTTACCAAGTACAAGAAAAATGATCTAGAAGAAGATAGAAGCTATAGAAAAGGTGGCCCTACCACTTGGTGCAGATTCTAAATTATTCACTGGGGCCAGACCTTGATGTAATGCAGAGCATATAGACTAGGGACCCAGGCATTTCCTTAGTCTATAAGGTGTTCTACAAATGCTTTTGAATTTTTAGTTTTGAATAGTTGTAAAATAAGTAGATTTCTGGATTCCTGGTTCTTTAAAAAAATAGAAAGATGAAGCAACATTGGATATCATTCCCAAACTACAGCTGCATAGCAGCTCCTGCCTGGGAGGGGGTATGAGTTCTCTATTCTCCTTGGCCCCCACAGCCTTGTAGGCACTGCTTCCATCCTACTCCATTCATGTTCTTGTAGACTTGAGAGGTTAATGTGTTTTGAGAAACTGAGCAACATGCATTTAGGAGGGGTAACGTGAGGTGGGATGGGGAAAAGGACAAGTGGAAACATGTGTTGTATGGTCCCTTCTTATTTGGGAGATGGTTTGGTATGTAGAAGAGAGGAAAAATAGTATGTGACTGGGTTTCTTAACTATATGGCTAATGCCCAAATGTCACACTTAGTCTAAAGGAATTCAGTTCAAAACATGGTAGAGCAGGAAGAGAGGTTCTGTTTTTCTTTGTTTTATTAATGATAGGATATGGTGGAATGGGTTTACTTTATAGAAGGGTGGGTTTTAGTTAATAATTAGAAGAATTTGATGATGAATTACAATTCTATTTTCTGGAAAATTATCTCTGTTGCCACCTTGAAGGAAAAGTTCAAAGGTCTGGTTTCTGAAATTTTCTCCTGTTCTGGTTAGGATAGGTTGAAAGAGACTGAATTGGGCTTTTAAAGGACATGATCACATTCTGGGCATTTTTTTTTCTTTTTCTTAAAAGGAGAATGGCTAACTTTATGAGGGGAATGGATGGATTTTGACTTCTTTAGATCACTTAGCTCTGAAACTATGATGCACTCAAAGATGCTCTAAGAATTTTCGCAAGAAAAGCATTGGTTGAAGCATTCAGAGCAAGGCTTCCTTTTGTTACAGGAAGCTACAAATGGAATCTGTGTCAAACTAATGGAATATCAGACTTTGAGATTAAAACAAAAAGGGAAGAATTCTTTTGTTGTTGCTATCCTTGGTTAAAACTGATTGTATTTCTAGTTCTCACCAAAAAAGAAAGAAGAAAATAAGACCTTAGTTTAGATAAAAGGTTAATTAAAAGTACTGTGTAGGACAAAAACAATGCAAAAGAATTCAGGAACATTAACTCAAGGTCAAGATTTGCCAAAGCAAGAGTAACAGGGGAGACATGTAAAGCAGAATTTTGTTCATTTTATGCAAATCAAACATTCATTTGTGGAAAGAAGAGATTAGCATATGATTCACATATGAGCTTGTCACTCCTTCCTCTAAAGCTTTTGAGGACTCTCATTCATTATAGAACAAAGTCCATACTACTTAATATAGACTTTAAGGCCCGCTATTATCTGGCTCCGACCTAATTCCCTAGCCTGATAGTTACCATCCTCTCCTCCCTCACTCCATGAACCTTATGCTCTAGTCTCCTGGACTAATTGCTGTTCCTGTTCCTTGGACCTGCTGACATTGCTTACTCCAGTGAGAATGTCCTCCCTACCTTCTCTATCCTATACCTTTCCATCCAGATGCTCACCAGTGTCCCCAGAAGTAATTCATCTCTTGCATTTCTCAAGTGCCATAGCATTTAGCTCAGATCTCCCTTATAGTTCTTATTCCTTTCTATTTTGTCTTATTTTTGTACATGGTTATCTCCCTTACTCTCTAGTATCTCCCTATACTCTCTAGATTATGTTCACATTTTATCTCTAATAGTGCCTATAACAGGGTCTTGCAACTTTGTTTAATCATTGACTATTGACTTATACTACCAGTGTTTATTTTTAAACTAATACTTGATTGATGTTAACATTCCAACACATTACATGTATAAGTTCTAACCTAACAGATCCAATATTAAATGCACCAGCTTCTCCAAAGTGCTCTGTTTATATCAGCAGCCTCAACATTTTCAAATCACTCAATTTTCTAATTTTCATTTTTGACTGAACCATTTTATTCCTTTTTAAAGTATGCAATGTGGTGTGATATCAAGTACTATTGACTATGTTTTGAGATAATTTCCATTTTCTCATTTTTACCCCTATTTGCTTGAATAGTAGGAAGATAAGCAACAATGCATCTCATTCCCAGTCTACAGCAGAGTAGCAGCTCCTTCTCTTGGAAGGGGTGTGAGTTCTTCATTCCTTCTTGGTCCCCACAGTGCTGTAGCCCTGTTCATACCTTACTCTATTGGGGTGCTCCTTGGAGGCATGAGAGTTTAATGTGAGAAACCTAAGTTCAGGCCTTGGTCACTCATGGTCAGCTAAGTTCCAGAGTACTTTGCTGACTACCACTTCTAGCTCTAAACCCTTCTTCTTCTTTTTATTTTAATAAAGATTTTATTTATTTATTCATGAGAGACAGAGAGAGAGGGGCAGAGACGCAGGCAGAGGGAGAACCAGACTCCATGCAGGGAGCCTGATGTGGGATTCAATCCCAGAACTCCAGGATCATGCCCTGGGCCGAAGGCAGGTGCCAAAACACTGAGCCACCCAGGGATTCCCACTCTAAACTCTTCTTAAGGCCACTGCCAGCAAACTCTTAAATCATGTCTCCTGAAGTCTCCTAGGCTCCAAATTTGCTACCACATGAAATCTAAACCTTTCTGCCTTGCACTGTCCTACAATAACTACCAAAACAGAGTAGTTGAGAACACAGTTCTAGAGTCTGGAAGAGCTATGTTTGTTGCACCACTTGCTAGGTCTATAACCTGGTGCATTTTAGAACTTCCAAAAGCCTCCTCCTGTCCGAGCTGCAGATAATTGTGTCTACCTCATAAAGTTGTCTAGGGTTGGCATGAGATGATGCCCATAAAGTGTTTAGTAGACTGTGTGGTAAGAACAGAAATTCAGTTAATATTTGCAACAATTGTTGTATTCCCCATGATTCTCTAGGCTGCCTGCTCAGCTCTGGTCACGTGAGCAGGAGAGTGAAGAGCAGTCAGCAGAACATCTCTGGTAAGCATCCTAATGGGGACTGAACAAATGCTATGTATGGGGCAGGAATCTATGTTTAGCACTTAGAAAAGGAAAGTTAGGGGTGTCTAAAGGGATGTAGACAATTGGTGAAAGACGCTGACACCAATACTGAGTGGTTTAAATTTGATAAGCCACTCATGGGTTGGTCATACTAGGGGTTAGGAGTGGTTTCACTTGGAGTAGGGATGGAAGCTGAATTGTTTTTTAAAATTCATTGATTTAGACAGTGTATAAGCATGGAAAAAAATAAGGCAAGAGTGTTTCTTACTGATCCATGCAGTGCTTTCTTACTCTTGGGGTTTGGAGGCACAAGAGGTTCTATTTGACCCCATGTTGACTTGATGCCTGTTGGAGTGGTGAGGCAAAGTTCAGCATGGTCCCTTGAAGAGGGGAGGGGGGATTGTGGCAGCCCATGTGGGCTTCACTTAAGTGACCTGACATCTGACCCATGCTCTTCTGCATAATCAGTGATAATTACTGGCAAAAACTAGATACCTATCACTGATCTGTGGGCCATTAGATGTCAGAAAAGGTTGTTGGCATTGTTTCGAAGCACCAAGTTCTCTTCTTGGCTCCAGAGTCATTTGCCTGTCCAGCAAGGGCCACTTTATAGACCGTGCAATTTTGTTTCAGAAGCGCAGGCATTTGTGTAGGTAGTTAGAATTGAAAACACTTGGGATGCCTGGGTGGCTCAGTCATTGAGCATCTGTCTTTGACTCAGAGTGTGATCCCGGGGTCCTGGGATCAAGTCCCCATCGGGCTTCCTGCAGGGAGCCTGCTTCTTCCTCTGCCCCCCTCTCTCTCTCTGTGTCTCTCATGAATAAATAAATAAATAAAATCTTAAAAAAGGAATAGCTTTAAAAAATAAATAAAACACTGATTATTTTCTAATTTGTGTCTAAGAATTTACACATAATTTATGAGAATACAAAGTTCACAATTCTGTGGGAACAATAGTTTGGACATCAGCAGAGATCACATATTTATATGTAAATATATTTACATATTTATAAGTATACTTCTATTGTATTCTTCAGATTGTTTATTGAATTGGCTTATCGTGTTATTTGTCACGTCTAGAATATACCATGGCCCTGTGAAATCTTTTGTGATATACGGAAGAAACCTGCAATCATGTCAAAAAGGGGTAATATTTATTCCTGTTAATGGGCTTTCTGACATAATCGTGGAGGTAGCATGGAAAAGAGGAAAGAATACTGGACTGCTCCCAGGGCTCTGGATGGTTTCAGATTTTTCACTAACCTTTCAGGTGGCTTTGGAAGCCACTTGGCTAGAGCTAAATTCCCTCATCTATAAAATGAAGTGAGGAGACTTCTTGTTAATTCTGGCAGGTTAAACTATGTATTTGTCTTTCTCTCTAAATACCACTAAACTTTGCAGTAAGGAAATAAAAATTCACTAAAAACAAGAGCAAAGAGAGTAGGAGAGGACATCAGAGCAATAACATTTTGAAAGCAGGAAAAATGTGAAGGAGTAGTAACTAAGCTGATTTGAGGAAACAGAAACCTCAGCTGGGAGTAGGGGAGACCCAGAAGCAATAATGAGCTTACTGCAGAGTCTCAGAAAGGCTCAGTAATCTGAGACCCCAGGTCCTTCTAAAGCTGGGGGCAAATTGAGGTCAGAAACAGGAAAATTGGCAACAAATGTGGATCAAGAGCAGATATATCAAAGATGCCCATCCCACACGCCTTGTATCTCTGGGGCTTGAGCTAGGAAAGCTGGGCTGACTCATTTGTGGTCCAGATGGCCTTTTATTTTCCAACAAGCTAAACCCAGGCCTTTTACTTGGGCTGGGCAGGGTTCCAAGAATGAGTGGAAACATGCAAAGACTCTTGAGGCCTAGACTTGGAAATGGTAGTGTCTCTTCCATGCGTTCAGTGGGGGCAAGGCAAGTTACAAGTCTAGTTTAGATTTGAGGAGAGGGGAGATAGGTGCTACCTCTTCTTGATGGACAGAGCTACAAAGTCACATTTGTTGCAAAGGGGTGTGGATTCAGAGAGAAGAAAAGCTGTGGCCAGTTTTGGGAACTGTCTACCATAAGACAGAATGAAAATCCTCAGTCTTCAAACTTGCTTCCTAAAAATACATATACAAAGGTCATATGCAAAAAAGAAAAAAGGAAAAAAAAAGAAAAAAGGATTGGGGCAGAGAACTCAAAACTTACACACAGTATTAATAAAAACAGTTACTGTGGGGGGCAGGCAACGTATTGTGACAGGGGCCTGTTATGGCTGGTCAGAAGTCAGAGAACTCCTTGAGCAGGAATGTTGGTAACACGAGAGCAGGGCTGCTATGAATGGACACAGTGCAGACGAAAGTGGTGTTCTAAGTCACTGTGGCTGCCCTTAAGGTGTCACAGAGGCAGTACAACCTGCTGGGACTCAAGAGTCACACAGGCAGAGGTGCCTATTTTTCATTTTCAAAACATAGGAAAAAAGTTTCTGCTGCCAGTGCAGCAAGTGATTGGAAGCCTTTTCTCTTTCTGCTGAATTTTGTTTTCTCTTTCTGCTGAAATTTGTAATTCTCTTCTGCATTCCCTTCTCCTGTGCTAAGGAAATACTGCGTGTAAACTGAGATAATTTCCATATTTTTCCCCCTGGTGTCTATTTTCTATTTGCCAAATGCATATGAGTTAATTTGTATTGTAGAGTCCCATCTTGTAGCAAAATAGATTCCGCTGAGGGATTAAGTAAAAGTCTACATCGTGCAGAGAGAAATCTTCAGTCTCCTTTCCTCATTTCACTTCAAAAACATGCCTCTGGCAAGTCTTGTACCACCTAAGCAAGAGAGGAGAAGGCAAAATGAGCCCAGGAGGAAAGAGTCAGATATTATCAGTTAGGGATCTCTGAAATCATCCAACAGTAAGGTCAATTACTTCAGGCACACAGAACTTTCTGTCTGCTTTTTATTGCTCGATTTTTAAAAATTTTTTTATTCATTTATTCATGAGAGACACACAGAGAGAGGCAGAGGAAGAAGCAGGCTCCCTGTGGGGAGCCTGATGTGGGACTTGATCTCAGGACCCTGGGATCACGACCTGAGCCAAAGGCAGATGCTCAATCACTGAGCCACCCAGGTGCCCCCATTGCCCCACTCTTAAAGTGTGAGCGATTGGCCAAGACTACCAGCCATCTGAGAAAAGCTTCTACTCTGAAAGACAGACCCCAAAGAGACAATTGGAGCAAAAGGAATATGAAGGAAGCTGAGAAAATGCAAGAAACAGAACAAAGAAAAGCCTAAAAAAAGAACTATAAATAGTATCCTCAGAAAGATAAAAGATGACATTGCATCTATAAAGCAAGAACAGGCTGAGTGAAATAAGTCAATCGGAGAAGGACAAACAGTGTATGTTCTCATTCATTTGGGGAATATAAATAATAGTGAAAGGGAATATAAAGGAAGGGAAAAGAAATGTTGGGAAATATCAGGAAGGGAGACAGAACATAAAGACTCCTAACTCGGGGAAACGAACTAGGGGTGGTGGAAGGGGAGGAGGGTGGGTGTTGGAGGGGAATGGGTGAAGGGCACTGAGGTGGACACTTGATGGGATGAGCACTGGGTGTTTTTCTGTATGTTGGTAAATTGAACACCAATAAAAATTAATTAAAAAAATAAAGCAAGAACAGAATGACATAATAAAAAGAAATATTCAGAGAAATAAAAAGAGCTCTTAGAACTTAAAAAGCAACATCGTACAAATAAAGATTTTGATAACATAATTGGAAGATAAAGTTGAGGAAAGCTCCCAGAAACTGTAACAAAATGATAGAGGTAGAAAAATAAAAGATTATTTTTCAAGAAGGATTTAGTCCAGCTGATACAATACCTAACTAATAGAAATTAGAGAAAGTAAAAAAAAAAAAAAAGGAAAAAGAAAACAGAAAGAAGGATATTATAAAAGAAGTGAAATAAAAATTTCCAGAACTGAAAGATGCAAATTTCTATATTGAACTGTTAAATTTGCAAATTTGTGGGAGAGCCCCTGTCACAACTCACATTGCCAGATTTTAGAATACTGGCATAGAGAAAAGGTCTTAAAAGCTTAAATGGAAGAAAAACCCAACAGATCAAAAGAAATGAGAATCAGTCTCTTCAGTTTTCTCAATTGCAAAATGGGGAATTATGAGGGAAAATGATATCCAAGCTAGAGTTTTATACCCAACAATCTCACAGTTAATAAGAGGGAACAACAAAAGCCTTCTCAGATATGTGAGGCCTCAAAATTTTCTCCCACTGACATCTTCTTAGCTAATGCTAGCATATGTGCTCAAGGAAAACTGGGGGATTGCCAAGGATGAGGAAAACATGGGACCCAGAAAGTAAGAGACTCACCTCAGGAGAAAAGCCAAAGAAATCTCCAGATACTATAGGTGTGAAATGAGCGTGGAGAGCAACACATCTAGAGAGAACTGAAGCAAAGACGGTTCCAGGAAGATGTTACAAAAGAAAGGATGAAGCATGTAGAATTCTCTATGTGCTTGAATGGACTGAGGAAAGATGTATGCTTTTGATAGAGATTTTGGGGATGGATATATAGGTGGCTACTTGGACAAAGAAGAGAAACTATTATTAACCATAGCATGTATTCATGTGAAGATGTGGATGATAGTGAGTTGGTCATAGTACTGTAAATACTGAATAATGATTCCGTAATAATGAGTGATATAATTACACTGGAGGATGGGAACAAGAAAATTCATGAGTGTGTGGAGGCATCAAGAGAGGTAAGTCTTCCTCTTCTAGAATAAAAGGACACAGTATCTAAATCCATAACATCAAGAAATAGTTATATGTTACCTAAGAATAAAGAGATAAAAACCAAAATAAGCATCTAAAAGAATTGATATTAGTTGCCTCTGAGGAGAAGAAATTTGTGATAAAAAAGAAGTGAGGTAGAGAAATCCATTTTCTTTTATTATCAGCCTTTAACTAAATGACTTTAAAAATATACATCTATAACTCAGATAAAAATCAAAAGACTAAAATATACTGGATCCTCATTAAAGCAGAAAAACCTTCTAATCTCACCATCCAGGGACAATCGCTATGATTATTTTCACCTATTTCTCCTACATTGTTGAGACTTTATATTTATATATATATATATAAATAAAGTTTTATATATATACATATATATATAAAGTTATGTATCTTGCCTTCCTTACATATCTGTATACCATTAATATTTCCTCTACATCAGATAAAACACAAACAATAAATAAATAGATAAAGAAGAGCTTCTAGTAGATATTACTTAAGAGTCATTCTTTCTACAAGGTAAAAAAAATTATGAATTGGATTAGATAGATACAAGGATGATATTTCATGAAATGATTGGAGGATATTCCAATTTTGGATTATGCTATGTACTTATCAAATCATGTTTCCTTTTTTTGGGAGGAGGGATAGTGTAGAATATTTGATCTTTGAAGAAGTAAGCATCCATGTCCATCAAGACATGCTGTCACCCTTCAGGAAAATTGACTCTGTGACATATTGTTGGTTTCAATTCAGTTTTACTGTATTTGACAATAACAAGGTCATATTAACATATGCATAGTATTCTTTATGTGTTTTCTTTGACTTGTTTCACTTGATTTTCATAATAGCTTTTTGAGATGAGTAAATAGATGATCTTTTGTATGCAACCCAAACACATTAATATTTAATACAACATAAATATTAATAACAGTATATACCCTCAATAACACCTTGCATTTATCTAAGAAAGAGCTTTCTCAGGTAATAATATTGCACAAAATCCCTTGTTAAGGAGAATTGGGCTGTAGAAAATACATGGAAATGCTGGAACTCTAATGGAAAATTTGTCTTGTCCATCTCTGTTGGTCCATCCATCTCTCCGGATCCGTATGGTCTATGGGCTACAAAAGAGGTGACACAGATTTTCAGATAATTCTTAACTTTTGGCCAAGTATGCAATCATGTCTTAATAAAATATGAGTTTCTCTCCTCTTGCTACAATGGTAAGTTTCCTTAAGGATTTTTCTTTCAATAAAATAAACTCAGGACTGTAGGATTTGCAGGACCCCAGCAAAATTAGAGTGAAGAGATGGGTAGGGCTGTTGCACTGAAACAATCAGAAGGAAGGGCCAACCAATTTCATTCAACTACCCAGAATTATGAGCTAGTCTGGGATTTAGAGGATGGGGGTGAGTCAGGATAAAATATACTAATCTAAAAAAAGAAAGAAGAAAAAAAAAAGGAAGAAAAAAACAATCACTTTGTCTAAAACACAGAAATAGAGTTCACAACCTCTTCAAAAGGTATGTGGTAAAGATCAGAATGAGTTTTCTCATTGTTTTAAGATGTTTAGGGATCCTTATGGTGAAGGAGTTGGAAGCTTTTTATCTCTGGCACATGAAAAACATGAGGTCCAGCCTGTCCAGCCATGGTAAAGCTTGGGGCAGACCACAGGAAGAAATGAAATGGAAGCTTATAATTCTGGGTACACCCCACTCCTCCACCCTTAGGTCCTGCTTCTCCAGAAACTATAGGGAAGGTGGTGCAAATTTCCTTTCCATTTTTCTCAAAGCTCTTTGAAAAGTCCTTTCACTGCTGTTATCTTTATGGACTGTGTGTGTGTGTGCGTGCGTGTGTGTGTGTGTGTGTGAGTAACAATGTGTTTGGCTGGAGACTGTTTACACTCTGGTTCTTCTTAATTTTCTTTTTCTTAATTTTCATTTAATTAGAGTTGATTAAATTTTTTAAACTTCAGAATTTTTTTCTCTAAAAGTAAAGAAATTCCCTTGATTTCTAAGATGCTGAGAACTTATCATTATTTTGCTATGTATGATCCAAAGTAAAGGGTGAATACAAAGACAGGTCTTACCAGAGAGTTCTTGGGCCATTGATAGGCTCTCGGCTTTTCCCTCCAATTAACTATTAGAATAAAAACATCCACCAAACGCCTATTATCCTTATCTGAAACATGGGCTTTCCATTACACACCACAAATATGAAATGGAGAAAATGAATTAAGTGGGTGCACTGTGTTTCTGCCTGCTTGGTAACTTACGTCCTTTGAGCCAGGAGTGGGGTGCTTTTGAGGATCCTATTTTCATCCCCTAGATGGCAGCAACATTCTTCAGTGGCTGATGAGTGACTGTAGCACAGTAAACCTCTATTAAAGGGGGCAGCTAGCTGCAAGTCCTACCTCTCGTCTTTGCCCCCAAATTTACCTAGTACTTTTGAATTCCTTGCTAGTTGTGTGGCTGCCTGAGCTAGTGAGTCTGCTATTTATTATGAAAATAAATATTATTCTCTTTTGTATGGAAAAATAATGGCTTTGTATTTCTAGCTGCATTCATAAATGTAGACCAGGGTTTCTCAGCATAGGCACTGATATTTTGGGCTGGATAATTCTTTGTTGTGGAGGCTGTCCTGTGGTTCTGTGTTTAGCACCATCACCTTCCAGATGGCAGTAGCATCTCTATCCACTATCCTCATTTGTGACAGCCAAAGATGTTTCCGGACATTGCCCAAAGTCCCCTGGGGAAAAAATTACTCCTGGTTGAAGACCACTGAACTAGGAACGAACTATGTGGTATTAAGTCTCTCTGAAGATTGAATCCTGCATTCCTACCCATTTAAATTTGTAGGCAGGGCAGTAAGTTATATCATATCTACTTATAACTAAATATATTTTACTTTTTTAAAAAAGATTTTTAAAATTTATTCATGAGAGGCACACACACACACACACACACACACACACAGAGAGGCGCAGAGACACAGGCAGAGGGAGAAGCAGGCTCCATGCAGGGAGCCTGATGTGGGACTCGATCCCGGGACTCCAGGATCATACCCTAGGCCAAATGAAGGCAGGCGCTAAACCGCTGAGCCACCCAGGGATCCCCTATATTTTACTTGTTTGTTTCCTAAGAGAATACTTTTTTGGAAGAAGAAAAAATGAAACAGAAAACCTTTTCAAATTATAGTTTCTTATTAATAATAACCACAGACATCTGATTCTGTTACTTTTTATTCCTTTTGATTTTGAATAGCCTCATTGAAAATCATTCATGAAAAGGAGAAAAACCATAAGAGGCTATACTTACAAGAAGTTTTCTAGGAGGTGAAAAAATTTTGAAGTATTACAGAATCTCAAGTTGGAAAAGACTTAACAAGTCACTTGGTCCAACTTGTGAGTCTCTTAAATATGGGGTGCAGGGTTTGGCATGTGAACTCAGTGGAAAGGAGGGAGGTATTATCACAGATTCCCAGGCCTCTGGCTTCTTCTAGGTGAGCAAGATGAAAGCTAACTCTGAAAGAAAGAGAAATTTGACCCTTGGCAAAACAAAACAAAGCAAAGCACACAAAACAAAGTCAGCCTCCCCCCCGCCCCCACCCAGTTGTATACTGTAAATTCCCAGAAGAAGGTGGCACTTGGACAGGAGGATGCTTTTAGAGCAGGACCTCACAGATCAGGCCCACCTGAGAGGGTGATGGGACCCAGGGACAATGACAAAGACTATATTAAGTGGGAACTTCATTTTTCTTTTTTTTTTTTTTTTAAGATTTTATTTATTTATTCGTGAGAAACACAGAGAGAGAGAGAGAAAGAGAGAGAGAGAGAGGCAGAGACACAGGCAAAGGGAGAAGCAGGCTTCCTGTGGGGAGGCTGATGTGGGACTTGATCTCAGGACCCCAGGATCATGACCTGAGCCAAAGGCAGACGCTCAACCCAGGTGACCTTTATTTTTCTATTTGATCCAAATACTTCACACATTATTAAAGCATTCCAATGAGTGAGTGGGAGGAAGAAATGGATGTGAGACCAGAACCCAAATATGAACAAATTTAATGGGTGAGTTGCCCCACCTTCCCCACTAGTGCTTCTAGTTTTAGAGAAAGGAGTTAATTCTTCAGGCAGAAAACCAAATCAGGCTTAGACATGTGTCCAGAGAACACTATCAGCTGGGATGGGGTCATGTTACACCTTTAGAATAGTTGTAATGATTTCTAAAATAGAAAGGATGTTTTTTTTCCTGGTAAAAAAAGAGATAAGGGCCAGAAAATGAGGTTCATATGGAATCATCTGGGTCATCTGCAACTGAGCATAAAATAGTTGTGATGGAGTCTTGAGAAGAAATACATGGTATTAAAGGATTTAATTTTGAGTGAGGCCTAGGGGAGGGATAGTATGGCCAAGCAGAGAGAAAGGCCAGTTCAAATTACAGGATGTGTCTGTTCTTTGAAGATATAGGCACATTTTACTAGAATTTTTCTATGCTGTTGGTTCAATCTCTGTCAAAAACTTCTGTCCCATTTGGCAACAAGGTATTTCCTACCAACTTTTTCTCCTCCCATTGGATGCCAGTCCCATTGGTCAAGGACTGGCATCCAAATAGCAGCTGCACAGCCCCAGAGAGAGATCCGTTGGTGGACTGGACCCCAGGGAGAGACACATGTGAAGAGGTCTCCTAACAATGACTTGACTTGGTGGCCTCTGTCCAAGATATTCAGATTCTTTCAAGTAGCATCGCAGTGATCTTTGCACTGCAAAATATGGGTCACAAAGCACTATGGGTGCTCTAGGAGGCTGGGAATGGGAGCAAGTGAAGGTCAGCAGTAAACTGGGGCCAGGGCCAGGGATAGAATTTGATTCCCTAATTCTTGTTCCAGGACTCCAGCAGCCTGGCTTCACTGGGGCCAGGCTGGTTCTGTTCATAGAGCTGTCATTTGATTTTTGGTCACTTACACAGCATTTGCTAGCAGTTCATAATTCCTGTGCAGTTTTGCTCAGAACACGGGAAACAAAAGACGGCAAAACAAGAGGCCCTTATGCTTTTCTCTGCTGTCGTCAGTGGATAAAATTGGCTGGACAGAGTACAAGCTTTCTCTTGCTACACTTGATGGATTTTTTTTTTAACTTGCATGAGCATTTTCATGAAGAAGGTGCATTTGTGCAAAGAAGTGCAAAATGTCATGTCAAGTGTCTAAAATATAGCATTTATCTATCTATTTTGGCAGGGAGAGAGAGAGTCAGTAGATTAATCATTCAGCCAACAAATATTTGAATAGATGCAAATCAATCATCATTGTCACAGTTGCTACTAGCCAACAGTGAGTTGTGCAAATTAGAGAAAGAGGGTCTTGTGGGCAGAAAGAGCCCTGCACCAGGCTGCATGACTTGAGTCTCTATCACCTTTCAGTTGTTTGCCTTTGTACTGTGTGCAAATTGTAAAACTGTACATGATTATATTGACACGAGAGTGTGGGCCGTCCATTATGCCAGTAAGCTGAACAATTTCCTGAAGTCTTGAGCAGAGTTTTTTTTTTTTTTTTTTTTTTTTTTTTTTTTTTTTTTTTTACCAGTGCACACTCTTTATTACTAATTAGGATCAGAAAAACCCTGGCAGAGGTTGAGCTTGGTGCTCTGGACAGATCTCATGGGGGAAACTACAACATTTTTGTTCAGACTAAGGTTCCCACACTTCCCACGCCCTCGGCTCCACCTTGGCTCTCTCCTTACTTATAGCAGCTGCCTTAGAAGAGCAGAGAGCCTTGAAGAGAATACATCTTGAGCAGAGTTTAAAGGAGATGACCCTTCCTCTTGGGCATGGTAGACAGGAGAAGGTAGGATATTTATTCTGAGGGAAAAATTATAAAGATCTGCTAGGTTCTTGGCCCTTATGTCTTTACCCTGGTAGCTGGGTTAAGAAAGCCTCCTTTCAGCTGTAGGAACAATACCAACTGTAGAGAGAAAGAAAGAAGGAGTTGAGAACTTAGCACTGAACCACTTTTCTTGCCTTTTGGCTTCATGGTTCTGCCTTCCATCTGTCAAGCACAGCCCCTTGTTTTTTGATTCCTGCTGTGTCTTCATAGTTTTGGTAGTGAGAGGAATTTTGTGATTGGTTTCCAGCCTTTTCCCTATCATCCCTCACTGTTGCTCTGTTGCCACCCCATGGACTTTTACCTGCCCCCAGTACTTGGACCCTGTGATCACATTGCTATATTTTTCTGATACAATAGGCCTTCCTGACTGTCTGGCAGGCAGCTGGTATGCCTTCAGCTACTCACTAGAGGGACTATGACCACTGACCTTCCTTGTTAGGGTGACATCCTGGATCAAGGGCTCATTTTGAACTTACAAATACTGTTTGTGTTTTTACTTCATGAATCTTTCTCTTGGTTTATACTCAGTTTTAGAACCATGGTTCTCAAAAGTAACTCCTTGTTAGAACTGCCTAAGGAGCTTTGTAAAATCTGGTTGCTCAGGGTGCATTCTGGATGAATGAAATCAGAATCTCTGGGGCGGTACAGGCACCAGGGTTCTTAAACCTCTGCAGGTTATTCCAATGGGGATAGCGGTTGAAAACCACTGTTTTAGATTACATTTGTTCCTCCTTAGATTAATCAGCCTTTTCTGTGCCTCCATGTTCAGAACTGTGGCCTTTGCCCTACCCCGTGAGTCGGATTGCAGTTTTCCCTGGGATGGCCTGGCTCACCATCAGAAAACTTTAGATTATGATTATGTTTTGGAGCCAAAAGCCTGAGAAGGATATCTGGAGACCCAAAGTAAATCTTTTGTGGTTTCTTTAGCCTATAATTCTAATAAATGCAATCCATCAGCCTTGTCTTGAATAAGAAAGAACATCCTTTGTAGGCAGTCCTCAGCTTATGAATGGGTTGTGTTCCAAAATTTGTTTGTGGTCAGTTGTTAGGGATATAGAACTCAAGTCCCATAGCAACAAAGTTACAAAAGAAAGTGGAAGGTCACAATAGTCTCCTGAATCCTTAAAAAAACTGAACTTGGGAATTAACAGAGCCAAAGAGTTGAGTCACTATTATTAGGTTGTAACATGTGAAATTGACTTTTTTGTATGTCAAAAATGGTTGAATATTGGCAGTTTTATATGGGCTCAACCTGTAATATGTTTTCCTTAATCAGGGGGAAAATTTTTAAGCAGCAGATTGGATAGTTCAGAAGACATTCACCCTTTTCAGGATTCTAAAAGGATCAATACCCCTTTCCTCCCTACTGTCCTACCCAACACTTTTAGCCAGGTAAAATGTAGACCAGGAACATAATAGGCCTTCTAAGTCAGCAGATACACAAATGAGGAAAGCTCTACCAGGGATGGACTTTTACTGACCCTGATGGTGAACAGGGTTGGGCCAAGGGAGTCTAAGTAGGAAGCGGAAGGTGGGTGTGCTTTGTCAGGAAGCACCAGGGGAGCAGACATTATGGTACTGCGTGGAAAACTGTGGCTTCCTTAGAGCCATCTTCTGGGAATGGGGTCAGCAGTAGCTGGGGTGTTGTCAGGAGTAGGGCAGTTGTCTTTAGCATCTATTTCACACACATGGGCCACATGTCAGTTGTGAGAGCATGTAGGTGAGTGAAGCCAGTGAAAATTACTTGCTCTGATGAGTGATCCTTGTATTCCGTGCATGAATAAAACCATATGAGCCTCAGTTTGTGTGTTTTGTCTTACAATAGAAGCTGTGCATTTTAGACAATGGGTTGCTTTATGCGTCACAGAGTTGCAATGTGTCCTTTTCCTTACTAATGCAGGAAAGGCCATTCTGTTTTCAGAGCTCATGATACATGCCTGACACAGTAAATACTTGATAGGGATTGCCTGGGAACCAAGCAATGCTGATTATTTTTTCCATGAAAAGTTAAAAAATCATGAATATGATTCCTCTGGAGGGAAGTGTAGCAGTTCCCAGAAGATTTTTCATGCATTTGTATGACCTACAAAACTGACTAGGAGAAGGCTCTGTGTTCATTTAGAAAATAGCTGTTTTTTTCATTTCAATGTTAATTGTGTGTCTTATAAAGGAAAACACCACTTTCATTAATGCTTATCATAGCTCCAATAATCCAAGTTCCTATCTTGACTATGTGAATTAACCTCCTATTTGTATCCAGCATTCACTCAGTAAAGTGGCTTGAGATTCGTGCTTAGCCACATGAATTCCAGGTCAACACATGGAAATCTTTTAGTCTTATTGGGGTTAGATGTCTGAGGACAATAGGATTTATATTCAGAAACGATGAGAATGGAAGTAGGGTATAAAAAATGAAAAATATTTGATTGTGTGGACTGCAAAGATTATGTAACCTCTTTTTTCTCCTTACCCAAACATAAATAAACAAAAAGAGGAGAGGCTGCATATAGGAACCCTCACAATAGTCTGGGTCACATCTTTCAAAAACAATGAATATAGCAGCAAACTAATGATTATAAATTCCATGGACTCTGAAAAATAGGCTGATATCTTAGTTTTTGCAAGCAATTTCCATAATGCATTTTCCTTCACCATCACATTTTAATGCCATCTGTTGCCTGTTTTCATGTGTGAGGTCAATTTTGAATGACTTTATGCAATTATGCAAATATGGCTCCTATAAAGTACAGGAAAGTAATATTGCTGTCAATCATTTTTGAAAGCCTTCCAGTGATAGTCTCACTCTAGACTAGTAAAACTGTATTGTTTTTTCAATTGTTTAATGTATTTTATTTTTTATTTAAATTCAGTTAGCCATCCTTAGTTTCAGATGTAGCCTTCAGTAAATTATGAGTTGTGTATAACAGCTAGTCATCACATCATGTGCCCTCCTTAATGCCCATCACCCAGTTACCGCATCCTCTCACCTACTTCCCCCCCAGCAACTTGTTTCCTATAGTTGAGTCTCATGGTTTTCCTCCCTTTCTGATGACTTCTCCTTCAGTCTTCCCTCCCTTCCCCTATGATCCTCTGTGCTGTTTCTTATATTACACATATGAGTGATTGTCTTTCTCTGATTGATTTATTTCACTCAGCATAATACTCTCTAGTTCAATCCACATCGATGTAAATAGTAAGTGTTCATCGTTTCTGATGGCTTAGTAATATTCCATTATATATACATATAAATATAATGTGGTATGTATATAGTATAATAATATATATTATATATTGTATATATATTATGTATTGTATATATTATATATTATATATATTATATATTGTATTATAGTATATATGTATATATATATACTATATATAGTATAATAATATATATATATGTGTGTGTATGGTGTGTGTGTGTATCTTCTTTATCTATTCATCTATTGATGGGCATCTGAGCTCTTTCCATAGGTTGGCTATTGTGGACATTGCTGCTATGAATGTTGGGGTGCGGGTGCCCCTTTGGATCACTACATTTGTAGCATTGGGGTAAATACCTTGTAGTACAATTGCTGGGTCATAAGGTAGCTCTATTTTCAACTTTTTGAGGAATCTCCATATTGTTTTCCAGAGTGGCTGGACCAGCTTGCATTCCCATCAACAGTGTAAGGGGGTTCGCTTTCTCCACCTCCTCACCAACATCTGTTGTTTCCTGTCTTGTTAATTTTAGCCATTCTGAGTGGTGTAAGGTGGTATCCCGTTGTGGTTTTGATTTGTAGTTCCCTGATGCTAAGCAACGTTAAGCATTTTTTCATGTGTCTCTTGGCCATGTGTATGTCTTCTTTGGAGAAATGTCTGTTCATGTCTTCTACCTATTTCTTGATTGGATTCTTTGTTTTTTGAGTTTGATAAGTTCTTTATAGATCTTGGATACTAGCCTTTTATCTGATATGACATTTGCACATATCTTCTCCCATTCCCTAGGCTGCCTTTTGGTTGTTTCCTTTTTCTGTGCAAATGCTCTTTATCTTGATGAAGTCCCAATAGTTCATTTTTGCCTTTGTTTCCCTTACCCTTGGAGACATGTCTAGCAAGAAGTTGCTGTGGCTGAGGTCAAAGAGTTTGTTGCCTGTGTTCTCCTCTAGGATTTTGATGGATTTATGTCTCATATTTAGGTCTTTCATCAATTCTGAGTTTATCCTTGTGTATGGTGAGTTTATCTTTGTGTATGGTGTAAGAAAATTGTCCATTTTCATTTCTCTACATGTATCTGTCCAATTTTCCCAGCACCATTTATTGGAAAGACTATCCTTTTTCCATTGGATATTCTTTCCTGCTGTGTTGAAGATTAGTTGACTATAGAATTGAGGGTCCATTTCCGGGTTCTCTATTCTGTTCCATTGATCTGTGTGTCTGTTTTTGTGCCAGTACTACACTGTCTTAATGATTATGGCTTGGTAATAGAGCTTTAAGTCTGGCACTGTGATGCCTCCAGCTTTGGTTTTCTTTTTTAACATTCCTTTGGCTATTTGGGGTCTTTTCTGGTTCCATACAAATTTTAGGATCTCTGTAAAAAATGTGATGGTGTTTGGATAGAGATTGCATTGAATGCATAAATTGCTGTGGATAGCATAGACATTTTAACAGTATTTATCCTTCCAGAGCATGTAATGTTTTTCCATTTCTTTGTGTCTTTCTCAGTGTCTTCTATAAGTGGTCTTTAGTTTTTAGAGTACAGATCCTTTACATCTTTGGTTAGATTTATTCCTAAGTATCTTATGGTTTTTGGTACAATTGTAAATGGGATTGATTCCTTAATCTCTCTTTCCTCTGTCTCATAGTTAGTATATAGAAATTAAACTGATTTCTGTGCATTGATTTTTATATCCTGCCACATTGCTGAATTTCTGTATGAGTTCTAGAAATTTTAGGGTGGAGTCTTTTGGGTTTTCCACATAAAGCATCATGTCATCTGTGAAGAGTAAGAGTTTGATTTCTTCTTTGCCAGTTTGAATGCCTTTTATTTCTTTTTGTTGTGTGATTGCTGAGGCTCGGACTTCTAGTACTAGGACATCCCTGGTATGTTCTTGACCTTAGGGGAAAAGCTCCCAGTTTTTCCCCATTTAGAATGATATTCACTGTGGGCTTTTCATAGATGGCTTTTATGTTATTGAGGTATGTTCCCTCTATCCCTACACTGTGGAGAGTTTTAATCAAGAAGGGATGCTGTATTTTGTCAAAGGCTTTTTCTGTATCAATTGAGAGGATCATATGTTTCTTGTCCTTTCTTTTATTAATGTAATGTATCATGCTGATTGATTTGCCAATGTTGAACCACCCTTGCAGCCCAGGAATAAATCCCACTTGGTCATGGTTAAATAGTCCTTTTAATTTATTGTTGGATCCTATTGGCTTGTTGAGAATTCTTGCATCCATGTTCATTAGGGATATTGGTCTGTAATTCTCCTTTTTGGTGGGGTCTTTGGTTTTGGAATTAAGGTAATGCTGCCCTCATAGAATGAGTTTGGAAGTTTTCCTTCCATTTTTATTTTTTGAAACAGCTTCAGAAGAATAAGTATTATTTCTTCTTTAAATGTTTGGTAGAATTCCCATTGGGAAGCCATCTGGCCCTGGACTCTTGTTTTTTTGGGAGGTTTTTGATTACTGCTTCAATTTCCTTGCTGGTTATGGGTCTGTTCAGATTTTCTATTTCTTCCTGTTTCAGTTTTGGTAGTTTATAAGTTTCCAGGAATGCATCCATTTTTCCAGATTGCCTAATTTGTTGGCATATAGTTGCTCTTACTTTGTTCTTAAAATTTTATGTATTTCCTTGGTGTTGATTGTGATCTCTCCTCTTTCATTCATGATGTTATTAATTTGGGTCCTTTCTCTTTTCTTTTTTATAAGTCTGACTATGGGTTTATTGAACGTATTAATTCTTTTCAGAGAACCAGGTTCTATTTTGTTGATCTGTTGCACTTTTTGTCTGATTTCTATTTCATTGATTTCTTCTCTAATCTTTATTAATTCTCTTCTCCTGCTTGATTTGGGCTTTATTTGCTATTTTTCCTTTAGGTGTAGGATTAACTTATGTTTTTGAGATTTTTCTAATTTTTTGAGAAAGGCTTGTATTGCAATTTATTTCCCTCTTAGGACTGCCTTGGCTGTATCCCAAAGGTTTTGAGCAGTTGTGTTTTCATTTTCATTTATTTCTATGAAATTTTAAAATTCTTCTTTAATTTCCTGGTTGACCTATTCATTCTTTAGTATGATGCTCTTTAACTTCCAACTATTTGCATTCCTTCCAACTTTCCTCTTGTGATTGAATTCAAGTTTCAAAGCATTATGGGCTGAAAATATGCAGGGAATAATTTCAATCTTTTGGTACCAATTGAGACCTGATTTGTGACCCAGTATGTGATCATTCTATAGAATGTTTCATACACTCGAGAAGAATGTGTATTCTCTTGCTTTAGGAGGGAATGCTTGGTATGTATCTGTGAAGTCCATCTGGTCCTGGGTGTCATTCAGAGCCCTTGTTTCCAAGTTGGAAAAAATAATCTTAAGATTTTTGTGGAATCAGAAAAGACCTCGAATAACCAGGGGAATATTGAAAAAGAAAACCAGAGCTGGGGGCATCACAATGCCAGATTTCAAGTTGTACTACAAAGCTGTGATCCTTAAGACAGTGTGGTACTGGCACAAAAACAGACACATAGATCAATGGAACACATAGAGAACCTAGAAATGGGCTCTCAACTCTATGGTCAACTAATATTCAACAAAGCAGGAAAGACTATCCACTGGAAAAAGGACAGTCTCTTCAATAAATGGTGCTGAGAAAATTGGACAGCCACGTGCAGAAGAATGAAACTAGACCATTCTCTTACACCAGACACAAAGATAAACTCAAAATGGATGAAAGATCTAAATGGGAGACAAAAATCCATCAAAATCCTAGAGGGGAACACAGGGAACACCCTTTTTGAACTTGGCCACAGCAGCTTCTTGCAAGATAAATCTATGAAGGCAAGGGAAACAAAAGCAAAAATGAACCATTGGGACTTCATCAAGATATAAAGCGTCTGCACAGCAAAAGAAACAGTCAACAAAACTAAAAGACAACCTACAGAATGGGAGAAGATATTTGCAAATGACAAATCAGATAAAGGGCTAGTATCCAAGATCTATAAAGAACTTTTTAAACTCAACAGCAAAGAAACAAACCACCCAGTCATGAAATGGGCAAAAGACATGAACAGACATTTCACCAAAGAAGACATACACATGGCCAACAAGCACATGAGAAAATGCTCTGCATCACTTGCCATCAGGGAAATACAGATCAAAACCACAATGAGATACCACCTCACACCAGTGAGAATGGTGAAAATTAATAAGACAGGAAACAACAAATATTGGAGAGGATGTGGAGAAAGGGAAACACTCCTGTACTTGCACTGTTGGTGGGAGTGTGAAATGGTACAACCACTCTGGAAAACTGTGTGGAGGTTCCTCAAAGAGTTAAAAATAGAACTGCCCTATGACCCAGCAATTGCACTGCTGGGGATTTACCCCAAAGATACAGATGCAGTGAAATGCTGGAACACCTGCACCCCAATGTCCATAACAACAATGTCCACAAGAGCCAAACTGTGGAAGGAGCCTCAGTGTCCATCGAAAGATGAATGGATAAAGAAGATGTGGTTTATGTATACAATGAAATATTACTCAGCCATTAGATATGACAAATACCCACCATTTACTTCAACGTGGAGGGACCTGGAGGTATTATGCTGAGTGAAATAAGTCCAACGGAGAAGGACAAACATTATATGGTTTCATTCATTTGGGAAATATAAAAAATAGTGAAAGAGAATAAAGGAGAAAGGAGAGAAAATGAGTGGGAAATATCAGAAAGGGAGACAGAACATGAGAGACTCCTAAATTTGGGAAACGAACAAGGGGTGGTGGAAGGGAGGTGGATGGAGGGATGGGGTCACTGGGTGATGGCACTGAGGGGGGCACTTGATGGGATGAGCACTGGGTGTTATGCTTTATGTTGGCAAATTGAACTCCAATAAAAAATATACAAAAAAATAATAAAAATTTAAAAAAGTCCTGTTTCCTTATTGATCTTCTGCTAAGATGATATGTCCATTGCTGTGAATGGGGTGTTGAAGTCCCCTACTATTATTGTATTATCAATATATTTCTTTAATTTGGTTATTAGTTGGTTTATATAATTGGCTATTCCCAAGTTAGGAGCATAAATATTTATAATTGTTTGATCATCTCATTGGAAAAACTCTTTAAATATAATATAGTGTCCCTTTTCATCCCTTGCAACAGTCTTTGATTTAAAATCTAGTTTGTCTAATGAGAATTGCTACCTCAGATTTCTTGTTAGCATGATAAATGGTGGTTCTCTACCCCCCTCATTTTCAATTTGGAGGTGTCTTTGGTCTAAAATGGGTCTCTTGTAGACAGCTTATGGATGGGTCTTACTTTTAGTCCAATCTGATACCCTGTGTCTTTTAATTGGAGCATTTATCCTATTTACATTCAGAGTAACTATTGAAAGATACAAGTTTAATGCCATTGTATCACCTGCAAAATACCTGTTTCTATATATTGTCTCTATTTCTTTCTGGTCTATGTTATTTTTGGGCTCTCTATTTGCTTACAGGATCCTCTTTAACATTTCTTGCAGGGCTGGTCTAGTGGTCACATATTCTTTCAGTTTCTATCTGTTCTGGAAGCTCTTTATCTCTCCTTCTATTCTGAATGACAGCCTTGCTGGATAAAATGTCCTTGGCTGCATGTTTTTCTCATTTAGTGCCCTGAGTATATCATGCCAGCCCTTTCTGGTCTGCCAGGTCTCTGTGGAGAGGTCTGTTGCCAGTCTAATATTCTTACCCCATAGGTTAAGAACTTCTTGTCTCAAGCTTCTTTATGGATTTTCCCTTTATCTCTGAAATTTGCAAGCTTCACTATTATATGTTGTGGTGTTGATCTATTTTTATTGATTTTTGGGAAGGGTCCTCTCTACTTCTTGGACTTGAATGCCTGTTTCCTTTCATAGATTAGGGAAGTTCTCAGCTATGATTTGATCAAATAAACTTTCTATCCCTCTCTCTTTCTTTCTTCTCCCTTGGGGTTCCCAATAATTCTAGTATTGTTTCATTTTATGGCATCACTGATTTCTTGAAGTCTCCCTCATGGCCCATTAGTTGTTTTTCTCTCTTTTTCTCAGCTTCCTTTCTTTCCATCAACTTCTCGTCTTTGTCACTGACTCTCTTTTTGCCTCATTTACCATATAGCTCTTAGAGCATCCAATCTAGACTGCATCTCAGAGCATTTTTAATTTCAGCCTGATTAGATTTCACTTCTGTACTGAGATTCTCTAGTGTCCTTTATCCTTTTTTAAAAAAAAAGCCCAGCTAGTAACTTTAAGATTGTTATTCTGAATTCCAGCTTTGACATCGTACTTATTATATCCATATAGATTAGATCTGTGGCAGAGAGTATTACCTCTGGTCCTTTCTTTTGTTGTGAATTCCTCTTTCTAGTCATTTTGCCCAGAGAAGAATGGATGGAGGAAAGAGAGAATATAATCTCACAGAGCAGATAAAACAGAGTGATGCATTTGGTCCTGAGTGTCTTTTGGTCTGTGTGTTAGAAGACACTAAATCCCAAAATTTTAAAGAAAGCAAAACTTATATATTTATAAAACTTGTGTGTGTGTATATATACATATATATGTATATGTATATACACAAAAGGAATTGAATGCAGTGAAAGGAACCCGGAACTGAAGCATATATCTATAAAATGTAAATGTTAAAAATGAAAGTTAAAAAAAGACTTAAAAACAAAGAATTGATAAACTAGTTGAAAAGGGCAAAAAGAAAAAAAAAACAGAAAATTTGGAACTGAAAGATAAATGATTTATCAGAAAAAAAAAAACATTGAGTTCTATATGCTTTTTCATCTAGAGCTGGAGCTTTGCAGTCTTATTTGTCTGTAAACTTGCTGTTCACTATTCTTCCAGCTGGTCTTCTGGGGGAGGAACTTGCTGTGCTGATTCTCTGGTGCCTTTGCATGGGTGCAATTGCATTGGCCTTGCCAGGGGGTCAGACTCAGTGTAAGCTGCCTGCTGTGTGTGGTTTTTATTCCCTGAAGGCATTCCGTGCCTCTTTAGAGGGTGAAAATAAAAATGGCCATGCCCGATTTCAAGCCCTGGAGCTGAAAGATCACGGTGCGTGCCAAAGTCTACAGACCTCTGCAGTGTGCACTCGCTCAGATCTCCCTGGGAAGGTCATTGATTTGTGCACTTTGCAGGGCCCTGGCCTGGATAGCATTCGCCAGATCCTGCACACACCCGCTCTGCCCCTCCTGGTGGAAGGTGGAGGGTTGCCCCATTTCTGTCCTTTACACGGCCCCAGCACGGAGAGTGTTAGCCCTGTTGGCCATGGTATGCAGTTTTATGGCCAACCAAGCTGAGAGCCCCCTCGGGGGCTCTTTGACCAAACCAGTTTCCCCATTCCAGTGCTTGGGAACTCTGCTGGCTCAGGCATCCCTGTTCTTTCTGTGACTTTGGGGATCTTGAGACAACATTGTCCCACCTAGGACTCTGCCCCGCTTCACCACTGAGCACTTTTCAGGCAGGGAAGTCTCTCACTGGAGCAGATTTCTAAAGATTCTAAAGATTTCCAATTTTGAGCTCCAGGGTTGTACCACTTTTCAGCAGCCGGCTTTCACAGGCTCCCCCCACCCCCACTGCCTATAGTTTATCTTCTGATGTATCCCCTGAGTTTCACTTCTCTGCCCTCCTACCTTGCAAAAAGTGGTTAATTTTCTATTTGTAGATTTCTAGCTATTCTTTTCTTATATCTCAGGTGAATTCATAGGTGTTTAGGATGATTTGATATTTATCATGCTAAATTCAGGGGACCAGGTGAAACGAGGCCCCCCACTATTCTGCCATCTTGCCACAATCTGTTTAATGTATTTTAGAAATAAAAGTTTGTAAGTATCTTTTATTTTTTCTTTCTTTAATTTTTTAAAAATTTTACTTAAATTCGGGATCCCTGGGTGGCGCAGCGGTTTGGCGCCTGCCTTTGGCCCAGGGCGCGATCCTGGAGACCGGGGATCGAATCCCACATCAGGCTCCCGGTGCATGGAGCCTGCTTCTTCCTCTGCCTGTGTCTCTGCCTCTCTCTCTCTCTCTCTCTCTCTCTCTTTCTGTGACTATCATAAATAAATTAAAAAAAAATTAAAAAAAATTTTACTTAAATTCAATTAACTAACATATAATGTATTATTGGTTTCTGAGGTAGAGGTCAATGATTCATCTGTCTTATATAACACCCAATTTTCAGTACATCATGTGCCCTCCTTAATGTTCATCACCAAGTTACTCCATCTCCCCCCGCCCAGTAACCCTCAGTTTGTTTCCTATGATTAAGTCTCTTATGGTTTGTCTCCCTGTCTGATTTCATCTTGTTTTATTTATTCTCTCTTCCCCTATCATCCTCTGCTTAGTTCCTTAAATTCCACATATGAGTGAGATCATATAATAATTTTCCTTCTCTGATTGACGTATTTCACTTAGCATTATATCCTCTAGTTCCATCCATCTCATTGCAAATAGCAAGATTTCATTTTTGATGGCTGAGTAGTATTCCATTGTATATACATATCACATCTTCTTTATTTATTCATCTGTCCATGGACATCTGGGCTCTTTCCATAGGTTGGCTATTGTGGACATTGTTGCTATAAACGTTGGGGTACAGGTGCCCCTTTGGATCACTACCTTTGTATCTTTGGGGTAAATACCTTGTAGTGCAATTGCTGGGTCGTAAGGTAGTTCTATTTTCAACTTTTTGAGGAATCTCCATACTGTTTTCCAGAGTGGCTGGACCAGCTTGCATTCCCATCAGCAGTGTAGGGGGTTTGCTTTCTCCACCTCCTCACCAACATCTGTTGTTTCCTGTCTTGTTAATTTTAAACATTCTGAGTGGTATAAGGTGACATTCCTGTGTGTGTGTGTGTGTGTGTGTGTGTGTGTGTGTGTTTAAATAATCCCCAGTTGAGAATTGGTTTATTTTTTAATTTTTAAAAGTATTTTATTTATTTATTCACGAGAGGTACAGAGAGAGGCAGAGACATAGGCAGAGGGAGGAGAAGCAGGCTCCATGCAGGGAGCTCAGTGTGGGACTTGATCCCCAGGACCCTGGGATCACACCCTGAGCTGAGAGCAGTTGCTCAACCACTGAGCCACCTAGGCACGCTCCCATGGTGATTTTGATTTGTAGTTCCCTGATGCCAAGCAAGGTTAAGCATTTTTTCATGTGTCTGTTGGCCATGTGTATGTCTTCTTTGGAGGAATGTCTGTTCATGCCTTCTGCCTATTTCTTGATTAGATTCTTTGTATTTTTGGGTGATGAGTTTGATAAGTTCTTTATAGATCTTGGATACTAGCCCTTTATCTGATATATCATTTGCACATATCTTCTCCCATTCCCTAGGTTGCCTTTTGGTTTTGTTGACTGTTTCCTTTTTCTGTGCAAATGCTTTTTATCTTGATGAAGTCCTGATAGTTTATTTTTGCCTTTGCTTTCCTTGCCTTTGGAGGTATGTCTAGCAAGAAGTTGCTGTGGCTGAGGTCAAAGAGTTTGTTGCCTGTGTTCTCCTCTAGGATTTTGATGGAATCCTGTTTCAAATTTAGGTATTTCTTCCATTTTGAGGATATTATTGTGTATTGTGTGAGGAAATGGTCCAGTTTCATTCTTCTGCATGTGTCTGTCCAATTTTCCCAGCACCATTTATTGAAGAGACTGTCCTTTTCCACTGGATAGTCTTTTCTGCTTTGTCAAAGATTAGTTGACCATAGAGTTGAGGGTCCTGTAAATGTCTTTTAGAAGTGGTTTCTAATCTACTCTTTTCAAAGCTTTGTTTATTTTAAAGATGGTCTGGAATGGTCTTTAATTATTTTAGTTTGTGAGCATTGCTAATTGGTTATTTCCAGAGTGAGGCCAACCTAACTATAGTTTTATTTCTGCATAGTAGTGCCAGCAAAACACAGACACACAGTCTTATCCTTTCTGTCATAACCTTTTGTTCCAGCCCCAGTCAAGAGGAGGAATCATGTGTGGTTTTCTCATCATCTTTCTTCTGTGATTGTGTAGCTTATACAACAGTAGACAAGGGTTGATCTGCAGCACAGTATGGGGAGTGATGTCATACCAGTACTGTTGTTTAATATTTGTGTGTGTCCAGAACTGAGGTGGGGGCTGGAGGGAGACAGAGATAAGAAGAGAAAATATTTTCTCTCTAGAGCCTAATCAGAAGATTATACTCATCCCTAGAGGCACATAAAAAATATTCTTACCACTGTAGCTACATAGGCTCTATTTGAACTTCTCAGAAAACAGAATGTTTAGGTAAAAAAGGCAGAGATACAACATTTATTTATTTATTTATTTATTTATTTATTTATTTATTTAAGATGCAACATTTAAAAACTAGAAAGAGAAACATTCTTAGTCATAGTAAGTGAAATGGATAAATGGTATTGAAGGGATAAAAATTTAGTAGATAAGAAGTATAAACAAAATGAACTTTGGGAAAATTTATAGGCAGTAGCAAAGATAAGGGCCACATTCAAGAGCAGTAGAGCATCACAGAATGGTATAGAACACCCAGAAGCTTCTGTTAATCAATTAACACATATTTATTGAATGGTTCCTGTGTTTCAAGTACTATGGTAAGCACTGGAATATAGCCGTGAACTTCAAGATGGAGATTGTAGATTACATTCTTTTTTTTTTTTTTTTTTTTAGAGATTACATTCTAATGAGGACTCAGAGGATAATAAAGTAAATGGGTAAATATATCCATTTATGGATAAATGTATATGGACAAATAAGAATTATTGCAGTAATAAATAAAATAATAGGATTCCAGGTAATACAAAGGACTCTGAAGAAGTTAAAGCAAGATAAGGGAATAGAGCTAGGGGTGGTTGCACTTGAGTACAAATTTAGCTATCATACTCAAGGACATCTTCTATGAGGAAGTTATATTTGAGCAGAGAGACCTGAGTTATATGGAGAGGTAGGCTCTGGTGGAATAATGTTCTAGGAGGAGAAAGAGCTAGCATAAAGTTGAGGCAGGAACAATCTTGAGACATACTTGGAAGTAGCAAGAAGGCCTGGGTTGATGGACCAGAGTGAGCATGGGAAGTAGAGTAGTTGATGAGACCCATGGAATAGATAGGTTTGGATTGTAGAGGACATCGTAGGCCACTGGATTGTATTATGAATGGGATGGACATCCAGTGAGGGATTTGAATATGGCTGGATGGCATAAGTTGATTTGTTTTTGCAAGTTTTGACTGGCTACTATATCAAGAATAGATTGAAGGAAGAAAGGGGCCACGGCCTGGAGACCATTTAAGCTTTAGCAGCTGTGTATGTGGGAGATGATGAGGGCTAGGACCACAGTGGGATTGATGTTGGTAGTAAGGTTTTCTCTTGAAGCCTGTTTTGAAAATAAAGTCAACAGGATTTGCTGATGGATTGTATAAGACGTTAGAGGAAAAAGAGGAATCAGAATGATTCCTGGGTATCTGGACTGAAAATTTTTGCATAAGGGATTCAGTTTATTGAGATTGATGTTTCAGATATGTTAAGTTCAAAATGCCTGATAGATGTCAACTGGTATTGTCTAGAAGGCAACAGATATACAAACCAGGAGCTTAGGGAGAAGTTGAGCTAGAGGTGTACATTTTGGGGCTGTAAGTGTATAAATGTCATTTAAAGTCATGAGTTTGGATGAGATAAATTTGGGTAATGTAGAGGGAGGAGTAGGTCCTAGAGCATTACAACATTTAGGAGTCAGAAAGAGCAGGAGCAAAAGACAGAAGCAACTGCCAGTATCCAAAGTGCAGATTCCTAGCAAATTGGTAGAGACAGGGTTTTAAGAATGAGAGAACTGTCAACAATGTCAAATACAGTGGAGAGGAAAAGCAAGTGGTGGTAGAGATGTATCAGTGGATTTGGACAGATGGATGGAAATCTCTTTTTGTCTGTCTCTCTGTCTCTATGTATATACACATATACATATATCCATAGAAACATAAAATGAGTAATATTATTACAGTAACTTCTTTAATCATATTTTTTTGCAGACTTAAAAAAAACTATTGAATTGTGGTTTGACAATGTGTTAGTTGTTTCAGAATAATTCAGAAATTCACATATTTGTGGGCTACCTTGTGCCATGTATTTCTGGAGACAGCAAAGACATTACAGGGAAAGTACACATTTTTATTAGAATTTTATTATAATACTTGGTTTGAATTGAATATGTTTTCATTTATTTTGATCTCCTTTGACAACAATTCATAGGCGATGTGGGTACAATGTTTTTCCTATTAGAACTCAACTATTTTTACAACATATGATATATCAAATTGTATGTTCTACACCTGAAACCAGTGTAATGTCACATTTCAATTATATCTCAAAAAATCACAAGAAGAAAGACCTCACTAACCTGACAATACAGAATCAGAATAATTTTAGAGTTTTAAAGTTAAAGGAGGTAAAAGACAGAGAGGGGTCTTACTATTTGAAATAGAAAAGCTATTTGTGTAATAAGAAGGGCATTGGTTTTGAACTTAGCTCCATGATTTGCTATTTGTTCTTCTATGAGTTTGTGGAGTCTCCATGTTCCACTCTATAAAATGGAGATAAATGCCACTTGTTTTATATGGTGGAGAGGATTGAGCAAGACAACGTATATAAAACACATAGTGCATGCCTGACAGGGAATACAAATTCACATCATATTGGTTGCTCTCCTTTTCATGCCTGAACCCTTAAAGCTAGAGGAGCAGAGCCAGGACCAGAGTCCTAGTGTCCTGACTTCATTTTTAAACTTGCTTTCTTTCCACTAGTTGTTGACTTTGCTCACATTTTTGGAAACTCCGAATATCTCCAGTGAACATCATGATCATGGGTGGAACAGAAGGAAGAGAGGCGTCTTGCTGCCTCTGTCTTGATTCTGCGCTCATAGTCATTGGGGCTCTCACATGAGAACAATCTAAAAATGGTCATAAAGAGGTTACCCTGTCCCTCAAGGATTTCTCATGAAATATGGACATCAGTGGTCACTTGTGTTGGGAAATTCAAATAATAATCAGTGTGTAATAGTCAGTGTTTCAAGCTTGCTGGTCTCCCATAGCACTTGTGGGAGTGCCGGAGCTAGCCTTTTTGCACTTATTCACAAGGGGGTGGTGCCTGAGTGGCTCATTTGGTTGAGCATTTGCCTCTTGATTTTGGCTCAGGTCATGATCTTGGGGTCATGGGATCGAACCCCGTGTCAGGCTCTGTGCTTAGTGGGGAGTCTTCTTAAGTTTCTCCCTCTTTCCTTGGGAGAGATTCTCCTCTCTCTTTTCCTCTCTCCTCTCCCTCTACCCCTCCCCACTCTAAAATAAATAAATAATATATTAAAAAGAAAAAGATGCACTGCTGATATAACTGAGTTGAAATCAAGCCAACCTGGGTCTGCAAGGTGGGATGGCTCCTGTGATGATACCATGTTGAGTGGCTATGAAGTTATTTCTCTCAGGGCAAACATGGTTGCAAAACTGTTAGAAAAATTTCTTCCTTAGGATGTCTAGCATTAATTTTTTTAAAAAAATGAAATCTTGAACCCTAGTGTCATCATTTATAAAATCTAGGTAGTAATACCTCTCTCTCAGGATGGCAGTGAGGAGTCACAACAATAAAACTGAAATGCCTTACCCATATTAGGTATTCAGTAAATAATAGTTATTCCATTTCATCTAAAGGGACAAGGTTGAATTTGAAGGCTGGAAGATAGGAGAGTTCATGGTCGTGGGTTTCCCCCCGTTTATGTAGCAACTGTATTCTTTATAGGAGCATTGATGGGATTAGCTTAAGACGATTTTCCATCAGGAAAGAGCTGTGTAACTTTGTCTGTTTTACTACTATCCATGCTGACAAGCAACATGGTTTACTGAGTCACAGTGTTGCATCTGGTCACTCCTCTCCTTAGGATGCTTGTTGGGGTGGGTGAGGGATGGGAGTAGCCTGCGACTACTGCCACCTTTTCTATTTTCTTGTTCCTAAACCAGAGCTTTGGGTGTGGTCTCTGATAAAGTGGAGGCAGCAGTGGGTGTGGGGTCACTGCTGTGGGTCAGGCCGTCCCCATGTGCTTCTGATATTCCCTCTGAGGTAAGTGGAGCCACATTTCTTTCCTGGCAGCTGCAGAGCCTGAGCGTCAGCAGAGAGCTTTGAAGTTTCCTGGGGAGAAAAGGCATTCTATAAAGAGCAGAAATTATTATTGCTTCCTGACTTTGGTGAGTTAGCAATGGTCTGGTGAATTTGGAAAGCAGCAGTTGGCCTCAGATTCAATTGTCTTGACTTATTTTTAATCAAAAATGAAAACGCCTCTTAGTTAAATATGATTAGCAAAAACAAACAAAATAATATAGGCAAACAAACCCGTTTTTTTTTTTTTTATCAGAGCTGTATATTTGGGAATCAGAAGTAAATAAAAGCAAATGAAAAATGGTTGTGATTTCATAAGTCTCTCATGCAGCCAGAATTTAAATAATACTAAATTCGTTGGCATGCTTTTTCAGTGCATCCTCAGAATTTGTTTTTAACCCCTCTTCTTTTTGAGTAGGAGATGGGGATTGGGGTGGGGATTGTTTGTTTTAAGCCTGATCCAAATTCAGCCTTCCAACTTTTCTCCTTAACTCTTAGTGCCTGACTATCCTCCCACCTCCCCCTCTTTTTCTGTCCCCTCTTCCTCCTCCTCCTCTTCCTCTTTATTCTGCATATTTCTTTCTCTCTGTGAGATGGCTGTCTTCCTAGCTGCATGCACAATGCAGTTTTATTGCTTTTTGCTGGCAAGAGTTATCATGTGTAGATATGGGCATTATGAATATGAATTTTATATGGGCTTTTAACTGACTTAAAGAAGACAGTGCAAATAGCTGGTGTAGCCTGCATGCTTGACTAGAGCATCAATATTACCCACCACTTATCAGGCTTTTGTTGTATATAAATCACTGTGTTAGGTAGATGGGATGTTTGAAAATATTCAAGATGTTGAGTACTTGCAAAGGTGTATCACAAAGGATGCAAACCATGGTTCTCCTCACTGGAGTGATTAGGAGAGGAAGTCTTGATGTAGGAGTGGTATTCGCTTGTATCTTGAAGGGCGTATAGGCCTCGAGAGGTGGAGAGGAGGAGGAAGGCTATTCCAGGCAGAGGGAATGCAGAAAGTCATGAAGGTTGAGGATCCAGAAGTGGACTGGGGGACAGAGAACAGACACACTAAACCACAGCAGAATCAGAGTTAGGAGCTGGGAAATTGAGTAGAGAATAGTGAGTCGGGAAATGAGAGACTTGAGGGGCAGCAGTAGAGAGAATTTCTGGGAAAAGGAGACTCTAATTTAAATTAGAGATCAAAGATTCAGGGAGAATGGAGAATCTTTTCAAAGATTAGAAAATTGGGCAGAGGTGGAATTAAAAGATATCCTTACATTAAAGGCAGGATTGGGAAGGGGATGAAGGGCTATCTTCCCTTCCTGATCTCAGACATCGGTCTCTTCTTCCCACCTTCAGGTTGGTAGTGATTCCAAGGTCTCTTGAGGACAGTTTAGCCTAGTGATTAAGCACATGGATTTTGTTAATCCTGGGTCTACCAATAATGGCTCCTTGACCTGCAGCAAATTGACCTCTCTGTGCTTCACTTGCTCATCAGCAAAATGGGAGAAAATAGTATCAGCACCAGGGTTGTTGAGAACATGAAGAGTCAAAGCATACGAAGTGCTCAGGCACTCCCTGGGCATTGATTGTTATGACTGAAACTCTTCTTTGCTGCAATTTCTCCTGGAAACTGGACTTTGGAGGTGTGGCACACACCCTACTCAGGGATGCTCTGCTCTGTTGTGTTCGTTTCTAGGTAACATTAAAAGAAAGTATGTCGGTTAGGGTTTGGCTGAAATATGGTGACACCATGAACAGCTTGTAAGGTCACTAGTGGACTGAGAAAGTATCACTTATTTTCTGCCGGCGGAATGCTGAACCTCTTGTCTACAGTTCTAAGGGTAAAGGAAATTAGATTCAGTGACTGAGAGTACTAGGTGCTTTCTGATACCTCAGCTCATTTAGTCCTTATCATTCCCCCATGAGAAAGGAATCATTATTCTCACTTTGCAGACAGGGACACAAATTGAGAACCATTAGGCTACATGTCTCCAGGCAAATAGCTAGTTAGTGACTCCTGAACGACGTCTTCTGTGATGAAAACATTAAAAACATTGCTTCGTCCCCCTCCCTCCAAGAAAACCAGGGATTTTTCTCTTGAAATACTAGAGGACCTGGGTGATTGTTCATCATGTGTTCCTAACCTCCCCCCTCATGATTATGGTTCCTGAATCTCTAGTGATCACAGCAAGTGGCAGATGTGAAATGTCCTTGGGGTAGTGGCAAACCACTCCGAACAACTTAGACTGTGTGTTCATAAATTAAGGGCATAGATGTCAACACTGATGCCTATGGGATGGAGAAACCAGATTTCCTCAGGAGGTAAACTGGAGTGTGAGGGTACAGTTTGTGAAACTGCACCAATGAGCCAGATTCTTCTGAGGACTAGTTTATCCTGAAGATTTTTTTAAGAGCAAGGAAAAGTTTTTTGGTACACTAGTTAGTGCCCAATTTAGATGGGGAAAATAGGCTCCCTGCCTGCACCCTCACCCTTTGGTAGTTTGGGCTCCCAATTGGGCACCAGACTTGGAAGATCCTTTGTTGATTCTTCATTAGCTGTCAGGGAACTACTTTCTGCCTGCCTATCACTGGCATTTACATGGAGGAGGGAGAGGATCTGGGTGTCTGCGGCTACCCTTCTGGGGATTCATGTCACATTTGTCTGAGTAGAGAGTGAAGAAGCTCACGGTCCCATCTGCAGTTTAGCTCTGGGGTTTGCCCCCCTGCCATCCACCTTCCTGTAGAGAAGGGCGGGGGTGAACCCAGTTGGAGTGTGATTCTGGGAAGGTGGTGTCTGGTGGTGTCCTTCCCTCAGTCCTCAAAGTTAGTCATTGGTAATGTCCTTTCATACATGGAGTCAGCCTTAAAGCCAACGTGTAAGGCACCTAAGTATCACTGTATGCTGTAAAACTCTGGCCAGCTACTCCCTGTTCAAGCTCATAAGTTGAAGAGTTTTCCCTAAAATGTCTGTTCTTAGGTTTTGACAGGAATTTTTAGTTAAGGCAAGGTAATTTTTTTCCTTTCTTTCTTTTCTTTTTTTTTCTTTTTTTTTTTGAGAAAGTGAGAGGGAGAGTGAGGCAGGGCTTAATCTCATGACCAGAGACAAGATCATGACCCAAGTCGAAATTAGGAGTTGGGCCAACTGAGCCACTCAGGTGCCCCAGGTCAAGGTGATTTTTAATTCCAAATGTGTTTATTTGAATGGAAAACATATGTCCAAAGAAAAATAAAGAGCTACCAAAAGGCATCATGTGAAAGCTGTGTTTTCTACTCAACCATTGCTCAGACCATTAATTTCCCACTTGTGAGGTCATAGCTTCTTTTACTTAGTAATATGCATTTAAGGATCCTCCATGTCTTTTCATGGCTTGGTAGTTCAGTTCTTTTTAGTGATGAATATTCCGTTGTCTGGATGTATCACAGTTTATCTGTCATTCACCTACCGATGGGAATCCCGGTTGCTTCCAATTTTGGCAATTATGAATAAAACTGCTATAAGCACTTTTGTGTAGGTTTCATGTGGATAAAAGTTTTCAACTCACTTGGGTAAATACCAGTGAGTACAATTGCTGGATCATGTAGTAAGAGTTAGTTTTGTTAGAAACTGCCAAATTGTCTTTCAAAATGACTGTACCATTTTGCATTCCCACCAGCAATAATTGAGAATTCTTGCCAGCATTTGGTATTGTTATTATTTTGAATTTTGGCAATTCAGGTAAGTGTATGGTGGTATTTCGTGGTTTTAATTTACATTCCCCTGATGACATACAATGCAGAGAATCTTTTCCTATGTATATGCCACATGAACATCTACTTTGATGAGGTATGTCTTAAGGTATTTGACCCATTTTTAAATTGGGTTATTTTCTTAATTTTGAGTTTTAAGAATTCTTTTTTTCTTTTTTTTTCCTTTTTAAAAATTTGAATTCTATTAGCCAATGTATAGTAGTACGTCATTAGTTCAGTTTTAAGAATTCTTTGTGTATTTTGAATAATAGTCCTTTGGCCAATGTGTCTTTTGTATGTCTGTTATCCTGTGTTATATATTTAAGTCTCTGATCCATTTTGAGTTTGTTTTTTGTGAGGAGTGTAAAGTCTGTGCCTAAATTTATTTTTTCTCCTGTTGATGTCCAGTTGTTCCATCATCATTTGTTGAAAAGATAATCTTTCCTACCTTGTATTACCTTTGCTCTTTTGTTAAAGATGAGTTGACTATATTTATCTGTGTGTATATATGTATGTGTATATATTTGATATAAATATATAGTTTTATAAAACTAAATATATATAGTTTTTTCAGTATGGTTCCTGAGTTTTGTGTCCTATATAAAAAAAAAGATCTTATCTAGGTGGCTCAGTTGGTTAAATGATTTCTGCTCATGCCATGATCTAAGGTCATGAAATTGAGCCCTACATTAGGCTCCTCATTCAGCAGGGAGTCTGCTAGGGATCCTTTCTCTCCCTCTCCTACCACCCTCCCACCCTGCGCTTAGGCTCTCTCTCTCTCTCAAATAAATAAATAAATCTTACAAAAAAGATCTTTTAGTTATTTTATGGTGTCATGTTTTCATATTTTTGAATTGAGTGGTATTAAGCATGGTTTTGGATTGATTGGCAGTTTGAGAAATCATTTTTCAGTTGTGCATTTGTAAAGAATTCATCAAACTTAAGTCCTTCTGAGAATGTATACTTTTCTTTTTTTTTAATATTTTATTTATTTATTCATGAGAGACACAGAGAGAAAGAGAGAGGAACAGACATAGGCAGAGGGAGAAGCAGGCTCCATGCAGGGAGCGGGACGTGGGACTCGATCCCAGGTCTCCAGGATCACACCCTGGACTGAAGGCAGCGCTAAACCTCTGAGCCTCCTAGGCTGCCATGAGAATGTATACTTTATTAATCTGTTTCTCTTCCTATGCCTATGGTTTTTTTTTTTTTTTTGCCTATGGTTTTCATTTAGTGGAAAATAATTTTTTGTTAGAGCCATCCAAACATGAAATTGGCTACTTCTTGAGTTCATCTCTGTCCCTGAAAATGTTCAAATTGATACTGTCTCATGAATACTGGAAAGGGACTCTTTCCTGACCTCTCCTGACCTTCAGTGTGTCGCTCCCAGCGCCATGGTGCCCTCCAGGAAGTTCTTCGTCGGGGGGAACTGGAAGATGAACGGGCGCAAGAAGAACCTGGGGGAGCTCATCACCACCCTGAACGCCGCCAAGGTGCCGGCCGACACCGAAGTGGTTTGTGCACCTCCCACTGCCTACATCGACTTCGCTCGGCAGAAGCTAGATGCCAAGATTGCTGTGGCTGCACAGAACTGCTACAAAGTGACTAACGGGGCCTTTACTGGGGAGATCAGCCCTGGCATGATCAAAGACTGCGGAGCCACATGGGTAGTCCTGGGGCACTCAGAAAGAAGGCATGTCTTTGGGGAGTCAGATGAGCTGATTGGACAGAAAGTGGCCCACGCCCTGGCAGAGGGACTTGGAGTAATTGCCTGCATTGGGGAGAAGCTAGATGAGAGGGAAGCTGGCATCACTGAGAAGGTTGTTTTCGAGCAAACCAAGGTCATCGCAGATAACGTGAAGGACTGGAGCAAGGTTGTCCTGGCCTATGAGCCTGTATGGGCCATTGGGACTGGCAAGACTGCAACACCCCAACAGGCCCAGGAAGTACATGAAAAGCTCCGGGGATGGCTCAAGTCCAACGTCTCTGATGCAGTGGCTCAGAGCACCCGTATCATTTACGGAGGTTCTGTGCCTGGAGCAACCTGCAAAGAGCTGGCAAGCCAGCCTGATGTGGATGGCTTCCTCGTGGGCGGGGCTGCCCTCAAGCCTGAGTTTGTGGATATCATCAACGCCAAACAATAAACCCATCCATCTCCCCTATTCCTGCTAAGCCAGGGACTAGGTAGCTCAGAAGCTCAGTAACTGTGCTCCTACCCCCACCCCCACCCTGCACATGCTTCTGATGGTGTCACCTGCCCCCTTCGTGGCCAAACTATACCTCTTCCTTACGTTTACACCTTACCCTGTAACGGTTGGGACCAGGCCAATCCCTTCTCCACTTACTGTAATGGTTGGAACTTAGCATGTCACCAAGGTGACTTCTCCTTGGCTGAGAGGTGGAAGGGGTGGGATTTGCCTATGGGCCCCCTCAGTCCCCAGTGAGGGCAGGAGAAAGAAGCCGTCCTCCTCTCCCATCTCGCTCCATGAGGCCAAGGGCTGAGAGAAAAGCCCTGTCCTCCCCTCAGAGGCCAGGGGTGCTGCTCTCTCCCATGGTGCCAACACCTCTGTGTGTTGTGTATGTGAGCAATCCCACATGTGGGGGGAAATAAACACCTGGCACTGAAAAAAAAAAGTCTTTAAAATCCACAATGCACTTTGGACTAGCCACATTTCAAATGCACTGTAGTCACAAGTAACCTGTGGCTACTGGCTAGCACATTGGATATCAGAGGTGTAGATATAAGACCCATTCCAGTGGTGAGTCTTGTTTCTAAAGTCATTCTTAGGATAGCCCAGTAAATGGGTCAAGACCGTTTATAATATGGCCAAGTGTGGATGAGTGGAGATTGCTCAGGGCTGAAGAAAGGAGACCTGAGCTCTCTTCTTTATACCTTACCAATTAGCAGAGCATGGACTTTGCTCTACTTCTCTATTTCCTTTTTTTCATTTTTATGAAAATGATATTTATTTTACTGATATTTATTTTACTCATCTTGCAGAACTGTTGTGAGGCTCAAAAGAGATAAAAGGTGTGAAGGTGCTCTAACGAGTCGAAAGCACATTAATCGTGATGTCATTGCTTAAGCGGGCAACCACTCAGTGGTGGCTCTGTTCCCAGTTCTGCCACAGGCTTGTCGAACAGCCTTAATCTCTTTTATGACTCAGTTTTTCCAACTGTTAAGCAGAATATGTTCGAAAATCCTTTGAAGTGAATGATATAATGGTAATAGACAAAATAAATTGTAATGGTGTAGTTTCTGGGTGGCCCATCACAATTCCTCATCCTCCAAACATTTCATACTATAAGTGAGACATGTAAAGAGTAGACATTCAAGTATAGATGTCAGATTGAACAAACTCTGGATTATGGGCTGCTTTGCTTCAAATTCCAGCTTTGTCCTATGCTAATTGTGTGACATAGTTTCCATACCTGTGAACTGGGGATCTTAATAGTACTTCCATCATAAATACTCTATGAAGTCTAAAGAACCAATTCACATGAGCCTGGAACATAGTAAGCCTCAGTAAGTACATACTAGTATCAATGTTATAGATACTGCCGAGAGATGGTACTTTATAGTCTGTTAGTTTCTTGTGGCTGCTGTAACAACTTGCTGCAAACTTGATGGCTTACAACAACAAATATCTGTTCTCTTATGGTTCTGAATGTCAGAACTCCAGAATCCATATCATTGGACTAAAACTAAGGATTGGCTGGGCTGTGCTCCCTTGGGAGACTTTCAGGGAGAATCCATTTCTTTCCTCCTCCCCCCTTTTTTTTAGCTTCTAGAGCTCCATTTTTGTATTATTTGTTTTTCAGCCCCTTCTGTCATCAAAAGTATCAGTGTAGCGTCTTCAAATTTTAAGGACTGGTCTGTGCTGGGCCTAGGATTAGCATCAGACAGAAAGGTACTGCGGTCATACCTTGTACTTTAGGGTTAATGCTACCAGGGGAGAAATGCTTTTGAATCGTGTTTCTAAGATGGTCTCAAGAATGAAAATGCTACCTTCATGCACTACTGCTACAGATACCAGTGAAAAAGAGCTTTGTGGTTTATCTGCTTTCTAAAATCCAGTTGCTAGATGAGAGCAGTTCTATAGTGTTGCTCTGCCTCATGGAATAAAAATACTTTCAGACCACAGTAATTTCATGTTGGAGGAGAGAAGTAAACTGTTCTATTTAATCCTTCCTTTTGAAGTGAAGGCTTTCTGTCCAGTGTCTTTTTTTTTGTATCTTCCTCAAGCGCTCATTGAGAGTGTCTGAGATAACACCTAACGTGATTATTGACGGTGCTTCAAATATTTGAAGGTAGTCATGTCCTCACTAAATCTTATCTTTTTTTAAAAAAAAATCTTATCTTTTATAGATTTAATAACTCTTGTTTATTTCAACTAACACCTTTGGCCACCTGCTTTATGCCAAGCAATAGGTTAAGACTTAGTGTAGAGTAAGAAAGATGGAATAATAATAGGGGATACAGTATGATCTGTCCTAATAGAGGGACTCACTGCATATTTGTAGGTGGATCAAGGAACATGTCACAGAATAGATGACTCTGGGGCTAGGTGTTGAAACATGAGTAGGAGTCTATAGAAGGACAAATAAAGTAAAGACATTTTAGATAGAGAAAAGCATAGAACATGGTGTTCAAACCCATACATGGAGAAGATAACAGGTTTTACTTCTGAGTATATTCTTCAACAAGAGGTACCTTTTCAATAATTTTAAAGTAGCTTGTTGACATGATGGTAATGTAATGATAAGGCTTTGATGAAAAGACATTAGAGAAAACAAAGAGAAAATCTCACAATAAGACACATAGAGAAGGTGTTTGTATGTTCTGTCTGCCAAGAAGCAGATGTCAAGATGTGGTTAGATAAGCAAGAAATTGCTTGGGAGAGAAGCAGAAGGAGCCAGGGAGGCCTTCAGATCATGATGCAACTTTTCCACCTGTGAAGGACAGAGGGTAGGAAGGAAGATTCAGCAGGAAGAGTCTCTTACTGCAGCACACTTTCAAGAAAGATTTGGCTAGCCTGATGGGGAGACCTCAAGACAAAGTTGTCCATTAGAGGAGAGCTGCATCCTTTCCAAATGAGTCTGCTTTAGAACCCTCACCCTGCTCAGACTGAGAGCAGCTCTCGGAGACTGTGGCCTCTGCATGAATGAGGTAGTGGATTTGGAGGAGCAGCACCAGGGGATCTAGTCACTTACATCTCTGCAGCAGGAGATCCGAGTGGCACACTTTCATGATTTCATAGAGGGTTACACCTATGAGCAATGATTCAGGCCTTACCCATTTGGTCAGCACCTCACACTCTATCAGATTCTGCATTTGATGGTAGAACTGGTTTACAGTTTTTCTCTTTCTTTCTTCTTTCTTTCTTTCTTTCTTTCTTTCTTTCTTTCTTTCTTTCTTTCTTCTTTCTTTCTTTCTTTCTTTCTTTCTTTCTTTCTTTCTTTCTTTCTTTCTTCTTTCTTTCTTTTTTAATTATTTGAGAGAGAGAGAAAGAGAGCAGGGTGAGGGGCAGAAAGAAAAAGAAAGAGAGTCCTAATCAGACTGCACTGAGCATGGAGCATGATATCAAGCAGGCTCAATATCATGACCCTAAGATTGTGACCTGGGCTGAAACCAAGAGTTGGATGCCTAACCGACTTCACCACCCAGGCATCCCCTGATTTGCAGTTCTAATCATATCCATGGGAAGTTCAAAGAGTTTGGTATGTTTGAATTATAGAATACACATAAAGGAGTGACAAGAAATAGGATTGACCATGGAGAAAAGCTTAATGGGCTTGGAAGCTATGCTAAGGAGTTTGGACTTTATCTTATGGACAAGGGGGTTTAAAGCAGAGGAGCAACTTTATATTTGATTTTTCATAAGATTATCTTGCTTATAGTGATAGAAGTGGATTGAACTGACTCAAGGCAGAAACAAGGAGATCAGTTGGGAAGCTTTTGCAATAGTTCAAGCAATGGATGTAGAAAGTAAGTCAGGGTGGATGGAGAGAAATGAGTGAATTTATTATAAAAATTGACAGGATTGAGGAATCAACTGTCAATAGTGGCATAGGTGGTTCAGAGGTGATATTCAGGTTTCTAAGTTGGAAAGGGGGATGAATAGATTGTGTTATTAACCAATATAGTACACAATGGAAGAGAAACAGATGGGGTAAGAGGAGAGAAGTAAGTTTTAGACACATTGAATTACAGGTCCTACCAACTGTGTTTCCTGATATGGTTTCTAGACTCTTTATGATAGTGGTTGTTCTCCTCTTGGATACACTCCAATGTATATCTCAAATGTGTTGTGGATCACAATAAATCCAGTCCTGGATGTGATCAGAGCTCAAGGGAATGACAGCTACATTTTCTTTTAATGCAGCCTAAGACTGCATTAGCTCTTTTGGCAGCAGGCTCAGGCTGGGGGCTTATTTTGAGGTTGTCATCCACTTAAGCCTTGAAGTGTTTTTCACATGAACTGTTTTCAAGACAACAGTTTCTTTTTCTTTTCCTTTGTTTTAAATTTTATTTTATTGAAGTATAATTAATGTTATATTAGTTTTAGGTGTACAACATATTAATTCAACAGTTCTACATATTACTCAGTACTCACCATAAGTGTAGTTGCCATCTGTCAGCATACAAAGCTATTACAGTATTGTTGACTATATTCCCTATGCTATACTTTTCATCTCCATGACAACAACCAGACTCTTAAATACAGAGAACAGACTGATGGTTACCAGAGGGGAGGTTGGGTGGGGGTGGGGGGATGGGTGAAATAAATAAAGAGGATTAAGAGGTACAAACTTCCAGTTATCAAATAAATAGTTCAGGACTATTCTTTATTTTGCACTTGTTTTTTTTTTTTTTAAGTTAGGTACAATATTTTTCATTTGTCTCATTAAGTTTTATGTTGTGAGCTTGGATACATTATTATTTAGCCTTTTAACAATTATTTTAAAATGTTGATTCTCTTGGTCTTTCTATTTGTTTTACCTCCAAACTTTGTGATATCTTTGTATTTATTCTAACCATTAATAGAAACAGAACAGGACTCATAGAGAGCTTCATACCACTTAAGACCTCTTTCTTATTTGACAGACCTCTACTGGTCAACTGTCTTTGGGAATATCTATTTAACTAACCGCATTTATCTATTATGATTTTAAGAATATTAAGATAGACATTGCCAATGCATTGTTGAACTCAGATGTTCCTTGTCTCCAGAATTTCCTTGGCCTGCTATTTTAGTGGCCCCATCAGAAGGCCTGACTTGTCTGTAATAAGCCTGAGGTAGTACTCAGTACTTACTGCTTTCTTTGTTAAGTTCAGAAACCATCTGTTTAGACATGTACTTCCTGAGGTTTAATGTCAGACCATGAGGATGTCATTTTCATAATCTTCTTTTGTCTGTTTCTGAAAATAAGAACTTTTGACCTTTTCAAGTCTTTTGACTGTTACCTCAGTCTGCTATACTTCCCCTGTCCCCGGGTTAGTGTCTTAGTTGTCATTCAGGCAGGTTCCTTTGGGATTCAGCATAATATAGTGATGAAGAATGCAGTTAACCTGCTCAGACAGGAATCCTGGCTGTGAAGCTTTGGCGACTTATTTACCCCTCTTAACTCCGGTTCCTTATCTGTGCAATATGGCTGCTAATAGTACCTATCAGATTAAGTTGTTATGAAGATTGAAGAGGTAAAGGACTTAGAGCAGTGCTTGCCATGTAGTGGGTACTCAGTAAATTTAGCTTTGTTATTACTTAGGATGTCATCAGTTTGGATCTGATACCCTTCTTTTCTTAACTATTTCTTCACCCTGTCTTCTCTCTGATTCCTTGTCAACCATGGTATTCTCTTCTTTAGAGTGTGAAGACTATTCTTTTTGATAAAGAAAATGAAGTTTTAACTGTGGAAATAAACCAATGGAATGTAGATTTTAATCAGATAACTTGGTTTTCTCTTTGCTTCTATGGTGCAAAATTATTTATTGACCTATTTTCTTTCATTAGAATAGCTTTTTACTTGAATATATGTTGGAACTAAAATCTCTCCTTTTGTTTTTGTCTGTTGGGAATTTTTTAGGTTTGCAAAAGTTGTACAACTCTGGGAGACATTACTGAGTGCCCAGGAGCACGTATAAATGGGAGTGTCTGTTCCCACATCTCTAAAATGAGGACCCTGGAAGATTTTAATATGTAACAAGTCTATAGATTGGTTGGCATTCCACTCTAAGGTCTAGCTATGGGGAAAACTTTAGTCTGTTGGGAGTTTTTTAGGGAGAAAAATAGCAGGGCTCTAGAAACTGGAAGTTTTTTTCATAAAGTCTGGGAGTATCCTGACATTAAAGGCTTCTTACGTCCCATAGCACCTCTTTCAAGTAGAATCAATAATACTGTGGTTGCTTCTGTAAACTGATTTGAAACAATTGATTCTGTGGAGCTCAGAATTAGATTCTTTGAGTTCTCAGTATGTGAAACCATTCTGTGTGAGATCTCTGTAAAACCACCTATTCTAAGCAAAATTGTTTCCATTTTGTGAAAAAACAAATGGTTTTGTCCATGAATAAGACAGTCAAGTTTTTTGTGTCTAAGCCTTATGGAAGGGATAAGCTTGTCAAATTAAAACCTGACTGGACAATAGTTAAAGCAGTAAAAATAGATTTTATTCATGACTATTGCAATAAGTGAAAAGGGATCTCAGAATAGGTCTCTCTATTTGGGCTCAATTCCAAATATAAATCCCTTGGGCAAATGGGGATTTATAGCCAAGGAGCACAGTAGGTTGGTGGATAGAAAATTTCTAAGAGAAAACACCAGGAATAAGGCAGGAGTTCTGTTAAACTGACTTAGCATTATTCTTGCTGAAGAATAGATGACAAAGATAGAGGATGAGGAATTTAGAGATTGAGAGTGGAGATTCTAAGTGGATTTAGCAGCATTCTTGCTAAAATTGGGCTTTCGAAGACATGCTCAGGGATGGGGCCCTCTTGAAAAAGGTGACCCAGAGAAGCCTGACTAAAATTTGGTCAAGGGGCTGGGGGGCATTGCATCAAGCTCTGTAAGAATACTCTTTTGTCTCAAGACAGTTTTGATGAATTATTCCTTTTCCCATTCCCTTTAATTGCATTCAATTTAGGGCTTGTGCAATCTGATCACAATGGAGGAAAGCTGGCTAGGGAGGATTCTTTAATTGGTGAACCATTCATGAGATGAGCTAAGGATTCTTTCTTTTCTTTCTTTCTTTCTTTCTTTCTTTCTTTCTTTCTTTCTTTCTTTCTTTCTTTCTTTCTTTCTTCTTTCTCTTTCTTTCTTTCTTTCTTTCTCTCTCTCTCTCTCTCTCTCTCTCTCTCTCTCTCTCTCTCTTTGGATTTCCCCTGCATCCACAACCACCTTCTTCCTGCATGATTTTTGTGGCTGCTGCTTTGAACAAAAGCTCAGGAGAAATCCTTGGAAAATTAGACTTTTAGGTCTAAACTGAACTACCAAGTTTCAAGGTAAGATAAGAGACATTAGAAGGAAAACTTATGGAGACTTAAAATATTTCCTGTTTTCACATGGAGGCTTGATTTCAAGAAGGATATCAAATACTTTTTCTTTTGGAGAAATAAAGAAGTGGTACTTTTATTTTTATTTTTTTTAATTTTTTTTAAATTTTTTATTTATTTATGATAGTCACATAGAGAGAGAGAGAGAGAGAGGCAGAGACACAGGCAGAGGGAGAAGCAGGCTCCATGCACCGGGAGCCCGACGTGGGATTCGATCCCGGGTCTCCAGGATCGCGCCCTGGGCCAAAGGCAGGCGCCAAACCGCTGCGCCACCCAAGGATCCCAAGAAGTGGTACTTTTAAAAAATCTCTTCCTAAGTCTTATTCAAGGGCCTCAAGAGAAGTGGAATGTAATAGGTACAGTAACAGTTTGTTTAGCTAAGTATGCAGGTCCATTTTCTTACTTCCACACTCTGTGCTGCAATGGTTAGACCCCTTTCCCCCAACCCCCCAGCTAGGTATATTATTAGTGCTTCTTCAGAACCCAGACAGCAACTCTTCCCCATGCTGCTTTATGTAACTGGAATTATAAAACTCTTTGAAATGTATCATTTTGGCCAAACCCACCTCTGCTCAGTGGAATCCCACAGACACCTTTTTACTCTCTCCTTTTAGTTCTCTAGAGGAATCATCATGGTGGCGTTCATTAAAAATGGGTTTTTGTCATTTCTAGGCTTGGATGGGAGCCAGCTATTGCCTGGAAAACCTTTGAACTACAAAAAACTTAAGCAGCTGTTGGAGCTGATTCCTAGAAAATTTGAAAATGAGCTTCTATTTCATAGTACCTGAAAATAATGTATGTGTGTATGTGTATATGTTTATTAATCTGACATTTTTTGTTTTAATTTGAATGGAAAGGGAACTTTTATTTATTTTTTTTATTTTTTATTTTTTTTGAAAGGGAACTTTTAGAAGGAGAAAGAGCAGCATCTTTTCCCAACCTCCACCCTGCTCATTTTTTAGTTCCTTAAAAAATCCAGAGAACTCTGGCTTGTGTGTCTTTGTGTCTGGTCCTCAGATACGTGGTGGTAAAAGAGAACAGCCCTGTTTGCTGTTGAGGAGGAAGTGAGGGTTAGGGAACTTGAGAGGCACTTCCCCTTGGTTCTCTAGAGCCTCCTGAACAATTGTCTGGCTCCTCAGTTCTTATTTATAAGTCTAAATGGCAAAATACATGGAGTGAATTTTTCCATTTGTTTAAGAACTGATTAATAAAATACCACCAGACAGCTCATTTTTCTCCTGAACTTCTCTGCATGGAAAGTACTGATCTAAGTCTACTCTTCTTTTTTCCTTAACCCATAAGAAATGTCAAATAAAATGGATAAATAGCAATGATTCATATCCATTATGTATTACTATTGAGTTAGAGTTAAAACTTGGGGGCTTATTTATTTTAGAGTCTGAAGTAGATCATTTATCATTCTCTACTAACCCTTTTCATAGTAATCTCAGTAGGCCTCTGTCTATTACACACCAGTGGGGTATGTAGTTCAGCAAGTCAGAGAAAATCACATATGCAGATGTCATTGTGGATTGTCTAATCAAGATATTTAAATGGCAAACATCCAGGCAGAAAAGCAAAAACTAACCAGATAAATTAAGAAAAAAACCAACTCCTCAATCCAGAGAATAATAAATGATTAATGCACAGTGTACTTAGGCAAAAGACTGTTCCAGTTTTAGATTTGACTTTGGTCTTTTGTTATCCTTCTTCTGCTTCTTTTATCTTACAAAAGCTATTCTCAGACCGTCAAATAACCTGGTCACTGGATTTCATGACCCATCCTTGAGTATAGTCTTCCATGAACACCTTTATAGAAGATGGGTGTCATTTAATTGACTCTCATGGAGCCAGACTGTTAAACAGGGGCCAGTTCAGTATGATCCCATAGCCTGGTACATGCATCAAAGTAGTGGCTCTAAAGTTGGATGCCTTCAGTCAGGTTCAGGTAGTCCTCAATAAGCTCTGGACATCAGAGAGATGTCAGCTGTATTGAAAAGTTAACATTAATTCATTTTTATATATTAAAGATACAGTATTTAAATGCACATTTATGTAAATACATGAATACTCTTCCATATAGTGAGTTAAACTCCTAATATATAGATATAATTTACAGATATAGATATAATTTACAGCCAATAGTTTTTAAACCATGTTTCATTGAGCCTATGGACTCCACAGAAGGGCCCCAAAGGAGCCACTTTATGGGCTGGAGGAGACCTTGAGAGGGTGAGCTTCTAGGCATTTCTACCACAGCTGATCTATGCCCTCTTTTATTTGTTTCTACTGGGGGTGTGATGAAGTTAGGTTGAAAGAGTTCTCTAGCTCAAATTGTAAGAAACTGCAAAGATTTAAAAAGTCATTCTGATGTGAGCTACCAATTTGTTCCACTGAGGATATTGATGAAGATTTTTGTGTCAAGATGGTTATGGTAAAGATCCTTTTTTGACCCTGGTCTTGCTACTCTTTCTCTCTTTTTCCATGACCTTCTCTGTTGCTATCTCACACCTCTGTTGTGCAAATATTTTATTCTGTAGAAACTTTTGAATACCTGAAGCAACTCTCTGTCTACATGCTTTGTAAAACCACCCAACTCCTTTATCCAGAATGTTTCTAATAGAAATAGATGATAATCAGACTCCCAACCTTGTGGTAATGCCTTAATTGGGATATTTACAGCTTTCTGTTTACTTCTAGTATTATCATCTTTTGTTCAGACTGTATTTACTTATGTTCTTGATTATAAAAATACTAAATAGCAATTGTGGAAAAGTTGGAAGTATAGAAAGCATAATAGACTGTCTGTAGAATATACCTTGATGTTACCTCTTCGGTTCTATTGGTGTTACTTTGACTCTGAAGAACATTTCTCTTCACTTACTGAATTTACTTCTCGAATTCTCTTTCTTGATTGTTGCCTGAACCACATTATTTATTTTTTTTACATAATTCTCCTTTTTCTTTGAAGTTTTAGATCAGACATGAAGTTCTCCCATGTATGAGTTGATCCTCTCGTTAGCTCTGGTTTACATTACTTTTTTACTTGTCTATGATTAACCTCTTCAATACTTTGGCTTTAGTCAAGGAAGTGACTTTTCTTTTAAATCTCCACCCATCCCTCATTCCCTTGAATAGTGTGCACTGTCTTCTGGATGTTTTGATTAGTCTTTTATCCCTCACTTGACAAATCATTTCACTCTCACTTTTCAAATCTCTTTTGAGAGTTTTTTTTTTTTAATTAAAAGTACTGCTGAAAAGGGTGCCTTGCTGGCTCAGTTAGTTAAGCATCTGCCTTTGGCTTTCAAGGTCCTGGGATAGAGCCCCACATGAGGCTCTCTGCTCATCAGGGAGTCTGCTTCTACCTTTCCCTCCCCCGCCCCCCCGCTCATGCTGTCTCTCTCTCTCTCTCAAATAAATAAATAAAATCTTAAAAGTAGTGCTAAAAAAATTTTTTTTCCCTTTCTAATTTAATTTGTGGTTTTTGTTTCATATACTTTGCTTCCCAAATGTTTTGAGGTCCATTAAGACAAACAAACAAAACAACAATTTGCATGAAGTTGCAGAAGGGTTTATGGGTAGATTGGAGACTAGGTTCTTACAAGTCCAAATTTTAGTTCTATGATCTCTCTTCAATGATGGTGTCTCTCATTACTCTCTTAATAGAAAACTAATAAGATCCGAGGATGAAATTTTCATTAATCCTAAATAGTACTGACTCATAAACATTCAGATAATTCATTATGGTTTCCTTTCAGAAGAGAGTAGAACAAAGTGGTCAGAATGAATAGTGGACTGCCTCATTTCTCATGAAATGTACTCTTTTCACTTATCTGAGTGTTTTCCATTCTTTGGGAATATACAAATGATGAAATATTTTCAACTTTTTTGGCATCTTAAGAGTTAGGACTTCCTTGATCCCTCCTTTTAAAACAGAAACTCACCATCACCCTGGCCATTCAGACAACAGTTTTTACAGACAAAAGTTCTTCCATGGCATTTTTTACATTTTGCTTTTTTATTTGTTTATTCTTGGGTCTTCTCCATCCCCCATACCTCCCCACCTGAATTTAAGCACCATAGGGCAGGGTTATTTGTTCATTGCTCTGTCCCATTCCCCTTCCTCTCCATTCCCTCAGACAGTGGCAAGCTTATAGTGGTTACCCCTAAGGATTTTTGTGGGGAAAAAATCAGCAAATGAATTGGTTAAGCCTCAGAATAAAATGAAGCAGTAAAATAATATTGTTATTACCACTTAACAAATGGAAGAATCAGTTTACCTCAGCTTTTTGGCAAAAGTCTCAGGACTCAGTCTTCTTTTCCTCCTGTAAGCAACTAAGTTTTGCAACTGATGAAAAGATTCAGTGACATACCTAATTCATGGAAATACCATGAAGTTCATTTTACAACTCTAACTCTAGATCCGGATGTTTGATAAAAACACTACTTAGGACTACAGGACATGTAAATTTGGTCAGGTTCTTTAGCCAAATGACAACTATGAGAAAATAGAACACATACCCCGTACTTTAGAGCAGTGTCTGACAGCTGCATCAGACCTAACCAGCCTGTCAGCACTTACACTTACACTGGTCTACTTGCTTTGAGATCGTTGGCAGCACTTGTCATGCCAAGAGCTTGGAAAATGAAGTGTCCCTATGGGAATAAACTGGTTAATTTGCTTTTGCTCCAGCTGGTTAGAAGCTCCATTACCTGCCAAGTTTGTGTGATGTGGTTGTCATTGTCCTTTTGCTCCGTATCTACAGTTTGGCTGCACTATTGTGTGTAAGACTATTACTATTAATAACCACAGTGAGTGCATTATTCTGAACCAGAATCATTTTTATTTTATCACAATAAGGATTTGCTTTTGTCCTGAAATGTTAGGTAGATCTTAATGCCAATCATCCAAGGGCTAACTTGTCTATACTGATCAAGATGTCTGATAAACCTCCACTTTATCTTCTCACTTTTTTATTGGTTTTGGGGATGTTCTAGTTTAATCGTACAGTTTTAGTTTAAAAGCAATATTTGGTAAGTGAGAAGTATTATAGAAGAAAAAAATCAATAAGAAGTATTAGAGAAGGAAGAAATCAACATTATAATGCCAATAATGAAAATTTACTTTTTAATAGTGAAACTTTTGCTTTGGAAGTATGTTGCCTATTCTGTGGAAGAAAAGAAGGATGTGACATATGACTATATATAGTAGCATTCACAGTTACTTCCTATTGGTGGCGAAATCTGGTAGGATTTCCTGTGTTAAACTGAGAAGAGTCAACAGAAAAAGATTATGAGGACTCTTTCTATTGCGTAAATTTCTAAGAATCAAGGGAATGAACATGTTTAGTCCCGGACTAATATTCAGAAGTAATAAGACTCACTAAAATTGTGCTAGGTCAGATAATGATGTATATCCCTTTTATGTTCTGGTACTTTGCCAACGTAGGTGTACACACAGACCCATACTTTCATACTCCTCTTATGTCCAGATATTCACAAAATCCTCCCCATTACACCTTTCCCAGATGCAGTTCCATTTCTCCCTCTTAGAATGAGTGAACCCTGAAAAACTGTGGTGGTGCATGGAGGGAAATGTACTGACATAGCTATAAGTTCTAGATCTCAGCTTTGGGTCCTGGCCTCTTTAATAAACTCACTGTGTGAGCCAATAAATTCTTCTTAGCTTTAGTATTGTTATTATAAACTGAGTTGATAATCTTTGTTGTACCAACCTCACAAGGTTGCTGGAGAGTCAGATGAGATAGCATACGTAAAAACTGAGAATTATAGAGGATTGTGTACACAAAAATATCATGGTTGTTTGGAGTACCATAGTGCAGTCTGATCAATGAAGGACGGCAGAGAGAGGAAATTCATATTGCCTCTTAGGGGTTCAGGGCAACATCCAGGAATCCCAACAGTCACTTTCCCTACCTTGGGAGATCCCTACTGAGGGAGCACATGTTATGAAACAATAGCCAAATGAGAAACTAAATACCATGTGTGATGGTTAATTTTATGTGTTAACTTGATTAGTTTAAGGGTTTTGGTAAATATCATTTCTTTGTGTATTTGTGAGGCTGTCTCAGGAAGAGATTAGATTTTGAATCTGTAGATTGAGTAAAATATTGCCCTTACTAATGTGAGTGGGGATCATTCAATCCATTGAGGGCCTGAATAGGACACAAAGAGAGGAAGAGCAAATTTGTTTTCCACTTGTGCTGAGATATCGATTTTCTCCAGCCCTTGGACATTGGCTTTCCTGGTTCTCAGACTTTCAGACTCCAACTGAGAGTTATACTGTTGCTTCCCTTCTGCTTCTCAGGCTTTCAGACTTGGACTGAATCATGCTCCCAGTTTTCCTGGTTCTCTAGATTGTAGATGGCAGGTTATGGGACTTCTTGACCTCCATAACTTTGTGAACTAATTCCTATGATAAATCTCCTCTTATATATGGCTCTTATTATATCCTATCCATTCCATTTCTCTGGAGAACCCTGGCTAAATTACCACTTTATTAATGTTTGATAAGCATCCAATAATTTCATTTCATAAAAGTTGTATTGGAAAACAGGTTAAGCTCTAGGCCTAAGGGAGGCTTCCTACTTCCCTTGAATATAAAGGCCCCCTATAGTTATAAACAGAGAATGACGAAGGAAAGATGGCATAGAGGTGAAGTGAGGTGGGGAGTGAGAGTGAGCAGGTGAGCCAACTAGTTCTAACCATGAGGGAAAGAGTCCTAAAGCCTGGCCATGGTCAGCATAACACATGGAAGCAGGAAAACATGCAAGGGCCCCTGCTTTTTTGTTTGTTGTTGTCTGTCTTTATTTTATTTTGCTATTTTATTTAAATTCAGTTAATTAACATAAAATTTATTATTGATTTCAGAAGTAGAGGTCAGTGAGTGATTCATCAGTCTCATGTAATACCCAGTGCTCATTACATCCTTGCCTTCCTTAATGTCCATCACCCAGTTACCCTGTTCCCCTATCCACCTCCCCTCCAGTGACCTCAGTTTGTTTTCTATGATTAAAAGTCCCTTATGGTATGTCTCCCTCTCTTTCATCTTGTTTTACATTTTCCTCTCTTCCCCCATGATCCTCTGTTTGGCTTCTTAAATTCCACATATGAGTGAGATCATATGATAATTGTCTTTCTCTGACTGACTTATTTTGTTTAGCATAATAGCCTCTAGTTCCATCCATGTCATTGCAAATGGCAAGATTTCATTTTTTGATGGCTGAGTAGTATTCCATTGTATATACACCACATCTTCTTTATCCATTCATATGTTGATGGTCTTCTGAGGGCCCCTGCTTCTAAGACACAATCACTCCCTGTGCCTTGGTCTCAGATAGATTAGATGAATGATTTCTCCTCTCTCGGAGTTGGAGGTGAGGGGTAGCACAGGCAGGGTTGGCAGAGGTATGGAAGTGTGTGACGAAGAAGCAGGATTTCCTTCTTTAGTTGTGTCTGCTCAAGGAAGAAGACCTATTCCACCACAAAGGTGCATAGTAAGGGAAGGAGAAAGAGCCGTGTGATGATAAGAGGCTCATTACCATACACCAGAGGATATATTAGTTTATGACCCTAGCAGTTTGGTACCTCATCAGTGCCATAACCCTGGACTACCAGAGAAGAAAATCTAGGAAGAAGGTGAAGATGGGTGTGTGTGTGTTCATGTGTGTAGGACAGTGTGCTTTCTTCCTCTTGCCTGAAAATGATGCATGAATGAAACTTTCCTAGTTCTTACTTAGGAATTATGTCCACTGTCTTGTGTTTTCATCTTATAAATAGATAGACTGCAGGTGCTACCCCTGTAGATATGGTGAGAGTGTCTTTCTCAGGGTCTATGACATGACTTAAGACAATGTGGATTTTTTCCTGTTCTTCTTTTTAAGTCCTCAGAGACAAATTGAAGAAATGAGACTAAAGACAACAAGGCGTCTTAAAAATGGAAAGATTATGTGTTCAGTTTTGGTTTCTTCATTCAAAGTTGGCTAATATTAGGGGTGTAGGCATCTCATTCATATAGATGGAAGGACAGAAATGACTGTATCCCATCAGTGAGTTCTTAATTTTTGCTTATTTTGGACTTTTTAAAAGGTTAAACATGTTAATTACCTCCAGATTGCAAATTTAGTTTTTTAAAACAAAATCTGAGGGGACTAAAATAGGATATGTTCTGTTTTCTATAGTAAATTTTGTTAAATGGAAAACCTTGTGAAACTTTCTGATGAAACAACATCTAATGCCTTTACACTATTGATTCCAAATGTTCTGTGGTGTCTCATGACTTCACAACTAATTCCATCCATTTTATGTAGACTATGCATAAAAGCTTCGAACCCTGGAAATGATTGAGTGTGCCACAAAGAGATTTAGACCAGCATCTTTTGAGAAAAATATAGGTCTTGAGCTCTGAAATTTTAATTCATTAATTTTTAAAAATGTAACAGACAATACTGTTATTTATAGGGTAGCTTCAGCCCAGCTCTTTGTTTGCTTAGAATCTTGAATGAGGCCCTGCACACAGTAGATACTCAGTGAAAAATGGACCCAGCCATCAGTTGATGATACTACTTTGCATTGGCACCTCCCTTTTGTTCATCTTTCTGTATTTTTTTTTTAGAGGAATAAATTACACTAAAATTACTGCTACAGCCTAGCCACTTGAAAAAACTTCAGTTGTTCTTACTTTTTTCTAGTCTCCCAAAGCGTGAGTGAATTTAGATTCTAGTAGGTTAGTGGGAAGAATGGCAGAGGGCTATATTGTTTATGCAGTGTCAACAAAGTAAATGAAAAGTGGAAAACTTTAATGTGTGTGCATGAGTTTTGATAGTTCAAACAAGTATGGTTTTCTCTTGGACTAATTGATTATATTTTGGTGTCGTGTGGATTCTGTTGCTTTCTCAATATTGTCATTAACCACTTTTAAGAATTTATCATACTTTTATTGTGTTCTTAACTATCTAAATGTAATGTTAGTTCTTCTTTTAACAATTTCTCCTTTTCTTTTTCATAGGAGATCATGAAATGACTATAATACATTTGCTTAATTGTCAAATATTCCTGGGACAGAGAATGTACTAATCAGTCAACCAGAATGTATTGGTTGCTTCCATAGGGTTCAATTAGATGAGGCCTTGTGGGTGATAAAGCAAAGCATGGGATGTGGCCATCATTGATGAACCCATGTGTCCTGAGTGGTTTGGGGAATAAGACTTGCTTTTTTCTAGGTCTGACCTTAGAAAGATTTTATAGTCTATTTGGAATGGATAAAGCTAATACACATGTAAGTCGTTGATAAAAATACTCAATTATATGTAATTGTGCTAGTTGGGGCTTAGGCTAAGCTATTTTACCTAGTGTCTCAAAAGTGCAGTGACTCAAACAAGATAGGAGCCTATTTCTCTCCAGGATCACTTGCCCTTTCAACCAGTGCAGCTAGGCTCCTGGGGTCCAGGTTTCTCTTCTGATTGTTCTACCATGAATGAAGCTGGCTTATCCCTACATCCTCCACACTCCAGATCATAGCAAGGCAGGAGAGAGAAAGTGGAGCATGAACAATATCTTCTGTAAGGTATTTTACAGAAAATAAAATGCTCTTATTTTAATTATACAGTTGATTGGATTTTGAGAAATTTCTGTACCTTTTTAACCATCACCCTACTCAAAATACTGAACATTTTCATCACTCCCAAAGTTCTCTTGAGCTCTTTGTATTAAAGAACATCTACTCATGGTCCAGGACAAGCCACTGGTCTGCTGTACCGTAGCTTAGTTTTGCCTGTTGTAGGGTTTCACATAAGTACTTTCAGGCTGGGATTAAGGTGATGCAAGGGAGATCCCAAGATGCAAACCGGAGCAGACACTCACTCTCAGTTTCATGTTAATGTAGACCCTCCAATACACCTGGTAACATACTCTTTTGTATAAATTTCTTTTGCTGAACATCCTGTTTTTGAGATTTATTTTTATTTTTTTGCATATTCCAGTAGTCTGTTCCTGTTCATTCTTGGGTAGTATTCTTTGTTATACTAGAATTTGATGTGTGTGAAATATCTGTTAAAATCTTTTGCCCATTAAAAAATTTGTGTTGTCTTCTTGAATTCTTTTTATATTCTGGAATCAAGATCTATGTCAGATATAGGTACTGTATATATCTTCTCCAACATAGCTTGTCTTTTCATTTTCTTAATGGAATCTTTCAGAGAATTGTAGTTTATAATGTTGAAGAATTACAGTTCATTAATTTTTTTATGGCTCATGCTTTATGTGACCCTTTAAGTATTGTAGAATCTGTAGTAATCCCCTCTGTCATTCCTGATAGTAGTAACTTGTGTTTTATCTTTGTTTCTACCCATCCTCTCCCTTCCTCTTTTCATAAATATAACTAGAACTTTATAAGGTTTGTTAACATTTTTAAAGAGCTGGATTTGGCTTTATTTATTATTTTCTATTTGCTTACCATATGATACCTTTATTTTTATTCTTTATTATTTTCTTCCTTTTATTTAATTTGGGTTCAATTTATTCTTCTTTTTTGATCTTTTTAGGGTAATACCTTAGGTCATATATTTTAGCCTTTTCTTCTTCTCTAATAGATGCACTTAAAGCTATAAATTTTTCTCTAAGTATCACTTTAGTTGTGTCTCACAAACTTTAATGTGTTTTATTTTTATTCAGTTCAACATTTAAAAAAATTTTAAAAAATATTTATTTAATAAAATAAATATTCATTTGCGAGAGAGAGAGAGAGAGAGAGCAAGCAAGCAAGCAGGAGCAGCAAAGGGAGAGGGAGAGAGAGAACCCCAAGGAGCACAGCATAGAGCCCAACGTGTGGCTCAATCTCATGACCCTGAGATCATGACCTGAGCCAAAACAGAGTCGGGTGCTTAACTGACTGTACTACCCAGGTGCCCCTCAACATACTTTCTTACTTTCTTTTTGATTTTTTCTTTGACTTATGGGTTATTTAAAAATGCATCACTTGGGCAGCCTTGGTGGCTCAGCGGTTTAGCACTGCCTTCAGCCCTGGGTGTGATCCTGGAGACCCAGGATTGAGTCCCACATCGGGCTCCCTGCATGAAGCCTGTTTCTCCCTCTGCCTGTGTCTCTGCCTCTCTCTCTCTCTCTCTGTGTCTCTCGTGAATAAATAAATAAAATCTTTAAAAAAATAAAATAAAAATGCATCACTTAACAAATATTGGACATTTTCCAGATACCTAACCTTGTTTTTATTGATTTATCATTTAATTCTCTTGTGGTCTGAGAACATACTCTATTTAATATCAGTTCTTTTAATTTTTTGAAGCTTGTTTTAGAGCCAAGCTATAAGTGGCATAAGTTGGTGAATGTTTGATAAGTGTTTGAATTAAAAGTGTAGTTGGCTGTTACTGGGTCTTGTGCTTTATAAATATTGATTAGGTCAAATTGATTTACATTGTTTTTTAAAGGTTCTATATCCTTATTGATTTTACTATTCTATCAATTACTTAGAAAGATTGAAATCTTCAAAAAATTTTACATAATGTCTTTTTTTTGAAAAAGGTTATAAAATGTTGTATGATTGATTTCAGCTCACATTCCATTGGCAGAATTTAAGTTATATGTTCATGAAGGAGCTAAGAAATATAGTCTCTAAATGGGAGTTATGTGTGTAGATAAAAAGAGGAATCTGTAACTGAAAAGAAAAGAAAGGAGGATAAAATTTGGGGGGAAATGTACCATCTGTGCCACAATAATTAAATCATAACCTACCTGGAGCAGACCATAAATTCTGTGGTTCAGTGTAAGAGAAGTTGTTGGGTAGTGGGACACCAGTGCTTAATAGGATTAACACAGATTGGGGATTCGATGAAAGTATAAGGAGAGTGACAGCAGGAAAAATGAGCATATGTGTATAGTATACAGTAGGGGAGAGGTTGAGGAGGTTTAGACAGTAAATTAATATTGAAAGTTACTGGAAAATCAGGATTGGAAGGCACATTACAGGGTCAAATTAGGAAGGACCTGAAATAACCAGATAGTGGATCTTAGATATGCTTCAGCAAGTGGGAATTCAAGTTTTTGAGCAGGAAGATTATCTAATGGAAGAGAAGCTTCCTAAGGTAAGAGAGACCAGATGGTTTAGTGTTCCAGGTGTGAGGTGATGAGGCTTCAGTGGGAAAGGAGAGAACGCAACAATTTTATTCTTTGCTGGATATTCTGATAGGTGCATCCATTACTATTCTCACTGTTGCTACCAGGGAGGGGTCACATGGCTTGTGAGGTGTAAGTGACCACACACTGGTGGGCAGTTTAAGATATCTCAATGTCTCAGTCTTCTTAATTGAGGTAGATGAAGGCACTGAGCCTTCTTTTCAGGGGGAAAAAAAGCACTTTTAGAATCACAGCAAGCAAATACATCAGAAAGATTTTTTTTTGTGTGACTCCAAGTCCAGTTCATCTCCAACCGTTCAGGCTTTTTTGTCTCATAAAAATGCTGTAAATCACATTAGAACAATGAATAAACCAGCAGGAACAAAAGCCAAGTTGTCTGCCCCGCCTTTGGGTAGTGATCAGCATCTGCTTCTGGGGAGCACAGATTCCTGGGAGTGTCATATTTCCTTCCACATGTGGCAGGCTTCAAACTGCTGCTGCTCTGCAGGCTTCCCAGGGCCCTCCCCACTGAGTCTTTCCGTTTGGTAGTCGAATATCTCCAACTCTGTGCTTACTGTTATATACTGGAATTGCGTGAAAAATAAGGGAAGCTAATGACTACATCATGGATAAGCCACAGCCATTTGAGTTCACATCTAATTGTTTAGTGTCTCTGAGGGAGGGTATGGTCTCAATTAGGTTAGGAATGAGGTAGGAGGGATGGAAGAAAGAGACAGCCTTTCCTTGATCTATGGCTTCTGGGTGGGATTCAAATCCATATCTCTCTTTAGACCTGCACACTGAAGTCAAAACTCCCTACATGAGTCATCTGTGGGCTGCTTATTTTGTTTCCCAGAGCTTAATTCCAAGGCTACATTTCCACCACCCCCTTTCCTCCTTCTCCTACCACAACAACAGTTAGAAAATGATTGCTCCCATAGTAGATATAGAGGGAGGGAAGGAAGGAGGAATGGAAGGAAGGATGTAGGAGAGGATAGTCTACCATCAGGAAAGCTGCAGAAAAGGTATATTGTGGACAAAAAAAGGTGAGAAGAGTAAAGATTATCTGCATATTCTGTTCCACTTTGTATTTTCTTTTCGCCTAAGATGATCCTAACGCTGAGTAGAAAACAGCCAGTGGGACTGTGTCTCTTCCCCGTCTCAACTTCTATGTGGCAACATTAGTTTGCTGGGGTAGCCCCTGAGGTTAGGAGAAGGTGCCATGCAAAGCAGTAAGACTCCAGAGTTCCTTTCTGGCTCTCGTCTTGACGAACTACCTCTTTCATGTGTGTGTTGTTGGGCCATTAAGAGTTTTGTTAGGATATGGCTCTTCCCCTAAATGACCACTAGTCTGACCCAAACCAGCTTTTATGAGAAAACATCAAGGGTAATGAGTTAAGGAGAGCAGCACACTTGGTTAAGCAAGTTTTATTTGGTCTTCAGGAATCTATTTTATAGATGCAAAGGAGGTCACTTAAATACCGTGTGGTTCTGATTAGCTGGCTTTTGGTTAACCCAAACATGCAGTTAAGCAAATGTGATCCGGCTTGCCCTCCAGCCTGAGGCCAACTTCCCTAGACTCTGGTGTTAGCAGTATATCTCCACTCATTCAGAGGGCTTTTGTTTTGGAGAGGGAGGGAGAGAATCTTAAGCAGGCTCAACACCTAGCACAGAGCCTGATGCAGGACTCCATCTCACAACCCTGAGATCGTGACTGAGCTGAAACCAAGAGTCAAACCTGTAACCCACTGAGCCATCCAGACGCCCCCAGGGGGCTTTTATAATATGGAGTGAATTTATTTAAAAATAGGTTACTAAGGATGAACCTCTCAGTAACATGGTAGCTAAAGAAGAATCTATATGTTGATGAAGAATTGGACACATTAATATTTTCCAAAATCTGCAGTTTATGCATGTGAACAAAGCCATATGATTTTTATTAAATTGGTGGGACAAAGCATGTCTAAAAGTGATTAAGAATAAAATACTGTATGTTTTTTTCTGGTGGAGTACCTAAAGTGCCTGGAAGATCATAAAACTAGCTTTGTGATAGCTGTGCTGAGGGTGGCAAATTTGTCCTCTTTGGAGATGTTAATACCCTTCTCATATCCTACATTATTTGCCTTCGAGTGAGCATTGTCATATTCAGTTGTGGTGAATTTCATGTTCTCCCAACCAAACCCCCATGTGTAGTTCAGAATAGGTGCTGTGGCTACAGAGTGACAATTTCGTGGGCATGAAGGTGGAGAGCTGAGAGGAGGCATTGTAGTTTATGACTGAGGTTCAGAAGAGAGAGATCTCAGGAGAAGTGCTGGGGATAAGTAATGAGGACCAAGCACTTAAGTATGTATGTGGGCTCTAACCCCTATTTTTTACTTTATAGGATTTTTAACCTGGGAATACAATTAGCTGTCAGAAATAGGTTACTCACTGGGTCATTTCGGCAAGCATGGTGCTATAAGCCATGGGACTAGATCAACCTAGATTTAGTTCTTGGTTTTGCCACTTACTTTCTGGCTTTGGAGAAATGACTTTGCCTCTGAGTTTTAGTTTCTTCATCTGTAGGATGTGTGGAATAATAGAACTGTGCTGACAAGTTGGTGTAAAGATGAATAGCACTCTGTACAAAGCACCTAGAGCACAGTAGGTCTTTAAAAAATGGCGGCTGTAATGATCTGGCAGGCAACCTGGTATTGTTTCCACTTTACAGAGCCACTACCTGAGAAACAAAAGGTAGCTAGATGGCCTGAGGTAAGCCAGCAGGAGTGCTGAGAATGCCTTAAGCATCCTGGGTAGCAGTGGGCTGTGTTTAAGAGAAGAAAAGAAAATGTGTTGTATTCAAGGGACTGAAAGCTTTAACATGAAGCACTATTTTAGGACTGCTTATACCTTTCAGCTGTGACCGAAGTGCTGCCCACAGTGGAGCCTGTAGGCTTCAAGAGGCAGCTCTGCTGGCTACTGCTGAGGCAAAAATGTCCAAGTGCACATGAGCTACCATGTTTTTTTTTCTTTAATTATTTTTATTTGGGTTTTGTGGAGGGCATCTTTAATACTGCTGATTTAGAATTTAAGAGAGAAGCCATTCTTCCTTTGTCTCCCAAGTGCCTTACTCATATGTTTTTTCCTCCTGTCTCTTTCCCACTCACTTTATAATTCTCTTGGGTTCCTAGTGTACAAAACAGGGCTTTTCCTTTTTATTATATTAAGCATAGTTGCAGGGTACACACAAGCCTTAATCAAGTTACCTCATCCAGGCCAGTGTTGCTCCTCTCAGAAAGCTCTTGAATCCCATTTGTCATTTAAAAAGAAGAGGTTTAAAGTTCTTTAAACTTTTGTAAGAGATGGTATGACTTCAATGTTTGTGAAGTCTGCCTTGGCTGAATATCTAATACCATGAACTAGGGGAATAAAAAACTCATTGTACCCAGAACAACACTGGCTCTGATATGTGTTGGGCTGAACATGACCACTTAGGCGGCAAATGCGTCAAAGAGGGGCAGCCCCTAGTATACAGGGAGGCAGTTTGCTCCTTGGGAGGCCTCAGTGGCCTTCAGGTGGCAATAATTCTGGAGGAGTGGAGCTGGTGCAGCAACAATGCTGGGAGGGTCGCTGGTGTGGTGGGAAGAATGACCTAAGGGTTAGAGTTTGAAATTTGAAAGTAGAATTTAGCTCCCTCATGTGCTTGGGGTGATGGATAAGAGTTTTATCCATCCATCCATTCATCTATCCATCCAAATACTGTTTTTGGAGAAAGGTGAAACACATTGCCACATTTGTAATACATGGTCCTAAATAAAAGGGAGGGTGTTTTGTGCGTCTTTGGAGTTGGAGGGCTGTGAATCTGGAAGACGTGCTTATTTAGTCATGGACTGCTCTGGAGCACAGGAGTTGGACTTCATCAAATGCTGTTTTAGACAGAGATGGAGCGTGGAAAAATTAGGTTTGGTGTGAGCTACAAGGCATCGACACCATTTGAGTTTCTTAAAGCCTGGATGGATGATGAGAACTAATCTTATTCATGATTTGGAAAAGACTCTCCCATCATTCCATGCTTTGGGGATCCACATAGCCATTCACAGACGGTTCTCTCTGGATTGATGACACAGAAAACAAATATCTTGGAAGAGCACACATCACGTGAACACCTAAATGTTTAAATGGACATATGACCCATGATGAAGCTGAGACAAAGAAAGACTCATCTCTGAGTCTATTGCATTCAGCCCTCAGCTCCAAATCACAGGCTCTGCTTCCTAATCTCCCACAATTCTTTGACATTCAGTCTTGGTCCAACTTCAGTAATAAATAGCTGTGGGGATAAAGGCCCAGTTTTGATCCTGTCACTGCTCCAGAAGGGTCAACAGCTTTCTAATTTTTTCAAAATTGAATTCTACTGTCTTTGTGTGGTATTTGAGATCCTCCTCTTCATGAGCCTTATACTCCAGGCAAATGGAACTAATTGCATTGACCCCTTCTGTGCTACAATACCCTAACTCGCTCTGCTTCTACTCATTCTAGCTTTGCTCTGGAATGTTTTCCTAGAGTCAAATCCTTCCATTTTTCAAGGCCTATTTCACTGGTTGTCTCCTTAGGGAAGCCTTTTCTGACCTCTCTGCTGGAAGGGATTTCTTCACATAAAATTTGGTTTTCACCTCTCTTACAACAGGGCGTCCCATACTTTTCTAGTAGTGGACTCACCTGCAGGTACTTGTTAAAAATTAAAAAAAAAAAAAATCCTGGTCCCTGCCCAGACCAAGAATGAGAGTTTCCAAGGGAGGAGCCTGATAAGGAGTACTTTTTTAGGGGTGGGAAGAAGGAGTACCTGTAACAAACACCCCAGGTGATTCCTATCATTAGAGAAGGGAGCCATCTTAGAACATTTGGTATGCAAAATGTGGCCCTTGGGATAGCACCATCAGCATCACATGGGTGCTTTTTAGAGATGCAGAATCTCCAAAGTCATGACTCAGGATCTATATTTTAATCACATTGTCAGGCAATTCCTATGCATTTTGAAGTTTGAGAAGCACTATCCTACTCTACTTTTTACTTGCCACTTTTATAGTTAATTATACAATCAAAACCTTTTTATTATCTCTTTAAGCAAAAGACTGTTATTCCTATTTTTTTCAGATTGATGAGACTTCAAATAAATTGAACCATGTAGACTTGGGTGCATTAAATGGCTTTTTGCCCTACATACCTACAAAAAAGGGCATTTCATATGCTTTAACTTAATAGTAAGTGCTAATAGCATTGGGTTTAGAACTGGGGTAGTTTGAATCTGGAGCCCTCTCTTAAGCTTTACACTATTATTATGACTATAATATATGCCAATTAACTGCTGATTTTTGAAAAAGAAAAAAACCTCAGATTAAAATACATTGTTGAGTTCTAAGGTTAGTACGGGATAGGGTTCTGCAAATGGAAGTGTGCTTATATAAACAGTATGAATATGAGAAGAATATAAGGGGGTGGGGGAATGAGGGAGTCAAGGAAGCAACTGAAATTATATACTATGACCTCCTCTCAGTCCCTATGGAGTTGGAGACTACAGGTATTAATGCTAATTTTCTTCCAGACATATGAGATGGAGATACCCTTTGTTCTCACTTAAAGTTTTCTGCTTGGTTCCAGATCTCAAGAACTGCAGTTTTAGACTATGTCTGGAATATAAAGTTGCTCTGTCTATTAATTTTCAGGCAGAGTAAGCTTACAGTAATAGGCTTGTATGGTTTTGAGTGTTCAAGGGCCAAAGTTTGTAAGATCTGTGGGAAATTGGAAAAGGAAGGAAAGATTTCTTGCCAAACTCTTTGATACGTTTGATGTTTTCAAGTGACTAAATTCATGATGAAGACACAGCAAAGTCTAGGCTTCCAGCAAGAGGCCAGCATGTAGCTGCATCCCTCCCCCCGAAACGGTATAAAAATGTTTCCTATTTGAGAGTTATAATCAACTAATTTTTAGTGTGTGTGGTTCACAGAAGACTGAAAGTTCTTAAAAGAAGTACTTGTTTCTCTGTGGTTTTTTGCTGACAACTCTTATCATGCTACAGTTTTAGTCTTAACAAAAGGGCTTTATAGGAAAAAATGCGTGCTCTATTTTAACATGATAAATGAGTCAAGGTGGTGATGGCTAGGACATAAGAGAAAAAAAATAAGGTATGCTCTAAAGACAGTTAGGATTACTGGATTGGGAGCTGGCAGGAGTATCTGGAGATAAAAACTTCATGACTTGTAGTCAGAAAGGAGTCTGTTGAGAATCCCACTGTGGGAGTGGAACAAGTAGTTTTGTTAATACAGCCGGGTTATGAGGTGCATGTGCCTGAGTCATGTAGCAGCCCTTGGTCTCGAGTGGCTAGCTAAAAATGTACCTGTGGAGAAACGGTATTCTGAGTCCACGTTCATTTCTTTTTCTTTTTATATAGTTGATCTCTCTGCTTCTAAACATATGAAGAGTGGCCTTGAATTAGTTCAGATTGCTGTAGGAAAGTGTTATTTAGGAGCTATGACCTAAGCACTTGCAACTTTGATCTGGTAAAGAAGTGCTTTTGTGTTTTGTTTTATTTTTATATACCCAAGAAGAGGAATGTGTTCTGTATGTTTGGTGAGTGTGTTTTTGTGTATCAATATATCTCACATATAACTATATAAATAGAGACATTCTTCTGGTCCTCCAGCTGTGTGTCTGGTCTCATTCTTATATATGATTTAAAGTATGTTGTTCTTGAACATTCTACCTTTCTTTTAATATTATAAAATAAATTCTCTATTGGAAAGTTTAGAAGGAATGAATAAAATTGAAGAATGAATAAGAAGTAGGAAAATACATTATTTAAGAATCTAATAAATTAATGTGCTCACATATGGGCTTGGGGGGAAAAGAACATAGGGCAGAGTAGTTCTAGTTCTGCATTAATAATATGGTATTAGATGTTTTCTTCTTCTATCTAAATTGTATTATCATTTTTTTTTTTACTCCTGGCTGAGTTCTGAAAATCTTACCTTTGTTGTGACTTAACAGGATTTGATTAATAGGAATATACAACTAGATATCATTAATTCACCATGACTCTTAATTTAAAAATAAATAATAGAATAATAACAACAATAATAGTCTTTAATCTGTTTTAGTATCCTCAGGATTAATAAGAAAAACTTGTCCACATTACTCTTGCTATTCCCATTAAAAAGAACATTAAAAGTAGAAAAAATGGTCCATTGGGTCAAATGAGTTTTGTTATTGGCTTTGGCATAATAGAAACCTGTGAATACTCTAAAAGTTTGAGATACATAGAGTATAAACCCAGTTAACTAGAATTAAAACCATGAATGCCAGGGGGATTCCTGGGTGGCTCAGTGGTTTAGTGCTTGCCTTTCGCCCAGGACGTGATCCTGGAGTCCCGGGTCGAGTCCCGGATCGAGTCCCGCATGGGGCTTCCAGCATGGAGCCTGCTTCTCCCTCTGTCTGTGTCTCTGCCTCTCTCTATCATGAATAAATAAATAAAATATTTTTTTTAAAAAAACATGAATGCTAAAAGTCTTTGCTTGGAGAACAGGTGTTACTGGGTTGAAATTCATCTCCCCCAAATTCATATGTTTAAAGTTCTAACTTCTGGTTCTTCAGAATATGACCTTATTTAGAGATAGGGTCTTTACAAAGGTAATCAAGTTAAAATGAGGTCATTAGGGTGGGCCCTAACCCAATACCCTATTTTTCATATAAAAAGGAGAAATTTGGAGATAAATGTATCTCCAAATGTATACAGAGAGAACATTAGGTGAAGAAAAGCCAAGGAACACCAAAGATTGCAAGAAAACCACCAGGAGACAGGAGAGAGGCATGAGACAGATTCTCCTTTGCAGCCCTGAGGAGAAACTAACCCTCTCAACACCTTGATTTTGAACTTTGAGCCTCTAGGACTGTGAGACAATAAATTTCTGTTGTTTAAGCCACCTGGTTTGCAATGCTTTGTTATGGCAGCCCTAGCAAATTAATAAAGCAGGGTAGGAATTAGGCCTTCAGATTCTATTTATAGGGGCCAGTGCTATGATTCCAAAGAACTCTAAGACCTTGGCAAAGAAAGCTCAAGAACTAATCCTATATTGAACTATCCCAAATGATAGCCTCATTTAGCAATGTCTTAAAATAAAACCTTGCCTAATTACCTTAGCTGTAGCAATAAAGCTAAGTGAAATTGACATGAATGATCTTTCAGTTCACACACCAAAAAATGTGAGTTCTGATTTGCTAATGAAAGTTGGGCCGAGTGAACAAAGAATTCCTCACTGAACATAGTTGCTCTCATTTTTCTAGGTCACTAGATCATAGAAAGAGGCTGGCTGATTCACACCTGAATTATACCAATTTGCATAAGCTAATGAAATTGCAACTCCACCACTGTCCTGAGGAGTTACCCAATCCATTATGCTGACAGAAGCAGGGCATGAGGGAAGGGAAAAGATTGTCAATCCCCTGGAAAGCCATCAGTGTTACTCTGCTGTAATCTAAAAGATGTGGGAGAGGATTTTAAATGTATGAGTCGTCTCAACCACTGGTGAACAAGCAACGCCAGTACAGGAAATAAATATAAGCAGACATTAGGAACGTGTTCGGTTCTTGAAAGGATCCAGTCAAGAAAGCATAACACAAATCAGATACTTTAATAGAGGGAATTTAACATGCTAAATTCATCATAAAGGTGTTAGAAGAGCTGCACAAACAGACAGAAGAAGGTGAGGCCACTTGGAAATTGAGCGGGGGGGGGACAAAGGGTGGCAGTGGTGTTTCTAGATCCTCTGCCCCCCAGGTGATATGACAGGGACTGAGTTGGCTGGAGTCATTGCCTGGGGTTGGAAGAGGGGAAAGTAATACCCTGGCTTCCCTCTTTCTCTCAACCTCCCATTGCTGAGCAGAGCTGTAAGCCACCAGAGGCCTGGGAAACCTGGTTGGCTGGTGTTAGCTTCTTGAATGAATGGGCAAGGAAAGGAATATCAATTTTGCTTTGTTGTTGTAGCCAGTTACCACAATTTTAGTGACTTGAAACAATACAGAATATAGAGTCATCTTTTTAAAAAAAATGTATTTATTTATTCATGACAGACACAGAGAGAGAGGCAGAGACACAGGCAGAGGGAGAAGCAGGCTCCATGCAGGGAGCCTGATGTGGGACTTGATCCAGGATCACACCCCAGGCTGAAGGTGGCACTAAACCACTGGGCCACTGGGGCTGCCCTATTCTGTTATAGTTCTGGAGTCAGATATCTAAAAATCAAGGCGTCAGCAGAGCTGTGTTTCTTCTGGAGGCTTTTGGAGGCAAATCTGTTTCCTTTTCCAGCTTCTAGAGTTTACCCATGTTTCTTGGCTCTTAGACTCTTCCATCTTCCAAGTGCATTATTCTAAACCCTGGTTGCATTGTCACATCTCCCCACTTTTTTTTTTTTTAATTTTGATCCTCTTGCCTCCATCTTGTGATTACATTAGGGCCACACTCAGGTAATCCAGGAGAATCTCTGCATCTCAAGATTCTTAATCAAGTCTGGGAAGTTCTTTTTGCCATGTAAGGTGGTATATTCATAAGTGCCAGGGATTAGGACATCCCAATATATTGGCGTATAGCTGTTCATAATATGTTTTTAAAATCGTTTGTATTTCCTTGGTGTTGGTAGTGATCTCTCTGTTCTCATTCATGATTTTATTAATTTGAGTCTTCTCTCTCTTCTTTTTAATAAGGCTGGCTCTTGGTTTATCTATCTTATTAATTCTTTCAAAGAACCAACTCCCGGTTCTGTTGATCTGTTCCACAGTTCTTCTGGTCTCGATTTTGTTGAGTTCTGCTCGAATCTTAATTAACTCTCTTCTTCTGCTGGGTGTAGGATCTATTTGCTGTTTTTTCTCTAGCTTCTTTATGTGTAAGGTGAGCTTTTGTATTTGAGTTCTTTCCAGTTTTTGAATGGATGCTTGTATTGCGATGTATTTCCCCCTTAGGACTGCTTTTGCCGCATCCCAAAGATTTTGAACGGTTGTATCTTCATTCTCATTAGTTTCCATGAATCTTTTTAATTCTTCCTTAATTTCCTGGTTGACCCTTTCATCTTTTAGCAGGATGGTCCTTAACCTCCACGTGTTTGAGGTCCTTCCAAACTTCTTGTGGTGACTTAGTTCTAATTTCAAGGCATTATGGTCTGAGAATATGCAGGGGACGATCCTAATCTTTTGGTATCGGTTCAGACCCGATTTGTGACCCAGTATGTGGTCTACTCTGGAGAAAGTTCCATGTGCACTTGAGAAGAATGTGTATTCAGTTGAGTTTGGATGTAAAGTTCTGTAGATATCTGTGAAATCCATCTGGTCCAGTGTATCAGTTAAAGCTCTCGTTTCTTTAGAGATGTTGTGCTTAGAAGACCTATCGAGTATAGAAAGAGCTAGATTGAAGTCACCAAGTATAAGTGTATTATTATCTAAGTATTTCTTCACTTTGGTTATTAATTGATTTAAATATTTGGCAGTTCCCTCATTCGGGGCATATATATTGAGGGTTGTTAAGTCCTCTTGTTGGATAGGTCCTTTAAGTATGATACAGTGTCCCTCTTCATCTCTCACTACAGCCTTCGGGGTAAATTTTAGTTTATCTGATATAAGGATGGCTACCCCTGCTTTCTTTTGAGGACCATTTGAATGGTAAATGGTCCTCCAACCTTTTATTTTCAGGCTGTAGGTGTCCTTCTGTCTAAGATAAGTCTCTTGTAGACAGCAAATAGATGGGTCCTGCTTTTTTATCCAGTCTGAAACCCTGCGCCCTTTGATGGGGTCATTAAGCCCATTCACGTTCAGAGTTACTATTGAAAGATATGAGTTTAGTGTCATCATGATATCTATTCAGTCCTTGTTTTTGTGGATTGTTCCACTGAACTTCTTCTTAAAGGGGAATTTTAAGAGTCCCCCTTAAAATTTCTTGCAGAGCTGGTTTGGAGGTCACATATTCTTTCAGTTCCTGCCTGTCTTGGAAGCTCTTTATCTCTCCTTCCATTTTGAATGAGAGCCTTGCTGGATAAAGTAGTCTTGGTTGCATGTTCTTCTCATTTAGGACCCTGAATATATCCTGCCAGCCCTTTCTGGCCTGCCAGGTCTCTGTGGAGAGGTCTGCTGTTACCCTAATACTCCTCCCCATAAAAGTCAGGGATTTCCTGTCTCTTGCTGCTTTAAGGATCTTCTCTTTATCTTTGGAATTTGCAAGCTTAACTATTAGATGTCGAGGTGTTGAGCGGTTTTTATTGATTTCAGGGGAGGGATCTCTCTATTTCCTGGATCTGAATGCCTGTTTTCCTTCCCAGATTAGGAAAGTTTTCAGCTATGGTTTGTTCAAATACATATTCTGGCCCTCTGGCCCTTTCGGCGCCCTTGGGAACCCCAATTAAACGTAGGTTTTTCTTCCTCAGGCTGTCGTTTATTTCCCTTAATCTATCCTCATGGTCTTTTAATTGTTTGTCTCTTTTTTCCTCAGTTTCCCTCTTTGCCGTCAACTTGTCTTCTATGTCACTCACTCGTTCTTCCACCTCGTTAACCCTCGTCGTTAGGACTTCTAGTTTGGATTGCATCTCATTCAATTGATTTTTAATTTCTGCCTGATTGGATCTAAATTCTGCAGTCATGAAGTCTCTTGAGTCCTTTACGCTTTTTTCTAGAGCCACCAGTAGCTGTGTAATAGTGCTTCTGAATTGGCTTTCTGACATTGAATTGTAATCCAGATTTTGTAACTCTGTGGGAGAGAGGGCTGTTTCTGATTCTTTCTTTTGAGGTGAGGTTTTCCTTCTAGTCATTTTGCTCAGTGCAGAGTGGCCAAAAACAAGTTGTATTGGGAAAAGGAGAAAAAGAGAGAGAGAAAAAAGGAAATAAAAGAGAAAAATAAAAAGGGAAGAAAAAAGGAAAAAAGAGAAGAAAAAAAGAAAGAAAAAGAAAGAAAGGAAAAAAAGGGGGTGGGGGAAGCAAACAAATCAAAAAGAAAAAAAAAACACGGGGAGTATCTTCTGATTCTGTATACATTAAGTCCCTTAACTTCCCCTGGAACTGGTCCCTCTAGCTGGTCTTCTGGGGGAGGGGCCTGTTGTGCTGATTTTCAGGTGTGAGCACTTGGGGGAGCTGCTCTGCCCCCTGCCTGGTGCAGGGCTCAGTGGGTTGTTTACCCCGTGAGGCCCCAGGAGGAACAACCCCAGTGGCGGGGCCAGCTCTGGAGCCCTGGAGTCAGCTCCCGCAGTAACTCCAGGGCTCTCCGTCTGCAGGGTCTGGAGGCTCCGGGGCGGGGCCGCTGATCTGCTCAGCTCCGGGCAGGAGCGTCCTTGCTGTCCTGGGCCCTCCCGGCCTCTGCCTGTCCCGGGGGGGGCCTGGTCCTGGGCTGTGTCCCGGTGCCCTGTGCTCCGGGGCCTGCGCTGTTGGATTTGCGCTCCCGCCCCGCAGCCCCCTCCGTGGAGCCGCCGCCCGAGCCCCTCCGAGCTGCTCCGGGTCCCGCCGTGCGCGCTACAGCCCTTAGGGAGCTCGGCGCATCTCCCGGGGTGCAGGTGCCTGTTAGTGTCCCCGGGAGCCCGAGGGCATCCCCGCCCTCCTGGGTCCTGCTGTAACTCCCTGCGAGCCCCTTTCCACCCGGGAAGGTTGGTGCAGCTCCTGCTCCTCCGGGACGGGGCTCTCCTGTCCTGGGGACACTCGCCCCGGCCTCAGCCCGTCTCCTCGCGGGGGCCCTCCCCCTTGGAGGCTTTTTGTTTATTTTTTTTTCCCCTACTTCCTACCTGGATAGAAACGGGAACTCTTCTCACTGTAGCATTCCAGCTGGTCTCTCTTTAAATCTCAGGTCGAATTCATAGATTTTCAGGGTAATTTGAAGGTTATCTAGGTAATTTGGTGGGGACAGGTGACTTGGGGACCCTACTCTTCCGCCATCTTGCCCCTCCCCCTGATGAGAAGATTCTTGGAAAAGCAATTATTTATAAGCTCTATGTTGTTAGAGTTTTGGGTTTGTTTTCCCTAAAAAATATTTCCATATTTTCCAGTTGCCTAGAATAAATCCATTGTCTAACTGGGTCTTCACCTTCTCCAGAAACAGCTCATCTCTGTGTGTGGCCAACTTGGAAGGGTGGAGCAGCTGGATGGGGGACGCTTGCTCCAGCAATCCCAGGGGAAGAGTTTAAAGACAAAGACCACAAGGGCTCCTGCTGGTTTGCTTCCCACAGAAGACATGAAACAATATAATACAAAAATAACAAACATGCTAAGATGCCAGACCCTTTCTCTTCACAAAAACTCTGCTTACATACAGGGTTCTCCTCATTGAGAGGTCTGACTACTCAAATGTCTAGAGGCTCCTGGACTGAAGTAAACCCTATTACTTTCTTCTTTACCCACCGCTTCCATTCCAGCAGACACAATTTTTCCCTAGTTAAAAAATAATTATATTAAACATTTCCAACAAGGTCTGCTAAGATAACATCCCATTAAGCCTTTAGTTATACCTTATACATGAGCAAATTCACTTTGCCTCCAAACAATAATCCAAAGAATATTATATAAGAATTGGGCTAGTTGAAATACTATGGTACAAAGTGCAAAAAAGCATCTGGAGATGATAGGAAAGACCCAGTGAGCACTGGCAAAGGGTCCTTGGGGCAGTTACTTACTCACTTAACATGAGGTCTGTTACTTTCCCTCCTGTGATAGGCAGTATGATGGCCCCCCCTTTTGGGATGTCCTAATCAGGGGGGAGAGGCAAGACGGCTGAAGAGTAGGATCCCCAAATCACCTGTCCCCACCAAATTACCTAGATAACCTTCAAATCATCCTGAAAATCAATGAATTCGGCCTGAGATTTAAAGAGAGACCAGCTGGAATGCTACAGTGAGAAGAGTTCGCGCTTCTATCAAGGTAGGAAGACGGGGAAAAAGAAATAAAGAAACAAAAGGCCTCCAAGGGGGAGGGCCCCCGCGAGGAGACGGGCTGAGGCCGGGGCGAGTGTCCCCAGGACAGGAGAGCCCCATCCCGGAGAAGCAGGAGCTGCACCAACCTTCCCGGGTGGAAAGGCCTCGCAGGGAGTTAGAGCAGGACCCAGGAGGGCGGGGATGCCCTCGGGCTCCCGGGGACACTAACAGGCATCTGCGCCCCGGGAGAGTGCGCCGAGCTCCCTAAGGGCTGTAGCGCGCACGGCGGGACCCGGAGCAGCTCGGAGGGGCTCGGGCGGCGGCTCCACGGAGGGGGCTGCGGGGCGGGAGCGCAAATCCAACAGCGCAGGCCCCGGAGCACAGGGCACCGGGACACAGCCCAGGACCAGGCCCCCCCCGGGACAGGCAGAGGCCGGGAGGGCCCAGGACAGCAAGGACGCTCCTGCCCGGAGCTGAGCAGATCAGCGGCCCCGCCCCGGAGCCTCCAGACCCTGCAGACGGAGAGCCCTGGAGTTACTGCGGGAGCTGACTCCAGGGCTCCAGAGCTGGCCCCGCCACTGGGGTTGTTCCTCCTGGGGCCTCACGGGGTAAACAACCCACTGAGCCCTGCACCAGGCAGGGGGCAGAGCAGCTCCCCCAAGTGCTCACACCTGAAAATCAGCACAACAGGCCCCTCCCCCAGAAGACCAGCTAGAGGGACCAGTTCCAGGGGAAGTTAAGGGACTTAATGTATACAGAATCAGAAGATACTCCCCGTGTTTTTTTTTTCTTTTTGATTTGTTTGCTTCCCCCACCCCCTTTTTTTCCTTTCTTTCTTTTTCTTTCTTTTTTTCTTCTCTTTTTTCCTTTTTTCTTCCCTTTTTATTTTTCTCTTTTATTTCCTTTTTTCTCTCTCTCTTTTTCTCCTTTTCCCAATACAACTTGTTTTTGGCCACTCTGCACTGAGCAAAATGACTAGAAGGAAAACCTCACCTCAAAAGAAAGAATCAGAAACAGCCCTCTCTCCCACAGAGTTACAAAATCTGGATTACAATTCAATGTCAGAAAGCCAATTCAGAAGCACTATTACACAGCTACTGGTGGCTCTAGAAAAAAGCGTAAAGGACTCAAGAGACTTCATGACTGCAGAATTTAGATCCAATCAGGCAGAAATTAAAAATCAATTGAATGAGATGCAATCCAAACTAGAAGTCCTAACGACGAGGGTTAACGAGGTGGAAGAACGAGTGAGTGACATAGAAGACAAGTTGACGGCAAAGAGGGAAACTGAGGAAAAAAGAGACAAACAATTAAAAGACCATGAGGATAGATTAAGGGAAATAAACGACAGCCTGAGGAAGAAAAACCTACGTTTAATTGGGGTTCCCAAGGGCGCCGAAAGGGCCAGAGGGCCAGAATATGTATTTGAACAAACCATAGCTGAAAACTTTCCTAATCTGGGAAGGAAAACAGGCATTCAGATCCAGGAAATAGAGAGATCCCTCCCCTGAAATCAATAAAAACCGCTCAACACCTCGACATCTAATAGTTAAGCTTGCAAATTCCAAAGATAAAGAGAAGATCCTTAAAGCAGCAAGAGACAGGAAATCCCTGACTTTTATGGGGAGGAGTATTAGGGTAACAGCAGACCTCTCCACAGAGACCTGGCAGGCCAGAAAGGGCTGGCAGGATATATTCAGGGTCCTAAATGAGAAGAACATGCAACCAAGACTACTTTATCCAGCAAGGCTCTCATTCAAAATGGAAGGAGAGATAAAGAGCTTCCAAGACAGGCAGGAACTGAAAGAATATGTGACCTCCAAACCAGCTCTGCAAGAAATTTTAAGGGGGACTCTTAAAATTCCCCTTTAAGAAGAAGTTCAGTGGAACAATCCACAAAAACAAGGACTGAATAGATATCATGATGACACTAAACTCATATCTTTCAATAGTAACTCTGAACGTGAATGGGCTTAATGACCCCATCAAAGGGCGCAGGGTTTCAGACTGGATAAAAAAGCAGGACCCATCTATTTGCTGTCTACAAGAGACTTATCTTAGACAGAAGGACACCTACAGCCTGAAAATAAAAGGTTGGAGGACCATTTACCATTCAAATGGTCCTCAAAAGAAAGCAGGGGTAGCCATCCTTATATCAGATAAACTAAAATTTACCCCGAAGGCTGTAGTGAGAGATGAAGAGGGACACTGTATCATACTTAAAGGACCTATCCAACAAGAGGACTTCACAACCCTCAATATATATGCCCCGAATGAGGGAACTGCCAAATATTTAAATCAATTAATAACCAAAGTGAAGAAATACTTAGATAATAATACACTTATACTTGGTGACTTCAATCTAGCTCTTTCTATACTCGATAGGTCTTCTAAGCACAACATCTCTAAAGAAACGAGAGCTTTAACTGATACACTGGACCAGATGGATTTCACAGATATCTACAGAACTTTACATCCAAACTCAACTGAATACACATTCTTCTCAAGTGCACATGGAACTTTCTCCAGAGTAGACCACATACTGGGTCACAAATCGGGTCTGAACCGATACCAAAAGATTAGGATCGTCCCCTGCATATTCTCAGACCATAATGCCTTGAAATTAGAACTAAGTCACCACAAGAAGTTTGGAAGGACCTCAAACACGTGGAGGTTAAGGACCATCCTGCTAAAAGATGAAAGGGTCAACCAGGAAATTAAGGAAGAATTAAAAAGATTCATGGAAACTAATGAGAATGAAGATACAACCGTTCAAAATCTTTGGGATGCGGCAAAAGCAGTCCTAAGGGGGAAATACATCGCAATACAAGCATCCATTCAAAAACTGGAAAGAACTCAAATACAAAAGCTCACCTTACACATAAAGAAGCTAGAGAAAAAACAGCAAATAGATCCTACACCCAGCAGAAGAAGAGAGTTAATTAAGATTCGAGCAGAACTCAACAAAATCGAGACCAGAAGAACTGTGGAACAGATCAACAGAACCGGGAGTTGGTTCTTTGAAAGAATTAATAAGATAGATAAACCAAGAGCCAGCCTTATTAAAAAGAAGAGAGAGAAGACTCAAATTAATAAAATCATGAATGAGAACAGAGAGATCACTACCAACACCAAGGAAATACAAACGATTTTAAAAACATATTATGAACAGCTATATACCAATAAATTAGGCAATCTGGAAGAAATAGACACATTCCTGGAAAGCCACTAACTACCAAAACTGGAACTGGAAGAAATAGAAAACCTGAACAGGCCAATAACCAGGGAGAAATTGAAGCAGTCATCAAAAACCTCCCAAGACACAAAAGTCCAGGGCCAGATGGCTTCCCAGGGAATTCTATCAAACATTTAAAGAAGAAACCTTACCTATTCTACTAAAGCTGTTTGGAAAGATAGAAAGAGATGGAGTACTTCCAAATTTGTTCTATGAGGCCAGCATCACCTTAATTCCAAAACCAGACAAAGACCCTACCAAAAAGGAGAATACAGACCAATATCCCTGATGAACATGGATTCAAAAATTCTCAACAAGATACTAGCCAATAGGATCCAACAGTACATTAAGAAAATTATTCACCAAGACCAAGTAGGATTTATTCCCGGGACACAAGGCTGGTTCAACACTCGTAAAACAGTCAATGTGATTCATCATATCAGCAAGAGAAAAACCAAGAACCATATGATACTCTCATTAGATGCAGAGAAAGCATTTGACTAAATACAGCATCCATTCCTGATCAAAACTCTTCAGAGTGTTGGGATAGAGGGAACATTCCTCGACATCTTAAAAGCCATCTACGAAAAGCCCACAGCAAATATCATTCTCAATGGGAAAGCACTGGGAGCCTTTCCCCTAAGATCAGGAACAAGACAGGGATGTCCACTCTCACCCCTGCTATTCAACATAGTTCTGGAAGTCCTCGCCTCAGCAATCAGACAACAAAAAGACATTAAAGGCATTCAAATTGGCAAAGAAGAAGTCAAACTCTCCCTCTTCGCCGATGACATGATACTCTACATAGAAAACCCAAAAGCCTCCACCCCAAGATTGCTAGAACTCATACAGCAATTTGGCAGTGTGGCAGGATACAAAATCAATGCTCAGAAATCAGTGGCATTTCTATACACTAACAATGAGACTGAAGAAAGAGAAATTAAGGAGTCAATCCCATTTACAATTGCACCCAAAAGCATAAGATACCTAGGAATAAACCTAACCAAAGAGGTAAAGGATCTATACCTTAAAAACTATAGAACACTTCTGAAAGAAATTGAGGAAGACACAAAGAGATGGAAAAATATTCCATGCTCATGGATTGGCAGAATTAATATTGTGAAAATGTCAATGTTACCCAGGGCAATTTACACGTTTAATGCAATCCCTATCAAAATACCATGGACTTTTTTCAGAGAGTTAGAACAAATTATTTTAAGATTTGTGTGGAATCAGAAAAGACCCCGAATAGCCAGGGGGAATTTTAAAAAAGAAAACCATATCTGGGGGCATCACAATGCCAGATTTCAGGTTGTACTACAAAGCTTTGGTCATCAAGACAGTGTGGTACTGGCACAAAAGCAGACACATAGATCAATGGAACAGAATAGAGAACCCAGAAGTGGACCCTGAACTTTATGGTCAACTAATACTCGATAAAGGGAGAAAGACTATCCATTGGAAGAAAGACAGTTTCTTCAATAAGTGGTGCTGGGAAAATTGGACATCCACATGCAGAAGAATGAAACTACACCACTCTCTTTCACCATACACAAAGATAAACTCAAAATGGATGAAAGATCTAAATGTGAGACAAGATTCCATCAAAATCCTAGAGGAGAACACAGGCAACACCGTTTTGAACTCAGCCACAGTAACTTCTTGCAAGATACATCCACGAAGGCAAAGAAACAAAAGCAAAAATGAACTATTGGGACTTCATCAAGATAAGAAGCTTTTGCACAGCAAAGGATACAGTCAACAAAACGAAAACCAAGCTACAGAATGGGAGGAGATATTTGCAAATGACATATCAGATAAAGGGCTAGTTTCCAAGATCTATAACGAATTTATTATACTCAACAGCACAGAAACAAACAATCCAATCATGAAATAGGCAAAAGACATGAAGAGAAATCTCACAGAGGAAGACATAGACATGGCCAACATGCACATGAGAAAATGCTCTGCATCACTTGCCATCAGGGAAATACAAATCAAAACCACAATGAGATACCACCTCACACCAGCGAGAATGGGGAAAATTAACAAGGCAGGAAACCACAAATGTTGGAAAGGATGCGGAGAAAAGGGAACCCTCTTACACTGTTGGTGGGAATGTGAACTGGTGCAGCCACTCTGGAAAACTGTGTGGAGGTTCCTCAAAGAGTTGAAAATAGAGCTGCCCTACGACCCAGCAATTGCACTGTTGGGGATTTACCCCCAAAGATACAGATGCAATGAAACGCCGGGACACCTGCACCCCGATGTTTCTAGCAGCAATGTCCACAATAGCCAAACTGTGGAAGGAGCCTCGGTGTCCATCGAAAGATGAATGGATAAAGAAGATGTGGTTTATGTATACAATGGAATATTACTCAGCCATTAGAAACGACAAATACCCACCATTTGCTTCAACGTGGATGGAACTGGAGGGTATTATGCTGAGTGAAGTAAGTCAATCGGAGAAGGACAAACATTGTATGTTCTCATTCATTTGGGGAATATAAATAATAGTGAAAGGGAATATAAGGCAAGGGAGAAGAAATGTGTGGGAAATATCAGAAAGGGAGACAGAACATAAAGACTCCTAACTGTGGGAAATGAACTAGGGATAGTGGAAAGGGTGGAGGGCTGGGGGGTGGGGGTGAATGGGTGATGGGCACTGAGGGGGGCACTTGACGGGATGAGCACTGGGTGTTATTCTGTATGTTGGTAAATTGAACACCAATAAAAAATATATTTATTAAAAAAATAAATAAATAAAAATAAAAGAGAAAAAAAACCAAAAGGTCATAAAATATTTTTTGTTTTTTAAAAAAAATCTCATCAATCCTCTGAGAGTTTTCTGAGTACTCTCTCTTTTCCCACTGAAGAAGCCCAGTAGAAGATTGTGATTTGTGAGTGGCATGATCTTCTACGTGAGGTTTCCCAAGGAAAAGGCCACAGGATAAAGATGACAGAATGTAGTGTTTTACAAAGCAACCTTATCCCTATTAATTTCACCTAGAAATTTGGGAAGAGGGGCAGCCCAGGTGGCTCAGTGGTTTAGAGCCTGCCTTCAGCCCAGGGCGTGATCCTGGAGACCCGGGATCGAGTCCCACGTCAGGCTCCCTGCATGGAGCCTGCTTCTCCCTCTCCCTTGTCTCTGCCTCTCTCTCTCTCTCTCTCTGTGTTTCTTATGAATAAATAAATAAACTATTAAAAAAAAGAAATTTGGGAAGAATGATAACTGGGAGACAAGTTCAGACATGAGTAGACCCTTCCCCAGGGTGGTGTTTTTTGTTTTTTTTTTTTACTCATTGAGACTAGTCTATTCTTTGTCTTTGCGGTTGTGGTGGTCTAACCTGTGCAATAGTGTATTATTTTGAGTCTGTGCTTGGGCTATAGGTGCAGTCCTCCGTGGCATTTACAGTCTATCTTGGTTTTTGGAAATGGGAGTTTCAGAAGGAAAGAGAGGGCTGGGATGAAAGAGTTTGCCCCTCATGTGATAACTAGCTCTGATTGGTACTTCTTTTGGGTCACAACTGCTGGCTTGTCCACTGGGCTACAGTTACCTCCTTTTGGTCTAATTTAGGATTGTGAAGAGCCACAAGGAGGTTGCAGCCCAGTTTGCTAACTGAGAGAGGAGCTCCTTTCAAGGTATACAGGCGTCACGGTAGGAAGTGAGATTTTTGAAAAGTTAATCCTGGTTCAGTACTGACCCTGCCCCCGCCTCCAACCTACTGGAGGGGAGGGACATTGTTTTTAAAGGTGTGTGTGTGTGTGTGAGAGAGAGAGAGAGATAGAGAGAGAGAGAGAGAGAGAGAGAGAGAGAGAACAGAGACAGAGAAGAGTCTGCGTGTTTGGTTAACTGAGGTGGGGGGGGGGGCGGTAGGACAGGGAAAACGAAAGTCTGACAATAACAAGTGGAATCTGGAAACAACACTTTTCTACTGAACATTTTAAGAGTCAAATGCCCCTGTAATGTCTTCCTTCTTGGCTATCAAATGACCTAAGTGAACAACTAAGGAGCTATATGTATGGGTCTGGTTTAATGTTCTCAAGTGATATGGGGCTAAGTTGGCACCATTTGGCAGTAGAAGTATATGTATGACTAAGACTTTTGAAACTGCTTCTACATTTTTGATCCTAGGAGGCTTATCGTGCCTGCTATACCAATGGACCTTAATCTTAAATGAAAGATCCGTTTAAGTTTGTGTATAAGAATTAGTGCTTTTTGTTTTTGAGTAGCCTGAAAATATGTTGGTTTTAGCTGCTTGAAATCAACTGTGTTGCCATGACAACTAGACCTTAGTCCGTAGCACCTGATTTCCCCAGTGTGTGGTATGTGATGGTTGTGGTGGGTGTGTAGAAGAAGGTTATAAAGGAGTTATGGAAATAAATTATGATCTCTGTATCCCTTGGTCTTCTGTTGAGGTTATAGAAAATGGATTTGAGCAAGAATCTTATTTTCTCCAAAAATAAATCTTTCTGATACTTTTGGCTCTTGAAATTCTATACACTGAGCCCAGGGTCTGTGTTTCCCCATCCTTGCTTACTTATCTCTGACATGCAGAATGTGCTATACTATTCTCAATACTGAATGGGAACTCAGGGGCTAAAGGCAAGATAATAATAGTAAAGTAATACAATTTCTTTGTTGCCTCAAATAAAAGAGTTTATGTATAAATGCTTAGTAAACTCGAATGAATCCTTATTTTTAACTTAAATTCAAATTTTTGATATGTTTCAAATGAGGAAGTGATTTTAAAATTGGGAGATTGACCCAGTGTATTGACTTAAACATTAATTGTGGTAAAAATTACTTGTTCTTTAAGAAATCTGTCTGTTTCTTGAAAGGAATGATTTTTCTTTTACAGCCTTTTCACACCAAAGAGCTTGAGATTGGGGCAGTTCTTCTTATCGTGGGTTGTTGTTCTCAAAAATGTCCCCTTTCCTAAACGTCCTAGTTATTTTAAGGGCCTCAACTTCAAACTGTCTCTCATGCTACTTTTCCTTATAAACAGAAGTTCCCTCACCACTTGTGATTCTTCCTCATTCATTGAAGACTTGTCTTCTTCCTCTTCATACTTAAGTCATAATTCCTGGTAACTTTATCATCCACTTAGTTCCTGGACCTTCTCATTTTCAATGATCATTTTCTCCATTCCATGGTCATATACAGCCACTGTACCAACTTTGAAATCATTGTCAAACTGTTTACTACCTCCCTTCTTTCCAGCTCAATACTCTCCTAGCTTGATGGCAACAAGGTTCTGACCCCTTCAGTTTCTTGGGAGCTTCAGTCTTTTAACCTGCCAATTTTTCTCTGGGCTATTTTCACTGGGCTTCCCACCCAGTCTAGATTCTGGGGTTCTTCACTACTTGTAAACACTCCCAAACTCCTTTCCATCTCTTTTTAGCTGGAAAAAAGCCCTTAAACTCCCAGTTAAATACAAATTTCCAAGTTTTTTTTATATCTAAGCAAATGAATGTAGATAGAGTAAAACACAGTCTTGCTGATTGGTCTCATTTTATGTTTAAAACGAGAAATTTCAGGCAGCCCAGGTGGCTCAGCAGTTTAGCGTCGCCTTCAGCCCAGGGTGTGATCCCAGAGACCCGGGATCGAGTCCCACGTCGGGCTCCCTGCATGGAGCCTGCTTCTCCCTGTGTCTGTGCCTCTGTCTCTCTGTCTCTCTGTCTCTCTCTCTCTCTGTCTCTCATGAATAAATAAATAAAATTAAAACAAAATAAAACCAGAAATTTCATGCATGCTGTCATTATTGATAAATAATTCTAATATGTATCCCCCCAAATTTGCCTTTCCATTTTCCTGATTATTTCATACCTTCTCTCTCTCTCTCTCTCTCTCTCTCTCTTTTAAAGATTTACTTATTTATTTTTGAGAGAGAGAGAAAGGCGAGCATGAGGTAGGGAGCAGAGAGAGGGAGGGAGAGAGAGGGAGAGAGAGAGAGAGAGAGAGAGTGAGTGAGATTGAGAATCCTGAAGCAGACTCCCCACTGAGTGTGGAGCCTTTCTCAGGGCTTGACATGGGGCGTGATCCCAGGATCATGACCCAAGCCAAATCAGTAGTCGGCCACTGCCTAACTCACTGAGTCACCCAGGTGCCCCATTTTAACCAACCCCCCAATCTCTCTTAAACCAACCCCCCAATCTCTGATCCATCCCAATGTAGCTGATGTTTGATTCTGATTCTGCTGGAAATAAAACAAGAAATGATTAGTCCCTTTGAATATTTCCATCTACTAGCCTACCTGTATCTGTGCTCACATTCTCTGTCTTGCCTTCTGTTACAATGGACAAATTGTCATATTCTCAGCCAAGGTGAATTACTACCTACTTACTAGCCTCCATCCTCATTTATCCACGCTGGGACTTCACCCTGAGATTTTCCCCATTCACTCTTATATCATCAAAAAAAATTTTTTTTCTATCAGATCATTCCCAACAGCCTATTATAATGTAATATTCTTGGTATTGAAAAAGTCCTTCCTTGATGCTGTATTCCCCTCCAGTTCCCTCTATACCAGCACCAAACTCCCACAACTTTCTTTCCCTTTACAATGAACAATTCTTGGAAGAATTATCTATATTCACTGTTTCTATTTCCTTATCTCCTATTCTACCTATGACTCACTTTTGTCAGGTTTTTAAACCACATACTTCACAAAATCTAGTCTTAGTTGATCAGTAGTAATTAACAACTTGTAAAATCCAATGACCAATATTTTGAGCTTACAGAAGTTTCTCAGAAGCATTGTACAGAGGAGACCCTTCCCTTCTTCTTACGTCTGTTCTTGGTTTCTTTTTTTTTTTTTTTCAAATCTTTTTTTTTTTAATTAATTTTTATTGGTGTTCAATTTACCAACATACAGAAAAACACCCAGTGCTCATCCCATCAAGTGTCCTCCTCAGTGCCCGTCACCCATTCCCCTCCAACACCCGCCCTCCTCCCCTTCCACCACCCCTAGTTCGTTTCCCCGAGTTAGGAGTCTTTATGTTCTGTCTCCCTTCCTGATATTTCCCAACATTTCTTTTCCCTTCCTTTATATTCCCTTTCACTATTATTCATATTCCCCAAATGAATGAGAACATATACTGTTTGTCCTTCTCCGATTGACTTATTTCACTCAGCATAATACCCTCCAGTTCCATCCACGTTGAAGCAAATGGTGGGTATTTGTCGTTTCTAATTGCTGAGTAATATTCCATTGTATACATAAACCACATCTTCTTTATCCATTCATCTTTCGATGGACACCGAGGCTCCTTCCACAGTTTGGCTATTGTGGCCATTGCTGATAGAAACATCGGGGTGCAGGTGTCCCGACGTTTCATTGCATCTGAATCTTTGGGGTAAATCCCCAACAGTGCAATTGCTGGGTCGTACGGCAGGTCTATTTTTAACTCTTTGAGGAACCTCCACACAGTTTTCCAGAGTGGCTGCACCAGTTCACATTCCCACCAACAGTGTAAGAGGGTTCCCTTTTCTCCGCATCCTCTCCAACATTTGTTGTTTCCTGCCTTGTTAATTTTCCCCATTCTCACTGGTGTGAGGTGGTATCTCATTGTGGTTTTGATTTGTATTTTCCTGATGGCAAGTGATGCAGAGCATTTTCTCATGTGCATGTTGGCCATGTCCATGTCTTCCTCTGTGAGATTTCTCTTCATGTCTTTTGCCCATTTCATGATTGGATTGTTTGTTTCTTTGGTGTTGAGTTTAATAAGTTCTTTATAGATTTTGGAAACTAGCCCTTTATCTGATAGGTCATTTGCAAATATCTTCTCCCATTCTGTAGGTTGTCTTTTAGTTTTGTTGACTGTATCCTTTGCTGTGCAAAAGCTTCTTATCTTGATGAAGTCCCAATAGTTCATTTTTGCTTTTGTTTCTTTTGCCTTTGTGGATGGATCTTGCAAGAAGTTACTGTGGCCAAGTTCAGAGGAGAACACAGGCAACACCCTTTTTGTTCTTGGTTTCTAAAGCACTATGCTCCTGGCTTTCTTGTACTTCCCTGAGTGGTCTTTGTGTCTTCTTTATGAATTCCTTTTTTTGGGACTTCCTTGTCTATTTCAGAATCACATTCTCAATGTATCATATTCCACCTGACATTCCGTTTGAAAATGGAGCTCATTTTACAGTAGAAGGCAAATATAATAAAAATTCTATAAAATACTTAGAGAAAGGAGAGGGAAGAATTGATCAAGCTATATAAATATATAAACTTTAACCACAAGGAAGAAAATATATATAGTTACTGCAGTCATTATTTCAACTGGTCGTGAGGCTATAGTTGGAGTTTATAGTTGATCTTCATTCATGTTATATTTGCCCTCATCCAGAAACTCAGTTATTTGGGATATATATATATTTTTTAACTGATGAGATAACTAGACTGTCTCCTAAAAAGTCTGAGCTCTCAGGGGTCTTAATTATGTTGGATTTCATTAGGGTCTGAATCATTAGGTATTCTATTTATATTTTAAACTTTTTATTACAAGGCATAGATACAATAGAAAGTGTTCCAGAGAAGTCCCTGGGTTCAAGCCATCATTTTTTTAATCCCATTTTTCAGTAACAACCCTAATTTCTTTTGATAATTATGAAGAAGCATTCCAGGAGAAGAGTAATCCCTTTCTTTAATGGTTGGTTCAGTGGTATGAGAAGCCTTACATGACAGGAGGCCAGCTGCAACTGCCCATTCAATGGAACACTTGTCATGTGCTCTGGTGGGGCTCTTTTTCCCATGGGAGCCAATATCTCTAATGGACCACAAAGACCTAAGGAAAGTTCTGAACATTTCTTGACTGGTTCATAAGTGGCATTAATGAGAGAAGCCACTTTTACTTCTATCCTTGGCTTCTGGACTTAGGATGACTAGGGTAGAAACGATGCCATTTGTTGGATATTTTTGGGGATCACATACTACAACAGACTAGTGAGGTGCTGTTTCTCAAGTGGTACTCTAATTTGAGTCTTCAACAGACCATTCCATCATTCTAAAGCACCAGCTTCTTCTGGGTGATGGGCTACATAGTAAGACCTGTGAACCCTGGTGGCACAAACCTGTTTTATTCCCTTGCACATTCCAGCTCTCACATGAGTTCATCACATTGGGTAATAAAAACTATATCCAGAATCTGATGGCAAGGGAGTCTGAGAAATGTAGATTTCCAGCCTCTGTAATATGGGAGAGGGAATGAATGTTGATTACCACTATTAGTATGCACAGCTTGCTCTGTTACATTGTGTAGGTTTCGGCACAGGCATTACTTCTCTAGAAAGAACTTCCCTGGCCACATTAAAATATCAGCCCACTTCTGTTCTTTACTTTGCTTTATTTTATAGAGCAAACATAGTTACCTAAAGCAAGGACATTTGGTTATGTGCTTGCTTGCTTATTGCTCATTTATCCCACTATTTTGTAAGCAACATGATGGAAGAATAATACATCTTGAATTTGATTCTGATGGTTTTAACTCAGGAGACAAAGTACAGAAGAAATTAGCAAGTGAGTTAACATATTTTTCTTTTCATTTTCTTTGTATATGCATGTGGGCATGTGTGTGAAAATGGGATGTACATACTCATTAACACTGGAGAGTAATAGGGAAATGTGTTCAAATATGTACGTTAAAATCTGATACTAACAAGCTTCCAAGTAAAGTTGGTGAATCACACATATTTATTATTCTCCATTTCATTTTGAAAACCCATAGGGATTATAGGAAAATATTTCTTAAAGCTATGACACCACAAGGAAAAATAGATCTGGAGAGGAGAGAACAACATTTTCAGATCTGGTAAGCAGAGGGATGAGGGGTTGCTGATCGAGCAAAACAGAGGAGCTGATTTTTTTTTTTTTTGTCCATGCAGTATTTTTCTTTTATTTTTTAAACTCTAGTATAGTTAACATACAGTGTTACATTAGTTTCAGGTGTACAGTATAGTGATTCAAAATTTGCATCATTCCTGGTGATCATCATGACAAGTACACCCCTTAATCCCTATCACCTATTTCACCCATCCTCCAACCTATATCCCTTCTTGTAAACCATCAGTTTGTTCTCTTAATAATCTTCTTGATTTCTCTCTCTCTCTCTTATTTTTTTCCCTTGCTTGTTTTGTTTATTAAATTCCATGTATGAGTGAAATTATATGGTATTTGTCTTTCTCTGACTTATTTCATTTAGTTTAATAGTCTCTAGCTCCATCCATGCCATTGTAAAAGGGCAAGATTTCATTCTTTTCTGTGGCTGAGTAATATTCCATAGTGTGTGTATGTGTGTGTGTGTGTGTGTGTGTGTGTGTAATGCTGTTATAAACATAGGGGTACATGTATCCCTTTGAATGGTGTTTTTGAATTTTTGGGGTAAATACCCAGTAGGGCAATTGCTGTATTGTAAGGTGGTTCTATTTTTAACTTTTTAATTAACTTCCATACTGTTTACCAGAATGGGTGCACCAGTTTGCATTCCCACTAACAGTACAGGATTTTTCTCCAAATCCTCACTGATGCTTATTATTTCTTGTATTAGAGGAGATGATTTTTAAATAAGCAGTAAGGAAAGTGGATAATAAACCTGAGACACATCATGGAATCCCTAGTTTCAGGAACTGGCAGTGCCAAGCACCCTAGAAGTGGAAGATGGAGGTAAGGATAAGTTCAGTACAGTAGGTTGAAACTTTTTTATAGGTAGTAGATGCCTAACCCATTCCATGCAGTTGAGGCCTGCCCCTATCCACTACAGGCAGTGACTAGAAGTTTCTTTTTTTTTTTTTAAGATTTTTAAAATTTATTTGAGAGAAAGAGAGAGAGAGAGCACATAAACAGGGAAAGGGGCAGAGGGAGAGGGGGAAGCAGGCTCTCCATTGAGCAGGGAGCCGATGTGGGGCTTGAGCCCAGGACCATGAAATCATGACCTCAGCTGAAGTTAGAAACTTAATTGACTGAGCTACCCAGGTACCCCTGAAAGTTTGTTTTCTAAAGTATATAAACAGAGTCTGGACTAGGGGGCACTAGGTACAGTTGAGGGTGGGGTACCACATTGAAAATAAGGGGTTAAAAAAAAAAAAAGAAAATAAGGGGTTAAATGAAAAGTTTACTTCCTGACTGTTAAGACCATCAATCTTCTTTCCCAATGTTTTAGTGTCTGGATAGAATTAGGCCTTCCTACATTGACACCTACCAGCCCTAGAAAGGACCTTAAAGAGACTAACATTGGGGCTTCCTTGACAGGGTGGCATAGGCAGATCTCCCTGACAGTGAAGCCCTATGCACAGAACATATATCCAGCTTTGTAGCTCCTTGTGTTTAACTGTGAGTAGATGGCAGGATCATGAGATATTTAAGGGGAATCTATGATGTGAAACCAGAGACTAAAAGAAAAAGAAATAGAAAAAAACTATCGAGGGGGAAAAAGAAACTATGTAGGAAGATGGAAACTTAAAAAAATAAGAATAAACTTAGTCTCATTAATATCCTTGAAGAGGTAAGGTACTCATTCCACTGATGGTATAAAACATAGAAAACTATAAAAATAAAACATTTAAAATACAAAAATACGGTGGTTTGGAAATTAAAAATATGGAAACAAATTTAAAACTCTGTAGAAGATTTGGAAGATGAAATTTAGACAATCTTCCAGAAACTGTACGGCAAACATACCAAAAGATATATTAGAGAGAAAAGAAAATAAACTTAAAGGACAAATTCAAGAGTTCCAGATGTTTCAGAAAGTGAAAATGGAGAAAATATAGGGGAGGACATTATTAAATAATCCAAGAATGTTTCCAAAGCTGAAGGAGAGTTTCCAGATTGAAATAGTAGAGTAATGAATACAAATTCCAGAACTATGTGGATGGGGGGTGGCAGGTGGGAAAGAGAGACAGAGAGAGAGAGAGAGAAATTTTATGCTTTTATAAATTTTCTTATTTTTGTAAATATGAGATTTAAAGAGTTTCACATTCTTTACCACACAAAACCTCAAAATTCAGATACACAAAGAAACCAATTAATCAGTGGCAAGCATGAGACTAGGAGAAAATATTGAAAATATATGACAGACTAATGCTTGAAATGAGGGCTTAAATATATACAATATAGAGAATGTATGTGAGTCAATGAGAAAAAGATATTCTAGGAAGAAAATGGGAAAAGGCTAAGTGGGAATGGAGAAGAAGAAATATAAATGGTCTATAAACATCAGAAAACTACTCCATTTTACTGTTAATCATAAAAATACAAATGAATATATTCAGACACCATTTTTGCCTATGAGGCTAGGAAAACATTTTAATTATTAGTAGTTTCCATTTTCCCAAGACAGGTTGTGGAGAGGTGTGAGAACAGTATACACTAGGTCGGGTATAAATAGCTACTACATTTAAAAAAAGGAATTTGGTAGTATCTATAAGAAAGCCCTTTGACCAATTAAATCCAATCTTCAGCATCTTTCTACAGAATACTCCCAAAGGTGCACACAGATATATTTAGCACTATGATCAATACAATTTTGTTCACAATGGTGAAACAATGAAGGGATGAATCTAAGTGTCTACCAATGGGGAACTGATTAAAAATGATAATTCATACAATGAACGAGTATATCCTCAAAAAAAAAGAGGTTGATTTCCATACAAAATTTCTGTACCAAATCTCTTAAACAGTCTAAGGAAAATTTAGGTAATACTTAATAGATACTGAGGCTCCACAGTATTTTGCTGATGATAGTTGCTATGGAAATTTAAAGTAAACCAAAACTCCGTTGGGGAATGGGTTAGTCTAAGCAGGGTTTCTTGAAAAAGTGAGTAGGTAGAAAGTAAATGTTGAGTCAGAAAAGAACAGAAAAGTAGGCATTTCGGGTGGGCAGTATAAGGGCAAAGCATAGTGTGCAAAAGAGAAGAAAAAGGGAAAACAGATGACTTTTAGAGGATGGAATAGATACCTGCTCACCAAAGTGAAAGATCTTGGTAGAGACGTGTCTTCAAGTTGGGAAACAGTGAATTGAAGAACGTTGCTGCTCTTATTTTCTTTCCCTTAAGATAAAAATTAAGAGACCTAAGTAGAGGAGGAGTTGGTTAAATAGGTGAATTATATAGTAGAAGAAAGTTTTGTTTTGTTTCCCTTTGGAAAACAAAGGTGCCTCTTTAATTGCAATCAAATATGCTAGCTGAAGTCTGTGTGTTCCTTGAACCCAGCCCAGAGTAGGTGGTGCACCTCACTGGGCCATGGGGGTCAGGGTGTGGCCATTGTACTTCACCCCATTGTGTCCCTCAGCCATCTCTTATGCAGGTGGCCTAGCCTACAGTGCCTGGGATAGGGGAGGAGAACAGAGGGTGAGGTATGAAAATAAGAGAAATTCTTGAAAGTTCTTCAGTGTCTTCACACTATAGAAAAAATTATTTAAGTTGTGCCCCCAACATAATTTAAAAATAAAATAGTCAATTTCTTCTCTCTTATGTAGTCTAGCTTAGGTTTTGGAAATCTTTAGATACTGTGGGCCAAAGCTCTAATGCATTACCTGCTGGCATTAAGAGGGCAGCGAATCACATCCTGCATCCTGATCTGCACGTATAGGTGTGAGTAGGGCAGCGGGAAGGGAGATTTTGATGGTAAAATGAGCATGGTTATATTATTTGTCTATTTGTGGTCCTGTGAGTCAGTCAGTGATGGCTCACCTTCTGTGCTGGAATCTTGTTTGCCCTCCCCTTTCAACCATGCTTCCTGCTCTGAGGGGCTGACCCATTATATTGAGAATCCCTTGCCCTTGAACTTCTGTTTTGCTTCAGCCAACAGGGGCATCTGCAGGGGAACAGCAGAAGTGTTGAGAGGGAGTTCAAGGTGTGATTCCTGGTTCCCCTTCTGC